>NC_142472.1:53257146-54495480 GCF_049115385.1 Moschus berezovskii
GCATTGGGACAACCGCTGTCCTGAGGTCAGCGATGGGCATGTGGACAGACCCTGAGCCTCAGGACACAGAGTCCAGGGATGGAGACACAGGGCAGACACACAGGGTAGTGCCAAGCACAAGTGTGGGTTTGTGTGTGTAACCGTGTCCCCTGTTCTCAGCCAGGGTGGGCACTGTGAAAACACAGAGAAGACAGAGGACCTGGTCCCTGTCTGAGGACGAGCCCTCCAGGGGAACACGCAGAGCTGCATTGGTGTTTCTGAGAGTCTCTGCTCACGCCTCCTCCCCTGCCTGCTCTCTGTGGTTCCTGTAGGATAAGGGGCCAGGAGAGCCTCTCCGATATGGCCCCCCCGCCCCCAGTGCCTCAAAGGCAACCCAGGAGGAGAATAATTTACCACCATCTAATAGAGTTTATGAGGACTTCCCTGGTGGCTCAGTGGGTAAAGAATCCACCTGCCAATGCAGAAGACCCGGGTTCGATCCCTGGGTCAGGAAGATCCCCTGGAGGAGGAAATGGAAACCCATTCCAGTATTCTTGCCTGGAGAATTCCATGGACAGAGGAGCCTGGTGGGCTATAGTTCATGGTGTCACAAAGAGTCGGACATGACTGAGCGACTAAAGCATCACCACCATAGAGTTTATGAAGGGCTCATACCTCCAGCATAGAACGCCTGTCTTATTGGAATCTTGGGCTGGAAATACTGTTTTGTTTTATTCTTGTTATTTTCCCTCATTACATAAGTGTATTTAACTATGGTGAGGGTTTCTGTTGTTGTTGTTTTGGTAGGGTTTTTACTTTTTAATCCTACAAAGGCCTGAGTAAGTCTGGAATATGATTGAGCCCAAAATTTCTCATTTCCTAATGTTGAGATTATAATGAGCCAAATAAGTTACCAGTTGAGGCCATGAAGTTTCGTCCCCTGAGGATCTTTAAAAGTGGGTTCGAATTTCAACAGTCAGCTAGCTGGGTAGATGCTTGGCCCTACCTGAAGGTAAGGGGACTTTGGATTAGCTTTTATCTTGAGGAACCCAGCAGATTTATGTTTTGAAGACAGTCCAGCAGTCATTTAAAAATAAGTTTCTAAAAATACCTGTTTTTTTGGCTGCTTTGTGGTGTCAGCTGTGATTCCCACCAGCTGTAACTTCTGTTGTTGTTCAGTCGCTCGGTTGTGTTCAACTCTTTGCGACCCCATGGACTGCAGCACGCCAGGCTTTCCTGTCCATCACTAACTCCTGGAGCTTGCTCAAACTCATGTCCATTGAATCAGTGATGCCATCCAACCATTTCATCCTCTGTCATCCCCTTCTCCTCCCGCCTTCAATCTTTCCCAACATCAGGGTCTTTTCCAATGAGTTGGCTCTTTGCATCAGGTGGCCAAAGTATCGGAGCTTCAGCTTCAGCATCAATCCTTCCAGTGAATATTCAGGGTTGATTTCCTTTACGATTGACTGGTTGGATCTCCTTGCTTCTCCAGCCCCACAGTTGCAAAGTGTCAACTTTTGACAAGCTCTAGAGCAGATTCATGGTTCTTGCTGTACTCTCCGTGCTCTGCTCTGTACCACTGATGCATGTGTGGTTCTAGCAGGAGCAGCTTCCCGGCAGACACGTGGGCATAGGTTTATTATCCCCCGAATAACACTTGCCAGCTCTCTGCTCCATCCTGCTGCTGCTCTTTGAGACTAGAGCGCACCAACTACCTCCCCCGGGAGGTGCCGGCTTTGCAGCAGTCTGCCTGAGGGGCTGCATGACACAGGCTTTCACCACCATCAGTGGTGTTTACCTGCACCTTCCACAGCAGGGACAGAGCTCAGGCAGTATCTCTGCCTAAGCTGCAATGGACAAAGGTCAAACAAGCACTCAACTCCATTCCCCCTTCCAACCCTGGTGGGGAAGATAAGCCATAAAGAGGACATCATTACCAACCCTTCAGGTGAGGAGGGAATTTTGCTCCATTCAGAAGCCATTCCCTGTCCTTTTAAATTTATTTTATTTTTTTTTATGTTATTGAAGTAGAGTTGGTTTACAATGTTGTATTAATTTCTGCTGTACAGCAAAATGAGTCAGTTATACATATATACTTTTTTCATATTCTATTTTGGTTTATCACAGGATACTGAATATAGTTCAATATAAGACCTTGTTTACTCTGTATGTAAGAGTTACCATCTAAGTGTACAGTTTGGTGGCATTTAGTACATCACCTGATGTGCAGCCATCACCCCTATTTAGTTCCAGAACATTTTCATCTCCCCAAATGGAAATGTCAGATGCTTTGAGCAGACCCTACCCGCTCCCCTCCCCTCCCCACCCCCACAACTCCCCGCTGCAGTCCCCGCCCACTCTTCTGTTTCTGTGTAGTTGCCTGTTCCAGACACTTCATATAAATGAAACCAGACAAGACGTAGCCTACTGGGTTGGCGCCTTTCACTCACCGTAAGGTTTCCAAGGTTCTTCCATGTTGTGCATGTGTCAGTACTTTGTTCCTTTTTGTGGCTGAATAATATTCTACTGTATGGCTAGACCACACTTTGTTTATCCACACAGCAATTGATAGATATCTATCTGGACTGTTATTATGAATAACGCTGCTGCAGACATTGGGGTACAAGGGTCTGAGTCCATTTTTAGTTCTTTTGGCTGCTATGTAACCTAGGAGTGGAAGTTCCATATTGAAGTTCCTGAAGAGCCATGGCTGCACCATTTTACAGGCCCACCAGTAATGTGCTAGAGTTCTAATCTCTCCACATCCTGTCCAAGACTTGTCATTATCTGTTCTCATTTTTCTTATAGCTGTCCTAGTAGATGCTAGGTGCTATTTATTTGTGGTTCTGATTGCATTTCCCTAATGACTAATGATGTTGAGTATCTTCCCAAGCGCTCATTGGCCATGGTGTTTCTTCTTCGGATAATGTATCCAAATCCTTTGCCCATTTTTGGTTTGGTTTGTCTGTCTTTTTGCTGTGGAGTTGGGATTATTGATACATTCTGGGTACTAGGCCCTTACCAGATACTCGATTTGTAAATACTCTCATTCTGTGGTTATCCTTTCACTTTCTTAAAAAATATTTCAGTTGAAGTATAGTTGATTTACAGTGTTGTATCAGTTTCATGTGAACAGCAAAGTGATTCAGTTATATATATATATATTTATATATATGCATATATATACATATATTTATACAGTATATATATTTATATATATACTTTATATGTGTATTATTACAGAACACTGAGTAGAGTTCTTTGTGCTATACAGTGAGTCCTTGTTAGTTATCTATTTGATATATAATAGTGTGTACATATTAATCCGAATCTCCTAATTTATCACTTTCCCCCACGTTTTCCCTTTGTTAATCTTAAGTGTGATATTGAGATCTGTGAGGCTGCTTTGTAACTAAGCTCATTTGTATCATTTTTATTAGGTTCCCCATCTAAGTGATATGATATTTGTCTTTGTCTAACTTACCTCAGTTGATGTGATCATCTCCAGGTCTATCCATTCTGCTGCCAGTGGCATTGTTTTGTTTTTATACCTGGGTATGGCATAAGCCCTCTTGGAGGAGGGCGCCATTAACCCCACCATACGGCCACCAGAACGTACACAGGACTGGGGAAACAGACTCTTGGAGGGCACAAACACAACCTTGTGCACACCAGGACCCAGCAGAAAGGAGCAGTGACCCCACGAGAGACTGACCCAGACTTGCCCGTGAGTGTCCAGGAGTCTCTGGCAGAGGTATGAGTCGGCAGTGGCCTGCTGCAGGGCTGGGGGCACTGAGTGTAGCAGTGCCTGCGTGGGACCTTTTGAAGGAGGTTGCCATTATATATTACCTCCACCATAATTTGGCCTCAGGTCAAACAACAAGGGGGGAATAGAGCCCCACCCATCAACAGAAAATTGGATTAAAGATTTACTGAGCATGGCCCTGCCCATCAGAACAAGACCTGGTTTCCCCCCCTCAGTCAGTCTGTCCCATCAGGAAGCTTCCATAAGCCTTTTATCCTTCTCAATCAGAGGGCAGACAGACTAAAAACCACAATCACAGAAAACTGACCAATCTGATAACATGGACCACAGCCTTGTCTAACTCAATGAAACCATGAGCTGTGCTGTGTAGGGCCACCCAAGACGAATGGGTCATGGTGGAGAGTTCAGACAAAACGTGGTCCGCTGGCAAAGGGAATGACAAACCACTTCAGTATTCTTGCCTTGAGAACCCCATGGACAGTATGAAAAGGCGAAAAGTTATGACACTGAACGATGAACTCCCCAGGTTGGTAGGTGCCCAATATGCTACTGGAGATCATTGGAGAAATAACTCCAGAAAGAATGAAGAAATGGAGCCAAAGCAAAAACAACACCCAGTTGTGGATGTGACTGGTGATAGAAGCAAAGTCTGATGCTGTAAAGAGCAATATTGCATAGGAACCTGGAATGTTAAGTCCATGAATCAACAAATTGGAAGTGATCAAATAGGAGATGGCAAGAGTGAACAATGACATTTTAGGAATCAGCGAACTAAAATGGACTGGAATGGGTGAATTTAACTCAGATGACCATTATATCTACTACTGTGGGCAAGAATCCCTTAGAAGAAATGGAGTAGCCATCATGGTCAACAAAAGAGTCCAAAATGCAGTACTTGGATACAATCTCAAAAACAACAGAATGATCTCTGTTCATTTCCAAGGCAAACCATTCAATATCACAGTAATCCAACTCTATGCCCTGACCAGTAATGCTGAAGAAGCTGAAGTTGAATGGTTGTATGAAGACCTATAAGACCTTTTAGAACTAACACCCAAAACAGATGTCTTTTTCATTATAGGGAACTGGAGTGCAAAAGTAGGAAGTCAACAAATACCTGGAGTAACAGGCAAATTTGGCCTTGGTATATGGAAGGAAAGTTATGACCAACCTAGATAGCATATTAAAAAGCAGAGATATTACTTTGCCAACAAAGGTCCGTCTAGTCAAGGCTATGGTTTTTCCAGTGGTCATGTATGGATGTGAGAGTTGGACTGTGAAGAAAGCTGATCACCGAAGAATTGATGCTTTTGAACTGTGGTGCTGGAGAAGACTCTTGAGAGTCCCTTGGACTGCAAGGAGATCCAACCAGTCCATTCTAAAGGAGATCAATCCAGGGTTTTCATTGGAAGGACTGATGCTAAAGCTGAAACTCCAATACTTTGGCCACCTCATGCGTCGAGTTGACTCACTGGAAAAGAGTCTGATGCTAGGAAGGATTGGGGGTGGGAGGAGAAGGGGACAACAGAGAATGAGATGGCTGGATGGCATCACCGACTCTGTGGACATGAGTTTGAGTGAACTCCAGGAGTTGGTGATGGACAGGGAGGCCTGGCGTGCTGTGATTCATGGGGTCGCAAAGAGTCAGACACGACTGAGCGACTGAACTGAACTGAACTGATACGGAATGAAGCATTCAGGGCAAAGGATAATAGAGTTTTGACAAGAGAATTCTCTTGTCATAGCAAACACCCTCTTCCAACAACACAGGAGAAGACTCTATACATGGACATCACCAGATGGTCAATACTGAAATCAGATTGATTATAGTCTCTGCAGCCAAAGACGGAGAAGCTCTGTACAGTCAGCAAAAACAAGACCAGGAGCTGACTGTGGCTCAGATCATGAACTCATAGCCAAATTCAGACTGACATTGAAGAAAATAGGGAAAACCACTAGACCATTCAGGTACAACTTAAATCCCTTACAATTATACAGTGAAAGTGACAAATAGATTCAAGGAATTAGATCTGATATAGTGCCTGAAGAACTATGCACAGAGGTGCATGACATTGTACAGGATGTAGTGATCAAGACCGTCCCCAAGAGAAAGAAATGCAAAAAGGCAAAATGGCTGTCTGAGGAGGCCTTACAAATAGCTGTGAAAAGAAGAGACGCAAAAAGCAAAGGAGAAAAGGTAAGATATACCCACTTAAATGCAGAGTTCCAAAGAATAGCAAGGAGAGATAAGAAAGCCTTCCTCAGTGGTTAATGCAAAGATATAGAGGAAAACAATAGAATGGGAAAGACTAGAGATCGTTTCCAGAAAATTAGAGATACTAAGTGAACATTTCCTGCAAAGATGGGCACAATAAAGGAGAGAAATGGTATGGACCTAACAGAAGCAGGGGTGGCAAGAATACATAGAACTATACAAAAAAGATCTTCGTGACCCAGATAAACACGATGGTGTGATCACTCACCTAGAGCCAGACATCCTGGAATGTGAAGTCAGTGGGCCTTAGGAAGCATCACTATGAACAAAGCTAGTGGAGGTGATGGAATTCCAGTTGAGGTATTTCAAATCCTAAAAGATGATGCTGTGAAAATGCTGCACTCAATATGCCAGCAAATTTGGAAAACTCAACAGTGGCCACAGGAGTGGAAAAGGTCAGTTTTCATTCCAATCCCAAAGAAAGGCAGTGCCAAAGAATGCTCAAACTACCCCAGAGTTGCACTCATCTCACATACAAGCAAAGTAATGCTCAAGATTCTCCAAACCAGGCTTCAACAGTACATGAACCATGAACTTCCAGATGTTCAAGCTGGATTTCGAAAAGGCAGAGGAACCAGAGATCAAATTGCCAACATCCGTTGGATCATCAAAAAAGCGAGAAAGTTCCAGAAAAAGATCTACTTCTACTTTATTGACTATGCCAAAGCCTTTGATTGTGTGGATCACAACAAACTGTGGAAAATTCTTCAAGAAATGGGAATACCAGACCACCTGACCTACCTCCTGAGAAATCTGTATGCAGGTCAAGAAGCAACAGTTAGAACTGGACATGGAAAAAGAGACTGGTTCCAAATCGGAAAAGGAGTACGTCAAGGCTGTATATTGTCACCCTGCTTACTTAACTTATATGCAGAGTACATCATGAGGAACGCTGGGTTGGAAGAAGCAGAAGCTGGAATCAAGATTGCCGGGAGAAATATCAATAACCTCAGATACACAGATGACACCACCTTTATGGCAGAAAGCATAAAAAACTAAAGAGCCTCTTGATGAAGGTGAAAGAGGAGAGTGGAAAAGTTGGCTTAAAGCTCAACAGTCAGAAAACTAAGATCATGGCATCTGGTCCCATCACTTCATGGCAAATAGATGGGGAAACAATGGAAACAGTGACAGATTTTATTTGGGGGCTCCAAAATCACTGCAGATGGTGACTGAAGCCATGAAATTAAAAGACACTTGCTCCTTGGAAGACAAGTTATGACCAACTTAGACAGCATATTAAAAAGGAGAGTCATTACTTTGCCAGCAAAGGTCCATCTAGTCAAAGCTATGGTTTTTCCAGTAGTCATGTATGGATGTGAGAGTTGGACTCTGAAGAAAGCTGAGAGCCTAAGAACTGATGCTTTTGAACTGTGGTGTTGGAGAAGACTCTTGATAGTCCCTTGGGCTGCAAGGAGATCCAACCAGTCCATCGTAAAGGAAACCAGTCTTGAATATTCATTGGAAGGACTGATGCTGAAGCTGAAGCTCCAATACTTTGGCCACCTGATGTGAAGAACTGACTCATTGGAAAAGACCCTGATTTTGGGAAAGATTGAAGGCAGGAGGAGAAGGGGATGACAAAGGATGAGATGGTTGGATGGCATCACTGACTCAATGGACTTGAGTTTGAGTAAATTCCGGGAGTTGGTGATGGACAGGGAGGCCTGGCGTGCTGCAGGCCATGGGGTCGCAAAGAGTCATACACGACTGAGTGACTGAATTACTGATTCCAGTATATAGGTATGTACCACCTCTTCTTTATCCATCCTCTGTCTATGGACACTTAGGTTGCTTCCGTGTCCTGGTTATTGTAAATAGTGCTACAGTGAATACTGGAGTGCATATATCACTTTGAATTATGTTTTTCTTTGGATATATGCCTAGGAGTGGAATTTCAGGATCACATGGTGGTTCTATATTTAGTATTGTAAGGAACCCCCATACTGGTCTCCGTAATAGTCGTACCCATGTGTATTGTACCAATTTATATTCCCACTGACAGGGCAGAAGGGTTCCCTTTTCAATGCACCATCTCCAGCATTTATTGTTTGTAAATTTTTTGATGATAGCCATTCTGACCATTGTGAAGTGAAATCTCGTTGTGGTTTTGATTTGCTTTTCCCTGATAACGATGTTGACCATCTTTTCATATCTTTCAGCCATCTGTCTGGAGAAATGTCTATTTCAGTTCAGTTCAGTCGCTCAGTCATGTCCAACTCCTTGCGACCCCATGAATCACAGCACGCCAGGCCTCCCTGTCTATCACCAACTCCTGGAGTTCACTCAAACTCATGTCCATAGAGTCGGTGATGCCATCCAGCCATCTCATTCTCTGTCGTCCCCTTCTCCTCCTGCCCCCAATCCCTCCCAGCATCAGAGTCTTTTCCAGTGAGTCAACTCAACTCATGAGGTGGCCAAAGTATTGGAGTTTCAGCTTTAGCATCAGTCCTTCCAATGAACACCCAGGATTGATCTCCTTTAGAATGGACTGGTTGGATCTCCTTGCAGTCCAAGGGACTCTCAAGAGTCTTCTCCAGCACCACAGTTCAAAAGCATCAATTCTTCAGCTATCAGCCTTCTTCACAGTCCAACTTTCACATCCATACATGACCACGGGTAAAACCATAGCCTTGACTAGACGGACCTTGGTTGGCAAAGTAATGTCTCTGCTTTTTAATATGCTATCTAGGTTGGTCATAACTTTCCTTCCAAGGAGTAAGCGTCTTTTAATTTCATGGCTGCAATCAGCATCTGCAGTGATTTTGGAGACCCCAAAAATAAAGTCTGACACTGTTTCTACTGCTTCCCCATCTATTTCCCATGAAGTAATGGGACCAGATGCCATGATCTTTGTCTTCTGAATGTTGAGCTTCAAGACAACCTTTTCACTCTCCTCTTTCACTTTCATCAAGAGACTTTTTAGTTCCTCTTCACTTTCTGCCATTAGGGTGCTGTCATCTGCATATCTGAGGTTATTGATATTTCTCCCAGCAATCTTGATTCCAGCTGGTGCTTCTTCCAGCCCAGCGTTCCTCATGATGTACTCTGCATATAAGTTAAGTAAGCAGGGTGACAATATACAGCCTTGATGTACTCCTTTTCCGATTTGGAACCAGTCTGTTGTTCCATGTCCAGTTCTAACTGTTGCTTCCTGACCTGCATGCAGATTTCTCAAGAGGCAGGTCAGGTGGTCTGGTATTCCCATCTCTTTCAGAATTTTCCACAGTTTGTTGTGATCCACACAGTCAAAGGCTTTGGCATAGTCAATGAAGCAGAAATAGATGTTTTTCTGGAACTCTCTTGCTTTCTCCATGATCCTGCAGAAGTTGTCAATTTGATCTCTGGTTCCTCTGCCTTTTCTAAAACCTGCTTGAACATCTCGGAGTTCACGGTGCACATATTGCTGAAGCCTGGCTTGGAGAATTTTGAGCATGACTTTACTAGTGTGTGAGATGAGTGCAGTTGTGCAGTAGTTTGAGCATTCTTTGGCATTGCCTTTCTTTGGGATTAGAATGAAAACTGACCTTTTCCAGTCCTGTGGCCACTGCTGAGTTTTCCAAATTTGCTGGCATATTGAGTGCAGCACTTTCACAGCATCATCTTTCAGGATTTGAAATAGCTCAACTGGAATTCCTTCATCTCCACCAGCTTTGTTCGTAGTGATGCTCTCTAAGGCCCACTTGACTTCACATTCCAAGATGTCTGGCTCCAGGTGAGTGATCACACCATCGTGATTATCTTGGTCCTGAAGATCTTTTTTGTACAGTTCTTCTGTGTATTCTTGCCACCTCTTCTTAATATCTTCTGCTTCTGTTAGGTCCATACCATTTCTGTCCTTTTTCGAGCCAATCTTTGCACGAAATGTTCCCTTGTTGCTGCTGCTGCTGCTGTTGCTAAGTCACTTCAGTCGTGTCCGACTCTGTGTGACCCTATAGACGGAAGCCCACCAGGCTCCCCCATATCCCTGGGATTCTCCAGGCAAGAACACTGGAGTGGGTTGCCATTTCCTTCTCCAAAGTGTGAAAGTGAAAAGTGAAAGTGAAGTCTCTCAGTCGTGTCTGACCCTTAGCGACCCCACGGACTGCAGCCTACCAGGCTCCTCCATCCATGGGATTTTCTAGGCAATAGTACTGGAGTGGCTTGCCATTGCCTGCTCCGAAATGTTCCCTTAGTATCTCTAATTTTCTTGAAGAGATCTCTTGTTTTTCCTATTCTGTTGTTTTCCTCTATTTCTTTGCATTGGTCGCTGAGGAAGGCTTTATTATCTCTCCTTGCTATTCTTTGGAACTCTGCATTCAGATGCTTATATCTTTCCTTTTCTCCTTTGCTTTTCGCATCTCTTCTTTTCACAGCTATTTGTAAGGCCTCCTCAGACAGCCATTTTGCTTTTTTGCATTTCTTTTCCATGGGGATGGTCTTGGTCCCTGTCTCCTGTACAATGTCACGAACCTCTGTCCAGAGTTCATCAGGCACTCTATCTATCAGATCTAGTCCCTTAAATTTATTTCTCACTTCCACTCTGTAATCATAAGGGATTTGATTGAGGTCATATCTGAATGGTCTAGTGGTCTTCCCTACTTTTCTTCAATTTAAGTCTGAATTTGGCAATAAGGAGTTCATGATCTGAGCCACAGTCAGCTCCTGGTCTTGTTTTTGCTAACTGTATGGAGCTTCTCCTTCTTTGGCTGCAAAGAATATAATCAATCTGATTTTGGTGTTGACCATCTGGTGATGTCCATGTGTAGAGTCTTTTCTTCTGTTGTTGGAAGAGGGTGTTTGCTATGACCAGTGCGTTCTCTTGGCAAAACTCTTTATTAGCCTTTGCCCTGCTTCATTTCGTGCTCCAAGGCCAAATTTGCCTGTTACTCCAGGTGTTTCTTGACTTCCTACTTTTGCATTCCAGTCCCCTATAATGAAAAGGACCTCATTTTTGGGTGTTCGTTCTAAAAGGACTTGCAGGTCTTCATAGAACTGTTCAACTTCGGCTTCTTCAGCATTACTGGTTGGGGCATAGGCTTGGATTACTGTAATATTGAATGGTTTGCCTTGGAAACGAACAGAGATCATTCTGTCATTTTTTAGATTGTATCCAAGTACTGCATTTCGGACTGTTTTGTTGACCATGATGGCTACTCCATTTCTTCCAAGAGATTCCTGCCCACAGTAGTAGATACAATGGTCATCTGAGTTAAATTCACCCATTCCAGTCCATTTTAGTTCACTGATTCCTAGAATGTCGACATTCACTCTTGTCATCTGTTTGACCACTTCCAATTTGCCCTGATTCATGGACTAACATTCCAGGTTCCTATGCAATATTGCTCTTTACAGCATGGGACCTTGCTTCTATCACCAGTCACATCCACAACTGGGTATTGGTTTTGCTTTGGCTCCATCCCTTCATTCTTTCTGGAGTTATTTCTCCACTGATCTCCAGTAGCATACTGGGCACCCACCAACCTGGGGAATTCCTCGTTCAGTATCCTATCATTTTGCCTTTTGATACTGTTCATGGGGTGTGCTCAAGGCATGTTATCTGAAGTGGCTTGCCATTCCCTTCTCCAGCGGACACATTCTGTCAGACCTCTCCACCATGACCCGTCTGTCTTGGGTGGCCCCACACGGCATGGCTTAGTTTCATTGAGTTAGATAGGGCTGTCGTCCATGTGATCAGATCATCTAGTTTTCTGTGATTATGATTTCAGTGTGTCTGCCCTCTGATACATCCTCGCAATACCTACTGTCTTATTTGGGTTTTTCTTACCTTGGTTGTGGAATATCTCTTCACAGCTGCTCCAGCAAAGCGCAGTCGCTGTACCTTACCTTGGACGTGGGGTAGCTCCTCTCGGCCACGCTTCTGTGCGTTAGGTTGCGTCGGAGCCAGCGTCTCTCGCGTCTGCGCTGCCGGCGTCAGTCTTCTAAATAGAAGACCTATTTTTTGATTGGATTGTTCACATTCTTAATAATGTCTTTTGATTCAGAAAAGTTTTCGTTTTTTTTTGATCTTTATTTTTTTTTTATTTTACAATATTATATTGGTTGGTTTTGCCATACATTGACATGAATTCGCCCCAGGTGTACATGAGTTCCCCCTCTTGAACCCCCCTCTCACCTCCCTCCTCCCTTTATCCTCCCTCTTGGTCATCCCCGCACACCAGCCCCGAGAATCCTGTAACATGCATTGACCCTGAACTGCTAATTCGTTTCACATATGACAACATACATGTTTCAATGTCATTCTCTCAAATCATCCCACCCTCACCCTCTCCCACAAAGTCCCAAAGACTGTTCGATACAACTGTGTCTCTTTTGCTGTCTCGTATACAGGGTTATATTTCCATCTTTCTAAATTCCATATATATGCGTTAGTATACTGTATTGGTGCATTTCTTTCTGTCTTACTTCACTCTGTATAATAGGCTCCAGTTTCATCCACCTCATTAGAACTGATTCAAATGCATTCTTTTTAATGGCTGAGTAATACTCCATTGTGTATATGTACCAAAGCTTTCTTATCCATTCGTCTGCAGATGGACATCTAGGTTGCTTCCATGTCCTGGCTATTATAAACAGTGCTGCGATGAACATTGGAGTACATGTGACTCTCAATTCTGGTTTCCTCGGTGTGTATGCCCAGAAGTGCGATTGCTGGATCATATGGCAGTTCTATTTCCAGTTTTTTGAGGAATCTCCACACTGTTCTCCATAGTGGCTGTACTAGTTTGCATTCCCACCAACAGTGTAAGAGGGTTCCCTTCTCTCCACACCCTCTCCAGCATTTATTGCATGTAGACTTTTGGATAGCAGCCATTCTGACTGGTGTGAAATGGTATCTCATTGTGGTTTTGATTTGCATTTCTCTGATTATGAGGGATGTTGAGCATTTTTTCATGTGTTTGTTAGCCATCTTTATGTCTTCTTTGGAGAAATGTCTGTTTAGTTCTTTGGCCCTTTTTTTGATTGGGTCATTTATTTTTCTGGAATTGAGCTGCAGGAGCTGCTTGTATATTTTGGAGATTAATCCTTTATCAGTTGCTTCATTTGCTATTATTTTCTCCCATTCTGAAGGCTGTCTTTTCACCTTACTTATAGTTTCCTTTGCTGTGCAGAAGCTTTTGATTTTAATTAGGTCCCATTTGTTTATTTTTGCTTTTATTTTATTTTTTGATTGGATTGTTCACATTCTTAATAATGTCTTTTGATTCAGAAAAGTTTTCGATTTTGATGAAGTCCAGTTTATCTGTCACATGTGGATGTGAGAGTTGGACTGTGAAGAAAGCTGAGCGCCAAAAATTGATGCTTTTGAACTGTGGTGCTAGAGAAGACTCTTGAGAGTCCCTTGGACTGCAAGGAGATCCAACCAGTCCATTCTAAAGGAGATCAATCCTGGGTGTTCATTGGAAGGACTGGTGCTAAAGCTGAAACTCCAATACTTCGGCCACCTCATGTGACGAGTTGACTCACTGGAAAAGAGTCTGATGCTGGGAAGGATTGGGGGTGGGAAGAGAAGGGGACGACAGAGAATGAGATGGCTGGATGGCATCACCAACTCGATGGACATGCGTTTGAGTGAACTCCGGGAGTTGGTGATGGACAGAGAGGCCTGGCATGCTGTGATTCATGGGGTCGTAAAGGGTCGGACACGACTGAGCGACTGAACTGAACTAATGCTTTCGGTATCATAGCTAAGAAACTGCCATATCTAAGGTCATAATGATTTATATAGTTCTATATATCACTTCATGGGAAATAGATGGGGAAACAGTGGAAGCAGTGTCAGACTTTATTTTTGGGGGGCTCCAAAATCACTGCAGATGCTGATTGCAGCCATGAAATTAAAAGATGCTTACTCCTTGGAATGAAAGGTATGACCAACCTAGATAGCATATTAAAAAGCAGAGACATTACTTTGCCAACAAAGGTCTGTCTAGTCAAGGCTATGGTTTTTCCCGTGGTCATGTATGGATGTGAGAGTTGGACTGTGAAGAAAGCTGATTGCCGAAGAATTGATGCTTTTGCACTGTGGTGCTAGAGAAGACTCTTGAGAGTTCCTTGGACTGCAAGGCGATCCAACCAGTCCATTCTGGAAGAGATCAATCCTGGGTGTTCATTGGAAGGACTGATGCTAAAGCTGAAACTCCAATACTTTGGCCACCCCATGCAACGAGTTGACTCACTGGAAAAGAGTCTGATGCTAGGAGGGATTGGGGTTGGGAGGAGACGGGGACGACAGAGAATGAGATGGCTGGATGGCATCACCGACTCGATGGACATGAGTTTGAGTGAACTCCGGGAGTTGGTGATGGACAGGGAGGCCTGGCGTGCTGTGATTCTTGGGGTCGCAAAGAGTCGGACACGACTGAGCGACTGAACTGAACTGAACTGATATAGATATATATATAAATCTTTAATTTTTATCCATATAAAGATTTCTATAGTTTTAGCTCTACAGTGACAGAGAGGCCTGGCGTGCTGCAGTCCATGGGGTCGCAAAGAGTCAGTCATGACTGGGTGACTGAACAACAACCACAGCTCTTACATTTAGGTCTTTGACCCATTTTGAGCTACTCTTTGCATGTGATTGCAGGTAAGAGCTCAACCTCAGTTACTCTAGACCCATTTGCTGAAGAGACTTTTTTCTCCTCATGAATGGTCTTGGTACCTTGGCCAAAAGTCAGCCAACCATAGATGTGCAAGTTTACTACTAGGCTCTTAACTACAGTACACTGATTTATATGCCTATAAATTTCAGGAGTTCCTAGTAGTTCAGTTGGTAAAAAAATCTGCCTGCAATTCAGGAGATCCCGGTTCAATTCCTGGGTCAGGAAGATCCGCTGGAGAAGGGATAGGCTACCCACTCCAGTATTCTTGGACTTCCCTGTGGTTCAACTGGTAAAGAATCCACCTGCAATATGGGAGACCTGGGTTCATTCCCTGGGTTCGGAAGATTCCCTGGAGAAGGGAACGGCTACCCACTCCAGTGTTCTGGCCTGGAGAATTCCATGGACTATATAATCCATGGGGTCACAAAGAGTTGGACACGACTGAGTGACTCACTTTCACTATGGTTTTATAGTAAATCTTGAAGTCAGGAAGTATGAGTCCAATAATTCTGTTGTAACAAGATCATTTTGACTACTTGGGGTCCCTTGCAATTCCATATGAATCTTAGGATAAATTTTTCCATTTCTATTGGAATCTTACCTACCTGCTTAGGTTCGAACGTCCAGTAAATTTGCTGAATGGAAGTGGTAAAACCATGCAGCTTTGTCTTGTTCCTGATCATGAGAGAGATGTGTTTCACCGCAGAGTATGATGTCAGCTGTGGGTTTTTCATAAATGCTCTGTTGAGGGATTTCCCTTCTTGTCTTAGTTTGCTGAGTGTTTTTATTATGAAAGGGCATTGGACTTTGTCAAATGATTTTTCTATGTTAATGTAGGTGATCGTTGATACTGTTCTTTCATTCTGTCAGCGTGGTGTATTATATTGACTGATTTTTGTATGTTGTACCACCTTTGCATTTGGGGATAAATCCCATTTGGTGAGGTTGTTGGTGATAGTTTAGTCGCTAACTTGTGTCCAACTCTTGAGACCCCATGGACAGGAGCCTGCCAGGCTCCTGTGTCCATGGAATTTCCCAGGCAAGAATACTGGAGTGGGTTGCCATTTCCTTCTCCAGGGGATCTTCCTGACCCAGAGATTGAACCTGGGTCTCCTGCATTGCAGGCAGATTATTTACTGACTGAGCCACAAGGAAAGCCCTTGGTAAGGTTATATAATCCTTTAATTATACTGCTGAATTTGGTTTGTAATATTTTGTCAAGAGTTCTCTTTTTTAGACCTAAATTATTCTCTCCTGAGTAATCTGTTCTCCTTTCTTTCCTTCTTATTAAGCAGAATTAACCAAAGTAAATATTTGATTGTGTTTTCTTCACCTTTCTTCCTAAGTCTTCGTGAGTAGGTAACTTTCAAACCATATATAGGTAGCAGAATGCTGGAAGTGGTAAATGTTATTCTTATACCCCTTTCTGTCTTGAGCTTTTCCAGCACTTGTAGGACTTGGTACAGGAGTGCAAGTGGAGACTGAGTGTGTGTGTGAAAGTAAGTCAAGCTGATGAATAACCAAGCACCTTGATCAGCATACCTGCTTGAAGACCGCAGTGACCGGTGATGCCCAGAGAGTCTGGGAGCTGTGGATGGTGCATCTGCTCAGCCCTGTGGCTCAGGGCGGTGGTTCAGAGGGCCCAGGGCAGTTCATTTCCCTGGAAGGAGAGACGAGAGGGCAGGAAGAAGCAGTGTGAGGGGAGAAAGAAGCGCCTGTTCTCACTGGATGTCTTCCCGAGGTGGGCAGGCTGAGGCTCATGCTTCCAACCAAGATAATCAGACACTGCGGTCTTAGTGAGCAGTGAAATTCAGCTCGTAGGTCTGTGGAGAGGAGCTGAGCCCTGCCCCCACCGCACAGGCCCTTGGGGGAGCACTAAGTGGGCCCTGGGCTCAGGCCTGGACCACAGGCAACCTCGGCTTCTCCTCCAACTTCCATCATGGGAAGCGGGGCAGAGCAGACTGGGGGCTGTGTGTGTTGCCATAGAAAGTACCACTCAGCAGATGGTTTGAACAACAGCAGCATTTTCTCACGGGTCTGGAGGTCGGAAGTCCCCGAGCAAGTGTCTACAGGGCTGGTTCCTCCGGAGGTGGCCTCCTCTGCTTGCGGGTGAAGGCAGTCTCTGTGTGTCTTCACTTGGCCGTCCCTCTGTGTATGTGTGTCTTAATCGCCGCTCCTCATAAGGACCCTGTCAGATTGGATTAGGGTCACCCCAACAACTCCATTTGAACTTAATACTAGTTGCTCAGCCATCCCCAACTCTTTGCAACCCCGTGGACTGTAGGCCATCAGGCTCTTCTGTCCATGGGATTCCCCAGGCAAGAATACTAGAGTGGGTAGCTATTCTTTTCTCCTAGGGATCTTCCCAACCCAGAGAGTGAACCCAGATCTCCTGCATTACAGATGGTTTCTTTACTGTCTGAGCCACCAGGGAACCCATTTGAACTTAATCAGCTCTTTAAAAGCCCCCTGTCCTAATCCAGCCCCATCCTGGCATCCCGAAGGGTTGGGGCTCCCACAGGTGCAGTCTGGAGGGACCCAGTCCAGCCGTCACAGACAGTGTGGGCAGCTCTGTACACCGTGGTCTCTTGGGGAAAGCCCGGTGACATCCCCCCAACAGGAGGAAGTCAGGGCAGTGTACCACCCCAAGTGCCCCCTCCCTTGGTCTTCAGGCATAAAGCCCAACCATCCTCAGGGTGGGGGGGACTTCTGTCTCCCACAGCAGTGGCAGCCTTGGAGGGGATCATGTCTGGAGAGGCAGGAAGAACTCCTAATCCTTGTGTTTTCAAAGAAAATGCACCTTGGTGTTCACTGTGGTTCTAAAGAAGCATCAGGTTCCGCAGAAAGAAACCATTTCCTGCCGGATCCCCAGGGTACCAGGGAAGGCTCCAGGCCTGGCGGAGAAAGAGGGTTTTCATTCACCAGAGCCACAGCTCTGGTCCCCTCTGGTATGAGGCGGGTGGGGCTCCAAGGTGTCCTGCACAGGGTGGGCTGGACACAGGGTGGCTTTCAGAGGACCCAGTTCAAGGAGTCGAGCAGCAACAGGCAGCATCCGTGCGGACAGATAGGCAGCTAGTGAGATGGGGCGTTCTTCTGGACGGGGGCAGCTTCTTCCTGGTGTGTTTCGTCTTACAATCTGAAGTTGCCCTCCAAGCACCTCCAGGAGGTGTCCGCGGGACCAGAGACTGACCGTGTGCGCTGTGCCCCCAGGATGAATGAGCGAGACCGGCTGCTAAAGAGGCTGAGCAGGAAGACACCGCCCACCCTCTTCCGGGGCAGCTCCCTCCAGCAGTCCATGCCACGTGAGTAGCCCCCTGGGACAGGGGGTCTGGGGGGAGACCACAGCCAGGCTGGAGAAGTGGAATTGGTGTACCTGGCTCCAGGCAGGGACAGCCAGACGGCAGGTAATTCCCCAGGACCCAGTCAAGTGTCTGAATGACATGGTCCATAAACTTAAAACTCGGATGTGGTTAAGATCCTTGCGTCAGCCTCCCAGTCAGATTCTTTCTAAGATGAAAGTGATGTTGCCTTTGCCTGGTGCCCCCCAAGGATGGCCCCACGCTCTTGGCAAACTAAGCAATGACAATCACTAGCCCCTGCCTCCCCTGGCCCCGCAAGTGGAGGCTCGGCCTGGTTTCTGCCAAGTGGGGTCCATGGGGATGTGCCAGAGGCCAGGGGAGCAGGAGACACGAGAGTCAGGGGGAATAGAACTCGGGGAGGTGGTGGCCTTACCTGCCTCAGGACACCTGGCCGAGCCTCAGGTCAGTGCAGTAACTGATCCAGCACCACCCGGGGCTCCAGAGCCCAGCCCGGGCCTCTGATCCTCGAGAGGGTGAGTCTGGAGAAGGCGGGGTGGTGGGCTCCCAGGTTCGGGGTTGTACCTTGGAGCTGGGCAGCCTGCTGTCTTATCCCATCTCTGCCCCTCTGTGATCTCAGGTGAGTTAACGCCCCTGTTTCTACACCTGTAAACCAGAAAGGACACGAGAACATACCTGGGTTACTGGGATGATTCTCTGAGGTTGTACGTACAGAGTACCTGGAACCGAGCCCAACAGTAAAGAGTCTGATAAATGCTAGGTATTGTTTTTCTGCCACTAACTGCACAAGAGAAGACTCTACACATGGACATCACCAGATGGTCAACACCGAAATCAGATTAATTATATTCTTTGCAACCAAAGATGGAGAAGCTGTATACAGTTAGCAAAAACAAGACCAGGAGCTGACTGTGGCTCAGATCATGAACTCCTTATTGCGAAGTTCAGACTTAAATTGAAGAAAGTAGGGAAAACCACTAGACCATTCAGATATGACCTCAATCAAATCCCTTATGATTATACAGTGGAAGTGAGAAATAGATTTAAGGGACTAGATCTGATTGATAGAGTGCCTGATGAACTCTGGATGGAGGTTCGTGACATTGTAAAGGAGACAGGGACCAAGACCATCCCCATGGAAAAGAAATGCAAAAGAGCGAAATGGCTGTCTGAGGAGGCCTTACAAATAGCTGTGAAAAGAAGAGAGGCGAAAAGCAAAGGAGAAAAGGAAAGATATAAGCATCTGAATGCAGAGTTCCAAAGAATAGCAAGGAGAGATAAGAAAGCCTTCCTCAGTGATCAATGCAAAGAAATAGAGGAAAACAACAGAATAGGAAAAACAAGAGAGCTCTTCAAGAAAATTAGAGATTCCAAGGGAACATTTCATGCAAAGATGGGCTCGATAAAGGACAGAAATGGTATGGACCTAACAGAAGCAGAAGATATTAAGAAGAGGTGGCAGGAATACACAGAAGAACTGTACAAAAAAGATCTTCCCGACCAAGATAGTCACGATAACGTGATCACTGACCTAGAGCCAGACATCTTGGAATGTGAAGTCCAGTGGGCCTTAGAAAGCATCACTACGAACAAAGCTAGTGGTGGTGATGGAATTCCAGTTGAGCTATTTCAAGTCTTGAAAGATGATGCTGTGAAAGTGCTGCACTCAATATGCCAGCAGATTTGGAAAACTCAGCAGTGGCCACAGGACTGGAAGAGGTCAGTCTTCATTCCAATCCCAAAGAAAGGCAATGCCAAAGAA
Source organism: Moschus berezovskii (assembly GCF_049115385.1). NCBI lineage: Eukaryota > Metazoa > Chordata > Mammalia > Artiodactyla > Moschidae > Moschus > Moschus berezovskii. The sequence goes on from NC_142472.1 coordinate 53,276,855, forward strand.
TGCTCAAACTACCGCACAATTGCACTCATCTCACACGCTAGTAAAGTCATGCTCAAAATTCTCCAAGCCAGGCTTCAGCAGTATGTAAACCGTGAACTCCCAGATGTTCAAGCAGGTTTTAGAAAAGGCAGAGGCACCAGAGATCAAATTGCCAACATCCGCTGGATCATGGAGAAAGCAAGAGAGTTTCAGAAAAACATCTATTTCTGCTTCATTGACTATGCCAAAGCCTTTGACTGTGTCGATCACAATAAACTGTGGAACATTCTGAAAGAGATGGGAATCCCAGACCACCTGACCTGCCTCTTGAGAAACCTGTATGCAGGTCAGGAAGCAACTGTTAGAACTGGACATGGAACAACAGACTGGTTCCAAATAGGAAAAGGTGTACGTCAAGGTTGTATATTGTCACCTTGCTTATTTAACTTATATGCAGAGTACATCATGAGGAACGCTGGGCTGGAAGAAGCACAAGCTGGAATCAAGATCGCCGGGAGAAATATCAATAACCTCAGATATGCAGATGACACTACCCTTATGGCAGAAAGTGAAGAGGAACTCAAAAGCCTCTTGATGAAAGTGAAAGAGGAGAGGGAAAAGGCTGGCTTGAAGCTCAACATTCAGAAAACAAAGATCATGGCATCTGGTCCCATCACTTCATGGGAAATAGATGGAGAAACAGTGGAAACAGTGTCAGACTTTGTTTTTTTGGGCTCCAAAATCACTGCAGATGCTGATTGCAGCCATGAAATTAAAAGACGCTTGCTCCTTGGAAGGAAAGTTATGACCAACCTTGATAGTATATTAAAAAGCAGAGACATTACTTTGCCAACCAAGGTCCGTCTAGTCAAGGCAATGGTTTTTCCCGTGGTCATGTATGGATGTGAGAGTTGGACTGTGAAGAAGGCTGACCGCCGAAGAATCAATGCTTTTGAACTGTGGTGTTGGAGAAGACTCTTGAGAGTCCCTTATACTGCAAGGAGATCCAACCAGTCCATTCTAGAGGAGATCAATCCTGGATGTTCATTGGAGGGACTGATGCTAAAGCTGAAACTGCAATACTTTGGCCACCTCATGCGACGAGTTGACTCACTGGAAAAGACTCTGATGCTGGGAAAGGTTGGGGGCGGGAGGAGAAGGGGACGACGGAGAATGAGATGGCTGGATGGCATCACCGACTCTGTGGACATGAGTTTGAGTGTACTCCGGGAGTTGGTGATGGACAGGGAGGCCTGGCGTGCTGTGATTCATGGGGTCGCGGAGAGTCGGACACGACTGAGCGACTGAACTGAACTGAACTGAACTGAGTAAGTTTGAGCCACTCACGTATTTCTTTGAATGTCTGTTTTCTCACCTGAGGAGAAAAAATGGAATGATGTCCATCTCACACAGTCTGTGAGGCCGCATGATGGTCAGTGCACAGCCCATGAGGAACAGGAGCGCTGGCTCCATAAACACAGGGCTTGTGCTGTGGAGCCTCCGACCAGAGAAAGAAGACAGCAGAGCAAAGACCACCCGAGGACCCATGCAAGCAGGGTCTGGCAACAACCAGAAAGGCTCTTAAAACAACTAAGAATTGTTTTCTGAACTCTCCATATTTTGACAGACACACACACACAAAAAAATTCTAATGAACAAGTACAAAACATAGTAGGCAAGCTGCTAAAATCACACCATGTCTTAAAGACAGTCAGCAACTAGTAATAAGACCTTGATGGACAGCAGGGTGTTCTTGTCACCCACCCCCAGAGAAGGCCATTTTGTATCGGGAGCAGCCTCCAGCCTCAGTGTTCCCAGGAAACCAGAAGGAGGAGCCTAGGTCCTGGAGCACTTGTTCCCAGGGACCGCACATACATGATGTCCGCAGCCCAAGCTCAGTGTTCCCTGGCTGGTCTGAACTCCTTACCGTCCCCCTGGTCTTCCCACATTCTACAGATCTGAGGACTCTCCCAGACAGGAAACAGCTACTTTCCCTAAGATGTTATCAGAGCTCAGCATCGAAGGAATGCTACTTAAGGGATGTTTTATTCCAAAATAATGAAAAAATGACCCAATCTTATGGTCTTCCCCAAATGTTCTACCAGAAGAAGACAAAACAACTAAGCAGTGTGTCTGCCCTCCCACCTACCCAAACACTGTCCTCGGCCATGGCTGAGCGTCAAGGAAGTGGATGCACCAGCCGTCAAGTGTATTCTCCAGGCCCCCAGCATTCCTTCCCAGCTCTCAGGACTTCCTAGAGATGAATGATGATGGGAAATGCTAAGAGCCAGGGCCCCCCCTTCCCCGTTTGAATGCAGATGGCAGTTACCTGTTCATCTGGCAAGAGCTGTGAGTGATGGGGAATCTTTTTTCAAGCTGGGCAGGTGGAGGCTGGCTGGGTGATTAGTGTCCCTGTGGTTCTGGTCTAACCCGTCCCAGGCCTGGTTTCCAAGAGGAAAATGTTTATCTGGATCACAGAGCACCCTTGTCCCCAGGACCACCATTCTTTCTTTCTAGCAAGTCCACTTAGCCTCAGTTGAGGCTGAGAACATCCTGGTGGATGCCCCTGGGGGAGCCAGTGGAGGGGACTCCAGGAAAATAGCTTTGCTGTCAGACCAGTAGCTTCCCTGGAAACCCTCCCCACCCCCGAGGGGCCGAGCTACCCTACCTGACAGCCCTGAGCCTGTGAGTCGAACTGCCCAGGAGGGCACTGCAGCTGATTTCCCCAGGAGCAGGCAGGTCTGAACAGAAAACAAGAAATAAAAGACAAGGCTGCGGCCCTTCCCCACAGGGAGTAGACCACTCCAGATGCTAAGGTCCTCTTCCCGACAGGACATTCCCAAGCAATGTTTACTTGTACATTTCAGCAAGTCCCCTTCACTCCAGCCCATCCACCCCCAGAGAAGACACATTAAAACACAGTTAGCAATTGTTTTGTCTGGGCTGATTGTCAAGTCAGGCTCCTTGGTCCCTGGCCTGGAATGGAGGCCTCCGCTGAGGACGCCAAGGGTGGAAGCAGTTCTGCCTGCAGGAGAGGGCTCTGTGGCCTGGGCACTGCCAGCCGAGGGCCCTTCCTGGCACCCACATGGAAGCCTTGAGGTGAAGGCCTCATCCAGTACAGGCCATTTATTTTACAGAAAAGTAAACCCAGGAGACCAAAACCTTAAACGGCACCAGTTCTGTGGCCAAGCAAGGACTGGAACCAGCCCTCCTCACCTGGGGCCTCGGCCCTGGGCTCCAGATCCTCCGTACAGGCGGGGCAGGGGACAGCCAGCTTAGGATGGAGAGCCCTGTGGCTGCCTGCCTCCCCAGGTGTGGGAGGAGCACTTACATACTAAGTGAAGCAGGTCAGGCAGAGAAAGACAAATATCATAGGATGTCACATACATGCAGAATCTAAAAAAGGCTACAAATGAACTTCTTTACAAAACAGAAACAGAATCACAGAACTCATGGCATGGGGGTGGGGGGGAGGGATAGGACAGGAGACTGGGACTGATGTGTACACAGGACTGTATATAAAACAGACAAATGAGAGACCTTACTATATAGCACAGGGAACTCTGCTCAATACTCCATAATAACCTAAATGGGAAAAGAGCTTAAAGAATAGATACACATGTATATTAAAAAGCAGAGACATTACTTTGCCAACAAAGGTCCATCTAGTCAAGGCTATGGTTTTTCCAGTGGCCATGTATGGATGTGAGAGTTGGAATATAAAGAAAGCTGAGCACTGTAGAATTGATGCTTTTGAACTGGAAGAAGACTCTTGAGAGTCCCTTGGACAGCAAGGAGATCCAGCCAGTCCATCCTAAAGGAGATCAGTCATGAGTGTTCATTGGAAGGACTGATGTTGAAGCTGAAACTCCAATACTTGGGCCACCTGATGCGAAGAGCTGACTCATTTGAAAAGACCCTGATGCTGGGAAAGATTGAAGGCAGGAGAAGAAGGGGTCGACAGACGATGAGGTGGTTGGATGGCATCACCGACTCAATGGACATGAGTTTGAGTAAACTCCGGGAGTTGGCAATGGACAGGGAGGCCTGGCGTGTTGCAGTCCATAGGATCATAAAGAGTCGGACACGACTGAGCGATTGAACTGAACTGAACACATATATAACTAAGCCACTGTGCTGTCCACCCAAAACAAAACGCTGTGAATCAACTGTACTTCAATATAAAATAAAAATTCAAACAAAAAAGAAATCCAGTATGATACACAGGCAAAACTCCTGATTTCTTGTTCTCCTTTAAAGGATATGATGAGATAACAGCACCAGTGTAAGCCATAAACATGTGTGGATGGGGCAGGCTCTGGCCTGGGTTGTCTTTTGCTCAGAAGATCTTATCTGGCTGTGGGGCGTTTCTGGACCCCTGACCCAGGAGGGTCGGTGAGCAGAGAGGGATTCTTGCAAATGTCCCTCCAGTGGGAAGGGCTGGTTAGGAGGGACTGTCCTGCCTCGGGCTGGGAATGCAAACTCCGTCCCAGGAACACAGGACAGAGCTCCGGGGAATGTGGGCCCTGTCTGGGCTTGGCTCCCAGCTCTGCCACCTTGGGAAAAATGACATCACCTGTGCCTCAATTTCCCCACCTGTGACATGGGAAGAACTCTCACCTGCCTCCTAGGGCTGTCAGGAAGAGGAAACAAGCCATGTGTGCTTAGCATAATACATACAACAGTGCCCGAGACACAGAGCATTTAATAATTGTCTGCTGTCGTGATCATTGGAACTGGGAACTCGCTGGGGATCCAGTGGTTAGGAACTCCAGGCTGTCAAATGCCAAGGGCCCAGGTTCAGTCCCTGGGTGAGGAACTAAAATCTCACAAGCTTCGTGGCCCCCCACCCCAAAAAAAATCATTATTGGTACTGGTTGTAAAATCTAGTCTTTATGTAGCCACTGGGCCAATCATTAAACTCCTCAATTTTATCTAGTGATCTTTTTCTTTATATACACAAACACACACTCACTGTAATTTATTACGGGTCCAGATCCATGCGACATCAGCCAGGCAGGCTCCCAGCACCACATGCGCTCTGCCAGCCTTTCCTGTCAGTGTGTTTACGGCTGTATGAATTACCGACTGGCCTGCGGCTCGGGGCGCATTGGGATGTTTGCCGCACAGGACGACTTGCCTTTCCCCTTGATGGGTGGTGGGAAAGTGCAGCCATGGCCCAGTGACCCACAGATGATGCCTCACAGGCTGCGCTATTGGGAGGCCATCCCTCTGAGCCCTGCCCAGTTGTGTCAGCACCCACCCCTTCCCGGGGGTCACAGGTCTCTGGACCCCCATCCAAGGCTACAGAGCCACAGTCTCTCCCCCCATATGCAGCTGCTCCTCACCGGCCCCTGTATTCCTCTTGCAGATGGGTACGCCTTCTCCCAGGAGGAACACGGAGCCGTGACTCAGGAGGAAATCGTCCGCGCCTACGACACCACGAAGCAGAAATCCAGGAAGAAGTAGGATGCTGCCTCCTGCCAGAGCGCGAGAAGAGACTCATGGCAGCAGCCATAACACCGCAACACGTCCTGTGGCCTTAGCCCGTTCCTTCGCTCTGTGCCCTGGCGACCTTGGACCCAGACCGCCGGGGTGCCCCATGCCCTCCCTGCTCGTCCGCTGTGCTCGGCCCGACTCTTGTTTAAGCGTTCAACTGTGCGCTGTGAGGTGTGAAATTAAAACCATTATGTTTCCCCAGTATTTACACATCCGTCCAGGTGGCTCTGGGAGAACAGGGACAGGCTTTCATGCTGCATGAGGAGCCCAGCTGGGGGGTCGGATACCCGCAGGTTTGTTCCACAGGCTGCACGGAACCTTCCCTCGAGGTGGACAGCCTGCTGGCTTTGATGTCCCTTGTGTTGGTATGAAGTTGGCATCATCTTGATTGCAGTGAAATCATAAACATAGGTATCTGGGTGGTAAACCTGAGAACTTTGGGAACCTCAGTCATGGTCTCAGCAGGGCAGACCCGCCGGGGTCCGCACAGTCTCCTGACTCCTCCTGCCCGGTGCCTCCCGGCCAGGCACCCCAAAAACAGTCCCACTGCATGGTTGGCCCTGCGCTTGGTGCATGGCAGCCGTGGGCACCTGCTCCGACCCTCACACTCCCTCCTTTTCCCCCAGATTCAGAAACGGGTGCAAGAAACCCCCCTTCTTCTCTATCTAAAGAAACAGCAACTTGCGTATATTCCAAGTGTTTATCTTCCTCTTTCTGGCGACAAGGAGGCCTGTGGGTCAGGGTGATGTGGACTTGCTGGAGCCCTGACTGCCCTGCTCAGGCTCGCAAACCTCATTTTCTGGCCTCCAGACCCGTGGACCTTGGCACCTGCTTAAATTAGAACCCACACTCGTTCTCTTGGGAGTTCAGAGCACATTTTGGATTTCGAGTAAATTTACAGCATGTCTCCCCAGCAAAGGAACACACCGGTCACTCCAGACTCTGGGAGGATAAATAGCCCAGTGAGGGTCCCTGAGGGTGACGAGGAAGACAGCCACTGCAGGGAAGCAGCGGCAGAGACACCGAAGGAGGATGCTTTTCCTGCAAATCTCAGTAGCATTCTGAAATCAAGCCCGAAGCCCAGACAGTGGTCATGATCAGCCTACAGTGTCCACAGACCTGCAGTTTTTATTGAACAGAGCTCCAGACGTTTCAAGCAAGCGGCCTTTCTTACCTGAACAGATTTTCCTACCTATCCAGCCCATGTTAGATGCAAGCAGCTGTCTGAACAGGAGGGTCCCTGATTCCAACACGGGGATGAGGGCAGGGTGGCCATGTGTTTGTCCACCTTCTGAACAGGACAAAACCCAGGTGCCTTCGGGTGGGAAGGCACCACCTGGAACCAGCCTGGAGGCATGTCCCCTGCTTGCAGCTTTGTTGCCAAACCAGCTATTTGGATGGTGTAACATCAATACTTCTGGGCAGCTGTTGCTGGTTAAAACGACACAGTTCCCCTGGGGAGGGCTGTGCTAAATTACAAAATAAAACAATGGGGCATTTTGCTTCCTCGCCTTCTTTTCAGAGCATCCGCATCTGATTGGGCATTGAGATAATTTAGAGTATGATCTGCCTGGCTTACACAAAACGAGAGGTGATGAAAGCCCAGAGGGGGCTCCGGGGCAAGCAGAACACCACAGCAAACAGGTGAGGTTAGGAATACTGCCCCTCCTCCCTCCCCAAGGTCTGAGACATTTTAAATACTAGGGCAACTAGCAAGAGGAGGGGTTAAGGACCCTTGGGCAGGAATCACAACAAAATATGTGCCTGTAATTAACACACAAAGCCAGGCAGATGCCCCGCCTTCACACACAGAAGGAGGAAGTCCTAAATACAGAGGAGAAATGAAGCTTTGGATTGTGCTGCGCTAGGCACCCAGGATGATTTGGTTTCATCTGGGAACTAAGCCTGGTTGGAAAAGGGAATTCAAACTCAATTCTTTTGTCAAACACTTGGCTGGCTCTTGAACTTGAAGCCTTCCGAATCAGATTTGTGAATTACAGTGTGCGCTTGTTAGGGCTTTATGGTTTTCATTTTTCACGTTGAAATACAGTACCGAGTTTTCTGAGATTGAAGTATATTTTTCAGCTCTCTTGAGAAGTAGACTAAACAGCCTTTGCAGTCATGAAAGACACACAGAGAAGGAAGCACTAGAGAGATGCCTTTCTATTTATTCTCTCCCACGATTAAGCTATCTTGTAGCCAAATGACTAAACTGGGTGTCCGGGAGGAGCAGCTGTCACTGTGTGAGATGCATGACCTTCAGCTGGGGCGACTTGGGCTGTGTTGTTTGTCCTATCTTTAAATTGAGGTCAGAGTGTCACACACAAGCCCTCCCCTGGGAGCAGGGTGGGTCGACTAAGCCGCACTCTGTCAGCTCCATGGAGATGCCACCTGGGACTTGTCACTCTGCCACACAGAACATGACACAGGCTGGCAGGTCAGCACTGCAGGGCCTGACATTCAATTGGACTAAAATGGCAGATCCCTCTCAGGTCCAGTGCTGGGCTAGTCTGGTACCCAGACTGCTGATGCTCACTTGAACCTTTGCTCCGTGCCGGCTGCCTCTGCAGACGGAAGAGAGCAGCCTCCCCAGCTCTCAGCTCTGCACCGGCGAGCATGGGTGGGTGCCTACACACTGAGAGGAGAAGATGAGAAAGCAGAAGAAATCAGACATTTCTGCTGGGCTGTTGGGATTAGCCTGTCATCACCAGTCTGGGGGCTTGGGCATAATTTTTGGGTGTCACTGATGGCTCTAGTCTGTCTCTAGGCAGAATATTTCAGACTTCTTGACCAGAGTTACAGTCTCCCATCTCCCAACACACACACACACACACAAACAACCCTGTGCTTTGGAGAAAGAAGATGCTATGACTTTAACAGTTGGAGTGAGACCCTAACACGCAAGCCTGGGCTTTCGTGGACCACAGCTGAGAGCTCTGCTGGTCTTTGCTTTCCCCTGACAAGGCTTTAGGTCTTGCTGTAGGAAGCTGGCAGTGAAAATCTATAATCACTTGTTCAGAAACCATGAATCATGAAAAAGTGAGTATAAGTAACTAATATCTGAAATGCATATGGACATAATATTATCAACTATACAGTTGAATTTTCTTTAAAGAAAGCTCTAGTCTATCATCTCATTGTTATAACAATGACCCTTTATTTTTTTGAGCCATAAAGAAGAGAATTTTCTATCATAGCTCCACTCCTAGAGATTTACATCCTGGACCACAGGTTGAATAGAATGTTTTCAAAGCTCTGCTCTAAGATAAGGTGGTCTTTAGTTTTGAACATGTGAAAGAACTACACATGTTTCAGCCAGGGTTTGAATTACTGCCCAGGGTCACTGTCCCCAAGTAATTCAAGGGTGATTTAGGCTCAGCATCTGAAATGTAGCCTTTATCTCCTGGGAGCCATAAAGAATTTTAACAGGGAAACTGGTTAAGCAGAGCCTGAAATACTGTGTCAAAGAAGAGAGTTTATCAGGTCAAGTTAAAGGATGCCACCCACCCCCCATCATATTCATTAAACAATTTCTTCATGCAGATGCTTAAATTAGAAAATATATGAGTGATGGAGACAGTGAAAATAAAGTATCCCCTCCTTAAAAATAGAGCAATACAGCAGAGGCTTTATGGCTTTAAGTCTGTTCTTGGTCTCTGTAAGTCTTGGGGAAAAATTATTTTGCCTCATATTAGCCATCTTTCCATCTTGAAGAACTAAGAGAACAGTTAGAAGATTTTCCAATGGGTCTTAGAGGTCAGGACCTGAGATCCCATGTGATGACAAATTAACAAGTGTTCCCAAAAGGAAGAGATCCATGTCAGACTCTTCACTGAGTTTTTCTTTCTTCCTCCAGTGCCCAGCAGCACATGTCTCCACTCTCTTTTACAAGAGCTTCATTTAGTGCCAGACCTCCAGCTCCGGCTGTTTAAAGGGCTTCTGGTTTGTTGGGTCTCAGTGAGGCACACGGGAATCCTTTCGGCGGGAAGAAAGCCCTGGGAGCCCACATCAGCTCCAAGTGGCTAGAATTGTGAAACAAGTGGCAGTGGAGGAGGGGCACACACCCCCATGTCCCCACACCACGTAGAACCCATACTTGTCACCCAGTAGAACCCCTCTGCTCCCCTGACTGGGGGTGGGGGCACAGGAAAGAGACAAGAGAGCGATTCTTCTGACACCCAGGCCGGCTCGTTTTCAAGTGACAATATCTCGCCCAAGTTGCCTTAGCGATATCTACTCCCAGGCATCAGACCAAGAAAAACACGCTCCCGAGATTAGCCCATCGGCATTTCTCCTGACCTGGCCACAGAAAGGAGACCTGTGCGTTTTAAAAGCCGGGAACAAAGTGTCAGGTGGCTTTGATTTATGACGGAAGAGGAAGAAGCAAGTGGAAAGACTGGCGCTATCCAAATAACCCTGCCCGGGGAAACCCAGGGTCAAGAGAGCCTTCTCAAGAGCCTCTCCCAGGCCAGCCTGACATTGTGGAGAAAGGGCCAGCAGGAGTGGGGCCGCCTGAGGGTCAGGACGTGAACCCACTTCCTTCCGAGGGACCGGAGCCGGCTGGGGTCCTGAGATGGCTGGGCGTGCAGCTACAGGCAGAGCAGGAGACACCAGGTACAGAACAGAAAGACAACCTGCCCTGTCTCAGGGCCTCCCTCCTGCCCACGAGGTCCCTGCACAGGGGAATGCATTCGCAGTTTTCCATTAATAAAGTCAACCCAAGTCCAATCGCTCTTACTCCACCTGCCCTCTCCCGGGTGGCCGAGCTGGGAGGTGTGTTGGGCTGCCCCACCCCCAACCCCCAGGGCCTGTAGCCCCGACAGGTCACCCTTCCAGCTGCGGTCTGAACGTGCCACCGTGCAGCGTCTCCTTCACTTGGGCAAAGCCACGTGTTATCCTTTCCGTTGTCACATCTGTGCTGCCACCGCTGAGATGGCGTTTGGCTGGGAGATTTCATCTGGTTATGCAGAGCGAAGGGGGCTCGGGGAGGGGTGCGCTCGCTTAATTGGCTCCCAGCAGAGTGGGCAGCTCTTCTCTGGAGTATAGGGGGTCCTGTCCTCCCCTCTAGAAGTCTCACTACTGTCCTCATGTCCTATTAACAGCCTCTGGTTGTTAAATTACAGCAGTCTTTAGCCAGAACAGGGGAGCTGGGGGTTCCTCATGGAGTGAATACAAATGAAGGGCATTTACTGGTATTTTGGGTAGAGAGGCTGGAAAATATAGTGATGCGTGGCTTTGATCAATCCTGTTGACTGGTGTATGTCTGCACAAACCTGTTTCAAATAAATCTTTTGTTAAAGTAAATGATTGGACCCGGCTGTATTTGTGAATTTCTTTCCCACTAATAAGCAGCTCCTGCCATAGGGACTTTGGCCTATTACACAGAGGTTTTGTCAGCAACTACAGACTACACACGTACCCCCCCCCCACACACACACACACACACGCATGCTCTGCCTCCCAAGCTGACAGCCTGGAATCACTGTGAACGGCGGGTGTTCAGTGCGATCTGAATTGCAGATGAGTGGGAGGCCAGGCCCCCTTTATGAGAAGCAGGTCTGAGAGGCCTCCCTGAGCCGGACTGACCACGCAAAGGGGCAAACTGCACAGAAGGCCTTCTCTCTCAATTACTTCATTCCCTTTGGTTCATCCCAGTTCCCTTGCAAACTGAGATGGGGAAGTTCAGATTCTGTTGTCAAGTGTGAAGTCATGACACTGTCCTGAAAGAAGGTCCAAACATGGCATCCGGAGAGGGACCGCTCTGGCATAATGATGACTTGAGCTGAAGGCGCCTGTGAAACAGCAGGTGCGGGAAGGGCTCCCCGCCCCCGCTTTCCACCGACAGTCAGGCCCCAGCATCCCCGTGAGAAAGGGGCCCTCCCTCCCTGCACCATGAAGAGAAGGACATTCTTGCCACCAGAAATGGGTGTGGAGGCAGTCATAGGCGTGGACAGACCATCTTCTGAAATAACCCTGATCCTCCACGAGTTCCCTCCCTAAATTTCCTACTCACATCCCACAGTCTCTCTGTAAATGGTAGATGAGCTACTGGGGTCTTCATTTCCCTCCTGAAGACTCCTATGTGCACATAGAATGTTAAATAAATGTGTGTGCTCTTCTCCTGTCTCATGTCAATGAACCCGAACAACCACAGCACCCAGGAGGGCAGAAGGAAGGGTTTCCTCCCTGACATTATTTTCAAGAGCGTCATGAGACCGCTCATGTCCCTGCAGGCACAAAGTGTCACATTCCGGCAAGCATCCACAGCCCCAGAAGTCCCTTCCTGGGAGATGCAGTTCACATGGCCCAGGCCATGTGAAACCTGGGTTAAGGGAGCTGAGGGCCCAGAAGTCAGCTTTGGAGCACAGGGGAGGGGGCATCCTTACCAGAACACTGGCCGGTGGCCCGCCCATCTGGCTTTGTCTGGGCAGCTCCACACATCCCGGAGGTGGAGGGCAGGGAGGAAGAAAAGCATGCTGGACACGGTTCCCTGCAGGACCTGAGGCCAGAACCCAAAAACCTCTTACCTATCCACTTCACATGGGTTTCCCTGGTGGCTCAGACAGTAAAGAACCCACCTGCAATATGGGAGAAGTGGGTTCAATCCCTGCGTTGGGAAGATCCCCTGGAGGAAGCAATGGCTACTCACTCCAGTATTCTTGCCTGGAGAAACCCCATACACAAAGGAGCCTGGCAGGCTACAGTCCATGGGGTCGCGAAGAATCAGACACGAATGAGTGACTGACACATTTACTATGACTTCCTTTAGCACACTGAGGGACTCTGAGACAGGCCCTGGGCCCCTTTGCTGTAGTGCCTGTCACCTGGACAAATGTCTCCTCCAGAAACAGGATACAAAGAAACAATAAAGGACTAAAAATAACTTCATGCAACTGCTTCACTGACTATGCTAAAACCTCCAACTGTGTGGATCACAATAAACTGTGGAAACTTCTGAAAGAGATGGGAATACCAGACCACCTGACCTGCCTCTTGAGAAACCTGTATGCAGGTCAGGAAGCAACAGTTAGAACTGGACATGGAACAACAGACTGGTTCAAAATTGGGAATGGAGTATAACAAGGCTGTATATTGTCACCCTGCTTATTTAACTTATATGCAGAGTACATCATGAGAAATGCCAGGTTGGATGAATCACAAGCTGGAGTCAAGATTGCCAGGAGAAATATCAACAACCGCAGATATGCAGATGATACCACTCTAATGACAGAAAGCAAAGAACTAAAGAGCTTCTTGATGAGGGTGAAAAAAGAGAGTGAAAAAGCTAACTTAAAACTCAACATTCAAAAAACTAAGATCATGGCATCCAGTCTCATAACGTCATAGCAAATAGATGGGGAAAGTGGAAACAGTGAAAGATATTATTTTCTTGGGCTCCAAACTCACTGCAGATGGTGATTGCAGTCACAAAATCAAAGACACTTGCACCTTGGAAGAAAAGCTATGACAAACCTCAGTTCAGTTCAGTCTCTCAGTCGTGTCCAACTCTTTGCGACCCCATGAATCACAGCACGCCAGGCCTCCCTGTCCATCACCAACTCCCGGAGTTCACTCAAACTCATGTTCGTCGAGTGGGTGATGCCATCCAGCCATCTCATTCTCTGTCGTCCCTGTCTCCTCCCACCCCCAATCCCTCCCAGCATCAGACTCTTTTCCAGTGAGTCAACTCGTCGCATGAGGTGGCCAAAGTATTGGAGTTTCAACTTTAGCATCAGTCCTTCCAATGAACACCCAGGATTGATCTCCTTTAGAATGGACTGGTTGGATCTCCTTGCAGTCCAAGGGACTCTCAAGAGTCTTCTCTAGCACCACAGTTCAAAAGCATCAATTCTTCGGCGATCAGACTTCTTCACAGTCCAACTCTCACATCCATACATGACCATGGGAAAAACCATAGCCTTGACTAGACGGACCATGGTTGGCAAAGTAATGTCTCTGCTTTTTAATATGCTATCTAGGTTGGTCATAACTTTCCTTCCAAGGAGTAAGCGTCTTTTAATTTCATGGCTGCAATCAGCATCTGCAGTGATTTTGGAGCCCAAAAAAATAAAGTCTGACACTGTTTCCACTGTTTCTCCATCTATGTCCCATGAAGTGATGGGACCAGATGCCATGATCTTCGTTTTCTGAATGTTGAGCTTCAAGCCAAACTTTTCACTCTACTCTTTCACTTTCATCAAGAGACTTTTTAGTTCCTCTTCACTTTCTGCCATAAGGGTGGTGTCATCTGCATATCTGAGGTTATTGATATTTCTCCCGGCAATCTTGATTCCAGCTTGTGCTTCTTCCAGCCCAGAGTTCCTCATGATGTACTCTGCATATAAGTTAAATAAGCAGGTTGACAATATACAACCTTGACATACTCTTTTTCCTATTTGGAACCAGTTCTAACTGTTGCTTCCTGACCTGCATACAGGTTTCTCAAGAGGCAGGTCAGGTGGTCTGGGATTCCCATCTCTTTCAGAATGTTCCACAGTTTATTGTGATCCACACAGTCAAAGGCTTTGGCATAGTCAATGAAGCAGAAATAGATGTTTTTCTGGAACTCTCTTGCTTTCTCCATAATCCAGCGGATGTTGGCAATTTGATCTCTGGTTCCTCTGCCTTTTCTAAAACCTGCTTGAACATCTGGGAGTTCACGGTTCACATACTGCTGAAGCCTGGCTTGGAGAATTTTGAGCATGGCTTTACTAGCGTGTGAGATGAGTGCAATTGTACGGTAGTTTGAGCATTCTTTGGCATTGCCTTTCTTTGGGATTGGAATGAGGACTGACCTTTTCCAGTCCTGTGGCCACTGCTGAGTTTTCCAAATCTGCTGGCATATTGAGTGCAGCACTTTCACAGCATCATCTTTCAGGATTTGAAATAGCTCAATTGGAATTCCATCACCTCCACTAGCTTTGTTCGTAGTGATGCTCTCTAAGGCCTACTTGACTTCACATTCCAAGATGTCTGGCTCCAGGTGAGTGATCAAACCTAGACAGTGTATTAAAAGGCAGAGACATCACTTTGATGACAAAGATTCATATAGTCAAAGTTATGGCTTTTCCAGTAGTTATGCTTGGACAGGGAGTTCATGGGGTCACAAAGAGTCAGATACAACTGAGCAACTAACACACATCCGGACACACACATGTCTGGATGTGAGAGTTGGACCATAAAGAAGGCTGAGTGCTAAAGATTTGATGCTTTTGCACTGGGTGCTGGAGAAGACTCTTGAGAATCCCTTGGACTGCAAGGAGATCAAACCAGTCAATCCTAAAGGAGATCAACCCTGAATATTCACGGGAAGGACTGATGCTGAAGCTGAAGCTCCAGTACTTTGGCCACCTGATGCAAAGAGGCAACTCATTGGAAAAGACCCTGATGCTGGGAAAGATTGATGGAAGAAGGGGAAGGAGACAACAGAGGATGAGATGGTTGGATGGTATCACCGAGAAAACTGTAGGAGATAGTGAAGGACAGGAAAGCCTGGTGTGCTGCAGTTCATGGGGTCACAGAGTCAGACATGACTTAGACTGAACACCAACAAGGTGCAATTAGGGCAAGTTATGGACAATGAAATACTGAGAGGCCAAAAAACCCCAACTACCATTTCTGAGGACCCAAGAGCAAAAGCAGGGTACTGTGCATGTCCCCTGCAGTCAACACCCACAAAGGGTTGGGCAAACCCTACCTAAGCCACCCTTCAGCCTGACCCCTGGACACACCCCTACCCTCACCCTATATAAGGGACCAGCTCACCACTTCCCCTTGGGGAACAAGTGAGTAAGGGAACCCCTTACTTGTTCTTGCTCTCCTCTGCTGCAGAAGGGCCCCAGTAAAGCTCTGCTTGAATTTCCTGTCTGGCCTCTGATCAGTTTCTATTGTCTTGGGAAGGCCAAGAACCCTGGTCAGTATCAATTCATCCTAGATAAGCCATGTGCTGTTAGTACTGGACTTAGGCAGGGGTCATGACCTTGGTGGCCCTGTCTCCAGGTACGGTGGGGAGAGGAGGCCAGCTTTACTTCCAGGCAGAGTTCTGCAGCTTTTCCTCTGCTCTAAACAGTCCTTGCTTTTGCTCTTAAAAAGTCATGCAAAACAAGATGATTTCATGAAGTCAGCAGCAAAGTATTAAATTCCACCCTTTGTCATCTCTTGATCGTGTCTACAAAAATCTGCCTTTGCCAGTGGGCTCACCAGAATGAACCTGAGCCACCAAGGCCAAGGGCAGCTGATGGCAGTGTGCAGACCCTACCTTTCTGCCTAAAGCAGTGCTCTCTAGAATAGTCCTCTCTCTGAAAAAGACTCAGGATACTCTGAAAAATCATTCAGGTTCCCCTGTGTATTTTCAAAACCTTTACGTACAATATACACAATATGAGGGACTGAAGTATGGTCAGAAGAACACAGCACACGTCAGAAACCTGCTCCAGCCTCTGACATCTTCTGCCTACGTTCTCTTCCACATAGGAATCCTTTCACAGGGATTTTCCAGCAGTTGTTGCAAAGCTACGCAGTCAATGTACCTGGGTCTATAATTGGAGGTGTGGGACTTAATCTTTTCCCAGAGGAGGATGGAATAAAATCCTCCACTTACCAAAGCCAGAAGCACCAAACCACATAGTCCAGCTCCCAGACACTGAGGTTTTCTTGTTTAAAGGAGGCCACACTTGCTCCTCAGAAGAAAAGCTATGACCATCCTAGACAGTGCTTTTTAATAAAGCAGAGACATCACTTGGCCTACAAAGGTCCATACAGTCAAAGCTGTGGTTTTTCCAGTAGTCATGTACATATCTGAGAGCTGGACCATAAAGCTGAATGCTAAAGAATTGACGCTTTTGAACTGTGGTGTTGGAGAAGACTCTAGAGAGTCCCTTGGACTGCAAGGAGATCTCACCAGTCCATCTTAAAGGAAATCAATCCTGAATATTCATTGGAAGGACTGATGCTGAAGCTCCAATACTTTGGTCACCTGATGCGAAGAACTGACTCGGAAAAGACCTTGATGCTGGGAAAGATTAAAGGCAGAAGAAGAAGGGGACAACAGAAGGTGAGATTATTGGATGCCATCACCGACTCAGTGGACATGAGTTTGAGTAAATTGCAGGAGATGGTGAAGGACAGGGAAGCCTGGTGTGCTGCAGTCCGTGGGGTCTCAAAGAGTCAGACACGATTTAGCAATCAAACCACAACAACACACATAAATAAAATGACTTAAAATTCCTGACAGCCGGCCTCAAAGCTCTGCCTGTCTCTCTCTGCAGTGTACAGTCCTTGAGCTCAGACTGCAGAGTGACTGACGGGTGCTGACAGCAAGGATTCAGGGCTGTCCTAAGAGTCATAGCCTTGGCCTGAGCCCTGAGCAGGTAGGGTCTGCCCTGTCCAGTATCGACAGAGTTTGTTTCAGCTGTTCACAGTTTAATGCTACCTGCACTCTCTCCTCTACTCTGAAGAAGGTGTGTTTTGATTTGAAATACTCTAATTGCTGAGAAACTCTTCCTGATTCTCTTCCAACAAAACATCTGTGCATACGTTAAGTTCCATTTAATGGAAAGCCCTTCTGCTGACCGGACACCTTGCCCATGGCCGGGGGAGATGGGGGGTTACATTGGGTTGTCCCCAATGCTTCCCAAATGGCCCTGAATGGAGGAGGATGAGTAGCTGCTGTGAGTGGAAATGGACCTTCAGCGAAGAACAAAGTCACTCTTTTCTTCCTTCTCAGTGTTCTTAAGAGAAGCCACTGCCTGCAAATTACATGCAAAGATGGTCGCAGGTAAAAGCCCTTGAATTTGTTTCCATATTACATTTAAAATTGGATGGGGGTGGGGAGACCCTCATGCATCGGTAAAAGAAACCACCTCCCAGCAAATTTATTTAATACTTTTGCTGAAAATGTTTTAATGGAATCCTGCTCTCCAATTTATTCAGTGATAAGCCCTGGGGGGCTCACTGCAGACCTGGGGCCCGGGAGTGGGGGAGGCAGGCGTTCCACCACCACCTGCCCCCTGTGTGAGGGCCCCCGGGGCAGACACACGGGACACTTCTGGAACCATGTGGGCTCAGTGAAACAGGGGCTGGTTCCGAGGTGGGGAGTGAAGGAGACAGACGTCCGTGAACACAAATGAACAAAACTTCTTAACCTTGAGAATTTGGCAGAGCAGCTCCGACAATGCTATGAAGGTATGCAAAGGCTGGCCCACGGCTTGTTTTTTAATACAGCAGAAAACATACTTCTGGCAACTGCAGACGCAAGGGTCGGCTCAGGGCCCCTGGGGTCCCAGCTGCCTAGACGGCTGTTTGAGAAGCTGGGCCTCTCTGACGAGGCGACCGAGGCCCAGTGCCCAGGGAGAAGCCAGGCTGGAAGCAGAGGTGGAAGATCTGGGCCCTGCCATCCACGTGGGCACCACAGCCAAGCTCGGAAGCAAGACTTGCCAATGACCCTGAGTTCTGCCATCCAGGGGTTTTTGGCCTGGAAGATAGTCACATACCTGCATAGCTGCTCCTGAACCATCTTCACAGAGGAGCCAGAGAAGCAGACAAAGTCCCTGCCTCTCGGAGCTCATCTTCCAGGGGGAAGCAGAGACAGAAAGAGGGATCCGACAGCTCAACTCACAGCACAGACACTGCCCCGACAAGACCACTCAGCCCTGAGGGCTCGTAAGAACCCTGTTCCTTTCCCACGTAGCCGAGGCTATAGGCTGAGATTCAGAGGAGGGGTCTGGCCGGGTCACAGCATCCTTTCACCCGGTCCTCCCACCACACCAGTGTCTGGGCAGCTCCTGGGTCCCTTCTACAAAAGCACTAACCCCACCACCCGCCATGGCCCACCTCCTAACAGGGGCAGCACTTCAGGGGAACACAGCACCCAGTCCCAACAAAGGGTGACCACCCTCTGCACCAAACCCTGGTGCCACATCCCACGGCCCTGAAGATGGTTGAGTCCCACTCAGCCAACAAGTTAGCCTCCATAAACCCACCTAACACTGTCCACAAATAGTGACAGTGTTAGGTGGGTTGAGTCTCTCAGTCCGCAGGACTGGCAAACTACTGAAAATAAGAACAAACAGAATCTCAGTAAAACTGTATCTTACAGAGACACGGATGCCCAGAGTCTGCTGGGGACAAGGACAAACATGTATGTTCCCCCTCTTCCCTACACCTTGTCCCCTAAACTCAATAAAAGACTCAGACCCCCACTCTTTAGTGCCAGCACTGCTCTATGCATCTGCCCCTTTCCTCTCTTGGAAAGTGAATACGAACACTCTTTTCTCCTCTTGCTAATATGCCTGTGAATTCTTTCACAACTTGCATTGGCTCACCTAACACTTTGGTGGCTGGAATGGGGAGAACCTCCACTAACTGAACTCCTTTTGCCTTCACCTCTGGCTTGACCTTCCTCGTCACCCACCGAGACATCCACCAAACTGAAAGTCATTCCCTTTGATGGGGCTTCCTCTAGGGAGAGCAGTGGCAGAATCTGGGCGACAGTAAGGCCGAGGTCAGGTCTGTCACCATTGAGGTCTAGGTTGGAACATGGCCTCTCAGATGCCCCCGTCCATCTTCCTTATGTCTCATCACTGATCCAATTCATCTATGACTCAGAATCCTAGGTCATTCAAAGGGGGCGGGGGATGCTTCTTCTGAACCCCAAGATTCCCAGAATGGCCCCATCTCCCAAATTCTGTCTTTCCTCTTCTTTCTAGCTGTCATTATGGGAAACTGTCAATCTGCCCCAGGGACATACTCCCCCTTGGGATGTCTCCTCAAACACTGGAAAGCTCTCAGACTAGGCTTCCCTGGTAGCTCAACTGGTAAAGAATCTGCCTGTAATGCAAGAGACCCAGGTTCAATCCCTGGGTGGGGAAGATCTCCTGGAGAAGGGAAGGGCAACCCACTCCAGTTTTGTTGCCTGGAGAATCCCATGGACAGAGGAGCCTGGCGGGCTACAGTCTGTGGGGTCACAAAGAGTTGTACACCTTAGCAGCTAACACTTTCACTTCAGACTGGACAACCTCAGACCCAAATGAACGGTCTTCTGCCGCACAGCTTGGCCTCAATATGCACCGGGCAACTGGGAGGTCCAGCCCCAGGGCAGCTTTCTCACCTGCAATACTCTTCTCCACCTCCATCTGTACTGCCGCCTCTTTGGCAAATGGTCTGAGGTTCCTGACATTTAGGCCTTCTGTCAACTCACTCAAGACTCCAAACTGGGGTCCTAGTGCCACACGTCACCGTCAACACCACCTGACTTCCCCACCTCCGATCCTGAGCACCTCCCTCTTTCTGCTCCTTCCCCCCAGTCCCCTCAGCCACTTCCTCCTCCAGCCCCTTGAAACCACTGAACCCCTTTCCCAGACCAGGACCCGCAGCAGCCCCTCTTCCCTACCACCACCCGCTCCTCCACCAGCCCCCAGTTCTCCTCCTCCCCGGCACACCCAGTCCGGATGTCCCCTCCTGTTTCCTCTGGAGCCAGCCCCCCAAGTTCCTTTACATGAAGTGAGTGGTTCCCAGGGAATCGTTTGTGTTTGTGTTCCTTTTTCTATGTCTGATCTGGAGGAGAAGGGGACGACTGAGAATGAGATGGCTGGATGGCATCGCCGACTCTGTGGACATGAGTTTGAGTGAACTCCGGGAGTTGGTGATGGACAGGGAGGCCTGGCGTGCTGTGATTCATGGGGTCGCGGAGAGTTGGACACGACTGAGCGACTGAACTGAACTGAACTGAACTGATCTCTGTCAAACTGAACTCAAGCTAGGCTTGAAGACCCCACCAAATTTACTAAAGAACTTGAATATCTTACTTTAACTTAAGACCTTTCTTGGTGTGACACACATGTCATTTTCCCCACTTGTACTAATACAGCAGAACAAGCTGGAATCTGGACTAGAGCCAGGGAATATGGGGACGACCTTAACAGGGGCCAATTGATGCTCACGTGCTGGGATCCACAGTGGTCCCTGACAGTGATCCTGACTGAAACTACCAGGACGGGTCGGGACAGACAGCGATGGGACCATGTGCTTACCTGCCTCATCGAAGGCATGAAGAGGGCCACCGCCAAGGCTGTAACCATGACAAAAAGAAAGAAATCACTTCAGGCCCAGATAAAAACTCTGCTCTTTTCCTGTCTTGTCTTTCAGAGGCTCTATGCCTTTAAACCAACTCAGACGTAACCTCTGAGGAAGGCAAAGCAAGGCTAGCGATGTGCTTCATCTCCCAGCTGACCTCCAACACATGTGGAAAACTCCAAAAATTAGAGACGGGCCCTCAGACTCCCCAGTTTGAACTCAGAAACCAGTCTTTAAGGTCTCTAATAACCGAGATGGGATGGCTGAAACGGCGCGAGACCACAGGGTCTTGAAAGCAGAAAAATCTTTGCAAATGCTCACGTCTGCAATCGGTCAGAGGCACCCATCAGGCTAAGAACCGTCCAAGGCCCCCCAGCAGAGACAAGGAAAACAGTCACTGGGCCCCGACTCTGGCTCCTACTCCAGCGGCAGACTGGAGTCAAGATTACCAGGAAAGGTTGCCCACAGGACCATGCCCACTGTGTGAGCAAGGCACTAGGCGAGGGACTGCCCGCCCTCTCCTTGATGAGAAGGGACAAAATCCCCTTCTGAAAACGGGGACCCTCCTGCGAGACCCCTCCACCCCCATGATCTTCAAGAACGTCTACCATCTTCAAACTGACGGCCACGACCCTGGACCTGGCTCCCTAACATGAGATCAACTGAGCCTCATGGTCCAGTGGTTAAGAATCCACTTATAATTCAGGGGACATGGGTTCCATCCCTGCTTGGGGAGCTAGGATCCCACATGCCTTGGGGCAGCTAAGCCCATGACTCCTGAGCCAGCATGCTGCACCCAAATATCAGCGTGCTGCAACTAAGACCTGACACAGCCAAATAAATAAATAGTGTCGTTGTTTAGTTGTTAAGTTGTGTTCAACTCTTTGTGACCCCATGGCCCACCAGGCCCGCAAGTAGATTCTTTTCCACTGAGCCACTGGAGAGTTTTCATGCCTCAACTAAGACCCGGCAGTCAAATAACAAACAAAATGTTTACATATATATATATATACACACACACACACACACATATATGTATTTATTTATTTTTAAAGAGTTCACATGCCTCAACTAAAGATCCTGCATGCTGCAGCTAAGACCAGGCACAGTCAAATAAACAAATATATTTTTTAAACGACTTGGCCAAGCCTCGGGTAAATATCCATAGAGGTAAAAAAGTCAATGTCTTAACTGATGCTGCAGCCACCGACTCTGCTCTTCCCAAGTTCTCAGGTCCCTTGATTCCCTCACCCATCATCATCATCACCGCAGAAGGCAAACCTCAACCTATGCTCCAAACCTCTGACTCACCACGCTCACTGGGAGATCAGATCTTCACATTCCTCTCTTGTCCTTTCCAGCTGTCCCATCCCCTCCTAGGCACCCTCGTAGGCCACCCCCCAACCCTGTTTTGGACCAAACTAAAGACTGAACTAATTCTACATCACAAACCTCCTTCCCTGGAGTTGTAAGAGATGCTCCCTCTGATGCTCAGCCTTCTTCTCCTACAAGAAATGCTTGAACAGGTTCCCTGAATTATATAGAGAAGACTCTTAAGAGTCTCTCGGACTTCAAGGAGATCCAATCAGTCAATCCTAAAGGAAAGCAACCCTGAATATTCACTGGAAGGACTGATGCTGAAGCTGAAGCTCCAATACTTTGGTTGCCTGATGCGAAGAGCCAACTTCGCATCAACAAGTATATGATGATCACTTGTTTAGTAGTTTGGCCACCTGATGTAAAGAGCTGACTCATTGGAAAAGACCCTGATGCTGGGAAAGATTGAGGGCAGGAGGAGAAGGGGACAACAGAGGATGAGATGGTTGGATGGCATCACCGACTCGATGGACATGAACTTGGGCAAACTCCAGGTGATAGGGACAGAGGAGCCTGGCATGCTGCAGTCCAAGGGGGCGCAAAGGATCAGACACAACTGAACAACAACAATGGTACGGGACATTGACACCCCCAAGAGGACCTCTCACCTGACTCCTGTCACTGTCACCCTCTCGCTTTCCCCGCTGCTCTCAAGATGCTGTAAAACTGGAAGATCTTAGGGGACACACACCCCTCATTCACAAATTTATAAACTCTGGACTCCTTAGACCTAGCAACTCCCCTTATAACACCCCTGTTCAACTCGTTTAAAAGGCAGAAGGCACGTGTCGTCTAGTACAGGACCTAGCTTTGATTTATGAGGCAGTGGTCCTTCTCCACCCTGCAGTCCCAAATTCCCACACCGCCCTCAGTTCTCCTAACACTCAGGTCTTCACTGTCCTCCATCTAAGAGATGCTTTCTCCACCATCCCTGAGATTCTCGAAATATATTTGCTTTTTTTATGAATGGACCCTGACACTCTCCGCTCCCAACAACTCACGTCGCCCTCCCTTCTCCAGGGATTCAGAGATAGCTCCCACCTCTCCGGTCAGGCCCCTGCCTCCGATCTACCCATGGCTGCTGGGCAGCACTCCTCACTGTGTTGACAACCCCTCCTCTACAGCCCAGACCACCGCCCCTCCCTCACCAGATCCACCGCCCTCCTTACCCGCCGAGCTCTGCAAGGCTATCAAAGTCTTCCTTCTAGAGCACACGTGAGTCCAGCCACAGTCGGATACCCAGAGATTTCTCTCGTCCCCAGGACAACACGCAGTCACTACTCAACACACAGAGCTCACAGCCTCTCTCTCCTTCCACCTCCGAACTAGCAGGAAATCAGGGCCTTTCTGAGCCTCACTGGACACTTCCACATCTGGCCCCTCACTGTGGCCTTACAGCCAAACCTCCTCCTGAGGCCCTCTCCCCATTCAGTCCTCCCCACTGCTCCAGCCCTGGCCCCCCAAACCTGGAGAAGCCCTTCTGGCCGTACCCCCCTGGATGAAGAGGAATCACCCTACAAGTCTTAGGACAGAAACACAGCCCCAATTTTACAGCTGAAACTTACTTCTCAAAGAACCTGAACACCACAGCTGAAGGCTGGCCTCCTCCGAGCAGAGGGCAACAAACTCACTTCTGGACAGACACTTCCTCTCCCCACACCTCACCAGGGATGGACATTCCAAACAAGGCCCCTCGGTTTCCCACCAACAGTAGGATTACTCAATATCAAACTCGTACCCGATAGTCTGTCACTCAGTGTCTTTCTATACACTCAGTTCTCAACCTGACACATTCCTGCCAGACTCCCCTGAACCCAAAACCCCAGAACACTCTTGTGTAGAAATCCTGGAATAGTCTACCACTGTCTGATCTGATTTAATGGACACCCCCATATACTCCCTGGATCACACTTGGTTCACCAGTGGCAGCAGCTATATGGTCAATGAACAATGCAAGGCAGGATACACTCTTGTCACCACCACTGCCATCCAATTCCTCTGCCCCAAAGGCTGGATTAATAGCCTTAATTAGAGCTTTACAGGCTTCCCTTGTGGCTCAGATGGTAAAGAATCTGCCTGTAATGCAGGAGACCTGGGTTCGATCCCTGGATCGGGAAGATGCCCTGGAGGAGGACATGGAAACCCACTCCAGTATTCTTGCCTGGAGAATCCCATGGACAGAGGAGCCTGGAGGGCTACAGTCCATGGGGTTGCAAAGAGTCGGACATGACTGAGTGACTCGGCATGGCACAGAGTTTTACAACTAGCCAGAGACCTTGAAGTCAACAAACACACAGATCCTAAATTTGCCTTCCATCTCCTTCACTCACATGCGCTATCTGGAAGGAAAGGGGCCTGCTCACCACCCAGGGGACCTCAAGTAAACATGCCCATCTTATCCTATAACTCGGGCAGGCAGCTCCATCACCCACTCAGGTGTCAGTCACGCACTGCAAAGGGCAACAACAGACCTAGTGCTCAGAGACTACAGGCAACAGCACAGTCGACAAAGCAGTCACGCCGGCCGCTGCAGGGCCTCACCCTTCCCGCCAGGCTCTCTCCAGCCCTTCTCCCTCTCAAGTCACCCTGCATGTTCACCAGTCTGAGGCTGAGGTGTGCTCAGAACCAGGGCCTCCTCAGGATGGGCCATGCTTTTCACTCTTGGGAAAATGTTGTTGCTGTCAGCAACAGGCTGACCCACATACCACTCTCCATGTGGGCACAGAGCCCTGAAAGTTTCTCTCAGCCCCTCTTCTCCATTCCGCTAACTTAGAAGTAGAACTAAAAGATGTCACTTCACCATATCCTATTTGCAAACGAGTGAACTCCCGGAGACATCTAAAGCCTGTGCCATTTCTCCCAACCCAGCAATTAAGAGGACGCCTGCCAGGTCAGGACTGGCAATTAGACTGCACCCGTATGACCACCCATAAAAGGTGCAAGTACCTGTTAACATTCGTAGACACTTTACTAGGTGGACCAAGGCCTTCCTGCTACACCCAGAAGGGCTTCTGTGCAACTCAGGTACTTCTGCCAGAAATTATCCCTAGGTTGGATCTCCCCACCTCTCTCCAGAGTGACAGTGGCTCAGCTTTCACCTCTCAAATTACCCAACAGGTGTTTCAAACTTTAGACATTAAATACAAACCACATACCACCTGGCATCCCCAACCATCAGGAGAAACCAGAAAAGGCTCACTCTTCCCTTCAAACAGCGGTCCACATCCTTTTTGGCACCAGGGACCAGTTTCGTGGAAGACAATTTTTCCACGAACTGGGGGGTGCCTTGATGGTTTGGGGATGATTCAAGAGCATTACATTTATTGTGCACTTGTTTCTATTATTATTACATCAGCTCCACCTCAGATCATCAGGCATTAGGTCCCATAAGCTGGGGACCCCTGCCTTAAAAAACAGCTCACTAGGTTCACCTTGGAACTCTATCAGGGCTGGCTAGAACACCTTCCCTGTGCTTTCTGACTCCAGATGACCCTGAAGGCCCGCTTATAGCTCCATCCCTTTGAACTCATGTGTGACACCCAGCTCTTCTTTTTTTACCATGAAGCCTCCTCCTCCAGGCTCTTACCCCTCAACCTTAAAACTAAACTTACAGCCTTTCATGGACCCATGCTAATAGATACCCACCCTAATCTCAGGTGGTGCTAGTGGTAAAGAACCCACCTGCCAGTGCAGGAGGCGTAATAGACCTGGGTTCCATCCCCGGATTGGGAAGATCCCCTGGAGAGGGCATGGCAACCCACTCCAGTATTCTTGCCTGGAGAATCCCATGGACAGAGGACCCTGGAGGGCTACAGACGACTGAAGCGACTTGCACCCTGACCTCAGGACTTGTCCCCACCCACAATCCTACAATCTGGGGACTGGGTCTTATGAAAGACCCCCTTATCTCCTGCAGAGGGTCCATTTCAGGTACTACTCACACCTCCGACGGCAGTCAAGCTCTCAGACATCCAGCTGGACCCACCTGTCATGGCTCAAGCCCACTGGTCCCCCTGCTGTGTCCCCAACACAGTCCTTTCCCTATGCCAGTCAGCAATCATCCACCTCCAAACTTCGGGTCCACTGGAACCCAGGGACCACTGAAACCAATACACCCAGGGGGGCTTACATGGGTCTTACTCTTTTATTTCCCCTCTACCCTTTATACTCTTTCATAGCGGCATTTGCAACCCTTCCCCTGTCCCCACAAGGAAGTGCCCGGCCCCTGCTGGACCAACACCACAGACGGCTAAGGCAGAAGGCTTGTTCTCTTTCTCACCCTTGGCCACGTCTTGGCCACGTCTTTCACACTAGCCACCCGTCAGGGGCCTCTCATCCATCGCCCTTCCTTCCGCACAACAGCAGACTCCACGGCCCTGTTTCCAAAGGCCAAGGGCTCACAGCATCGCTGCTGGCTGTGTGCTACCTCTGGCAGGACAGGCTCCTCCTGGTTCCCAGCACCCCCTCAGGCAACCTTGTCCCTACTCGGGCCCCCAACCCTGGCTTGGGCCCCTCCCCCCACGGTGGTGTTTCTGGCCTCAAGCTGTCTCATGGGTCCACTTCCTCTAATGCCCCTCCCCATCCACAGACCCCTCTTCTAGGAGGTCTCCTTACTGATCAAGTCTCCCAGGTACATTATGGCCAGCACTACCTCAGGGGTGGTCCCATGGCCTCACACCCAGACCACACCTTCACCCCCAACTCCTCCCAACTGCAATCAAACTCTCTACCTAAACCCCCTCTTGATGTTGGGGCAGAACAAGAAACAGAGCTCAAATAAATAATTTCCCCAACTGAGGGGCCTTCCCAAATTGGGCATCTAAACAATTCCATCCTCCTTCAGTGAATGGTCCTTTCACAGGACTTCTATTTGTCCTCCTATCAATTCCACTGACTTTCATCTGACCTCCTCTACAGGTAACTCCTGGCACCTGCCCTACACAGCGAGGTGAAACTAGGACCCGTCACAAACACGTCAGCTCCTTCCACAAAAAGCTGGGGCTTTGACTTTCAAGGACAGCTTCTCACCTGGCAAAAGAACCTCCAGCCTCCCCAAGGCTTCTGCCACCTTAAACCCTCTGGAGGAACTTGCTGTAACCCCCACACAGGCCCTGACAGAAGTGTCAGACGTGTGAAGGTCCGCTTTACCACAGCTCTTGCAGCCCGATACCACTTTCATTTGGACTGCACTTCCTCCACGGGACCTCTGTATTCCTCCTAACTGGATCGAAAGCTACACTGTCGCGCCCCTATTACCCCAGAAGAGCAGCCACACCTGGTCTATGCCTCCTCTCACCTTTCCAGATGCCGGATGAAATGACAGCTTCCGTCAGTCCTAGTAACCGTGGCTGCAGCTCTGGCTTCAGGCACTAAACGTGGCTATCTCATACTCTTCACTGCTACGCTTTGTCTCCTCTGCTTCACTCCCTGTCCTGTACGGTTTCTCCTCTCCTTCACCAAGAACTGTCTTCTGCCCTCCCCCACTCCCATCACAGTTCAATTCAATTCCAAGACAACCCTCCAGGGCCCCCAGGTGGAGACAGCTCTGTGGCCCAGCTCAGAAGACGAGCCCTCCATCCTGATTCCCAACAGAGGGGCCATCTAGGTTCCACTGTAACTCTTAAGACTAAGTTAATATTCAGAAGCTGCTGCTGCTGTTAAGTCACTCAGTCATGTCTGACTCTTTGCGACCCCATGGACTGTAGACCGCCAGGCTCCACTGTCCATGGGATTTCCCAGGCAAGAATACTGGAGTGGGTTGCCTTTCCTCCTCTACAGAATCTTCCCGACCCAGGGATTGAACCCATTGCCTGCATTGGCAGATGGATTCTTTACCTGGGAAGACAGAATATTCAGAGGAGGGAAATATAAACCTACCTAACACTGTTCACAATAGAGCAGCACCTGTCAAGGCCCGCTATCGAGTCTCTCTCAGACCCCAGGACTGGAAAACTACTGAAGACAAAAATGTACAGAATCTCAGTAAAACCACATCTTACAGACACAGCAGCCCGGATTCTGCTGGGGACAAAGATAGACATGCCTGCAGCCCCTCTTCCCTGCACCTGGTCCCCTAAACTTGATAAAAGTCAGACCCCCATCTATGTGCCAATGCCAGTCTAAGCATCTGGCCCTTCCCTCTCTTGGAAAATGAATTTCTCCTCTTGCTAATATTTCTGTGAATTCCTTCTCACCACACAACCCTCTCTGTGAATGGACAATCATGTCGGCCACACAGTAAGTGACCAGAGAGGGGACAATTGTGTCTCTTCCCTTCCCCAGCAGATGGCCGTCTGTCTGCTCACCAAAGGATCACCACTTCAGCCAGAGTTCTGGGCCTCTGGACGTCCAGGCCCACTGCCCACTTAGGCTCCTGGCTTGCCCTCCCCCCGACCAAGACCCACATCCTCAGAGCCTGGTTCCTGCAGCCTCCCCGGGGCATGTCTCAGACCGCGGGGCTCACAGGCCTGCACCCATGGCCTGGAGTCCCCAGGCCCCATAGCCAGAGGGCTTACAATAAGAAGCCCGTCCTTCCAGGATGACTGTGAACTTCCCCTGCAGTACCCATAGTGTGATGGAAGGACTTCGACTAAGAATCAAAGCCCCCATTTCATGAGCCTGGACACCTGTCCACCTTGTGACCTCACAGAAGTCACTGACCAGCCCCCTCCCCCGCACCTCAGTTTCCTCATCTGCAGGACATGGTCCACATCCCCCACCTCCCCACCAGCGATGGTGAACACTATCGCTGCGAGTGACACCCACCCTGGGACCACTCGGCTGCCTGCAGAGATGCTCAAACATCCATACCAGGTGATAACTAGCTGCACCCCTGCCTGTAAAGCAGCAGGTGGGTCCATCCACCACCACCTCTGGATTGCCCCACCATCCAGCAACTAGAGGGGATACCTGCTGGGGGGCAAGGGGCACTCCTGACCCTACAAGGCACTGGTCCTTTGTAACGAACCCATGCCTACTGCCCATCAGATTCATAAATATTCTCAAAGTCACAGCTGGTTGTGAGACTCTCCATTCACTAGTGCCAGAACCACGCTCCATGCTCACTGCTACAAGCTAACAATGCGGACAAACAGGGCATCAGAAGAGCTCTGCCCAGTGGAGAAGACAGACATGCAAACACACAGTGCGGTCCAGGAGCATTCAGGTTGCCTGTTACCATGGAACAAACCACCTCCGAACTTAGGCTCAAAACAACAGGTTCCTCAAAGACTGAATAGATATTAAGTACGATCCAGAAATTTCACTTCTGGGTGTGTATGTGTGCGCACTCAGTTGTGTCTGACTCTTTGTGAGGCCTATGGATCGTAGCTCACCGTGGGATTTTCCAGGTAAGAATACTGGACTGGGTTATCACTTCCTTCCCCAGGAGATCTTCCTCACCCAGGGACTGAACCATGTCTCCTGCATCTCCTGCATTGGCAAACAGATTCTTTACCACTGGAGCCACCTGGGAAGCCCCATTTCTGGGTATATGTCCAGAAGAATTGAAAGCTGGGGCTCAGACCGATATTTGCACACCCAGGTTCACAGCAGCATTGTTCTCAACAGCCAAAACTGAAAACAAGACAAATGTCCACTAACGGGTGAACAGATGCATAAATCCATCTGTCCATACAGTGGAATGTTATTTACTCTCCAAAGGAAATTCTGACATGAGCTACACATGGATGAAGCTCAAAGACATCACACTAAGCAAAATAAGCTACATGCAAAAGGACAAATATGATATGAGTTTATTTATATGATGAACCTAGAAGAGGCAAATGCACAGAGACAAAAAGCAGAAGGCTGTATTAAAATACCAATAGTATTTTCCCACAGAACTAGAACAAATAATCCTAAAATTCACGCAGAACCAAGAAGACCCGAAATTGCCAAAGCAATCTTGAGAAAAGAGAACAAAGCAGGCAGTGTCACTCTTGCAGGTGGCGCACTGCATGGCAAAACCACTGCAGTCGAAGCAGCACATGGAACAAGCACAGACACACAGGCCACTGCACAGCAGACAGCACCCAGAGACACACCCACACACCGGAGGCCAACCTGTGACCAAGCAGGCAGGGACACACGGTGGAGAAATGACAGTTTCTTCCATAAATGCTGCTGGGAAAACTGGAGAAATAGTTGTAAACCAATGAGATTAGAACTTCCTGGCACCATATTAAAAAAAAAACAAATAGACTCAAAATGGATGAAAGACCCAAATTTAATACCTGAAACCATAAAACTCCTAAAAGAGACCAAGGCGGAATATTCGTTGTCATAAATCATACCAATAGTCTTTGGATCCTAAGGCGAAGGAAACTAAAACAAAAATAAATAAATAAGACCTAACTAAACTTACAAGCTTTGGTAAGGAAAGGAAAAAATAAAAAGACAACCTACAGAATGGGAGAATATTTGTAAATGATATGGTTGATGAAGAGTTAGTATCTAAAATATACAAACAGCTCATACAACTCAATCTCAAATAAAAAACAATTTAAAAAATGGACAGAAGATCTGAATAGACATTTTTACAAAGAAGACATACAAATGGCCAACAGGCACATGAAAAATGCCCAACATTGCTTATTATTAGAGACAAGCAAATCAAGATGACGAGATATCACCTCACACCAGTCAGAATGTTCATTATCTAAAAGTCCACAAATAACAAACACTGCAGAAGCTCTGGAAAAAGAAAAAGAACCCTCCTACAGTATTGCTGGGAATGTAAATCGGCACAACTGCTGTAGAAAATAGTATGGAGTTCCTCAAAAATCTAAAAACAGGGCTACCATGTGATCCAGCAATTCCACTCCTGGGTATATATTTGGAAAAAAATGAAAACACTAAATTGAAAAGGTACATGCACCTCAATGGTCACAGAAACACTATGGACAATGGCCAAGTCATGGAAACAGTCCAAGTGCCCATGAACAGAGGACTGGATTAAGAAGATATAGCGCACATGTACACACACACACCGTGGAATATCAGTCATAAAAGAATAAAACATTGTCATTTGCATCAATGTAGGCGTACCTAGAGAATCTTGTGCTTAGTGAAATAAGTCAGAGAAGGACACATATTGTATGATATCATCATGTGGAGTCCAAAATATAATACAAATGAATGTACATGCAAAACAGAAGCAGAGTCACAGAACCAGTGGTTCCCAGTAGGGAAGGGAGTAAGAGACACAACTACTATGTATAAAACAGCCAAGCAACAAGAATATATTGTACAGCACAGGGAATTATAAGCATTATCTTGCAATAACTTTTAATGAAATATAATCTAAAAATAATTCACATGAAACTAACATTGTAATCAATATTAGTCAACCAACTATACTTCACCTGAAACGAATATTATAATCAATCAACTCTACTTCAATAAAATATAAATAATAAAATCTTTCCCCTCCCAAAAGTGGAATGGTGGTCGTCTGGGTCTGGGTAAAAGAGGTACAGGAAGTGAGCATTTCGGGTACAGAGTTTTTGAGTTTGGGAAGATGAAAAAACAGTTCTTGAGACGGATGGTGGTACAGGATTATGACAACATGAATGTCCTCAACGCTACTGAACTGTACACTTAAAGTGAGTCAGAGTGGCAAAGTTTGTGTATTTTACAATTAAAAAAAAAAAAAAGAAGAAAAAGAACAACCGTTTCTTTTGCTCTTGAATCAGTGATTTGCACAGAGTTCAGCAGCATTGACTGCTGACGATGCTAAGCCATCACCTGGGAAGACTGCCATGGCCGAGCCGCCCGCGCCTCTGAGCCTCCCTGGTGACCCCGCCACCTGGTCTCACCTTGTCATCAAACCAGGTCTGCTTGCCCGCCATGCTGTCAGGAGCCACAGCCCAGGGGACACCGGGGGTTTGCAGCAAAGAGGGGTTTATCCACAAGGTCCAGGAAGATGGCAGAACAAGCCTCAGACCAGCTCTCCAGAAGGTGAGGGCAGGGTATTCATGGGATGAGGGATGGAGACACAGGAGGCGCTGCCTGCTCAAGGTGGGGTCGGGGTCCTCTGACGTCATGAAGTCAGGAGGACACGCAGGCCGGCCCAGCCGGAGGGCAGGTGCTCCTGTCAGGACCAGTCTTAACAGGCTCAGCTAGAACTAGACACAGCTGACTCGCTGGTCGCTAGGAAACCTCTTGTTGTTCAGACTCTCTCCAGTGGAGGACACGCAAGTCCTTCCTAAGAACAATTAAAACTACCTTGATTCGTGAAGTCTAGTCACAGGTGAAATGGATTTAACTCATGGTTACCCACAGTTTCGGTGACTCAAACTGTGAGTCTGCCTGCATTGCAGGAGACACAGGTTCAGTCCCTGGGTCGGGAAGATCCCCAGGAGGAGGAAACGGCAACCCACTCCAGTATTCTTGCCTGGAGAATCCCAGGGGACAGAGAAGACTGGCGGGCTACAGTCCATGGGGTCGTAAAGAGTCAGACACGACTGAGCAGCTAACATTTTCACTTTCACGCCCACAGTTTCACTCTCACTACAGTCAGAGGTCATTTGTGGCAGCTCCGGCATCCAAGAGGAAGCAGTCGAAGCTGAGCTGAAGTCCGGCCTGGAGACACCACAGAATCACTGCCCCAAATGCCCTCAGTCAGAAGCCACAGGGCCCCTCACTCCCCAGGTCCCAGGGGAGGTGACTGACAGCCCCTCCTTTCCATGGAAGGAGCAGAGAATTCGTGGCCCGTCTTATTCCAGCTCAACGTAGAAGTGAGGTATGTACAAGGTACTGAAGCAGTGTGGGCACAAGATGCCTCCCTGGGGATACACGAGACTTTAGGAAAAGGAGACGGTCTCATCAGGAAGAGGTAATGGATGTGAGAACAATTTGTATACCGTGAACTGTTCCACCAATGAATTGTCAGTGACAGAAAATGTTGAATTAAGACAAAGCTTTAAAAAATCATACAAATGAGCTTATTTTCAAAACAGAAATAGACTCACAGACTTAAGAGAATGAACTTACTGTTACTATGGGGGAAGGGTCAGAGGAAGGGCTAGATTGGGAGTCTAGAATTGACATGTACACACTGCTTTAGTTAACATAGATATCCCCAGAATCAGCCTCCCTGTGACCCCTTGGACACCAGTCTGCAGGTACCCCCTCTCTGAGCACGGCAGGTCCTCCAGCTCCTAGATTCCAACAATCCAGCTTCTTCCCTTCACTTTGACCTTGGGGTAGTAACTGCCTCGAGTGGGTAACAATTCCGTCTCCCTCAGCATCCCCTTCTCCAGGCCTCTCACACTTGTTTAACCAATTCCTTACACAAATTTCTGTTAAAAATAACTGGTGTGTCAATGACCATATCTATTATACTAGGGCAAATACATACAAATGTATCTTACACCATAGCGACTCTACTTCTGAAATTCCACCCAAGAGAACCGAGTGTTTTTGCTCACCAAAACACAAGTTTCAAAATGTTCCTAACTGCCTATTTCTAACAGCCCCAAACTGAAAATAACCCTTGTCCAACAAGTTTCCTCAGCTGCTAAGTTGTATTCCACTCTGTGTGGCCCCAGGGACTGCAGCATGCCAGGCTCCTCTGTCTGCCACTGACTCCAGCTACAGCAGAGTTGATAAATAATTACACTTGCACTGCGGTCCATGGGTGGAATAGTACACAGCAGAGAAGAGGAATGAATGGCCCTATTCAACCCTAGTCATAACATTGAGACACAGAAGAGTACATCCTGCGTGATTCCATTTGTATGATACTCAAAACCAGGCAATGCTAACCATTGGTGACGAGAGAGCACTTATTTTCTAAGGGCGCTATCGAGTGTATATTTTCTGTTCTTGATCCAGGCGATGGTTCACTGTGATGTAGATTTCAGATGTGTGGGCTTGGTTGTAATTCAGTGGAAAATTTTAATGTTTCAGTCCAGGTTCTATATGAACCAGGTTCTCTTTGAACCATAACTGCTTCAAAGAGATGCCAAGTGGCAGAGTAGGAAGGCTTGGTAGGAACTTACCAAATCTAGTGGAGACACAAGGCGCAGAGAGAGCCTGGGAACTTACAAAGCAACAGCAAAGTAACGCAGGTATTCGGGGTGTTACGATGAACGGAAATGACTCCAGGGTCAGAGAAGGCCAGTTCTGCACAAGTCTGCTGTGCGTGCATTTTGTCGCAGAGTCGTGTCTGACTCTTTGGGACCCCATGGACTGTAGCCAGGCTCCCCTGTCCATGGGATTCTCCAGGCAAGAATACTGGAGTGGGTTGCCATGCCCTCCTTCAGGGGACCTTCCCGACCCAGGGATCGAACCCAGGTCTCCTGCATTGCAGGTGGATTCTTTACCATCTAAGCCACCATGGAAGCCCATACAAGTACACTAGGCAACCCCAAAATACAAGTAATGTAGACTAACCTAGGTAAAACCCGTTAGTTGTTAAAACAAAAATAAGGGAAATATCCTAAGCTGGTTCTCTTATAAACGTGCATATATATACTTATGTGCTATACTTTATCAAATAAAGTATATATTTCTTTATATTGAGCAGGTTGAAAACACCTGAAAAGAAGTTAAGTTCTATGAGTATCACAGAAACCTACTGGGTGCTACCAGAATTGTATGATGCCAGGTCCTCCATCCCCATGCCAACCATAGGAGGTGGGTGTCAATCCCCTTTTACAGAATTCACACCAAGGTTCAAAGACTAGCAACCCTCCTCCAAGGCCACACAGCAGGTGGCAGAAGTGGGTTCAAACCTGGGCCCATCTACTTCCAGCGTGGGTGGACAGAACCAACTCTATCAAAACAGGAAAAACTGAGCCCTGCAAACAAATTCCAGTTTCAAAATAACAGTCGGGACCCCGAGCAGAGTCATGGATGAGACAGCTTCGTATAATAAGTTGTTCCGGTTCCAGTTTTCCCTCTGTGCATTCTGGACGCTTGTGTGCACACACACGTGGCAATTGTATATACATGATACAGATGGCAATCAGCCTTCTACAGCTGTTATGTCTACTGAGTAAATAATGTCTTGTGTAAACTATGGTTCTTCTAAGTGGAAAGACCTGCATTTCAAGATGTGTGAAATTAAGATGCCAGTTTTATGTTTAAAATTGATCTTAAAGTTGCCATCATTTTTACCCCTTTTTATCATCTCTCATCAAAAAATTTTTAGACATTAATTCTAAATTTCTTGTTCTTGATTTGAATCTATGTCCTTCAGTTTTGAATGTAAGTGTTGACGGCATTCTGAACATTTAACTGACCATTACAGCCAACCCCCTACATTTTATCTCAAAGTACTGTGGGTTATAGTTAATGTTCAAAAATACCATTCTA
Organism: Moschus berezovskii; assembly: GCF_049115385.1. Taxonomy (NCBI): domain Eukaryota; kingdom Metazoa; phylum Chordata; class Mammalia; order Artiodactyla; family Moschidae; genus Moschus; species Moschus berezovskii. Next base: position 53,312,105 of record NC_142472.1, read on the forward strand.
GACAGGAGGGACTGTTTCTCCAGGGCTTTATCTTTTCATCTTTCACCGACAAATCTGCAGGACACACGTGTGCCCATGTAGTGCCATGATTTTCAGGAAAGGGGTTAATAATTTCTCTTCGTCATCTTTCACTTGCCCACTTGAAAGGTACTTAAATGACAGTAACATTCGTGTTTTCAATTAAGAAAAAATTCTCAGAAGTCCAAGAAATTTTCTATATAAGCATTTTGGAATGAATGGGCCAATGAAAACAGTTCATCTCTGGTTCTTGAAAAAGAGAGAGAGGGCAGAAGGACAGAGCTGTCTCCTTTCTCTACTATCTAAGAGGGGGAGGAAAAGGTGGATCAAGGTTGATGACAGGGAGTGGGGTTCTCACTCGTGTGCATGACTCACTCTTCCTTGCAATATATCGGCTGCTCCTCAAAAATTGCAAGGGCTCTACAAGCACATGTGCATGCGCTCGCTCAGTTGTGTCCAACTCTTTGCAACCCCATGGACTGTACCCTCCAGGCTCCTCTCTCCATGGGATTCTAAAGGCAAGAATACTGAAGTGGGTTGCCATTTCCTCCTCCAGGGGATCTTTCTGACCCAGGGATCTCTTGTGTCTCTTGCATTGGCGGGCGGATTCTTTACCACTGAGCCACCTGGGAAGCCCTGTACGAGTGCAAGACATGTGATTTCCCCAGCGGCCAGGTACCGACCCACTGCCAGGCTCCTGGACCTTCCTCTGGGTTTTTTAAGTTCCTGCGGCCACCCACTCTGGGTCTGGGGATTCCTCCACAGCGTCCTCAGACACTGTGATTTTGTTCCTGTTCAAGACACGAAGGAAATAAACAAAATAGGGAAGTGATCATGTTAAAAAGTGCCATCCAAGCACTAACCAGGACAGACCCTGCTTAGCTTCCAAGATCAGATGAGATCAGGCACCTTCACATTCAGGGTAGTGTACAGACTTAGAGAATGAACTTACAGTTACCAGGGGGAAGTGGGAGGAAGGGACAATTAGGGAGTTTGAGATGGACGTGTACACACGACTACATTTAAAATGGAGAACCAACAGAACCTACTGAATAACACAGGGAACTCTGCTCAATATCATGTAACAACCTAAATGGGAAAAGAATTTGAAAAAGAATCAGTTCAGTTCAGTCACTCAGGCATGTTTGACTCTTTGTGACCCCGTGGACTGCAGCATGCCAGGTTTCCCTGTCCATCACCAACTCCTACAGTTGACTCAAACTCATGTCCATTGAGTGCAGTGATGCTATCCAACCATCTCATCCTCTCTCATCCCCTTCTCCTCCCGCCTTCAATCTTTCCCAGCATCAGGGTCTTTTCAAATGAATCAGTTCTTCACATCAGGTGGCCAAAGTATTGGAGTTTCAGCTTCAGCTGAAAAAGAACAGACATATGAATATAACTGACTCATTTTGCTGTACAGCTGAAACTATCACATGATTGATCAGTTATACTCCAATATAAAATAAAAAGTTTAAAAACTGACAAAAAAATTAAACAGAATAAAAACAAAAAACTCCCAGCAAGTTCAGTCAGCCACAGCTGCCAATACCTGACTCACCTGGGCAGCAACACATCAAGTCCATCAGGTGCCCGAGTCACTGGCCTTCCTTCCTGATGACCGACAGGGTCAGTCTCATTTCTGAGCCTGCATAACCCCTCTCCCCAGATCCCACCAGCACACCGCCCCCTCAAGAACAGGCTAGGAGTAGATGGACTCAAACACCCATGACTCATTTTAATGCTGCACTTTGACAGACTAGAGAACCAGGCCAAGTTCCTGGGAAGACACAATGTTAAAGTCGATTATAAATAAATGTATTCCTTTTACACATTTAGGAAGTTTAAGCAACTAAAAGCAAGCATCTGCGCATTAATTTAAAACACTTTAATGAACAGCTGGGCACATGTATGGTGGGAAGATGTTATGTAAGCAAAAGGCTGCTGTGAATTTGCAGGGAAGCACTGTCAAAATCTTGAGAGAAAAAGGGAAAAAGCGTGATCGCTGTTATTGGGCAGGGGCCACTTGAGGAGAGAAAGCGGTATTCCAAACTTTCTGAGCCCCGCTTGTAGCTCTATTTAAACTTTTCTCCAGGTGATTAGTGGTAAAGAATCCTCCTGCCAATGCAGGAGACATGGAGTTTGAACCCCAGGATGGAAAGAACCCCTGGAGGAGGGCATGGCAACCCACTCCAGTATTCTTGCCTGGAGAATCCCATGGACAGAGGAGCCTGGAGGGTACAGTCCATGGGGTCACAAAAAAGTCAGATGCAACTTAATGACTAAACAACAACTTTTCTCTCGTGTGCCCAGAACTTCTGCCCCGCTTGCCTGGTCAACCCCATTCTCACCTTCGTGCATTTCTCAGGAGATGCTTTCGGAGGAAACTTAAATCCAATTTGTAACAAAACACGGAAAAAATACAAGTCACAGAATTCATGGACCATGACAGTGCAATCTTGAAAAAATGAGCTCAAGGTAAATTTAATAAATGAAATATGTCCTTAGTCACGAGTCTAAGGACTTAATCAGAAGCGGAAGGCTGGCTTGAAGGTGAGCATCGCAAAGTAAACACACTGGAAAAACACATTTGTCTCAATGGTCTTCTCGCCACTTTGGCTGTTGATATTCTCGTTAAAATTTAACTTTCCCAGCGGTAGCCTTAGAGATAGGAGATGGGGAGTTTCCAGGTTCTCAAGTGGATGCCAAGACCTAGTTAATTTCTTCCCTGCCGTCAAAGGATCTGACTTTCTTACAAACGGGAACCCAAAATGCCCCCGAACCATCATGAACTAGCCGACGCTGAAGTTTTCCACACAAGAGGATGTGTAGCAGCAGACTGTTTCCTGTCTGCATGTGCTTTTTCTTTTTCCAACAGTTTACTATGTTTCTGTGGGGTGCACATTACACTTCACCGGTTCTGATTTCCTGGCAGTAAGGAAGGTATACCAAAAACCAGGTGTTTGAATGTTTTTAGGGATACTTTGTCAGTTACATTTCTCCAGTTTTGACCAAAACTGAAGAGATCTGAAGTTGCTTCTAGGGATGTTATATTTTTTTGAAAGACCAAGTAGCATTCACTAAGTGAAAAACTCATTTCCTTCATTAAAGTGCACTTTTGCTTGAATCATGATATTGAAAAGAAGACAAAGTCAGACAGTCCGTATAGAGAAGCAGGCACCCTCCATCTCTGTATGTTTAGAAAAGGCTGCTGAGAACTCTGCTTGGGGACTCCAGCACCAAGTAAGGATGGACTGGACAGTGCGTGTGTGAGTCACTCAGTCGTATTCGACTCTTTGCAACCCCCCAGGCTGCTCTGTCCATGGTGATTCTCCAGGTAAGAATAGTGGAGTGGGTTGCCATTTCCTTCCAGAGATCTTCCCAACCCAAGGATTGAACCCTCACCTCCTGCCCTGGCAGGTGGATTCTTTACCACTGAACCACCTGGGAAGCCCATGGATTAAATTAGATGTTGGGAAAGTGAAAGTTGCTCAGTTGTGTCCAACTCTTTGTGACCCCATGGACTATACAGTCCATGGAATTCTCCAGGCCAGAATACTGGAGTGGGCAGCCTTTCCCTTCTCCAGGGGATCTTCCCAACCCAGGGATCAAACCCAGGTCTCCGGTACTGCACTGAAAGAACCCAGGCAGATTCTTCACCAGCTGAGCCACAAGGGGTTGGGAAACCACGGCCTAATGGCCAAATCTGGCACACTGGATTTGTATAGCCCGAGGCGTTGCATGAGGTTGACTCACTGGAAAAGAGTCTGATGAGGGATTGGGGGTAGGAGGAGACGGGGACAACAGAGAATGAGATGGCTGGATGGCATCACAGACTCAATGGACATGAGTTTGAGTGAACTCCGGGAGTTGGTGATGGACAGGGAGGCCTGGCGTGCTGTGATTCATGGGGTCGCAAAGAGTCGGACACGACTGAGCGACTGAACTGAACTGAACTGAACTGAGGGCTAATAATTGGAGACAGCAATGGCAACCCACTCCAGTACTCTTGCCTAGAAAATCCCATGGATGGAGGAGCCTGGTAGGCTGCAGTCCATGGGGTTGCGAAGAGTCGGATGAGACTGAGCGACTTCACTTTCACTTTTCTGCATTGGAGAAGGAAATGGCAACCCACTCCAGTGTTCTTGCCTGGAGAATCCCACGGACAGCGGAACCTGGTGGGCTGCCGTCTTTGGGGTCGCACAGAGTCGGACACAACTGAAGTGACTTAGCAGCAGCAGCAGCAGGGCTAATAATAGCTTTTACATTTTGAAATGGCTGGAAAAAAAATCAAAAGTATTTTGTAATATGTGAAAATTACATAAAATTCAAATTTCAGTGTCCATCTATCAGGTTTTATTGGAGCCCAGACACGCTCAACGTGTGCCTTCTATGGCTACCTTTGTGCTGTAACACCAGAGCCGAATAGTTTTAGAGACAACAGGCAAAGGCTAAAATACTTACAATCTGGCTCTTTACAGAAAAAAAAAGTTTGCCAATCTTTCGTCTGGGCGATCTCTGAGGCTCCTTTCACCTCCAAATTCCTAGGAATTTGACTTCCTTAGATAAGCTAGAATCCTCCGTCAAAGATAATGTACAGAACACACATTAGCCTGATAGTATAATCACCCCAGAAGAACTGTTTGTTTTGGGCTATCAACATTTCCCAAGACACATGTAAAATGATACCCACTGACTCAGAACACACCATCACTTTCCCAGATATTAATCACTTTAAAAGGCAGGCTCTTGGTTCTAGAAAGCAGTATTTATGATTTTTAGCAATTTTACTCTATTAGCAGGTTTAATAGACCATCTGTAAAATTACCAAGTAGAATGAAAATTAAAAAAAAAACAACTCCCCTAGGAATTCATCCCATAAAATATTTATTAATAAGTAAAATGATTTTCCCCTGCCTTTGGTTATTAAGAGGTTTGATGGAGTATCTTGTTGACAACAATTGCCAACAATGGTTTTATTCAGTCATGAGATAACAGGTAGAGATGCATATAAGCAATCAAACAGGTAGACACATGATTGATGACAGATAACCACAGCTACAGATATAAATATGTAAAAGACCATACCTTATGACCATTTAATTACAAATCTTGGTTTTGCTAGCATTTGGAAATTTACTAGCACACATCTTGACTTATTTCTTATAAGTGAACAATACACAAATAAATTCACTTGAGATTCATAATTCACAATGCTGGTAATGAATACAGTGTTTGCTGAAGACTAAGAGAGAAGAAAACAAGAACTTTGTGGGGAAGAAAGACAATGCCTACTTTGAAAAGCTCTTCTCAACTTAACAGTCCCTCTTGCTTGAAAAATAAGACATTTTGATAACGACGGTATAAAAAGCCTAGATTTGCACAGTAAATTGTATTTGTGGTTTAAATTTCATCCCAAGACTGGGATTATGGCTGAGAAACGATACTAAGTATCTTTATAAAGCATGTGAGTTTTTATAGGGAAAATAAGAAAATGTTTTATCAGATCTAGGCAGAAAGGCTGATGTTATAACATTTATAACAACAGTAATTACCTGCACTCAGTACCATATGGACATGGAGATTTGAACACCAAACAGAATGAAAGCCAAGCCATAACACACGACAAAATTAAAAAGGAACCTGGAGAAGTAGCAGGTGATACAGTTTATGATTTCAACACAAAAACATTACTTCTTCTCAGATATCAATGTAAAGCCAGAAATTTAAAAGATACAATCAAGAAGGGGATGAATGGTTTTATTACTACACCATCCACTACTTCAAGATTAAAATAATCCCAGAGTTCTGAAATGTCATCAGTTAAGAACTATACAATTTCTTTCAGTCTTTTTTTTAATGTAGAAAACCACTTTGTAATAAGACCTCTACACTAGGTAAAAAAGCACAAAACAGACCCCCCCAAAAGCACAAAAATAGATAATATATATATCTTTTTACAACAAATTAAGATGTGCCTGGGAAATACTGAGATCAAGGACTAACGTCTGAGTCCAGGTTGGCTTCCTTTTATAAGAACTGTTGTTCTTTGCGTCTCCCCTAAAACCTTAGATGCTTATTAGAAACCGGCCCAGGTAACGGGGAGGGAACAGCAGTTCTGATCTTGTAAAAAAAAAAAAAAGTAATAATAACAAAATAATAAAAACTCTCCATCCGTTTACAAAATTCTTTTGACAGCCATACCTCAAGGGCACTTAAAGGCTTACAGGTGTCACGGAGCCGTTGGAAACGACACAGGTATCTCCAGGGACTCTTCTTTCCCATCGTAAATCAATCATACACCAGGATAAACAAATCTAGACACGCTAATTCAGAGAAAGATGTTTTCATACAGTTTGAGGGCAAATGAAGCCATCCAACAGAACCATGCCATAAGCAACACCGACAGGCAGAGACTTCCAGGCTAGAATCCTTCCCAAGCCCACAGCGCCCGCTCACCCCCGGCTGGTCCAGGCCCCCTGCCACCCTCTGAGTTACACAGTCACCGCTGGGTACATCTTCTGTTCGCTGTTAGTGTGGGGGAAGGGAGCCTGGAGCTGCCTGTAGCCCGTCTGCAGCCCATCCAGGAACGGGGGCACCGGGGTCAGGGGCACCGAGTCTGGCTGCACGGGGTACCCCACGAAGGGGGGATGGAGGTACTGCCCCTGATGGGGCACGATCTGGGTGGCCTGCTGGCAGTTGAGCACGGAGAAGTTCGTGGGCATGTTCACATACACGTTGTTCATGGTGCCCTCGGGCAGGCAACAGTTGGTCTGGGACCTGGTCGGGGGTGCCCGGGCCCCCGAGTTGGCGCTGGAGCTGGAGCTGGCGGCCGTGCTGGACTGGCGGGAGGAGGAGCCCCGCGAGGTGCTGGCGCTGGGGATCATGGGGATGGTCTCCACCAGGCGGGGCCCCCCCGGGGCCCGGCTCAGCTGCGGCTCCTGCTTGGGCCGGAGGCATCTGCAGCAGCAGGCGGCCACGAGGGACCCCAAGACGATGAAGGCGACAAACACGGACCCGACGATGAGGAAGGGCACGTAGATGGGGACTGAAGAAAAGGAGAGAGATATACATGATGACTTCCTGAAAGGAGGCAGTAAAAATCTGATGACTTCCTGGAAGGAGGCAGTAAAAATCGGTGATGGGCAGCAGAGATCAATAAATGAGCCACACCAGTTCCCAGAGTCCCGGAACCGCGACCGGGCGGTGTGCGCGCTTGTCGGAGGCGCACAGCACAGGAAGCACCGCCCTTTATCAGGAGCTTAGGAAAAGGGGGTGAGGATTAGGACCTGCCTGCAGACTGGGGGGTCGGTTCCCAAAACAAAGCTGTTTACGCTGACAGCTAGACTCATCAATCGCAACACTCTTTGAGGCAGATATCCAATTTATCAAAAATATGAGTTTTACAGATTGAGTTTATTCTAAAATTCCTACAGTAACTGCACTGCCCACATTTCAGTCTGCCCTAAAGTTTGTGCGGTCTGCCCAGAAATGAGTCGATAGTATTTCAAAGTCTTTTTTCTTTTCCCCAGAAAGTTATTCGCAGTTCTGGCAAACTTCTTTGACCATTTTTTTCACAGGTTCTTGTTTCACAGGCAAATAAAAAATCTAGGTCACATCCTAGTCACAGCCATTTCCAAAAAGAGTTTGTAAGGCACAAAGGTCAAAGGGTTTTAAGGGAAAAAAGCCCTCCCATACACACTTGCCAAGCTGAAGGCTGGTAACTGGGAGGTGGGCCTGCATAGGGGGCGGTGGGGAGGGAGCAGGGGAGCTATCCAGACAATGATGGGTCAGCATGAAACAAGGTACCCAGGAGGACAAGTGTCTCCAGGGGCACCAAGAAGGGCCTAGGCAGGACGAGGTGGTGGAGGAGGAGTCACAGGCCTGGCTTAGGACACTGGATTCTGTGTGGAGAGCCACAGGGAAAGCTATAGAACATACAGCAGTCAGCATCGTACCTAGCCAGTAAGATTTATTCCAGAAAATAAAACTGTCAAGATAAAAATAAACACTTTCTTAAAATCAGTAGTGAGCTCCATTTTTAAAATTATTTTACTTACAAAGATCTTGGGGGGTGCCGTGGGCCTAGCACTATGGGGTTTCAGAAGCTGGACACACTGGCTTGATGGGGACCAAGAACCAGGAGGGAAGGGTCTGTGGACCCCACCCTACATGACCAAGAGCCCGTGTCTTTTGAGGTGTTCCTTCCCATCTCCCTCACTATCTGATTGGACATGAGGGCAAGGACTGGTCCCACTGTTCTCAGCCAGTACACAGTCCAGGAAGATGCGCAGCTCCCCAGCACCTAGGGCAGAGACTTAAAACACCCTCTTATCCTAACTGTCCACTAGGGCAGCGGCTGTTCTAACCACGCTCCTCTGACAGTACTGATATTTCTAGAGTTGGTGTTTCTAAGACACAGAACCATACAGAGCCACAGAGAAAGGATGGCTTGTCAGTAAAACATACTTTATTAAGCATGTAACCAAAGGCTGATGATGGAAGATAACATTTTCTAAATTAAGACACCAGCCTTACATGTTATTGAGAAGTAAACGAATTAACAGTTAAGAAAAAATACCCTAAACGTTAGAATGTACCTAACTGAAGGCAGTCTAAGTCCACATAATGAGTTTGGGGGAGAAATAACTGTTCTCTTTCCAGGATTTTAATCAGAAGCCTAAATAACTACGCAGGGCAGAGAAGGCAGTGCTCCTGGAAGCCCTGGAGACTGCTTGATTAGACATGCTGTCCTTCTTGACTGCAGAAAAGCAGGGTTTTTAGGAAAACAGATCCAAAAGTGCAACTCAGAAGGCTTCCACTCACACGACAGGATCGTGAGAAGCTGGCTGCCCACCGACTAGTCCGCAGTCACTGCGGCGTCTGGGAGGCCGTCTACTGCCAACTTGGCAGGCCCCAGGAGCTGTGTGCCTTTGGCTCCTCCCTCCAGCTCCAGGTCTGCTCTGTGGCCACACACCCAGCTGCACTGGGCTTGCCTTCCAGGACCCCTCCTCATCTCCCTTCTCCTCTTCTCAGTCAAGGCAGAGATCAGGAAGGATGGCTAACAGAAGTGTGCGACTGAAGGACACTGAAAGGAGCTGCCTCTCACAAGCCCAGCCAGTTCTAGGAAGAGTGACCAGCAGAGCAGGGCTCAGGCAGCTGGAACCCGGGGGGCTCAGGGTGCAAAGTCCTTTCCTTCTCAGTACCTGCCAAAGAAACACAGGAGATGCCGCTCTGGGCTACAGGTGCCCGTCCACCTCCATTGGACCATGTCCTCCCTCCCTGGACACATCCTGGGTGTGTCCTCGAGGCAGGAAGGGGTCTTGGAGGCTGGTGACAAGCAGAGGAAGTGAAATCTATCAAATGTTTTCAGGAGTATATTTTTCCAACTCTAATTTGGGCAATTTGAAAAACTATAATTAAAAAATCAAAGCCATAAAGAGCAAGACTGGCAGCGCTCTGATATCACACGCACCAGGTGGGTGTGATAAGGAGATCCGGCCGGGGGAGCCCTGTCTTAGGGACAGCTAGACGTTCCCAGGGTCTGGGGTGCCGCGTCACCATCACCCCGGGGAAGGCCCCGCAGCTGTCTTCCCTGTGGGGAGCCCTCAAGTGCCCCCGCCAGGACAGGACCTTTTCCCTGGACTTACGGAGACAGGAGACACGGGGAGGGGCAGAGAGACCTCCGGGGAGGAGGAACGTGGGGCTGTCTGCGGCCAACTCTGACTTGCATGTTACGATCTTGTTTGTTTCGGGAAAAATCCAAGCCAAGCCACTCTCTAGCTGACAGATGGGGCAACTGAGGCCCAAGACAGTGGACCGGTGTCCTGTTCCGCACACATTAAAGGCTGGGCCAGAGTGCAGACACCGTCCCCCGCCCACCCCCCCAGTCCAGACCCCACGCCCGCAATCGCAGGCTCATAACTCCCTCCTCCTCTCCAGGCTCGCGGGGCCCGCCGGCGAGCCTGCGCCCCTTACCCCGCTTCCGGCTCGCCCTGCCCGGCCCGGCCCGCCTACCTGCCGAGCCGTCGGGGCCGTCTTTGTCCGAGCGGCCGGGCTCGCTGGCGCCCTGCTGGCGGTCGTTGTCGCAGCCGCCCTGGTCCAGGCGCGCGTCGGCGCTGGAGCAGCAGTAGCGTAGCGCGCAGCTGCCGCAGCAGATGGTGGCGTCGCCGCCGTCGAAGCGCTCGGGGCACTGGAAGCCGAGGCGCCAGACGCCCTGCGCGTCCAGCCAGCCGTGGCAGTACTCGCCGCTGGCCAGCGCCCCGGCCGCCAACAGCGCGGCCAGCAGCAGCCGCAGGAGCGAAGCGGCGTCCGGGGAGGCGGCGGCCGGGTGGCGGCCGGCCCACATGGCACCACTCTGGGCGCGGGCGGCGCGTCTTCCGAGGGCGCAGAACCGACTCCGGCGCCCTGGTCCTCTTCGCTGAGTGTCCGGTCCGCGGGTCACCGCCCCCGCCGCGACGTCCGGGACCTAAGCCATGCCCTCCCTCGGCCGGCAGCGCGGTCTGAGCAGAGGCAGCCTTGAACTCGTGGGCACTCGCCGACCGAACTCTCCGGGTTACGACTCAGAGGGTCCCCGGGGCTGCCATCGGGCAGCCTCCGGAGGCTTCACCCGCGACGGGACCCTGCCCGTGCATCCCCGAGGGGACGATCACTCTAGCCAGACCACCAGTGGGCGTGCCGCGGCGTACCCAGAGCCAGCGCGCTCCGCAGAGTTTAAGCCCTGTGGTCCCGAGTGCGTCTCGTTTCCTTTATACCCCGCGCCGGCGGTGAGAAGAGCCCAGGAAGCCGGGCAGCGGGCGCAGGGCTCCGAGCAGCAAGTGCAGCGGTCGGCCGCGCCCAGCCTTCTGCGCTCCGAGCTCCGTCCGCATGGCTCCGGCCGCGCCGCCCGGGCAGCGCACCTCCCCACCACCCGGCCGCAGCTCCCACGATCCGCTCCGCGGCCGGACGGTCGGTCCTCCAGACGCTCGCGGGCGTCCGGGACGTAGATGAGGACCCTGCGAGCCCCGCCGCGGTCCCGGGAGCCGGGCGGGCTGGCGGTGGCCGCGGCTGCTGCTGGGAGCGGATCCAGGCGGGCGGCTTGTCCCGCTCCCCTCTTCTGCTCTCCGGCCCCGGCCAGCTCTGTCCGGCGCTCCTTCTCCCCCGGCGGTGCGCCCTCGCGGGGGGCGGGGGGCGGTGAGTAGGGGGCGCGCACAGTCGGGCGCCTCCCACGGAAGTCTTGATTCCCCGGGGCTGCGGACGAAACCGAGCGCAGGCACCCCGCGCGCGCGCTCGCGCGGCTCCGACTCTGGGGCCCAGCGGCAGCGCTGCGCTCTTAATAGGGGCGGGCACCGCGGACGCGCATGCGCGCTGGACCACCGCTCCCTGCTCCGGCCTCCCCGGCCGCCGGCCTTTCACCTTCCGACTCGTAGTCGCGGGCGGTGGGCTGCCGGCTGGAAGGCGGGCGGGAGACCCGGGCTGGAGCTGACACAGTAACAGCAGTCCTGGCAATAAGGACAAACTAAACGTGTTTCTGCAGGTCTTAGGCATTCACAGTTGGGTTTGATTCTCAAAACTTCCCAAAGAAGGCTGATAATTGCGCTCCACTTGGCAGACACTGAAGTTGTCGCTCAGAATCACGGCCCCATTTAGTTCCAGGCCCCTGCTGTCCAGGTCTCGGCCAGCCACGCACGGACCGAGGGCCCCGCGGTGGGCTCGGGCCTCTACTAAGTGGGACGGAGACTGCCCGAATGAGGCCTACTTTCAGATGATTTGTGTCTCTTCTTGTCTTTCTAAATTTGGGCCGAGCAATTTATTGGATCCAGGCAGAAAGGTGCCTGGGCCCCCCATTTGGCCCCGGCGGTGTAGACAGCTGTGGGAGGAAGCAAACAAGGCTCCCGACAGACCCGCAGCGCGGCTTTGAGGAGGAGAAATTGATAGCTGCTGACCTGCGGAAGCCGCAGCAACAGGTGCTGATGCTATTAAAGACGCCACGATTATTTTTAAAGGATCTGGTGACCCAGCCAACAAGGCCTGCTAGTCAGCAACCTGAAATCTAGGCCTCATCTGACCAGAAGAACCCTGCATTGTGCTGGCCTTAGTTTCCTGATCTGTAAAGTGGAGCACAGGACCTGCAGGGGTTTCCCAGGTAGCAGTAGGGGTAAGGAACCTGCCTGCCAATGCAGAAGACATAAAAGACAGGGGTTCAGTTCCTGGATTGGGAGGATCCCTTAGAGGAGGGCATGGCAACCCACTCCAGTATTCTTGCCTGGAGAATCCCAGGGACAGAGGAACCTGGTGGGCTACAGTCCATGGAGTCGCAAAGAGTCAAAGACAATTGAGCAACTTAGCACACACACGACCTGCAGAGGTCCCTTCCAAGTCCATGACCGTGGAACACAAGGCAGTTTTATTCACAGCAAAGACACTGCTGTTCAGCACCGCCCAGCACTTGTGTCAGCTGGGTCACCTGTCCAACTCAAGTAGGGTGGCTACCCTGCCACCCACCACTCAGAATCAAAGGAAAAAACCTACCCTACGCCCTGGAAACAAACATCTTACTCTTCAGTAAACCTCTCTCCAAACACTGCACTTTACTTCATTGCACTGTGGGGAGGGGTGTATTTTTAACTTCAGAAAACCGTGCATTTAAATGCACCAGCCAGGAACTTTTCTAAACCAAGTAAATTAACAAAATTTTAATATCAACTTGTTTGTTCCACAACTACATGCTAAGCAGTCACGGTGTACTGTGGCTCTGGGTTGGGTACTGGGGGTTCTCCAAAAAGCCAGACATCCTGGCCATTTCCCCCAAACAGAGCTGAAAGTCAATGGAAATTGGACAGAGACACAAAGAACTGACTAAGCAAAGACGGTACAAGTATTATAAAGCTGTGTGGTGATGTCCAGAGTCAGTTTAAGCACATAATCTGGGGGCAGGGAGATGGGTGGGAGGGTCAGAAAAATCATCAGAGCAATGGCATTAGTTCAGATGAAGCGGAGGGAAGACTTGGGTGTTAAGACTGGGTCTTTTTCTTAGAAGATACTATGAGCAACCGTTTATTGAGTGCTTCCTCTATGCTGGACACAGGGCTGAGTTTTACCTGAGTAATCCTCACAGCCACCCCACAAAGAAGACATAATGACTTGCCCCACTTTACCAGTGAAGATAGCCCGCACTATCCTTACAAACAGAAAGTGACAGTTTCCTGGACTCCAAAGCCTTCCCACCATGCTGCTGGTCACCAGGCTCCACTACAGAAAGCTAGAATGAACTTCAGAGTCTACACCAATCACCAGAGAGTTAGGCAGCATTGTTTTCCTATGGCACCATAAAATAACTAGGGTCGTGTTCAAAAGCTTAATACTTTACCTTGCTTTTTGTCTTGGGGGGAAAAATGCAAGGGAACTGTCCACTTCTTCAGACAGCACCTATGTCATAGCTTCCTTCCACTATACATTTATCCACTTCTCCAAACACCCACCATTTGTCAGAGTTTACTAATGTAAACAATGAAAGCAATGTTGCTCATTTTCATATAGAAATTGATTTATGACCTGGTAATACCTGAGCCCCTTGTACTGCAAGGAGATCCAACCAGTCATTTCTAAAGGAGATCAATCCTGGGTGTTCATTGGAAGGACTGATGCTAAAGTTGAAACTGCAATACTTTGGCCACCTCATGCGACGAGTTGACTCACCACTGGAAAAGACTCTGATGCTGTGAAAGGTTGCGGGCGGGAGGAGAAGGGGACAACAGAGAATGAGATGGCTGGATGGCATCACCGACTCTGTGGACATGAGTTTGAGTGAACTCCGGGAGTTGGTGATGGACAGGGAGGCCTGGCGTGCTGTGATTCATGGGGTCACAGAGAGTCGGACATGACTGAGCGACTGAACTGAACTGAACTGAATACCTGAGCCTAAACACAAGAAGTTTTTCCCAAACAGTTCATAATTTAGCCCACAACCAGCAGGCTTGGAAGTGCAAAGCTTTGAGCAAATTCATCCTTTTTTCCGCACTGCTGTGTTCGTGTATTCCCTAAGAGCGAAGGAGTGGCCTCTCCTGTGGTTACTCAGTGCAGTGGTTGACTGTCTTCAGTGCTCATGGAGACTTTATATCATTCTGTTCCTCCCTCTGACTTGCTTTTACTTTTTCTTTGTGTATCTAGTATGTTGTACTGAAGTTTTATAAAATAACTTGTCAGGTACTTACTGGGCATCTCTGTTAGAGGTGCTACCTGAACACAGTAAGGTGGTAGGACTCCTTCCATAAAATATTCCCAGACCATCCTTAACAGACAGCTTTAAACTATTTTGCTAGTCTCTTCTGAGCACCTGTAATTAGTTATCAAAACATATAGGTAGTAGTAATAATAATTTATTATAATCAAAACTAAATGTCAGGCAATCTGCCAGAGTAGATTTAAACACCGATGAAGGTGTGCCCTTACCCATTTTAAAAAGTTGAATTCTATAGATACTAACTGCAGATTTTCAGTTTGTTTTACCTTTCAGTTTGTGCCTATATACAGATATATATGAATAAAATGCAATTATTTAAAAACAAACTTCTGACATATCTTCAAGAGTACAAGTACAAAGTCATAGAACTATAGAAATGCTTACTTATAACTTTGCTAACTGGACTTGATGCAAATCATATGAGGGTAGTCATATTTCATTTGTCTGGCAGTTCTAAAAATTGCAAGATCTACAGTGATTTTCTGTAAATTTCAGGAAGAGCAGAAGGTTGCTACCGTCTGCACACCAGTCAGCAGTCTGTTTAGGAAGAATGCCTTTCCCTGGGTTCATTCACTTCTTTCCCCCCTCTTTTATAAATGGGAGTAGTATTGAAAACTCACATTTGGTTTACCAGAATTTCTTTCAGGTTAAAGTGTTTGTGTTAACGAATGAGACCGCAAACCCAAACAAATATGCTAATTTACCTTTCTTGTAATTTTGTCTTGTGGTTACCTAACCTCATCTGAAAACAAAAATGGTCATAAAACTCTGAAAAAAAATTCCTGTTGTTTTAAAAGTTTTCATCTTTCATCCTCCTGTTTTTTCCTTGTAATTAAAACGCTGACTTTCAGGAAAGTAATTTCCTTATTTAAAATTCTTTTCCTTCTCATCTACTATTCACTTTAAACATTTAGCATACTTCTCTTCCTGCCCCATCCTCACTCCTAACTCCACAGTTTAATGAGCCATTTTTATGTTGATTTTTATGCTTATTAGTGGTATATTTTCTTTTTGAAGATATGGAATTAAACACCAGCCAGGACTTCTAGTAATGCCACAGTATCTAAAAAGGTGGTGTAAATAAAATCAACACAACATCAAAAAGTCTGCAGCAAGTTTTTGCAAATTATATGAGAAGAGTCTAGTATCCAGAGTGTATATACAACTCAAAAACAATCCAATCAGAAAACAAGCAGAGAATTTGAACAGACATTTCTCCAAAGAAGACAGACTGACAAATGCATGAAAAGACGTTCAACATCTTTAGGGATCTTCCTAACCCAGGGATCGAAACGGAGTTGCCTGCATGGCAGGCAGATTCCTTACTGTCAGGAGCCACCAAGGAAGACCAGTCACTATCACGATAATACTTCACACCTACTAAGGTGGCAGTAGTAGTAATACTAAAGATAATAATAAACAGAAAATAACAAGTGTTGGAGAGAAACTGGGAACCTGCACTTTGCTAACTGGGAATACGAACCACTGTGCGAAGCAACTTGATGGTTCCTCAAAAGTTAGAGAATTGCTCTCTGACCCCGCAATTCCACTCCTAGGTGCACAGTCCCAAAAGAGTTGGAAACTTGTGTCCATACAAAAAACTGTACACGTAACAGCACTATTTATCATTGTCAAAAGTAGAAACAACTCAGTGTCCAGCCACTGATGATCAGCTAAACAAAAGGTGGTAAGTCCATACAACTGGACTATTATCTGGCCATAAAAAGGAATG
Source organism: Moschus berezovskii (assembly GCF_049115385.1). Classification (NCBI taxonomy): domain Eukaryota; kingdom Metazoa; phylum Chordata; class Mammalia; order Artiodactyla; family Moschidae; genus Moschus; species Moschus berezovskii. The sequence goes on from NC_142472.1 coordinate 53,328,076, forward strand.
AAGTACTGACGCCCGCTACAGAAACGGATGAACTTTGAAAAGACTGTGGTAAACCAAGGAAGCTAGACACAGACAGACACTTCTGAATGTAATTCCTACCCTCTAAAATGAATGCTGCAAGTTCTCCATTATGGACTTTAATTATGACCCTCCCCCCACCACCACCAAATGCACAGGCTGAAGCCCTAACCCCTCCATGTGACTCTAACAGGACAGAGGGCACTGGGGATGAAAGCCTTGGAAGGCAGGCTCAGAGGGAGGGAATCTTGCTTGGAGCCTCCTGGGGCCCCGCCTAACAGAATCCTTTTGAGGCTGAAGGGGAGAGTGGCTTTGCAATGAAGGAAGCTGAGAAAACAAACAAGCTGTTTCCTGGGTGTCACCAGGTGAAATGGGAAAGTTTGCCATCCACAGAACCAGTGCCAGAAGCTTCCATCATTTGCAGTGGTGTGCGGGGCAGTGTTGTGTGGGGCCTTCCCCAAGCAGAAGCCTGGGCACTGGGGCTCCGGGTACCACTGTGGCCCAGCAGACTGCCAGCTTCAGTGGGTACCACAAAGGTGAGTCTGAGAAGCTCAGTCACCCAAGGATTCCCCCAATGGAGAGGACTTTCCAGGTGGGGCAGGGCTGGCCCCTGCAGAACAAGACAACCTGGAGTCATGTCTAATGCTATGTTGTATGAGAGGATGTCATTTTACAGAATTCAAATTTCATATATTTAACTTAATAATTCAGAGGTCACTTTGAGACCATGGGTTCCTTGGGATTTCTCACTCTTAAGATCACTGTTTTTATATGCCTGGGTCATAGGGGAAAAAAATCCCATTCATCCTGGGTGTTTAGATTTGACATAAATGGGAATTTCCTTCATCAAAGCTGCCTTACTAGTCTCCTGGTAAAAACATAAAAAGATAAAAGAACCATTGTGCTGCTTATTCGAGCAGAAACGGGATGATGGAATTTACAGTGCAGCCTCACAGCCCTCATAATTACCCCTGTCCAAACACTTTAACTTTTCCAAACTGAGCCCTCCCCCATGTTACGGTGTCGACATTTTTTTGGGTATCTTTTGGATTAGTATGAGATTTTCCTTGGCTTTTGCAAGAAGTCAGCCTCTCAGGAAGCAACTGAATTAAACTTCACATTTGTTTAAAAGACCTTGGATAACACCCCACATTTGTGTTTCCTCAAAATGTCTTCACTAAAAGAATATGGGAAGAATGTTCTGTACTGTGTAGTATTCAGATGAGTAGAGAAAGGTTTGATGAGTCTGTGTCCCATGAATTTAAGTTAGTGGCCCAATTATACTTCAGACTCAAGTATTTCAGACCATTCTGCAGCTTTGCAGCATTCAGGGCACTGCTTGCTTGATATTGTTAAGCTCTCAGATAATGTAACTGTTCTCTGGACAGTTTCCAACTGGCTAGCCTTCATTACCTAATTAGAAGGGTTGGTTTTTTTATTTTTTTAATGTTTTTACATTAGAACATATGCTTGAATAGCTCAAAGACTGAAGCTCCGTCAGCTAATAAGGACCACTTATTGAACATCTGGTATGTGCTGGGCATTGTGCTGAATTCTTTGATTATCATTACAGTGTCTCTCCTAATAAGTTTACTAAGAAAGCATTTTAAAAACATTTCTTCATCCACTTCTCTAAAATTTCCAAAGAAGTTAAAAAGGAATTTCCAGCCTACACAGAATGTCACCCAATTAATTTTAACACAAGTACCATTAGCATTCCTTTCGCAGTCTTTATGGTCAATGAACAAGTTACTAAGGTGACACAAATGAGATGTCCTAGAAGACGACAAACCACTGGCATTCTTAATTTTGATCACCTTTTTGGTACAAAGCAGTGTGATTTTATAAGGTGTACATATTTTTAGTTCTATTTTTAATCCTACTTCTGGAAGTAGGTTGATTGACTTTAGAGATAAGTCCAGAAGAAAATACTTAAAAAGTGGAAAGCAGGAGCGTATAGAAAGACTTCGGGTGATGAGCTACTGTGCCTGAGGGAAAAAAGATTATGGGTTTGCTTCAGAACACCCTTTAACGATGTGGGCTTTAGTCTCCAGTACAGAGAACGCAGACTAGAGCAAGTGGAATCAAAGCACAGAGAGTGATACTTCACGCACACTGTCTAACCAGTGTAGATGCAGAAGCAGGAACACAGAGGATGAACATAGGGGGTGAAATTGCCTAGCCCCTACCTTCCTGGGAGAAGGCAATGGCACCCCACTCCAGTACTCTTGCCTGGAAAATCCCATGGATGGAGGAGCCTGGTAGGCTACAGTCCATGAGGTCGCTAAGAGTCGGACATGACTGAGCGACTTCACTTTCACTTTTCACTTTCATGCATTGGAGAAGGAAATGGCAACCCACTCCAGTGTTCTTGCCTGGAGAATCCCAGGAATGGGGGAGCCTGGTGGGCTGCCATCTATGGGGTCGCACAGAGCTGGACACGACTAAAGCAACTTAGCAGCTACCTTCCTTAAGAGCTTGTGCTTCCCCGATGGCTCAGTGGAAAGAATCTGCCTACAATGCTGGAGACGCAGTTTCCATCCCTGGGTTGGGAAGATCCCCTGAAGGAGGAAATGGCTATCCACTTCAGTATTCTTGCCGGGAAAATTCCACTGATGGAGGAGCCTGGCAGGCTACAGTCAATGGGGTTGCAAAGAGTCAGACATGACTGAAGTGACTGAGCACACAAACTCCAGCCTTGGGAGATGGAAGGATGTCTTAGAATAGCTGTGCCATAGAGAGGGCGAAGACTAAACTCTCAAGTTTCCTTACTAGTATTTCTTGACTCTTACTATGCAATGTGTAGTGTCAGGCTTATAATAAAGAAAACAAACGTGGTTCATCTTTGTTCCTCTGACATCAGTCAAGCTTCCTGACATCCTTCATCAAAGAAAACATTTTAAAATACAATGTTGCCTCCATAAATGTACCTGGTATCCCATCCCTGTAATAGTTTAATTAAAGTTTTGGAATAATATGTATATTTAACACTTTTGAGGATGGGGGTTAGAGACAGTAAGAGGGTGACCCCCTGCTTGAGGGCTGTCTTCAGACCTGATCTCTGTCTGTCTGCAGAAGTAATGCGACTCTAGTTCCTGTGAATTCAGAAGGCAACCAGAGTGGGTTTCAGATGTAGGCAATTTACATTTATAGACCAGGTCAAGCAAACCGGACAGTTTAAGTGAGCACTGAGTGAAGGGGAACATAAATGTGTTGGAGCCAATAAGTGGTGTATTTATAGAGTGCAGTAAAACCGGTATCTCTCACTCCACGTGGAGAGGTCCTGCTAAGTGAACACAGTGGTCCTGATACTGAGTGCTGAAGCCATAGGAGAGGAGAACTCCCAACGTCCACAGCTCTATTTCAGATGTACTTGCATATCTGATATCCTCTTGGTAAAGAATGAACACTAAGTGCTCAGAAACAAAACAAAAAAACACAAGCAAACAAGTGAAAACAGAAAAGCCCACTTCCTTCTGAACTCATTCATACATTTCCAGAATCTGCACGGGGCTGCCAAACTCAGTCTGATTTTTGAGAAAATATAATCCATATGTTGCCTGATAGGAAGAGAAAGATTAAGACAGACTCCAAGTAATAAAAATATGGAACTGCCTCCCAGCACAGCCCTTGCTGCTGTTTTCTTCATCATGGTGGGTCCTGTTCTGGTCGTCCTGGAGGTAAAGCTGAAGATTGGGGCTGGTATACTTTACTTTACTTGGAATAGATCTCGACCCCCCAGCCCGGAGGCACAGCCACTTGTGGGTTTGGGCCTGAGGAGGAGATGTTCTAGCACAGGCGGGGATTATCCTGGCTGAGTCATGGATGAAGAGTGAGCAAGCTCACTAAGCTGGAAGGTTCTTTTTAAAAGACAAAGAAAGTCAAAACCTAGCTCCTCACCTTTTCCTGTGCCTCTCTGGAAGAATTCAGACAAACTGCCATGTCTCTGGTCACTGGAGACTCTAAGATTCCTCGGATTGTGAACACTTGGGATTCAGATCACTGACACGTATCAAATCTTCAAACTCCCTTGATTAATGCTTATGACGTATCATTTCACCGTTTGCTGTAGGTTTCTGCCAACTCCAGTATTTGAGTGTCTTTTCCTACGAAGTAAGCTAAGGGCACTGTCAGCGCTATTGTTATCTAAATGATAAAATCATGTCATGTCTGACTGACTCTGTAAACTAGGAAACTTGCTTTTTGTTTTTACTTTTTACTTGCAAATAACTTCAAACTTGGAGAAAGAATTGCATGAATAAGAATGGCATACAGCACTGCTCTGTATCCCTTTACTGTGGTCAGCAATTGTTCACATTCAGGCAATCTGTCTTATGGCCAAACAGTAAGTCACAGAATGGATTAACCCCACTCCTTCAGATCTGGGGTGATCTACCATACAGACACGTAGACCATAGCACCAACATCACCAATTGTACACTGCTTGTTAGAACAGACCCAAGACCCATTTTCTCATGCTGGTGATTGATTTGTACATTTCCTTATTGTCAACAAATTGTTAACTCTCAATCGTATGCTTGTTAAAACACATCGTTGGAGGACCCATTCCTGAAGTTAGCTTGGCTAACTTCACATGTATCTGGCTGCTGAACTTTGGGCTCAAGGGCTAAACTGAAGAGTATGACTCCAGGCCTTTCAAAACAAGAAAAGAATGAAAGCTATAAACATGCCAAGATTTCCTATCTTGGCTCTCGAGCACCACCTTCTGACTAAAAGTTGTCCATAAGACAGTTATTCTTGAATGGGAAATTCCATGCATAGTCTGGCAGGCTGCGGTTCAAGGGGTCTCAAAGAGTTCACACAACTGAGCAAGTAACACACTTTCAAGACAGTTAAATCGAGCACACCAATTGTTTTAATCAATAATGTCAATTCAGTTCAGTTGCTCAGTCGTGTCCAACTCTTTGCAACCCCACAGACTGCCAAACGCCAGGCTCCCCTGTCCATCACCAACTCCCGGAGCCTACTCAAACTCAAGTCCATCAAGTCAGTGATGCCATCCAGCCATCTCATCCTCTGTCGTCCCCTTCTCCTCCCGCCTTCAGTCTTTCCCAGCATCAGAGTCTTTTCCAAGAGTCAGTTATTCACATCAGATGGCCAAAGTATTGGAGTTTCAGCTTCAGCATCAGTCCTTCCAATAAATATTCAGGACTGATTCCCTTTAGGATGGACTGGCTGGATCTCCTTGTAGTCCAAAGGACTCTCAAGAGTCTTCTCCAACACCACAGTTCAAAAGCATCAATTCTTCGGCATTCAGCTTTATTGTCCAACTCTCATATCCATACATGACTACTGGAAAAATCATAGCTTTGACTAGATGGACCTTTGTCAGCAAAGTAATCTGCTTTTTAATAATGCTGTCTAGGTTGATCATACGGAGAAGGCAATGGCAAGCCACTCCAGTACTCTTGCCTAGAAAATCCCATGGATGGAGGAGCCTGGTAGGCTGCAGTCCATGGGGTCGCTAGGGGTCGGACACGACTGAGCGACTTCACTTTCTCTTTTTACTTTCACACATTGGAGAAGGAAATGGCAACCCACTCCAGTGTTCTTGCCTAGAGAATCCCAGGGACGGGGGAGCCTGGTGGGCTTCCATCTATGGGGTCACACAGAGTCAGACACGACTGAAGTGACTTAGCAGCAGCAGCAGCAGGTTGATCATAACTTTTCTTCCAAGGAGCAAGCGTCTTTTAATTTCATGGCTGCAGTCACCATCTGCAGTGATTTTGGAGCCCCCCAAAATAAAGTCTCTCATTGTTTCCATTGTTTCCCCATCTATCTGCCATGAAGTGAGGGGACCAGATGCCATGATCTTAGTTTTCTGAATGCTGAGTTTTAAGTCAACTTTTTCACTCTCCTCTTCGCTTTCATCAAGAGGCTCTTTAGTTCTTCTTTGCTTTCTGCCATAAGGGTGGTGTCATTTACATATCTGAGCTTATTGATATTTCTCCCAGCTGTCAACTGAAAAGATGTACAACTTGAGAGTTGTGAGTTAAGTTTTATTTGGGGCAAAATGAGGACGGCAGCCCAGGAGGCAGCACCTCAGATAGCTCTGGAGACTGCTCCAAAGAGGTAGTAGGGGAAGGTCAATATATAGGATTTTGGTGAAGCGGGGAGTTCAATACCATTAAGCATTCCTTTGACAAAAAGTTTTCTGCTAGTCACAAGGATCTGATGTCACCATGAAGGGATTTATTGCTTTTCTAGATATGAGGAGATGCAAGGATTGAGATCATAAAAATCTGTTCCTAAAACATCAATCTAAAGACCTGTCTGACCAGATTGCCTGGAGCACAGAGTGCCTTACTCCACCCTGAACTCTCTCAGGAAGTGTTGAAGGTCAACAGCTGCAACAGTGCAGGGTTTGGTCTCTGCAGAGGCAGATGGCAAATGCCCTTGTTGTACAGTCATCAGCAACGATCTTGGCAAGTGCCAATTTGTAGTTGACAAGGCCCCCTTATGGTCATAAATCCAACCATACTTTGAGGGGCATTTCATGACCATTTTGTCCCGCATTGCTGGGGAGGCTCGTTTCCAGTTCTGAAGAAAGTTTTTGCTGATAAGCCACTAAATGTGCTATTACTGGATTAGGTCCTCATAGTTAAAGTTCTCTGGACACCTGTCTTCTAGTTACAGTCCAGGAAAGTATTCCCTATCATTGCATCTTCCCATATCTAGGAATGCTCAATGGCACTGAACTCCCTCCTTCACCAAAATCCTATATATTGACCTTCCCCTACTACCTCTTTGGAGCAGGTCTCCAGAGCTATCTGAGGTGCTGCCTCCTAGGCTACAATCATTGATCACAAACGAAGCTATACATTTGACCAACTGCTTCAAGTCTAGTCATCATTAATCTGGTTGGAAGCTTGGTCATATACTTGGTAATACAAGAAACAATAATCTTGTAAAACAGGAAAAATACAATAGTATTGGTAATAACATTAGTGGAATTATAAGTAAATATTTTAGCCATGAGCATCCCACACCAAACCAGTATTTTAAAAGATCATTGAGACTAGGGAGTGGGTCACCTAAGGCAGAAATCTGATTTTTCATATGGTTCATTAAATGTGTTATATTAGAGGATTCATCAGGTATAAAAACACAACATTCAGTTTGAATTATGGCACAGGTGCCTCCCTGAGACGCCGCAAGGATGTCAAGGGCCATGCGGTTTTGTAGCACTTCCTTTCCCATCATAGAGACCTCAGAGTTCAATAGGCTAATAGCCTGGTTACTATCATTTAAAACTTGTTGAGTGAAAGCTGTTAAGGCTTCAATATGGGCAATTACATCCTCTAATCCTACTGGAGGCACAAGAATAGCTGCTAAATGGTTATACCAGTGGAATACAGACCGTTTGACCCTTCGGGCTCACATCAATGGTAGACTGGCTAATTTGTTATGTATAAAACCTTGCATCCATGAGAATCCCAGGGTACACTTTCCTATCCATCCTGATGGAAGCCAAGGCCATATATTAGTACCACAAATCCACTGAGTTCCATTAGGTGCAACCCAGCAAATCTCTGGTCGTCTGACCCATTCAGTTCATACCAGTCACTCTCTCTAAGGGTAATAATATGTAGGCATTGTTCATAAGGCAACCAGACTAGTTTCCTAATATTACTAGGTTGATCATCCTTCAGTTCAGTTCAGTCGCTCAGTCGTGTCCAACTCTTTGCGACCCCATGAATCACAGCACACCAGGCCTCCCTGTCCATCACTAACTCCCGGAGTTCACTCAAACTCATGTCCATCAAGTTGGTGACGCCATCCAGCCATCTCATTCTCTGTCGTCCCCTTCTTGGTCATCCTTAGTATGACTTAATTGTCCACATTGGGAAGCTTTTAAACTTAGATGACCATAGCCTGGTGTTAACCACATGGACCCATCCCATAATTGTGGGAGTTTTCCTTTTAATAGATGAGAGGTTACAGTTTTTGATTGTGATTTATCTTGTTGCTCTGAATGAGCTTGAGTAATCCTAACAGAAAACTTAAATTTATGGCCAGGGTCAGAGCAGGTATTATTAATTGGTCAATTGAGAGGATCCCATCTAGTAGTATCAGGAGTAGACAAAACAGAGTTGAAGTCTCTTTTAAAATAAATTTCCTAAGAGCTATCCAATCAGAGCCTTGAAGGGGAGACCAAGGCAACCCAGAAGTACTAGATGCAGGTAACTGGCCACAAACCAACAATTGGACTGATTTTCAAAATTAGCATAGGATTGTGCCTATGCCACAAAAACATTTGATTCATATGCAAAGGTTCAAGAAGTCAGGAAAACATTATAAATGATCATACGTGTCAGATCCAGCATCTTGGGCAAGCTGTCTACCTCTGATATCATCGCCTTCTCACCCTGGAGTGAGTGTAGCTCCTCCTCTATTCGAGCATTGTTTTAAAGTGAGTTTGAGATCAGTAGCCCTTTCTAAAGTCCAGTCTGGAGCAGGGGCCCCTTTTACGTGGGAAAAATGAAAGCAAGAGTCAATTCCCTTGAATTTTGCAGCACATGAGTTAGTTAAGAGAACCTGATGAGGGCCTTTCCATCTGGGTTTCAGTGAGTCCTTTTATATGATGTCTTTTCCAATACAATTATCTCCTGGTTGCACATCATATGATACCTTATCTTCATCCAAAGATAGATTACTATGATGAGCTTCAGAAACAAGTTTAGAATGTTCCTTTAGGAGTTTAAGCCTTTATGATAATGTAACATATCCCCTTTAAATAATATAGGTTCATACAATCCTGCATCTCGTCTCATTGGTCTCCCGGTAACAATTTCAAAGGAAGACAAATGATGCTTCCCAAAGGGAGTAGACCTTAGGTTGAGGAGAACTGACAGAAGAGCCTTTGGCCAGAGTAGGAAATAAACATCTACAATTTTAGCCAATAGAATTTTAATTGTTCCATTTGTATTTTCCACCAGCCCAAAGGACTGGGGATGGTAAGCACAATGGAAATGCTGCATAATTGGCCAGATTTTGCAAATTTCCTTAACAATTTGTCTGGTGAAATGGGTTCTCCTATCACTATGTATTTCTGCAGGGACTCCCCAAATGGGACTCACTCTAAGATTAATTTGCCTACCAGCTGTGCGGTGGCCCTTCTGCGTGGGAATGCCTTAATCTAATGTTAAAACATGCAAACCATGACAAGTACATACTGGTAACCTTGAGAGGGGGGCATCTGGATAAAATAGATCTGCCAAATTTCAAAAGGGCCAGCTGGTAACAGAAAGTTTCCTGAGAACTATGTAATGGCTTTCCTGAGCTGTATTTCGGACATACGGTGCATCTAGAATAAACTTTCTGAGCTATAGTGATAGATGCCTTCCAATAATATTGTTTACCCCACAGTACCATCTGATCTGGGTTCCAGTGAGCCAATTCGTGAATACATTGTAAAGTGGGGTATTGAGCTCCAAACAGAAGGATAGGCTTTCCATTTGGGCCTATCCACAGCCCTTTATTGGAGTAAAACCCTCCTTTTTGTTTCTAAGTATTTTTTCTCCATTTGGAGCTGTTTCCTGAAAATTTAACAGGGTGTTAGTAAGATTACTAGGAAGCTGAAAAGGGAAATAAACTGTTAATTGATTATCATCATTTTGCAGAGCTGCTGTTTTGGCGGTGTGATCTGCTAAAGAGTTCCCTTTAGCTTCTGCAGCATCAGCCTTTAAATGACCTGATACCTTAATGACAGCTAATGCACTTGGTAGCAGAATTGCATCCAATAATTCTGCAACTTGTCTCCCATTTTTTTATTCAATTGATTTAATATTTTAATTCTGAACCACAGCACTTATACCTTAAGATTCCATTTTCTAACGTAGAGAGAAAGCAGTTTAAAAGTTGATCAAGTTTGGCCAAGTCACCCTTGCTAAGCTTCTGTTTCCTCAGCTGTAAAATTACCCATATCTGATAGGTTGTTTTAAGAAGTGATGAACAGGTGAGTAGCTCTGACTTTCATTTTGACTCTAGGATAATTCTTAGATTGTATCTCCTGGCACATACAACAGTGACTTATATACATCTTTGTGTTTATTACTTCATAGTAACTATTTGCACTCATATTTTTATCCTAGGACATTTAGAGATTTATGAATGATTCTCCTCAGTTCAGTTCAGTTGAGTCGCTCAGTCGTGTCCGACTCTCCGCGACCCCATGAATCACAGGACGCCAGGCCTCCCTGTCCATCACCAACTCCCGGAGTTCACTCAAACTCATGTCCAAAGAGTCGGTGATGCCATCCAGCCATCTCATTCTCCGTCGTCCCCTTCTCCTCCCGCCCCCAACCTTTCCCAGCATCAGAGTCTTTTCCAGTGAGTCAACTCGTCACATGAGGTGGCCAAAGTATTGCAGTTTCAGCTTTAGCATCAGTCCCTCCAATGAACATCCAGGATTGATCTCCTCTAGAATGGACTGGTTGGATCTCCTTGCAGTCCAAGGGACTCTCAAGAGTCTTCTCCAACACCACAGTTCAAAAGCATCAATTCTTCGGCGATCAGCTTTCTTCACAGTCCAACTCTCACATCCATACATGACCATGGGAAAAACCATAGCCTTGACTAGACGGACCTTGGTTGGGAAAGTAATGTCTCTGCTTTTTAATATGCTGTCTAGGTTGGTCATAACTTTCCTTCCAAGGAGTAAGTGTCTTTTAATTTCATGGCTGCAATCAGCATCTGCAGTGATTTTGGAGCCCAAAAAAATAAAGTCTGACACTGTTTCCACTGTTTCTCCATCTATTTCCCATAAAGTGATGGGACCAGATGCCATGATCTTCGTTTTCTGAATGTTGAGCTTCAAGCCAACCTTTTCACTCTCCTCTTTCACTTTCATCAAGAGGCTTTTGAGTTCCTCTTCACTTTCTGCCATAAGGGTAGTGTCATCTGCATATCTGACGTTATTGATATTTCTCCTAGCAATCTTGATTCCAGCTTGTGCTTCTTCCAGCCCAGCGTTCCTCATGATGTACTCTGCATATAAGTTAAATAAGCAAGGTGACAATATACAGCCTTGACGCACTCCTTTTCCTATTTGGAACCAGTCTGTTGTTCCATGTCCAGTTCTAACTGTTGCTTCCTGACCTGCATACAGGTTTCTCAAGAGGCAGGTCAGGTGGTCTGGGATTCCCATCTCTTTCAGAATGTTCCACAGTTTATTGTGATCCACACAGTCAAAGGCTTTGGCATAGTCAATGAAGCAGAAATAGATGTTTTTCTGAAACTCTCTTGCTTTCTCCATGATCCAGCGGATGTTGGCAATTTGATCTCTGGTTCCTCTGCCTTTTCTAAAACCTGCTTGAACTCCTAGTGGGCCATTTAAAGACTGTGAAAAGACCTTGCCCTTCTCATTTTTATTTTTATTTTTTTTTTTTTCAAGCACTCATTATTTTTATTTTTATTTATTTCTTTTTTTATTTTTTCAAAAACAATTTTAGGAATCTTTACTTAAAAACAACCTTATCTTAAAATGGAGTAACTTTGGTTTTACGAGCAGCAAGCAAAGTACAGAAGCAAAAATGCATTACAGGAGCATTAAGTTCTACATTAGGTCACAGCGTCTAATCTGAAATCACACCCATAATATCATTTTTCAGGATATCTGGGAAATAGTTATTTCCCAGGATGTCTGAACCATAGCTACTCTATTTTGACTTTTAATTGTAAAAAAAAAAAATTTTTTAATAGCCAAAGCAGATTTCACCATTAATGATGTCAGTGTTTTTCTAGGTATGAGAAGATGCATGAATTGGAACTCATAAAACCTTTTTTTGAAAAGATCTAACTATCTGAAGGCCTGTTCTGCCAGTTTTTTTTTTTTCCTCAGAGCACAGAGTGCCTCATTCCTGATTTTCACCCTGAACTTCTTTCAGGGGGTGTTGAAGGTCAGCAGCTTGCAATGGTCATGATGTAATCTTTGTAGAGGCAGCTGGCAAGTACCAACTTCCAGTCAGCAGGGTCCTTTCATAGCCACATATCTGACCATGTGACACCATTTCATGGCCATTGTGTCCCGCGGTGCTGGGAAGGCTCATTCCCAGGTCTAGGGAAGTGATGGGCCACTCAGTGTGCTAAAATTGGACCAGGCCTTGCAAGTAGCAAAAGTCTCTGGACCACTGTCTTACTAGTCTCCTGGTCCAGAAAAATATTTCCTCTTGTTGCTTTTTCCCATACCCAGAGTCACATTATTACAATTATTGATCTCATATGGAACTGTCAGTTCAGCATTATATCACAGGCTCAGTGAAACAAGTGACATAGAAAATAATATAGCCATAGCTAGCAGTTATTAGTAAAATAAGAATTATAAGTCAAGAACTTTCATTAGATAAAGCCTGGTACACCCCAAGTCACCTGACTTCATTCATTAAATGATTATAGTCTGGTGTTAATCTCCTGGTTGTACATTATGGAGCATCCAACCTTTATCTGAAGATTGGTTACTGAGATAAGCCTTAGAAACTAACCTTGAGTGTCCTTTTTAATAACTTAATTAAATCTTTTGGCAGTATCACGTAACAAGGAAGTGTCTCAGCAGTGAGTCTTAGTAAACACTAGACATTAACAAAACTAGAAACTTAATTTAACAATTTACAAAACTTAATATTCTGTGATTTTTCATTATGGAGGCCCTGTAGCCAGGGAGGCGTTAACCCATCAAATAAAAAATGAGGTTTGTCAGGGAGCTGGGAAAAGCCAAGCAGCCATCTTGGATTTCCCATAGCCCTGACTCTGATTTCCAGCTATTGTTTTTAATTTTCCAGTTTAGAAGCAGACTGTTGCCATGGTTTAAGGACATTAGGATGGCACAAGTCTAACAGAGTTTTTGTATAAGCAGAATGAGCTTTTACATGTCTACAAACCCGACAATTGGATTAATTTCTAAAACTAGCATAGGATCAGGCCTATGGTAGAAAAGCATTTGATTTATATGCAGAGGGCTAAGAAGTCAAGAAAACATTATAAATGATCATACGAATCAGGTCCAGCATCTTGGGCAAGCTGTCTACCTCTGATGTCGTCGTCTTCTCATCCTGGTGTAGTGTAGTTTCTTCTGAAAAAAGTCCTTCCATCCAGGTTGGAGACAGTTCTTTAAATTATGTCTTTTTTTTTTTAGTCCTGGTTGCAAGTCACTAGAGATAAGTCTTCCCACTGGTTAAATGTCATTCTTTATAACCCCTAGGCCTCCTAATATTCTGCCATATGCAGGGTGGTTATGTAGTACATATTAAATGAAAAATTTTACTCTGCCAGTGATATCCAGCATGATGTCACTACATTGCAGCTCAAGAGCACTGTGCCCTCCTTGGTACATGAGCCAGGCAAGCAGATACTGGTATGCTGCTTGGATTCCGTGTTTTGTATGTCCTGTTTTGTTCTATAAGTAAGTGTTAGTCGCTCAGTTGTGCCTGACTCTTTACGACCCCACGGACTGCAGCCCACCAGGCTCCTCTGTCCATGACATTTTCCAGGCAAGGATACTGGAGTGGGTTGCCATTTCCTTCTCCATTGTCTCCCATTTTTAATAGCTTGCCCTGCAGATGTTAAAAATCCTCTGTTTCCAAAGCATGCCAAAATCATGTGCCACCCCAAATGTGTAGTGGCTGTTGGAATAAATATTAGCAGATTTCTGTTTTGCCAGTTGGCAGGCTCTGGTTAATGCTATTAATTTGGCCTCTTGGGCAGAAGAGACATCAGGTAAGGGACCATTCTCAAGGACTGATTCTGGAGAAACAACAGCATAACCGGCTTGGTATTTCCCATGAGGTCCTCGCAAATATGACCCATTGGTGAATAATATAAAATCAGGATTATCCATAGGACTTTCTCGGAGGTCAATCCTGGGGGATAAAAGATTGTCAGTTAAATACAATACAATCATGTTTTTCATCTTCAATACCTGATTCCTCCAGCAGCAAGGTAGCTGGGTTAAGCTTCTGTGAATAGTTATATTCGGCGAGAGCAAGACAGTCTCATGGGAAGTTAGTCTACTTGCTGAGTAATGTTGTGTGTGATGAGAACTGAGTAAGGCTCCCACAGAGTGAGGGGCAGAGATACTGAGGGTGACTCGTGACTGTCTCTTCTGTGGTCTGACACAGCAGACCCCGGAGGCAGGGGAGGCCTCTGGCTACTGCATCTAGCTGTTGGCTGTAATATCCTATGGGCCGGTAGTAACCACCATGTTGTTGAGTTAGTACTCCTAGTGCATTTCCCTTATTTCATGAACCAAGAAGAAGGGTAGATCATAATACCCAGGGCTCGGGTGTTGGCCAGAAGATTTTTTAAGGTCTCTGTGGCCTTGGAATGTTCTGCACTCCAGCAAAATGGTTCAGGTTGGTCCTGTTTGAGTAGGTTATATAATGGTTGAGCAATTAAGGAAAAACTTGGAATCCAATTTCTACAGTAGCCTGCAAGTCCTAAAAATCCCCTTAGTTGTCTTTTTTGTCTTTGGGGCAGGGAAGACCAGAATGCCCTTCACTCTGTCCAGATCAATCAGAAGCCCTTCCTTAGAGATCCTATGTGTCATGGTCCAGGCGCGGGTTGGAAAAGAATTTCCAGACATGAGACAGAATGAGAGGGAAATAAAGTTTATTAGAGTGGGAAACGCTGTTAGAACAGCAGGCCAGCTCAAGGGAGAACCAACGTTGAACAGGGATTCCTTAGTCCACTTTTATACCCAGGGTACAAGGAGTGGGATAGGGGTCTTGTGGGTCATTTGCTGATTGGATGAGGCATGTATACTGGGTGGGGGAAGAGTAGGGCAAATACCTTCTCCCTACAGGGCAGGAGGGGAGATAGGTTATACTGTTCCATTAATAGTTACCACACGGGGGAGGGAAGGACAATAAGGGTCTGGTTTTTCTCTTCCTGCATTCCAAGACCCTCCTTGGTTTTATCTGCTCTTTTGTCCTTGGGTCACCACCCTATGTCCTAAATATTTTACACCAGTCTTACAGGACTGCAATTTTTCTTTCGACGCTTTATGTCCCTTTAAGGTTAGTTTCTGGAGTAAATACAAGGTGTCTTGCTGGCTGTTTGTCAAACACTTTGAACACAGCAGCAAAACACCTACAGATTGTTTCAACATGGACTTATGAGGGAAGTCCAGATCATCTAGATCAGCTTTCAATATCTGGGAGAAGTAAGTGGGGCTTTCAGTATATCCTTGTGGGATTACAGTCCACGTATATTGCCATTCATTCCAAGTAAAGGCAAAAAGATACTAATCATCAGGGTGTTCAGTTCAGTCGCTCAGTCGTGTCCGACTCTTTGCCACCCCAGGAATCACAGCACGCCAGGCCTCCCTGTCCATCACCAAATCCCAGAGTTCACTCAAACTCATGTCCATCGAGTCAGTGATGCCCTCCAGCCATCTCATTCTCTGTCGTCCCCATCTCCTCCCACCCCCAATCCCTCCCAGCATCAGACTCTTTTCCAGTGAGTCAACTCGTCGCATGAGGTGACCTAAGCATTGGAGTTTCAGCTTTAGCATCAGTCTTTCCAATGAACACCCAGGATTGATCTCCTTTAGAATGGACTGGTTGGATCTCCTTGCAGTCCAAGGGACTCTCAAAGAGTCTTCTCCAGCACCACAGTTCAAAAGCATCAATTCTTCGGCGATCAGCTTTCTTCACAGTCCTACTCTCACATCCATACATGACCACGGGAAAAACCATTGCCTTGACTAGACGGACCTTTGTTGGCAAAGTAATGTCTCTGCTTTTCAATATATTATCAAGGTTGGTCATAACTTTCCTTCCAAGGAGTAAGCGTCTTTTAATTTCATGCCTGCAGTCAGCATCTGCAGTGATTTTGGAGCCCAAAAAATAAAGTCTGACACTGTTTCCACTGTTTTTCCATCTATTTCCCATGAAGTGATGGGACCAGATGCCATGATCTTTGTTTTCTGAATGCTGAGCTTCAAGCCAACCTTTTCACTCTCCTCTTTCACTTTCAACAAGAGGCTTTTGAGTTCCTCTTCACTTTCTGCCATAAGGGTAGTGTCATCTGCATATCTGAGATTATTGATATTTCTCCCAGCAATCTTGATTCCAGCTTGTGCTTTTTCCAGCCCAGCGTTCCTCATGATGTACTCTGCATATAAGTTAAATAAGCAAGGTGACAATATACAGACTTGACGCACTCCTTTTCCTATTTGGAACCAGTCTGTTGTTCCATGTACAGTTCTGACTGTTGCTTCCAGACCTGCATACACGGGAAAAACCATAGCCTTGACTAGACGGACCTTGGTTGGCAAAGTAATGTCTCTGCTTTTTAATATGCTATCTAGGTTGGTCATAACTTTCCTTCCAAGGAGTAAGCGTCTTTTAATTTCCTGGCTGCAATCAGCATCTGCAGTGATTTTGGAGCCCAAAAAATATAAAGTCTGACACTGTTTCCACTGTTTCCCCATCTATTTCCCATGAAGTGATGGGACCAGATGCCATGATCTTCATTTTCTGAATGCTGAGCTTCAAGCCAAACTTTTCACTCTCCTCTTTCACTTTCATCAAGAGTCCTTTGAGTTCCTCTTCACTTTCTGCCATAAGGGTGGTGTCATCTGGATATCTGAGGTTATTGATATTTCTCCCGACAATCTTGATTCCAGCTTGTGCTTCTTCCAGCCCAGCATTCCTCATGATGTACTCTGCATATATATTAAATAAGCAGGGTGACAATATACAACCTTGACATACTCCTTTTCCTATTTGGAACCAGTCTGTTGTTCCATGTCCAGTTCTAACTGTTGCTTCCTGACCTGCATACAGGATTCTCAAGAGGCAGGTCAGCTGGTCTGGTATTCCCATCTCTTTCAGAATGTTACACAGAGTGTACAGGGATACTAAAAACTGCACTTCAGAGATTACAGAAAAGAAATTACTGTTTTTAGGAATGCACGACACTAAAGTGTGGGGGTCTGGCACTACAGAATGTCGAGGGATAATAATAGTATTGATAGATATCAGATCCTGTACAAATCTCCAACCCTTGCCATTTGGTTTTCTAACTGGCAAAATGGGAGTGTTACAAAGGCTTGTGCAAGGCACAATGAGCCCTTTCTTGATGTAAGCTGATATTAAAGGTTTTATTCCTTCTATGGCCTCCTGCCTTAATGGATACTGGTGAATATTGGGAAGAGGTTTATCTTTATCTACAGTAATTCTGATGGGGGATTCAGAATGTATTCATCCGTTGTCAGTAGAATCAAGTGCCCATAATTCTTCACATACTAAGGCTAGCAACCTATCTGGTTCAGCATCATCCTCATCATGAGTCACAAACATTATATGATGAAGGAAATCTGATAGTCCTTTAGATCTAGAAACATTTCTCCCTTAGGAATAAAGGAAACATGGGCTTTGTAAACTTTTAACAAGTCTCTACCTATCAAGTGAACAGGAGCACTTTCTGCTAGAAGAAAGGAATGTCTTCCCTTAAGTTTCCCTAAGTAGAACTCTAAGGGTAATGATTTAGGAGCCTTAACAGGCGCATTAGAAACCCCTACCATCTGTACTGAGGTATCCCTCTGAGGGAGAGCGCCTTTAATTTTGGTAGAGTTTAAAACCGAAAAGGTGGCCCCTGTGTCTATTAGGGCTTTAATTGTTTCTCCTTTTATAATCATTTCTACTTCTCCCAGAGTATTAGAGAGAAGGGGAAAAGCTCCCCATGTTCCCTAGGAGCAGCAGCCCTATTCTTGTTTAACTTGGAATTCTGGTCTAAAACCCAGTTCTCCCTCTAGCCTTTTTTTTTTCTTCTTAGCTTATAGTTCATTTTCTGATGTCCTGGTTTCCCACAGTAAAAACAAACTCTTTGCTTTCCTCTCAGTTGAGGACTAAATGGGGGTTGGTTGACCTTCAACTGGCTTTGAGTACTTAACTGGCGCAGCTGAAGGTTCATGATTTTGGTAGATAATCCTTTTTCTAACGGTTTTGAAAAGTTGGTCACCCAGTGTAACGAGACCATTGGTATACAACGCAGACCAACCTAGATTGTGTCTTTTGACCAAAGTAGCCAAATCCTCATCTAAACCTTCTAAAAAGGTGGAGTTAAGCACCAGATCATTTTGGGGGCTGGAGAATGATTCAGGCATCAAACCCAAATATCGTTTAAAAGTTTTTTTGAATCTCTCATAATAATCTGGAATTGATTCATCTGGTCTCTGCTTGCACTGTTGAATTTTTGTCCAGTGCTCAGTCTTTGAAGAAAGTTCTGGGATAAGTTCGAGTAATTTCTGAGCCAATTCCTTGCATTCAGTATGAGCTTGTGGACTGTGGGATTCAAAATCCATTAAGGGGTGTTTCCATCCGGCTTTCTCCATTCCCTTGCTTTACTTTCAGAAACTAATAGCTGTATTAGTTGATATAGATCTGACAGCCCAGGTTTGTAGGCCTGGATGGTTAATTAAAATTCCTTAGAAAATCCCAATGGATCCTGATTGGGATCAGGAAATTCCTTAGCTAGGGCTCTAAGTTCTGTACTGGTCCAGGGTGTGAAGGGAAACATTGAAGATGGGTCACCTCTCCCTGTGATAGCTTTCTCCTTAAAGGGAGGATAATCACTTCTGATTTTTCATCCTCCTTTGCTGGGGAAAGAGGAGCAACAGGAGGCTGAAGGACAAAGTGTCTGGCAGTTCAGACTCTTGCTCTTCTTCTGAGGAGCAAAGGGAGAGACAGAGTTAGCTGCAGTGGCTTTTCCTAGTTCTGACAGCATATCAAGCAATTTTTTGTTGGTTTCCTGCAAAGAAGTTACTCTATTATTTCCTCTTTTAGAAGCTTCTAGATACCACTCAAAGTAAGCATTCCATTCAGTCTGTTTGATCTTATGGCCGGCTTTTTCTAGTTGTGCAAGGAAAAATATCAATTTTGGAATACAGAAAGAACCCCAATTTGGCCATTTTAAATTAGTGTCTCCTTTAGTATAAATTCCCCAATCAACTAGGTACTTGCAAGTATGAGCTCTGTACATATTGTACATGAATTCGGCCAGGGTGTTAGTCAGAGGTTGGCTTTCTGATGCCCCTCTTTGATTTTGCGAGATTCTATTTCCCATTTTAAGCTGAATTTGTCAGGGATAAAAATCACTAGTGAACTTGTGTAGGGGGCCTGTGTGCTGCTTGTGAGCTTAACTCTTCCAGGAGTCACCCTAGAGTCGTTTCAGTCCCTTATGTGTCTCGGATTCTGCCTCCAGTAATCTAAGACCACCATGGCTGCTCAGGTTGCTAAATCGCCAGTTCTTATGTGCGACCCCTGGACGAGCAAGTATTTTAATGAATGAGTGGGTTTCCCTATGGGACCACTGCATGGTGTGAGGACTAGGCCTCTACCACTCCAGTACATTTCTCAGTCACCTGAGAAAACCGTAACTGGCCTGGAGGAGTCTTGTCCCTTCTCTTCGGAGCAAAGTTCTCATCTATTTTCCTCACTTTTATCCCAACAAATTCTATAAAGGCAGCTGAATTGAGGAGAAGTGTCAGATCAGCCTCTTACCTGTGCACTCAGCCAAGATCACTCAATGCCCTACAATGGAGTGACCTCAGCATCTTTTCAACTGAACCCCGGGTATACCTCGATTTCTTTTGGTCGAGGCTCCTGACCAGTACCTTTCCACTGGCTGGGTATTTTGCTGGGCTTTTCCACCCAGTATCTCTTGACTGGGTGGGAATTTCTCAGTATTTTCTAACTGAGCCCCACTCAGTGCTAGACCAGGAGTGGGCATGCCCCGGATATTTCACCCGAGCCCCACCCCACCCCCGCCAGTATCTTTCCAACTGGGAGGGGGCAGCTAACCTGCTCCACTGCCAAATAAAACTCAGAATCTCAACCAATATGGGAGATTCAAGAACCAGGAGAGATTTACCCAAATTCGTCTGGATCCCCCAAGAAGGCGAATGAATGGGCTCAAGAGGCCGCTACTGGTACCAAAGCTCCAGTTCCTCGTGGAGTTCAGGTGAAGGAGGGAAGTCCACTCTGGGTCCCTTCATGGTCACCAAAACCGTCGACTAAATAGATGTACAACTTGAGAGTCGCAAGTTAAGTTTTGCGCCTGGATTCCCAGAGCATCCTGGGTCTCTGTATACCCTACAACATGCTCACCACCAAAACTTTTGTTTCCACAGTCACCAGACAACTGACCCCCTGTACCGGTCACCACCTCTCTCAACAGGTAGCTCTGGTAACCACTGCTCTGTTCTCTTCATCTGCTCTGTTCACTGCATCCACGCTGTTTGTATGGGGGAAACAAACCCTCTTGTGAGTAAATATTTGAGTGAAAGAAACTAAACTGATTGGATAGAAAAGAAGTTCTAACAGTGGTTTCCAGCCGCCTGGGAATGGGTTAGAAATGCAGATTCTTGGGCCTATGGAGACAGCAGTCTGGACTGAGGCCCAGCAATCCATGTTCCAAGGAACCCTCCAAGGTTCTGATGCCTCTGGAGGCTAAGCAACATTGGATAGGAGGAGGTGTCTTTCAAGGAGGACTTTGCTTCTGCATACATTTTAAGTCTGGGTCTTGACCTTCCCTGCACTTTTAGAGACTCTGGGAGGACTTGGTTGGGGGGGTCCCCATGGCCCCAGCTCTATGCCCCCAGAGGCTCCTGGAGGACTTGGGATCCCTCTGGTGCCTGGCTCAGTTTCTGCACAGTGCAGGGGTCAGGGGAAGGAGCTGGGCCTCCGGTGGTCTCGTCACTCAGCCCTCGCTCCCCCTGCTCCTTAAGCTTAACCCTCTGGCTGCCCCAACAAGGTCAAAGCACCTGGTGTGTCATGCGAAAAATATTCCCCAGCAACGTGCTTTGCCTCCAGCTGTGAAACTGATTAGTGGCCTTACAAATTCCCCCAAGAGTCTCTACTGGCAGCTGCAGTTGCTATTTTAAAACAGCAGAAGCATGTGTGAGAGAGGAAGGGAATTGTGTGTTATGTACAGGAAAAAGGTAAAAAAAAACTTTCCCTCCAAGTTAAAGAATGGCACACCCAGTAGAAGAAACGTGCTTTTTGTTGGAATAGCCTAACTTTTAATTAATTATGATAAAGCTATTTCTGAAATCAGTATCGAGAAATTCAGCTGGTTAGGATTCAAGAGACTGTGGGATTAGAAGACAAGAAGCAGCCGCTACAGATGCGAGGGAAGGTGGGCTCCTTGCTGAATGCTTGGCCAGGGCAAGCTGACTACATGCATTCAGGAACTCTGTCTGAAATACAGGATGGAAATCAGAAGTGCCTGATACAATAAAGATAATGGTTCAAGTGATTACTCAGACCTGGATTTCTTTTTTCCCTCTGCCTTCCATAAGAATGAGTTTTAAAAGTCCAGTTTATGGACCACTCATGGCCAGAGAACCCAAACTAAACCTGCAGAAAAGTTCAGCCCTGGACCTGGCCAGAAGTCTATTTATCCAGCAAGGGTTTACTGAGCATCTACCAAATGGACAACATGAGTGCAGCCCTAGAAATGTGAGTAAAGAGACTCTTAGTCCACAGGATGGAGACAAGGTGTGTGATGTTAAAACAGCTCCAAGCAGAGCTCAGGGGAGACTGGAGGGAGACATCTAGGTTCGGTGAAGGAAAGAGACGGTGCATTTCAGGTGGGACTGGAGCCTCTGCAAAGACACACAGGTCTGAAAACGGACAGCAGGGCATCTTGACCAGAGGAGCCGTGGAGATGCTGGAGCCCCAGGCAGGGAGGAGAGGTCAGGCAGGCGGATTCTGCAGGGGGTTGGCATGTGGGTGGGTTGGGGCAGAGGGATTCAACCATCTCTGGCAGAGTTGCCAAGGTTACGTTGTTGTGATAACTCTACTGGGATCTGAAGATTGCCTGGACAGGTGAACTAAAGAGGGCAAGAAGCTTGATCAAAGACAAGAGATGCAAACTAACATTTGTCTCCTGTTAGTCACAGGATATGTCCTGGTTGCGCCCACCATAAAGCTGATTCCTTCCCCAACCAAAGCAGGCAGACACCTCTGAATCTCTGAGGTGGGGAAGCATAAAATTCACTGACGACTTGGAAGAGGAAAACTAACTATAAAGCAATTATACACCAATAAAAAAATTTTGATAGGAAAAAAACAGACAAACCACTTCTTTTGAAATTTTTCTATATCATTCAAGAAGGTACAGGAAAATTATTTTAATCACTGGGTATACAGGGTTAAAAATGTTGACTACTGCTGTTTCCAAAGCACCTTTTATAAATTCATTCAGGTAACTTGACAATGAGAAGGCAGCAACAGAGTTGATGAAAGGAGTTTTGAGCAAACTCCAGGAGATGGTGAAGGACAGGGAAGCCTGGTGTGCTGCAGTTCATGGGATTGCAGTCACACACAACTTAGTGACTCAACAACTACTTAACACTTATTGAACACAATATAACGCCTACCACTTGCAATTTGTTTGAATTACTGGCATTTGTTTTCCCAGTCAGTACTTTCTAGGAAATATTTCCTACTCTGTGCACAAGGGCACCATTCTTTTTTTCCCCTAAAACCCTCTTTAAAGTGAAAGTGAAGTCGCTCAGTCATGTCTGACTCTTTGCGACCCCATGGACTGTAGCCTACCAGGCTCCTCTGTCCATGGGATTTTCCAGGCAAGAATACTGGAGTGGGTTGCCATTTCCTTCTCCATGAGATCTTCCCGAACCAGGGATTGAACCCGGGTCTTCTGCATTGTAAGCAGACACTTTACCGTCTGAGCCACCAGGGAAGTGGAAAACCCTCTTTGAACACATCCTAATACCTTGAAGTAGAAGGAAGCTGCGTGACCAGGATGGAACGCTCTTCCAGGCCTCAGCTGCTGCTCTGGGAGCACATCATGTGAAACAAATATTCACTGTCAGTCCAGATGTTTGATTGACTGTGTATTAACACAGTCAATTTGATTTTCACCCAGTGCGTAGGGGGAGGGAGGAATAGAAAAATATATAAACTGTGGACAAAACAAATGCAGATCTGGTAGGTGGAAAAGCTACAAAGGTCAACACTGGACACGTCTTCTTTCTTCCTAAATCAAGGAAAGTGCTGCTGACCAGAGGGAAAAAGGTCTCTCCTGCCCCCTGCTGTCTTCCCATCTGACTTGCAGCATTCTAAAATTTTTGAATCATTATTTCAAGGGAAAAGATTTCTGTAGATTTTTCCCTGACTCAGAACAAGTTCTAGAACAGTGAATGAATTTTAATCCCCCATCTTTACTTATGAGATATTATAAGAATTAACACACACGAATTTGAGTAAATACCAGGAGACAGAGAAGGACAGAAGAGCCTGGTGTGCTGCAGTCCATGGGGTCATAGAGTGACACACAACTCAGCAACTGAACGACAAATGACGGGAGGCGGAGTGTTTGCTGACGGCTGTGTAGAGCTGGGAGTTTCGAATGTTGCTTTAACCTAGTTAAGATCTAAGGCAGTGAAATAAGCAGCTATCAAAACAAACTAACAGAAAGGGGCCCCCTTCAGAGAAATAATCAAAATAATGTGATCAGAAGAGTGCTGAGAATGGTCTACATTTATTTGCTGTTACCACTTGCACTAGAAGCATCTGGAATTTGATGTCTAAAAAGTTCAAATAGCTAAAGAACATGAACAAAACTAAAAGCCAGACAGCATGCTTCTGAGAAAGTATTTTTCATGCATGCGATTTTTGGTGAGAGGAGGAAACAGAATACAGGGCTCAAAGAATCAGTTTCCTTACTCGCCACCTCAAGAGCCACATCTCCATCTCTTCAAGCCTGAGGTCTGAGCACCACGGCAGGTGTGCACGTGCCATCCCAGGAAGGGTTTGTTTTTGCACAATTTGGACTGACCCAGGCCCAAGGACACAACATCCACAGATACAAGACACTGGTCTCCCAGCGACAACACTAAATAATCAATACCACAATCAGCGGGAGGTCGGATCACTTTGAGAAGCTGGCTCCCCCAGTGCTGGGGTGGATTCTGCTGGGATTTACCCAACCAGCCCTCTGGGACATGCTTAGGGGAGCACCTTACTGCCAGTCTCCACCTGTTCCACCTCTCCAGCTTCCCTCTGCCCAAAGTCACAAGGCACTGCTTCTCAAAGAAGGATTTGTGTGGCTGCCCAAAACCTTCCTATGGCTTCACAGCCAACAAAACCGTGTCTTACCACGATGAGGTCACCCAGCTGTTTTCAAAGAGAATCTATTGAAAGGCAGAAGAAAACTAATAGCATGCCTTTACTGAATAATACTCCCCCTTTGACTTCAGTTCAGTTCAGTCGCTTAGTCATGTCCCACTCTCCGCGACCCCATGAATCACAGCACGCCAGGCCTCCCTGTCCATCACCAACTCCCGGAGTTCACACTCATGTCCATCGAGTCGGTGATGCCATCCAGCCATCTCATTCTCTGTCGTGCCCGTCTCCTCCCACCCCCAATCCCTCCTAGCATCAGAGTATTTTCCAGTGAGTCAACTCGTCGCATGAGGTGGCCAAAGTATTGGAGTTTCAGCTTTAGCATCAGGTGACCCCAAAGAATCAGAAGGATTTGCTTCCACTGAAGCTAGAAGGTTTAAGTTCTCAACCTTGCGCCTGATGTTTTCCTGGTCTAGGGAGGACACCCTCACGACCCCAACACTTCTGCCCAAGCCATACGGGGCAGGTGTAAACAGTAGCCAATCCTTACTGTTCCCAAGTCAAAGGTGGAGGATGCGGAGTGAAACAACCTTCACGGCGCACACTAACTGCACCACGGAGGAACTGCGAGTTGTTTTTGGATCGCCAGGGGAGGGCAGCACGCTCCCCACGGTCTAAACCCCCACTGTCTAGATCCAAAGGCTTCTTTTCTTGAAGCCCTCGTCTGCCCTGAAGAGCTCAGGGGTTCAGGGTTCCCTTCTGCAAATGCAACCCAGCGGCTTCCAACAGCAGGGCCACCCCAGACAGAGACCCAAGGCACGTAGAATGCTCTTTCCGAACTGGGCACCAAACGCTCACCGCTGACACGGTTTTCTGGGTCCTGGCCGCCTTCATGAAGCTCAGCCAGACCTGAGCGCTAAGGAGCCAGGAAACTAACGATCTGCTAGGAGGTGCGTCCGAGGCCCCGCGCGCTCCTCGCGTGCAAAAACCCATAGCTGGGCGCCCGGGCTGAGTCTCCCCTGCGGGTCGGAGCGCATCGTGCGTGTGGGGACCCCAGCTGAACTGGCTGGCTAACTTCCAGACGCGTCGGGGAACAGCTGAATTTCCAACTCCGCAATAAGCGGAGTGGGCCGCGAATTTGAGTCTCTAACAAGCCCAGCTGCGCGTCCCCGCGCAGAACAGCCGCGAGCTTGGACCTCGGAGAAGACGGGCCCGGCTCGGCTGACCCACCCCTGGGTCCGACGACATGCGATGCCCAACGGGGTGTCGGGGCGCTTCTCCCCTCTAGCGAACTCACAAGCACGTGCAGCGCACACACCTGTGCACACCCCGGCGCCCACCTCCGTCTCCGCTGCCCGTAGCCGCCCGCCGCGGACCTGCTCACCTGCGGCTGCAAGGCGGTGCGCAGAGGGAGGGAAGGCCGGTCTCGCCGCTCAAGCGCCCGAGTCGCCCCCGCATCGGTTCGAGCCCCAATCCTTTCGAAGCCCATCACCCCCTCCCGCTCCTAGGCCCAGCCGGCCCGGCGTCCCGCATTCAACTGGTGGGGCTGGAGGGACCGGGGTTGGTAAAAAGAATCCAGGGAGCCACGAATTAGGAGGCTTTTCAGGAGCTGGGACGCGGTGTGGCTGCCGGGGGCGCCCCTTGCTTGAACTTTGGGGGCGCCTCGGGAGGCCTGCTTCCTGCTCTCGGGTGTGGCGTTCGCCCTGCGAACTGGAAGGACCCGCCGCCTCTGCGTGAGCCACCGGGGCTCCACCCCGCGCGCACTCCCACGGTCTCCGAGCGCGCGCCGCTCCGCCCCGCTCGGCCCCGCCCCGCGCCGCACCTGGCGCACCTGCGCACGCTCCTTGCGCCTGGATTCCCGGAGCATCCTGGGTCTCTAGCCACCTGCGCAGAAAGGAGGCGCCCTAGAAGTGAACGCGCAGGGAATCCGTGTTCTGCAGAAACAAAATTCTTTTTTTTTTTTAACTGTTTTGAGAATTTATTAGGTGTGGGCATAGTGGAGGGCACATATCATACGTTATCTCTTCTAATCTTCAAGACCATATGGAAAGTTTTTTTTTTTTTTTTTAAGATGAATATCCAGAGTTCAGTAATTTAAGCTCACCTAGCCAACAAACCGGAGAAGGCAATGGCAAGCCACTCCAGTACTCTTGCCTAGAAAATCCCATGGATGGAGGAGCCTGGTAGGCTGCAGTCCGTGGGGTCGCTAAAGGTCGGACACGACTGAGCGACTTCCCTTTCACTTTTCACTTTCACACCTTGGAGAAGGAAATGGCAACCCACTCCAGTGTTCTTGCCTGGAGAATCCCAGGGACGGGGGAGCCTGGTGGGCTTCCGTCTATAGGGTCACACAGAGTCGGACACGACTGAAGTGACTTAGCAGCAGCAGCAGCAGCAGCAGCCAACAAACGGCAGAGCGGGGACCCCTGCATGTGCCTGTGTGGTTAATCACCGTCTTTCTCCTCCACTTCCTCCCTGGCTGCAGGAGACCAGGCACCTGGCTGAGAAGTCGGCCGTGGGGAAAGGCCAAGGACTGCTGAAGAAGGAGGAGAAACAAAATTCTTGAGAAGTGACTTGTCCGAGGCTATCTTACTCAATTTTTGTTTGTTTTTTGTTTTCAGAGTAGTGAATGTGGCTGCTGTCTCAGCGCACAGTTCATAAGTGTAAAAACTTTAAGGTAACTAGACAAAAACGCCAACTTGAGAGGTTCAAAACCCAAATTCAGAGCGTGGGTGTACAATCGTTTATTTCCTGGCGAATACTGTGTTTCATTCCGTTGCAGGAAAGGGGACCCCTTCCAGGGCCCCAAACTGGGCTCTTGTCTAACACTCGGAAAGGAGTTGTCTGAGGAGACACGTGCTGACAAAGCAAGAGGTTTTACTGGGAAAGGGCACCAGGGTGGGGAGCAGTAGGGTAAGGGAACCCAGGAGAACTGCTCTGCGCGTGGCTCGCAGTCTTGGGTTTTACATTGATGGGATTAGTTTCCGGGTGGTCTTTGGCCAATCATTCTAATTCAGAGTCTTTCCTGGTGGCGAATGCATTGCTCAGCCAAGATGGATGCTAGCGAGAGGGATTCTGGGAAGTGGACGGACACCCGGTGTCTCCTTTCCACCTTTCCCGAAATCTTCCGGTTGGTGATGGCTTATTAGTTCCATATTCCTTATCAGGATCTCCTGTCATAAAACAACTCATGCAAATGGTTGCTATGGTGCCTGGCCAGGGTGGGCGGTTTCAATCAGTGTGCTTCCCCTAACATTATTCTATTAATACTAGGTTGTGGATCAGTAGTGGAGCAGGTGCAGATATCCCCAGAAAGGATCAAATCCCCGAGGCCGCTTGAAGCTGAGGCTGGCTTGTATTTCCAGGAAATGGACAGACCACCTGTTGTCCTAGTTCTTAAGAAACCAATCAAACAGCAACAGTGGATGGAAAGCTTGAGCAACCAGCCTTGGAAAACACAGGCCAGCAAGAGACCGCACATGTCTTTAATAAGTTCATTTCCACAAAGAAGCCTCCCAAAAAGGCCTCTTGCCCAGAAATGAGGCTTTAACAGGGAGCTTTGGAACAAGACATTTTCCCAAATAATTAATATAGGATAGGCCATCATTGGTTTGGTTTTTGGTCAGGAAATCTTTTCTCAGTAAGCCTCACTGGCTGGAGAAAGGATATTTTTTAGGGAACAGGTGAGATGCTGTCAAAGTAAAGTAGGCATGTAATACTTTTTCCCTAAGCACACTGTAACTTGCATGGTGTCAGGCAACTAGTTTTTCTTGTTTCCTGCTGGTACCCCTAGCAAGTGTGCAGCCTGTACTATCTGCATAATAAACTTTTGCTGCAAACACATAAAAGCATGGACCTGGTAGCTTTGAAATTTCTGAATTTATCATTTTTGAAATAGGTGATTAAAAAACTTCATGGTTTTATTGAGATATAATTTGTATACCAGAAAATCCACCCTTAACTGCATAGGTCAATATTTTTAGACTATTACAGAATTGTGCAACTACCACCACCATCCATGGTGTACAACATTTTCATCACCCTCAGAAGACACATTGTGCCCCTGAGCAATCGCCCCACCTTCCATTCAACCCCTCCACCCCCAGCCCTAGGCAACCACTAGTCTACTTTACATCTATAGATTTGCTTATGACTTTCTTGTGAATGGAATCGTGTTGTATGTGGCCCCTTGATGTTGTTTAGTTGCTAAGTTGTGTCTGACTCTTTGCCATCCCACGGACCATAGCTCACCAGGCTCCTCTGTCCATGGGATTTCACAGGCGAGGATACTGGAGAGGGCTGCCATGCCCTCCTCCAAGGGATCTTCCTGACCCAGGGATTGAATCCATATCACCTGCATTGGCAGGTGGATTCTTTAGCATTGAGCCACCAGGGAAGCCCATGAGCCCCCTTAGGACTGGCTTTTTTTTTACTTAGCATAATGTTTTTAGGGTTTATCCATTTTGTGTGTGTTTCATTCTTATTACAGCTGAAAAACATTCCATCTTATGGCTATCCATTCTGTTCCGTTCCGTTCCGTCGCTCAGTCGTGTCCGACTCTATGCGACCCCGTGGACTGTAGCCTACCAGGCTTCTCCATCCACGGGATTCTCCAGGCAAGAATACTGGAGTTATATGTTTGTGGATAACTTTTTGAGGTATTTATGGGCATTTCTCCCAGTGTTTTCCTTGTTGTCTTGTTTCCATTGAAACAGGTCTCAGGATTTTCTGTTTGTTTCCTCAGAAGAGTCTTTGGCAGCACAGAAAATTGACATAGTTTACAAGAATTCTTGGTCTTCACTTCTAAAAGCTCAAGAGGTAGAACAGGACTTCAGGAAGGGGGCTCTCTACCTTGGACTACGGGAGAGGTCTAAGAGACATCTCTCTGTCCCCTCAGAGTGCACTGGGAAGACAGCGTGCCCCAAGACAGGAATGTTAGACCATGGGCATGGGGGTCCCAGCTCCCCAAAGGCTCCGGTGCCCTATCTCTGACACAGAAGCCTCATAAAATGGCCAGGCCAAAAGAAAGCACGTGTCTTTAATGGTGACCCGTGTGGGCAGATGACAGAAGAATGGAGGAGCCCAGTGCTTTGCAGCATCGGAAACCCTGGAGAGTTCATGCACATCTGAGGCAGAATCACAAGAATGACTGAGGGTGGGAAAAAAAAAAGAATGAGCTTGACTTTTCTACTGGCCCTGGTGTGCAGGGGAATCAGGGGAGAATGAGATAGTCATTCTCGCACACCTGGTTTTGAGGCTGAAGATCAGTCTACACTATACTCGTTACATGCGTTCACTGAAACCAAGAATATGGTGCACATCTCATACTCATCAGACATAACTCCAACACGACAGGACAGGACATTCTACTTAGGAAAATGCGTTATATGCTGCCTGTGCCCCTTAGTCTGTAACTTTTCTGCATGACCGCTTTCCAAAGAAGCAAGACAAGCTTATTATACAACATAACATCCTTGACCTTTTTCCCTCAAAACAACCTGTACCAAAGTTTAAATTTTGGTGAAACATAATACTTTGCAATTTTATACTTCAGACTCAACTGATAAATCATCTCACAGCTACAGGAAAAATAAATAAATTAAGTAAAACATTGAAGACAAATTAAGAAAAAGCATATAGGGTTCCCCATCATTTATACCCAAGGATAGTGATTTAATCAGTATAGAAATAACAAACTGGCCAGAGTCACAGGTGGAAGGAGGAGTCAGTCATAGGAGGAATGTTGAGGAGCGTTGGCTCATTGCAGCTGTCCTCAGAATGGACACAAAAGGGTAGGACCTGGTGACCCAGCTCTTACTCAAAGGTGGCAGAAGGAAAAGTCCTCTGGGGTTTGCTTTTGGTGGTGTCATAAGATCGGACTAGTTCTTCCTGAGAAATCACAGCTTGTTCTACCTGAGAAAACGCATACCCATCTGAAAGAGCAAAGCATGGGGATGCTGTTAGAAGGCAAATATGTACAGTGAACATTCTGGTGACAGAAATCAAAACCCCTCCCCGACTGGGACACATTGGCCACTTTAGGCAGGGGTGGCTGAGGCAGGGAGAGTGGCGATGTCTGGGGAGGGCTTGGCGATGGAGCAGTTTGCAAACCTAGCTGCATCAGAACCACTGATGAAGCCCTTTCTGCATCCTTCTTTCTGGGGCCAATGGATCTGCATGGCTGGACATCGATGGGAGGTTTTTAAAGTTCTCCCAAGGATTCTGATGTGGTGCCCGAAGCTCCCTGAGAGCCATGTCCTGCAGGATACAGCCTGGCCAAGGGCTCAGGGGCTTGTGCCTGTCTCGATGGGGCTGTGGCCCAGCCCAGTCTGAGCAGCTCAAGAGGGGACCCATGGGTCCCTCACTACATTTTCCCACTGCCATTCAAGAGAAGGGGCCCTGGGACAGTCTGAGTCTTGAAACTGAAACCTACAACTGGAACCCAGAAAGATAAGCTTTGAAGCTGAAAACATGCTGGGGGACAAGATGCAATATTAATATTAAACTTGGTTAAAAAAAAAAAGTCCATCATGCTGGAAATGTATCTGTTTTAAAATTTAGCTGATTTAACTAGGTATTCAAAGTGGTTTACTTGAGTTGACGTGAATAACAGAGTCATGGGTAGAAGTTCCCAGAGGAAATAACTCATTGACCTGCAGCACTCTCTCTCTGGGAAAATCAATCCTAAAATCATTTCTGAAAGCGATACCGGCTCTCGTGGGGCAATGAGGAGAGCTGATGAGTATTTCCGCTCTTCTTTAACTTCTGACCTTGACAGGTCAGACCTAGAGCAGTCTCACATTTGAACAATATTAATACATTTAGATTAAAACACGACCCAGAGCGAGCACATACTGCTTCCACACACTTCCAAGGTTTACCCGGGCTCACCAATGACAGTGGATTTACTTGTGAGTGGCCATGCTCTTTAGAAGATGATAAAGTAACTTGTGTCCATATGTTGTGAATTGGCTTATGTGCTTGTATGTGGAAGGAGAGAGGGATGTGGTGGTCCACAGCCTTCTCTGCATGGAGAGCCACCCCAGAACTGGTGAGAAGCCTGGTACCCCGCACAAAGGCAGGACCAGTGGTTCTCAAACTAGAGTGGGCACCACCACCAGAGGGTTGATTCAGTGAGTCTGTGGTGGGGCCCAAGAGCCAACAGTTCTAGCAACTTCCTGGGTGACACTTCTGCTCCTGCGTTAAGGACAGTGCATGGAGCACCACTGTTTTAGGCCATTTTCACCACAGTCTTGGACTGGATGCAGTTATCAGTGGCTTCCCATTCCCGGGGATGACCTTCCTCCCACTCGGGATGGATCCACCCAGAATCTCAAGGTGGAATCTGGGTTGGTACTTCTCAGGTGTCACGGATTCTGTGCGTGGCTGTGGGGACAGGAGGGAGTGCCCTGCGGCAGCAAGTCTCTGAGAAGATTTTCTGAGCACAGAGCACCCCGCTTCCCAAGCACAAGTCCAGGCTCTGTCAGCAATGCAAACTGCCAAAGGTGGAAAAACCACTGTCCTTCACTTTATCTTAAATGTTCTAGATGCAGAAACATGGAAGGCTGTGAAAAATAAAAATATGAAAACAGCCCCACCCTTGAAGATGTGTTCGCATTTTAAATGGTCTCCTTGTTCTGCACTAATGGTTTAAAAAAATTCAGGCAGTTACCTTTTTAAAAATGTGGTTAAATGCATGTAGCATAAAGTTTACCATCTTAAGGATATGAAGTGTCCAGTCCAGTGGCACTAAGAACAGACACAAGGCTGTGCGGACACCCCCACCCTCTGGCCCCAGAACTCTCTGCCTCTCCCACCTGAGACTCCCCTCGCCCCACCCCTGGAAACCCTGCTCTCCCTCTGAGACTCTGACTGCTCCGGGGACCTCATATCTGTGGGGTCACACAGTACTTGTCCTTTCGTGTCTGGCTTATTTCACTCAGCATGTGCCTTCAAGGAGGAGAACCTCACATTTAAACACCCATCCTTCTGTGAGTCAACGGCATCTCCATGTTGCGCGCGTGACTTACGTGGGGCACCTAGATCAACAGAGTTGTTCCGGAAGACCACCTGACAGGGCCTGGGACTCACGGATCTTTGGAGATTCACTTCCTCCACCTTGGGCCTAAATCAAACACAGACTGGCTTTAGTTCGTTGCATACTAAGTTGTTTTAGGCGTGTCTGATTCTTTGTGTCCCCATGGACTGTAGCCCACCATGCTCCTCTGTCCATGGAATTCTCCAGGCCAGGATACTGGAGTGGGTTGCCATTTCCTACTTCAGGGGATCTTCCTAACCCAGGGATCAAACCTGCATCTTTTGTGTCTCCTGCATTGGCCAGCAAGTTATTTACCACCAGTGCCAGCTGGGAAGCAGATTTAAAGGTATTTGTTGGAGGAAAAAAAAAAAGTTTCAAGGTAAAAGTAAAAAAAAAAAAAATCTTCCTTACCACTTGGAGAATGTTCTTACATTTAAAATAAAATGGATATTATCCAGAGACTCTCGGCAAGATGCTTCTTCTAAAATAGCATTTTGCTGTGAGCATCTCTTATGTTGTTATTTAGTCATTAAGTCATGTCCAACTCTTTGTGACCCCATGGACTGCAGCACACCAGGCTCCTCAGTCCTTCACTATAGCCCAGATACATATATCCCACTGTTACTCAAACTCATGTCCATTGAGTTGATGATGCTATCCAACCATCTCATCCTCTGTCACCCACTGCTCATCCTCTGTCATCCCCTCTTCCTCCTGCCCTCAATCTTTCCCAGCTTCAGGGTCTTTTCCAATGAGTCGGTTCTTCGCATCAGGTAGTCAAAGTATTGGAGCTTCAGCTTCAGCATCAGTCCTTCCAATGAATATTCAGGATTCATTTCCTTTAGGATTGACTGGTTTGATCTCCTTGTTGTCCAAGGGACTCTCAAGAGTCTTCTCTAGCACCACAATTCAAAAGCATCAATTCTTTGGCATTCAGCCTTGTTCATGGTCAAACTCTCACATCCGTACATGACTGCCTCATGTACAGCCCTCCTACCTGTTTTCTCCAAAGAGCTGAACTGGCCAATGAATGTCCTGTTTTCTCAGGCCTCTGAGAGTACCTTAGACATCTTATGGCATGTATTTTCAAAATCTTTGCCCCAGTTTCCTTTTCTTATGGCAAAGCCATCATCTAGAGTGGTTCAAGATTCTTTTTAAAATGATTTATGACAGCACTGGGTCTTCACTGTTTTGCACAGGCTTTCTCTAGTTGCGTGAGTGCGGGCTTCTCACTGTGGTGGCTTCTCTGTTTGTGGAGCACAGATTGATGCACAGGCTTCAGTAGTTGCAGAGTGTGAGCTTAGTTGCCCTGCGACATGTGGAATCTTCCCAGACCAGGGATCAGCATATGGGATCTTAGTTCCCGGACCAGAGATCAAACCTGTGTCCCCTGCATTGGCTGGCAGATTCTTAACCATTGGACCACCAGGGAAGTCCCGGTCTGAGACTCTTGACAAAGTATGTCAAGACAGGTCGGCTCTGGGCATGAGAGCTTCTCCAGATCCCAAGGCTGACTGGGGGACCACGCGGGAAAGTCAACAGTGAGAGAACCAAGAATCCTGAACTCCTACAACTTTTTCATTTCTTGCTCTCTTCCTTGGTGAGCTGACGATTTTCTATAGTGATAAGCTTGATTCCTCTTTCTTTACTTTTGTGTATTCAATATAAGTTTTTGCTTTGTGGCTACCATGAAGCTTACACAAAACAATTTATATTGGTAACAGTCTGTTTTAAGTTGATAAAAACTCTAGTTAGAGTGCATTGTAAAATTTTATGCTTTTACCAAAATGGGTTTGATCCTGGCATTGGGAAGATCCCCCAGAGAAGGAAATGGCAACCCAGTCCAGTGTTCTTGCCTGGGAAATCCTGTGGACAGAAGAGCCTGACGGGCTACAGTCCATGGGCTCACAAAGAGTCAGAGACAACCTAGCAACTAAAACAAACAACAACAACAGTGCTTTAGGTTATTGATGTTGCAATTCGCATATTTTTATCTCATGTATCCATCAACAAATGATTGCAGTTTTAGTTATTTTTACTACTTTTGTCTTTTAACTTTCACATTAGTGAAGGCTTATAAGTGATTAAACTCACCACCTTCACATCAGATTATTCTGAATCTTACTATTTATTTACCTTTATCATTTAGATTTATACATTCACATAATTTACTTCTTAGTGCCCTTTTGTTTTGGCTTAAAGAAGTCCCTTTAACATTTCTTTCTCTCTCTCTTTTTTTTTTTTTTGGCTGTACCGGGTCTTCGTTGTTGCATGTGGACTTTTATTTAGTTATGGCGAGTGGGCTCTACTCTCCAGTTGCAGTGTGTGGGCTTCTCACTGCAGTGGCTTCTCTTGTTGTGGAGCACAGGCTCAAGGGCACACGGGCTTCAACAACTGTGGTGTGTGGGCTCAGTAGTTGCGAGGCACAGGCTTAGTTGCCCTGTAACATGTGAAATCTTCCCGGACTAGGGGTCTTCTGCATTGGCAGATGGATATTTAACCACTGGACCACCAGGGGAGTCCCCCTTTGAAGACCAGTCTAGTGGTGATGAATGCCTTCAGCTTTTGCTTGTCTGGGAAACTTTCTATCTCTTCTCCCACTTCTGAAGTATACCTCTGCCGAGTGAAGTATTCTTGGTTGGTACTTTTTTTCCTCCTTCAGCATGACACCCTACTCTCTCTCAGCCTGGAAGGTTTCTGCCAAGAAATCCTCTCATAGCCTCATGGGCATCCCCTTCTGTGTCATGAACTTTTCTTTTGTGGCTTTGAGGAGTCTCTCTTCATCTTTGATTTTATATATATATATAACACAGAGTTTTCTCTGGTGACCCAGATGATAAAGAATTTGCCTGCAATGCAGGAGATCTGGGTTTAATCCCTGAGTTGGGAATATCCCCTGGAGAAGGAAATGGCAACCCATCCCAGTATTCTCGCCCGGAGAATCCCATGGACAGAGGAGTCTGGCAGACTATAATTTGCTAATGAGTTTCCCTGTTGGCTCAGAGGTTAAAGCGTCTGCCTGCAATGCAGGAGACCTGGGTTCGATCCCTGGGTCAGGAAGATCTCCTGGAGAAGGAAATGACAACCTACTCCAGTATTCTCACCTGGAGAATCCCATGGACAGAGGAGACTAGTGGGCTGGGGTCGCAAAGAGTCGGGCACGACTGAGCGACTCCACTTTCACTCAGTGAAATATTTTAGGGGTTCAATCTGAGTGAGGTTTTCTTATGGCTTCATGTATCTGAATATGTGGACATATCTTTTTTTAATTCTCTTGGGTAAATACCTAGAAATGGAGCTGCAGGGTCACAGGATAGGTGTTTGCTTAAAAGGATTAGAATGACCAGTTATCTAAACTGATTGTACAAGAGTCATAGCCACTCTTCATTGTCATCACACTTAGTACTATCAATGGTGCATACTCAGTAGGTGCCAAATACATGGATATTGTTTAATCATCCCATTCATTTGCTTTAGATTGCCTGTACTACAATGTTGCTTCCCCCTAGAACTTTTAAATGTGCTTTTGGGTCTCTTTACCCAAGCCACACCATCAGTTGTTTTCCATCCTTTCCTTTAAGCAGAACAAAGCACTTAAATGTAGTAGGTATTCAGCATAGTCCAAAGATTGATTTTTTTGCCTTAGAACCCCTGCAAAAACACTCCAGATTCAGAGAAAGCCAACTGGAAACTCCAGGCCACACCCAGGCCTCCAGTGAAAGCCCAGAACAAATGACTGACATGGTTACTGAGAAGACCATGGTCCTTTCACTCAGGACAGCTCCCAGGTTATGTTAAACGGTT
Source organism: Moschus berezovskii (assembly GCF_049115385.1). NCBI lineage: Eukaryota > Metazoa > Chordata > Mammalia > Artiodactyla > Moschidae > Moschus > Moschus berezovskii. Next base: position 53,364,049 of record NC_142472.1, read on the forward strand.
GGAACTGATCTCTCTCTGGAGCTGCTGTGCATGCAGAGGTTGAAGTCTTGATGAGAGGAACAGGATTTCCTGACACCGTGGGCATGGGATGTGAGGAAGAGGAACTGAGGAGGATCTCAGGATTTGGGGCCAAGAAGCCGTTAATTGAAAGGAAGACCGTGGAGGGGTGCAGCAGAAGAGGGGCCTGCCCTGCTGGGGATTCAATGCTCAAGATGCCGAGAGGACCTGGGAAATCTTGGGGGGTCAATCCCCACACCCCTGGGAGGGAAAGGGGAGGAGGGGGAAGGAACAAGGGAAACAGGCTTTTCACAAAAGTCAGGATAAAGGGAACTGCCTCACCTCCGTGCAGAGTCTCTGCGAAGTACCTGAACTCTGCTGCTTTCCATCTCCCGAACCTCCTCCAGCAAAGTTCTGTGGCAGGTGTTTCTAATCCTGAAAGAGACAGAAAGAGAAAAGGGACATAACACATGAGCTCTGCACACTGGGAGTAATGGTTTCTCCCCTCCTGGATGACAGCTGGACACCCCTTGGCTACAAGCAGTGTGGAGGGATGCAAGGCAGCATGTACTGTCTGCGTGTGAACAGCAGCCTCTACTTTTCTGGTAACTGAGATCATTACTGCTGCTGCTGTTGCTCAGTCACTTCAGTCATGTTTGACTCTTTGCAGCTCCAGGGACTATAGCCCACCAGAATCCTCTGTCCATGGGATTCTCCAGGCATGAATACTGGAGTGGGTTGCCAAGCCCTCCTCCAGAGCATCTTCCCAGCCCAGGGATCAAACTCACATCTCTTATGTCTCCAGCATTGGCAGGTGTATTCTTTACCACTGTGCCACCTGGGAGCATTACAGAGTTGGACAACGTGAATTAGCAACCAGCCACCTCAAACATTGCTGACTCTCTGTGAAAACCTAGATATTTCTGGGTATGTGCTGAGCCTGCACACCACAAATACTGGGCCTGTGTGCTACAAAAAAGAATCCACGTGCCACAACGAAAGATCTCACATGACACATCTAAGATCCTGTGTGCCATAACTAAGACCCAATGAAGCCAGATAAACAAATAAATATTTTTTTAAAACTTTTTTTTAAATTTCATGAGTTTTTTAACATTTAAAGTGAAAGTGAAGTTGCTCAGTCATGTCCAACTCTTTGTGATCCCATGAAATGTAAGTCTACCAGGCTCCTCCATCCATGGGATTTTCCAGGCAAGAACACTGGACTGGGTTGCCATTTCCTTCTCCATTTACATTTAAAATTACCTTCAATATTGGAGACATGGATTTCTAACACCTTAGTCTTTTCCCCACCCCCTTTCTGTTAGACTTAGTAAAAAAAAAAAAAATGAGATCTTCTAATAAGCCCTTCTAGAACTAACACCAAAAAAAAAAAAAAAGTCCTTTTCATCATAGGGGACTGGAATGCAAAAATAGGAAGTCAAGAGATACCTGGAGTAACAGGCAAGTTTGGTCTTGGAGTACAAAATGAAACAGGACAAAGGCTAATAGTGTTTTGCCAAGAGAATGCACTGGTCATAGCAAATACCTTCTTCAACAACATAAGAGATGACACTACACATGGACATCACCAGATGGTCAGGACCAAAATCAGATTGATTATATTCTTCACAGCCAAAGATGGAAAGCTCTATACAGTCAGCAAAAACAAAACCAGGAGCTGACTGTGACTCAGATCATGAACTCTTTATTGCAAAAATCGTACTCAAATTGAAGAAAGTAGGGAAAGCCACTAGGCTATTCACGTATGACCTAAATCAAATCCCTTATGATTATACAGTGGAAGTGCCAAACTGATTCAAGGGATTAGGTCTGATAGACAGAGTGCCTGAAGAACTATGGACAGAGGTTTGTGACACCGTATAGGAGGCAGTGATCAAGACCATCCCCAAGAAAAAGAAATGCAAAAAGGCAAAATGGTTGTCTGAGGAGGCCTCACAAAAAGCTGAGAAAAGATGAGAAGTAAAAGGCAAAGGAGAAAAGGAAAGATATACCCATCTGAATGCAGAGTTCAAAAAAACAGCAAGGAGATAAAAGAAAGCCTTCCTCAGTGAACAATGCAAAGAAACAGAGGAAAACATTAGAATGGGAAAGATTAGCGATCGCTTCAAGAAAATCAGAGATACCAGGGAAACATTTCATGCAAAGATGGGCACAATGAAGGACAGAAATGGTATGGACCTAACAGAAGCAGAAGATACTAAGAAAGGGTGGCAAGAATACACAAAAGAACTGTACAAAAAAGATCTTCATAACCCAGATAACCATGATGGTGTGATCACTCACCTAGAGACAGACACCTAGAGTGTGAAGTCCGGTGGGCCTTAGGAAGCATCACTACGAACAAAGCTAGTGAAGTGATGGAATTCCAACTGAGCTACTTCAAATCCAAAAAGATGATGCTGTTAAAGTGCTATACTCAACATGCCAGCAAGTATGGAAAACTCAGCAATGGCCACAGAATGGGAAAAGGTCAGTGTTCATTCCAGTCCCAATAAAGGGCAATGCCAAAGAATATTCAAACTACTGCATAATTGTACTCATTTCACAGTCTAGCAAAGTAATGCTCAAAATTCTCCAAGCTAGGCTTCAACAGTACGTGAAGCGAGAACTCCCAGATGTTAAGCTATGACAAACCTAGACAGCATATTAAAAAGCAGAGACATTACTTTACCAACAAAGGTCTATATAGTCAAAGCTATGGTTTTTCCAGTAGTCATATATGAATTTGAGAGTTGGACCATAAAGAAGGCTGAGTGCCAAAGAATTGATGCTTTTGAACTGTAGTGTTAGAGAAGACTCTTGAGAGTCCCTTGGACTGCAAGGAGATCAAACTAGTCAATTTTAAAGGACATCAGTGGAAGGACTGATGCTGAAGGTGAAGCTCCAATACTTTGGGCACCTGATGTGAAGAACTGACTCATCAGAAAAGACCCTGATGCTGGGAAAGACTGAAGGCAGGACAAGAAGGTAACAACAGAGGATGAGGTGGTTGAATGGCATCACCGACTCGATGGACATGAGTTTGAGCAAGCTCCAGGAGTTAGTGATGGACAGGGAGGCTTGGTGTGCTGCAGTCCATGGTGTCACAGAGAGTCAGACATGACTGAGTGACTGAACTGAACTGAACCAACTGAGAGGAACCAGAGATCAAACTGCAACATCCATTGGATCATAGAAAAAGCAAGACAATTCCAGGAAAACATCTGAGTGACGGAGTGAGTGAAGTCGCTCAGTCATGTCCAACTCTTAGCAACTCTATCAGCTGGAGCCTTCCAGGCTCCTCCATCCATGGGATTTTCCAGGCAAGGATACTGGAATGGGTTGCCATTTCCTTCTCTAGGGGATCTTCCCCACCCAGGGATCAAACCCGTATCTCCTGTGTCTCCTGCATTTCAAACTGATTCTTTACCCATTGAGCCATTGGGGAAGCCCAGAAAAACATCTACTTCTGCTTTATTGACTACACTAAAGCCTTTGTGTGAATCACAGCAAACTGTGAAAATTCTTCAAGAGATGGGAATACCAGACACCTTACCTGCCTCCTGTGAAACCTATGTGCAGGTCAAGAAGCAACAGTTAAAACTAGACATGGGACAACAAACTGGTTCAACTTGGGAAAGGGGTACGTCACTGTTTTCTTAATTTATTTGCCGAGAACATCATGAGAAATGCTGGACTGGATGAAGCAAAGCTGGAATCAAGATTGCCAGGAGAAATATCAACAACCTCAGATATGCAGATGACACCACCTTTATGGCAGAAAACAAAGAGGAACTAAAGAGCCTCTTGATGAAAACGAAAGAGGAGAGTGAAAAAACTGGCTTAAATCTCAACATTCAAAAACTAAGATCCTGGCATCTGGTCCCATAACTTCATGGCAAATAGATGGGGAAACAATGGAAACAGTGACAGACTTTATTTTCTTGGGGTCCAAAATCACTGCAGATGGTGACTGCAGCCATGAAATTTAAAGACGCTTGCTTCTTGGAAGAAAAGCTATGACCAACCTAGACAACATATTAAAAAGCAGAGACATTACTTTGCAGACAAAGGTCCGTCTGGTCAAAGCTATGGTTTTTCCAGTAGTCATATATGGATGTGAGTTGGACCATAAAGAAAGCTGAGTGCAGAAGAATTGATGCTTTTGATCTGTGGTGTTGGAGAAGACTCTTAGAGAGTCCTTTGGACAGCAATGAGATCCAACCAGTCCATCCTAAAGGAAATCAGTCCTGATATACTGGAAGGACTGATGCTGAAACTGAAGCTCCAATACTTTGACCACCCGATGTGAAGTGCCGACTCATTAGAAAAGACCCCGATGCTGGGAAAGGTTGAAGCAGGAGGAGAAAGGAATGACAGAAGATGAGATTGTTGAATGGCATCACTGACGCGATGGACATGAGTTTGAGGAAGCTCTGGGAGATGGTGAAAGACAAAGATGCCTGGCATGCTACAGTCCATGGGGTCGTAAAAAGTCAGACATGACTGAGCAACTGAACAACAACAAATCTAATAATACTGGCTAAGACAATAAAGGAATCTGCCCACCATGCTAGAGACCCAGGTTCGATTTTCCTGGGTCAGGAAGATCCCCTGGAGAAGGGAATGTCTAACCATTCCAGATTCTTGCCTAGAGAATCCCATGGGCAGAGAAGCCTGGTGGGCTACAGCCCATGGCGTTGCAAGAGAGTCAGACATGACTGAGTGTCTAACACTTTTTCAATCTAATATTTAAATATTCTGGGAAAATTGGATTTGAAAGACTCTTATGACAATTTTTTTGAAAGTAAAAAATGACTTTCTAATTTCAATATTTCCCTTCTAGTTCTTATTTTATCGTTAATTCTTAATCTGTGATCATTTGGTATCACATTTTGTTTCCTGTGAAGTAGATAAGAGTTCCACACTAAAGAGTGAAGAAATGGACCTCTTTTCAGAAAAAAATTATGAACTTTATAATATTTCTACCAAATTTCCCTCTCATACATTTGATTCCATCTTTTTTTCCTAAATTGATTGCTGGTAAAACTCCAGTGGCAAAAAGTAAAGGGCATTTTCTTACTTTAAAAGCTCCATGACATTTAATATTCACAGGGTGGCATTAAACTAAGTGTTTAATTTGAGAGCCATACAATTGTAAAGGACAATTAATTATGATAATATATTCTCTGGGTACCACTTCATTTTTCAACTTACGATTTCCACGCTACATTTTGAATCAGGCACACAATCGGGACTATGAGAATACCCAGCCAAAAGTGTGGACACATCAGAGCCATATTGCCCTGCAAATAAGCAGAGATAAGGGACATTTAAATAAGAATCTGTTAGTTTGCCAACAATGAGTACCAAGAGCAGCTTTCAGTTTCCTCCCCTCCACAAAAAAACCAACCTGGAGATGTCAGGAAAGGTATGGATATGAATCCATATGACGGCAGTCATATGAATCTAGAACTACTAAATCAATTAAATAAACAGGTATATAAAACCTGAAAATATAGTATTAACTAACTTAATTTAATACCTTCATTGAAACATTCAAAATGCAGAAAGAGAATCTTGAAAGCAGCAAAAGAGAAGTGAATCACCACATACAAGGATCCTCAGTGAGATCACTAGCAGATTTCTCATCAGAAACACTACAGGCCAGAAGACATTGGGCCCATAAATTCAAAGTGCTAAAAGAAAAACACTATCAAACAGAAACCCAGTTTCTGGCAAGACTGTCTTTCGAAAGTGAGAGGGAGAGATTTAGAGCACACTCACCTGTCCTGTCATCTCAGGGGCAACGGGAACAGTGGGCCAGAGGGAGGAGTAAACTGCGAAAAATCCCAGCCAAATCATTATGCTGCCCCAAATGGCGAAATGGGTAAACTGCAGACAGAAGAGCAGCACGAAAATATTTCAGCCTCCTCTATTTAAAAGGACCTTTTTTAAAACTCTATTAAATAATCAACTATCAAAATCCACTTGTCCAAACCATAAGTTCTCATATGAAGAAGTTGATAATTTTTCAATTTGTTGCTATTTGAGACTTCCTAACCTCCTTCTCAGAATACTTTGCTATGAACTCAAGGCACAGTTGTCTGGCAAGTATCAAAAACAACTGTACCTTGTTCACCCAAGCCAAGTGGTGTTCAGAGTCTTCTGCAAAAAGATCAACTCTCAACAGATGTAGTTCATTACAATTGGTGGGTGATTTAATGAGACTTGGGCGTCTGTCTGTTTATTAATACAAAGTTCTTTACAGTAAAAAAAAAATCAAATACAAATCATTGAGAGATAAAAATTTGAATGTATCATACTTGCTCCATGTGAATAACTGTGGAACAATGGCAGAAGTTGTGATCTTTAGACTGATCGGAACTGGCAGGTTTTGTGTACCTATCAACTGTATATGCCATTCTGACTGAGACTGCAGCTGAAAGACCACTGACCAGGCGTGAGTCTGGGAACTGGTACCAGATTCTCCAGTAATAGATGCTAAAAGAGTAGACCCTTCTGTGAATCTGTGATCTGTTGCTTTGAGCCCTCGATGTTAGCAGTGGAATAGTGAGGAAAACGACTAGGAGACCTGTGTTCTACCCTTGGCCAGAGTGGGTACACCACTTAAACTGAGCAGGCCTAAGATGTATTATCTATACATAATAAGGCAACTGGCTAGACTAGATCAAATGTTCTTATCCTAATTGTTTTTGTTTAGTTGTCAAGTCGTGTTCGACTCTTTGAGACCCTGTATACCGTAGCCCACCAGGTTCTTCTGCCCATGGGATTTCCCAGGCAAGAATACTGGAGTGGGTTGCAATTTCCTTCTCCAGGGGAATCTTCCTGACTTGGGAATTGAACTTGTGTCTCCTTTGTCTCCTGAATTGGCAGGAGGCTTCTTTACCGCTGAGCCACGTGGGAAGCCCTCTTATCCTAATAGGATTTTGGTTCTTTTCCTCAATATTTTTTGCTCAGAGATGACTAAGTAAGCTCATTACTTAGTCATCTCTGAACAAAAACTATAGAGAAAAAACCCCAAATGTGCTACTTCTCAGAGTATATATTATTTGTTTAGGAGTCATTTTCAAAGGCACTTTTTCACACTCCTTAAAAATAACCTTTAACCCAAGCAATTCTTTCTCCAATTAAACGGAACTGGTCTCTTGAGGACTATGTCTCATGATAACACAGACGATGGAGAAGAGGATCAGTCTGAAGCTATGAACTTCAAACTCTTCAGAACTGCAGTGAGTTTTCCTATAAGAGTTCCCTTAGAGTCAACATCATGCATCATGTGCAATGTGAGGTATTTCTGTGTGGCTTCAAGAGTATTTTCAGATGGGTCTCTGTTGGGATCATCACCTTCTGGGAGCTGCCAGCCCCCACTGCTGCTTAGAGCTGTGTTCTGTGTCTCTCTGCCCTTGCCTGCTTTCTGCACCTGATTGGTGACTTCCAGCATCACCCTCCTCCCCAGTGAAGACACTGCCTCCTCAGCCCTCCCCATAGGCAGGGCAGCATCAGCACAAAGGTGAGAAACAGGCCCTTCTCTCTCCTGCCTCTGTCCCCACTCCTTCTTAGCCCCCAGGTGAGCTGGAAGGCAGGAGCCCAATCTGTCTTAGGCCGGAAGAGACACCTCGTGTAGTTCTAAGTGCGCTTTGACAAATGAGGTTCAGTATATGCAGATGACAGAAGTGGTCTATGATCCATGAATATGGTATAATACAATTAGATTGCCTTATGATTTGTAATAAAACATTTTTGCTTATAACTCCTTGGTTCCAACTTAGTGTTGGGGTCCAGTAGGGATGGTGGCAGTCAGAACTCTGAATTGATTGCATCAGAAAAGAAATATATCATAGGCTGCAGCAACTTAGTTCTTCAAAAGACAAACACATAAGAATTCATTTTCTCTCAGAAATTTTTTGAGTACAACTTGAGACACAACTTGTTTATAGATGTAAATATGTATGTGCAGGTACACATACAATTTATTTAAACTATTGATGTTATAAAAATTAAAATTCTGCTTAATTTATCAGAAATTACACTTGTAATAGTATCCTGAGTAAATCGTTACTCATATCTATAAGTACATCTGTACTGATTACAGTATTGATTATACATCATTTATAGTAACTAAAGTTAAAATAATTATTCAAAAATAATGCAAAAATTTTTAATAAAGTAATGCAAATAACAAGCATCCATGTGCTGAAACTTTATTCCATCAATTAATAAGGCATAAAAATTTAAAATTTGGAAAAATATTAAACATCTGTCATTAAATGAAAAAAAGCAACTTGTAAAATATTAGGTACATTATAATCTTGTTTTTATAGAGGGGTGAGGGGAGACGACATAGAACAAAGACAAAGAGTAGAAGCCAAACTGTCAACATCATTGACACTGAAAGGAATAAGCAACATGTATTTTTCTTTTTGTCTGTATTTGCTAAATTCTATCTTATCTCTGTACTTGGATAATAGTGAATTAAGGGTCTCAATTAATGTCATGATAAATTGAATCTGTTTGAAACGTAAGGCAGGAAAATGACTATTCCACAGCCATTAGATGGCTAGTATGCCTTTCCTCTGGTTTAAATCATCATTTAAACATGTAACACAAGAAGTAAAACGTGGAGACCAGAAAAAAAATGCTTATTACTTTTCTGAAGCTGAAGAAGGACATCAGCGTGCCAACAACTATACTAGATTGAGGAAATATCTTAACACTCACTTTATTCCAAGACATCGTCTCCAAACCAGCTTTCAGACAAACAGTGACAACAACATACTGTGCAAGGCGCCAGGTGCAATGGAAAGGGAAAGAGATTGGAGAAAAAGTATTAAAATTTTCCACCAGAATCTGTACCTCCACACCTGCTTCCTGACCCTCACCCATGGCTTTCTACCACATCTGCTGAGCGGTGGTGTCATTATGTTGCTAAGTGTTTTGCTGCACTTTAGTAATGGACAAAATGCTACACTTTTCAATAAATGTACCTCATTTAGCAGCTCTGTACCATATGATGAAAATCCATGCTTATGTCTTCAGCTCTTCTATTTATATTCTTTATGAACAGTGTGGAAGATCTGACTTAGATAAGAAGTGGATTGCAATCTCTTGTGACTGTGCTGACCCTCAAAGCAAAAACTGCAAAACAATCATTTTGCTGACTAGATCAGAAAGTGTGATATGATCATGCCCACTGGCCTTGAACTCTGGCGGGGAAGCAAATATTTCTATCACTAAATTTCTGCCAACTCTACTGGGGATAAATAGGCAAGGCTTTTCAAGATTCACAATACCCTCTGATCCAGAAATTACACTTCTGGAAATTTATCCAAAGATATAGTTCAGTTCAGTTCAGTCGCTCAGTCATGTCCGACTCTTTGCAACCCCATGAATCACAGCACGCCAGGCCTCCCTGTCCATCACCAACTCCCGGAGTTCACTCAAACTCATGTCCATCGAGTCGGTGATGCCATCCAGCCATCTCATTCTCTTTCGTCCCCATCTCCTCCCACCCCCAATCCCTCCTAGCATCAGACTCTTTTCCAGTGAGTCAACTCATCACATGAGGTGGCCAAAGTATTGGAGTTTCAGCTTTACCATCAGTCCTTCCAATGAATACTCAGGATTGATTTCCTTTAGGATGAACTGGTTGGATCTCCTTGCAGTACAAGGGACTCTCAAGAGTCTTCTCCAGCACCACAGTTCAAAAGCATCAATTCTTCGGCACTCAGCTTTCTTCACAGTCCAACTCTCACATCCATACATGACCACGGGAAAAACCACAGCCTTAACTAGACGGATACTCATGGGCATAAAGGATCATCTTTGCAGCGTTGTTCATAGTGGCAAAGGATCCCAAACAACCTTCACATCCACTAACTGGAGACTAGTTGAATAAATAATGAGTTATCTACACAAGCAGCCCTGAAAGGTAGACTTTCATGGGCTGATTTGAAGCCATCACCAAGGCAAGTTATGTAATGACAAGACACAGAAGCGCACCCCCTGTATGAACAACAACAAATGTATATGCATTTCACATTTCTGGAAACATAAATAATGAAACCATTATAACAGTGCCTTCTTGAAAAGTCAATACTGTCTTATAATGCTTTAACTGTTTCATTAAACACTAGGAAAAGTGATAATCTACATGGATGATCTTACCGTGTATATAAAATTTCCAAGAAACAAATAGTCTGTAGTGTAACCACTTTGCAAGACCATATCTGAAAAGTGAAAAAGTTATTTTTTAATCTTTATAGAGTCTGAAACATAGATTTTTTTTATTGGAGGCTAATTATTTTACAATATTATATTGGTTGGTTTTGCCATACATTGACATGAATGTGATTATTAAACCTAGTGTCACATGCATCTAAACCATCTAGCAGAATCTATAAATTAAAAGTCCATGGACTTCCCTGGTGGTCCAGAGTGGCTAAGATTTTGTGTTCCCAATGCATGGGGCCAGGTTCAAGTCCTGGTCGGGGGTCTAGATCTCACATGCCACAGCTAAGACCCAGTGAAGCCAAATAAATAAATAGATAAGAATAAATATTTTTTAAGAAAAAGAAATTTTTTTGAAGTAATCCAATTAGTGACAACAAGTAGCAAGACTAGGATTTTAAGGATGTTTGTCATCACATTTTTTACACTATTTCTTCTCCAGGATAACTAAAATGATAAACTTAACAGATAACTGGAAGTTAAAATAGAGTTTCATATACTTTTTAACTATTCTTAAATCTGCTGTAAACTTACAAATTTCATTCTAAAGGGTCAATATTATGTCAAGATTAGGGTAATTTCTTAAGATCTTCTTTACACTTTTAAAAATTCTCAGTAAATATTGGTGGACCTGGTCCTGGTTGATATAGAAATTTTTAAGTGCAAATCCCTGACCCTAACCTCAATTCAGGTATCACACCCATATATTTGAGACTCACTTATTTTCCTGATTTATGTTTTCTCCTGATTTAGAACTCACTAAAACATACAATGCCTAGTCAATCGCTCAGTCATGTCCAACTCTTTGCGAGCCTTTGGACTATAGCCAGGGCTCCCCTGGTGGGCTAGTGGTAAGAACGTGCCTGCCAGTGCAGGAGGTGCAGGAGAGGCCGGTTCCATCCCCAGGTCGGGAAGATCCCTTGGAGAAGGAAGTGACAACCCACTCCAGTATTCTTGCCTGGAGAATCCTATGGACAGAGGAGCCTGGCAGGTTGCAGTCAATCAGTGCACAAAGAATCAGACATGACTGAGGATGCATGCAACGGATATGAAGTTGTGTATCATCATGGTTTCAATTTTTTTGTTTGTTTAAATATTAATGATGTTGAGAATGTATTTATTAGTTATTTGTCTATCTTCTCTGAATAAATGTCTATTAAAATCCTTTGCACATTTTAAAAAATTGGGTCATTTGTCTTTTTATGTTGAGTTATAAATCTTCTCTATATACTCTGGATACAAACCTTTTGTTATCTGTAGCTTGTGTATCCTTTGCTCCATTCTGTGGATTGCATTTTCACTTTCAACTAATTTGACACTTTCCAGCTATTATTTCCTTGAATTTTTTTTTCCTGCTTCATTGGTTTTCTCCTCTTGTTCTGGTATACCCATCGTGCTTCTGTTGGTGTGCTGAAAGGCATCTCACATTCTCTAATGCTCTGTTCATTTTTCTTCATTCTTTTATCTCTGGTCTTCAAATTGTGCTGTGCTAAAGCAGAGACATTACTTTGCCAACCAAGGTCCGTCTAGTCAAGGCTATGGTTTTTCCCGTGGTCATGTATGGATGTGAGAGTTGGACTGTGAAGAAAGCTGATCGCCGAAGAATCGATGCTTTTGAACTGTGGTGTTGGAGAAGACTCTTGAGAGTCCCTTGGACTGCAAGGAGATCCAACCAGTCCATTCTAAAGGAGATCAATCCTGGGTGTTCATTGGAGGGACTGATGGTAAAGCTGAAACTGCAATACTTTGGCCACCTCATGCGACGAGTTGACTCACTGGAAAAGACTCTGATGCTGGGAAAGGTTGGGGGCGGGAGGAGAAGGGGACGACAGAGAATGAGATGGCTGGATGGCATCACCGACTCTGTGGACGTGAGTTTGAGTAAACTCCGGGAGTTGGTGATGGACAGGGAGGCCTGGCGTGCTGTGATTCATGGGGTCGCGGAGAGTCGGACACGACTGAGCGACTGAACTGAACTGAACTAAACCTCAGATATGCAGATGACACTACCCTTATGGCAGAAAGTGAAGAGGAACTCAAAAGCCTCTTGATGAAAGTGAAAGAGGAGAGTGAAAAGGTTGGCTTGAAGCTCAACATTCAGAAAACAAAGATCATGGCATCTGGTCCCATCACTTCATGGGAAATAGATGGAAAAACAGTGGAAACAGTGTCAGACTTTATTTTGGGGGGCTCCAAAATCACTGCGGATGCTGATTGCAGCCAGGAAATTAAAAGACGCTTACTCCTTGGAAGGAAAGTTATGACCAACCTAGATAGTATATTAAAAAGCAGAGACATTACTTTGCCAACAAAGGTCCGTCTAGTCAAGGCTATGGTTTTTCCCGTGGTCATGTATAGATGTGAGAGTTGGACTGTGAAGAAAGCTGATCGCCGAAGAATTGGTGCTTTTGAACTGTGGTGTTGGAGAAGACTCTTGAGAGTCCCTTGGACTGCAGGGAGATCCAACCAGTCCATTCTAAAGGAGATCAATCCTGGGTGTTCATTGGAAGGACTGATGCTAAAGCTGAAACTCCAATACTTTGGCCACCTCATGCAACGAGTTGACTCACTGGAAAAGACTCTGATGCTGGGAAAAGTTGGGGGCGGGAGGAGAAGGGGACGACAGAGGATGAGATGGCTGGATGGCATCACCGACTTTGTGGACATGAGTTTGAGTGAACTCCAGGAGTTGGTGATGGACAGGGAGGCCTGGCGTGCTGTGATTCATGGGGTCGCGGAGAGTCGGACACGACTGAGCAACTGAACTGAACTGAACTGAAGTCACTTCAGTATTGTCCAACTCTTTGTGACTCTATGGACTGTAGCCCACCAGGCTCCTCTGTCCATGGGATTTCCCAGGCAAGAATACTAGAGTGGATGGACATGCCCTCCTCCAATGGATCTTCCCAATCCAGGGATTGAACCCACGTCTCTTACATTTCCTGCATGAACAGGTGGGTTCTTTACCACTAGCACTGCCTGGCCCTTATTGTCTATTGGTCTAACTTCAAGTTTGCTAATCCTTTTTTCTTCCAGTTCAAATCTACTGTTGAGCCTCTCTAACACATTTTTCGAGTTTTTGGTACTTTTCAACTCCAGGGTTTTCATTCAGTTCTTTATCTATCTCTTGCCCTGGTTCTCTCTGGTAAATCAGTTGTTGCCGTTATTGAAGAAGGGCTACTGTTTTTGAGAGTATCCTTAGACTTGAACTTTCCCCCACTTTGTTTTTAATAGTCATCTTATTAGGGAAAGAGTTTGGGAGCTCTTTTTTGCTACTGGCAAAATCTTGGACCCAGTACTTTTGTGCTAGTGGTCTAGCACAAAGCCACCAGTCTTCTTGGCTTGACGCTCCCAGAAATTCCCTGCCCCACGTGCGAGTTGTGGTGAGAGTGACCAGGGGCCCAGTGTTCTTGGCCTGTTCTCTGTCCCGTGAATGTTAATTGCCTAGGGGAAAGGGAGCTCTATCTCGCACGCCCATCAGAAATCGGGCCTCTACAGTCAGAGCTGGAGGGATGAGAAAAGCTGGTGGGCTGCCCTTCCTGTGAGACGGGAACCCTTGACCGAGAGCTGAGAGGAGCGGTAGTCCCGTATTCCTGTCCACACCTGCTGGAGTGGACCTTTCATCCAGCCAGGCGACCGTGGGGAAGGAAGGGAGAGGGTCATGGCTCAAGTGATGCAGACTCTTGATGCTCTTACTGAGTTTTAGTAGACTGATAATCTTCCTTGCCTTTTGGATAAGTTTCAGAGGATTTATGGAGTTGTGTTTTTATAGTTTTGCAGCTTTGGTTTTTTTGAGGGTGAGGCTCACATCCAAGGAGCTCTTCACACTACCATTCTGAAAGTGGAACCAACTCTTTGTCAGTGTGGTACTTTGCTATTTGTTATCACTTGAAAATTTTGCTCATTTTTTTTTTTTTGCTCATTTGTTTTATAAGGAATGCCCTTAGCAATATAATGGCAGATTTTTTTTTTAAATACAAATGGACATAAACACACACAACCAAGGCTCAATTAAACAAAATATATGCCTAAGATTAGGACATGTTGCTGCTGCTGCTGCTGCTGCTAAGTCACTTCAGTCGTGTCCGACTCTGTGTGACCCAATAGACGGAAGCCCACTAGGCTCCCCCGTCCCTGGGATTCTCCAGGCAAGAACACCAGAGTGGGTTGCCATTTCCTTTTCCAATGTGTGAAAGTGAAAAGTGAAAGTGAAGTTGCTCAGTCGTGTCTGACCCTTAGTGACCCCACGGACTGCAGCCCACCAGGCTCCTCCATCCATGGGATTTTCTAGGCAAGAGTACTGGAGTGGCTTGCCATTGCCTTCTCCAGGACATGTTGCTAGTACTATCCAATAAAAATTAAATCTGGTTAAAGGAAAATAATTATATTTCACACCTTAATTTGTGGCTATGAGCCCATTACACATCAGTAACACACTTAATAAATATATCTCCTACTTCTGGATCTATTTATACACAAACTAGTTTGGCAAAAAAGTTCATGTATAATGTTGTTTGGAAAACTGTATCTCCGGAAAAGGAGACCTAGTCCAATAATAAAATATAAGGTTAAATTTCTATATGGCCTGTTGGACTTGTTAACAGTTTAATTGAAGCATAAAGTTTGAGAAATGAAAGCAATAAATATAGTAGACAAAAGTTTCAAACTCACTAACAGAGGGAATCTATGACTCAGTAGAACTGTTGTGCTTTCTATCAGAACTCCTGATTCAAATATTTATTAAAATTAACAATGAAAGCACTAAGTTACAATTTATACATGTCAGAGGCAAGGAGAATGGGCTCTAAAGGCCATCTGTTAAATGTTCAAACTACAATCTGTTAACCAGATTATACTATTAGTTTAGGTAAATATATATAAACCTATATTTTCAATCCTACTTTTGCTTTCTTCAGGTCTATCTGTAGACACACACACAGAGAAAACAATGAAGTTACTACCATGCTCCAGCATTTTTGCAGGCAACCAGAAGAGAATGAATGAATGGACAATAGCATTTATACATTGAATCCAAAGCACCTAAAAGAAAACAAAGCAAGAAAATCAAGACAGTATCCAGGTCTAACTCTAAAAATATGTGCTGTTGTAAAGTTTACTTGCTGTGTGAAACACAGTTACAAAGCTAAAATGTCTTCCTGGAGACTAAAAATTTCCATATCTTTAGTCTCCTTTTAAAAGAAATGACTGTGAAATTATAGGATAATATAATTTGAAAAACAAATTTAATAAATATAAATATGTAGAATTCAAAGATAATGTATTTATTATCTAGCAAAAAAGAACTAATTTAAAGAAATAATAAAAAATACTTTCAATCTTTAAATTATAGTACTTAAAATATAATTTAATACATATTTTATATGATATACCCTGTACTTTTATATCTATACCCTATGGTCAAAATAATGTTTAATATACCATATACAGGCATACCTCAGAGATACTACAGATTTGGTTCCAGACCACCACCATAAAGCAAATATCATAATAAAGCAAGTCACGTGATTTTTTTTAGTTTCCCAGTACATATAAAAATTATGTTTACACTATATGTAGTCTATTAAGTGTGCATTGTCTAAAAATAATGCATACACATCAATGAAAATGCTAGCCATCATCTGACAATACAGGTTTGCCACTAAACTTCAATTTGTAAAAAAAAAAAAAAAAAAAGTATCTGCAAAGCACAATAAAATAAGGTATGCCTGCACAATTTTCTTAAAGGATATCTCAGGAATATAATATCTCTGGGATCAGTCAAAGAAGTGTGCACATGGTTCAGTTCAGTTCATTTCAGCTCAGTTCAGTCGCTCAGTCGTGTCTGACTCTTAGCAACCCCATGAACCACAGCACGCCAGGCCTCCCTGTCCATCACCAACTCCCGGAGTTCACTCAAACTCATGTCCATCGAGTCGGTGATGCCATCCAGCCACCTCATTCTCTGTCGTCCCCGTCTCCTCCTACCCCCAATCGCTCCCAGCATCAGAGTCTTTTCCAGTGAGAAACTTTGGCACATGGTTAGGATATAACAAAAAAATAACAAAAACAAGTCTTTGTTCATTCAATTCTAAATACACCAGTTTTGTTTTTTGTTTTTTTTTCATGCTTGCCAGGAAGACTTACAGATAAGGGACTAGAGAGAAAAAAAAAGAGTGTGGAAAAAACATCTTTCGCCTGCAACTAAAATTTCCTGGAGTAAGCACAGCACAGCACAAAGCAGTTTTTAGGAAAGAAACTGGTTCAAACACAAAGTTAATGCCAGACTGGAAAACCTCAGGATTCACGGAACCTTAGGCAGAATACAAAGAAATATGGCATAGGGCTGCGTTCCTTGTGTTTTTAAAATTATTTTTCCTAAAGCATCAGAAAGGAAAGAGACAAAAGTACCTTTTGGAGGGAAGTTGAAAGACCTGCAATAACCTTCTGCTTACCTTTATGCTGAAAATATCACCTGTCTGAGAAATTCTGTAGAGTTGTGGATACTTGAGCAGGCTCTCCTGACTACAACACCGTTCAAAGATTCCAAGAGTAAAGGGTGGCAGTGACGTGAAAATCTACATAGGAAACAAGAACCTATTAAAAAGAGCTTTCAGTCTGTCTCTGAGTGAGTACTGTGCCAATGTCATTTTCCTGGCTTTGATAATGTAGTGCAATTACTAAGGTATCATTGTGCGGGAAGCTGGGTAAGACACCTGGTTGTTGTTGTTAGGATATAACAACAACCTTCTGTTGTGTCCAACTCTTTAGAAACCCCATGGACTTCAGCCTTCCAGGCTCCTCTGTCCATGGGATTCTCCAATCAAGAATACTGGAATGAGTTGCCATGCCCTCCTCCAGGTGATCTTCCCAACCCAGGGATAGAACCCAAGTCTCTTAACATCTCCTGCATTAGCAGGCAGGTTCTTTACTTCTAGTACCACCTGGGAAACCCTTATTATGGGACTAATTCATCCTTATTATTAAAAGTGTGACTTATGTAAGGAGTTTCCCCAATATCTTGTTTAATAGATCTTCCCCACCAGGCTAATGGGAATACAAACTGTTCCTAGCCCTGAGCAAGCTCTAGAAATCCAGCCCGCTGTTTTCCAGTGGCTTCTCTGGTGGCTCAGACAGTAAAGAATCTGCCTGCAATGCGGGAGACCTGCGTTTCCCTTAGCTCTGAGTACAATTCTCTCATGCACATACAGATAAATCCTCAACCAGAGGCTCAAGGGAACAGCTACACATTTCCAGAAACACTGTGTCTCTGTATTTCTCTGTGTCTGCAACTCTCTCTCCACTTCTCAGTACAGTTTGCCTGTTTCTGATATTCTGTCTGGCAGATTCTAGCTTTCTTGGCCCACGGAACTCCACCCTCTGTGTCTTCAGTTCAGTAAAGACAGCTGGGCTCCCCTATGGGCCCATCTTCCTTCACTTTGGCCTATAAACAGGCCTGCTCTTAGGGATCACGCAATGAGCAGCCTGGCATCAAGTGCCTGAAAACTATTGTCTCATACATTTTTTCTGATATTCTAGTTGTTTTTTTTCTGTAGGAGGGTAATTCCTATAGCAGTTAGTCATGCATGAGCAGTAGCAGAAATAATCTATAACCTCTAGAAGTAGCATGACAACTCATATAAACTTAGTTATCAAATAAGTAGACAGAGTCCATCTCTGGCATTGCCAGTAACTATTGGAATGTCCTGGTCTTCATTTTTTTTTTACCTGTAAAATATACTTGTAATGGGATGAAAGTTAATAAGTCAATGGATATTTAATAAGCATGTCATTATATTTGATCCTCAATTGTCCATAATTATTTAAATTTTCCACCGGAGTTCCAGTTGGCAAGATTCCATTGGTCAATAGCTGTGGCTTATGTATTCATAGGGATTGTTCTCACCCAGAGGAGAGACTCTGCCACTCCCTACTCCTGTGTCTAATGACACTTCAAAGAAAGTTTATCAATATTGTCCTTTGTGACCAAGAGCCTGGCAGAGACAACTCTACATACGACCCAAGTTTCCCTGGTGTAGTGCTCTGACCAAATACCCCCAGCCATGGGCACTCACATGACTGTCAATATGCATAGCAGTCACTGAGCACCCAATGACTTCTATTCAGTAACTTCAGTCTGCTCTGGAATTTCAGCTCCCAGAAGGCAGACCTTTAGGAGTGAGGGCACAGAGCATGCAGAGTATAATGTCACTGCAATAACACAATGCACAAGAGAGGTCATGGGATACTTGCTGGGCGCCTCATTTTTATGGTACTTTTCCTAACTTCTAACCCTTTGGTGGAATAATAACACAAGAAAAATAAAGCAAAAATTAAAAGGTCATGTGGGTAAAAAGCCACTTAGCCTTACTATTTATTAAACATCTAATTTTTTAATTGAAAATAATTCAAGTAATGGTATGGGATTACTAGATCTTCTATTATTAGAAGATTCCATTAAAATAGAATATTGTATTTACTATAGGCTTGATATAAAAATTCAGCATTTAGTACAAGCACAGTGTGTTCTGTGTTCTGCCATAAATACAAATTTTCTACCAAGAGGCTTGAAAAGTGAAAGTGAAGTCGCTCAGTTGTGTCTGACTCTTTGTGACCCCGTGGACTGTAGCATACCAAGCTCCTCCATCCATGGGATTCTCCAGGCAAGAATACTGGAGTGGGTTGCCATTTCCTTCTCCAGGGGATCTTCCTGACCCAGGGATTGAACTCGGGTCTCCCGCATTGCAAGCAGACGCTTCACCCTCTGAGCCACCAAGAGGCTTAAGAGGACATTGAATTACACTATAAACACATACACATACATACAGACACATAGAGAGATAAATCTAAATTATATGTATTAAATGCAATGGGCTTAGGAAGAGTTCAGCAATTTTTACTTGACTTAAAAATATGAAACTGTTATATAGGCAGAGTTAGAAAGATTCTGAAATATCAATATTATAAAAAATACATTGATTTAAATGTTGTGTGTATGCTTGCTAAGTCTCCAGTTGTGTCCGACTCTTTGCAACCCATGCACTGTGACCCACCAGGCTCCTCTATCCATGGGGATTCTCCAGGCAAGAATACTGGAGTGGGTTGCCATGCCCTCCTCCAGGGGATCTTCCCAACCCAGGGATCAAACCCGTGTCTCTTACATCTCCTGCATTGGCAGGCCGATTCTTTACCACTAGCGCCACCTGGGGAATATCATGTAGTTACTAGAAAATGATCTGTGATGATTGAAATCATGTGTGGGGAGTTTGTGCTTCTGCAGGATGTGTGGCAGCAACAGAGGCCCTAAAGATGTATGTGAGCCGTGGATGCAGATGAGGGACTTAGCTCCGCGTCCCAGACACAAACGCAGCCCCGCACGCCATCAGAGAGAGAGAGGGAGGGAGAGGGCTTACTTACCACATTGTACAAGCTGATGCACCAACGTTCAAATATAATCTGCCCAGAAAATCCATTAACAATGGCGAACCAAAGCTGAAAAAGAAGGAAGCCAAGTGCACCGCTATGTCAGTGCTGACCTACATACACTCATATAGTAAAGTCACTCTGGAAAACAGTTTGGTATACACCTACCATACAACTCAGCAAATGTACACGTGGACACTCACCTTAAATAAGTGAAAATTTGTGTTTATTACACATAAACCTATGCGCATGTCCACAGCAGCTTTATTCATGATGGCTCCAAACTGGAACCAACCTAAATGTCCTTTGACAAGTGAATAGTAAACAAGTGATAGCCACCTGTGCCGTGGAGTACTACACAGCAGTCAAGAGGCAAAATGATTGCTCGTGCTGCAACTTGGATGGATCTGAAAGGAATTAGATTGAGTGAAAAAAATCCAGTCTCAAAAGTTACATGGTATATGATTGCACTTTTAGAGAATTCTTGAAAGAACTCCGTTACAGGAAAAGAGAATAGATAAGCTACTGCCAGGGGTCTGAGTGGGTATGAATTTAAAGCATGAGGCAGATCCTGTGGTGATGAGGCGAGTCTATATCTTTGATTGGAACAGGCCTGTACCTTGATTACTCTGGTAGTTACATGAGTCTACACAGGGATAAAAGGACACAGAGTGACACGCACACACACACACACATGCACACGTGTGCATGTAAAGCTGATGAAATCTGGATAAGTTCTGAATGAGTTGTACCAATATCAGTTTCCTGGTTTCATATTATCCTGTGGTTTTATATAAGGTAAGCTATCTTTGGGATTAACTCGGTGAAGGGTTCACAAGAACTCCGGTAAATATTTTTTATAACTTCCTGTGAATCTATAATTATTTCAAAATAAAATGTTTAAAAAGGTATTTCCACAGCCAAATTTAAAGCTTACACAGATATTTTTAAAGTCAGGATGGTAGTTACAAGATTCACTCCCATATTTTGGCTGTTGTAGATAATGTGCCCATCAACAGATGAATAGATACAGAAGATGTGGTATATATATACAACAAGATATTACTCAGCCGTAAAAAAGAAAGTAATTCTGTCATTTGCAACAACATGGATGAACCTAGAAAGTATTATGCTAAGGGAAATGTCAGACAGAGAAAGACAAACACTCTATGTTATCACTTATGCGTGGAATCTAAAAAAGACAGCAAACTAGTAAATACAACAGAAAGGGAGCAGACTCACAGATATAGAGAACAAACTGTGGTTACCAATGGGGAGAGACAAGTCGGGAGGGGTAAGATAGGAGTATGGGAATAAGAGACACGAACTATCCTGTGTAAAATAAGCGTGTACACTTGAAATGAATATAATATTGTAAGTCAACCATTAAAATGAATTTTAATCCATTAAAAACTAATAAATAATCATTTTAAATTAAATAAGTAGAGTGGTGCTTAGCGACCCCATGGACTGCATGCCAGGCTTCCCCGTCCTTCACCACCTCCCCGAGCTTGCTCAAACTCATGTCCATTGAGTCAGTGATGCCATCCAACCATCTCATCCCCTGTCGTCCTCTGCAGTTAACTATTAGGATTTGAGGAACTCTTGGAAAGCATTCTCTGCCTCCTGCTGGTTGTGGAAACATTTTCCCTACGAAAGGTTGCTGAGATGCTTGAAGAAGTGATAGCTGATTGGCAAGAGTTCAGCAGCGGCAGCCTGGCCTGGCGAGGACGACCTGTGGGCCTCTGGGGGCCTGCCCGTCAGTGTCCCCGCTCCCGACACGGAACCCGAGGAGGTGCTGGACCTGAATCGACTGCCTAACGAGCTGCTCCAGGAGGTGCTGAGCTACCTGCCTCCCAGCACGCTGCTCGGGCAATGCCGCCCGGTGTGCCGGCGCTGGCGGGACCTGGTGGACGGCTGGGACCTGTGGCGCAGCATCCTGCCCTGGAAACACCCCGACCTGTGGCCAGTCATCCGCACCTGCCTGCCCCCTGCTGACGACCCCGGGCCCTGCATCCTGGGCCGCTTCTGCGAGCGCAGACCCATAGGACGAAACCTCCTCCAGAGCCCTCGTGGCCTAGGTGGGGAGCCCAGAAAAGGGGTCCTCGTGGGAGTGGGAGGGAGGGTGCGGTAGCCTTGTATTTGGTAGCGGCGCGGCAGGGGACCATAGGGGAGACCCATGGGACTTTAACTGAGCTCACAGGTGGACGACGAACCTCGGCATAAGTCTTTTTTACTTAACACGTGGCTTCCAAAAACATAGCTTAGTGATGCACTGCATGATAGAGGGAACCTATAGAGGCATTCCTGAAGTCTTTTCTCCGTTCTGCCACAGTCCTGGTAACAAGTAAATGTCCCTCCCTATTCCCCAAGGACCAGGGTGGTGGTGAGAATTTCCCTCTTCTTGACTTTTTCTTTCTTAGGCGGTTTCTAAAGAAGGAAGTATTGGACCTCGAGGAAGAGGGCCTGTGGCCAGAATTCCTGGATAGTGGAAAGACTGAGATTTCTGTCTCTGCCCAGTGAGCGTGATTATAAAAACAGCCTTTAGCTAAGTGCTGACCTTGACATGGGTGATGTCATTTAGGACTCCCTGAGTCGAACACAATTTAGCGACTGAACTGAACTGAACTGAACTGAACAACCCCTTGGGCTTCCCAGGTGGCTCAGTGGTGGGGAATCTGCCTGCAATGCAGGAGACCTGGGTTTGATCCTTGAGTCAGGAAGATCCCCTGGAGAAGGAAAAGTAAAGTGTTAGTTGCTCAGTTGTGTCCGATATGTGTGACACCATGGACTATAACCCACAAAGACTGTACCCTGTCCATGGAATTCTCCAGGCAAGAATACGGTAGTGGGTTGCTATGCCCTTCTCCAGGGGGTCTTCCTGCCCCAGGGATCAGACCTGGGTCTCTTGCATTGTTGTCAGATTCTTTACCATCTGAGCCACCTGGGAAGCCCATGTGGAGAAGGAAATGATACCCCAATCTGTTATTTTTTCCTAGGAAATCCCATGGACAGAGGAGCCTTGCAGGCTACAGTCCATGGGGTCGCAAAAGAATTGGACACAACTTCAGTGACTAAACAACAACTTCTTAAGATGAAGGAATAGTAATGACTTTACCACTCTCATAGCCTTAGTACTTAGCAGAGTTCAGTCTCTGAACCCTCCCTTAACCCCCAAAGGAAACTGGATTGGAAAATGCCCGGTTGGATTCAACACAGATTCAACACATTCACTTAAGAACAGAATGTTTAAAAAAAAAGAACAGCAAGTTGCCAGCAAACGCCACCCTCAGCACCCCTCATGCCCCATTCCCAACACTTCCAACCCAAAGGTAGCGCCATCCTGAATTCTGTTACCATAGATCAGTTTTACCCATTGTGATACTATATATATATATATAAATACATTAATGTATATATGGTGTCATACAAAAAAAATAAATAAGTAGCAAAGATATATTGTTTAGTACAAGGAAATATAGCCATTATTTTATAATAACTTTAAGTGAAATATAATCTGTAAAAATACTGAATCACTGCGTTGTATACCTGAAACTGTAATGTTGTGAATCAATGATACTTTAGTAATAAAATAAAGATTCACCCCAAAATCACATTACCCTTATACACTGCATACTAGAGAAAGCATGCTTTCTCAGAGGCAATAAAGGCATGACAAACACTCAGATTCCATGAAAAATGCAGTTATGGAACTCTTCTTTGGTCCACTTTCAGGAAAAAAAGAGGCCCTGATGCCAGGCACTCTGCCAGTGCAGGGGATGGGAGCCGGGGTGGGCGGCAGGGCTGGCTGCAGCGTGGGAGACACAGCTCTGCAACCCCCAGCACGGAAGGAGAGCAGGTTCAGGTTCTTTCCATTTTATTTTCTTGACATGGAAGCAACACTTGTGAAAAGTTTTTTTGTTCCTTTTGCTTTAACCACCAGTGCTAAGCTGAGACAAAAGGAAGAGTGGTGTTTGGAAGAACAAGGCCCATCCCGGCCCCTAGTGGGATGTTAGGAAGACAACAACAGCCTTGGGACCAGATTTCCAGTGTCAGGAGGAAAACAGTTCAAAAGCCCAGAGATTTCTGATGCCTCTGATCACTACAAGGATCTGGAGCTGGCAGAGACACACTTTGGTTCCAAATAGAATTTTCTTATTTTTTTTTAAACAACAGATTATGTCAGCAAGTCATCGTGATGTTGTGACATATTTTGCTTGCTGTTTTTTATTAAATCGATTTTATGTGAGCCACAACTTAAGGCAGCATTATGTAACAGTACTTAGTGAGATAAATAAGGAAAACACTAAATTATCAAGCTCCACATCAAAGACAAGACCTCACACCTCAAGGAAAGAAAGCATTCCTTACCTCGATGATGTATAACACGACATTCTTATAGAAACAATACAGTATGCATTTGGTCACTCGAAAATAATTCCAAGCTCCGTGAACCAACAGAAGCTTTTCCAAGTAGCTAAACTAAAAGACAGAAATAACGATCAATGAAGTTCAAAGGAACCTACCATTTAGTGACAAATCCCACAAAACGTCATTTTCCCAGGGTTCACACCTCAGCAGTTCCCACTCTGGAGAACAGAAGCAGAATGAAACCTACTCCCAGACAACCTGACATGACTGTTCACTAGAAAGTTTTTCAGATCTCGGTGAAATTAACTTTTCTTATTATTAAAATAAATAAACATTACTTTTCTGCCCAGCAAATGCTGCTTGCATTTTCACTTGTCACATACAAAGCTTTGAATTTTATCTCATCCACATCTAGGACCTAAATTGTGAGAAGGGACTCAGAATTACTTAATGAAATAAGATCCTGGAAGCAAGAACATCAGTCACTGATTTTTCTGTCTGATCAGGTGCATGTAACAAAGTCTTACAGGAATCAGTTCCCCCCATTTCCTATAGTAAATATATAAAAGAGAAAAATTAAAGTTAAAAAGGAGGTAACATGTGATTTCTGCAGCACCCCTCATCTGCTTTCCCTCATCTGGGTTTTCCTTTTCCGTTACACTTAACATCTTCAAATTATGTGAGCAGGGCTCACTGTTCACCTTGTTCACTGATGGATCCCAAACACCCAGGAACATGCCCAGGGTGTGAGAGGCACTCAATAAGCTTTTTTTTTTTTTTAGGATGAATGAATATTCAGGAGCATTATTCCACAAAACAAGGCAATTTAGTAATTTAATGACTATGAAAATTAAATACTGACTTTAGAGTGACATAAGTCGGTATATATGGGGAGGAAAAACCCAGCTTTTCAAAAAAAGACTGCTCAAGAGTTTGGAACAGGATGGTCAGGATGGGGAGGGACATGACGGGTCATAAAATACATAGCTACACTGAAACAAGTGAATTCAAGAGGAATGGCTTTTGTTTTCACCTAGAACTTGATATGAAAAGTCATTATAGACAACATTCCTATTTTTGGCTTTGCAATGATTTATTTACAGGGAGAAAAAAGTGTATTTCTAAGTCAAAGTTGTATTTCTTGGGATGGTTTTAAAATATTAAGAAGTTTAGAGAGGAAGAAGGGAATAATTTAGAGAAGAAGGGAATAACTTAAGCTTTTCTGAGAATAAAAACATCTAGGCTGTGAGCAAAGTGTTTCACTGGTCCTCTCTGAGGAAGGGAGAGTCATGCGTTGCAAGAGGTGAAAAGGAAAGACAACAGACCCTCGGCAGCAGCCCAGATAAGGGCGGGCGGATGGGACAGACATAGGTGAATGTCCGCTATGGCGCTGAGGACAACATTTGAGGGAGTATGAAATGGCCCACACCATGGCAGACACCCTCTCCCTCTCTCCAGTCAAAGTTACTCTCAAGGAAAAGTGAGACAGAAAAAATCTGATGGGCTCAAAGTGGTTTCCTTAACCTGAAATAGTGTGTTAATAAAAAGGGGGGCAGAACATGAGTTGGACCAGTCTCTTGCATCAGTGCCTGGCTTTGTGAGGGGACTGAGGTGGGTGGAAAGGAGAAAAGAAAGCCCTGGGATCCTGCACTTTCTGTCTGATCATGATTGCAGCTGCGATTCTAAACCCCTGCAAGATATGGTATAAAAAAAGAAGTGGAAGAGGAACTAAAGTGCCTCTTGATGAAGGTAAAAGAGGAGAATGAAAAAGCTGGCTTGAAACTCACTGTTTAAAAACACTAAGATCATGGCATCCAGTCCCATCACTTCATGGCAAATAGAAGGGGAAAAAGTAGAAACGGTGACAGATTTTATTTTCTTGGACTCCAAAATAACTGTGGATGGTGACTGCAGCCACAAAATTAAAAGATGCTTGCTCCTTGGAAGGAAAGCTATGACAAACCTAGACAGTGTATACAAAAGCAGAGACATCACTTTGCCAACAAAGGCCCATATAATCAAAGCTATGATTTTTCCAGTGGTCATGTACGTATGTGAGAATTGGACCATAAAAAAGGCTGAGCATCCAAGAAATGATGCTTTTGAACTGTGGTGGTGAAGACTCTTGAGAGTCCCTTGGACAGCAAGGAGATCAAACCAGTCAATCCTATAGGATATCAACCCTGAATATTCATTGGAAGGACTGATGCTGAAGCTGAAGCTTCAACACTTCAGCTAGGAAGAGCCAACTCATTGGAAAGACCCTGATGCTTGGAAAGACTAAGGGCAAGAGGAGAAGGAGGCAACAGAGGATGAGATGGTTGAAAGGCAACCCTGACTCAGTGGACATGAATTTGAGCAAACTCTGGGAATAGTGAAGGACAGGGAAGCCTGGCGTGCTGCAGTCCAGGGAATCACAAAGAGTCAGACACAACTTAGCAACTGAACAACAACTTAAAAAGAAAGGGTGTCCCAGGGGGCTCAGTGGTAAAGAATCTGCCTGTAATTCAGGAGAAGCCAGAGACACAGATTTGATCCCTGGGTCAGGAAGATTCCTTGGAGGAGGAAATGGCAACCCACTTCAGTATTCTTGCCTGCGAAATCCCATGGATAGAGGACCCTGGAGGGTTACAGCTATGGGGTCACAAAGAGTCAGACACAACTGAGCACACACACAAGGTAAAACATCGTGTTTAGAGATGTACAACTGGATAAATTGTAAAGACATAGAGGAACTTTAAGATTCATATAACTACGTGAAAGGAGCCAGTGTGCAAAGACTACTGTGTGATTCTAACTAGACGACATTATGGGAATGGCAAAAAGTGGAAACAGTAAAAAGATCAGTGGTTTCCAAGAGTTATGGCGAGGGTGGAGATGAACAGGTGAGGGTTTTAGGGAAGTGAGGCTGCTCTGTGTGATACCATAATGGTGGATACATGTCATTGTACATTTGTTCAGACCCACAGAACAACACAAGGAAAAATCCTAGTGTAAACTATGGGCCTTGGGTGATAGTGACCCGTCCTGTAGGTTCATCAGTTATAACACATGAAGTGCTCTGGTAAAGGATGTTGCTAACAGGGAAGGCTCAGGGGGCGGGGGCTGGGGGTGTACAGGAGATATCTGTACTTTCTGTTCCATTTTGCTGTGAAGCTAAAACTGCTCGAAATAAACAAAGCTGAATTTTTTTTAAATGCCTGACAAAAGGCAGTAGTATCTCCTTAAGAAAAACGGTGGGGGGAATAGGGATATTTTAAGTCTTTATCAAGAGATACCACAAAGCAAAGAACATACAGATTGGAGGGACAGGGGACCTGCTTATATGAGCACAACTACAGAATCTTAGCGGCAGCAGTTTTGAAAATTTCAAAGCTGGAAAGGGGAGGCCTTGACTGCTTCTAGGGCTTCCCAGGTGGCGTTGCTGCTGCTGCTGCTGCTAAGTCACTTCAGTCGTGTCCGACTCTGTGCGACCTCATAGACAGCAGCCCACCAGGCTCCCCCGTCCCTGAGATTCTCCAGGCAAGAACACTGGAGTGGATTGCCATTTCCTTCTCCAATGTGTGAAAGTGAAAAGTGAAACACTAGTGGTAAAGAACCCGCCTGTCAATGCAGGAGACGTAAGAGATGTGGGTTCGATCCCTGGGTTGGGGAGAGCCCCTGGAGAAGGGCAAGGTAACCCATTCTAGTACTTTTGCCTGAAGAACCCCATGGACAAAGGAGCCCGGCACGCTACAGTCTAGAGGGTCCCAAAGAGTCAGACACAACCAAAACAACTTAGCACGTACACACGCATTACTGCCGCAAGATGCATCAGCACAAAACTAAGCAGATAGGGCAAAACCTCTGTATTCTGTCACAAGCTCACCACTAAAGGGATGTTGCCTATAAGTTTAAATTACACATAATGGTCCGTCTCTAGGAAACCTGCCTCCCAGGGGAAGCTAAAATACCTTTTGGTTCGGCTCACAGCCCACCTGTGAATGGCTGCAGGGAGAAAGAAGTCAACACATCCCCCTCTCCAGAGGCTGACCAGAACCAGGACTTTATCCCCTCCCCTTTTAGTATAAAATAAGCCTGAATCCTGACTCGGGCAAGATGGTTCTCTGGGACACCAGTCCAGCATGTTCTCAGTCTGCTGACTTTCCCAATAAAGCCACTATTTCTTGCCCTAACAACTCCTCTCTCCACTTATCAGCCTGTCGATCGGTGAGCAGTATAGCCTTCAAAGAGGTGCTGATAGCTTCTAACTGAAAGCAGCTTAGAGATTGGGCTAAACCTTGGGGGTGGACCCGAGGTCTTCAACCCTCCCCATGCCCAGCTGGCCACCCTCACCACTGACCTGAGCAATGGCATAATCTGAGTTGTTGGTGGCCAGCATGCCTTCATTCCCACTGATGCCCACACCCACATGGGCTGTCTGGATCATCCCCACATCGTTGGCACCATCCCCGATGGCCAGGGTGATGGCCTTCACCTGCTTCTTCACCACATCCACTATCTCAGCCTTCTGGAGGGGAGATAACCTGAAAAAAAAAAGAAAGAAAGAAACAACCATGTTTTCTTGTTTTATTTTGGTTCATTTTATTCATCCTATTCTAAAAAGCTTTACAAAGGAGTCAGCAATAATCCACATACAGTCACATTTAAATGGCAGTTACTGGTAAATTTTCCAATTCATTCATTAATTTCTTTACAGATATAAGGAAGCCCCTACCCATCACTCAGTCGGCAAGTTAGACACACACTTCTATCAAAAACAATAAGGGCACACAGGGTTTCATATTCCAGTAAGCAAATGACCTCACCTATCATTCTCTTCCCTCAAAACAACTCCTAATAACTAATTTAAATTTAACCTTTTCAAACTTCAGGTGAGATTATTATAAACTGAACAGATAGAAGGTTTCTTTGATTAGAACATGCTCCAAAATTTAAGGTAGAAACACAGTTGGAAAAAAAAAAAACACCTTCACTTCATAATGAAGAGAATATATTCAGTTAACATCACTACATTGTGGGTATAATCTGAACATTTTCTGAAGTAGAGGAGGTCAGAAACCATTTGTAAGTCTAGTTCTCATCAAGAGACACTGGTTCTTTTACTGGAATACTTGCACTGATAATAGCCTCACCATTTAGTCTGATGATCACTTTCATGTTTAGACTATGATATTTGTAGAGGGAAAAAACTAATCAATTTAATTAATCTCAAGTCTGACTCTTCATGTGAGTGCATGCTAAGTCACTTCAGTTGTATCCAATTCTTTGTAACCCTGTGAAGTGTAGCCCACCAGGCTCTTCTGTCCTTGTATTCTCTAGGAAAGAATACTGGAGTGGGTTGCCATGTCCTCCTCCAGGGGATCTTCCCAATCCAGGGATTGAACCCGTGTCTCTTACATCTCCTGCATTGGCAGGTGAGCTCTTTACCACTAGCATCACCTAAGAAAGCCCCTGCCTCTTCATATCTTAATTTAAATCTTAATCCCATCCTCCTGGCAGTCAAGTTCTCCACATATCATCAAGTCCTTCACTCACTGCTTAATGCAGTTCTGCACGCTTTACCAAAGCTCCAAGTCAGTTCTGACCAGTTAAGAGGAGAACTGGATGATCACTGATCTGATTTTGGATCTTCTCACTCATATATGAAAATATCGCCTAAAATAACATTAGTCTTATAATAACTATCTGTTAACTGAACAACGGTCAATTAACTCAATAATCACTCATAAATTCATTTTCCTCTAGGTCTCAGTGGTTTGGTTTCAAATTTGCCCCTCCCTGTAAATGACCAGGGCCTTTGTTGTACCTGGACTCCCCTGTGGCTTAGACGGTAAAGCATCTGCCTGTAATGTGGGAGATCCAGGTTTAATCCTTGGGTCGGGAAGATCCCCTGGAGAAGGAAATGGTAACCCACTCCAATACCCTTGCCTGGAAAATCCCATGGACAGAGAAGCCTGATAGGCAACAGCCCATGGGGTTGCAAAGAGTCGGACACGACTGAACGACTTCACTTACCTTTCCTTTCCTTTTGTTGTACCTGAAAGATTTCTTTCATTTGGCCAATACATCAATAAATAACATACCAAAATAATGTGCCACTGAAAAATTATAAACTGCTTTTGAGTAAATCTTAAACCTTACAAGTAGAATTAAATTCAGACCTTGCATTTCAGTTTGAGTGTATATTTTCCCAATAAGGTAGTTTGTCTATGAAAAAACTTATATTTCCGTGTCTATATTTTCTTTCCATAAAAAAATATGAAATATAGCAAGGGAAAAAACAACAGTGAATATATTCTTACCTACAACATAATACTGTTCTGCACGAGAGGGCCAAATTAAGGAAGCACTTCTTAACTTCAACATGGAGGGCATGTTTCAATGTTTTACCATCTATGATTAGGGCCAGGTCATTTTCTTTACCTAACAGTGCCCCAAGATCTTGGCAGTTCTGATTAATCACTTGTTGTGTTGCCTAAAACAAAGAGGGGGAAATTATCTTTTACCGTTTTAAATATAAATGAAAAGACCTTGAGAGAGGGTGCTCAGGGCAGGTGCACTGGGATGACCCAGAGGGATGGGATGGGGAGGTAGGTGGGAGGGGTTGAGGATGGGGAACACATGTAAATCCATGGCTGATTCACATCAATGTATGGCAAAAATCACTCCAATATTGTAAAGTAATTAGCCTCAAACTAAAATAAATAATTTTTTTAAAAAAGATAGTAGATTAAGGCATATGTCTACCTCCTCGTTCCCTTTGAAAATCTGACAGAAATTAAATTTAAAAGTAGATAAATAACATGAAAGGATGCTTGAGATCATTAGTCATCAGGTAAATGCCAATCAAAACCACAATAAGATACTACTTCATACCCACTAGCATGACTAGAATTTAAAAATCAGATAATAATGTGTTGATGAGGATGTGAAGAAATCACAGTTCTCATACACTGAAGGTCAGAATGTAAAATGGTGCAGCAACTTGGGAAAATAGTCCAGGAATTCTTCCAAAAACTAAGCACAGAGTTAGTGAATGATCCAGCAATTCCACTTATCACTGTATATACACTCAAGAGAAATGAAAATATGTCTGCACAAAAATTTGTACATGAATGTACAAGCAGCAGCATTATTCATAATTGCCTAGAAGTGGAAACAAGCTGATGAATGGATAAATAAAGTGTATACATACAATGCAATATTCCTTAGCTATTAAAAAAAGATATGAAGTACTAATGCCTGGTACAACATGGATGAACCTTGAAAACATTATGGTAAGTTAAAGAAGCCAGTCACAAAAGACTGCTTGTTAAATTATTTGATTAACATAAAAGCCCAAAATAAGTAATTCACTGAAACAGAAAGTAGAGGAGTGTTGTTTGGGGGTGGGGCAAGGAGGGTCAGGGAGATGACAGCTAAAGGTACACAGTTTCTTTTACAGATGATGAGAAGTTTCTAAAATGATTCTGCCATTGATTGCATGTATCTGTAAATACAGGAAAATCCCTTGAATTATATTAAGCAGGTTAATTTTAAGCCATATGAATTACATCTCAATAAAGCTATTTTTGAAAAGGTGTATAAGCAGGAGAATTTTTACTTGGAAAATATGGAAAAGTGTTAATAGCAAAGAGGAAGTTCAGAGAAATTTTGGGAAAATTTTAAAAGATGGGAACAGAATAATGGGGTGAACTTCCATAAAATTGGGTATCAAGGTTCTAAAAGAAGGAAATATGCCCAGAGCATTCTCCATCGCAAAAGCCTAGCCTCCGAGGTTAAAAACTTTACCAGAGCCTTATCCCACCTGGAGGGAAAGTCATTTACCCAATTCCAGCCCCATGTGGTCTTCTTGTCTCACCTAAGGGGAGAAAGAAAGCACTAACACTTAAGACAAAGGGGTTTCTCTTGAAGACTGAGATTTAACATTAGATTATAGAGCTTCTCTGGTGGCTCAGACAGTAAAGCGTATGCCTACAATGCGGGAGACCTGGGTTCAATCCCTGGGTCGGGAAGATCTCCTGGAGAAGGAAATGGCAACCCACTCCAGTATTCTTGCCTGGAAAATCCCATGGATGGAGGAACCTGGTAGGCTACAGTCCATGGGGTCGCAGAGTCAGACACGACTGAGCCACTTCACTTCACTTCACTATAGAACACTTCCCTGCCCACATAGCTTAACACCACCCCACAGGGCTGTAAAAACACTGTGAAAAACACTAACAGAAATGAAAAATATCTTTTATGGACTCAACAGTAGACTGGACACAGGTGAGGAAAGAATTAATGAACTTGAAGAAATGTCAATAGAAACTTCCTAAACTGAAGCTCAAAGAGGAAAAGAAGAGAAAAAAACAGAACAGAATATTCAAGAACTGTGGGACCATTCAAAAGATCTAACATACAAGCAGTTGGAATACCAGAAGGACAAGAAATAGAGAACAGAAGGAAAAGTTTGAGTGCTAATAACTGAGAATACTCCAAAATTAATTACAGACACAAAACGTAGACCCAGGAAGTTCAGAAGACACCAAGCAGGGTAAATTGCCAAAAATCTACACCCAGGCATAGCATAATAAAGCTGCATAAAACCAAAGACAAAGAGGCAATCTTACAAGAATCCAGAGTGGAGGGAACACCTTAACTGTAGAGGAATGATGATAAGTAACAGACTTCTCAGCAGAAAGTTTGCAGCCAAAAAGAGAGTAAAGGAAAATATTTAAAGTACTGAAAGAAAACAAGAAATCCCAACCTCAAATTCTATATCCAAGGAAATTATCTTTCAGAGTGAAAGAGAAATAAAAACCTTCTCAAACAAAAAGTGAGAAAACTCCTCACTAGCCGATCTGCTCTGTGAGAAATATTTTTAAAGATTTTTCACAGAGAAGAATAATGATCTATGTTGGAAACTCAGATCTACATTTTTTAAAAAAGGAAGTGTGTCAGAAAAGGAATAAATGAAATCTATTTAAAATTACTTTAAAATGAGTCTAAGAAAATTATACAGTAAAAAATACTTCATAGAACTAGCCTTTTAAGGGCAAGGATGTTCAATGTTGGATTCCAAATTCTTTTCATTCTTGCAATGTAAATGCATTGATCTTTTCAAACTTTTCATAAAGACTGTTATACAGACACAATTTTTTCTCTTTTTTCCATTGTAAAAAATGAAGGATCTGGATTTGGTATGACACCAGGGGGGCAGGGAGGGGGTGGGAGGTGGTGATTAAAGGACTAGACTAAAACAGAGGGAGGAATAATGGGAGCCAGGGGTGACGAGGAATAGAAAATCAGTAAAAATTTCAATTTTGGGAAAAGAATCTTGGGACAAACCTAGACTTTCCAATGGACTTGAGTGGGAGTTAATGGAATCTTATGTAGGTTTTAAGGAGTTGAGTAACCTTCAAGTAACAAGCTGATTACATTCATATTAAATATATATTTAAAAACTACTTACCTCTAATGAATTTGCATTCAATTGGATACGAGGCATTTGACCTGATAACAGTTTACAGGAATAAGCTACAAAGAAAGAAATAAAGAAGTCATATATCTGAAAGATCCAGTGCCTTACGTGAGCTCACTTTTTAAAAAAAAAATCTATTTATATTCTTCCTTTATCATACTTTCTGCCTCATGATTATTTCAAAGCCTAGTGGCTCAGCACAAAAACTGAGCAAGAGGTTGCAGATGGATAAATTTCTGATAATTTTGAAAATTAAATTTCTGTACATCTATAACTGGTGATTCTTATGAGACAAATTTTCTAAAATGATTTAAATCTTCATACAAATCAGTTTCATGAGAGTTGGAATTTAATTTAAATATAAATTTATACAATATCATTTTAATGTTTTCTTTGAAATTTCCTAAAACTTGTGTAGGTTTCAATAACAAAAGTAGCTTCCTGATTTGTATATAATTCAAAATGCTTATATGTACGTATTCTACTGTAGTCAGTACAATTACAAGGAGAAAATAATTTTTCAAGGCTCTTCATTAATTACTGGTTTATCTGACACTTCCTATGTAAGGTGTTCTTTTTCATAGAATATGATTATCATTAAATTTCTATTTTGAAGCTTGTGGGTATTCTCTTTGCCTTGTTATATTTTTCAAAACTAGAGCTACTAAGCTTTTCAAAAAATTCTAGTGACTTCCTGACATATTTTATTGTAATGTCCACTTATATTTTGTAATAAGTTACTGGGGAAGTTAACTGCCTGAATGCTGGCAGCTCCTGTCCTAACACTCAGGTTCAGTTCAGTTCAGTTCAGTCGCTCAGTCGTGTCCGACTCTCCGCGACCCCATGAATCACAGCACACCAGGCCTCCCTGTCCATCACCAACTCCCGGAGTACACTCAAACTCATGTCCACAGAGTCAGTGATGCCATCCAGCCATCTCATTCTCGGTCGTCCCCTTCTCCTCCCGCCCCCAACCTTTCCCAGCATCAGAGTCTTTTCCAGTGAGTCAACTCATCGCATGAGGTGGCCAAAGTATTGCAGTTTCAGCTTTAGCATCAGTCCCTCCAATGAACATCCAGGATTGATCTCCTTTAGAATGGACTGGTTGGATCTCCTTGCACTCAGGTTAGAAAGTTAATATTTGTGCAGGTGCTCAGGGACACAAACCAGACACAGATAGGCAAGCCAGCTTCCTTTGGGATCCCGGTGCTGCCCCCATGAGGAGCCCTCTTCCCTGAAGCCACTGCTGCCCGCACTGGCTGAATCCAAACAAAGGCTAAAAAGTTTTCATGTATTATGACCAAAATGCAAATCAAATCAACATGCAAGTTCTGAGTGCTTACTGGCACCCAGCTTTATGCTGGGTGCAAAGGAAGATTTACAACAGAATATGTGATAAGTCTCTTAAAACCCAAGGAAGCAAAGCTAACACAAAAGAAAACAAACCATGCACACATTCATTGGTAAACCAAATGTAATAGTACATATGCTGCTGAGGTCAAGAGGCTGCAGATTCATGTTGAATCAAGTTATTAGAAAACTTTCAGAATCTAATAGAACTAGAAGCTGGTCTAGGAAATATGTTCAAAATGTGTGACAGTAACCTTTGTTTTCATTTCTTGCTGTTGACAAAATCAATCCTAACATATTTGTTCCTGAAAGTAAGTCTCCTGCTAAATTCCTAGCCAAATTTTGTTTGGAACAGGTGTCAAGACTATATGTAGCCTTTTAACTGCAACATGTTAGCCAACTTTAGCTCCTGGAGAGATGATGGTATTATTCATAAATATTCATAAATGCAGGAGCTAACATCTATGAAGCCCTCACTCTATCCAATACACCAGCTTAGAAAAACCTTCACAGACTCCCTTCCACGTAATCATAACAACCAGCAGAGGTATTGCGACCGTTTTAATAATGGGAAAACTGAGGGTTAGAAAAGTCCATAAAGGCACGGGCTCATAAATATAGAGACAGAAGATTCAGGTTCAGACCTTGGTCTTTATAACTCTGAAGCCTGACTTTTCAACCACCATGCCTGCTATGCATTTCTCTTCAATGATGTTGGCTCTCAGAACCAGCTCTCAATCTTTTTTCTCTTTGAAGTATTCCTCAGCTGTTCAAACTCATGAAAGGAACATGAAAGCTCTTTAACCAAACCCTATTGCTTTTCTGGGGGGAAAAGCAAGAGCTCAGAAAGTCTCTAAGAAAACAAATTATATCAGCATACACCAGGCAAAGTTGACTGACTATCTTTCAACTGGTCTCCTCTGCATGAGTAGCTTCTAAGGGGAGAAGTAAAGTCCAATCTGAGAAAGAAATGGCAACCCACTCCAGGATTCTTGCCTAGAGAATCCTGTGGATGGAGGAGCCTGGTGTGGGCTGCTGTCCATAGGGTCAGATATGACTGAAGTGACGTAGAATGCATGCATGCATTGGAGAAGGAAATGGCAACCCACTCCAGGATTCTTGCCTGGAGAATCCCAGGGACAGAGGAGTCCGGTGGGCTGCCATCTATGGGGTCGCACAGAGTCGGACACGACTGAAGTGACTTAGCAGCAGCCCCAGCAAAGTCCAATCTAGGACCCAGAACTTAAGGTTGGAGGATAGCAAGCTGCACTCAGTCAACACACATGTATTGTTTTCCCCTTACAGCATGTTACACATTAAGCAACAGTTATAAATCAGGATATTTCCAATCAAAACACAGAATTCCAATTATCTTCTAAGAGCTAAAAACCTGTGCCAACAGTGGGTTCTCATTTCCAGAAGGAGTGGCTGCTCTGGCTGCCCCTCTGGGGGGCCAGGGTTCCCCCATGGACTCCCCCTCCAACGTTTGTGTTGCCTTTGCCCCTACACATGTATGATTGTCCTCTGCCCACTGCATGCGTGTGTTGCCCTTCACTCTAGTTCTGCTGGTTCTTCCCCATGTTTTCAATCCCTGCTCTAAGAAACTGGAGACAGTTTCCCTTCTTTTTTCAAAGGCACCATGGTTACTAAACAGTAAGTTGAAAATGGGTACAATTCAATAAAGCAG
Source organism: Moschus berezovskii (assembly GCF_049115385.1). Taxonomy (NCBI): domain Eukaryota; kingdom Metazoa; phylum Chordata; class Mammalia; order Artiodactyla; family Moschidae; genus Moschus; species Moschus berezovskii. The sequence goes on from NC_142472.1 coordinate 53,400,597, forward strand.
TTATCTAATGCGATCCAGTTATTCTGAGTAAGGGGTCCTTCATGTGAATTGTAGATTTCTGGTAATAAAAATAAGTCTCATTCTATAAGGGTAAAAGCTCTGCTCTTAACAGTAACTGCTGGGTATCATCTAGTTTGAGTTTCAGTCCTGAGCCAAAGAGACTTTTGAAGTTTCAGGCAAAACCAATGTTTTCAGGTAGTGGGCCTGGCAAAGATGTAATTGCTGCTGCTGCTAAGTCACTTCAGTCGTGTCCGACTCTGTGTGACCCCATAGATGGAAGCCCACCAGGCTCCCCCGTCCCTGGGATTCTCCAGGCAAGAACACTGGAGTGGGTTGCCATTTCCTTCTCCAATGTGTGAAAGTGGAAAGTGAAAAGTGAAAGTGAAGTCGCTCAGTCGTGTCCGACCCTTAGCGATCCCACGGACTGCAGCCTACCAGGCTCCTCCATCCATGGGATTTTCTAGGCAATAGTACCGGAGTGGCTTGCCATTGCCTTCTCCGAAGATGTAATTGAGGAAGGTGGTAAGAAAGCAATTGTCCCTTTTTATGGTGCTGGGCCAGCTGAGCCTCTTCACAAGATATGCACTAAGTTACTGTGGTCATTGAGTGCATGGTTCTCGAGGAACATGGCAAGGCACATTAAAGCTGAAATGTGGGAGAGCTGGAAAAAGGAGAGCATGTGGATGGTATGTTTCCAAATGTTTGCCAGATGGATAAGTGACTGCATGGTGGTTGGACCTGATTTGTGAGTCTTTCATAATTACATTAATATCTAACATTCCCAGGGGACTTGCTAAGTGTTTTGCAACAACTTCAAGGGAGTTACCTCAAGGCACTCTCACAACAACTCTATCAAGTAAAAACCATTATCATCCCCAATTTGCAGGCAGGAAACTGATGTTTAGAGATGAAATAGCTCCTTCAAAGACAACCAACACGTCATCAATTCTGTTCTCTTCCGGCTACCAACCTAGGTCTCTGCTCCCTTCACAGAGAAACTCTTTGAAATAGTCATCAACTCTCACTGCACTCATATCAATGAGGGCTGGCAGATTAACCCACCAAATGCACCCCCAAATTTATACTGGCCCTTGAAAAATGGTGGAGGTAGGCTGCTAACCCACACACAGTCAGAAATCCACATGTATCATTACAATTGGCCCTCCATATCTGTGATTCTTGGGCTGCAAGGAGTCCCTTAGACAGCAAGGAGACCAAACAAGTCAATCCTAAAGGAAATCAACACCGAATATTCATTGGAAAGACTAATGCTGAAGATGAAGCTGCAATATTTTGGCCACATGGTGCAAAGAGCCAACTCGTCGGAAAAGACCGTAATGCTGGGAAGGATTGAGGGCAGGAAGAGAAGGAGGCAACAGAGGAAGAGATGGTTGAATGGCATCACTGACTCAATCACCAGTAGTCAGGTATGGATGTTAGAGTTGGACTATGAAGAAAGCTGAGCGCCAAAGAATTGATGCTTTTGAACTGTGGTGTTGGAGAAGACTCTTGAGAGTCCCTTGGACTGCAAGGAGATCCAACCAGTCCATCCTGAAAGAAAACAGTCCTGAATATTCATTGGAAAGTCTGATACTGAAGCTAAACTCCAATACTTTGGCCACCTGATGTGAAGAACTGACTCATTGGGAAAGACTGATGCTAGGAAAGATTGAAGGCAGGAGGAGAAGGGGAAGAGAGAGGATGGATGAGATGGTTGGATGGTATCACTGACTCGATAGACATGAGTTTGAGCAAGCTCCAAGAGTTGGTGATGTACAGGGAAACCTGGCATGCTGCAGTCCATGGGGTTGCAAAGAGTCGGACACAACTGAGCAACTGAACAACAATCTGTGGTTCTGCATGGTGCAGTACTGTCATATGTGCCATTGGGGGGAAAAATCTGAGTACAGGTGAACCCATGAAGTCCAAATCATGTGATTCAAGGATCCAGTGGAGTCCTTCCCCAATATTCCCCATTACATCCCAGTACAAATGACTGCCATCTCTTGTATAGGTTTCTACAAAGGTGTCCTAAATGACCTCCTGCCTTCCATTTAGTCCAGTTTCCACACAACAAGAAGAAGATATTTTAAAAACACAAATTAAATCATGTCACTCTCCTGCTCAAAACCCTACACATTTCTTCCTGTGGCCTGACAAGCTTTCACCTCTGCTTTGCTCCCCATACTCCACCCATGTTGGCCTTTCCATTGCTGCTCAGATAAGACACCAGAGCCATGTGCTCACCATACGTTTGCCAGGAACTTTGCCAGTGATTGCTCCTTCTTCCCTGGGTCTCTGCCTCAAATGTCACCTCCCTAACGCGTTTTCTGTCTCATTACCCCTCTATCCATGACTATTCCCTGCTTTGTTTTCACTGTTAACACTTACTGCAATAATATTTACAACAGTTGGTGATTTGCTTGTTAATTTTTTGTCTTGTCTTGTAGATGTAAGTTCCTTGAGGACAGAGACTTTATTACTCAATTTTTCATTCCCAGATCCTAGAATTTTCTGGCACATAGCAAGCATTCAATGTTTGTTAAATGGATGAATATAGAGTAGACAAATTAGCAGAAACATAATTTAAAGGGTGTCTGATGAATACAGGGTCATTTCATAATACATGTTAATCTAACCAGAGCTGGATACCATGATGATCTAAAAAAAATAAGAATTTCAATCCCTTCTTATGATCAAAATTTGCATATTCATGACTAAAAGTTGACTTTTAAACTCCTTTTCCTTTTCTAAATACTTATTTATTTGGATGCAATGGGTCTTAGTTGTGACATACAAACTCTTTAGTTGTGGCAGGTGGGATCTAATTCCCTGACCACGGATTGAACCCGAGCCCCCTGCATTGGGAGTGCAGAGTCTTGGCCACTGGACCACCAGGGAAGTTACTCAACTCCTTTTCCACACATCTGAACCCTAACATACCATCAAACAGTGAAATAATAATAATAATAAAAACACTATAAAGTCAAACAAGTGACATCAGAGCTTAGGAAAAAAAACACTAACTCAATATTCTGATAATGATTAAATGTTTATGAATAAACATACAATTCAAACACAGATATTCGGATTCATTCAGATTTTTCTGTAAGATTTTATGGAAAAACTCACATGAACTTTTTGGCCAACCCAATACATACTTCATTAGAGAAAAAAATGTCATAACTTCAAGTATCAAAGGAAAAGAACAAGAAATTACATATGACTCATGGACATTCTGAATTATATTGTTTCAAGATGGTGAGGAAAGATAAGAGCTTGCTTTGCTTAGTTTGTTTGAATTCTGTGCCATGTGATAGTAAGATTTCACTGCACTGTACTTTCCTGAAGAAATAAAAAAAATATTACTTGAAGGCAGATCAACCATACATTCTTAACTGTAGGGCATATTTAGGATACATGTACAACCAGGCTTTTAAAAAACATTCTTCGTGTCTGGTTCAGTTCAGTTCAGTTCAGTCGCTCAGTCAAGTCCGACTCTCCACGACCCCATGAATCACAGCACGCCAGGCCTCCCTGTCCATTACCAACTCCCGGAGTTCACTCAAACTCATGTCCACAGAGTCGGTGATGCCATCCAGCCATCTCATTCTCTGTCGTCCCCTTCTCCTCCCGCCCCCAACCTTTCCCAGCATCAGAGTCTTTTCCAGTGAGTCAATTCGTCACATGTGTCTGGTACCTATATTAATTGCAGTTTCTTGTTTATCTCCTGTCAAGACCCATATTTTTATGTTCGCTTTCAATAGACTTGTTATCGTTTCCGGAACACGTGCTTGAAGGCGATCCTCAATAGCCGTGGCTCCAAGTAGTAGGAACTTCTAGATATTTTTGGGAAAAGATAGTCATTATTGCTAATTAAAGATAAAAATATGTCATTTCTTGGCCTTTTGGCTAAGATCAAGTATAAAGATAAAAATATTTTAAGATGGAATAAATAGAGCAAATTTTGATAAAAGACATGACGCCTAATAATTGATTATGTGAAGTCCCATATGTGCATACACTCACACATTTTCTTCTAGTATCTTCCACTGGTCTATTTGTTTGTCCCTATTTCACTATAGGGCTTCCCTCATGGCTCAGTGGTAAAGAACCCACTTGCCAATGTAGGAGACACAGGCTCTATCCCTGGGTTGGGAATTTCCACTGGAGGAAGAAATGGCAATCCACTCCAGTATTCTTGCCTGGAAAATCCCATGGACAGAGGAGCCTGGCGGGCTACGGTCTATGGAGTCACAAGAGTTGGACATGACTTAGCAACTAAACCACCACCACCATATAATGTATAAACCCTTCCACATGTATAGGTCCTTACTTTTGTCTATAAGAAAAATTTCATAATTTTCTCCATAAATCTCTAATCACCAGATGGTTTATTTTATAGTTTTTCTTCCTATTGTGAAGTATTGGTCTACCACTGGAGAGAAGTGGTTACAGTGTTGTTTGAAAGTGGACTTTTCAAACTCTTTGACAATCACTAAAAACATTTTTAAAGGAAGTATGATTGATATACTAAAAAAGAGAGCAAGAAAGCAGATCATATATAATGCTCAATTAGAACCAAAGAAAGCAGAAAAAAGTGGGAAAAAAAAGAAAAAAAGTGGGAACAGATAAAAACAGTTACAAATACAGTATACATTAAACTAATCATCACTATAAACATAGCCTAAATGTTTATAGTGGTCTAAATATACCAATTAAATGAGGGTTAGGTTAGGTTAGGGGCTTCTCAGGTGGCTCAGTAGTAAAGAATCCACCTGCCAATGCAGGAGACATGGGTTCAGTCCCTGGGTTGGGAAGATCCCCTGGAGGAGGGTATAGCAACTCACTCCAGTATTCTTGCATGGGGAATTCCAAGGACAGAGGAGTCTGGTGGGCTACAGTCCATGGGGTCATAAAAAGTCAGACACGACTAGCAATTGAGCGCGCACACACACACACAAATACATACAATAGAATACTACATATATAACACACACAAAAGAACAAAGGGAAGAGACTGGAACTCAGTCATTAGCCCAACATTTCAGATGACTATTATACATTATCCTAGCATATTTTTCTATAATAAACATGTATTTCTTTTCAAGTGAGGAAAACTATACAGAGGATAACAAGACTGAAGTGACTAGGATACGATTCAAAACAGGGAGAAACATTTTAAATAGTTTAAAAGACATTTTATGAATTCTCAGTACAACAAGACAGATATATACTTCAGAAAAAAATTTACCTGAGCTTTCAACATGACACCAAGATATGACTACATTGGTAAGTTCATTTTCTTCAGATGTGTTTGCATGGATAACACATGCGGGGTACATTACCTTTTCAATACTATCGTAACAGTCTTCCAGACTTTGTATTCTGTCTTGTACCACTGTGCTGGCTTTCTTATACATGACCAGCCACTGCTTATACTCTATCTCAGTTAAGTCTATGTAGGCAACACAGAGAGTTCTCAGACCTGCAAGAGAGAGATCACCTGGTGAGGCTTCCAGTGATTGGATAGAAGCAGAGAATTTGAAAACAAAATCCAAAAGTGTTTTGGAGCCCATGGGACAATAAAGGCGTTCGTGTGGCCCTTCCTGACCCACCTGGTCTCCTTACTCATCTTCCCTCCTCCCCTCCTCCTTGCTCACTGTAGTACCCTTGCTGGTCCTCGTATTCCCCGACATTTGGACTTGCACATCCTATACCCAGAACACTTTGTCCTGAGGGCCTGCCATTCTCTCCCGCTTCCGCAGTCTCTACCTAACTCACCCTACACAGAGAGCACCTCGTCACTCTGTCCCTTTACCCTGTTTATTTTCTCTCTATAGCACTCCTCACCCCATGACATCATCTATCACTGGCATATTCTCACAGGACATTAGCTGTCTATGTTTTGTTCACTTCCGCCCTGGAAGCTGAGAACACTGCAAGGCACTATATAGATGCTCAATAACTATTTGTCGAATGAAGGAAAGAATAAGAGGCTTCAGTTTCCAATATCAAAGTAAGCCCAACAAATGCTGAGATAAGAGAAAATTAACTTGAATCCCAAGATGTTCAAGTTGGACTTAGAAAAGGCAGAGGAACCAGAGATCAAATTGCCAACATCCTCTGGATCACAGAAAAAGCAAGAGAATTCCAGAAAAACATCAATCTCTGTTTCATCAGCTACGCTAAAGCTTTTGACTGTGTGGATCACAACAAACTGTGGAAAATTCTTCAAGAGATGGGAATACCAAACCACCTTACCTGCCTCCTGGGAAATCTGTATGCAGGCCAAGAAGCAACAGTTAGAACCAGACATGGAACAATGGACTTGTTCCAAATTGAGAAAGGAGTATATCAAGGATGTATATATATAGTCACCCTGCTTATTTAACTTATATGCAGGATACATCATATGAAATGCCAGACAGGATGAAGCACAAACTGGAATCAAGATTGCTGGGAGAAATATCAATAACCTCAGATATGCAGATGACACCACCCTTATGACAGAAAGCAAAGAGGAACTAAAGAGCTTCTAGATGAAAGTGAAAGAGAAGAGCAAAAAAGTTGGCTTAAAACTCAACATTCAGAAAACTAAGATCATGGCATCCAGTCCCATCACTTCATGGCAAATAGATGGGGGAACAATGGAAACAGTGAGAGACTTTATTTTCTTGGGCTCCAAAATCACTGCAGATGGAGACTGCAGCCATGAAATTAAAAGATGCTTGCTCCTTGGAAGAAAAGCTATGACCATCCTCAGTTCAGTTCAGTTCAGTCGCTCAGTCATGTCCGACTCTTTGTGACCCCATGAATCACAGCAAGCCAGGCTTCCCTGTTCATCACCAGCTTCCGGAGTTCATCCTAGACAGTATATTAAAAAGCAGAGACATTACTTTGCCGACAAAGGTCTGTCTAGTCAAAGCTATGGTTTTTCCAGGAGTCATGTATGAATGTGAGAGTTGGACCATAAAGAAAACTGAACACCGAAGAACTGATGCTTTTGAACTGTGGTACTGGAGAAGATTCTTGAGAGTCCCTTGGACTTTAAGGAGATCAAACCAGTCAATCCTAAAGGAAATCAGTCCTGAATATTCATTGGAAGGACTGATGTTGAGACTGAAACTCTAATACTTTGGGTACTGATGCGAAGCACTGACTCATTGGAAAAGAACCTGACGCTGGGAAAGATTGAAGGCAGGAGGAAAAGGGGACAACAGAGGATTACATGGTTGGATTATCACCAACTTGATGGACATGAGTTTGAGCAAGCTCCAGGAGTTGGTGATGGACAGGGAATCCTGGCAGACTGCAGTCCATGGGGTCGCAAAAAGTTGGACACGGCTGAGTGACTGAACTGAACTGCAATAACATGCCTGAAAAAAATTTTTAATTGGATTGTAATATTTTAGGTTAATTGTGACAAAACATTCAAATACTTGAGAATTTCCTGTTTCTCTACAGAACACACTTCTCAGGTGGCTCAGCGGTGAAGAAGCTGCCTGCCAAGCAGTAGACAAGGATTTGATCCCTGAGTCAAGAAGATCCCCTGGAGGAGGAAATGCAACCCACTCCAGTATTCATCCCTGGGAAATCCCATGGAGAGAGAGGCCTGGAGGGCTACGGTCCATGGGGTCCCAAGAGTTGGACATGACTGAGCCACTGAGCACACACACACACATAACTCTCTGCAGAAGACCTATAGAACTTGTTATCAATATAGTTCCCATATGTTTCTACCTATTGGAACCAACCTACAGCACAGGTATATTTTCAGAGACCACTAAAAGATCCAAAATGTAAACTTGCAAAATATCCATACTCTCACACAAGACACACATGTGTCTGTAGGAAGCATCAGTTTGTAAACTAAAAGGAGAAAGTGGACTATAGTGTTGAAGGTACTCTTAATCAGTATTACTCCTTGCTTTTCAAAGCATCTATAAACCTTTCAGTGGATGTTGTTCTTATTCAAAACTCTCTCAAGGAATGTATTTCATAAAGAGATGGATGATAGGTCAAAATCAGAAGGATAAAAGAATGCAGCAAAATATCAACTATGTCAGTATTCTGAGTTATACACAAAATGATTAACTTCAAAACACACAACACAAACCAAACAAAAACCAAAAAAACCTCTCTTTATTTCCAGTTCAGTTCAGTCACTCAGTCGTGTCCGACTCTTTGTGACCCCATGGACTACAGCACACCAGGCTTCCCTGTCCATCACCAACTCCTGGAGACTGCTCAAACTCATGTCCATCAAGTCAGTGATGCCATCCAACCATCTCATCCTCTGTCTAGAAATAGATTATAGACTGAAGACACTGCTTTAGGAATAAAGGAAGAGCCCACAGTAAAAACATACATTTTAGTGTTTGCAACTAAGCACAAAATACTGTTGGAGGGGAAGAAAGGGAAAATAATAATACTGCCTGGACAGGGCTTGTTTGGGGAACCATTTATTTTTAACCAAACAGAAGGCATACAAGTTCTCACATACCAACAAGCTTCCCCGAGCATGCACTGAGGCTATAATTTCAACAGTTAAGGACAGCATTACAAAAGGGAATTCAAATCTAAATAATTTTCACTTACCTTCTTTAGCAAAATTTTCCAGATGGACTAATGTCTCCTCCACAAAGAGAGAATTTTCTGAAAGTCTCTCATAAATCACTGAATCCTATAGAAAAAAAGCCACACACACACACACCGTGATTAACATCTTATCTAAGCCTGATCATCTGAATTACAAAAACTTTTATCATTTTTTTCTGTTATAGCTCATAGAAGTGAAGGAGCTCAAGAAGCCCCAGTGAAGGCACAATTCCAGTAAAAAAAAAGATGTTATATACAGAGGAACAAAGACAAGGAATAGAGCAAATATCTCATGGGGACAATGCACGTGAGAAGCCAGTAAAGCGAAGTCTCTACAGCACTGAAAGAAAACCAAAATGGTCAGCCTAGAAGTCTGTACTCAGCAAAAATTTACTTCAAAAGGTTAGAAAAAATAAAAATGAAATACATATTTTCTTTCTGACTTAGGCTGAAAAAAATGTATCACCAATAGATCTCTGTTATAAGGTATGGTAAAGGAACTTCTTCAGACAAAAGATTATTATACCAGATGGAAATATGAGTCTGAAGAGCACTGAACATGGTGTTGGCATGGGTATATATATATATACATTATTTCTCTCATTATCTAATTCTTTTTATTCTAAGAAATTGGACAAAATTAATAGCTGTAGTGTGAAGCTTGTAACATTTGTAAAATTAAAATGTATGACCAGCATACCAGAAGGATTAGGAGAGAGAAATGGAAACACAGAATTGTAAGGTTCTTGCACCATATGTGAAGTAATATAATATCACTTGAAGGAGAAATGTAATAAAGATACCTATTATAAGCCACAAAGTGACTACTAAAATAAAAACTTTAAATTTTAAAACAAGGAAGTTGGAAAAAAATATTCAAGTACTCAGAAATAAAGTATAAAATAAAAAAGAAATATGGGGAAAAAAGAGCAACTGGGACAAATAGAAAATAAATGGCAAGATGATATATTTAAACTTAGTCATTTAGATAACCATACTATATAAATGGTCTAAACATCAGTTAAAAGGCAGAGATTTCCAGAACAGATTTAAAACACTAGAACCAATGGCATGCTCCTTAGAAGAAACACACTTCAAAGACACACACACACACATACACACACAAAATGAAGATTGAAAAAAAATGAAAAGACTTCCCTGGTCTTAAGACTTTCTTAACCAGTCATTAAGAATCTGCGTGCCAATGCAGGGGACATGGGTTCCATCCCTGGTCCTGGAGGATTCCACCTCCCGTGAAGCAACTAAGCCCGTGTGCCACAACAAGAGAAACCATGGCAATGAGAAACCCACACGCCACAACTAGAGAGTAATCCACAACAATGAAGACTCAGCACAGCCAAAAGTAAATAAATAAAATTTAAAATAATAGAGACTATGATGAACAATTTTTCCACAACTAGGAAAAACTCCACAACTTGGATGAAATAGAAAAGTTCTATGAAAACCACAAATCAAAGCTAACTAGCTAATTAGAAAAAATGTTCTGAAGAGCTCTATATTATTAAAGAAATTGAATTTGAAGTTATGAATAATATTTCCACCTCAGGTCCATGACTATGTGCTAAGCCCCATGAATCCTTTTAGAGACTCACCGAAAGCATAGCAGTAGTCTTGGGAACCCTCATCACAGATGAAAAACACATGGAAAGATGTTTACTATCCTCAGTCATCATGGAAATGTAAATCAAACTCACAGTGAGATACACACCTATCAGACTGGCAAAACTAAAAAGACTAACCAGGCCAAATGTTGGTAACAACTGCTGGTAAGAATGTAACTTCAACTTGGTGGTTTCTTAAGAAGTTGATATATAGCTCCCACGTGATCCAATAATTTTACTCCTTGATATTTACCAGCGAGAGATAAAACTCTATGTCCATAGAGACAGTTGAAAACAAATGGTCACAAGAGCATTACTTGTAGTAGCCAAAACTGCAAATCATTGGTTCTCAAAAAAATAACTGAGTGACAGCATGTTTTCACTGACATCAAAGTTTAATAAAATTCTGGTGGCATTTCAGTGGGTTTGGCTGCCTTGAGATGGACTTTCCAATCTAATGCTGTCAAACACCAGTGATAACAGCACATACAAAGTAACGACATTTTTAAAATTCATTACATGAATAATGAATCCCAATACTTACGGCCCCTTTGCAGTAGAGCCGGAGCTGTCCTTCAGGAGTTCGGACAATTACAGACATCCTCTTTCTATTACTAAAATAATATCGAAAGTATTGTTAGTTTCTGTTTTCCTCAGTATGTGGAGCTACCACTCAAGCAAAAACTCAAAGTCAAAAAATTCTAACTGTTAATCCTCAGCTGCCTATAGCTGAAAAGGCTGGCACGTTTATTGCCAGCCTCCTCTTCTTCCTTCTTTACAGACTTCCTTTAACTGAGATTCTGATTATAAATCTCCACCTTCTTCTACTACTATTCTTTGGGAATTTACTGACACAAGTATATACAATAGATTATATTAGGATATATTAGATTAATATGTACTATTATAATACAATATAGCATATGATGTATATATGATGTAACATCTTTATGTATTATATATACACATGTATTATACAACACATATATTACTTAAAATACATAAATTTTATATACATGTAATGCGTTTCAATTCAGTTCAGTTCAGTTCAGTCGCTCAGTCGTGTCCGACTCTCCGCGACCCCATGAATCACAGCACGCCAGGCCTCCCTGTCCATCACCAACTCCTGGAGTTCACTCAAACTCATGTCCACAGAGTCGGTGATGCCATCCAGCCACCTCATTCTCTGTCGTCCCCTTCTCCTCCCGCCCCCAACCTTTCCCAGCATCAGAGTCTTTTCCAGGGAGTCAACTCGTCGCATGAGGTGGCCAAAGTATTGGAGTTTCAGCTTTAGCATCAGTCCTTCCAATGAACACCCAGGATCGATCTCCCTTAGAATGGACTGGTTGGATCTCCTTGCGGTACAAGGGACTCTCAAGAGTCTTCTCCAACACCACAGTTCAAAAGCATCAATTCTTCGGCGATCAGCTTTCTTCACAGTCCAACTCTCACATCCATACATGACCACGGGAAAAACCATAGCCTTGGTTGGCAAAGTAATGTCTCTGCTTTTTAATATATTATCAAGGTTGGTCATAACTTTCCTTCCAAGGAGTAAGCGTCTTTTAATTTCATGGCTGCAAACACCGTCTGCAGTGATTTTGGAGCCCAAAAAAATAAAGTCTGACACTGTTTCCACTGTTTTTCCATCTATTTCCCATGAAGTGATGGGACCAGATGCCATGATCTTTGTTTTCTGAATGTTGAGCTTCAAGCCAACCTTTTCACTCTCCTCTTTCACTTTCATCAAGAGGCTTTTGAGTTCCTCTTCACTTTCTGCCATAAGGGTAGTGTCATCTGCATATCTGAGATTATTGATATTTCTCCCAGCAATCTTGATTCCAGCTTGTGAGTTTAATATAATGATTAAAAACTGATGAGAGGAGGGGAAAGCAGGCCTGGTCCTGTATGTTTTTCAGTCCTCACACCATCTTCATCAACTAGACCTTTCTGGCCCCATTTTCCTGCACAGAGATGTTAAATTGCTGGCTCAGTAGATGCCAGAATCTTTTGAATGTATAGTTCTGTCTCAAAGCCCTCTGGATTGTGTGTGTGTGTGTGTGTGTGTGTGTGTGATAGCTATCATAGAACCTAAACTCACTGATTTTGTTCCTGATTTAGGAGCCCAAAGTGGCTTGAAGATCTCCTCTCACCTCTGTCCTCCACACACGGCCACGGTAAACTGGCCGAGACTGTCCTTCCCCTCACCCGGTCATTCCCCAACTCTTAACTCTCCTTCCACATTTCAGTCAACAGCCCAAAGCTCACCTCCTCGCACAGGCTCCCAGGCCCCTCAGAGGTAAACCCCCACCTCCCAGGACCCCACAGTCTCCATCAAGTCATATTGTTCAATATTCTTTATCGCCCTCAACATGACTGGAGCAGAGGCCGCAAAAACAGGCGGTCATCAAGGCCACCTTACTCCTCGAACAGTGTTCTAGAAAAATATTTTTAGCTTTATAGACTGCACTGCACACCATGGAGATGAAAATACATTTTTTAAAAATTCTTTAACTTTTCTTTGAATTTGAGCAAATTTGAGCAGGAGATAGTGCAGGACAGGGAAACCTGGTGTGCTGCAGTCCATGGGGTCATAACAAGTTGGACACGACTTAACGACTAAACAGCAACTTTTCTTTCACCTCTGGAGGCACAGATTGGTTGACAATACCAAGGACTCTGGAACCAGTAGACCTGGATTTCAACCCTGATTCTGCCACATATTTGCTTAGAGACACTGGGAAGGTCATTTAAACGGAGCCCCAACTGCAGGTCTTCCAAGTGGTATGGCCACCATGGGCCTCAGAGGACAGTTCTGAACGTGTCCTACAGACCAGCTGGGCTCTCAGTCATTACTTCCTCCATGTTTCCAAGCTCTTTCAAAAAAAGAACTTTATTTTCCCTCAGGAATAATACTGATTAAGAAAAAGATTTTCAAGATTGGAAGACAAGTAAGAGGTTCATAGAAATGATGGCCAAAGAGAGGAGGAGGATCTCCTTCATGGAGAAGAAAATCCTGGTAAAATTGAAATGCTTAAGCCTCAGAGAAGAGTGTTCCAGTTAAAATAATTATCATAATGAGGCCTAGAGAAGCAAGAACTGAACTGAGATGCAAGGGTGTATAGAAGCTAATTAGAATTTCAGGATTCTGTTTTTAGGTTTTCATTTACAGCCAAATCTCAGTTGAATAGTCAAAGAAGAGCCTTGGAAAATGCACATACAGAACAAAAAGGTAGCTTACCTAGAAAATTCCAGTACATTAAGAATTTCAAATGTGAGTTCTTCTCCCATCTACAGGAAAATAAGACAACATATTCTTACCTTAGGAAAAAATGTATTTGTCTCACAAAGTAACTCACTCTCCCAATCATGAACAAGTTTCACCCTCCAAATACATATCTTTTTCAAAATAAAGCCTTCCTGCAAGTCTGATGAGATGATGGTGCCCTCCTCTGGTAAGAATATGGTTTGCAACCTGGACAATATTAATAGAAGTGCTTCCTATAACAACAGATTAAGACTGAAACAACTCTCCAATCTAAAATCAGCATGATTAGAAAAATTGTACACGTGTGTCTCTGGATGAGCAGGTGCATGTAAACCGCTAGAAAGTATGTCAAGTGTTACTCACAGCTTCTATGGTGACCGAGTTCGGCATCCTTGTAGTGAAAACAAAGCCAAGTTTCTTGGCTCCTTTCACTAAAGCTGCTTCATCTGTCAATAAAAGGCCTGTATTAATGGAGCTTGAGCAAGTGTATTAACACTATATTTAATTTAATACAGATTTCTCCAGCAGTAAAATATCATGTCATTCTTTAGAACTTGGGGTTTTCTACCCAAATGCGTTTATCAGTGCTTCTAGGTAGCAGAGAGTGTTGACAGAAGAGGAAATCTGGTTAAGTAGGGCCTCGGTCAGTGGGACTAATCTACCAGCATGGAATTAAAACACTTCCCTCCTGCTCACTGAGGTCTGCTCTGTTCTCCACAGCATTAGTAGCATTTCCATAAAATGTTGCATGGCCTTAACCTGCCCCATGCCTGGTTACTGACTGTAACCTGCTTCTAAGCCCCTGCTCCAAGACCACCCCCTGCCAGCCTTCTGGGCACTTTGGGGGTATGTGGAGAGTGGGAGCCCCAGAGCTTCAGGATGGCTCAGAGCTGTGTACGAATGCCCCAAACTGGTAAGAATTTCAGGGAAGGAGAAAGGCAGGCACGACTGGGGATCCGTGATGGCTTCCCTCCCTCTGTGGGCTCATCATCTTCCAGGTGTTCACAGGCACACGGCACCTACCTGGAGAGGAGGCCTGGTAGCTTATGTTGTTTCCCTCTCTCTCTGGAAAAACAGTGTGGCACACACACAACAGGGTAAGAAATTCCTTTATATACTCTTTCGTGGGCTGTAAGAAAGGGACACAGCTAATGAGTCTCTTCCAACCTGCCCCCTCAACTCAAAAGTCCTATATAATCTGCAGATATATATATATATATATATGTACCAAGTGAGATTTTGCTTCAGGTCCATACAGAGTAAGGCACTGGCTAGAAATCATACCACACATTAAGAATGTGCTTGTGGAGTGGAGGCTGAGTCAGGGGGACAGGCGGAGGCTGGGGCAACCACAGGGAACAGGAAGACCCTGCTCTCTAGGGATGTTTGTTCTCCTTGGGGACACAGGTATTCGCAAAACTGGAGGAAACAAGGAGGGGGTGTGATAGGGAAGTGAGGGGCCTATTTTAGGGAGGTGATGCAGAATATTCCATGCGAAATGCTGGGCTGGATGAAGCATAACCTGGAATCAAGATTGCTGGGAGAAATATCAATAACAAATATGCAGATGACACCACCCTTATGGCAGAAAGCAAAGAAGAACTAAAGAATCCTTGATGAAAAAAAAAAAAAAGACTCTTTGATGAACGTGAAAGAAGAGAGTGAAAAGCTGGCTTAAAACTCAACATTCAGAAAACTAAGATCATGGCATCCAGTCCCATCACTTCATGGCAAATAGATGGGAGAACAATGGAAACAGTCAGAAACTTTATTTTGGAGGGGCTCCAAAATCACTGCAGATGGTGACTGCAGCCATAAAATTAAAAGATGCTTGCTTCTGGGAAGAAAAGCTATGACCAACCTAGACAGCATATTAGAAAGCAGAGATATTACTTTGCCAAGTTTATCCATATAGTCAAAGCTATGTTTTTTTCAGTGGTCGTGTATAGATGTGACAGTTGAACTATAAAGAAAGCTGAGCACCAAAATATTGATGCTTTTGAACTGTGATGTTGGAGAAGACTCTTGAGAGTCCCTTGGACTGCAAAGAGATAAAACCAGTCAATCCTAAAGGAAATCAGTCCTGAATATTCACCAGAAGGACTGATGCTGAAGCTGATACTCTAATACTTTGGCCACCAGATGCAAAGAACTAACTCACTGGAAAGGACCCTGATGCTAGAAAAGATTGAAGGTGGGAGGAGAAGGGGACAAGAGAGGATGAGATGGTTGGATGGCATCACCGACTCGATGCACATGAGTTTGAGAAAGCTCTGGAGTTGGTGACAGTCAGGGAAGCCTAGCGAGGTGCTGTCCATGGGGTTGCAAAGAGTTGGACACAACTGAACGACTGAACTGAACTGAACTAATAAGGGGAAAAAAGCATATTTAGATGTTTAAATTAAGACCTAAATGGAAAGGTTAGTTGTGGGTCTGTGTTCACGTGTGTGGTGGCACACACCAAACGTTGTAGCACTTTCCCAGGACCCAAAATCAGGACACAGATTCATCGTTAGTGGAGCTTCAAGATAAATGTGGCTCCAGCATCCTGAGTGTAGGGATCAGTGACACAGGATGAGGTTGGGGACAGAGAAAGGACCACAGTAGAAAGTCAGGATTCTATCTTAAATGTGGCGCCAGTCCTCGGAACGGTCTTAAGCAAAGGAAGAACATGTACAGGTTTTCTATTTTAAAGATCACTTTTATTTATTTTAATTTTTGGCTGCTCCCCAGGGCATTTGGGATCTTAATTTCCTGACCAGGGATTGAACCCTTGCTCCCTGTGTTGGAAGGCAGAGTCTTAACCACTAGTCTACTGGGGAAGTCCCAAAGATTACTTTCATTTTTAAGAAGATCAAGATTTCCCATCAGCTAGATCAATATCTTAAAATAGATAAGTGAAGATATTGATTGCATGCTATAGAACCAAAGAGCTTAAAAGCAGATAGAGATAGGATTTCACAGATTGCTACATAGTAGAATATTCCTATATAATGTTTGAATTCATTCACACTCAAGTCAAGGCATAGCTCATACTTTTCATGGTAAATCCCTTGCTTACTATATTAATACCAAAAACTTTTCAAGACTCTCTCTCTCTTTTCCTTTTAGGAAAATAAATGTGTGTTTGAAAGTTATATAGCAATACCCTGACAACATAGAGGGAAAACAGCAGACTCACATGATCATTCTCAAAATTCTGCAGCAATTCGGGGTCATTGAATTCGTAGGAGTCTGAGATGGAACAAGGAGACTGACTGAAGAAAACAGAAAAGAGTCATTTTAACTAAAAGTTCCCGGCAGTACCAGTCAGCAACCACATAGACCTAAGTGAAATACAGCCCGTCTTCTGTTTTCACTAAATCACACTTACAACTAGTACATAGTCAGTGTTCTCTCAAATTATAATTCCCTGGTGACTCGGTGGTAAAAGAAACAGCCTGCTAATGCAGGACATTCAGGAGACATGGATAGATCCTTGGGTTGGGAAGATCCCCCGGAGAAGGGAATGGCAACCCACTCCAGTCATTCTTGCCTGGAAAACCCCCATGGACAGAGGAAGTTGGCGGGGCTACAGTCCATGGGGCCATACAGAGTCGGACATGACTGAACACACAAGGCCCCCCCACCATGTCAAATTATACAACTTCCCAGACCTCAAGCTGCGTTAGAAAATGCTTAAACTTGTGTTGAATATGGTATAGGTATATAGATTTTGAGGCAGAGGAAATTGCCACCAACACAGTAAACTGAAGAAGAGATTCTGGGTTCTTTGAAACATGGGAAAGATCTATACAAGGGAGCTTCCTGAGAACTGCCACTGGGGGTCTGAACAATGGGGGCTGTGTGATTGTATGTCAGTGCTCCAGTATGATAAAACATCCAGGGAAAAGGAACACCGGCAAAGGAGGAGAGAATGTTATCTAGTCACCTCAAGTCTTTTGCACCATCATCACTTTTGCTTGACAGATCTCTAAGAGAAAGTGAGGGAGGAAATATGATGATTACAGGTTATAAATATAAAACTCTTTAGGAATTCTAATCATGTTTAAAAGTAGACGTAAACCATATTTTAGAAAATAAAAACACCACAAGTTTTCATTTAAGGTATGTTAAGTTGCAATCTCATTCAGATATAGCTGTAGAAGTTCAGATAAGTTTTAGAGTAAATGAAGGCTACTTAATTTTTAAGAAAAAAAAAATGGGAACTTTCAAGAGAGTATGGCAATAAAAACACTTACCCATACATTATACCAGCAATGCTGCACTTCTTAAATGTCATAATATTGCAAGTGAGGGTTCCTGTCTTATCAGAGAATAAGTATTCCACCTACACAAAGAAGAAATACATTTTAAATTTAACCAAATGAAGAAAAACTTAACATGATAAATGACATAACTTAAAATGTATTTAGAGAGCAAAGATGGCATTCTTTCTCTTTAAATCCTCAAATTATATGAATTTTTAGAAAGCAAGGATTTCAATCTATAAGAATTCTATCTTTAATATTTACTTCTTTCAGAAGCCATACTCTCCTCTTTGTTTTACACTGGAGATGCAATTCTATGGTAACATGCGAAGTAAACTTCAAGTCATCAAACCTAAGAAATTCAGAAGTCCAAGTTCATTTTCCTGATGTAAGAAATCTCATTAAAACTACCTAGAAAACATTAAGTAGGTAGATTGGTATTGATATACCAATATATGTATACCTCAGATGAAAAAGAAAACCAGATTGAAAGCTATTTTAATCATGATTATGAATATAATGTTCATTTTAAAGACCAATGGAAATTTTGTAGGTGATCATTTCTGTCCAATGAATACTGCAAAGCAATGTGGATTTAAAGTTTTAAGATCTTCGCATTATTTGGATAGATAAGATGGATGCTAACCATTTAAGTCACCAAAAATGATAATAAAAGGCAGAAATTTTCACGTATACTTTCAGAAACATTTGTTTTCATTTTTAGAAACAACTTATTTCTGTATATTGGTTTTGTGTCATGCAACTTTCCTCGGTTCTTTTTTTATTATTGCTTACAGGTTTTTGGTGCAGTCTTTAGGGTTTTCTATATATAACATGCGAAGAAGGCAATGACAAGCCACTCCAGTACTCTTGCCTAGAAAATCGCATGGACAGAGGAGCCTGGTAGGCTGCAGTCCATGGGGTCGCTACTAGTCAGACACGACTGAGCGACTTCACTTTCACTTTTCACTTTCACACATTGGAGAAGGAAATGGCAACCCACTCCAGTGTTCTTGCCTGGAGAATCCCAGGGACGGCGGAGCCTGGTCGGCTGCCGTCTGTGGGGTCGCACAGAGTCGGACACGACTGAAGCGACTTAGCAGCAGCAGCAGCATACCTAACATGTCATATGTCAAAAGAGACAGCTTTAATTCTTCCTTTCTGATCTGGATGCCTTTTATTTATTTTTCTTGCCTAACTGCCATGGCTAGGATTTACAATACTAAGTTGAATAAAAGTAGCATTTTTTAATGCTACCCTTACAAACAGAGGCATCCTTGTTTTATTTTTGATCTTAGAGGAAAAACTTTTCATTTTTCACTGAGTATAATTTCAACTGTGAGCTTGTTGTACACACCCTTTATTACATTGAAATATGTCCCCTCTGTAGTCACTTAATGAGACGTTTATGATACATGGATGTTGAATTTTGTCAAATGCTTTTTCTGCATCTATTGCATACATTTCTTATCCTTCATTTTGTTAAAAGGGTGTATCATTTTGGTTGATTTATGCATATTGAACCAGTCTTGCATTCCTGGAATAAATAATCATGATGTATGATCCTTTATTCATGTTGAATTTGATCTGCTAACATTTTGTTGAGGATTTTTGCATCTGAGTTTATAAGGGATATTGACCTGTAATTTTCTTTTCTTGTGGTGCCTGTGCATCCATGCATGCTCAGTCGTGTCCAACTCTTTGCGACCCCATGGATTTTTGTAGCCCACCAGGCTCTTCTGTCCATGGGATTTCCCAGGCAAGAATACTGGAGTAGCTTGCTATTTCCTTCTCCAGTGGTATCTTTGTTGATGCTGGTAAATGATGAAACCAGGATTCACATTCAGGATGTTTAACTCCAAAATTCTGCCTTTTACCATAATTTATATATGGCCTCTAATTAATTGAAAGATAGAAAGTCATAATCTAGTAAATACATATGTAGAGACAGAACAAAAAGTAGATAGAAAAAAGTAACAATTACAAGTCTTTCTTCCTTCAAGTTCTATACAACTGTGAGAGTTGATGTTGGTTTTTTTTTCAGCTTTATTATATTAACAGTATAATTGAAAAATAATCATGGGAGTTTTTAAAACTGAATTTAAACTTGTAAAGATGCCATTGTCATTTAAAAGGCAACCAGCAACCGTCTGTTGGTAACTGGGCATCATTCCCGCCTTTCTATTGTAAGGCAGGGTCTAAAGGCCTGAGGCTACGTTTCTCTGGTCTGCAGATTAGATTCCACCATTGAGAGACATTTTCAGTGAAGATCCAGAAGCTCTACTGCTTCCCTTCTGGCAGCTGTGGGCAGATGAATGGATTTGGCCGATGTGAAATTTCACAACAGCCTGTGGATGCTCCCCTATGAGTCACCTGCCTTAAAGAAGCAGAAACCCAGCCATCCACAGAATCCAGGGTCCCTGTGGCTCCCTGAAAGCTACATGAAGCCCTGGGAGCCCCCAGCAGCTTTTCCTACCTGTCCCGCAGCTCTTTCACTCTTTCATAAGCACATAATAACCTGTATCAGGTATGTTCTACTTGTAACCCACTATGTAATATTATTAATAATTGGAATAAATTATATTCCTAAAGCTTCACAAGGGTGTCACATTATCTATGTGCATGCTCAGTCACTTCAGTCATGTCCGACTCTTTGCGACCCCAGGACTAAAGCCCGCCAGGCTCCTCTACCCATGGGATTTCCCAGGCAAGAATACTGGAGTGGGTTGCCATGCCCTCCTGCAGGGGGTCTTCCCAACCCAGAGATTGAACCTGGGTCTCTTACATTGCAGGCGGATTCTTTAGCACTGAGCCACTGGGGAAGCCCCATATTACCTCTTGCCCACAGCTAAATCTGGCCTTTCAGCTCTGCACACTCTCTCCCTAGACCCACCTCCTGAGGCGCTTCTGTCACACTGCCCAGCCCTGGAGAGGCCCTCACCTGCCCAAGCTCTTCATTAAGATTGGATGTTCTGGCCATGGCATAGACGTTACTTCCCTTAAAATGCATATCTTCATCCTGCAGGAAACAAACAAAATAACCAAGCCACATAGACAGAACTAGGCTCAAAACTTCTTCAGGAAGTCCATATTGCCACTGATCTTCTGATGTGCTTGACATTTATAAAGAATTCACAGTAGAGAGTCCAGAATACTTGGTTTGGGACACATATACGCTAGTTTTTCACACGGGTTGCAGAGTCGATTCAGGAGAAGCAAAGCCATGTAGAAACAAAGGTCAAGGTGATTTGGAAGGTGCAGCTTTCAATCCTGTCTGTGCCTCAGGCACGCTGTGTGGCCTTAAGTGTGTCTCAGTTACTACGTCTATCAGATAGGGCAGTAACAGGGACCGCCCTCCTGGCACTACTCAGAGCTACAGCAAAGATCAGATGAGAACATATTTGAGGGCTGCTGCTGCTTAATGGAAGCCCACCAGGCTCTCCCGTCCCTGGGACTCTCCAGGCAAGAACACTGGAGTGGGTTGCCATTTCCTTCTCCAATGTGTGAAAGTGAAAAGTGAAAGTGAAGTCACTCAGTCGTGTCCGACTCTTAGCGACCCCACGGACTGCAGTCTACCAGGCTCCTCCATCCATGGGATTTTCTAGGCAAGAGTACTGGAGTGGCTTGCCATTGCCTTCTCCATATTTGAGGGCACTTTGTCTAATTTTGTGGTTGCTAAAATAATACTCCCATTCAAATGATGGAAGTGACTTAGCAGCAGCAGCAGCAGCAGCATCAACATATTGGGAGGATCCTGTTAAGGTGATATCCAGAAAGAATTTTATTTCAAAGAAGAAACCAACACAACATTGTAAAGCAATTGTCCTCCAGTTAAAAAAAATAATAATAATACAGATCAGCAAATGCAAACTACTATGAATTACTGTGTGCCATATGCCTGAAACTAACATAATATTGTAAATCAACTATACTCCAATAATAAAAGAACAATATGAAGACAAAAAAAAAAAACAACTAAAAGTGACAACCCTACACACAGATTTGAAAATCTGTTCAGTCACAACTGACAAAGTATTAACTTCAGTCAATACATGGTTGTCACCTAGAAATATTTTTCTTAATTTGAAGGAATGATGAAACGCCATTGTTTCTGTCCTTCTTGCCAAGCTCTGTAAATCTATTGTAAGTCTATTGGACTCTCCTTTGTGAGTATATTAAGTTTGAATGGTTGACTGTTTCTCTACACTTGCTACTAAACCTCTATCTCTTAAATATTTCTGATCGTCTAGAAAATATATATATAGGGAAAATGTTGTATCCCCAAAAGTGAGTCAAAGGCATCCAGGCACTGCTGAGTCAGCTTTGGCTCTTGGCCTGTCAGCTGCACTGGCCCCACCACAAGGACTCAGTCACATTGATTCTCGAAACCAAAGTCATAACCCAAGACAGAACTGTCTTAATTTCCTGAATTTACTACTCACCCAGTTTATAAACAGGGCCTGAATGTATTTCACAATTTCCAGAGTGACCAGCAGACTAATGGGGATGAGATTGTGGTACAAGATGATGAATACCAAAAGGTCAAACCCAAAGCTGTGATAGTCATGATCTGCGGAAGAAAAATCAGAGGAACCGCATTGTGGCTTCAGGCCATATCTTTATTCAGCTGTGTTCTCATTATTACTTTTTAAAATTGTGGAATTTTTCTCCATGGAAATTATTATTTAGAGTATAATTAAGTGGACACAGATATAAAATAGTTTTTAAAATATTAGCTAAGTACCAATCAACCATGTAACAGGGTTCATAGAAGCATGGGATACAAGTTCTAATAAGACTTAGATCCTGCCCTCAGAGAACTTCAGATGCAGCCTGAGAAAATGGGATGAGCCAGGAACTACAGCGGGACGAGCTCTGTGAGGTGGGTAGCAGCAAAAACACAAAGTTGGAGGCACAGAAATGGCTCTTGAAAAGGTGGTGAGAAAAGCATTGAAGAAAGGAAGTTGCTAAACACAGGAGACAAGGAGGGGGTGATGAGGAGGACTTTTTAAACTCTTGCCTAGGAAATCCCATGGATGGAGGAGCCTGGTAGGCTGCAGTCCGTGGGGTCGCTAAGGGTCGGACACGACTGAGCAACTTCACTTTCAATTTTCACTTTCAAACATTGGAGAAGGAAATGGCAGCCCACTCCAGTGTTCTTGCCTGGAGAATCCCAGGGACGGGGGACCCTGGTGGGCTTCTGTCTATGGGGTCACACAGAGTCAGACACGACTGAAGTGATGCAGCAGCAGCAGCAGCAGCAACAGTAGGTTTGAGGGCTTCCCTGGTGGCTCAGTGGTAAAGGACGTGCCTGCCAATACAAAAGACCCAGGTTTGATCCCTGGGGCAGGAAGATTCCCCTGGAGAAGTAAATGACAACCCACTCCAGTATTCCTGCCTGGGAAAACCCATGGACAGAGGAGCCTGGTGGGCTATAGTCCATGGAGCTGCAAAAGAGTCGGACATGACTTGGGGACTAAACTAGCAACAACCGTAGATTTGAAGCTAAAGAGACAATTATTATAATGATTTTTTAAAACCCAGGGAAAGAAGTAAAAGATATTTTTCTTAAAAATATCTAGAAATTGTTCAGAGGATCTATACGTACTGCCTTATATATGTCTTCCTGAAAACTTGCATCTCAGACTTACACATTAAATTTACATAGTTGAATTATGGGAGGAAGGAGTTCTAACTAAATACAAAGGAAGTTGTAAAATGCTCGCAAACAGGTCCTCTCGGGAGAAGTTAGGGCAACACAGAATCCTCAGGTGATAGATTAGAAAAGGTGGAAAGATGTAAGACGGTTGACCCTGAAAACACAGAAAGACAGAAACAAAACTGCTGAAATTTTCATGCCAAATCCCTTTAAGTTCACCTTTAAACCTCTTACTGACAGAAGGCCACTATGGCCGCTGAGTCCCCTCGGAGCTCCTTGTCACCACTCACTGTACACGGAGCCCTGCAGTGACAGAAGGAGGCAGCTACCGTCCCCTTTCAAGTGAGGAAAGCAAGGCTCAGGGAAGTGAACACCTTGTCCAAGCCCTTCTGGTGACTGCATGACAGGTGCAAAGGTGTGGGCCTCCTCCATCTGACTCAGTCTCATGCCTCTGCCTGCCCCCTCTCTCTGCTTTATTCCGGAATGCCAGGATTACATGACACTGGCAGGACAATCTTTCCCAAAAAATCTTAAGAAGGAAATGTTCTATTTCTAAAACTCAGTAACCTTCAGTTTCTGAAAACAAACAAAGCAAAAGCACCAACCTCCAGTTAGAACGAGAGACTTCCCTTTTAAATGAAAACATGGGAAGTAACTTACAAGGGTGGCATCTTCCTCCCATGCTCTGACACTTACCTTTCTTCCCAATGTACCAGGGCTCTGCACTGTATCTGTCTTTCCAGAATATGGCTCCCACACAGCTCACCAAGGACATGACCAAGAGCAGCAGGAACAACACCAGGATCTGCATGTTGGTCACCTTCTCCACCTTGGATCTCTTGAGGGGTGACTTGACTGCATTCTGCATGATAGCAGGCAACCACACACCAAAAGGACCAGAAACAAGCAAGACAGGTGAATTACAGTTTGATGGTGAAGGAGGTAATAAACCGCAGTGGTTAAAAAGTACAACATCTTTTGCCAAATCACGGATGGACTGAAAGTGTGCCCATGGGTTTCCACCTCGCTTCTTGGGGCATCAGTCTCTAGTTCACAGGAAGCATAGCAGACCTATCATCTCAAAGTCCAAAGTCCTAGGGTTCCTAAAAACACAAAATGTTGTGATTTGGGGCAATGCTATTTGTCACCATAGATTATTTACCTGCATGAATTTAGTTTCAAATCCAGTGTAAACAACTATGCCCAGGATCCACTCAGTATTTTTAAGCTGTGTACCTCTCAGCAAGACCTGGTCAGGCCCAATTGAAATAGGGCTAAAAAAATAAAAAGAGTATTAGTAAATTACCACAGAACTTTTTCTTTTCACAATGTAAAACAAACCTAGACATTCACCATATATATATATATATATATATATATATATATATATTTCCTTTGTCAAGTTCAACTTTCTAGACAAATAGCGATAAAAACAAATGTATCTTCAAAGAAAATATCTTTCTAAAACAGCACAGGAAAAAATTGCTTTGTTATCCATTTCTCACCATTCCTAAGATATGTAGGTTAAAAATTTTAGAGACTAAAACATTCTTTATACTTAGAGTGACTATAAAAGTAATTGTCAGGGAAGATTAAGCAGACAAAAAAAATGTTTGAGAAGGAAAAAAGTGATACCTTTTATTATTTAGGTACAAGGTTCCCACAAAACTGTTGAAATGAAAATTAGGCTCTTCACATTTTATTTTTCCAGATAGGCTTGACAATTGCTTTTCTGTTTTCATGGCAGCTGTTTCTGACAAAGCCTACAAAATAAAATCAAAAGGAAAAATGAAAACAGAATTTTCAAGGCAAAGTTCAATGTCTCATTGTTGTTGTTCTGTCGCTCAGTCATGTCCGACTCTTTGCGACCCCATGGACTGTAGCCCACCAGGCTCCTCTGTCCATAGCATTTCCCAGGCAAGAATACTGGAGAGGGTTGCCATAATGGCTAATAGAAGAATATTATGAAAGTCAGTGTCTGAAAATGTATTGTACTTACCAAGCCAAAAAAAAAAATGTATATCAAATGCTAACATAAACTTTGCTAGAAGGCTTTGCCATACCAACATTTTGCAAATAATTTTAATGAGGTCAAAAGAGGTATGAGAGTTAAATTTCCATCGCCTTGGAGTGAAATTATAATTATCACGATCAAACACCATAGAGTATTTGATAGATTTATGCCTATAACTGATGATGCTCAACTGTGGATCACACTCTGACTAGCAAGGATCTAGAACAATGATTCCAAACTTCTGTGTGCATCAGACTCACCTGGAGTCATGTTAAAGTACAGATTGCAGGGCTGTGCCCCCAGAGTTTTTTATTCAGTGGGTCTGGGGTAAGGCAACAAAACTTGCATTTCTAACAGCTCTAACAGGATGGTGATGCTGCCAGTCCAAGGATCACACTTTGAGAATCTCTCATCGAGAAAATGCCTCATTTCAATGAGATGATCTCAGCCTTCCAGAGAGAAAAGGCAGATCACCTCCAAGAGAATTTGAAATCAAATTGTCATTAGTCTAACAATAGGAAATACTTAAAGACAGAGGATTTTATTTTTAAGTACTTAATTAAGAGACCTTTAAATCTAGAATGTTACAACTTTCTAATTTCAAATAAATGTGAAAGTTTAGTACAAATATTCTCAGGCATGCATACGAAGTCTTAAAAGTTTTGACACTCAGGGACCTACATTGAAACCGTTTGGGATGAACTTCTGTTCAACAAAAGATACCTTAAAGTCTGAAAGCAAGTTACCAACTTGAAGAAGACATTTGTAAAGAAGACATTTGCAACACATAAAACTGATATACCTATTCTTATGTACTGAAAGTACATGAAGAAATTCTTTAAATCAGAAAGAGAATAGAATGAAAAGTGTAATGAAAGTGTTAGTCACTCAGTCATGTTCAACTCTTTGTGACCCCATGGACTATAGCCCACCAGGTTCCTCTGTCTATGGAATTCTCCAGGCAAGAATACTGGAGTGGGTAGCCATTCCCTTCTCCAGGGTATCTTTCCCAACCAGGGACTGAGTCAGGTCTCCTGCATTGCAGCA
This sequence comes from Moschus berezovskii, assembly GCF_049115385.1. Classification (NCBI taxonomy): domain Eukaryota; kingdom Metazoa; phylum Chordata; class Mammalia; order Artiodactyla; family Moschidae; genus Moschus; species Moschus berezovskii. The sequence goes on from NC_142472.1 coordinate 53,427,058, forward strand.
GATTCTTCACTGTATGAGCCACTAGAGAAGCCCCCAACAAGAACAAATACATTTCTGTTCTTTTTTTTTCATCTACTTTCTTTGTTGTTTAAACTGGGTAGTTTCTATTGTGCTATCTTTCAATTCACAGATTCTTTTCTCCAGCCCTTATATTCTGCTGTTGAGCCCAACCCCTGAGCTTTTTCCATTTGGTTGGTTGGTTGCTTTGTGGGTTGCTTTGTGTGTGTCTGGGCTGGGGTGGGGGGGTTCAGTTCAGTTCAGTTCAGTTCAGTCGCTCAGTCGTGTCCGACTCTCCGCGACCCCATGAATCACAGCACGCCAGGCCTCCCTGTCCATCACCAACTCCCGGAGTACACTCAAACTCATGTCCACAGAGTCGGTGATGCCATCCAGCCATCTCATTCTCCGTCGTCCCCTTCTCCTCCCGCCCCCAACCTTTCCCAGCATCAGAGTCTTTTCCAGTGAGTCAACTCGTCGCATGAGGTGGCCAAAGTATTGCAGTTTCAGCTTCAGCATCAGTCCCTCCAATGAACACCCAGGATTGATCTTCTTGAGAATGGACTGGTTGGATCTCCTTGCAGTATAAGGGACTCTCAAGAGTCTTCTCCAACACCACAGTTCAAAAGCATCAATTCTTCGGCGATCAGCTTTCTTCACAGTCCAACTCTCACATCCATACATGACCACGGGAAAAACCATTGCCTTGACTAGACGGACCTTGGTTGGCAAAGTAATGTCTCTGCTTTTTAATATACTATCAAGGTTGGTCATAACTTTCCTTCCAAGGAGCAAGCGTCTTTTAATTTCATGGCTGCAATCAGCATCTGCAGTGATTTTGGAGCCCAAAAAAATAAAGTCTGACACTGTTTCCACTGTTTTTCCATCCATTTCCCATGAAGTGATGGAACCAGATGCCATGATCTTTGTTTTCTGAATGTTGAGCTTCAAGCCAACCTTTTCACTCTCCTCTTTCACTTTTATGAAGAGGCTTTTGAGTTCCTCTTCACTTTCTGCCATAAGGGTAGTGTCATCTGCATATCTGAGGTTATTGATATTTCTCCCAGCAATCTTGATTCCAGCTTGTGCTTCTTCCAGCCCAGCGTTCCTCATGATGTACTCTGCATATAAGTTAAATAAGCAAGGTGACAATATACAACCTTGACGTACACCTTTTCCTATTTGGAACCAGTCTGTTGTTTCATGTACAGTTCGGACTGTTGCTTCCTGACCTGCATACAGGTTTCTCAAGAGGCAGGTCAGGTGGTCTGGGATTCCCATCTCTTTCAGAATGTTCCATAGTTTATTGTGATCGACACAGTCAAAGGCTTTGGCATAGTCAATGAAGCAGAAATAGATGTTTTTCTGAAACTCTCTTGCTTTCTCCATGATCCAGCGGATGTTGGCAATTTGATCTCTGGTGCCTCTGCCTTTTCTAAAACCTGCTTGAACATCTGGGAGTTCACGGTTTACATACTGCTGAAGCCTGGCTTGGAGAATTTTGAGCATGACTTTACTAGCGTGTGAGATGAGTGCAATTGTGCGGTAGTTTGAGCATTCTTTGGCATTGCCTTTCTTTGGGATTGGAATGAAGACTGACCTCTTCCAGTCCTGTGGCCACTGCTGAGTTTTCCAAATCTGCTGGCATATTGAGTGCAGCACTTTCACAGCATCATCTTTCAAGATTTGAAATAGCTCAACTGGAAAGTTATTGTATTTTTAAGTTTTTAAATTTCCAAATTTCCTTGCTGAGACTGTTTCTTTGCTGAGACTTTTGTTTCAAGCATTTTTGTCATTGCTCATGAAAGCCTTTTTTCTAATGTCCCCTGTAGTGTCTCTGTCAAATAATGCTTACATTTTTTGTTATTTTGGTGTTAGCATCATGGGTTGTCGTTTTTCATTGAGTTAGAGATCCTTCTGGTTTGGAGTATGGTGAATAAATTTTGATTGAAACCGGACAGCTTGCCTATTACATGTATTATGTTACGAGATACTAGACATCATTTAAAGCTTAGCTGGCTTCCTCTGGCACCTCTCTGACAGGGGATGAAAGTGCTGTCTCATTACTGTATGATGGGGGATAAGCATACAAGTTGCAAACTTGACCTCTTTTGATGGCCAAGTTGGGGGGAGGGGTGGTCAGTTATAACTGGGCAAGGGTGAGAGCCCTGTAGACCTTCAACAACACCTCCCTGGCTTAAATGGGTTGCTATGACTTGTTACTACCATCCACATGGTCTCCTAATCCTAAAGGAAATGAACCCTGAATATTCATTGGAAGGAATATCTTTCTTATCTCCTGGAGTTTGCTCAAATTCATGTCTATTGAGTTGGTGATGCTATCTAACCACTTCATCCTATGCCACCCCCTTCTCCTTTTGCCTTCAATCTTTCCCAGCATCAGGGTCTTTTCCAATGAGTCGGTTCTTTGCATCAGGTGGCCAAAGTATTGAAGCTTCAGCATCAGTCCTTCCAATGAATATTCAGGGTTCATTTCCTTTAGGATTGACTGGTTTGATCTCCTTGCTGTCCAAGGGACTCTCCACAGTCTTCTCTAACACCATAGTTCAATTCGTCAGTGCTCAACCTTCATTATGATCCAACTGTCACATCTGTGTGTGACTACTGGGAAAACCACAGCTTTGATTATGTGGACCCTGAGATAAATGAGGCCAAAGAAAGAACAGGGAACTCGCCATCACATTGTTCTCAGGGTCGCAAGGTCCTGCTATCTGACTTCTTCTCTCAGTTTTTCAGAGTCTTATGTTTGTTTTTTATATAAAAGTCAAAGTATTTATTTGTACTTAGCAAGAAAAAATAGGTAAAACAATGTCTACTCCATCTTCCCAGAAACAGAAGTCTGTAATTGAATTTTAAAAAATCAGGTAGGTATCAAAGTATTACTATGATTAGCACTGAGGACAAAGGTGGGATTTGGAAAGTGACAGAGGTAAAATAAACTGATTTTCTCAATTATTTTACAAAGATGATAGACTTAACAAATTCTAAGCCTGTTTTCTATTTTCAAATCAAATTTTCAGTAAAGATAGCAACAGACATGCAAATAATCAAATGTAAAATCAGGGACTTCCTTACTTAAGCAAACTAACAGAGCAAAGATCAATGCCCTTTTCTCCATTAATGGAAAGATAATTGAACACTGCCTCTGCCCACTCATAATCACATGCTAAAGTTCAGATGGTAGTTTTAAAAGCAATGATATATAAGATCACCCAGTGTTCATTTATATTCCCTTTTAATCTGGTTATGGACAACTTCCCTGGTGGCTTAGCCAGTAAAGAATCTGCCTGCAAGGCAGGAGACCTGGGTTCAGTCCCTGGGTTGGGAAGATCCCCTGGAGAAGGGAATTGCTTACCCACTCCAGTATTCTTACCTGGAGAATTCCATGGACAGAGGACCCTGGTGGGCTACAGTCCACAGGGTGCCAAACAGTTGGACATGACTGAGCGAGTAACACACTTTGATCTAGTTAAATTTAGTCAGGACAGTTTTATCACCAAGTCACCAGCAGAAATATCAAACTCAAAACAAAATGCATAAAGGTGTGTCACCTTTATGACCTGAATTTTATACAATATGATTTTTCTTGCTGTAGTGAGTGACACATTCATGTAGTTCTTGCTTATTCTTTTGAAATTACCTTCTAAATATCTCATGAGGATAAATTACATCCATTTATTAGTGGTGAGTCCATTTTCATCATGAAAAAAAAAGTAAATTTTGTACACGACAAAACTTGACACTGTGGACTCAAGTATAAAGTTAGGAATTAGAAAGGCATCTCAGGACTTCCCTGGTGGTCCAGTGAATGAGACTCTGGGTTCCCAATGCAGGGGGCATGGGTTCCATCCCTGGTCAGGGAACTAGATCCCATGTGCCGCAACTAAGGGTTCAGGTACCACAACTTGGACCAGATGCAGCCAAAGAAGTAAATAAAGGTGTCTTTACCTGCCGTATTTTTAGATTCGTCTCTCCATCCAGATTAGATGTTGCAACAAAACATGTTGCCTGAGGTTCACTAAAGAAAATAAAATGAATAATACTGAATCAATATCTCTCCAACAAATTAATTTCCCAACAACTGTAACCATGAAATATGATCTACATCAGTAAGGATTCTTCAGAACTGAAAGGACCACAACTAGCTTCCCAGTGGATTTCAGCGGTCTGATCCTACAAACCCAAGAGTCCTAATCACTGGGCCATCAGGGAATTCCCTAAGGTTGGTTTCTGTGTAGAAAGGAATTTCACTCTTTGCTGTGTGGGTAACCAGTTCCAAAACATTACTACTTAACAGCCCATCCTGTTACCACTGGCTTCCCAGGTGGCTCAGATGGTAAATAATCTGCCTGCAATGCAGGAGACCTGGGTTCGATCCCTGAGTTGGGAAGATCCCCTGGAGAAGGGAATGACAACCCATTCCAGTACTACTGCCTGGAGATTTCCATGGATAGAAGAGCCTGGCAGGCTACAGTCCATGGGGTCACAAAAGAGTCAGACATGTCTGAGCAACTAACTCCTGTTATCACTAAACCAGAGTGACACCACTGTCACACATCAAAGCTCCAACATGTACAGATGTGTTTCTGGATTCTCTATTCAGTTCAGTTCAGTTCAGTCGCTCAGTCATGTCCAACTCTCCACAACCCCATGAATCACAGCACGCCAGGCCTCCCTGTCCATCACGAACTCCCGGAGTTCACTCAAACTCATGTCCACAGAGTCGGTGATGCCATCCAGCCATCTCATTCTCGGTCATCCCCTTCTCCTCCCACCCCCAACCTTTCCCAGCATCAGAGTCTTTTCCAGTGAGTCAACTCGTCGCATGAGGTGGCCAAAGTATTGCAGTTTCAGCTTTACCTCCCATGATTCTAGTTTTTCTGTTCCTGTGCCAATATTAACCCATCTAAACTGCTACAAATTGAAAATCATCTCTTTAAATGAAGTCAGACAACTACCCTCAAATTATTCTTTTCTAAATTTATTTTTAATTGGAGGATAATTGCTTTACAATGTTGTACTGATTTCTGCCATACATCAACATGCATCAGCCACAGGCATACACATGTCCCCTCCCTCTTGAACCTGCCTCCCATCAACACATCTCACCCCATTTAGGTTGTCACAGAGCACCAGGCTGAGATCCCTGTTACACACCTACTTCCCATTACCTATTTTACACACGCACGCCAAGTTGCTTCAGTCATCTGACTCTTTGTAACCCTATGGACTGTAGCCTGCCAGGTTCTTCTGTCTATGGCATTCTCCAGGCAAGAAAGCTGGAGTGGGTTGCCATTTCCTTCTCCAAGGGATCTTCCTGACGCAGGGAACAAACCCACATCTCTTACATCTCCTGCATTGGCAGATGGGTTCTTTACTGCTAAAGCCACCTGGGAAGCCCATGGTAAAGTAAATATTTCAAGCTTCTCTCTCAACTCATCCTACCCTCTTCTTCCCCTGCTTTGAGTTTGCTATGTCTGAGTCTTTATTCCTATTCATAGGTGCCTTGACTGTTCTCAGCCCTTTGCGCTTCCAAATACATTTCTATTAACATTGTCTTTGACTTTCTGTATCTTATGATGTCTTGACATCTTACAAATTGACTGGAAAGAGACTGCAACTCTCAAGGGCAATTGATCCTTAGAGACAGAGTAGGGCTCTACCAGGAGTGTGCCTTCACATGCAAACCAACCAATCCTGAATCTATGCTCCCTAAACAGCTACTTTATCTAACTTTCACACACTTGTGCCCTAAATCATCCCAGGGCCTGGCACTTGGCAACAGGAGACCTATAGCCCAGAGCCCAGAAGATTAAGCCAAGACTGTTTTTGCTATTCAGTCACTAAGTCCAGTCCAACTTTTTGTGATTCCATGGCCTGCAGCAGGCCAGGCTTCCCTGTCCTTCACTATTTCCTGGAGTTTGCTCAAACTCGTGTCCATTGAGTTGATGATGCCATCCAACCAGCTCATCCTCTGTTGACCCCTTCTCATCCTGCCCTCAATCTTTCCCAGCATCAGGGTCTTTTCCAATGAGTTGGCTCTTAGCATCAGGTGGCCAAAGTATTAGAGCTTAAGCAATCCTAAGTGGTTCACTCTGCCCTGCCCTGACTTTCCTCCAGAAATCTCACTAAAGGTCTGACCTCTCTCTCTTGTTTCTGCCTCCTGACCAAATGCAATGCCTCCCTTTTGACCCTGCATGGCAGGGCATCTTGCCCTCTCTTGGGAAGTATAATGACTCTTCTCTCAATGGCATTGAATGTCATCATTCAATCACCTCCACAAGCTCAAATCCCACAGGTACAAATTAAATATTTATAATCAGCTCATTGATTCCCATTAAAATATATTTGAGATTTTGGTTGGAATGGCAGTAAGCTTTTAGATCAGTCTGGCAGGAATTGACATCTTAATAATATTGAATCTTCCTATCCAAGAACATGATATATTTCTCCATACATTTAAGTCTTCCATTAAGCACTTGCATATGTTTTGTCAGATCTGTTCTTAAGTACCCTATCATTTTTGTTTCTATTGTAAAATATATCCTTTTATTACATGAGAATAAGACAAGATAATAAGTGTAAAATAATTTAGATTTGTTGAATGTCTATAGAAATTGTAGAAGAGAGAGAATTAACCTAAGAATCAGAATAGAAGAAAATATGTCCAGGGAAAATAAAGAAAAGATCATAAAAGTATAGAAGAGCAATCATCAATCTATGACCCAAACGCTAAATCTGGCCCCTGCTTATTTTCATAAATAAAGTTTTACTGGGACACAATCACTCTATTTGTTTACATTTTGCCTTTGGTTGTTTCTGATAGTACAGAAAAAGAGCTGAGTAGATATAACAGAGATTGCATGGCCCACAAAGCTGAAAATATTTGCTATGTGTCCTTTTACAGAAAAAGTTTGCAATCACTGGTCTCCAGCATAAAGGGATGATGAAAGGAGTGAAAGAAGAAAAGGCTTTGGGATTTTTTGTTTAATTTCTATTTCATAACAAAAGTTCCTTAAATGCCCACTAACATAACTAACCTGGAAGAAATCAGGACCATGTCTGCAGGAAGGAACTGCCCATTGGTGGCCTTCACAATGTCACCAACATTAACCTTTTAAACCAGGAGAGAAAACAAAGAAGCATGAATTTTAAAGCACAATTAAAACCAAATCTGTCAAATATTCTCAAGAAAAAGTATAAGATGAAAATTCTGGGGCCATCCTAATAAATTCAGCTATATTAGAACAACTAAATCTCCTGATGCTTTCATTCCTCTGTGATATCCTCTATATAAATGCTGTCTTGTACCCACAGCAATAGGCTGTGAACCGTTGACTTTAAATCAACACCAAAGCCTTTGACTGTGTGGATCACAACAGAATGAAAAATTCTTAAAGAGATGGGAATACCAGACCACCTTACCTGCCTCCTGAGAAATCTGTATGCAAGTCAAGAAGCAACAGTTAGAATTGGACATGGAACAACAGACTGGTTCCAAATTGGGAAAGGAGTACATCAAGGTTGTATATGGTCACCCTGCTTATTTAACTTAGAGGCAGAGTACATCATGCAAAATGCCAGGCTGGATGGAGCACAAGCTGGAATCAAGAGAGTTGGGAGAAATATCAATAACCTCAGACATGCAGATGACACCACCTTTATGTAAGAAAGCAAAGAGGAACTAAAGAGCCTCTTGATGAAAGTGAAAGAGGAGAGTAAAAAAGCTGGCTTAAAACTCAACATTCAGAAAATGAAGATCATGACATCCAGTCCCATCACTTCATGGCAAATAGATGGGAAAACAATGGAAACAGTGAGAGTTTATTTTGGGGGGGGGTTCTCCAAAATCATTGCAGATGGTGATTGCAGCTATGAAATTAAAAGATGCTTGTTCCTTGGAAGAAAAGCTATGACCAACCTAGACAGCATATTAAAAAGCAGAGATATTTGCCAACAGAGGTCCATCTAGTCAAAGCTATGGTTTTTCCAGTAGTCATGTATGGATGTGAGAGTTGGACCATAAAGAAGGCTGAGCACCAAAGAACTGATGCTTTTGAACTGTGGTGTTGGAGAAGACTCCTGACAGTCCCTTGGACAGCAAGGAGAGCCAACCAGTCCGTCCTAAAAGAAATCAGTCCTGAATATTCATTGAAAGGACTGATGCTGAAGCTGAAATTCCAATACTTTTGCCACCTGATACAAAGAACTAACTCATTGGAAAAGACCCTAATGCTGGGAAAGGAGGAGGTGACGACAGAAGATGAGATGGTTGGATGGCATCACTGACTCGATGGACATGAGTTTGAGCAAGCTCCAGGAGTTGGTGATGGACAGGAAGCCTGGTATGCTGCAGTCAATGGGGTTGCAAAGAGTAGGACAAGACTGGGTGACTGAATTAAACTGAACTGACTTTAAATATTCCATGCAGCAACATGGAGGTAACACCCAGGCACAGCGGAGGTGTGTAGACCTCTAGCCAGGCCAGCTGAAGTTCAGATCCATTTCACTCCTTCCTGGCCACATAACTTTGAGCAAGAGGCTCATTCTCTTTGATTCTCTACTTCCTCATAAACAATAACAACAAATGGACAATATGATGGTTTTGAAAGACATGCTTCGCAGATAAAAATCTGTTAGCTTTAAATACAGTAGGGGCTTATGACTAAGTTAAGCATTAAAATACATTCTTACCTCTTTCCACAGAATCATTTGCCATGCATTCTGTCTTAACACTGAAAAAGAAACAGCTATGTATTCAGTGTAATAAAGATACCTTTTCCCAAAAACTACAGGCATTTCTTTATATTCTCTTTGTTAATTTAACTTTTATATAAACTGAAAGAGTAATATGCACTTTACCAAAATGAGCAATATACATAACATGATAGGATAATGATATATTATAATATAAATAGACAGGTAGATAGAGGCTGTATTAAGTCACTTCCAATCCCAAGAGAAAACAGTTTGCTGTTATATGCTAAAATACTGGCTGTAGCCTGAGAGCAACATTTTTCCAATCAAATACAGAGACAGCACATATCAAAACTAGGACTGAGAGAATATGTAACATCCAGATCTATTTTACAGACATAAGAATTGTTAAAAAACAAAAAAGAATTGTTCATATCCTGAATACTCTACCCTTCCCCATCTTTTATCTTTCTTTTTATTCTAGTTCATGTATTTACGTGATTCTAACATATGGAAATTGAGTTTCCTTCTGGTTTTTGTTATTTCTATATTTTGTTACTATTTCTATATTTCTTTAAATACCAAAATGTTATAAAACATATTACAAGTATCTACTTGATGAATTTGGATATTTTCTTAGAGTGAAATAGGGTAAAAGCTAAATCTAATATCTTACCTATTGTGTTCTTTGAGTTAACTAATTTGTCTGCCATATGTCGTTTCTGTTACAGGAAGGAAAAACAACCATGATATCAAAAGTTTGAAGTGAATCATTCAAATCACAATATAAGACACAGTGGGTTTAAAAAGAATAGAGGTAGTAAACCTAACTATAAAGCAGGTCTTTGGCTATAACTGATTTCACTTTCCTTTCTCCTTTACATGACTTCCTAAACTGAGGTGTGCCCTAAGGGAGGCCGACGACCAACATGGTCAAGTGTGGGACCTCTAGAACCAGCTTGCCCTGGCTGACTGTGACAGCCTCATCAGGTCAGTTTAAATGAATTAACACACACACACACATACACACACACACACACAAAGATATATTGATACCACAGTGCCTGCTGCATAGTAAAGAGCTTACTTGAAATGTTAGCATTTCATGTGATGTTTGTAATGACTATTTGGCAAAACACATAATTGGCTATGTTGAATATTGCCCCAATTTAACCAAAAGCTTTTAAGTTTGAAAAATTCTTTCATACTGCAGACCAATTGAAAGGCCTAACAGATTTAACTGATAGCATAACAAGCTGGTAGGAGTAAGGCAGAAACATACGAATGATCACCACTAGTTATCTTAGAAACGAGCATTAGGACCGTAGGAGGTGAGGAGGAGACAACTCTAGAGAGACCCCAGCTGCAGCAAAAGAAAATACTGTTAGCTATCTGTCTTCTTTTATTTTTCTACTGAAATCTGCAGGTGCCTGTAAAATCACTCCTCTGCCAAGGTTATAGGAGTAACGAAGTAAGAGCACAATTTGTGTGCACATCCCTCTCTGCCATCTAGGATTCTCTCCTCTGGCTGGATTATGTCCCTGAAGATACTATCATAGTTCTCAGAATAGATATGAAGTCCTGCTGGTCTCTCAAATACATATACGATTAAAAACATGAAACCTCAAAACTTTAATTCACTCTTCATATCAACTACAGATTTAAAGAACTATACAGTTCCAAACAGTAGCATGAAAAAAAAAAAAGAGCAAGAAATACACCTCTTACATTCAAGGCAGTGGTTCTGAGAGCATTTACTAACAGTAAACTTACATAATCTTCTACAATCTCTTTGATGCCTGAAATTACAAGAATAACTAGCAGAGGCACCAGAGTTGTATATTTTCCCGTCGGAGATACATCTGGAATTTGCTGCAAAATAGAGTTACACTATTAATTTCATAAGTCCTTAATTATATTTTGCATATACTGAAAATTACACTGCTAATGGCATGACCCAGGACGTGACAACAACAGACACATTAAATATAAAGGGAAAGGATTCAGGATACCAAAAGCAATCCTGGAGTGTGACACTAAATACTCAAAGTCAAAAAGTCAAAGTGTTAGTTACTCAGTTGTGTCCAGCTCTGTGTGACCCCATAGACTATACAGCCCACCAGGCTCCTCTGTCCATGGAATTCTCCAGGCAAGAATCCTGGAGTGAGTTGCCATTCCCTTCTCCAGGGGATCTTCCCGACACAGGGATTGAACCCGGGTCTCCCACATTGCAGGCAGATTCTTTACTACCTGAGCCACAAAAGAAGCCCAGACACTAAATGTTATACACTGTGGAAAAGTCCCCAGAGCAATTGCTTAATAACATTTCAGTCATTGTGTCACCTTTCTAATAGACACTTTACTATGCTTTGGTTGAAACAGCTCAAAACGTCAATGTTTAAAATAGTATCTTTGGGGGAAATTCCTTGGCAGTCCAGAGGTTAGGACTCCACACTTTCATTGCCAAAGGCTTGGATTCGATCCCTGGTCAGGGAACTAAGATTCTTCAAGCCCCACAGCCAAAAAATACATTTTAAAATAATAAATAAAACAGCATCTTTTCAAAATAGCTAAATCCAAATGGTCAGCTATCTTAATCGTACTTCTTTTTGAGGAAGAGGAGAAATTTTTTGGAGGCCCAGAAGAATAATGTTTCCTGGGTACAAGTTACCTGTAGACAGTGCTCTCGGGCTACCCCCTACTGTCTAAATCGTGAAGAATAAAGTGATTGAAACTGAGGTTGTAGTTGCTTTCTGATGGATGCAAGGGTAGGTGAGGTATGGGGTCTGACCCTTTAGTTTTCCAAATTTAGACAAGTTCTTGTTCAGTCTCTCAGTCGGGTCTGACTCTGCAACTCCATGGATTGCGGCATACTAGGCTCCACTATCCTCCACTCTCTCTGGGCATTTGCTCAAATTCATGTCCATTGAGTCGCTGTTGCTATCCAACTATCTCATCCTCTGCCATCCACGTCTCCCTTTGCCTTTGATCCTTCCTAGCTTCAGGGTCTTTTCCAGTGAGTCAGCTCTTTGCATCAGGTGGCCAGAGTATTGGTTCATCAGCTTCAGCATCAATCCTGCCAGTGAATGCTCAGGGTTGATTTCCTTTAGGATTGACTGGTTTGATCTCCTTGCAGTCCAAGGGACTGTTAAGAATGTTCTCTAGCACCACAGTTCAAAAGCATCAGTTCTTTAGCACTGGGCCTTCTTTATGGTTCAATTCTCACATAATTACTGGAAATACCATAGCTTTGACTATATGGACCTTTGTCAGCAAAGAGATGTCTCTGCTTTTTAATATGCTGGGTAGGTTTGTCACAGCCTTACTTCCAGGGAGCAAGCGTTTTTTAATTTCATGGCTGCAGTCACCATCCGCAGTGATTTTGGAGCCCAAGAAAATAAAATCTACCACTGCTTCCATGTTTTCTTCTTCTGTTTTTCAGGAAGTGATAGGACTAGATGTCATGATCTTTGTTTTTTTAATGTTGAGTTTTAAGTCAGTATTTAGGCTATATTTCCAGACATGGGCCTAGGTACACTCTCTATGCTGCCTTAGTATTTTTGCTTGCTTATTATTTCTTTGTATAATAGTACATATACATACACCTAGTTCAGCCTTAAGGAAATTCTGTCATATGTGACAACATGGATGACCCTTGAGAAAATTATGAAAGTGAAAAAATCCAGTCACAGAAGGACAATACTATGACTCCACTGATATGAGGTATCTAAAATAGTCAAACTAACAGAATTATCAAGGAGAACAGTGGGTGCCAGAGGCTGGCGATGGGGGTTGAGGGAAGCAGCAGCTGTTACTCAGTGAGAAGAAAGCTTCAGTTATGCAGGATGAAGACGTTCTAGAGATCTGCTGGGCAGCAAAGGTCCTACAGGTAACAGCACTTTATTGGAGATTGGAGACTTAAAAGTTTGCTAAGGCGCTAGACCTCATGTTAAGTGTTCTTATCATTACTGGCGGGGGGATGTTATTTTAAACTAACATGAGGGGGTGAATTATATTTTTCAAAATACAATAAAATTATCTTATTATGGAGGTGGCACAAATGGCAAAAGTCACTTCAAATATATCTCATTAATTCATCTACTGCTCACCAACATGTCTTTCAGCCCAGAAATGGAGTTTAGGGTCTCACTGAGTAAGTTGCAGAATTTAAGAAGAGAGTTCTCTCTTTACAGTGCTTAAACTTATTCTCTGTGTCACACTCATGAGATTGTTATACCTTTTTAAATTCTTAGAAATCTGAATCTAACAACATGTTCAAAACATCACCTGCAATATAGTGATGAACAGGAAGAAGGCATTGGCAGTTTTGCTAAACTGCAGATACAAATATCGAGGGAGAAATGACCACATGCTGTACTTGGCTGTGCTGTGGGTAGAAAGGTAGAAAGTTAGACAGTTAGCCTTCTGAACTCAGTAAACACCAATGGAAAACACAAAATTTGGTTATAACTCAGAAGTGGATAAAACGTTGTTTTAAAATGCTGAGCCTCTTCTAAAGATATTTTGTCCTTTTTCACAGCATTCATTGTTATCTTTAAAAAAAAAAAACCCAAGGTAAAAGAAGAATTTCCCTATTTTATGGAGTACTGTGAATACATAGGCAGATGTGGAGAACCAAGGATCTGAAAGCAGACAGCAGCATGCTATCTAGACACATGGATGACTGAGTCCCTTTGCTGTTCAACTGAAACTATCACAAAATTGTTAATCAGCTATACTCCAATACATAATAAAAAATTCAAAAGAAAAAAAAACACATGGAAAGGAGAAGGGAATAAGGAACACAACCTGGTAATGAGCAAAATTTTGACATATAAAAATATAAGTCCTGTTCAGAAAGAAAACACTATAAGACTGAAAAGTGATAACCAACTAGGAAAAATACATTTGTAGCACACAGGAAAAAGAGGCTAATATTTCACGTATACAGTGAGTCTTTAAAACCACTACGCAAACAACATTCACCATAATGTAAAAATGGATCTAAAGCGTAAACAAGTAACTACCAAAAGAATAAATCCAAGTGGCCAGTAAACATAAAGCAAGCAAATAAACCTCTAATAATCAAAGGAATAAAAACAAAGGAGGCTTTCACTTCTCACACTGACGACTGAGTGACTGAGCAATCCCAGCATTATGAGCAAGGACACGAGGAAACATGAGCTCTCAAACTGCCGGTAGGTGTAAACCAGCAGCATCTCCGGTGAAGGTCGTTTAACATGTATAAAAGTATAGACAGTATGTCTTTTGGTCTAGGACAGTGTCTCAGTCTATTTGAGCTGCTGTAACAAACATACCATAAACTGGGTGCTTATAAACAACCGACATTTATTTCTCACAGTTCCGGAGGCTTGGGGGTCTGAGATCATGGCACCAGCAAATTCAGTGTCTGGTGAGTGTCCACTTCACCACTGACATTCTCAGTGTAACCGCACATTGTGGAAGGGGCAAAGCAGCTCTCTGGGGCTCTTTTATAAGGTCACAAGTCCACTAATGAGGACTCTGCCCTAATGACCTCATCATTTCCCAAGGGCTCCACCTCCTAAAACATCACATTGGAGGGCTAGGATTTCAACATATGAACTTTGGGGGGATTCAGACCATGACAGAGAGATGATAGGTAGATATGAATGGTTTAAAAAATTTAGCTCTATAAATCCAAAAATATAAAGAATCAAATTCTTCAAACATCTTTGTAAAATCTATTGAAGTATGGTTAATTTTAAAAAATGTGTTCTGAGTACCTCACTTATCTTTAATACTTTCCTCTTTTCATATACTCCTTATATTCTTTATTATGTTTGGATTTGCCGGATATTATGCATGTTATTTTACCAAACTTTTAGAGTTTTTAAATAAGAAATTTAATATTTCTTCTTTTAATTCATCCTCATTGAATTTGAAGAATTCCCTAGGCAGGATGTGTTTGAAAGACTCATGGACTAAATAGAATTAATAATTAGCAACCGAAAACTGTTCTTCAAATTCATTACATTTAATAACTTTTAAGACTATTGATACATAAAATAATTTTATAAATATTAAAGTCAGAGCCAAATTTAAAAGATGTTACATTTCTTCACCATGTGCCTTTTAAAAAGCAGACGTTTTATTCTCCCTTCATTTAGGAGGTAGTCTTCCATAGACACAGTATTACAGTGGTGGGTTTCCAATTCTGTTTTCCACCAGGTGTGGCCTTAGGTTTGAGTTCCCTCCTCCCACTGAACACGAAATCTGAAGCCCTAAGTCACCAGAACTGGGCAGGTGTCCTCAGAAACCAGCCACATCACATCCATGACCTCTTTGGGTTCCTGCTTTGCCTTCATTTTTGGCTTCAGAGATATCCTCTTTCTCTTGCCAAGTCAATGATGCACATTTTTAAGCTCTTTGATTAGTTAGTTAATGGTGAAAAAGTTTACTGACTACTGAGCTCGTATATCCAACCTCTGGCCTTAGAACCTGGTTTTAAAAAAAAATACAGAATATATGTGTGTGTGCGTATGTGTGTTAGTTGCTCAGTCATGTCCACTCTTTGTGACCCCATGAACTATAGACCACCAGGTTCCTCTGTCCATGGAAGTCTGGAGTGGGTAGCCATTTCCTTCTCCAGGGGATCTTCCTGATCCAGGGATAGAACCTGGGTCTCCTGCATTGCAGGTGGATTCTTTACCATCTGAACCACCAGGGAAGTTACAAACATATATATGAAAAAGGTCCCTTTTAGGCTTTCATCTAAACTGCCTCTGCAGAGTCTCAGTGCTCAGCTCAGTGAATCCCTCAGGAAGCAGAACTCTTCTTAGCTAATGCTCATTCCCCAGTGGGTGGTGTTGGTGGGTGGCTCTCCTGGCGAGGGCTTTTCCCCACTCCCTAACAAGTGGTTTTGCTAGAGCACTCTCAGCTGGTGGGTGGGTGCCTATGAATGGGGACAAGTCAGAGCAGAGAGCGACTTCAAGAAGCCTCGAAGGGAAGGTGAAGACAAATCCTGTTCTCTGCAGTGAGTTCCTCCAGGTTCAAGAATGCTGTTCTAGCCTGCAGCATCCACACAAAGTGTTGTTTTTTGCAGGGAAGACCACGGCTTCCTGCTTCCTCTCCTCCTACCTCCACAGTCTTCTCACCTGATGGAGTTTTCGCAGAAAGTGTTCCTAAGGGGTTCATTGAGGTAAATGGTGCGGGTCATTGGCACGTCTGTTCCTTGCAGAGATTGCCTCCAGCCCATCTTTTCCTCCACCTCCGACAGTCCCCAGAGAAGCGAACAGGTCCTGTGGCAAGAAGGCACCAAGACGTTACATGGAAACTCAGGTGAAGGCAGGCTCCAGGGAGGGCAGCGGGTACTCTGTGTGTGTGTCTGTGTGCACGTGGAGGGGTCTCACACAGCCTCTCTTGAGTTCCCTAGGGAGGACAGCGTTCTTTGCCCCCAGGGATCATGACCTGGGCCAAGAGAGGTAGGGCAGCCTTCTGCTGCCCTGCATAGAGGGGACAGCTGGACTCCTCCACAGCTCACATACCCCACCCCTCCTCATCCCCGGAGGCTCTGGGTGGGCATAGGGCCCAAGAAAGGAGTGAGGGACCATGAATTAGGACCCAGTGGCTGGACCCAGAAAGAGGAGGAGGAAAGAGACAGGAAAAAGGGAAGAAGAGGGGAGGATGGGATGGGGTCCCCCCAGAAGAGTGTCTTGGCTAAGGAGCAGTGGCTCCCAGATCAGAAACCTGAGCCCTGACCAAGATGACCTTCATCTAAACTAAAGTCCAAACAGGTGTCTTTCTGCCTGCAGACCCTTAAAGTCACTTTTCTCTTTTCTAAGACCCTTAAAGTCACTTTTCTCTTTTCTAAAGTATTCTCTTTCAGTTCAGTTCAGTCACTCAGTCGTGTCCTACTCTTTGCGACCCCATGAATCACAGCACGCCAGGCCTCCCTGTTCATC
The DNA here is from genome assembly GCF_049115385.1 of Moschus berezovskii. Lineage (NCBI taxonomy): Eukaryota > Metazoa > Chordata > Mammalia > Artiodactyla > Moschidae > Moschus > Moschus berezovskii. The sequence goes on from NC_142472.1 coordinate 53,443,716, forward strand.
ACCAACTCCCGGAGTTCACTCAAACCCATGTCCATTGAGTCGGTGATGCCATCCAGCCATCTCATTCTCTGTCGTCCCCTTCTCCTCCTGCCCCCAATCCCTCCCAGCATCAGAGTCTTTTCCAGTGAGTCAACTCTTCGCATGAGGTGGCCAAAGTATTGGAGTTTCAGCTTTAGCATCAGTCCTTCCAATGAACACCCAGGACTGATCTCCTTTAGGATGGACTGGCTGGATCTCCTTGCAGTCCAAGGGACTCTCAAGAGTCTTCTCAAACACCACAGTTCAAAAGCATCAATTCTTCGGCGATCAGCTTTCTTCACAGTCCAACACTCACATCCATACATGACCACGAGAAAAACAATAGCCTTGACTAGACGGATCTTTGTTAGCAAAGTAATGCCTCTGCTTTTTAATATGCTATCTAGGTTGGTCATAACTTTCCTTCCAAGGAGTAAGCGTCTTTTAATTTCATGGCTGCAATCAGCATCCGCAGTGATTTTGGAGCCCCAAAAAATAAAGTCTGACACTGTTTCCACTGTTTCTCCATCTATTTCCCATGAAGTGATAGATAACCTGTAATTGTAACTAAACTTACTCTATGCCCTTTGAAATGTATGTAAATCTCAAAAGCCCTCTACCAACTTTAAGATTCAGGGAATCTTTCTCAAGGACCTGGGATATCTCTGAAATGCAATCATACAGGACCATAGACTCCTGACTTCCCTGCTCAAAGCTGGAAAACTCCCTCCTGTTGTGAAAAGGGAGAAGCTGTACTTTTCCTTTGGGTAAAGCCAATGTTCAAACCCTGGATTGTCCATGATCCCCTTCTTCCCCACCTCAGCTCTTAAATATTTCTCTCCAGTCCTTTGTGTCAGATGAGTTGAGTTCTGTCTCCCTTCTTTCTGCAAGAGTCTTGAATAGTCTTCCTTGCCTATGTAGCTTTCCTACTCCCTCATTTCCTAACTCAAGAAGGAGGAAGGCTTTTGACCAAAGGGCCAAAAGTAGCTTTGTTTGTGGTGAGAAGGAGAGGCCAGCTTGGGGAGGGGCTCTGTCCTGAGCTCCATCCACACTGAGAAAGTAACTCTGTATGTGTCCATATGCCCATATTGCCCAGATTTGTCAAAATTCTTTCAGCTCAGGGTTAAAGTAGATGTTCAGATTCTCTGGCTCAGGGATTCGACCCTCATAATTGTAGTTTAGTCCAGATATTTCTCTTCCCACATTTTACTAACAGAGTATCCATGAGTGAGGGGAAGATACAAGAGAAACACAAGAAAAGAGGTGAATGACAGCTAAGCTGCTGCTAATGAAAGTAAACAAAGCTCTGGGTCTTCATCCGACCAGAGACCTGTGTCATCAGGGCTACCTCGTAAAGCCTGCTGACCTGCAACCTAAGGGAAGGTTGCCAGTGGCCAACTGTTCCCATTGGGAAGGGCCAAGCCTAAGGCAATGCCCCTGCTCACCCACGAGGTGCCTCCTTCCTCAGCAGGTACCTGGGCTGGAAAGTGGCCCAGGAAACGGAGCAGCAGTAAAAAGTGATCCAGCACAGGATCCATGCAAAGTCATGCAGATTTTTGCCCAAAATATGACAAAGTAGAAGGAACAAAAGACAAAGGGAATTGTTGTTTGCATATCAAAAGAATTAAGTAACAAAACACATAGAAAATACACTTACTTTAAATGAAATTAAATATAGCCATGATGAAACAAGAGCTCAAAAAAAAATCATTTTTTAAAGTGATTTTTAGAGACTTCCCTGGTGGTACAGTGGTTAAGACTTCACCTTCCAATGCAAGGGGTGAGGGTTCGATTCCTGGTATGGGAGCTAAGATCCTACAGACCCTTCTGGCCAAAAAACCAAACCATAAAACAGAAGAAATATTGTAATAAATTCAATACAGACTTTAATAATGGTTCACATTAAAAAAAATCTTTAAAAAGTAAAGTGATAATAAAACTTCAGAAGAATTTTAAACTGACCTGAAAGAGCTCAGGGAAGAAATGAAAGAGAAAAATACCTTAAGAAAATGAAAAGCTACATTGAAGCAACTCAAATAATAGCTGAAAAGAGGGGGTGCGCTGCACATACACTAAGCAAGATGAAATCTGAAAGAGCACAGAGGATAAAGAATTGGAGAAAAATTATAAATGTAGGACAAAGTATATCCAATGTGTGTATATTTGTTGTCCCTGAGAAAGAAACAAAAAATGAAAAAATTAGCTAGGCAGTTGCTGATGCAAATAAAAAAATACAAATAAAAATATCCAAAGCCATGGTAGAATAAACTTGTTATTAAAGACTTTACTTTAAGGGGTATGACATGATTAAGGAAAATCTGATACAAAACAATCAATGCCCAATGCCAAGACACTTCCTGACAAAGTTTGTTGGACTTTAAGAATAATGAAAAACAGATCATCATTCTTTTTTTAAATATTCTCAATCAAAAGCCAATTTGTTCAATGCATTTATTTGGCTGTATGGGGTCTTGGTTGCAGTGCTGCGGATTCTCCTTGTGTCTTGTGTTGTGCAGGCTCCAGACCACCAGGGCTCAGTTGTTACAGCAGACAGGTTTAGTTGCCCTGGCATGTGGGATCTTAGTTCTAAGAATAGGGATCAAACCCACATCCTTGCATTGCAAGGTGGATTCTTAACCACTGGACCAGGGAAGTCCCCTAAAGCCAATTTAATTGCCTACAAAGTTTGGAAGGAAAGGGAATACTGGGGCCACACTTATACTCTACCACTGAAACATTCAAGCCAGAGATAGAAGATTGAATATCCCACCAAGAAATGAATGAAAAACTTTGGTAATCAAGATTAGTAGGAAGCAGTGATTTATTTAGACACAAAAGTAAGGCTTTAGATAATGGCGGGCTATCTTCTTGTGACCAAACTCTCTACTGAAACATTTTAAATGGCTAAAAAAAAAAAAAACACACACACAATTTTTAAAAGTTTTTTGAATGCATTGAATAGTCAAGATAAGAGCTATTATTGGGCAAAAATTCAGTCAAAAGCAAAAAAAATCCAGAGAAATAGGTGAAAAAAGTAAAAAAGCACTTTTTCCCAGAAGAAATTTGCAAAGTCCTACTAAAGTTAACTATAGCGAAATAGAGGGTATATAAGTCAAGGCTCAGGTCCTGAAAGGCTTAGGGAATCTGAAAGAAGCCTATGGTCACACAGATTCATCTCCTGAGGAAGCAGAGAGAAAAAGGGAAGAGGGAAAGAGAAAGGAAGGGAGGGAGGAAAGAGACAGAGAACACATCCTGGAAGGCTGTGACTTCTGTGGGCTGGCTGTCTAGCAAAATAATCCAAACTGGCATCGCCAGAGTTGAAAGACACCTCAAGCTTCATTTAAAAGGGTTCAGCACTGGTAGCGGTAGAAGTGACTGAAACAAAAAAGAGTCCACTCCAAAGAAAAATACCGTCATCCTAAGCCTCAAAAAATCCCCACAAATTATTTATGGAGGGGAAGGAGTAATATACAGCCAAAAAAGGAAGAAAAGCATCATAAATAACCAGCATTATGAATAAAAGATGGCAGAAACTACCCACTAAAGATTTCAAATGCTTGAGTTAGAAGGTACAGATTTCTTTAGAAAGAAAATAACCATATTTAAGAAAAGCACAAGCTTTAACATACCTATATGGTGAGAAACTATGAGAAGTAACCCGACAAGTGAAAAAGAATCAGACAAAACCTCTATAAATGAGGGAAGTCATAGTCAAACTTAAAAATTCAGTGGACAAATTTGGCAGCAGATAGGCTGCTGCTGAAAGTGAAAATAATAAGATGAAATAGAGATCTGAGAAATTATGAAAAATACAGCTTGGGGAAGGGAATAGATGGAATATACATAAAGAAATTCAAGTAAATAAAATAAAATGATCTAACAAAAATTTAATTGGAGTCTCACAGGGAAAAGAGAGGAGAAAAAAAAAATGGAACAGATACAACATGTGAAGAACCAATGGCTATGACTCTTCCATAAAAGCAAGAAAACCAACAAATCTTTATAAGATAAATAAAAACAAAATCATACTTACATATATAGTTAATACAGAAAACAGAAGTCAAAGAGAAAAGCTTAAAGTTAGCCACAGAAAAGTAAGAGGGGAAGCAGGAACTCTTCCCAAAATATTTTATGAAGCCACATTATAGTGATACCAAAACCAAAGTCATTACAAGAAAAAAATGGTACAAAATACTTTATAAACATGGACACAAAAATCTTTAGCAAAGTGTTTAAACTCTACCACTATGCAAAATGATTATACTTCATAATTTTTATAGGTGGAATTGTGTTTCCCCACCAAAAGAAACATTAATATAATGACATCCTGACCTTGGAGTAGTACCTCAATGTGATCATATTTGGAAATATATTGTCTAGATCTGTTGGGGCCACTATATCATAATACCACAGATAGGATATCTTATAAACAACAGAAATTTGTTTCTCACAATTTTGGAAGCTGAGAAGATCAAGGCACCAGCATGATCATGTTCTGATAAGGACCGTCCACCTGATTCATAACTGGCGCATTCTGTGTTCTCACCTGGAAGAGGGTCTATGGTGCCTCTGGACCCTCTTTTATGAGGCAATAATCCCATTGTTGAGGGCTCCACTTTCATGCCTAAGCTCCTTCCAAAGGCCCCACCTACAAATACCATCACCTTTGGGGAGTTAGGATTTCAACATGTGAATGGTGGGGAGGCAGGACACAAACTTGAAAACCATAGCATAAGTTGTTCACAGATTTAACTAAATTAAGATGATGTCATTAGGATGAACCCGAATCCAATGTAACTAGTGTCCTTATGAAAGAGAGAAATTTGGGCTCAGAGACAGATACACAAATAGAGGGATAGGATGCTAGGAGCTGGCGTGCGGGGATGACCCAGAGGGAGGATAAAGGGAGGAGGGAGGTGGGAGGGGGGTTCAGGAGGGGGAACTTATGTACACCCGGGGCGAATTCATGTCAATGTATGGCAAAACCAACCAATATAATATTGTAAAATAATTTGCCTCCAATAAAAAATAAATTAATTAATTTTTTAAAAATAAATTTAAAAAAAATAGAGGGAAGATGTGCAGAGATGGAGAACGTCACGTGAAGATGGACGTAAAGAATGGAATTCTGTTGACATGGGCCAGAAACTGAAAGAACAAAGAATGATCCTTCCCTACAGGCTTCACATCGAGCATGGGCTGATGACAACGTGATTTCAGACTTCTGTCCTCAAGAAACATGAGACAGTAAATCTCTGCTGTCCTAAATCAGCCATTTTGTGGTACTTTCCTGTGTCAGGAAACTAATGATGACCATGTGGGGACTGGTTCCAAATTGGGAAAGGAGTACATCAAGACTCTATATTGTCACCCTGCTTACTTAACTTACATGCAGAGTTCTGTTCTGTTCTGTTCTGTTCTGTTCAGTCGCTCAGTCGTGTCCGACTCTTTGTGACCCCGTGGACTGTAGCCTACCAGGCTTCTCCATCCATGGGATTCTCCAGGCAAGAATACTGGAGTGGGTTACCATTTCCTTCTCCAGGGGATCTTCCCGACCCAGGGATCGAACCCTGGTCTCCCGCATTGGAGGCAGACGCATTAACCTCTGAGCCACCAGGGAAGCCCTACATGCAGAGTACATCATGCAAAATGCTGGGGTGGATGAAGCACAAGCTGTAATCAAGATTGCTGGAGAAATATCAATAACCTCAGATATGCAGATGGCACCACCCTTATAGCAGAAAGTGAAGAAGAACTAAAGAGCCTCTTGATGGTGAAAGAGGGAAATGAAAAAGCTGGCTTAAAGCTCAACATTCAAAAAACTAAGATCATGGCACCCAGTCCCATCACTTTACGGCAAATAGATGGGGAAACAATAAAAACAGTGAAAGACATTATTTTCTTGGATTCCAAAATCACTGCAGATGATGACTGCAGCCATGAAATTAAAAGACGCTTGCTCCTTGGAAGAAAAGTTATGACCAACCTAGACAGCATATTAAAAAGCAGAGACATTACTTTGCCAATAAAGGTCCAAATAGTCAAAGCTTTTGTTTTTCCAGTAGTCATATATGGATGTGAGAGTTGGACCATAAAGAAGGCTGAGCACCGAAGAACTGATGCTTTTGAACTGTGGTGTTGGAGACAACTCTTGAAAGTCCCTTGGACTGCAAGGAGATCAAACCAGTCAATCCTAAAGGAAATCAGTCCTGAATTGGAAGGACTCATGTTGAAGCTTAAACTCCAATACTTTGGGTACTGATGGGAAGAACTGACTCATTGGAAAAGACCCTGATGCTTGGAAAGATTGAAGACAGGAGGAGAAGGGGATGACAGAGGATGAGATGGTTGGATGTCATCACTGACTCGATGGACATGAATTTAAGCAAGCTCTGGGAGATGGTGATGGGCAGGCAAACATGGCATGCTGCAGTCCATGGAGTCGCAAAGCATCGGACATGACTGAGTGACTGAATTACATGTGGGGTTAGGGTTAGAAGGCAAGGTTGAATCATTTGAAATCAAAATAATGAAACTTGTCAAAAGACTGAAAAGCCCGGTGATAATGTCAGTAGATATAGAAGAACTATTTGACACAATTTAACAGTAATCAGAAAAATCTCTCAGCAAACCAAGAAAAGAAGGAAATTTCCTCAACCTGACAAAGGATTTTTATGAAAAACTTGCAGGAAATATCATACTTAATTGCCAGAGACTGAATGCTTTCTCTGTAATACTGGTGACAATACAAGGCTGTCCTTTCTCACAGTGTCTATGCAGTGTTATAGTGGAGGCTTTAGTCAGCACAATGTAAGAAAAACAAGTGAAAAGGGAAAAATGGAACTGTATTAGAAAACAACATGATGGCCTCTACGGAATATTCTCAAAGAGCCTACTTTACAAGTTCTGGTGCAACATGTAAAGAATTTGGGAGTCAAGACTTTTATCCTTACAAATTGAAAAAAGCTAAACAAATTGAAAAACAACTCTTCTTAGATCCATAGATAGATAATCTCAAAAACCTAAGAATGATATGAAAATGATACGTTACTGTTGATGTTGTTTAGTTGCTAAGTCATGTCCAACTCTTTGTGACCCCATGAACTATAGCCTGCCAGGTTCCTCTGTCCATGGGATTCTCCAGGCAAGAATACTGGAGTGGGTAGCCATTCCCTTCTCCAAGGGATCTTCCCAACCCAGGGATCAAACCTGGGTCTCCTGCATTGTAGGCAGACTCTTTACCACTGAGCCACCTGAGAAGCCCATGAAAATGATACATGTACTCTATTAAATCATTTATGTAAACTTTAAAATATATAACTACAATATTAGTCTTGTGTATGGATCTATAGTTATAAATGTGATTTTAGAAATTAAAAAAGGACTAAAATCATGTAACAGAGCACATCCCTGAGCACTCAGCCATTGCTGGGCACAATAACTCAGCACCCTGTTACCAGGCAACGGGTCGTCCTCAGCCATTGGTCAGCCCCTTGGTGGGCCCCATCCACAAGCAACCAACTGTCAATGAGGAGCCATTAGAGAAGTGACTCAGTCAACAGTTGGTGGTGCTGTGGTCCTCAGGTAGAGAATGAAGTAAGAGGCAGATCCCTGCCTTCTCCCTGAGACCCTCCAGCTTGCCTAGCCCCAGGCCAGCAGGTGAGCTGGGGGGAAAGGGGGCGGCCAGCAAACAGGCTGGGGGCTGTGTCCTGCAGGGCTCCAAAGCCCTTGCCAGGGCCATCCATTGGCCAGGACTAGGCCTTGAGGCAGCAGTGAACCTCTCTCATTCCTGTCTCTGTGACCTCAATGGTTGCGGCTGTCTGCTTGGGTCTCAGTCTGTGGGAACTACCCCCACCTTGTGGGAGGCCTGAGGAGTCCAAGGGCCAGTTGGGTTGGGAGCCTGTCTCCCTCAGGGATGGCAACTGGGCAGGGTCTGGGGACCTGGCCCTAAAGGTGCTGCCACCTGAACTCTGCCTCCTCTCAGCTAGGACTGGGACCTAGGAGGGCAACAGCTGTGCTTGGGACCTGGCTCTTCCTTGTCAGGACAGAGAATAACATTTGTTTGGTAGAGGTTTATAGGAACAACATCAGCTGACCATGAACTGGCCTCAAAAACAAGGATCTGAAGTCTGCAGCAACTGACAAGTCCCCTCCCTCACTGAAAGCCTTCAATAAGTTTGGGGTTCTTAGTGCATGAGCCACCCGTCTCCTTGTGTGGCCCTGTAACAAACCTTTATTCCAGACTCCAGTGTTTTAGTATTGATTGGCCTCACTGTGCCTTGGGCACACGGATTTGCATTTTTGGTAACAATCATGCAAAGCACACTTATAATAGTAATTGCTTTGGGTGGGAGGTGGGAAAGGAGGGACAGTAGGAATGAGCCTAGACGTAATGGTTTACTTTGCTTTATCCTAACGATTCCTTTTTTTGAAAGAATGTAAAGAGAAAATCCTGGAAGCAAATGTGACAAAATGATAAAGGCTGTTTATTCTATAGGGTGAAAATAGAGTGATGAACTTTGTACACACATCGTCACATATCACATAGCGCTGGCGTCCACTGAACAGTGACAGGTCACACACTAGGGTATGTTTAAGCAATACGTAAATTACAACTGAATCCATCATCTCAGTTGATTATTTCTCTGGCCATTCACACAGGACCCTGACTGAGCTTCTCATCACCTGCCCCATGATACCTGGAGGGCAAGAACGTGGGGTGAAACGGTAACAGTGGCAGACTGCCAGAGCAGAGCAACCAAACCTGGCTGACTTCAGTTACTGTAACTGCTGCAGGGCAGCTGCCAGGCTTAAAGGGGAAGCAAGCTGAAGGAAGGCACTTCAGAGTTACTCACCAGCCTCAGGCCACGGAGACCACTTAGGACCAGAATTGCTGATCCTTTCAAGAAAGATCTTGAATGTATGTTGTAGCTCAGCACAAACAGCTCTAATCCCAGACTGGCCCCTGGCCTTCGCAGGGAATGAAATGAAACCTCCCCAGCTGGCCTCCAAGAGTTCTGACAGTTGAGGGCTCAGCACCGTTCCTCCATGCTGCACTTCTGAGATGGGGTGACCAAGCTTCTCATCCTTACTCACTCACAGACTGAAAAGGAGGCCTTCTGCACTTAGAAGTCAATTCATCTTTCTCCTAAGTGGTGAAAAAATACATAATATACCTTATTGATGAGTGAATGCATCAGGGTAAGACAATACCTCACTTAACGTGACATAAAGTAAACTTGATAATTGATGATTTTTGCAAGTATTGGTGTAGCCTAAATCATTGTTTCTCAAACTGGAAGATCTCAGGAACTCTTCATATGCAAAGAACCTAAGGAGCTTTTGTTTATGTGGCTTCCGTCAATCAGTCTTTACCATACTAGAATCTACACAGGTACGGAAATGGAACAGGCCCCACGGTCCTGTTGCAGTGAAAAGGATAAAAACAAAAAAGAGAGAAATGAGTTTTTCTCTTTCCCTGTCTGAGAACAAAGAAAATAAAGAGAACAGTGAGCAGACCTGAACTCACGGAAAGTATTTTACTTTAACGGCTCCTAAGTCTGCATGCCTGCAACCAAGTTTGCTTTTCTGCCCCCTGACTTAGCAGGAGCTACACTTCACATCTCTTTTCCTTTGGCTCTACATGCTAAATACATCCTGTATCTGGTGTTTACCCTTACAACCCTTCCCCCTATAGTTACATATCAGAAAGAAGACTGCAGAGGCATCAAACCGCCAGACCCAATTACTGGATTACAGGCACCAGCCTATGACTGTCTTCGAAACAACGCAAGAGGAAGAAATCAAGATCCGAACACTTTTGTTCCTCATCACGACTCCTGACTTGGAGCCCTCATCTTATATAAGCCCCTAGACTCCTCATGGATGGGAGGCACAGTTCTTGAAGCTTGAGCCTACTGTGTTGCCCTCTCCACTGACTGAGAATTAAGCCATCTTTCTATTTCCTCCAAACTCCCTCTGTGTATTTTTTATTTTGCTTTGGCGGGCAGAGAAAGCAAGACTCTGGCCAGCAACAGTCCTTCCTCTCTTACCCATGCTATCTGACTGCCTTTTGTCTGTGGAAAAGCTTTAGCCAAAGAATAGGTTTAATCAGAGTAGAGAGAACATGCAGAAACAAAGGAAAATAGTCGCAGCAGACCAAATAATACTTTAGTCATTATAGTTAAGGACTTTTAGTTCCTCCTCAAGGGCTGTAATGTTCTGAGCCATAATATATGAGCTATCTTAGAGACTGAAACCCCCACCAGGTGGAAGAAGTTAACTACATGATGACCAGACTATAGCCATGATATAAGCTGCCACAATTCTGAGAATTGGCTTCCAAAAATGGAACCAAACCAACCCTGGAACTAAAACCTAACAGTTCTTAAAACAAGATGACACTGGTCAGACCACTGCAAGACTAATTTCAAGATGACTGTCAGAACTGACTGCTATTTCTGCATGTAGCCCCATCCCTCAGCCTATAAAATTTCTTGCCCCCTGATTGTCAGAGGGGAGTTAGCCTTCGGACAAGGATCCACCCTCCCTCCACCCCCCAGGTGGCAAGCATCCAAAACAAAGCAAACTTTTATTAATTCCACCAACCTGGCCTCTTTAATGACTTTTGAATGGCAAGCAGTGGGACCTGGGTTCAGTAAACAGTACCACCATTCCTGAGAGCAAGTCAGCACTACTTACTGAAGCTAAATATGCATATACCCCCAAATCCCAGCCACTCAACTCTAGGACATACTTACCAAAGAAACCACAGGGTAGGTTCATAATGAGACATGCACAGATCTGTAGAAGTGGGAGCAGCTGGGAACCACATAAGTACCCATGATGAAAGGAAGAGATAAGCTATGGCACATGACTGCTACAGAATCATACATGCCAGTCAGAAGCCTGTAACACAAACAGTTCTCGAAAAAAGCCAATATTTTATGAAACTTAGAAGCTAGTTAAGATGTATATCACAAAGTCATTTATACAAAAATTTTTAACTTTGAATATTATTATATAGTTATTTAAGAAAATATGTTCAAAATATAGAAGACGGCTTGGGAGGACAAACCTTAAAGACATTAGGTGTATGGAACTGCAGGAAGGAGATGAAGAAAAACAACCAAAGGAAAATGAAAGAGAAAAGGACCAATGATGCTGTGTCATGAATAAAGAGTCTGATGATGACTAACTCAATTCTCAGCATCTGAGGTCCTTAAAAAACAGAAGTCATTTCACATGAGCAGAAAAGACTGTTAAGACTCACTGGGACTTCCCTGGAGGTCCAGTGATTACAACTCTATGCTTCCACTGCAGCAGGCATGGGTTCAATCCCTGATCATGGAACTAAGATCCCACATGCTACTCAGTGCAGTTTTTTTAAAAAAAAGACTTGTCGAGATTATGTAAACATTTCTTTACATGTGACAACTACTCATGCGATGTGATATAGTAAGTGCCCCACAGGATTCATGAGTTAGCTGACCAGTTTATTCTCCCAAGTAAAATGAGATTTTAAAAAATTGTATAATATGAAAGGGCACTTCAAGACAATGTTGAAGACATAAAATTTCTTGTGTTGAACTAATACCCTATTTTTCTAAGTTACCTTGTATCAGCAAAGTAATTTTAATATACATTTTGGGCAAAGGAATAAGTAAACAAATTTTCATTTCTAATTAGGTATGTGTGAGTCTGAAATTTTTTACAGGATGTGAGAACCCATGTCATCTTACTTTTGATTATTTCTGACATTACAGATGATATTCCATCCATACAGATTTATATTATATATTAGGTAACCTCCTCTGCTCTATTTAACTACCCGATGTCCTACGGGAGAACTGGAGAGAGAGAAACCGGAGCAGATCACAAGGGCACCTGAAAGTTCTCACTCAATCAACACATACTTATTGAGCACCTGGAACATGAGAGCCACTGGCTTAGACTTGATCACAGGTGATAAACATGACAGCTTCAGTGGAGCTTCCGGTCTGAGATGGGAGGAGAACTTCTCAGGCCACTTCCAGAAGCCTCTTAGCGGAGCAGCTCCCAGCAACTCACCAGCAGACGGTCTGGACTTTGCCAATCTTCCATTCTTTTCCATGCTGGCTTCCAGCGCCAATCACATGTCTGGATAGTAACCCCTGAGCATAGGTTACAAGGGATGGGAAACCTATCTCATGGATAGGTTATAACTCATGAGAAATGATGAGAAAGAAAGGGTCCCGAACGCTATGGTCCCCCCTACCACCATGGTTCTAGAGTGCTGCCCAAAAAAAGACCCAAAATCTTGAAATAAATACATTAAAATGCATCCATCTTACATTTAATTAAGGAAATATATCATGCTGCTGCTGCTAAGTCACTTCAGTCGTGTCCGACTCTGTGTTACCCCATAGATGGAAGCCCACCAGGCTCCCCCGTCCTTGGGATTCTCCAGGTAAGAACACTGGAGTGGGTTGCCATTTCCTTCTCCAATGTGTGAAAGTGAAAAGTGAAAGTGAAGTTGCTCAGTCGTGTCCAACTCTTAGTGACCACACGGACTGCAGCCTACCAGGCTCCTCCATCCATGGGATTTTCTAGGCAAGAGTACTGGAGTGGCTTTTCATAGGTATATTCATCAAGATGTTAATATTTTATAAAGTACAAAAAAAAAGACACCTTCACATTTTAACCATAGGTGAGTTGACTACTAGTAACAGTCAAAATCAGTGATTGTATAAAAGTAATAGCACAGGTTTTCTGACACATATAAGATCGTATGACTGAAATAACTAAAGAAACAGAAGAAGCACATCCTAAGTGCTGGGTGTCCAGAGTGCTATCAAGTCCCCTGAGCTTTGGTGGGCGCACAATGCTGAGGGGCTGTCGAGCCTTCTGCACCAAGTTGGCGGCTCTCAGCACCTCCCGAAGCGGGACAGGTACCTTCCTCCTCTCCACAATAATGGTGATACAAGGTTATCTTGTGGGATAGGCTTTGCCGAGGGCTCAGGACTAATAAGGGCTTCCCTTGTGGCTCAGATGGTAAAGAATCTGCCTGCAATGCAGGTAGACCCAGGGTCGATCCCTGGGTTGGAAAGACTTGCCACCCCCCTGTCCGCTGCAGAGGAGGGAATGGCTACCCACTAGTCTTCTTTCCTGGAGAATTCCAGTCCACAGGGTCACAAAGTCAGATACAACAGAGCCAATAGCACTTTGACTTTTTCAGGACAATAAAGGGAAACTAGAGCAGAGTGAGGAGCAACTTGAAACTCATTTGTAGAGATGTGGACGGACCTAGAGACTGTCATACAGAGGGAAGTAAGTCAGGAAGAGAAAAGCAAGCATCGTATATTAACGTATATATATATATATAATCTAGAAAATGGTACTGATGAACCTATTTGCAGGGCAGGAACAGAGGTGCAGACGTAGAGAACAGACTTGTGGACAGAGGGGAAAGAAGAGGATGGGACAAACTGAGAGAGCAGCACTGACATACACACACTCCCACGTGTGAAACAGCTAGTGGGAAGCTGCTGTACAGCACAGGGAGCTCAGCTCGGTGCTCCGTGATGACCTGCAGGGGTGGGATGGTGCGCGGGAGGGAGGCTCGAGAGGAAGGGCACGTGTGTACACGTATAGCTGGTTCACACTGTTGTAGAACAGAAACTAACACAACATTGCAAAGCAATCACACACCAATTTAAAACACACCGAGCTGACTGGATGGTACGCTATCCACAGCTTTGCCCCGGGTCTGCCTGGATGTCTCTCTCCTTAACCCTGACCTGGAGCACCACTGTTGAGAACCCTTATCTCCCCAAGAAGGGGGTCATCGAGTCCTGTCCTTTATCCTCAAGTTCTGGACTCTGGACCCTTTTCTGCCAGAAAAAAAAAAAATAAATAAACAAGAGTAAGTTACTAGTTCAGCAGAGTTCAGCCCAAGGAGTAGGAGATGGCAGCAGCCAACTGTCTATTCTTGACACTTTTTGTCTTCCCCAGATTCTGTGGAAATAACTGAAGACCAGCTTCCCTCATAGCTCAGTTGGGAAACAATTCACCTACAATGCAGGAGACCCTGGTTCAATTCCTGGTCGGGAAGATCCCCTGGAGAAGGGATAGGCTACCCACTCCAGTATTCTGGCCTGGAGAATTCCATGGGGTTGCAAAGAGTTGGATACAACTGAGCAACTTTCACAACCAGATGAGAACAAACAAAGGTCACTTATTCTGAACTTGCTCCTGGAGGGGAGTAAGCCAGCATCGCTGGCATTTTTGCTGAGACTGAAAGGCAGGCAGAGGAGTGGAAAAGCTTCACAGAAAAATGAGAAGGCTTCAGGTGCACACTGACTGGAGGCTGTTGGCACTGAGAAGCTGCAGATGTGAGCAAGAAGCAGGGCTTCATATGTGGTTGGTTATGAATGTATTTTTTACTTTCTCTTCAGTTCAGTTCAGTCGCTCAGTCGTAACCAACTCTTTGCAACCCCATGAATCACAGCACGCCAGGCCTCCCTGTCCATCACCAACTCCCGGAGTTCACTCAAACTCATGTCCATCAAGTTGGTGATGCCTTTCTCTGCTGCTGCTGCTATCACAACTGCAATCAGTTGTGTCCGACTCTGTGCGACCCCATAGACGGCAGCCAACCAGGCTCCGCCGTCCCTGGGATTCTCCAGGCAAGAACACTGGAGTGGGTTGCCATTTCCTTCTCCAACGTGTGAAAGTGAAAAGTGAAAGTGAAGTCGCTCAGTCATGTCTGACTAGTAGCGACCCCATGGACTGCAGCCTACCAGGCTCCTCTGTCCATGTGATTTTCTAGGCAAGAGTACTGGAGTGGCTTGCCACTGCCTCCTCTGATGCCTTTCTCTAGTTGGTCCTAAATTGGGAGTAGAGAAGCTGTCAGTTAGGAATAAAATCCTGGTTGTGTGGGGGCAATTGTTACAGGGGTTATTGTTTGGTTTCCTGGAGGACTACTAGAGATGGAGGTCTGACTTCCTCAAAGTCTAATTTGTAGCTAGCAGACTGGCTTCCTAGGATGGTTACTATACATAGTACGTTGATTTCTGGGCTGGTTGCTGCAGACTATGGTGGGAGTTCTGTCTTTACATATGGGTCTGGCCATGTTTGTTTGTATATTTAATCTCTCAGTTCAAAACTTCACCCAGTGAAGGGGCTGTGGTGTCAAGGACAGAATCTTTAACAATATATACCTTCACCAACTGGCCCCTTATCTGGTTTTCTCTTCTGTCACTTCATCTTTTTCACATGAGTATTGTCGACTAAAAAAATGTACAACATGAGAGCTGGTTTTATCCAGGGCAATATGAGAACTGCAGACAGGGAGACAGCACCTCAGATAGCTCTGAGAAACTGTTCTAAAGACATAGGGGGAAAAGACAGTATATGTGTGGTTTTGGTAAAAGGGGGAGTGCATGCAACCAAGCACATATTTTTTCTGTAGAAAGTCTCTGCTGGTCTTGTGAAGCTTCTGATAGTCATGAGAAACAGTCGTCATCATGAAGGATTTTAGTGCTTTTCTAGATATGAGATGATACAAAGAACTGGACTCACAAAATGAGCTCCTGAGAATATCTAACTATCTGAAGACATTTCCTGCCAGCTTCCTGCAACACCGAGCACCTCATTCCTGCTCTCCACCCTCAACTCCTTCAGGGGGTGTTGGAGGTCAGCAGCTGCCATGGCACATGAGTTAACCCTTGTAGAGGCAGAAGACAAGCACCCATGGCAGGTGCCAGTTTGTGGCAGACAGAATCCAAAAGCTGGACCCGTCAGTATCCCTGGAGCACACAGAGCCCCTCCACACCCCAGGTCTCTCCACGCACAGGCCACCTTGTCTAACACTGCCCTCCCTTGGCAAACCCCTGCTCCGATGTCCCCTCCTCCCCGTGGCCTTCCCTGACCTCTGGCCATCCTGTATGGCTGTCTCCTACCTGGCACCTTACCTTGACATATTAGTGTTCCCAGTGGAGGGATTTTTCACCAGGCCAGACCTTGACTTCCTCAAGGGCAGGAATCGTGCCTTAAGATTTGTTTCTGCATCTAGCAAGTATTAGAAGGAGCTCAACAAATCCCTGTGGAATTAATGAACAAACAAGCACAACTAGACTGATATGGACCTTGTACAGCTCATGAGAGGGAGAGATCACATCAGTGACGAGGATTTCTGTAAAGCTGTCTGCTGCAGAGGGACAGAAGACTTTGATAGCTCTTTTACCCCCTCCCCCAAAAAAGTTATCTTTGTCCTAACCTTCCTGTCCCTCTTGACCCCTAGGCAAACTGGGAGTGCACACACACTTTTAATTTCTTCCTGTAATCACAAAAGAGTTTTCCCACTGCCAGGTACCAGGCTCTTTGAGAATTAGAATATTGGTTGGAGTGACATCATTGCTCCAAGCGCTATGACAAGGCTGGCTTCTGATTCCCTGTAATCACCTCAACTGAGGAAGTTTTGTGTCCCTGGATGAATCTTAAAAGGGAATGTTTCATGTGCATGCATGATAAGTCGCTTCAGTCATGTCTGACTCTTTACGACCCCATGAACAATAGCCCACCAGGCTCGTCTGTCCATGCGATTCTCCAGGCAACAATACTGGAGTGGGTTGCCGTGACCCACTCCAGGTCATCTTCCCAACCTAGGGGTTGAGTCTGCATCTCTTATTCTCCCACTGTTCTGGTTTGTTGCAAATAGGAAATCAGCACTTCCTGGAATGAAGAGTCAGCTTCCCTCCCCGAAATTTGTAAAGTCGTACATCACAGACAGCAAACGTGCTAAGTGGACACAGTGCAACAGAAGCTCAGGGGTCCAAAGACAACCTCTAGAGCCTGGGGGTGGAGAGGACACGAGGCTGTGCCTCCACCCCATGCCCAGCCTGCACTCCCAGCCGGCCCTCAGGATGTGCTGCTACCTGGTGGGAACAGTGCAGGACGATCCTAGGGCCAGACGGATTCCAGACAGTCCTCCGGGAGACTTACGGATACCCTTCCTACGTGAGCTGGAAGGGCTGCCAAAATAAAACGCCATAGACTGCGTGATCTGAGGGATTAAAGTGTACTTCTCACAGCTCTGGGGGCTCAAGTCCACAATCAAGGTGCCAGCAGATGAGGATTCTTCAGAAGCCCCTCTCCTTGGCTCACAGACAGCCACCTTCTCACTGTGTCCTCATGTGGACCTTCCTCTTGGACATGCATTCCTGGGGTCCCTCTGTGGGTTCTAAACTTTTCTTATAAGGACACCAGTTGCAGTGGAATAAGGCCCACCCTAGAGGCCTCATTTTAACTTAATTACCTCTTTAAAAGTATCTCCAAATACAGTTGAATTCTGGGTTACTGGGGAGTGGGACTTTGGGGGCAGACAACTTAGCCCGTACAATTTCCAAAGATTCTTGCTAGCAGCCAAGGAGTTCGCTATCAACCAAGGTGCTCATTCTCTGAGTCAGGTGCTTTTTTTGTTGTTTCTTTTGGGCGTTTTGCTTGTTTGCTTCACTTTTTGGCCTCATGGAGTGGCATGTGGGAATTTCAGTTTCCTGGCTGGGGACAGAACCTGTGGCCCCTGCAATGGAAGCGGGGAGTTCCAACCGCTGGACCACCAGGTAAGTCCATCAAGTGTGTTTTAAGAGAACACTCTGACCCAGAGAATAGTGACTTCCCTCTCCAACCCCTATGTACCCAGGCACACTCAGCACTCCTCTCTGAGGGCCTATCACATTGCCCTCTCTAAGATGAAGCTTGGCTTACTTGTCTTTGGTGCCCTGGTTACAACCACAGCTAGAGGCAGCCTAAGGAATTTATTCCAGACACACTTTGTTGCAGACCAAGAGCCGCCTGAAAGCAAGGAAAACTGGGCAGTGAGGAAGAAGCAGCAGAGGGCACCAAGAGGGAGTCAGAGAGGGTGGACAATTTCCTCACTCTCCTAATGACTCCTGGGGCAGCATCATATGCCTCCGGGTTATACCAGGCTGCAGGGCAATTTCCAACTGGAAGATGTGTAAGGAAAACAATGAAAATATCTGCTTTTTTACAATTTTCTCAGACTCATATAGAATTCAAGATTCTCAAGGCAGTGTGTATGTGTATGTGTGTGTGTGTGTGCACGTGCACCTGTATGTGTGTTTGACAAGAAAAGAGTAGGAACACACATTTTCACATTTCATGGAAAGCCAGCATTGGTCATGCTCTGGACGTACCTAACTGTTAGCCTCGGGACATAAAGTTATCCACATCAACGCCTTAGAAACGAATCTTAAAGACATGGCCAAGAGGAGGCGAAACCTGCTAAACAGGCAGTGGTGATTGTCTGAGGTGTGAGGTCCAATGGAGCTAATGAAGAGGAGTGAAGATGGGAAGAGGGGTTGGCTGGTCACTCTCTCAACTGAAACTCCACCTTCTAGTCAAAATCAGACATTTTCATGTGGGGAAGCTTGCTTCAGGGTTCTCTAGTCTCTACTTTTCCTTTCACTTTAAGCATGCTCTCCCAGTCTCCCCTTTAAAGACTGTTACAGATTCAATTATGTCCCCCAAATACATGCTAATGTCCTAACCCCTGGTACCTGAGGATGTGACAGTATTAGGAAACAAGGTCTTGGCAGATGTAACCAAGTTAAGATGAGATCATTACGGTAGAACATAATCCAACATGACTCGTGTCCTTTCAAGAGGAAAATGTCACGTAAAGACAGAATCACACAAAGACAGTACCGTGTGATGATGGAGAGAAGAACTGGATGTGTCTACAAGCCAATGCACACCAAGGATTGGTGGTTACCACCAGAAACTAACAAGAGGCAAAACAGGATTCTACCCAGAACCTCAGGTGGAGCACAGTCCTGCTGACTCTTTGATCTCAGACTTCTAGCCTCCAGAACTGTAAGAGAATACATTCCTGTAGTTTTGAGCTACCTAGTTTGTTGTAGGGTGTGGATATCTTTGGGGGGCACTTCTCAGCCTGTCATCATGGGCTGATACTTCCTAAAGCATAACTCGATACTCCATCCAAAGGTCTTATTTCTAACGTGTAAAATAGGCCCCTCTAATGCACAAACGTGCATTCTTTACCATGATTTAACAGGAAATGCCCAAAAACCAAACCATGATGCCTAAAAAGTCTAATATTTGCTCCCACAGCTCTTCATGGAACAATGCTAGCTGTCTGGCAAATTGCCCTCTGTCTAACCATTTTATATTTCCCTGAGGAGTCTTCTCACATACACCCAATGGATCAACTTCATTTCCTCTAGCATAGAAATTAGTGAAAGGAATACATTATAGGAATATATTGAGCTTTGTGCCGGGAGAGAGGGCTTCCCAGGTGGCTCAGGGTTAAAGAATCTGCCTGCCAATACAGGAGACCAGGGTTCAATCCCTGGGTTGAGAAGATCCCCTGGAGGAGGAAATGGCAACCCACTCCAGTATTCTTGCCTGGGGAAATCCCAAGAACAGAGGAGTATGACAGGCTACAGTCCACAGGGTCACAAAGACTCAACTATGGGTACACATGCTCAGTGCTGCTGGGAAAGTGGTACTGGGAAAGACATATGGTCTTAAGAAATGTTTTTGAAATGCGTAGTTTCAAAGAACAGAGTAAATCTCATAAACGACTGACCTCTGTAAGTAAAGCTTCTATGAGATGCCCAACCAGACTCCTAGGGAAGAAAATATCTGGGTCCCTTCAGTTTCATCAGCAACTACAGCTCCAATTTCCTTCAGGTGAACGGTGACCCAGTGGGCCATAGAAAGTTTGAGTCCTGTGAGTTTTGTGGTTGCCTTCTGTGATCATGTGTATTTTGACTTCAGATGTCATTTATATTTAAGAAATTCAGGAAGCTGGATTCTGCCATAGGTCAAGTTGAAAAACATGCACAGGAATGTCAATACCCTGTAAGCCACTGCACGTTTACAATCCACGTAGGACGGAAAGGTCATAGATGTCCTCTGAAGTCATTTATTTCCTACATTAAAAGAACAAAAACATAGAAAAGGCATCTAAAATGTGCTTCTGGGTGCCGGCTAACGGTTGTGACTAAGAAGAGCACAGAAACTGGAGGTCAAATGCTTTGCTTCACATTTCAGCCAGCACTTTGCACAGGGAACCACAGTCAATATCCTGTGATAAATCAGAATGGAAAATAATTTTTAAAAAGAATATATATATATACACACATATACATATTAACAGAATCACTTTGCTGTTTAACCGAAATTAACACAATTGTAAATTAGCTGTACTTCAATTTTTAAAAATCTTAAAAAAAAAAAAAATCCCAGCCAGCAGAACAGCTCCCTGGCTTGTGACCTTGGGCAAAGGAGTCATTCTCACAGATGAAGAGCAAGGGCCTTGTGAGGTTAAGATACTAAGCCAGGAATGTGACGCTTTTAGATGCCAGGCGCTCTGCTCAGCACTCTTAAAACAATTGCTGCGCAGTCGGCGCCCAGGGGCCTCGGCGGCGCGCCCTCTGCTGGCGCCTAGGGGCACCGCCCAGCTGCCAGGAGCTCCAGGGAACGAGACCAGGAGGCTCCAGGAGCAGGTACCAGCATCATCACCCAGCACCTAGTGTGGTTCCGTCCTTTCACCCAGACCGGGCCACAACCCAGGAGTGAAGAGCCACGTCGCGGTGGCCGCCTGGGGCTAGAGGAGGCCCAGCCAGGGCGCAGAGCTGTTGCTGATGATCAACTGATCATCTAGTTAAGATTGTCCTCTGACTCTCTCCATTATTCAGTTCAGTTCAGTCGCTCAGTCGTGTCCGACTCTCCGCGACCCCATGAATCACAGCACGCCAGGCCTCCCTGTCCATCACCAACTCCCGGAGTACACTCAAACTCATGTCCACAGAGTCGGTGATGCCATCCAGCCATCTCATTCTCCGTCGTCCCCTTCTCCTCCCGCCCCCAACCTTTCCCAGCATCAGAGTCTTTTCCAGTGAATCAACTCGTCGCATGAGGTGGCCAAAGTATTGCAGTTTCAGCTTTAGCATCAGTCCCTCCAATGAACATCCAGGATTGATCTCCTTTAGAATGGACTGGTTGGATCTCCTTGCAGTATAAGGGACTCTCAAAATCACTGCAGATGCTGATTGCAGCCATGAAATTAAAAGACGCTTGCTCCTTGGAAGGAAAGTTATGACCAACCTTGATAATATATTAAAGAGCAGAGACATTACTTTGCCAACCAAGGTCCGTCTAGTCAAGGCAATGGTTTTTCCCGTGGTCGTGTATGGATGTGAGAGTTGGACTGTGAAGAAAGCTGATCGCTGAAGAATCGATGCTTTTGAACTGTGGTGTTGGAGAAGACTCTCCATTGTAATGGCACCTTTTTTCCATATATAACTAACCAGTAAGCTACTCTTAGATAACATGCAACTCGGTATGCCACAGAACCCAAGTATAGTTCCATAAAAGAATTCCATTGGTGACCTTGAATAGGGAGAGTGATGGAGCGTTGGGTGGGGATGTAGTCTTTGACAAAAGAATTCTGAGATATGTGTTACCTTCGGAGACTGTGGTTGGACCATGGTCTGCCCGCATAATATTCCTTTCTGACTTGTGGCCTGGAAGTGAAGTAGAGAAATACAAGGTACAGTGAAGGAAGCTTCTATCAGGCGTGAGAAGCTCACGGTCGGTGGAATATCTAAAGCAATTCTACCTTGTCTTTCTCTTCTCCTTTCCCTACCCTACCTAGGCATTTTGGGGCATTTGTGTATATTTGCTACTGTTTGTTGTTTGGGAATCAGAGTGAGGGATCAGGACTCTTACGTGCTTATAATCATTTATCTCTTTGCCTATAATCTTAACAGACTGCAATTTGAAGGCACAGGGAGCTTGCTGCTGCTGCTGCTAAGTCACTTCAGTCGTGTCCGACTCTGTGTGACCCCGTAGACGGAAGCCCACCAGGCTCCCCCATCCCTGGGATTCTCAAGGCAAGAACACTGGAGTGGGTTGCCATTTTAGACAGCTTCTAAAACATATTAGTTTTTGCAGAAGTAGAAATGAGAAAGTAAAATTGAATATGTTGAACAAGTAGTTTAAAAAAACTTGGAGAAATAAGAAATGGTGACTGAATTATTTATCTACAGAACTGGAAATTGTAAACAATTAGTGAACAATTTCTCTTTTGATTTACATTACATGTTTCAGCCCTGTATCTCATAGTCCTGTATCTGACTTTGCTGGAAATTCATACATAGGTCTTTAATGTATTTCTCAGACTATATGATTAGTCTCCCCTGTTTCACCTGCTCCATAAAGGCATTTTAAAATTTGTTCAAATACTGAACTATTTAAGTCCAAAAGACATGCTATTTTATAGAGATCTGTTACGCTTTTACACTAGAAGTCCTCAAGGCTTAAAATTCATAAGCCTTTATTTATGTATACATATAATATAAATTTATCATATAATATACATGCATATATGTAAAAGTAGAGAATATCTCACCATCAAAACTACAATAATATGGGAATTAAATGATTTTTAAAATGATACACTGGGTTAAGTGCCAAGGAGAATGAAGTTTCGAAAGATCAGCAAAAGTCCTTCCGAGGAAGTGGCCTTTAATCTGAAGAATGAGCAGAAAGGAGGCGGAGTCTTTGCCTGGGGAAACAATGCAGAAGTGTGAAGTGTCATCTGGGCGGATTTCTCTCCCTAAAGAACTGCACACGGTCCATGTACCCGGACCCTGAAGGGAGGAAGTGAGGTGGACTTGGACCGGTCCACTGCGGACAGGTCACGCAGAGGCTGCAACCTGTGTAAGGGTTTTAGATTGCATCCAAAAATGCAGTGGGGGAGCCAGTCACAGGTTTTAATCAAGGGCAGAGATTCAGGTTGATTTAGGGAAGCTTCCGTTTCCCTTTTACATGCCCTAGGTTGCCTACAGCAGGTCCAAGAGTCAGGCCATTACACACTGCAGAATGAGATTTCAAAACAAACAAGTGGAGGTGGGAGGAGGGGGGCCGCGGGGAAGCAAGCCATCAAGACGGTTCTGGAAATCTGACTGCCGGAGCCTGAGCAGCTTTGAACCACTAAAGCTGCAGCAGGTTGTTCAGAGCGCCTTTTAGACCCGCCTATCCGACCGAATTCCCTGGTGGCTCAGAGGTTAAAGCGTTTGCCTCCAATGCTGGAGACCTGGGTTCGATCCCTGGGTCAGGAAGATCCCCTGGAGAAGGAAATGGTAACCCACTCCAATATTCTTGCCTGGAATCCCATGGACAGAGAAGCCTGGTAGGCTACAGTCCACGGGGTCACAAAGAGTCGGAAACGACTGAGTGACTTCACTTATCCGACCGCCGCAGATCCTGATCAGGCCGCGCCTGGGGCTGGCGCTCTTTCGCCGCCTTCCCGCGAGGCCCTCAGGCGGGTTTCGGCGGCATATGGACTGTACGGATCGACCCGCGACCCTCGCGCAGGGGCTTCCCCGGGACCTCGCCAAGTCCGAAGTTCGCGGGCGAGCAGTGATCGGACCACAACCCCGAGGACGGCTGGTCCCGCCGCCTTCTGCTCCCAGGGGACAGGCTGCGATGTGCGGTCCAGTCTTTGGACTGGGAGCCCGTGGGAGATGCACAGGATGGGGAAAGGCCTGGAAAACCGAGCCGGCCCTAGGAGGGGTGAATGTTTGGTGGTCAGGCCGATAGCCTTGGTGATCGCAGGAGAGGAGAGAAGGAGAGTTCTAAGGGTGCCTGGGGTGTTGGTGTGAATGTCAGCTCTGGTGTGCAAGAAATACCGCACCTCTTAATTTTCTGCATCTCATTTTATGACTCCTCTGAGCCACGTGCGACCCACCCTTCCCTGTCCCCTTCTGATGGACTGGGTAAAAATTACACCATGTTTTTTGTTTGTTTGTTTTGGGGGGTGCTCCCCTTCCCAGGGATTAAGCCAAGTTCTGGAAGCAGTGATTTTTGTGGGTAAACGCATGATTAAGTAACTTACCTGAGGTCCCATTACCAAAAGTGGCCCTCAGGATTCAAACCCAGACGGCTCAGATTCCAGAGGCCATGCTCTCAAGCAACTTGCTAGATCCCTCTCTGAAATGTTTGGCTTCATTCAGCCATATCTGACGCCAGCTTGGGACCACAGTGCCCTGAACTACAAGCCCACTGGACTGGGAGTCAAAAAATAGGACTGGCAGTCAGCAGGTAGCCTAAAGCAAGACTTCAGTTACCCCGGGAAGAAACGGGTTTAGTATAGCCAATTCACTTTGCTGTACAGTAGAAACTAACCCAATGGTTGTGAAGCATCTATATGCCAATAAAAATTAAGAAAAGAAACAGGGTTAATGTCCAAGGTCTACAAATTCTAGGGAGTGTAACTGGTCATTGGCAGGCCAGCATGTAACCCATCCTGCGGGTGATGTGGCGGCTCCAAGGTGAAGTGCCCTCATCACCACTAATGGGAAACTGGATTCTGTAAGAATAAATGGTTGATGGACAAGGTGAGAATGGTGAGAAATGCTGATGATTAGGGCATTTGCCACCTCCACCCCCAACAGCCACCCCCCACCCCACCTCCCTTCATACAGACTCCACACTTCCTGGTTGAAGAACTAAGTGCCACATTCTGCGTGGGGTGGCAAATAAAAAAAAGGAGAAGATAAATAAATTTAAAACCCCTCACTTTTGGAATAGATTTCCTGGTTCTAATCCAATCCCTCCTCCACCAGGGCAGCATTATGGAAACTTAGATCTGGAAAAAAGCCTTAAAGGTCATTGTATTAGTTTTCCACCAAATTTGATGGATTGAAACACATTACTTTATTATCTTACAGTTCTCTGCATTTAGAATTCCAACAGAAGTAAAAAAATTCAACGCATGTCAAAAAATCAGATAGCAGGGCTATGATTGTTTCTGGGGGCTCTTGCTGGGTTGGCGGGGTCTTTCTTGCCTTTCTTACTTCTTTAGAGGCTAACTTTATTACTTGGTTTGTGACCCCCATTCTCCTTCTTCAAAACCAGCAATGTTGCCTCTTCTGACCCTTCTTTACATCATCCTCTGATTCTGACCTCAGTGGGGAAAGCGTTCCTGATTTTAAGGACATGGGGTTAGACCAAACACCCCCAACCCCCTGCCAATAATCCAGGATCATCTCCCCACTTTAAAGTCCTTATCTTAATCACATCTGTGAAGTCCCTTTTGCCATATAAGGTAGCATCCAATAGGTTCTAGGGATTCAGTCAGTTCAGCTGAGTCGCTCAGTCATATACAACTCTTTGTGACCCCATGGACTGCAGCACGCCAGGCCTCCCTGTCCATCACCAATTCCTGGAACCTACTCAAACTCACCAGTTGTGTTGGTGATGCCATCCAACCATTTCATCCTCTCTCATCCCCTTCTCCGCCCCCTTCAATCTTTTCCAGCATCAGGGTATTTTCCAAAGAGTCAGTTCTTTGCATCAGGTGGCCAAAGTATTGGAGTTTCAGCTTCAGCATCAGTCCTTCCAATGAATATTCAGGACTGCTTTCCTCAGGATTGACTGGCTGGATCTCCTTGCAGTCCAAGAGACTCTCAAGAGTCTTCTCCAACACCACAGTTCAAAAACATTGATTCTTCACGCTCAGCTTTCTTTATAGTCCAACTCTCACAACCATATAAGACTACTGGAGAAACCATAGCTTTGACTGGATGGACCTTTGTTGACAAAGTAATGTCTCTGATTTTTAATAAACTGTCTAGGTTGATCATAGCCTTTCTTCCAAGGAGCAAGAGTCTTTTAATCTCATGGCTGCAGTCACCATCTACCGTGATTTTGGAGCCCAAAAAAATAAAGTCTGACACTGTTTCCACTGTTTTCTCATCTATTTCCCATGAAGTGATGGCACCAGCTGCCAAGGTCGTAGTTTTCTGAATGTTGAGTTTTAAGCCACTTTTTCACTCTCCTCTTTAACTTTCATCAAGAGGTTGTTTAGTTCTTCTTCACTTTCTGCCATAAGAGTGGTCTCATCTGCATATCTGAGGTTATTGATATTTCTCCCAGCAATCTTGATTCCAGCTTGTGCTTCATCCAGCCTGGAATTTCTCATAATGTACTCTGCATGTAAGTTAAATAAGCTGGGTGACAATATACAGCCTTGACGTACTCCTTTTCCTATTTGGAACCAGTCTGTGTTTCCATGTCCAGCTCTAACTGTTGCTTCCTGACTTGCATACAGGTTTCTCAAAAGGCAGGTCAGGTGGTCTGGTATTCCCATCTCTTTCAGAATTTTCCACAATTTGTTGAGATCCACACAGTCAAAGGCTTTGGCATAGTCAATAAAGCAGAGGTAGATGTTTTTCTGGAACTCTCTTGCTTTTTCGATGATCCAGGGGATGTTGGCAATTGGATCTCTGGTTCCTCTGCCTTTTCTAAATCCAGCTTGAATATCTGGAAGTTCATGGTTCACGTACTATTGAAGCCTGGCTTGGAGAAGTTTGAGCATTCCTTTGCTAGCGTGTGAGACGAGTGCCATTGTGTGTTAGTTTGAACATTCTTTGGCACTGCCTTTCTAGGGATTAGGGCATGAGGATCTGCTGGGGAGGGTTGTTATTCTGCCTACTTTCTGCAAGAAGGTAGAAACATGCTGTTCTGAGTACTTCCACTGACAGCAGGGAGGTTAGCACTTTGTGAGGCTGCCGAGGGTGATGTTCAACTCCAGTTGCCTCTGATCTACGGGCGACGGCCACCTCCAAGTCAGAAGATGAGCGTGCTCGGTGCCGGTGGCTCCCACGCAGTCTTTACCTCCAGAAATGCAGAAGAAGCCCTGTCTGCTGCCCCCACTTACATACAGCCATGTGACATTCTTGAAACATGTGAAGACAGCCAGAAGATTTCGCTGTTGAATCCCAGACCACCTGACCTGCCTCTTGAGAAACCTGTATGCAGGTCAGGAAGCAACAGTCAGAACTGGACATGGAACAACAGACTGGTTCCAAATGGGAAAAGGAGTACGTCAAGGCTGTATATTGTCACCTTGCTTATTTAACTTCTATACAGAGTACATCATGAGGAGTGCTGGGCTGGAAGAAGCACAAGCTGGAATCAAGATTGCCGGGAGAAATATCAATAACCTCAGATATGCAGATGACACCACCCTTATGCGGAAAATGAAGAGGAACTAAAAAGCCTCTTGATGAAAGTGAAAGAGGAGAGTGAAAAGGTTGGCTTGAAGCTCAACATTCAGAAAACAAAGATCATGGCATCTGGTCCCATCACTTCATGGGAAATAGATGGGGAAACAGTGGAAGCAGTGTCAGACTTTATTTTTTGGGGCTCCAAAATCACTGCGGATGCTGATTGCAGCCATGAAATTAAAAGACGCTTACTCCTTGGAAGGAAAGGTATGACCAACCTAGATAGCATATTAAAAAGCAGAGACATTACTTTGCCAACCAAGGTCCGTCTAGTCAAGGCTATGGTTTTTTCCGTGGTCTTGTATGGATGTGAGAGTTGGACTATGAAGAAAGCTGAGCGCCAAAGAATTGATGCTTTTGAACTGTGGTGCTGGAGAAGACTCTTGAGAGTCCCTTGGACTGCAAGGAGATCCAACCAGTCCATTCTGAAGGAGATCAATCCTCGGTGTTCATTGGAAGGACTGATGCTAAAGCTGAAACTGCAATACTTTGGCCACCTCATGCAACGAGTTGACTCACTGGAAAAGACTCTGATGCTGGGAAGGATTGGGGGTGGGAGGAGACGGGAACGACAGAGAATGAGATGGCTGGGTGGCATCACCAACTCGATGGGCATGAGTTTGCATGAACTCCGGGAGTTGGTGATGGACAGGGAGGCCTGGCATGCTGCGATTCATGGGGTCGCAAAGAGTCGGACACGACTGAGTGACTGAACTGAACTGAACTGAGAAGATTTCACTGTTATCCCTTATATGTAGGTTCTATTCTAGGCTTCAGAGATGGGGGAGTTTATCATCCAACGTCCTTAACCTCGTAACACTTCTGGTGAAGAAAACAGGTGGATGATCCAACGAACTGTGTTAGCATGGCCTTGAGTACCACCAGATCAAGGGTACTAAAAAATTCTTGAAAGAATGGATTTTTAAGTTGTATTTATTTTTGGCTGCTCTGCCTGCTGCCTGCGGGCTTTCTCTAGTTGCATTGAACCAGGTCTCCTGCCTAGTTGTGCTTGCTCCTCGTTGCAGTGGCTTCTTGGTTGCAGAGTATGGGCTCTAGGGCGAGTGGGCTCAGTCGCTGTGGTACACCAGCTTAGTTGCCCCTCAGCATGTGGGATCCTCCCTGACCAGGAATCGAACCAGTGTCCCCAGCATGGGCAGGCAGATTCCTAAAATCTGGACCACCAGGGAAGTCTGAAAGAATTTATTTTTTCTTAATCATGTAAATAACAATTTTAAAAAGAAGTTAGAAACTTTATACATATGTTTCATATTTCAGGGTTGTTTTTGCTTTGGATTATAATGGGGGGAACATCAGACCCTTCTCACACCCACAGTCGTCTGAAAATCTTACTCTAGCCCTGAGGGAGAGAAGATTTTAGTAAGAGAGAATAGTTTCAATTAGAGTAAGCCAAGATGATTTCCTGGAAAAAGTTGAGACTTCCAAGATGAGTAGATTTAGATAAAGGCTAGAGGGGAAGCCATACTGTAAACTTCTGCTGATGCCATGGCAGCCAGAGAAGACAGGATTTGGGCAGATAATCCTTTCAGTTTGGGTCCAGTATATACAGAGTTTTTAAATAGAAGTCTTCTCAAAGGCACTGAGAAGAGACGCTCGGCTCCGGCGCAACCGACCACGTGCAGAATCGTGGCTGAGATGAGCTGCCCCGCGCCCAGGGTTAGGGCGGTGGCCGAGAGGAGCTGTACCACGTCCAGGAGGCGGTGGCTGCTTGGGCACCGGAGGGCCGAGAGGAGCTGATCTACATTCAAAGCAGGAGGCGCGGCCTTGAGGAGATACCCCTCGTCCAAGGTAAGGTACAGCGGCTGCGCCTTGCTGGAGCAGCTGGGAAGAGATACTCCACGACCAAGTGGAATATAAGAATCCAGTGTTCTGGGAAGGAAGGAACAAGATGGCGGAGGGATAAGATGGCAAGACCACTTTCTCCCCCACAAATTCATCAAAAGAACATTTGAATGCGGAGTAAAGTCCACAAAACAACTTCTGAATACTGGCAGAGG
This sequence comes from Moschus berezovskii, assembly GCF_049115385.1. Lineage (NCBI taxonomy): Eukaryota > Metazoa > Chordata > Mammalia > Artiodactyla > Moschidae > Moschus > Moschus berezovskii. Next base: position 53,472,850 of record NC_142472.1, read on the forward strand.
ACATCAGGCTCCCAGAAAAGCAGCCCATTGTCTTCTAAAGGAGAGAGAAGAAATCCAGCTCCTCCCACCAGAACACCGACACATGCTTCCCTAACCAGGGAACCCGGACAAGTCACCCGTCCAACCCCACACACAGCGAAGAAACTACGTAATAAAGAGAACTCCACAAACTGCAAGAAGAGGGAAAGGCCACCCCAAGCAAAGCAATATAAGCAAGATGAAGAGGCAGAGAAATACCCAGCAAGTAAAGGAACAAGATAATTGCCCACCAACACAAACAAAAGAAGAAGATATAGGGAATTTACCTGATAAAGAATTTCAAATTTTGATGGTGAAAATGATTCAAAATCTTGAAAGCAAAATGGAGTTACAGATAAATAACCTGGAGAAAAGGATTGAGAAGATGGAAGAAAGATTTAATAAGGACTTAGAAGAAATAAAAAAGAGTCAATATACAATGAATAATGTAATAGATGAGATCAGAAACACTCTGGAGGGAACAAACAGTAGAATAACAGAGGCAGAAGACAGGATAAGCGAACTAGAAGATAGAATTGTAGAAATAAATGAAACAGAGAGGAAAAAAGAAAAACGAATTAAAAGAAATGAGGACAATATTAGAGACCTCTGGGACAATGTTAAACGCTCCAACATTCGAATCATAGGAGTCCCAGAAGAAGAAGACAAAAAGAAAGACCATGAGAGAATACTTGAGGAGATAATAGTTGAAAACGTCCCTAAAATGGGGAAAGAAATAATCACCCAAGTCCAAGAAACACAGAGAGTCCCCAACAGGATAAACCCAAGGCGAAATACTCCAAGACACATATTAATCAAATTAACAAAGATCAAACACAAAGAACAAATATTAAAAGCAGCAAGGGAAAAGCAGCAAATAACACATAAGGGGATTCCCATAAGGATAACAGCTGATCTTTCAACAGAAACTCTTCAGGCCAGAAGGGAGTGGCAAGACATACTTAAAGTGATGAAAGAAAATACCCTACAGCCCAGATTACTATACCCAGCAAGGATCTCATTCAAATATGAAGGAGAAATCAAAAGCTTTACAGACAAGCAAAAGCTGAGGGAATTCAGCATCACCAAACCAGCTCTCCAACAAATGCTAAAGGATCTTCTATAGACAAGATACACAGAAAGAGTGTATAAACTTGAACACAAAGCAATAAAGAAAATGGCTACGGGATCATACTTATCAATAATTACCTTAAACGTAAATGGGTTGAAATTTTCAAAAAGGCTAGGAAACAATTCTCATAGCCATCAATAGTTCAGTGTTGAGTTCATGAATAGTTTTTAAAGTTTGGGACAAACTGTAGTATTTGCTATTTGAAGTACTATTTGTAATTGGCATATTACGATGTAACATTGGTCTTCATTTCCATCTTAAAACGCCTAAAAATGCCTAACAGATTTTTAGATTTGTGAATTTTAGTTGAAATGTATTTTACGATGTTACTAAACCTGCAGAAATATTGAAATATTTCAGAGAACTTATTCACTGTACATTTAATTTATTTTATTTATAAAAGTTATGAACTGTAGAAAGTTTTACTTGTTGAGTCAAATGCTTGTTGCTTCAAATGCTTGTTGCATTTGAAGTGCTAGTTACAAGAAAATCAAATACCTTCAATGTATAAATGCTATTAAGTTTTTAAAGGACTCTGGAGTATAAGTAAGTTTGTTTAAAGAAATTTAGTCTGTTCAACTTGAAAAAAATAAATAAAATTGGAAAAAAACAAAACAAAACAAAAAAAAGGCACTGAGAAGACTAGGAATTCTGTGGCAACGGGGGAGCACACCACCTGCCTCTATGCAAAGAGCCTGTGAAACAAGAAAAAAACCGGCTCTACAGGCTACAAACCCTGGAGCGTGTTACCCTTTGTGTGTTAGTCACTCAATCCTGTCCAATTCTTTGCAGTATTATGGACTGTAGCCCACCAGGCTCCCCTATCCATGGGATTTTCCAAGCAAGAATACTGGAGTGGCTTGCCATTCCCTTCTCCAGGGGATCTTCCTGACCCAGATCTCCTGCATTGCAGGGGGATTTCTTACCTAAGTGGGTTGCCATTTCCTTCTCCAGGGGATCTTCCCGACCCAGGGATCGAACCCGGGTCTCCCGCATTGCAGGCAAATGCTTTAACCTCTGAGCCACCAGGGAAAAACCCTCTGGGCCACCAGGGAAGCTCAAACACCCTTTAGCTTCCTGTGATTGAGTTTATCTGAGTCTCCCACAGAGCTCCAGGCACTGGCAACCTGTACAATCTGGGAGATGCTCTGGAGGGTGAAGTTCATCAGGTTATTTGTTCTTAGTCATTTAACTTCTACCCTCTTCCCCTTGGTCGAAAAACATGCTCGCCATGTGCATTCTGGAAAGTGTAATTTGCATTCACATTGTATACTGCTGCTTCTGAAATATAGATGAAGGCTTAGAGGGTGAAACAGCTGCCTGCAATGCAAGAGACCTGGGTTTGATCCCTGGGTTGGGAAGATCCCCTGATGAAGAAAATGGCAACCCACTCCAGTACTCTTGCCTGGAAAATCCCATGAATGGAGGAGCCTGGTAGGCTAAAGTCCATGGGGTCACAAAGAGTCTGAGCGACTGAGCGACTGGCGGGACCTCACAAAGAGTCTGAGTCATCACACGACTGAGCGACGACTCCTTTTTGTTTGAAATACTGTAGATAAACGTAACTAACTTTCACTCCAATTTCCTGACAGAAAATTAAAATCTGGTTGTTGTTTTTTCTTTTCAACTCAGTTTTCTAGAGATTCTGCAGCTGACACCGTAACGTTGAATGTTCACTGGTAGACTGAATTATCTGTTGACCTCACCTCTTCACTGTTTAGAAATTGATGCATTTTATAATTAACATTTGAGGTCTCCCCTTCGGCTTTCTTATTTGACTGCTTTGTTGCAAAATAATCATTTATGGGGGGTTTTTTGTTTTTGTTTTTTTTTTAGGCATGTTTGCCTTTAAAACTCAGAATAATTCTGACTTATTTGACTCCAGGTCAATTTCAGTCATATTTCCAAAGACCTTCTTAATGATTGCTGGAAGTGTTTCTGGCATTGTTTTGGATGGAACCAAGTTTGTATCCTGTGAGGATAATCTCATTCTCAGTGATTCTTATTTTTAAATTTTGTTTGGTCCCTAAGCGGGTATGCTGAGTTGAAACTTGAAACTGCATTAAAGTGAAGACAGGGTCTAAAATGAAAAATAAAAGATGGTACAATGCTGTCTGAGTAAACAGTGAAACGATACTGGTATCATTCTTTTTCAGTTCTCTATGAGGTGCTGGAGAACTCTGCTCACCCTCTTCTTTTACTACCTGTATCAACTCAGAGAACGTGGGCCTCATAGTAGCAAAGATCAAGTGGTTCCCCTTCCCTTAGGGCAAAATGAAATCTTTCTGGGGCAGGTGACTTGGTTTCTTTCCTTATTTATACATAGGTTGGGATATTTAAAACTGTAACATGATTAAGACAATTTAAGCAAACCAAGCTCTACCCATTTAATGTTCACACATACTAGAGGAAATAACCAATAACCTAACCCTCAAAGAATGCCCTTAGGGGAAGTTTTTTTCTTGGTATAGTAGGAGAGTTGACAGACTTAAAGGTATGACCACCACAGTATCACATCATTACTGATATCGTAGCCACAGACAATGGGCGGGACCTCAGAAAACACAGGAGACTCCTCCAGGGAGATTTGCACGAAGCGGCAAGGAGACTTTGAGAAGAACTGGAGATCACCCATGAGGAAGAACTGTAAAAAATCGTTTCCCTTCCATTCCGTTCCGTTCAGTCGCTCAGTCGTGTCCGACTCTTTGCGACCCCGTGGACTGTAGCCTACCAGGCTTTTCCATTTTACCCAATTTGTCACTGTTCACCACACCTCTTCCCCAGAGGATGGCATGGCTGGGGGGTTCCTGGGTTATTCACCAGTGTCTACAACAACATTCAGATTCTTTGGTCACTTCAGTTCAGTTCAGTTCAGTTCAGTTGCTCAGTCGTGTCCAACTCTTTGTGACCCCGTGAGTTACAGCACACCAGGCCTCCCTGTCCATCACCAACTCCCAGAGTTCACTCAAACTCATGTCCATTGAGTCGGTGATGCCATCCAGCCATCTCATTCTCTGTCGTCCCATCTCCTCCCACCCCCAATCCTTCCCAGCATCAGGGTCTTTTCCAGTGAGTCAACTCGTTGCATGAGGTGGCCAAAGTATTGGCATTTCAGCTTTAGCATCAGTTCTTCCAATGAACACCCAAGACTGATCTCCTTTAGAATGGACTGGTTGGATCTCCTTGCAGTCCAAGGTCACTTAGCATGAAGCAAAAATCCAGAAATCCAAGATATGTTTCCGGTACTGCTACTAGGCCTTTTGATTGATTTGGGTATATTATTCATTTCTCTGTAGTTGAGTTTCTTCCAAAATAAACATAAATAATTCTTACCTAACCTACTCTCAAGTTGGTTTGAATATCAAATGAGACATGAAGAATGAAATCCCTTTGGGCAGATGAAATGTCATAGAAAATTAGGATGATGTGCTGATGAGTGATATTATCAGCATTCCAGAGTGGGACTAGCACACTCTCCTTCCTTTCCAGATTATTGGCAGTAAGAGAGAATCATATAATAATCAGACTGGGGGATTCCCATTAGCTTTCAATATACTGTTATTCATGAAACAAGTATCAAAGAGTTTTGTGGCTGTGCCAGCTTCCTGAAAACCTAGGAAGCACTGTGAGTCCAGAAGAGGCATTCATTGTTAGAGCTCAGAGGTGGAGTGCTTTAACAATGATACAAGGCAGCTTCTTATCTCTGCCTCAAAGCATCACTAAACACCCGCCCCAAACAAAAAAGGAAAACCTTTAACTGATTCCCAGAAGCACAGACTTTGCAGAAAAGCTGGAAGAGAGAGGGTCAGTGAGCAAGAATAAAAATAGAGTACATTTAGGAAGAAAAAACAGAGACGTCAGTATCACCCTGGCAGATACAGAACAAATAATGAACAAAATTACCCCAAGGCTAAGTCAAGTGGGTCATAAGTTGGATATGAGTCAGCAAGGACTGGGGACGATGTTAACAATATTTATGGAGGACTGTGTGCTGGGGGGTTTTAGTGTATACATGCCTTATCTTGTTTAACCCCTTGGAGAAGGCAATGGCAAGCCACTCCAGTACTATTGCCTAGAAAATCCCATGGATGGAGGAGCCTGGTAGGCTGCAGTCTGTGGGATCGCTAAGGGTCGGACACGACTGAGCGACTTCATTTTCACTTTTCACTTTCACACATTGGAGAAGGAAATGGCAACCCACTCCAGTGTTCTTGCCTGGAGAATCCCAGGGATGGGGGAGCCTAGTGGGCTTCCGTCTATGGGGTCACACAGAGTCGGACACGACTGAAGTGACGCAGCAGCAGGTAGGTATCACTGTATCCATATTTCACAAACCAGGAAAACATTGCCCAGAGCATTACAATACTTGCCCAAGGCCTCCAAGCCATCATGTGGCAAATTTGGGACTTGAGCTGACATCTGTCACCCAAGTCTGTGTTCCTAATCAAGACTGTCAGTTGCCTCTCTGAGAGCATCCTGCTCATGGAGGACAAGGGGGCACAGTTCTGGGCTTTGGCAGAGGGACTTAGCAAACCTTAAGAGGATCCTGTGGGTAGAAGTGAGAGGGATAAAATTATTTCAATGTGGGAATCTGCTCGATAGGTTAGTACTTAGGAGTTACTGGTATGAATTACCTCTGGGTTTACTGCTTTCTGGGCTCTCCAGGTGACTTGGTGGTAAAGAGTTCACCTGCCAACGAGACCTAAGAGACGAGGGTTTGATCCCTGTGTCAGGAAGATCCCCTGGAGGAGGAAATGGCAACCCACTTCAGTATTCTTGACTGGAGAGTCCCATGGACAAAGGAGCCTGGCAGGCTACAGTCTATGGAGTCACAAAGAGTCGGATGCAACTGAGCAACTGAGCATACACAAAAAACTGGGAAAAAGAGCTAAGCTGAAACCCGTAGGAAAGTTAACTTACCTCATGACAGTTGAGGTTAAGCAATAGAAAATGGTTACTGGTGGTTTTGGAGAGAAGCAGGATTCAGACTAAATGTGGATCCAGTTGTGACTGTTTCTGGAAATGAAGGATGCTACGTGTTTGCGGTGACCATGCAGGAGTACCATGCCAAAGGGCCTCCAAGTGAGAGGGTCACTTCCTAGGCAGATTGATAGATAAGAAGTCTTAGGGTCCCCAAGGAGAAAGGGGTCTGGAATTCTCAAGGATGAAGAAAGGACAAACTTTTTTGTCCCTCTATATTCCTTAGGATTATATAACAATAATGTATCCTGCTTGAGGACAGTCTCTGGAAAAAAACCTTCTGGCTAATCCTGTTATCTTAAGGTGTAGATTATGGGAGGAGGTCTAGTGAGGTCTTTACAACCTCCAGACATTCTTTTGATTCATTGTAATAACTAATTAGAGAGTATATAACTCCATGGTTAACACTAGCAAAGGGGTACTCTTTCTGCCCCCTTCTGATGCCTATGTCAGAAGCTTTCTCTATCTCCTTTACACTTAAATAAAACTTTATTACACAAAAGCTCTGCGTGATCAAGCCTCGTCTCTGGCCCCAGATTGATTTCTTCTCCTCCGGAGGCCAAGAATCCCGGCGTCTTTTTGTGGTTCAGCAACAACTTTTCACAAGTGTCACCCTTTGTTTGGGCTTGCCAAGGCTTCCAGGTCCAAGCTTCTGTTCTTTCAGCTGCCCCAGGTAATGACTGACCTGAGCAGGGACAAGAGCTGGGCCATCCCTGCCCACTGGGGGACTCCCCTGCCAGCCTTGACGATGCTCCCACTGAGGTTCCTCTCCCAGAACCACCCAGTGGTCTGAAACTTCTCCTCCCCAAGGCCCCTCCTTCCCTCTTGTCTGAGGTGTGAGACATGCAAAGTAGCCTGGAGTTTCGCCTCACCTGCTCCTGCTCTGACCCTTTTATCCTTAACAGGTGTTTCCCCAGTAAATCTCCTGTATGTATAATCTTTGGAGGAGGAAATGACAACCCACTCCACTATTCTTTCCTAGGAAATGCTATGGACAGAGGAGCCTGGTGGGCTCCAGTCCATAGCGTCGCAAAAGAGTTGAGTACGACTTAGAGACAGAGCAAAGCAACAACAATGTATAAATCATCAAGTGTGTCTGCTTCTCAGAGACCCAGGCTAACATCATGTTTTGTTGTGAGAGGAAAGTAATCTTTTGTCTTTAAAAGTAGGCTCTGTGATTAACTGAAACATTTGAAGGGCAGGCTCCCTTCAAAGAGGATGTGCTTAGATAGTCCATCTTCTCCTAGGCCTGAGATTCTATGAGTCTGTCTCTGGGGCTTAAATATAACAGAGGTTGAATGTTCCTAGTTTATTTCATTTTTATAAGATACTCAGTGTTATACAGCCAAAGAAATATGACCTTAAAATGTTTGCTGCTAAGTCACTTCAGTCGTGTCCGACTCTGTGTGACCCCATAGACGGAAGCCCACCAGGCTCCCCCGTCCCTGGGATTCTCCAGGCAAGAACACTGGAGTGGGCTGCCATTTCCTTCTCCAATGTGTGAAAGTGAAAGTGAAGTCGCTCAGTCGTGTCCGACTCTTAGCGACCCCACGGACTGCAGCCTTCCAGGCTCCTCCATCCATGGGATTTTCTAGGCAAGAGTACTGGAGTGGTTTACCTAAACGATAATGAGAAATGCCTGAATGACACCATCACTGTCCCTGTCACCATCTCCGATCTGAAACCTGCACGGCTCTAGCACATGCTGTTAAAATTACTGCAGAAGTGAATGCAGCTTCATATTCATTTGTACTAGAAGGCCACAGATCTGAGGATCAGCTTTGGAACTGAATTGAATCCCAAGAGCAACGTGATGAACCAGCTCAAACTTCCCCCACTCAAGAGTCTTCAGAGATGTAGTGCTCAAAATAAAACATACCCTATATATATATATATATATGTATATATATATATATGTATATATATATATACACTTGCTGAAAGTATTTATGAATCTGCGATTATCACAGGGGCAGAAATATCAGGGCCGAATACACTCAGAGTCACTGAAAAGTACCCTTAACCTGTCTAAAGACATCAAAGCAACCACCACTGCTGGCACACACAGCCACATCATCTGAAACACGAACATTTGGCCTTCTCAACAAAAGGCAGCTCTGATTTCCCAGGAAATCACCTCCCAGATCTGTGTTGACAGATATCCAAGGTCTCTGATTTCCAATGTCATACAAGGTTGAGAGGGAGACCTTGCTGACTCTGTAATGGAAGTAAAACCACCTGTTTCATTTGGAGCACCATTCCTACACGATGTCTTCTTCCTCTGGCTAGAGATTATTCAACTGGAGAGATGCAGGAAGATGAAAAGTTCCTCATAAGTTCTTGTGTGGGAGGATTGGTAATATTCGTGAAAAGCCTTCAGACACAGCCTTTTAACTCTGACCTTAAAGCAGCATCTTCAGATGTCTCCTATTTAAGGGACTAGATCTGATAGAGTGCCTGATGAACTATGGATGGAAGTTCGTGACATTGTACAGGAGACAGGAATCAAGACCATTCCCAAGAAAAAGAAATGCAAAAAAGCAAAATGGCTGTCTGAGGAGGCCTTACAAATAGCTGTGAAAAGAAGAGATGCAAAAAGCAAAGGAGAAAAGGAAAGATATACCCATTTGAATACAGAGTTCCAAAGAATAGCAAGGAGAGATAAGAAAGCCTTCCTCAGCGATCAATGCAAAGAAATAGAGGGAAACAATAGAATGGGAAAAACTAGAGATCTCTTCAAGAAAATTAGAGATACCAAGGGAACATTTCATGCAAAGATGGGCTCAATAAAGGACAAAAATGGTATGGACCTAACAGAAGCAGGAGATATTAACAAGAGGTGGCAAGAATACACAGAAGAACTGTACAAAAAAGATCTTCACGACCCAGATAATCACAATGGTGTGATCACTCACCTAGAGCCAGACATCTTGGAATGTGAAGTCAAGTGGGCCTTAGAAAGCATCACTATGAACAAAGCTAGTGGAGGTGATGGAATTCCAGTTGAGCTATTTCAAATCCTGAAAGATGATGCTGTGAAAGTGCTGCATTCAATATGCCAGCGAATTTGGAAAACTCAGCAGTGGCCACAGGACTGGAAAGGTCAGTTTTCATTCCAATCCCAAAGAAAGGCAATGCCAAAGAATGCTCAAACTACTCCACAATTGCACTCATCTCACACAATAGTAAAGTAATGCTCAAAATTTCTCTAAGCCAGGTTTCAGCAATACACGAACCATGAACATCCAGATGTTCAAGCTGGTTTTAGAAAAGGCAGAGGAACCAGAGATCCAATTGCCAACATCCCCTGGATCATCGAAAAAGCAAGAGAGTTCCAGAAAAACATCTATTTATGCTTCATTGACTATGCCAAAGCCTTTGACTGTGTGGATCACAATAAACTGTGGAACATTCTGAAAGAGATGGGAATACCAGACCACCTGACTTGCCTCTTGAGAAACCTGTATGCAAGTCAGGAAGCAACAGTTAGAGCTGGACATGGAACCACAGACTGGTTCCAAATAGGAAAAGGAGTACGTCAAGGCTGTATATTGTCACGCTGCTTATTTAACTTATATGCAGAGTACATCATGAGAAATGCTGGGCTGGATGAAGCACAAGCTGGAATCAAGATTGCCGGGAGAAATATCAATAACCTCAGATATGCAGATGGCACCACTCTTATGGCAGAAAGTGAAGAAGAACTAAAGAGCCTCTTGATGAAAGTGAAAGAGGAGAGTGAAAAAGTGGCTAAAAGCTCAACATTCAGAAAACTAAGATCATGGCATCTGGTCCCATCACTTCATGGGAAATAGATGGGGAAACAGTGGCTGACTATTTTGGGGGGCTCCAAAATCACTGCAGATGGTGATTGCAGCCATCAAATTAAAAGATGCTTACTCCTTGGAAGGAAAGTTATGACCAAACTAGAGAGCATATTAAAAAGCAGAGACATTACTTTGTCAACAAAGGTCTGTCTAGTCAAGGCTATGGTTTTTCCTGTGGTCATGTATGGATGTGAGAGTTGGACTATAAGGAAAGCTGAGTGCTAAAGAATTGATGCTTTTGAACTGTGGTGCTGGAGAAGACTCTTGAGAGTCCCTTGGACTACAAGGAGACCCAACCAGTCCATCCTAAAGGAGATCAGTCCTGGGTGTTCATTGGAAGGACTGATGCTGAAGCTGAAACTCCAATACTTTGGCCACCTGATGTGAAGAGCTGACTCATTTGAAAAGAACCTGATGCTGGGAAAGATTGTGGGCAGGAGGAGAAGGGGACGACAGAGAATGAGATGGTTGGATGGCATCACCGACTCAATGGACATGGGTTTGGGTGTACTCTAGGAGTTGGTGATGGACAGGGAGGTCTGGCTGTTGCGGTTCATGGGGTCACAAAGAGTCGGACACAACTGAGCGACTGAACTGAACTGATTCATCTCTTTTCTGGATTCATCCTTGTAATATAGATTATACTTGATATTTTTCTGTAGCAGTCCTTCTCTCTTCATCCTTGAGACAGAAAAGATGTATTTGCACATGGAAACATGACATAACAGTTACAAAATTAGAAAAATATCTTTTCAGGGACCTCCCTGGTGGTCCAGTGGTTCGGATTCTGAGTTTCTAGTTCAGGGAGCATGTGTTTGATTCCTGGTCGAGAAAAGTAAGAGCCCACCTGTCGCATGTGGGGTGTGGCCCCCACACACAGAAAAAAAAGGAAAGAAAAATATCTTTAGCAAGGATAGACTGAAAATGTCTCAAGGTATTTCTTCTTCTGTGAATGCAGGGTGTAGGAAGAGCTCAGGTTTGGAGGCAAACAGATAGTCCTGTGACTGACTCTAAACTCTGCCATCTACTGTGTTAAGTCAGAGGTCCCCATCCTTTTTGGCATGGGGGACTGCTTTCATAGAAGATTTTTCCACAGATCAGGGTGGTGAGGGGCAATGCTTTCAGAATGATTCAAGAGCATTACATGTATTGTGCACTTTATTTCTATTATTATTATCATCAGCTCCACCTCAGACCATCAGGCGTTAGATCCCGGAGACTGGGAATCCCTGTGTTAAGTGGCAATAATACTTCAAGGAACTCATGGGAGATTTAAATTGTGAAGTCACATTAAAGATTTAAAGAAAAATGACCTAAGAGTGGATGAAAGATAATCAAGTCACAACAATGCTAGTTGAAATTATAAAACTCTGCGATACTAGAGGGGAAAAGGATGTAATACGTAGGAAAGTGAAAGTCACTCAGTAATGTCCGACTGTATGATTCCATGGACTGTAGCCTGCCAGTCTTCTCTGTCAATGGAATTCTCCAGGCAAGAATACTGGAGTGGGTTACCATTTCCTCCTCCAGGGGGTCTTCCCAACCCAGGAATTGACCTCAGGTCTTCTGCATTGCAGGCAGATTCTTTACCGTCTGAGCCACCAGGGGAGCTGGCTGGAAAGCTGACAGAAATTTGCAAGACCGCCACACTCTACAGAAAAGGTTCTAAGGACACGTCAGGGAACCTAATATTCAAATAGAGGATTTTAAATGATCTGTACTCTACAGAAAAGGCTCTAAGGACACGTCAGGGAACCTAATATTCAAATAGAGGATTTTAAATGATCTGTTGCTTTCTATATTGGAAGCACAAAGGGTACGATCCTTGCTGAGTAGATGCTATAAATAGATAATGAGCCTTTGTATTTTTCACGGGATTTGTTTACTGGAAGATGAATGAAATTATTAAAACACTTCTTTGTTCCCAACCAGGATACCAATTTACCAAACTCTTTAAGCATTCCTGCTGCTTTCATGGAATTTTCCATACTGCCCACCATCGAATTTCACATCCAGTGCCTACCTGGGATCTCTCTGCATGCAGTCCTCCCACAACTTGCAAAGCTCCAAGGATCTACACGCTCTTATTTCTCCCTGACCCCTACTTTGTTCATTTCCCCATTTCTCTGTTCTCCTCTTGATTTTCTGAACTTGTCAGAACAGGGAGCTAGAACTTTCTGAGGAAGATTTCATCTGAGCGGTAACCGCTGGATTTAGTCTCTTGTTATGTGTGTGTGCATGCTGTTGTGTCTCTTTGCGGCCCCATGGACTGTAGCCCACCAGGCTCCTCTGTCCATGGGATTCTCCAGGCAAGAATACTGGAGTGGGTTGTCATTTTCTACTCCAGGGGATCTTCCTGATCCAGGGATCGAACCTGACTCTTGAGTCTCCTGCATTGGCAGGCAGATTCTTTACCCCTATCGCCACCTAGGAAGCCCATAGTCTCTTGTCATATTGGGGTCAAATGATCACATTCAAATGAGTGGGACAGATACATGAACGCAGTTCTGTTTCAGGTAAATGTCTACACTGGCCAAGCTTATAACGTGTCCTCCCTCCTGCCCTCAGAGATGCTTTACCTACGACCTCCCATCTCTTCACAATGAACAAGAAACAACGAAATATCTTTTTTTCCCAGTGTTTTTCTGCCCTTTCCAGTTTCACTGCCATTACCCTGGGTTAGATAACAGCTGGTGATGATAATTGATAGTAAAAATTTACAGCAATTGTTCCTTTATTGACTTTTTGCTTCTTTTTCCACTCCACTGTACTCTGCACCACACCAATCTTCCCAAAACTTGAAAACTGATCTCACCCTTCGCCAACATAATTTAGCAAGAGACACCTCAAGTCTGTAAAGTCAAGTCTTTAAGTCTGGTATTTAAAGTCTTCAGATCCAATTTCCGTCCCCAGCCCTACATAAACCATTTACTCCAAAGTTACCACCTTTACATAAACCTTTCATTCCAGGTGTGAAACACTCCCTAACAACATCTGTTCATGTATCTTATTGAACAAAATGCATTTAATCACTAACTGGAAAGGAAAACTAAGTCTTGAGATATACCTCAATCTCACAGAATTGGCCTTGAGGTACTTGTTCTTGTGATTTTGTCCAAGCAGTGTCACCACAGGAAACTGTCATTTATTAATGACATGAACAAACATGAAAGTCAGAACAGTAACACATTTATTAACCAAGTTTCCATTTCTAAGAGCAAATATGTCTTTCCCGTGAGGAGAGGGACTCTGTCTCTCCTCTATGGAATTCTTGACACCTGCAACACTGCCTGGCATCCAGCTGATGTGAAATATCTATTTCTTTCAGTGAATAAACAACAGTGGACCAACAGAGAATAGTTGACACGTTTTAATATTTATTGGTAGAAACAGATCTTCAATGCATACTTTGTATAAATTCTACATTCTCTTACTTTTGTTGTCATTGTTTTATCTGGAGTTTTTTGGCCTCCAAATGAACTTAACATAGTATCTATGCATTTGATTCTTTACAGATTTTTTTTTAGATTTTAAACTAAATTTGAGAAACCATGCAAGTTGTACATTTTACTTAATTTAATCCAAAAAATAGTTTGCACTTTCAAAAAAGTCACGAAAAGGCAGAACTCAAATAACCTCTATGCTCTAAAATGTCCATGTTCCATTTCTGAAAAAAGAAATACTTGTTCAGTGTTATATATTGCTTGCTATCTAATAAGTCAGATTGTCAGAAACGCTTCATAAATTATCTCTATTTTTAAATATCTTAATCTACTTCCTCCCCGAGATGATCCTGCAAATATTAAACATTGTGCCATATGCAGCAATAGCCCAACAGCTTAAAATAAGAACCAAACCAGTAGTTTTCAGACTGAATATTTTAACCTTAAAATTATATACTTATATATACACATATTAAATTTAAGTGCGGCATAATAAATTTAACATTTCAAGTAACTTAAGTGCATTGAGCAAACATTCAGCCAGGAACTCTTTCATGAAGACACTTGTCCTTAGAATGAAAAGTTAAAGGAAAGCTTATTTAGACACCAATGTCTGGACACTGTATGAAGCCTACGGGACCTGAAAGTCCAAGCAAAACCCTGCAGGACTTTTCGGACAAATATTGACTTGTAACCTACCAAACTGTGCAGATATAAAAGTGCTTAGCATGAACAAAATTACCAAAATAAAAATATTTTAAAGGTTATTTGGTTCTAGCAATAATAACTATTCTGTACTTTAGGATAATTTAATATTTGCATTTTAAACTTTCTATAAATTTACTCTTTTTAACAAGTTAAAAAAGCACACACAAAAAATAGTTCAAACTATAATCATCTGCTATTTTTCACCCTGGTAAGTGCATCACAAATGATTCAAGAAAACAATGCCTGAACACAGCTCCACGGTGGTGTGCATCTGAGGGACTCAGGGTGTCACCCGCTGTTGGCTAGGCCGGACCCTAAAACAGGCTGCCGGCAGACGGGGCAGGTGCAGTTCTCTGAGAGCCACCGGTCGATGCAGTGGATGTGGAACTCGTGCATACAGGGTAACTGCCTGAGCTTGTTTCCGGCCACGTAGTCGCTGATACACACACTGCAGGCCTTGCCCGGCTCGCCGTCGGCACCGCTGTGCTCGTAGTTCCGGGTGGAGAGATTGTCGATCTGCTCTTTGGTTAAACCACGCGTGGGGTCGTCATCATCCCCCTCGTTAAGCAGGAAGAAGTGAGCAAGGCGAAGAATGGGTAGTGTTCCTGTCTCCACTAAGTTACCTGAATTCCGCACAGGCCGGCCCGCCACCGGGTCGCTGGCTAGGGTATGAAGCGGGGTGAGCTCCACGCGGGCCAGCCGGCCCCGGGGGGCTCCTCCCGCGGGAGGGCCGGTGGCCCCACCGGGGGGACCCGCGTCTGAACGCAGCGCCGGCCCGTGCGGGCCATCGCTCTGCGCCTCTGACTCGGCCTCCATGAGAGAACTCAGCTCACCAAAGCCAGTCATGATCTGCCTTAGGATTGATCGCAGCGCCGCGGAAGACGGCTCGGCGAGCTCGTGCTCAGACACCCTGCGCAGCGGCACGGTGATGGTGCTCACGTAGGTGCGCATGCCCAAGCGCTCCTGGCGTGAGATGCTGCGGTGGAAGCCCCCGCTGTTTCTCTCCAAGGAGATCCGGTTCTCCGCCAGCCCCACCCGAGACCGAGTCCTGTTGGCGATGCTGTCGCGGTCGCTGCTCTCTCCAGGACGAATCCTCCTCACCTGCAGGTCCAGGGTGATGGTCGGGTGTCGCCGCACGGCCGCGGGCAGCCTGCTGGGCTCCTCCTCCTCCTCTTCCACCGTGATTCTGGACACGAGCCTGGAGTTGGAGAAGAGCGAGGACGTGGCCCCTCTGCCTTCTGCGTCCTGCTCCAGGAAGACCCGGGTTACCCCTCTCCTCCTGACAGACTGCCTGGTGCTCTGCTGGGAAGGCCGGCTCTCTCTTTGTGAATTATGGTAAACTGTGCCACTCGACCACTGAATCGGCGACCGGCTCCGACTCCTGAAAGTAGACCGTAGTCTTATGGGCTCTAGTCTTTGGTTTGTATTCCTCACTGTGACATTGGTTCTGGCCCCATTTTCCCAGACATGGGCTGCTCCAAACCGCTGCCCCTCCCTCTGCCTAAGTTCACTCCCACCTGATGGGGTGCTCAGATGAGTGAGGGGGGCACCAGGTCCAGGACTGCCAGATGCACCCCCAAATCCATTTCTTAGTCTTCCCAATGGAGACAGAGAGCCTTCAACTGAGCTCTGCCCCCCAGAGCCAAGGCGCGTCCTGGGAATGTGTGCACCGCGGCTGAGATTCCCTGCTGCCTGGCTCCTGGTTCGCCTGGCCACAGGACTGCTTGGTCTCTGGGGCCCATCTGCAGCCTGATCTTGGCCGACATCTGAGAAGGGCATGCCCGCAGAGTCTTCGCCATCCATTTCAAATCCTCTGTTCTCCTGGTTGATGTGGATTTCCAGACTAAACCGAAACTCTCCACTGTGCGGGTTGGTTCGACTCACAGCTCTCCAGGTCTGGTTCCCATTCTGCCCACTTCTAGTTGCGTTTCCTGTGCGAAGAAAGGTGTTCAGCCATTCCAGCAGAGAATCTTCATTCGAACTCTCTCGAGGGATCCCTGAGTCTGGAAAGCAAACCAAATCAACTTAACATCAATTACTGAAATCTATCTATAGATTTTCATTAAAAGCTTATAAGATACAGATTTTATTAAAATAAATGATATTTAAGAACATCTGTGCATTTGAATGAATGAAAAACAGCCAAAAAGAAACTGGACTTTCTAAAAGAAAGGTGAATACTACAAGCATACTATCATACACAGTATGAATTAACATTATGAAATTTTAAATACTATTTGTGCAGAGGTGTGAAGAAATCTTCACTCTTGCTTTCTATAGGCCTATTATTGGCAAAATATTAAGGCAAATTAAAAATATAACCATTACCAAAACTGTACATTTAAACTGCTTTATTCATATGGCAATACTAATAAAACATAGCAACAAAACATACATAATTCACTTGAATTTGTAAAATCCTTTTGGGAAAGGTAACAGTGTTTTTTGCAACTAGGTATTTTGGTAACCTTAAGAATCTTGTTTCTTAGAAACTGCCAAAAACATATAGCTCAAGAACTGTCGCTTTATGAGTACAATATTAGAACCACAATATGTCTTTATGTAAAGAAAGGAAATTTTAACCATTTAATTCAGTTCTCTATGGCTATATCCTTATCTGTAAATTTGAGATAATAATAGGATAGATGTCAGGGGATTATCATGAGGATAAAAGAAAACATCGTATATGATTAACATATGGCATGATATATTATGTGAGAAAGCACTCAATAAATGTTACCCATTATATATAATACAATAAAATACATTTTTTGTTCATTTAGAATGTGCACTGCATGCAGACAAACAAGTTTTGTCTTATTTTGTTCACTGTTAAATCCCTAACCTCTATTCCATTTGGTAGAAATCAGACTCTCAATTAATACTGCTGAATGCATCAATTTAGAAATAACTGTCCAACAACACAAGAGAAGACTCTACACATGGACATCACCAGATGGTCAACACCGAAATCAGATTGATTATATTCTTTGCAGCCAAAGATGGAGAAGCTGTATACAGTTAGCAAAAACAAGACCAGGAGCTGACTGTGGCTCAGATCATGAACTCCTTATTGCGAAGTTCAGACTTAAATTGAAGAAAGTAGGGAAAAACACTAGACCATTCAGATATGACCTCAATCAAATCCCTTATGATTATACAGTAGAAGTGAGAAATAGATTTAAGGGACTAGATCTGATAGATAGAGTGCCTGATGAACTCTGGACGGAGGTTCGTGACATTGTACAGGAGACAGGGACCAAGACCATCCCCATGGAAAAGAAATGCAAAAGAGCGAAATGGCTGTCTGAGGAGGCCTTACAAATAACTGTGAAAAGAAGAGAAGCGAAAAGCAAAGGAGAAAAGGAAAGATATAAGCATCTGAATGCAGAGTTCCAAAGAATAGCAAGGAGAGATAAGAAAGCCTTCCTCAGTGATCAATGCAAAGAAATAGAGGAAAACAACAGAATAGGAAAAACAAGAGACCTCTTCAAGAAAATTAGAGATTCCAAGGGAACATTTCATGCAAAGATGGGCTCGATAAAGGACAGAAATGGTATGGACCTAACAGAAGCAGAAGATATTAAGAAGAGGTGGCAAGAATACACAGAAGAACTGTACAAAAAAGATCTTCCCGACCAAGATAGTCACGATAACGTGATCACTGACCTAGAGCCAGACATCTTGGAATGTGAAGTCAAGTGGGCCTTAGAAAGCATCACTACTAACAAAGCTAGTGGAGGTGATGGAATTCCAGTTGAGCTATTACAAGTCTTGAAAGATGATGCTGTGAAAGTGCTGCACTCAATATGCCAGCAGATTTGGAAAACTCAGCAGTGGCCACAGGACTGGAAGAGGTCAGTCTTCATTCCAATCCCAAAGAAAGGCAATGCCAAAGAATGCTCAAACTACCGCACAATTGCACTCATCTCACACGCTAGTAAAGTCATGCTCAAAATTCTCCAAGCCAGGCTTCAGCAGTATGTAAACTGTGAACTCCCAGATGTTCAAGCAGGTTTTAGAAAAGGCAGAGGCACCAGAGATCAAATTGCCAACATCCGCTGGATCATGGAGAAAGCAAGAGAGTTCCAGAAAAACATCTATTTCTGCTTCATTGACTATGCCAAAGCCTTTGACTGTGTCGATCACAATAAACTATGGAACATTCTGAAAGAGATGGGAATCCCAGACCACCTGACCTGCCTCTTGAGAAACCTGTATGCAGGTCAGGAAGCAACAGTCAGAACTGTACATGGAACAACAGACTGGTTCCAAATAGGAAAAGGTGTACGTCAAGGTTGTATATTGTCACCTTGCTTATTTAACTTATATGCAGAGTACATCATGAGGAACGCTGGGCTGGAAGAAGCACAAGCTGGAATCAAGATTGCTGGGAGAAATATCAATAACCTCAGATATGCAGATGACACTACCCTTATGGCAGAAAGTGAAGAGGAACTCAAAAGCCTCTTGATGAAAGTGAAAGAGGAGAGTGAAAAGGTTGGTTTGAAGCTCAACATTCAGAAAACAAAGATCATGGTATCTGGTCCCATCACTTCATGGGAAATAGATGGAAAAACAGTGGAAACAGTGTCAGACTTTGTTTTTTTGGGCTCCAAAATCACTGCAGATGCTGATTGCAGCCATGAAATTAAAAGACGCTTGCTCCTTGGAAGGAAAGTTATAACCAACCTTGATAGTATATTAAAAAGCAGAGACATTACTTTGCCAACCAAGGTCCGTCTAGTCAAGGCAATGGTTTTTCCCGTGGTCATGTATGGATGTGAGAGTTGGACTGTGAAGAAGGCTGATCGACGAAGAATCAATGCTTTTGAACTGTGGTGTTGGAGAAGACTCTTGAGAGTCCCTTATACTGCAAGGAGATCCAACCAGTCCATTCTAAAGGAGATCAATCCTGGATGTTCATTGGAGGGACTGATGCTAAAGCTGAAACTGCAATACTTTGGCCACCTCATGCGACGAGTTGACTCCCTGGAAAAGACTCTGATGCTGGGAAAGGTTGGGGGCGGGAGGAGAAGGGGACGACGGAGAATGAGATGGCTGGATGGCATCACCGACTCTGTGGACATGAGTTTGAGTGTACTCCGGGAGTTGGTGATGGACAGGGAGGCCTGGCGTGCTGTGATTCATGGGGTCGCGGAGAGTCAGACACGACTGAGCGACTGAACTGAACTGAACTGAACTGTGCCCCTGATAAACTTCTTTCACTATGACAGTGCTACTGTGGGAAGCTTACATTTTCTGTTTTTAACCAGTGGGTTATTAAAGTACAAAACTCAATGAAAGCATTGTAATGTATATTAACTACACAGACTTTACCCTTAAAGTCTGTTCTACTCAAAAACAGCTATTAAATGGGACTGCTTTGATTTTATTTCATTACTGCAATCTCTCATAAAAAATGTTCTTTATTAAAGTTAAAAATGTAATCAGCGGCTGATTATCAGTAAAATACGCAATTTTAGCCATATTCTAAAAGTATAAGCTATTTCATTTGTGATGAGTACATTTTCCATTAAAACATATATCAAAGGACCAGTCTTACCAGCTAAACTCATATAGTACAATCTGTCTATATCAATGTAGAGAAAACAAGAGTTAATTTCCACTTTCCATTTTAATTTGCAAAGAGATATGAGTAAAGAGCAGGTAAACATTCAGTTCAGTTCAGTTCAGTCGCTCAGTCGTGTCCGACTCTCCGCGACCCCATGAATCACAGTATGCCAGGCCTCCCTGTCCATCACCAACTCCCGGAGTACACTCAAACTCATGTCCACAGAGTTGGTGATGCCATCCAGCCATCTCATTCTCTGTCGTCCCCTTCTCCTCCTGCCCCCAACCTTTCCCAGCATCAGTCTTTTCCAGTGAGTCAACTCATCGCATGAGGTGGCCAAAGTGTTGCAGTTTCAGCTTTAGCATCAGTCTCTCCAATGAATACCCAGGATTGATCTCCTTTAGGATGGACTGACTGGATCTCCTTGCAGTACAAGGGACTCTCAAGAGTCTTCTCCAACACCACAGTTCAAAAGCATCAATTCTTCAGCGATCAGCTTTCTTCACAGTCCAACTCTCACATCCATACATGACCACAGGAAAAACCATAGCCTTGACTAGACGGACCTTGGTTGGCAAAGTAATGTCTCTGCTTTTTAATATACTATCAAGGTTGGTCATAACTTTCCTTCCAAGGAGTAAGCGTCCTTTAATTTGATGGCTGCAATCAGAATCTGCAGTGATTCTGGAGCCCCCAAAAATAAAGTCTGACACTGTTTCCACTGTTTTTCCATCTAT
Source organism: Moschus berezovskii (assembly GCF_049115385.1). Lineage (NCBI taxonomy): Eukaryota > Metazoa > Chordata > Mammalia > Artiodactyla > Moschidae > Moschus > Moschus berezovskii. The sequence continues at coordinate 53,493,270 of NC_142472.1, forward strand.
TTCCCATGAAGTGATGGGACCAGATGCCATGATCTTTGTTTTCTGAATGTTGAGCTTCAAGCCAACCTTTTCACTCTCCTCTTTCACTTTCATCAAGAGGCTTTTTAAACATTAACTCATTCTAAATGCCACTTCTTTAATTACTAGGATGTAGTGATGATGATGCATGAAAGAGGTCACTCATATCTCACAAAATCTGTGGTCCCTTCTTCCACTGTAAATGCACTGTGATGGTCCTGGGAGCAACCTGGCAAGCAGGGTGTTCACAGGACTGAGTTCTCATCAATGGAACTGGAGTGGAAGTGAGAGAGCTCATTTTCAAGCAGGTGCCTGTGCCTCCTTCTGGACCTAGAACTGCCAGCTGGAACCTAGATGTGGTGGTGACTTAGCTTGATCATGAAGGCCGCACCCCGGAGCAGCAGCAGTCGATGTCCAGTAAACCTTTCTGCAACAGTGGAGGTGCTCTGTCTGTGCTGTCTGATACAGAAGCCACTGGCTACATGGGATTATTAAACGCCTGAATGTGGCTAATATGACTGAGGAACTGAGTTTTCAATTTTACTAAATTTAAATAGGCCCATGTGGTCAGTAGCTACTGCACTGGACAGCACAGTTGTAGAACCACTCTGCTGGCTGGGTGGGTCCCAGGAGGCTTTATGGAGCAAAGTGTGTCTGCCCTGGACTGTTAACATGAAAGAGGAGTAAACTTATATCTTCCCGAGCCAATGCACTTGGGGTTTTTAAGTCTTCACCCTAATTTATACCACGATCTTGATGTAATATGTGAAACTACTACTAACAAATACTTGTGGGGAAGGAAGTGGTAGGGTGGACCTTAATGCTGGCTTTACTTTTAATTCTATACACTTCTGTTTAGTTTGAATTTTTTTTACAAGCAATTTGCTTTTTATAAGAACTTATATTATGACTTAGTGTCTGTTCAGTAAAATGATACAACAAACACAAAAACAACACAGGAAAGCAACAAACAGGTTTTCCTGACTCAGTCTTTCTGTGTTGTTCTATATAACTTTTTAAAAGCTTAGTTATATTAATTTAAAAATAAAAACTAGCCTGTACATTCTAAAATTAAAAAGAATTCTGTTGGCAATTAATATACTATTTCATACACAGGAGCTCCTGAAGGCTACAGGTGTATAAGACATCTTTATATGCAACCTCTGTCCTGTACTGCCGAACTCTACTGCTTTGCATATAATTCATAAATAGTCCCTGAATGAGTATCACATTAAGTCTAAAAAACACAAAACCAACGTCAGACAAGGTCCTGGAAGCTCATGTCTGCAATTACTCCAATCAAACCTGTTCCTTATGGAAAGGAGTCCATAGTACCTCTGGCGTTTGTCCCATTTCTCAAGTCAGGCTGAGACGCTATTTGTTCCTTGATGCCATCTAACCGCTGTTGTAATTCTTCTGATGTTATTTCTCCTAAAAAACAGAAAAATGCTCACTGAAATTCAAATTTTTAAATTACTAAGTTTTATGAAAACTTATGGTCAGACTCATCTTTAGCAATCTGTGAAAGACATTCTACTGTTTTCATTTCTGTAAACTGAAGACAGTAAAAACTGTTTACTTGATGCAAATACACATCATTTTGGTTGTTTCATTTATTAATGTTTTATTTAAATTAAAATAAGATTTAATTTGAATCATTAATAAAGTACTCCTAGTTGATATACTTAGGAACCCAAAGGCTATAATTCTGTGGATTTTTGTCAGAGTTAAAAAGAAATTAACAGGGGAATATTTCTAGAGAAAACTTCAAATCTTTACTTGAATTTTACCTAGTTCATTATATGGGTAATCCAATATATAGTATGCAAATATGCAACATACAAATATATTACAAACAAACCTGCAAGTTTCAACCAGTTCATTGTGAAATTAATTTGTAAAAAAATTATGGAGCATGTCTGACTTTGGGGGAGTTATTAGTTCAACTAAATAAATAAACAGTAACATGAGTTAGGATGAGTTAGAATCAGATTTGAAATGAATAGCATTTTATTTGTACAAATATTACTTAAGAGAAATAGGACCACATGTAAATATTGGACACTATCATGTACATGAACCAGTTGATTTGACACTTGTATAACAGTGCTATATATTCAATATTCTTGTTTAGTTGCAAGTCATGTCTGACTCTTGTAAGCCCATGAACTGTAGCCCACCAGGCTCCTCTGTCCTTGGGATTTCCCAGGAAAGAATAATGGAGTGGGCTGCCATTTCCTCCTCCAGGGGATCTTCCTGACCAGGGATCAAAGCGAATCTCCTGTGTCAGCAGGTGGAGTCTTTACTGCTGAGCCACCATGGAAGCCCCAATATTAACCTACTTATGAAGTAGATAAGTATGCCAGAGATTTTTCTATGTTCTTATGTTACAAAGCTCTTGAAGTCACCAAAACAGTACAGTGTATTTTGGAACAGGGAAGATGGGGGTAAAAATCCCTCCTAACACTGAAACTTTTAATAATGCTGAAAAAGGTATTTTCTCTTTTACCTATCCCTTACCAGGAGTGCCTAAAAGATTATGGTCTCTCATCAGCCGATAATCTTCATCATTGAGGTTGTTGATAAACTGGTAATATGCTTCTTCTCTGTGGAGACGCTCTTGCTGCCACCTTCTCTCATTTTCTTGATGATGCTGGTCTTGGGATGAGGTTTCTTCACCACCATCATCTGACTGAGATCTAGATCGATTCATGCTGAGACTCCTGGCTTTGTTCAAACAACAAACACAAATTCAAGGTGTTAGTCATAGACTGACTAAACACATGGCTTCATGTTTATTAAGAGGCAAACACTGCTTTTGGATTATCCTGAAATGTCATTCCTGAGAAATTTACTTTTAAACCATAAGGAAATCAAGGGAAGAACTATTTATTTCATAAATATCTTAAAAGTTCTTAAACATACCTAAGTCGTTAAAGCTTCAACTGGGAATGCACATCAAACTCACTTGAGGAAATTTTCCGGAATACAGATGTCCAGAGTTCATCCCCAATCCAGGTCAGAATTTTCCAGGGTAGGGCCCAGGTCTAACTTCAAGAGCTAATTTGGGTGCTCTGTGGCTGAAATGGGGCTTCCTGAGTGGTGCCAGTGGTAAAGAATCTGCCTGCCAATGCAGGAGATGTAGGAGACACAGGTTCAATCTCTGGGTCAGGAAGGTTCCTGGAGGAGGGCATGGCAACCCACTCCAGTATTCTTGAGTGTGGGTTCTAGGTGGCCAGTGAAGCAACTGTTATAAATATGATTCAGTGTTTAACAAGCAAACTATTGATATTTTGGGCTTCCCTGGTGGCTCAGTGGTAAAGAACTGCCTGCCAATGCAGGAGACTCCAGTGCGATCCCTGGGTTGGGAAGATCCCCTGGAGAAGGAAATAGCAACCCACTCCAGTATTCTAGCCTGGGAAATCTCATGGACAGAGGAGCCTGGTGGGCTACAGTCCATGGGGTCGCAGAAGAGTCCAACATGACTGAACAACTAACAACGAATTGGTACTTTAAAAATAAAGTGAAATTAGCCTATGAGTGTAACTTATTGTATGAGTTAGCTACTATCCAATCTCACACACAGTCTAACATTAAATTACAAGGTTTTTTTTTTTAACAGTGATAACGTCATTTTTAGAAGATCTGTAGCACTATGTAATCACATGCAAATGAACATTATCAAAAGTTCCCCATTTCTTTTCATGTTCAGCATGGTCAGGACTAGCCCATCACTAGCATAGAGCGTATTTGGTAGGTATGGCTGTAATGTGACTTTTGTATATTAAACAATTAAAAAAATATGAAACCTGTCACAAGACCAAACTAAATTAGTATTATTCAAAACTTTTGAGCGTCTCCGCAAAAAGGTAATTCTCCCGTACAATTAAACACAATTAAATCCAAGTGAATACCTTCTTATTTTCCTTTCAACATGCTTTTAACATACGCAGTGGTATCCGTCCTTCCATTGTTTGTGCCTTTTTTTGACGACTGCTCATCTGAAGCGATAAAAGAGAGTTAATGAATTCAGTCAATGGCCTCTGGGAAGGCGGGAAACGGGCTAGCCGTCTCCAAACTCGGCTGCAAAGAAGAAGCAAAAATCTCTAGTGAATTCTGTGGAGAGACTCACCTAGAAAACGAGATGCCCGAACAACTAGGTCATGAACCCCCGCCACCCTCCCCCGCAGCAGAAACTAGGCCTCTCCCAGGGTAACAGCTCCTCTCTCAGGGCCCTTCCTTCCCACCCCGCTCCCTCTCTGAGGCGGCCGGGCTTGGGGGCCTCGGGCTCACTTCTCAATCTTCACTTTCTCGCCACCCCTGCCCTCCACCTCCGAAACCGGCTTCTCTCCCGGCCGTTGCGACGGAAGCGCGCGCCGGGGGTAGGGTCCCCAGAACATTAAACAAACGAGCTCAAGGGGACGACCAACCTCTTCCCAAGCGGTCCCCGAGTAACGAACGCTTCCCATGGCTACCCAGGTTCCCAAGGGAGGCGGCTGACAGACTGCGCCTCAGCGCCAATTACCGGCCAGGGCGGTGCAGCGGGCGCGCGGGTAGCCAATCAGAGCAAAGGCGGGGCTCGGGGCGGTCCCTCAGGGGGCCGGGGGTGGGGGTGGGGCCGCGTCTCCCGGAAGTTCGCGGGAGGCCTGGAGAGCTCCTAGGACCTCACCTCGCCGGCGTTCGGTCCGCTTCCCTCCAGCTGGCGGGAGAGGAGAAGCGTGCGTCCCGGAGGCAGGGACCCGACGGCGGGCGAGGCTCGAATCCGCGCCTCTGGAGGCCGCTGCCCTCTGTGGGCGTCTGCTGAGGAGAGGCCTCCTGTGCCGCGGGACAGTCCAGCAAGGCTCTGGAGGCGGGACGGCCGGGCCGCGCCCCCTGCGTGACTGAAGGTGCTCGCTCCACCGCTGCCGGGCGCACGCTGGTGCCACCGGAAACTGCGTCCGGCGGGACCCCGGAGGCGGCGTCCAGCGTTCCGGCCCTCGGCGCTGGCGGTCTCCGGGCCGCCCTCCCCGGTTGGCGTGAAGCCCAACTGTCGGCTCCTATACCTGGAATCGCCTGGGTACCGCGTAGCTCAGCACCCAGCCGCTTTCCCGTATCGCTCGTCGGAAACTGCCAGTCCTCGTAAACTCTCCAGCGCTTTTACTCCTGTTGCTTCACCTTCCCACTAGGAAGGCGCGTTGAAACTCTCCCCACAGTCGAGCCTCTGGTTTTATTTCTGAGATGTGACGCTTTCCAGACTCGCCTCACACCACTCGTTAAACCCTTGAGTCCCTGCTCAGCCTGGTAGGAGCTCCCTGACTTCCCTATGGTCCAGAAGACTCAGTCGTTGCGCGGGTGCTCACACTGCTGCGATTCTTCAGTTCATTCATTCATTCATGGCCTTAACTGGGGAGCCGCTAGTCGATCCCCGCCATCACGCTGAGCTCCTGGGTAACAAGCCGGTGTGAGCTTGGGAATCCATAAGCTACCAGCGTCGTAGGGGTCGACGGACGTTTGTTGATTTGCTTTTTAATTGGCATAGTTATAGAGACTAAAAATGGAAATGTATAAATGATGCCGCCTGCAAGCCCCTTCACTGTCATCTCTGCCGCGTACTGCTACAGACTGGACTCTTCTTGGCATCTGGGAACTACTTGAAATTCAGTCTTGGGAACTCCTAGGCAACCCCAACCCTACTTTTACCTAATTTCCTTTATCTCCCAGGACTCATTTCATATCTCATGGTCAAAGGGTTTTTTCTCTGATAACTCTGACTTTACACTGTAACGCCAACCTCCAGACACACATAAAACTAGGCCCATGTCCTTTCTATGGGGGCACCCATAGCTTCCTCTGTGTAACTGTTTTAGCATTTACTCATTTTGCTGTTCAAACCCTAGGTCTCGTCAGACTCTTTGCCACCCCATGGACTGTAGCCCACCAGGCTCCACTGTCCATGGGGATTTCCAAGCAAGAATACTGAAGTGGGTTGCCATTTCCTTTTCCAAGGATAACAAATATTTACTGGGTGCCACTAGGAGTTAGGTGCTAGTGATAACAGCAGAAGATGAGACCAACCAGGCCTCTTGCCCTCCTTTTCATTTGAAAAAGACAGCCACTGAGCAAGTTCCTACAATGATTTGATTTTCTGTTCATTTATAGGTCTCTCCCATCTAAGGTCCAAACTTCTTCCATTTGAACAAATGGTTTCATTCATTTTTGTAGTCCCAGAACTCAGCACAGGGCCTGGCACAACATGCCCCCCAGAAAACTGCATGGATGAGCAGAGAAAAATGCACTTTTGAGACTTCCCTGGAAGACCAGTGGTTAGATCTCCACGCTTCCACTGCAGGGTGCACAAGTTCGATCCCTGCTTGGGGAACTAGGATTCTGCATGCTGTGCAGCATGACTAAAAAAAGAATGCAAACTTTTTACAAACAGGATTAATGCATGTTAGTGCAATGACTTCAAGAACTGTGAGTACAAGTTTGAGAAAATCACACGTGAGACATCTAAAATTCAAGCAGAAATCATTTCAAGTATATATATGAATTTTAATGAGTATAATACTCCCTACCCTAGGAATAAAAAAATATAAAGTCTAACCATGTGATTTACCATGTGGAAATTTCTACAGATTTCTGTGGATAGTCTGGTATGTACCGAACCTGAATCCAGTATCTTGCCTCAGTTTTGTAGCCCAAAATTAAGTGACTCTACAAGGGTTCTAGATGTGATAACTGGAACAGAGAGATGGATCACTCTAGATGTCTGTATTTCTAGGTCTCATAACCTGCCAAAACGCTAACCCTAACCCTAATTAATCTCATTTACTATAGTAGTACCTGGCCTTTTTTGTGTGTCTTTTTTTTTATTTTTTTTATTGAAGGATAATCGCTTTACAGAATTTTGTTGTTTTCTGTCAAACCTCAACACAAATCAGCCATAGGTATACATATATCCCATCCCTTTTGAATCTCTCTCCCATCTCCCTCCCCATCCCACCCCTCTAGGTTGATACAGAGCCCCTGTTTGAGTTTCCTGAGTCATACAGCAAATTCCCATTGGCTATCTGTTTTACATATGGTAATGTAAGTTTCCATGTTACTCTTTCCATACATCTCACCCTCTCCTCCCCTCTCCCCATGTCCGTAAGTCTCTTCTATATGTCCGTTTCTCCACTGCTGCCCTATCAATGAATTCTTCAGAACCATTTTTCTAGATTCCGTATATGTGTGTTAGAATATGATATTATCTTTCTGTTTCTGGTTCACTTCACTCTGTATAATAGGTTCTACGTTCATCCACCTCATCAGAACTGACTCAAATGCTTTCCTTTTTATGGCTGAGTAATATTCCATTGTGTATATGTACCACAACTTCTTTATCCATTCATCTGTCTATGGGCATCTAGGTTGTGTGTGTCTTTTAATTCCAAGACTTTCTACAATTAGGAATAAAAAGGTATAAAAGAATTAAAACCATATCATTAAAAGGATATTCTGTGTGTTTTCTGTTTTATGTATGAAAATGTTTAAATGATTTTGGTTTCTTACAATGACAACTTTAACTGAAATTTAAAATCAAATTCATGGGGTTGCAAAGAGTCAGACAAGACTTAGCAGTTGAACAACAACAATAAAAGGGCATTACTTTGGGAAGATATTGGCTTTGGGTGATGAGTTAAGATCCCAGCAATACTGAGTTGAATCTCAAAGAGGTGACAGGATTTAGAGAAGGAAAGAAGGAAGGGGAGTGTGGATGAGGGACAGAGGGGCATGGAGATTGTTTAAGAGAGAATCAATAAACGTGTCCTATGTAGCAATTCTCAACCTTGAATGCCCATTAGGATCACCAGGGAGCTTTAAAAATCCCAGTGCTCAGTTGCAGCCCAGATCAATTACATCAGAATTGCTAGAGTGATTCACCAGGTATTTTCAATGGACACCCAAGGTCGCAAACCACTGTTTAATTGGATGAAAAGCAGCATAGGAGAAACTGGTTAGGAACTGCAGTGGAGACTCAGAAGAGCTCAGACTGTGGGAAACGTAGCTATGTGGAGCTAATGAATCTAATTCTAACGTTTCCACTGCAAGCTGCCTTAAGGTGTTTTCATCATGTCAGGCTAAAGTAAATAAAGGCTGGAATATTAGATAAAGGAGCTAGGCTGTAGGCAGTGAAAGGTCACACAGGATCCTTGAAGATTTCTGAGTGGAGTAATGATGTAAATAAAACAGCAGTTTAAAATTTAAAAAGATGTAGGGTTTCAAAGCAAGAAGGACAATCATCTGATGGAACTTGACCTTGGGCTAGTAAGGGGAAGGGCTATGAAGGGTGAAAAAGCCCCAGAGTTTCTGAGCGTGGAGCTGCATGGAAACAAATAACCTTACATATCAAGTATCAGGTGGTTGCAGAGGTGACCTAATCGTGTTTGCGTTCAATAGAAAGAGAACTCTGTGGCTCACAGGAGATTCATGATTGGACAGGAACCAGCCAGAAATGACTCGGCTTTTCTGAGTAGCATAGTCCAGCTATGTGGAGGGTGAAATATATTGGAATGAAAAGCCAGAGTAAGATGTTAAACCTTGAAAAACTGACATGAAACTAAACAGTGTTCCTATAGATTACTTGCTACACTGTGGTGTAGCAAAATATACTTTGAAATGAAAATTAAAGTCATATGCTTATTCAAGAAAAAAGGTGTCCAGCAGAGGGATAAAAGGACAATATTATATTCCTGAATATCAATTTAAAGAAGTAAATTTTTCTTTAATAGTTACAGAACACAAGAGCATAATTCATCATCAACAAATGGGAGAAATTTTCAGTTTGGGACATTCTTACCGGTTAATGGGAATCTCTTAGCTAAGAAAAGTAATTTTTTAACCTGTTACATGTATTTATTCAGCTGTCTCTTTTACTTAGTAGGTATTTGATGGCAGGGTCTTGGCACCATACATAGACATTAATGAAGCAAGGGATGAGTGTAGGCATTTTTTAAATTATTTTGCAAAACATTAAATTAAAAACATCAAGCTAGTGTTATAAAGAGGGGAAATCCTGTCTTCATTTCCCTCCTGACCCAGCTTAAATGTCATGGTCCTTTTCACTCACTGCCGCCAATAATCCTCACTTGCTATCCCACATCTTTTCATCCTACCCAGCTGTCAGGGCCCTAATCCAGGATGAATCCAACATCTGTCTTTGTCTGGTCTCCACCTGGGCTGTTGAGTGCTGGTGTCAAAAACCTCACAGCAGGGCAGATGGATACTGATACACTGCATGGCTGCACCTGCAGATGGGCCCTTGACATTGGCTGGAAGTCCTAGGACAGTCTGCCAGCTATCTCTCTGATTCCGCCCAAAGGTTGTTTCCAACCTGCAGTCTTTTCAGGTATGAAATCATTGCTTTTTCTCCTTCTACACCTGTCTGCTCATTCACAGCAGGCAAACTTTTACCATATAGAGAAAACCAAAGCCATCTGAAATGGAACTACTTTCACCAAATCTACAGAGTCATATATATCCATGCCTGGTTGGAGAAGACTCCTGAGAGTCCCTTAGACTGCAAGGAGATCCAACCAGTCCATCTTAAAGGAGATCAATCCTGGGTGTTCATTGGAAGGACTGATGCTGAAGCTGAAACTCCAATATTTTGGCCACCTCATGCAAAGAGTTGACTCATTGGAAAAGACTCTGATGCTGGGAGGGATTGGGGGCAGGAGGAAAAGGGGACGACAGAGAATGAGATGACTGGATGGCATCACCAACTCGATGGACATGAGTTTGGGTAAACTCCGGGAGTTGGTGATGGGCATGGAGGCCTGGCATGCTGCGATTCATGGGGTTGCAAAGAGTCGGACACGACTGAGTGACTGAACTGAACTGAACTGGGTAGACAGAAAAGCGTGGATGATATTTTGCACTTCCTACTCACAAGAGGTGAGGTCTACTTACCCAGTCTTTGAAACTGGGCTCATCTTGAGTCTTGCTTTCATCAACAGAATGTGGTAGAAGTGATGCCTTGTAAGTTCCAGAGCCCCAGCCTCAAGAGACCTTAACGCTTTAACCTTTGCCATTTAAGAGCTCTCCCAGGTGATATAGGAAAGTGTGAGACTGGACTGCTGAGCCCAGCCAACCCCCAGACAGGTGACAAACAATCAATTTCTGTTTCACACCACTGTGTTTTGGGGTTGACTATAGGGCAGCAGGAGATCTGTGACAATAGTTTATGTCCTTTTCTCCTCCTACTTTTTAACCACAGAGGATATGTTCAAGCACAAGTCTCCCCTCTCTGGTCCAGTCTCTTTTGCTAGTTTAGGGGTCCACAACTATTCATCATCCTCATTAATCCCTTATAACTGGTTCCATTGAATTAAGGAAATACCTTCGGTCTCTTGTGACTAACAAAGCTTCCTCCAAACTTATGTTCACTCCCAGTTTTAGCCCTGATGCTGTAGGCTCTACTCATCTTCCTTTCACAGCTAACGTCCTGAACGAGACTAGTAATAGCTAACATACACGAACACTTACCGTAGCTAGGCACCATTCTAAATACATATATTATTAAGTGCCTTAACCATGACGACTACCTCAGGAGGTAGTTACTACTATAATTCCAATTTTCCAGCTGAGAAAACAGGCACGAGGAAGTGAAAAACAAGGTGCCCTGTTGCAGGTCTGGGTACAAAAGCCAGGTTTTGTGGCTACAGTCAGTTCTCCTAACCATTCTGCTATAAAAGCATCTACACTCTGTTCCATTTCCTTACTTCAAACTTAACTCTTCCACTCAATGTAGACTGGCTTTGCCCCCATCTTACCATCAAAACTGCGCTTATTATCCAAAACAACCTATATAGATAAGACACATGGTCTTAATGGGGACCCCCCCCAAAGAAATTGCCTCTTAAGAGGCCCAAAAATTCTTAGCTATTACAATGGCTTGTGGTCCTCAAAGTGCCATGGTAAACAGATACACAATGTATCTGTGGTATTAACATTTCATAGGGGTGGACAGTTAGGAAGCTAAATGTCTAAAAATATTCCTTGGAGGGGGGTGATCATTTTAAAAGAGGTTAAGAAACACTGTAAATTAAACACTATACTCCGTATCTTGCTTTACTTCTTGGCAACATCCAACACTATTGACCATTCCCTTCTTTCCAAAACTTGTTCTCCTCTGTCTTTTGTGACATCACTCCCCTTGATTCCCTGCAAAACCCTCCGGCTGCCTCCTCTCGGTCTCCCTTTCTGGCTCCTCCTCTACTCAGCCCTGGAATGTCGGAGGTGCTCAGGGATCTGCTCTGTTCTCAATGTAACCCTGCAGGTGAGCGAGTCAATTTGTACAGCTGATGAGTCCAAATTTTTAGCTCCAGCTATGGTCTCTATTTTTAGCTTTAGTCTCCCATATCCCCCTTCCCACTAGGAATGTTCACTTATATTTCTGCAACATCTCCTATCTGACATGTCCAAAATGGAGTTCTTAATTTTTCTTCTAAACTTGTCTCTTTCAAAGTCTTCCCCATCTCAGTAAGCGGCAACATCTTCAGGAGTCATCTCGATTCCTTTTTCTTTACATCCCTTCCAACGATCAGCAAGTCCCCTATCTATCTACTTGCCCATCTATCTATCCATATATCTGTCTCTTAATCTTGCCTTCTACAATCCATTCTTAACATAGCAGCCAAGTTGTTCTTTTCAAAGTAAAGACACCTGGGCACTAACCTGCTTTCAACCTTCCAGTTGCTCCAAGATAAAACCTGTGGCCTAAAAGGCTTCCCTGGTGGCTCAGTTGGTAAAGAATCTGCCTGCAATACAGGTAGACTCAGGTGCGATCCCTGGGTCAGTGAAGGTCCCATGGAGAAGGAAATGGCAACCCACTCCAGGATTCTTGCCTGGAGAATCCCATGGACAGAGGAGCCTGGTGAGCTACAGTTCACGGGGTTGCAAAGAGTTGAGTTGGACACGACTGAGCGACTAACAAAAGGTTCTGTATAAGCTTGCCCCTGCCTACCTCATTGTCCTCATCTTACACAACCCTCCCCTCATGACACTCCTATCACACAGCCTTCTTTCTGTTCCTTGGCTCCTGGCTCAAGGTCTTTGCACTTGCTGTCCCTCAGATCCATCCATCTGGACCACTCTGCCTCCCTCCCCTTGGCAGCTTTTGCTCTTCATCACTCAGCATCACCTTAAGCATCACCTCAGAGAGTCTCTGGCCATTGACCTGATCTAAGTTATCTCCTCCTGGGCCCACTTTCCATCTCATTGCCCTGTTTCACTTCTTCACGGTACTTACTTAGAGCGTTTCCCCTTCTCCTGTGAGCTCTTTACCCCCATCTTCCTCATCCCTCTGAATGAAGGAGCACTGTATGCTTATATAACCCTACCTCCATGGCCACACTTCACTGGTCCAAGACGGGCCCCTGACCCAGCTGGTCCAGCGTCTTTCCTGGGATTTTTAGAACTAGAATTGAGAAGCAGAGCTGATTCTTCTCTAATGACAGGCATCTTACATCAAATTCAGGGACTGTTAGTGGTCATGTGTCCAGTCATGTGGAGGAAATGACTCTGTAAGAGCAAATGACACTCACATGATTAAGGGAAGAAAGTTATTTTTGAAAGTGTTCTTTTTTTTTTTTTTTTGGTTCTAGTGGTTTCTAGGGTCTAAATTAAATTTGAGATGCTTATCGAGTTGAGAAACTTTTTGCATCAGTATTTTCTTTGAAAAATTATAAAAGACTGGACAGATTGAACCTGCTATTTCTCGTGTCTAGCATTATACTCAAATATAGATGCTTAATTTGTGCTTTTTGATGATAAAGGTAACAAACACTCAACCTGTAGAATGGGAGAGTAGATATTTTACATTTAAATCACTTAGAACTGGAATTGAGATACTGACCGAGAAAATGGAATTAAAAGTTGCAGAAACAAGCGATCAATGCTGAGAAGACTCAGTAAGACTTTTACGTTCATATATCATAAAGCACCAAATGCTTTTGCTGCAAAAAGCACATGCTCAGAGGAAGGGCTGGGGGACATGTCAAACGCTTTAAAATGACTTGCCCCCCTTTATATTATTATTAAGGTTCACTGAAATCTTTAAGAAACCAAGTCAATGCAGCACATTCTAATTCTTTATAATTATGCAAACTATGTCCTGGGCCCTGTGTGGAGGCCTAAGATAAGTTAGAGACTCGGTCATTAAGGTGTTCATTAAAGGAAAGATTTTTTTTTTAAGTACATAAAATAAATGGCTGGGTTTCTCTGGTGGCTCAGTGGTAAAGAATGCGCCTGTCAAGCAGGAGACTCGAGTTTAATCCCTGGGTCAGGAAGATCCCCGGAGAAGAAAATGGCAACCCACTCCTGTATTCCTGGCTGGGAAATTCAATGGACAGAGGAGCCTGGTGGGATACAATCCATGGGGTTGCATGAGTCAGACATAACTGAGGGACTAAACAACAACAGCAAAATAAATTACTACCATATAAGGTAAACAGGCTTTCCTGGTGGTTCAGACAATAAAGAGTCTGCCTGCAATGCAGGAAACCCAGTTCAATCCTTGGATCTGTAAGATCCCCCAGATCTCACAGAGCAGAACAACCGACTCTAGTATTCTTGCCTGGAGAATTCCGTGGACAGAGGAGCCTAGCAGGCTCCAGTCCATGGGGTCGCAAAGAATCAGACATGACTGATGCAACTTAGCATGTACACATATGAGGGAGCCATGATGTTTCTATGTGAGTTACAAAGCAAGTGCAATGGTACCAGGGCTGGGGTAGGAGATCATGGGAGAGAAAGGTCATATTCAGTTGCCAGAACCAGGAAAGGCTGCATGACTGACTTAGGCATTTGAGCTGTACCTTGGAGGATGGGTAGGCCTGCAAAGGTCAGAGATGGTATGAGGAAGCATCCAGCCTTTGAGAATGGGACAAAAGCATACTTGGCATGAGCACAAAGGACAGTGAACAGCAAATGAAGGCCTGAGCTCAGAGGGTTGGCAGGAAAACAACAGAACGTCTGTCTATGGGCATCGCTGTGCTGGGGAATTGGGAGGTTCAGGGCACCGTATGGTATGCTCAGTTTCAGAAATTTTAAGTTTGAGATGACAGCACATTATCCCCTGAGGCTGAACAGGAGGCAGTGGAAATGTGGGGCTGGTGTTTGAGAGGCATGTTTAGACTGGAGATGTTAAATTTAGAATGTAAAGAACCAGATTTTAAGAAAAGAAGCACGAGTGTGACTTGTGCGTTGTCTGGAACGTGGACCAACAAGGGCCACAGATGCTCTAGTGTCGCTGGAGGTCATCATGGTGCCATGAGATGTGACTTCAGGATGACCCGAGGCTGAAATCAAACCAAAACAGGAGCCCTTAGGTCCCTGATACGTTCGATTCAGTCAAACAACAGTTAAGACTGAAGCTGATTTCTCTGATCCCTCCCTCAAGTTTGTGGAATACAAGCATGAGCCCCAAGGGCTTCCCAGGGCACTGCTTTGGCTCTGTGGGCCACTTCTTCACTCCTATAGTTGAGGTTCTAGCTGCTGCCTCTTCCTTTCCCCCAAGCCTGGACACAGGCTCCAGAGGTAAGACCGGCTTATGTCTTAGGGATGACAGAAGGGAATTACCACACAGAAAAGAAAACCTCAAGCTGGATATTAGCTATTACTGCTCCTGACACATGAGCCAAGCTCCCCTCAGGGGCCCTAGTGGCTCTCTCTTCCTTTGCTCCCTATCCTGTTGCTCTGCTAAGGGGCCAGCTCACTTCACACCCATGTGTGCCCCCAGCGTAGAGTCCAGACCTCTAACTCACACCATAGTTGCAGAGACAAAAGCAAGCCTTTCTCTTCCCTGGTCCAAGGTGGCCTTCCTTTCCTATCCTGGGATTACTCACAGTAGAAACATGACTAGGTTGACTACAGGAGTCATTTCACCATGTACATGTATATCAAACATCATGCTGTACCTCTTAAATCTAAACTATTTTTTATGAAAACAAAAACAAAAAACTCAGGAACTTCCCTTGTGGCTCAGTGGTAAAGAATCCACCTACCAATGCTAGTTCGATCCCTGATCTGGTAAGATCCCAGGGGATCGAAAGAGCAACCAAGCCCGTGCATAGAAACTACTGAAGCTCCAACTTGAGAGCCCATGCTCCACAACAAGAGAAGCCACTGCAATGAGAAGCCCGTGGACCGCAACTAGAGAGTAACCCCTGCTCACCACAACCAGAGAAAAGACAGCACAGCAGTCTCCTGCATTGCAGGCAAACACTTTACCCTCTGAGCCACCAGGGAAGCCCCAAGGGAGAACCAGCGCAGCCAAAAGTAAAATATATAAATAAAATTATTTATAAAACAAACAAACTCAGTTTCTTCACAGGGATATCTGTCTTATCTTCATCCACAAAGTGGATGAAGTCATAACGGTAGTCAAAAGTCATTTGAAGAAGTTGGGGCCCTTCAGGATTCAGGAATATCATGTGTAGGGGATGTGGGAAGTGGGTACAGGGCCAGGGTGGGGGCAAGCCCAGTCCCAAGCTTCTTCACAACCTTTTCTTTAACATCGTGGTTTGGTTTCTCAGGATCTATGAGTAAATACTTGGACAAAAAAACATATCATTCAAGAAATACAAAATGTATAAGCTTCAGGAAGAGTCTATTCTAAATTCGTATTTAGGAAAAATATTAAATTCTTTATGCAAAGGAACAGTCCTGCTAGAAATCCTCCAATTTACATCACTGAATAGAAACATCTAACATCTCACTCATGAATGCTTACCTTTCTGGAGCACTTACTCTAAGCTGAGGTCTTTTTTTATCTTTAATTTTTTGGCCATGCTGTGAGTCATGTGGGATCTTAATTCCCCATTCAAGGATCCAACCTGAGCCCTCTGCAGTGGAAGCTCGAGTCTTAACCACTGGACCACCAGGGAAGTCACTGAGGTTTCTTATATCTCCATTTTGCAAAGAAAGGAATTCAGGGACCAAGAACACACTGCTAATAAATGGAACATCAAGATTCAAACACAGGCCCCTTGACCAGTCAGTATGCTGCTGCTGCTGCTAAGTCACTTCAATCGTGTCCGACTCTGTGTGACCCCACAGACGGAAGCCCACTAGGCTCCCCCGTCCCTGGGATTCTCCAGGCAAGAACACTGGAGTGGGTTGCCATTTCCTTCTCCAATGTGTGAAAGTGAAAAGTGAAAGTGAAGTCGCTCAGTTGCATCCGACCCTTAGCGACCCCATGGACTGCAGCCTACCAGGCTCCTCCATCCATGGGATTTTCTAGGCAAGAGTACTGGAGTGGCTTGCCATTGCCTTCTCCGGACCAGTCAGTATACTTAAACACTAATTAGTATTTGATGCACTAGGAAAAACAACTTTGTTTAAACCAGTGGTGAAGTCACTCTTTTCTCCTGGGAAATTTGTTTAAGAGCCTTTCTGAGAATTTTTCATAAAATGGTATCATGGTCATCATTTGTACATAGATATTTTTGACACAAATGTCCTTACTCATTAATTCAACATGTTTCTGGTTTCCCTGATAGCTCAGTTGGTAAAGAATCTGCCTGCAATGCAGGAGACCCCTGTTTGATTCCTGGGTCGGGAAGATCCGCTGGAAAAGAGACAAGCTTCACTTTATCACTCCAGTATTCTTGGGCTTCCCTGGTGGCTCAGCTGGTAAAGAATCTGCCCGCAGTGTGGAAGACTTGGGTTTGATCTGTGGGTTGGGAAGATCCCCTGGAGAAGGGAAAGGCTACCCACTCCAATATTCTGGTCTGGAGAATCCCATGGACATATATGTTTTTGACACAAACGTCCTTACTTATTAACTCAACACATGTTTCAGCTCAGTTCAGTTCAGTTCAGTCACTCAGTCATGTCTGACTCTCCGCCACCCCATGAATCACAGCACGCCAGGCCTCCCTGTCCATCACCAACTCCCGGAGTTCACTCAAACTCATGTCCACAGAGTCGGTGATGCCATCCAGCCATCTCATTCTCTGTCGTCCCCATCTCCTCCCACCCCCAATTCTTTCTAGCATCAGACTCTTTTCCAGTGAGTCAACTCGTTGCATGAGGTGGCCAAAGTATTGGAGTTTCAGCTTCAGCATCAGTCCTTCCAATGAACACCCAGGATTGATATCCTTTAGAATGGACTGGTTGGATCTCCTTGCAGTCCAAGGGACTCTCAAGAGTCTTCTCCAGCACCGCAGTTCAAAAGCATCAATTCTTTGGCGATCAGCTTTCTTCACAGTCCAACTCTCACATCCATACATGATCACGGGAAAAACCATAGCCTTGACTAGCCAGACCTTTGTTGGCAAGGTTTCAGTTCAGTTCAGTCGCTCAGTCGTGTCTGACTCTCTGCGACCCCATGAATCACAGCACGCCAGGCCTCCCTGTCCATCACCAACTCCCGGAGTTCACTCAAACTCATGTCCACAGAATTGGTGATGCCATCCAGCCATCTTGTTCTCTGTCGTCCCCTTCTCCTCCCGCCCCCAACCTTTCCCAGCATAAGAGTCTTTTCCAGTGAGTCAACTCATCGCATGAGGTGGCCAAAGTATTGCAGTTTCAGCTTTAGCATCAGTCCTTCCAATGAACACCCAGGATTGATCTTCTTTAGAATGGACTGGTTGGATCTCCTTGCAGTACAATTTACTGCACACCAAAATCAAGCCACGATACTGGGCATCAGGGAAGATGCAAATATGACTTCCTATAGGAATTAATAATCTAGCAAGGAAGAGGAAATAAAAGAACACAATTTGATGAATACCATGGGAAAGGTGAAAAAATTGGTTGGAGGTTCAAAGTGGAGAGACAACGTGGGGAGCTTTCGTGAAAACAGTAGCAGTTGGGAAAAGTAAAATAAATATAAACATAAAATTAATATAAAGTCAAAAAATGAAAAATAGACATCTAAATAAGGGGGATAAAACAAAATGAGGTATTATTATCAATATATCAGCACTGGGACTTCCTTGTTGGTCCAGTGGCTAAGACTCCACACTCCCAATGCAGGAGTCGGAGGTCCCATCCCAGGTCAGGGAATTAGACCGCACATGTTGCAACTAAAGATCCTGAGAGCCACAACTAAGACCTGGCGCAGCCAAATGAACAATTGAAAAAAAACACAAACGATAAAGATACCAAGACTCCAGCAGACACCTTTCCTCCCTTAAAATTATGAGCAGTTTTTATGGATTTAGATCCATTGCTGTAATCATGGCTAAAAAAGGCTATTCTTAGGAGCAGTGGTGCAAAAGGCCGTACTCAAAGTAACATCTCCTCTGAAAGGATAGTCCTCTGTCACAAGAGTGCCACTCTCTAGGGGCAGCGTGGCCACTCCCAACTGACTTTTACTGATGTTTGTAATGCGTGTCAGCACGTTGCTATCACTGTGCAGCCCTTATTAGACCGTGAACTACAAGATTCCCCGAGTGATAGTCTGTGAGCCGTTGATCAATAATTAGACTTATTTTTTTCGATAACGACAGTGCCCTTTAAACTCTGGAGTTCGGAAGTGGCACAAAATGTGATTCTAACACAGATTAGACTCCCTCACGCTTAAACTTCTCTGGTTAAGTTTCTGGCTCAAATCTGACTTAAGCGACAACGCTGTTAAAAAAAAAAAAAATTTCCCAAGTGGTCAACGAAACGACTCCCCTTCTTCTGGACTACGAATCCCATCGTGCATCGCTCCCACCTCCCCCCCTCGCGGGGGGCGGAGCCGAAGGCGGGGCGGCCACGGCGGCGGCCGGTGCATTCTGGGTGCTGTAGTCTGGAGTCCCGGCTGCGGCCGGGACGGTCCACGTGGCGCTGGTGGCGGCTGCTCTGGGCAGCGGCTACCGCGCTGAGTTCACGCGCCCCACCGGGGACCGAGGCTCGGCTGGAGAGTCGCGCGGCGCGGGCGGCGGGGAAAGCCGAGCGGCCCGGGTCTTCGCGACGTTTTTGCGACAGCGCGGCCGCGTTCCGTGAGTCCCCGCCCTCCGCTCTCTGAGGAGGTGCCGGCTGTTGTGCGGCGCTGCCTTTCTGTCTGAGTGGACGGGAGAGCGAGCGAGGGAGAGAGCGAGTGAGGGAGCGAGCGTGAGCGTGTGTGAGCGCGGCTAGGCGCGAGCGCCCGAGGGGGAGCCCGCCGCGCCGCCGCCGCCGCCCGCCGCGGGGGCCGAGCGCGCGGCCGGAGCGCAGCAGCCGGAGCCCCGGAGCCCGCGGGGACAAGGGCAGCGACCGCGCTCCCCACCCCCAGCCCTCGTCCCTCGCCCTCCTGCGCCCCCGGGTTCCTCGGCGTGTGTCCCCCCACCCACCCCGGCCGGCCCCCGCCCCGCCGCCCTGCTGGATGTCCCCGGCGCCCTCGCGGGGCCTCCTCTTGCTCCTGCCGCCGCGGCCGGGCCGGCGCTGCGGCCGCCGGGCGTAGAGCGGGCGGCTTCCCGGGGGCCGCGGCTGCCGGAGCCTCCCGGAGGGCCCCCGCGCCCGCGCCGCGGCGCCGCGACCCCCGCTCCCCGGCCCCGCCGGCCGTGACAATGGACTATGACTTTAAAGTGAAGCTGAGCAGCGAGCGGGAGCGGGTCGAGGACCTGTTTGAATACGAGGGCTGCAAAGTTGGCCGAGGCACTTACGGTCACGTCTACAAAGCCAAGCGGAAGGATGGGTGAGTGTCGGCGGCGCAGGTGGGCAGCCCCCCGCGGACCGGGCTCCGGGAGGACGTGGTGCCCGAGGGGGGCCGAGCCCGCGCGAGACCCCCACCCCCACCCCGCGAGCCGCTCCAGGGGTCTCCGGGCGCCGCTCGTCGGGAGGAGGAGCGTCTGATCCACGAGCTCTGTACTTTTCAAGGGCTGCGGTGCCAGATTTCTTTCAATGTTCCTTATAAAACGTCAGCTTAAATGATCTTGGAGGGAGGGGTCGATTTATTCGGGGACCCTTCACCCGCCTCCAGACTGACATCCATCAGCCCGGAAGGGAAGCTGGGATCCTTTCCCCAGCACAGGTTGGTGATGGATTTAAGACCCCATTTGGGTTTTCTGTGGGGAAGAAAGCAGCAAGTCAGTGTGGTTCTGAAGAGTTCCTCCCGGTGATCGATCACCTGCGGCAGAAACGTAGCAGTTGCTGTTTCGCTATCATTAGCTGCGAGTTTTACCTAGAACAATGGGGGTTTGGTGCAGGGTGGGTGGTGGGGAAAAAGGCGAATGACAAATAGTGTCTTATTCAGACTCCCCCCACCTCCCAGTTTAGCAGTTGACAAGGAACTTTAAATAGTCTCTTTGCTTTAAATGTTCTTACCTAGAAATAACTTAATTAAGTCTATGACTGGTGATGCTCCCAATTTAGTTTCCTAAACCGGCAAGTGAACTGCTCATTTTTCCTTTGTCAGTAGATGAATGTCTTGTAGTGTTTTCAAAAGGGAAGACATTTCTTAGTTGAGAAATATAATCTATTAACTCCTAGTTTTCCTCTTGTAAAAACGGGTGTTGTCTTTCTCACCTTTGACACTATAGGAAAAGGCTGGAAAGGACGTCAAAGCTTATATAATCTTTAGATTTTATTATAAACAAAGTAGGTTTACTTGAACATCACTTTTAGTTTGGTTAAGCTGCTGTTTAACGTTTAAAATAATTGCTTTTTTCAACAGATTAGATGGGAGGATATGTTCAGAACAGTATTAGTGCTGAAAAAAATGAAACCATTCATAAAGCTGAAGTTATCTGGGTTGGGGGAAGCCATATTTATAAATACTTCAGTATCCTCAATATTGGAAAAGGAAGGAGCTATGTATTCAATATTTTTCTTAAATTTGCCGAGGTATCTTTCTAAAGTAACTTAAAATGGACTCTAAGGAAGAAGATAGTAATTCTAATTAATTTGGAATATAAGTTTCAGTGCTTGTATGCAGCAGTAAAGCAGTACTGGTATCTGCAAAGATAGGGAGTTGAAAACTTGATCCTGTAGGTGCTGCATGTATCACAAGTACTTTTAAGTGGAATGAATAGTTGGGTGACATTTGAGAAATCACTGTCTGGAGATACTGCTGACTCTTGTTTAATTATGTTTCTCATTGAAGTATTATTCTGTAATAAAGTACATATTTAAAAAATTTTCCTTGGTAACTTCCTATACAATGTTTTTAAGAACCTTATGCTCTCTCCTTGTCCCCCAGTATTATGTAATTTGGGGCATGTTCATAAAAGCCCTGATCCTATGAGGTTAGACATTGTAGTACATTTGACTAGTCTGTCATCTGTTCTATAAAATTCTGGTGACCTTAAATTCTTTTTGATCTCTCTGAAAAAACCAGTTCTATTTTCATAAATTACTATTTTAATAAAACATCTAAATTTTATTAACTTTGATTTAACATTTTATTAAAAATTGTAATATTGTTTACTGGCAGGAGGTACTTTTGACCACATTTTATATCTCGTGGTCAGGTTTTCATTTAGGCTAAGCATAATTTTAGGAGATTTAAATTTAATCTGTACAATTTAAAGATAGATGGATGTATGGTATATGAACATATCTTTGTCATTCATGATAGCCAGGTAGCGTTGCATTTGGAAACATTAACTTTTTGTTTATAATTCCTTGGGCTTGTTTTTCAGTAGCCATTAATGATTTTGTTCATAGGAAGAACTCTTTTTTAAAAAATGGATCAAATGTCAAGAGAGTGTTAAAATTACTTTCAACAGTGTCTGTGTTCCAGAGGGAATATTTTTCAGTTTGGCTTCTTATAATTTCACTCTGGTAAAATGCAGTATTATATTTATGAAGCTTTTTTGATCTTATGTCAGTGAAATGTAATTTAATGCATTTAAGTTCAGGTAAAATAAAATTTATGGCTATTTAATCTTTTATAAAAAGATGATCAGATAATTTGATTCTAGTATTGATTTATTTCCAAATGAAGTTGTATATTCTGCAACTGAAATTTCAGAGAACTCTAGGACCTTAGACATTAACACCTTCAAAGAGAGTACTCAGATTTAAATAAAATGAAATAAATTTTGTTTTGATGTCAGTTCATTTCAGTCACTCAGTTGTGTCTGACTTTTAGATGCCTTTGACTGCAGCACTCCAAGCTTTCCTGTTCTTCACTATTTCCCGGAGTTTGCTCAAACTCATGTTCATCGAGTTGGTGATGCCATCCAACCAACTTCTTGTGTCCCCTTTGTCATTTGGCTATTAAAATGAACATATGTAATTGTATCTTTAATGTTGTCCAGCAAGCATCCTAGACATGATTAATTAGTAAAGGAATTTATACCAGAGGAGTTAGCTTCTTAAATTATTGTTTTAGGAAATAAACAGCTTGGTCAGTTCTTTGATATTAAGAAGTAGAAACACTCTCCTGCCAGTATACTAAGTATACCAAGGCATTTTAAGGATTGTGGGGAAGGAGGAGTCCTTTGAAGCATGATTACATACAGGGAAAAGGGACCTTTTATAATTCTGTTAATTTCAGGTTCTAGTAGAGTTGAAACATAAATGTACAATAAATCTTGGGCATAATCTGCTCTCACTGTCACCATAAATGAGATTGAGAGTGTGCTTTGTGCCTTAACACCAGAAGGGTAGTCAGTGGAAAGCAGGGGGATTCGTTTTCTTTCTGAGTCAGTTGCTTTTCCTCTTTGCAGAATTTAGGCAACCAAACATGTCTTGTTCAAAGAAATAGAAAAGTGTGAGAACCAGAAAACAATTTGTGTGTTTAAATTCTGAGTTCTCATTATTGGCACTGGGCATTGTAGAATTTAAAAATTAATTTGGGCTAAGAGTTTGATCTCCAAAAAAGAAAAGCAAAAAGAGTTTCTTGAATAGGGTTCTTAGTCTTCTGTACTCTGTGTTCAAAAGAACAAAAACTGGGCTTGGGATTTGGGGGTTGGATAATTGGGATTGTGTGTGTGTGAGAGAGAGAGAGAAAGGTAGAAGGGAGGAGGGAAATACACAGAAAACGTTTGTTGGGGGGCTTTTGTAGACAGCACAGAGGTTAGTAGGCAGAAATAGTAACAGTAATAGCTAAATTACTGAGTAAATCTTGGGACATGGGCAAAGCTTTGACAGCCATCATCTGTTGAGTCCTCATAGGTACCACAGCAGTCAGTTGTGTTCTTTCAGCTTTACAGTTGAGGAAACGGAGGTTTAAAGGTGAAGCAGATTTGTCCATGATTCAGTTCAGTTCAGTCGCTCAGTCGTGTCCGACTCTCAGCGACCCCATGAATCACAGCACGCCAGGCCTCCCTGTCCATCACCAACTCTCCGGAGTACACTCAAACTCATGTCCACAGACTCGGTGATGCCATCCAGCCATCTCATTCTCCGTCGTCCCCTTCTCTTCCCGCCCCCAACCTTTCCCAGCATCAGAGTCTTTTCCAGTGAGTAAATGTCAGAGCTGGAATTGGCGGGTTACAAGCAAGTCTCTTACTCCAGACCCATACTCTTAACCATCATGCTTTGTATTAAGATAAATATAAGCATAGTCACGGGGATTTGGTGTTTTAGGGAGTCCTTAAGAAAACATGAGTGCCTTATCCCTGGGCTAGTCTTTTCAGTTAACTGATACTTTCTCAGTATGTTTCTGAACAATCTTAGTTTTTTCTAGTGCTGCAAAAGTAAGTATATAACTATGTGGGTGTTTCTATTTACTCTGTGTGTGTGTATGTGTGTGTGAGGATGAACTGTTAAGTTGGGGAGACTGGAGAATTGAGTGTGAGTTCAGACTCTGCCTCTGATCACCAGTGTGACCCTGGGCAAGTCATTTGTCCTTGTAGACCTTTGTTTCCTTATTTCTAAGGTTACAGGGTTTCAGGTGATAATTTTTTGGGACTTCCTAGTACTGTAATTTGAAGAAGTAAAAATCATGACTATAAAATACTTTTGCAAGATGGTAAACAACTAATAAGACAAAAATTTTACTTTAGGCAGTAATATGCTTCAATATTTCTTAGTCTCATGCTTTAATGTGGATTCTCATCAACCTCCAGTGAGAAGACAGGTAACTTCCAAAGACTTAGCTCCCACACCTAACATGTCTTTTATCCCACTGTAGCGTCCCCTCCATTTACCTGTGAAGGCGCCAGGCTCGTGTAGCTCTCCCACTCTTGTGTGCCACTCGTTTGGTGGCTAGCATGAGGGGCTCATCTGATCTGAACTGGCGCTGTGAGTCGGCTTTAATTCCTTAACTCTGATCAGCACTTGGTTGGAACCCTATCTTCCCCTGAAGGATTCTGATAGTTTTCTGAATATCACTGAACCCAGTATCTAGCTTGAATCTGATTTAAGTATTTCTTTACATGTCAGACATGGCAAATCCAGCATGTAATAATCCCTGTCACTGGGGATTTTGCATGTCCAGTAAGGAATATTCCTTGTAACATTTAAAACCTGTGATGGAGAGGGACAGGCAGAACATTCACTGTGCGTTTCTTCCCTGCTGGCTGTTGAACTTACCTGCCTTAGAAACTCAGTGAATTCAGATCCACAGGTTCAGCCACTCTGAGGTGTCATTCTTAGATCCCATTTTCTTAATAGCAAGACTGGCAAATTAATTCATTTTGGATTTGTTTGATTGTTTTACAGTTTCTTCTAACATTGGAAGAAATCCATCCCCTCATTCATTCAGCAAATATTTACTGGATCCTTCTATCTGTCAAGCACTGTCCAAGGTATTGACAGTACAGAGATTAATAAAATACTCCATTATTTGAGAAGATACCTGCTGAGGAAACAAACATGTAAATAAGCTGTAGCAATTTAATAAGCACTATAATAATCAATACCAGGTGCTACTGGGACACAGACATGGAGCTCCCAACTTCTCTGCTTTCAGGGAAGCCCCTTACAGAGGGCAACACTCTGTTGACTGTGAAAGGACTCTGTTGACTCCTCAGAAAGGACATTTCAAGAGGACAACAAGAGTGCTTTCTGTTGTGCTCTTACAGACCCCAGCACAGGTTGTGGGTTTGGATTCTTTCTTCCCATGCCTTTCCTCCCTATACCTGTCTGTTGCCAGCGTCTTCAAGCTCCTGCCGTATGCGTAGTGCTCCACACATGCGCTGCAGATGTTCCCTTGTCCGCATTGAACCTGATGAGGCCCCCGGTTCAGCACAGGGATAACGTTATCAGCACGTAGGTGGTGCAGTGGTAAATAACCCCCGCCTGGCTCGGGAAGATCCCCTGGAGCAGGAAATGTCCACCCACTCCAGTATTCATGCAAGAAAAAAATGCCATGGACAGAGGGGCCTGGTGGGCTACAGTCCATGGGGTTGCAGAGAGTTGGACACGACTGAGTGCCTCAGCACGCGTGCACACTGCACACCTTAACTGTCTCTGAGGCAGTTTGCCACCATGAGGACATTGGTGCCTCAGAGGACAGGCAGCCTCTGAAGCCCAAGGGTCTGGTTTAGGAGTAGCTCTCACGTGTGAACTGCCACGGCAGGACAGCCTTTGGCTTCCGGCTCCCAACAGCAGGTGATCTTCCTTTGGCCTCAGCTCTGTTAGGAGTAGGGAACCAGAATTTTCTAGCCCCTGAGATGGTGGTGGCAGTAGATCGGAGTAGGGATTCCTCTAGTTGGGACTCTCGGTGGCGTGAAGAGGTGTAGGGAGGAGGCTTCCAGCATACTGAGTATCAGCCAGGAAAACAGAAATAATGATATCTTATTATAAGTTATTGGTCATTTGCAAACTTATCTGCTTTTTCAAAAATTTGTTCTCTTGGCAACTGTGTCCCAAATTATGATTTGCAAACACTTGAAATATCCGTATGTTAGGGAACTGTATAGAAGGCAATGGCACCCCACTCCAGTACTCTTGCCTGGAAAATCCCATGGACAGAGGAGCCTGGTGGGCCACAGTCCATGGGGTCGCTATGAGTCGCACACGACTGATCGACTTCACTTTCACGTTTTACTCTCATGCATTGGAGAAGGAAATGGCAACCCACTCCAGTGTTCTTGCCTGGAGAATCCCATGGACGGAGGAGCCTGGTGGGCTGCCCTCTGTGGGGTCGCACAGAGTCGGACACGACTGATGCGACTTAGCAGCAGCAGCAGCAGCAGGGAACTATATATGCCAAATTGGTGTTGATAAATATATATGTTTTTCCCTGTGACTAGTGTCATCTTTCTTGTCATGTCTTACATTGTTGAATGAATCCTCATTGTTTTTTTTCTTTTTTTTTTTTATGCTTTTTCTGTTCTTAGCTGCTGCTAGAGAATGGAAACGCTACTGTCCTTAGCTCCTTCAGAACAGTTTGTATATCCTTTCCTTCACGGCAGCTTAAGTAGGCCTCGGCCATTTCTTTGAAACTACTGTGATATTTTTTGTCTTTAAATATCTCTTGTCACCCCAAAGCAGTTCTTGAAGTTGTCACTGAAAAGTGACTTTCACTCGTTATTTTGATCTTAATACTTAAAGGCCCTTTAGTATTAATTTTCTCAAGATTCTTTAGTGTAGTAACTGTCAAAGTCACAAATCCAGTCCCTGCTGTAGTAAGCTGCTTTTACTGATATATGTCATGTCGTTCAGGTGTGTCATCGCAGAAAAAATGCTGAGAATCCCCTTTTTAAAACTGAGATATATCACTTACCATAAAATTCACCCTTTCAAAGTGTGCAGCCCACTGGCTTTTAGTCTGTTCACAAAGCTGTCTATGCCAGAACATTTTTCTCCTGTCAGAAGGAACTCCACATTGGTTAGTAGTCACTCCACAGTTCTTCTTCCCAGGCCCTGGCGACCACTCATCTGCTTCCTTTCTCCATGGATTTGCCTATTCTGAACATTCCGTGTAAATGAAAGCACACAGTGTGTGGCCATTAGTGTCTTTTACGTGGCGTAGTGTTTTCAGTATTCATCTGTGTTGTGCATGTGTCAGTATTTCATTCCTTTTTATGGTTGAAAACTATTGCCTTGTTTGGATAGTCCATATTTTGTGTATCCATTCATTACTTGGTGGACATCTGGATTGTTTCTACTTCTTGGCTGTTATGAATAATGCTGCTATGAAACTTCATGTGCAAATTATTGTGTAGATACATGTTTTGGGTTTTCTTAGGCATATATCCAGAGTCATATGGTAACTGTTTAGCTTCTTGAGAAACTGCCAAATGTGTGAAAGCAGCTGAGAACCACTTTGAGTGACTCTACCTTGACTTTGGTTTAGAACCAGGATTTGTCCTTTGTCTGCAAGACCTGAACACCTTAATTTCCAGGACACCTTATTCCCAGGACTCGGTTGACACACTAGTCTATATCATAGATCATCGTGATTCTGAAATTCAGATTAATGCAACTGCTCCTCCTCCATTAAATCAGACTGCCCTTTTGAACTTATTCTCAGGCAGCACCTGTTGCTGGGCATTTTTTTCCCTCAGCTGAAATCGGTTCTGACATATTGCTTCAGAAATCCTAACTACTTTTTCTTAAAGTACAACTCCAATAATCCTCTCTTCACTCATCACCCCACAACACACAGTTAGCTTTTCATAGATATATTCTGTAACTACTTTAGCGTATGTGTGATTACTGTTTATATGTCCTTGGGGTCTTTCTGCTGAATGTTAGATATTATAGATTTCCTCTAGGGCAGTAACTGTGTTCCCTTTACTTCCTGGCATATTGCCAAATGTTGACAGGTATCTTAATACTTTTTTATTTTTGGTGTACCTAAAATTGATATCTGAAAATTTTCCTTTTAAAGTTGCTAAACTTAAAAACTTGAGCATATTTCAAAATAAAAAAGTAGTGCCTTGTGAAATTACCCACAGAAGCTAAGTTTGATGGGCTGGCTAAATTGATACCAGGAACAGACTTGAACAAAACCAAAGACCAGATGCAAGCTTTGTTAATTGAAAAAAGGTATTTGAAAAACTGAGCCACTACAAGAATGAAGTATTTGCTAAAGTATACCTTGCCAGTGCATCAGTTTAAATGGGGATCAAACCTTTATTTCTAAATTTAAGGAAAACATAATTAGTCTCTTAACCAAAGTTGGCATTTAATTTTATTTAAGCTCTGTGATTGTTTCATATTTGAAATTTTCTTTTGTTATGTGAATTAAAAATTATGTAGTTTAACAACTACTCAAGGTAACTCAAGTTCTCATCTTTCCAGACAAGCTCTTTAAAATCTATAACTTTATTATAACCCATGAGTTTTAATAAACAGTCATCCTAAGGAGAGGAATTCCTCACATCAGGATACCTGCTGTAAGTGTTTTGATACACCTGAATTTTATAGGTTGTCTAGAGAACTAAGTGGAGAAGGCAATGGCAAGCCACTCCAGTACTGTTGCCTAGAAATCCCATGGATGGAGGAGCCTGGTAGGCTTCAGTCTGTGGGGTCGCTAAGGGTCGGACACGACTGAGCGACTTCACTTTCCCTTTTCACTTTCCACTTTCACACATTGGAGAAGGAAATGGCAACCCACTCCAGTGTTCTTGCCTGGAGAATCCCAGGGACGGGGGAGCCTGGTGGGCTTCCGTCTATGGGGTCACACAGAGTCGGACACGACTGAAGTGACTTAGCAGCAGCAGTAGCAGAGAACTAAGGGATTAAAAAAAAATAACCCAAACTTGTCAAACAGCAGTTATCATAGTTTATATTAAACAAGTCATTATTTTGGGGAAAACAGGTAGGTATTGAAAAATTATTTTTATGTGGCTTGTTTTAAGGAAAGCCACTAAATCTCATGAAAATTTTAAGCTCATATAGGATAAATACATTTGTTTGGAGTTTTTTCACTTTATGAAAGAAGCCTGTTAAATGAGGGATCTATCCTAACATACTTATTCTGGGACTCAGTTTGCAAAAAAAATTCGATTTATACACAGTTCCCAAGAAATTGTTAAGCACACAGTAAGGAGTACTTATATTTGTTTTCTACTGCTGACTTAACATTGAAGGTTCTTTTAAATGTAAAATTAAATCATTTAAATATTTGACATTGCATTATAGTTTCTCTTTAGCTGTAATGGGGGGGAGGCAAATTTGTGTATCTATAGTTTATTTGGTAGCTATTCACTGAACATCTGTAATATGCCAGGTTCCAGGTTCTATGCTAGGTATAGGTGATTCAGCAGTGGACAGGCCACAGGTGTAAGTCCTTAGGGAACTTAAAGACTTTGAGGGGCACAAGCAAGTAAACAGTTGCTTGTAGTAAGTGGGATAGGGCTGTGGTGGAGAAACCAATGAATGAAATCTACTATGACCTTACATTTTTTCATTCAGGAATATTATGCATCTTTCCATGTCTGCGAGTATAGCTCTAAATCCTTAATTTTAATTATGTCAGGCATCACATTATTTTGATTTACACACAGATTTATATGTAAATATGTATCCAGTTAACCAGTTCTTTAGTGGTAGATGAAATTTAAGTAGTCTCTAAATTTTGGCCATTGCAGTGAGCAAAGAAGCTCCTAGAAAATATGACTACAGTTCTTCAATACAATATCAAGTTCTTGCAGTGGAATTTTAGGGTCAAAGATTATATTCTTTCAAGAGCTATATTTCTGTTATAAGATTAGATTATAGAATTAATGAGCTCTCAGGATAAATAATCAAGCAGGCTATGCGAGAAGACAGCAGTCCCCCTCTTTAGGGACAGTCGTTGTCAGCCTCCTGTGTGTGTGCAGGTGGAAGCAGGTGTGTGCCTGGGTTGACTTTAAAATTTAATACTTCATTCATTTGAGCAGATAATACATGCGTATGTAAAGAATGTAAGTATACTGAGGAAGTGAAAACTTAAGTCCTCTCATCTCTTTCTCCTCCAGTCACCAATTTCTTCTTTGAGAGCTGTCCACTTAGATGTGTTTCTTGTGTATGCTGTCCAGCTTGTGGACACAAACATCTTTGGACTTAGTTTATGGTATGATTTTTTTATGTGTAACTCTTATTTTTATGAAGTCACGTTTATCAGTGGCTGCTGGGTTATATGTAGGAATTAGAAAGGTCTGTATGTCATCATCTTTAAACACAAATTGTTTGATGGCATATACATATGTTTTGTTTTGAAGATGGCTACAGTCCATGGGGTCTCACAGAGTTGGTCATGACTGAGCGATTGAGCTTGCACACAAACAGCCATAATAACACAGTTCACTTCAGCAGCTTGTCATTCTGTTTTATGAACATACTGTATTAGTGATACACAGATCCAGTTGAGGACGTTTAGATTGTTTTCTTTTATTTTTTAATGCTCTTAAACAGTACTGCAGCAAATGTCCTTTATATCAGTCTTTGCATACAGCATTCTCTCAGGTGGAGATAGAACTGTCCAGGTCCCCAGAGCCTTCCCCATAGGGAGGTTTGCTGTGGAGCATACCACTGGCAAGGAGCGAAGTGTGCATGAAGCAAGGGAAACTCCCTCCTGGCTTCTGTCAACTTTTTAGAGACTGATCAGCGTGCCAAGCACAAGTGATATATGACCCCGGCATGTCACTGTTAGACTGCTGCAGTGTAGGTCAGTTTCCCAGGAGTATCTCTTTAACAGGCCTGAGCTTCAGGCTTTTCTGAGATCCAGTCTTATGTCCTCAAGAAAGTTTGCACCAATTACACTATCATCCAAACTCCCAAAACAAAACTTAATGTGGAAGGAAGAAATGGGAATAAATACAATAATAACATGCTTGAATCATGGGGGTTAAATGCATTGTAGAGTCAGAATTGTTTCGATTGTTCTTTTGGAAACTTTGCTGTACGTTTTCCTTCCCTGCATAGTCCTAGGTATTTTAGATTGCTGGTTGGCATAAAGAAATTAAGACTTGTGGATATTTAAAATTACAGTCATTATGAAGTTCACATGTTATTTTATGTTCACGTTCATGAGATTTCTCTGTTCCAGCTGAACATTGCTGCTGAACTCTGTTCCTGTCCCATGTGACTGGGGCTCTTGATGTAGTGTCTCCCTCCAGCCACCTGTTCAGCCCTGACTGCGTGTACTCCTCTGTTGCTCAAATGATCTTTCGCTTTGTTTCCTGTTGCTTGACTTTGGTCATCTTTTCATTCCCTGACCAGCACTGACCCAGTCTTTTCCTTTTCACCCCTTTTTGGCTTGCTTTTTTTCTGTTTTATACTGATTTTGACTTTGTTCCTTGTTCCTTGTCCCCTGTCTCAGTCGTATTCCCCTCTGGGCTTGCCTCTGTGGACAGAAAGCTGGAACCTCTTCTGTTGCCAGTGGAATTGCTTAACTTTGTGTATTCAGCAGTGGTAATTGTTTATGTCGGTAGGCAGGCAGCTGATTATCTGTAAGACAGTTCTGATGTGTTTTATGAATTTAGAAGAGATTTTTTTTTTAAAGTCTTAAGTTCAGCTAAACATTTTCTTCATGTACATAATATCTGCTCAACAGAAGTTAGAAAGTACTTACTTCTTATAGACAGATAAGAAGCTGAAAAAGTATGCAAACATTTCATCTTTTTATCTGAAAACCTATTTTAGTACAGATGTGTCCAGCACTTTTTGAGAGTTTAAACCAGATACCCTGGAACCGAAAGTTACTATTGTCCTGGTTTTAGCCAAGACTAGCTAACCTCCACAGAGCCTTGACGTATGCTTGGACGTGCATACGTGAAAAACACAAAGAAGCCTGTCAGAGTAGCACACACATCTCCTACTTCACCTGTTGCTCTTCTGCACTTTTTTTTTTTGAAGGGATGGGACCATTCAGTTCTGAAAGGTGATTCAACCTGATGTTAACTTTAAATGCTTGAAGTATTCAGCGCAAGCCAGAAATACTAACCAACCTTACCACTTTTTAACCTTTATTTGACTTGGATCATGTAGCATTTGGTCTATTTCCGTTGCACTTTGTAAAACTGTACTTACCGAATTTAAGTATGCTTGCTGATTTTAAAATCAGAATGCAGCACAATT
This sequence comes from Moschus berezovskii, assembly GCF_049115385.1. Taxonomy (NCBI): domain Eukaryota; kingdom Metazoa; phylum Chordata; class Mammalia; order Artiodactyla; family Moschidae; genus Moschus; species Moschus berezovskii. Next base: position 53,525,130 of record NC_142472.1, read on the forward strand.
ACATTTTTCCTTGGTGAAATTATCTGTACTATGATTATCCCTGAAATGTTTTAGAATATAAGGTAACATTTGTTAAAATAGTGACTCATTTTTAAATATTTAAAAAGTACTTTTGATTTAGTTGCAGTGTATTAAGTAGAGAAATTCAATACTAGTTGTCTTCATGCAGAAAATATTAGTGAAACCTGTCAAGAAGTTATACATTTTTAGTTCATAAAGCTTTCCAATAGCTTTATTGAGGTATAATTCACATACCGTACAGCTCTCCTGTTTTAAGTGTACAGTTCACTGTTTTTAGTATATTCACAGAGTTGTGTGGTTGTCACCACAGTCTAATTTGGAATATTTTCATCCCCCCAAAAGAAACCCTGCACCCGTTAGCAGTCGTTCCTTACCCTCCAGCCCTCCAGCCTTAGGCAACCGCTAATCTGCTTTCTGTCTGGATTTGCCTGTTCTGGACATTTCATTGAAATGAAATCATACAATATGTGGTTTTTTGTGACTGGCTTCTTTCACTTAATGTAATGTTTTTAAGGCCCATCCATGATTTAGCTTGTATCACATTTTGTTTGTCATTCATCAGTTGTTAGATAGTTGGGTCGTTTCCACTTTTTGGTTATTATGAGTAAGGCAGCTATGAACACTGGTGTGCATCTGAGTCCCTTCTTTCAGTTCCTTGGATATACACGCACCTAGGATATACATACAAATGTGGAATTTGGATATACATTTAGGAGTGGAAGTTCTGGATCATATGGTGCCTGAACTCTGGCCTTGTAAGTAACCACCAGACTGTGTCCTCAGTGGCCACACCATTTGACATTCCCACTAGCAGCCCATAAGGGTTCCAGTTTCTCCACATCTTTGTTAACACTTTCTTCCCACCCCAACCTTTTTTTTTTTTTTAAATATAGCTATCCTTATGGGTGAGAACACATAACTAATTTTTATTCTCATAGCAGTATTAGATATGAGATTGACCTGCAGTATACCAGCTGGATCAATTCATTTAATCTTTCTGAGCACTGTGGATTTCTTGTCTATAAAAATAGATTCATCCCACAGGGATCCTTTGTATAGTATATGATAAAGCATATAAAGAAAGTTTTCAGGCTCTCATAGGGCCATGTAAATTATACATATTTTAACGTATTTATTAATCTCACGGGTTCTATTGTTTGTGGTTCCACTATTTCTCCAATTATGCTAATTTGTATTTTTCAGGAAGAATTTGTGATGTTTTTTAGTAGGCAGTTTACCTAAATGTGTCTTTTTGCAGATAGTAACTTACAATGCTTCTGCCTACGATGTCATGGTTGTGTTTCTGAGAAATCTCTTACAAAAAATCTCTTATGAAAACAGCTTTCACTGGGGTATGGGTGCTAGAGGGCTTTTGTTGGACTTGGCTGTGATGTAAGTATTTTTGTAGTTGTATTCTAAGAGGAATACATCTGTTGACTAAACAGGACAGAAATAAACTTTGCTTCTTTACCATTTGGTTTACTCAGAAGGTTGAGGTTCCCCAACCTTTGTCCCTGATTGAGCAGTCTTGCTGGTAGTGCTGCTGCCATTGCCAGTGGTAAAAGAATAAAAGAATGCCTGGGTAAACAAAACAATTCCGTTCCAGAAGAACCCCCAGTCAAACAGTGCATCTATGTGTGCCTGTTCTTTGCATGCAGCTATTCTTTTTCCTGTTTACTCTGTGCTGATTCCAGTTTGCATCGTAATAATGCCTTTGTGTGGAGACTTTTCCCCCCTGATTAATTGGTGATGTTATAACCATATTGTGTTGTAAAAACTCATGCTATAAGAGACTTGCCTGTGTTTGCCAGTACAGGGTAGATAGTAAGTAAATATTTGTTGATTTCAGGTGACCAGATGACCCGTTGTATAGATTGAGACATTTGTCACTGCTCTAACTCAGTGCAGTGTTGATGCTCAGCTCAGTAAACAGTGCTTATTGATAGGATCTGGTTGTACCAATACATTTGTTTTTGTTGAAAGTGTTTTAGTGCGTTCCAGAGAATTACAGGGGGAAGTTATCTCTAGAAAAACATATGTGTCGGGGAGTTGAGCAGATGAAACAGTAGTCCCCTCCTTATCCAGACGGGATACTCTCCAAGCTTCTTGGCGGATGCCCGATAAATCTTTGGATAGTAGCATATTTCCTGTGTTCTCTAGTATACTAAATGTACACAGCATGGTACACTGGACAGAGAAGTGATCCTCATCCTTGGCGAGACATAAGATTTCATCATGCTGCTCAGGATGGCATGCAGTTTAAAACTTATGAATTGTTTATTTTCCGTTTAATATGTTCAGACTGTGGTTGACCACGAGTAACTGAAAACGCTGGTAAGGAGGGACTACTGTGTTCACTGTATCATTAGACTTTGTGTTGAAAACAAAGTGGAAAATGTAATCCTGCCATTGTACAAAATCATGAGACCTTTTTGCTTTTGACAAGCATCGTCATGTTGTAGGGAGACAAGAACTAGAATAGCTCTGGAGAAAGGAAAATATGATAAAATGATTGGGAGAAGACTACCGTAGTATATAAACTGAAAGGATTTGGGTCTTTCAACTTGGAAATTGAAGGGATGGATTTGAAGTGTAGTCAGCCCTGGGCACAGAGTGGAAAGGTCAGGGGCATTGTTTCTAGGACCCTTTGGATGTAAAAAATTGAGGATACTCGTTTCCTTTTTGGGACTTCCACGATGGGAAGTGGTTAAAACTCCATGCTTCTGCTGCGGAGGATGAGGGTTTAATCTCTGGTTGGGGAACCGAGATCAATCACATGCCACTTGGTGTGGTGAAAATTTTAAGTAAATAGAATGATGTAGTATTCACACATACATGAACTATGCATATTGTCCCATATACTTTATTTTCTAATTGGAATATAATTGTTTTACAATGTTGTATTAGTTTTTACTGTACAACAGGGTGAATCACCTATGTGTATACACATATTCCCTCCCTCTCGAGCCTCCCGCCCGCCCCACTTCCCACCCTCTAGGTCATCACAGAGTGTTCAGCTGAGCTCCCTGTGGTATAAAGCTGCTTCCCCTACCTGTTTTACACATTATAGTATATATATGTTAATGCTGCTTTCAGTCCATCCCACCCCCTCCTTTCTGCCCTGTGTCCACAAGTCTGTTCTCTACATCTGCACCTCTATTCCTGCCCTATAGGTTCACCAGAACCGTTTTTCTAGATTCCATATACATGCATTAATATACAGTATTTGTTTTTCTCTTTTTGACTTACTTCACTCTGTGTGACAGAATACAGGTTCATCCACATCACCATAAATGACCCAGGTTTGTTTCTTTTCATGGCTGAGTAATATTCCATTGTGTATATGTACTGTATCTTCTTTATCCATTTATCTGTTGATAAACATTTAGGTTGCTTCTATGTCCTGGCTAAACAGTGCTGCATTGAACATTGGGGTGCATGTATCTTTTTGAATTATTATTTTCTCCAGGTATATGCCCAGGAATAGGATTGCTAGGTCATATGGTAGCTCTATTTTTAATTTTGGGGGAACTTCCTTACTGTTCTCCATGGTGGCTATACCAACTTACATTCCCACCAACAGTGCAGAGGGCTCCCTTTTCTCCACACTCTCTCTGGCATTTTGTTTGTGGATTTTTTGATGATAGCCCTCCTCCTTTCCTGAAGTTGATTGTGCCTTTTCTCTTGATTTCCAACCACTCAGAATGTTAATTTGTTAAATCATAGTTTTTACACAGAGTTAAATTTTTTTTACCTCTTCACTGTATTTCAGTTTTGCATAATTAAAGGGTTGTAGATCTGTGAGTGCTACAAATAAAGCTTCAAAGTTCAAGTAGTCTTTTGTTTTAAGGTATCACCTATTTTCTTGGTTGTTCATAGAGTATGTAACAACAGCTTGAGTCATTATTAAACAACACTTGCCATATAAAGGATAATTTGTCATAGCTATGTAAACTATATAATAACCACGATGCATTTTTTCTTCATGAAGCACCTGTATAATTGTTCTCATAGCTGTTTAAGTTAAAACAGTACTAGGGCCAGTCAGTAACTTAACTGCACTAAAAAATGATTTTCTTTTTCCTCTTCCTCTGCATATACATAGACACATGTATTTTGGGATATTTATATGTCTGTCTGTCTCATGTATGTGAAAGTTTTTATCTGTGTAGGTGTACATGTATATATATGTGCATGTATTTACATATGCATTTTAAATATATTTACAGTAATGTGATCAGATATCACTAAATGTGGGGGTTTCCATCAAAGTAAGCAACCAACCCATGTTTCTTAAAGCATCTTCCCAAGTGTCATTTTTTTGAACACGACTCTGTGAAGAATAAAGTTATAATCATGGCATCTTGACTTCAGGAACTATATTTTGGCTCTGGTAATTTATAATCATTCTTTTTCTCTTTAATATTCATGCTTGAAGAAATGATCAACACAGAAAAGAGAAATTAATGTGTAATCCTTTCCTTCCTAATGACTGGTCTTTCCTGCTATTTTGTGTATCTGCCTAATTTATTTCTGCTTGGCCCCAAAGATTTTCTTCTTAAAAGTAGCATCACATCAGGCATGTGAATACACCTGAACATTTAAAAAAGATTCACCTGTTGTACTCCAAGTATACATTTAGTGGTCCTTTTACTGTAATCTTGTAACTAAACAGACAGAAAGGACCAGGAGTTTCTTTCTAGTCTCCAAGCTTAGAAATACTTTTTAAACTTTACGTAGCTTTTTTCCCAAACAAGATAAAGATGCATTTGAAGTATGAGAGCTAACAAACTGAGCTTGAATCCCTCATGATAATGCAGAGGAGAGAGATTCATAGCTAAGTTTACAAGAAGCTTTGTAACTTCCTGGAGCTTGGCATCTGGAGCTGCTGAGAAACGTGGAAGTAACTCCTGTTAGGTCTGTCTTGTTCACTGGTGTATCTTAGGAACTATAACAGTGCCAAGCACAGGAACGCCCCGCCCCCCTCTAATCAAGAGTTAGTAGTTCTAATAATCTTTTAAATAAACTAATGTAATTAACCAAAAAGTTGCAGATTTCATTTGTCAGAATGATTGAAAGAGCCAACATGTTAACCTGAAAAGGAATTTCAAGCAGAATGTAGCATGGCTAGCTAGAATGTGTTCTCTGAGAGCTGACCCGATTTAAATGAAAGGGACTGTTGTTTCAGTTTGCTTTAATGCATTGTAACTTCGTGTAAGATAATTGAGCATCCTGTATGATACAGGCCGCAGGAATGCACCAGTGCTAGAGTTTATTGGTCTGCTGTAGCAAGGGCGGGCACACACCTGGCTCCCAGAGCAGAGGGGTCTTCCTTGGTGAGTGTGGGTGGAATGATTCTAAAGAAGAACTGAGGAGAAGACCAGCTATGGGCTGGGTCCTGTTGTGGGGTTGGTTTGGTAATTGGGTGCCTCAGTATTCTGCTCAAGGCAGGTGGAGTGAAGCAGAGCTGGGTCCTCATTAGTCAGAGCAGTCATCGCTCAGAAAAGGGCAGTTCTAGTCCTTTTGCCATTCTGCTGTAGCCTTGGGCAAAACTCCATTTCCTGCTTGCCTTTTCTACTGGCCTTGCCACTAATTTCTGAGGGATATCAGAGTTTGATTATCAGTGGGGTTTATTTTCACTTTCTTAGACCTTTTTGGCCAGGTTCAGCCCTGGGGGACATTGTTCTATGAAATCCAGCTCTTCTCTGTGCTGGGATTCTGCTGACCAGGAGACTGTTCGGAGAGCTTCAGCTACTGTTAACTGAAGTCAGTATTTTATGAATACTTTTGTGTTGTAAGATGAGTTATTGAGCCCTCTGAAGCAAAAGTGCCTGTGCACTAGATGACTGGAGATGACAGCTGAGCTCTGGCACACTGGCAAATGCTGAGAGATTATTAACCGTGTGTAATCCAAGCACCAAGATCCCAAGTGTGGTTTTGGCATAGACAGACTATCCTAGGTTTGACATCATAGGGCCTGTTTGTCTTGTTTACTGTTTTTAGTTGGCTATTTGAAAGAAAGGGACTGTTGTCCTGCTCTGGGAGCCAGGTGTGCGCCGGCCCTTGCTGCAGCAGACCAATAAACTGTAGTACTGATGTATATGAAAGAAAGATCACACACGATGGTGTGATCACTCACCTAGAGCCAGACATCCTGGAATGTGAAGTCAAGTGGGCCTTAGAAAGCATCACTGCGAACAAAGCTAGTGGAGGTGATGGAATTCCAGTTGAGCTATTTCAAATCCTGAAAGATGATGCTGTGAAAGTGCTGCACTCAATATGCCAGCAAATTTGGAAAACTCAGCAGTGGCCACAGGACTGGAAAAGGTCAGTCTTCATTCCAATCCCAAAGAAAGGCAATGCCAAAGAATGCTCAAACTACCGCACAATTGCACTCACCTCACACGCTAGTAAAGTCATGCTCAAAATTCTCCAAGCCAGGCTTCAGCAATACGTGCACCATGAACTTCCAGATGCTCAAGCTGGTTTTAAAAAAGGCAGAGGCACCAGAGATCAAATTGCCAACATCCGCTCTATCATCAAAAAATCAAGAGAGTTCCAGAAGAACATCTATTTCTGCTTTATAGACTGTGCCAAAGCCTTTGAGTGTATGTATCACAATAAACTGTGGAAAATTCTGAAAGAGATGGGAATACCAGACCACCTGACCTGCCTCTTAAGAAACCTGTATGCAGGTCAGGAAGCAACAGTTAGAACTGGATATGGAACAACAGACTGGTTCCAAATAGGAAAAGGAGTACGTCAAGGCTGTATATTGTCACGCTGCTTATTTAACTTATATGCAGAGTACATCATGAGGAACTCTGGGCTGGCAGAAGCACAAGCTGGAATCAAGATTGCCGGGAGAAATATCAATAACCTAGATATGCAGATGACACCATCATTACGGCAGAAAGTGAAGAGGAACTAAGGGGCCTCTTGATGAAAGTGAAAGAGGAGAGTGAAAAAGTTGGCTTAAAGCTCAACATTCAGAAAACTAAGACCATGGCATCTGGTCCCATCACTTCATGGGAAATAGATGGGGAAACAGTGGCTGACTTTATTTTTCTGGGCTCCAAAATCACTGCAGATGGTGACTGTAGCCATGAAATTAAAAGATGCTTACTCCTTGGAAGGAAAGTTATGACCAACCTAGATAGTAGTATATTAAAAAGCAGAGACATTACTTTGTCAACAAAGATCCGTCTAGTCAAGGCTATAGTTTTCCCAGTGGTCGTGTATGGATGTGAGAGTTGGACTGTGAAGAAAGCTGAGCGCTGAAGAAATGATGCTTTTGAACTGTGGTGCTGGAGAATACTCTTGAGAGTCCCTTGGACTGCAAGGAGATCCAACCAGTCCATTCTAAAGGAGATCAGTCCTGGGTGTTCATTGGAAGAACTGATGCTGAAGCTGAAACTCCAATACTTTGGCCACCTCATGCGAAGAGTTGACTCACTGGAAAAGACTCTGATGCTGGGAAGGATTGGGGGCGGGAGGAGAAGGGGACGACAGAGAATGAGATGGCTGGATGGCATCACCGACTCGATGGACATGGGTTTGGGTGAACTCTGGGAGTTGGTGATGGACAGGGAGGCCTGGTGTGCTGTGGTTCATGGGGTCACAGAGAGTCGGACACAACTGAGCGACTGAACTGAACTGAAATGAGTGCCCAAGAACTAGAGTGCGCTGATTTGCACCCAAAAGGATGGCTACAATTTCAACAGTTAGCCTATTTGCAAATTTTAGTGAACTTCTGAGCAAATTGTAGCCAGGAATAATACTCATGCAGGGAGTGACTCGGGGTGCAAAGAGCAATATTATTGGTATCATTGGTAGAAACAACAAGTGTCTGTTAACAATTCAGAAGTTTAAAGCAGCAGAGAGGAAGGGAAAGAACCAAAAAAGGGAGCATGCAGATTAAAGCCTGGCAATCTTTGATTCTAACTAATTAGATTTTGTTCTGTAATTCCTGAGGGTGGAAGCTGTCTCTCTCAGGCTGCTTGATCTAAAGGTCTTGGGTAGAAGTTTTCTCATTCTGAGATTGTCTTCTGGACGATTCTTAGGAAACCTCAATGGGGTCTCTAGCTGGACAGTCTTCCAGTAATTTGAGGGAGTGGTCTGTCATTGAGAGCTGTGGATCCAAGGAGTTTTATTGCAGAATGTGGCAAGGCCATTTCCATGGGAGCTCAAGTGCAGTCTTTCCCTAATGTTGCTTCAGAAATAGCCAAACACCTAATCTGAGAGCATGTAGAGCTGGTTAAGTATCTGGCAAGGGAAGATAGTTGTTTACATCAGTGATAAGGTTGAACAGCTCTGGAAAATTATTATGTTAACCAGAATTATTACATCACGTAATTTTTTTGTGTGATGGAAATAATTAAGATATAGTCTGGTAGCAACTTTGCTATGCATAGATCTCCAGGATTTTTTGAATCTGCTGGTTGCAAGTTTTACCCTTAAACAATACCTGCCCAGTCCCTGAGCCCCTGGTAACCACTCTTCTGCTTTCTCTATTTACAAGAGACTGCACATGTAAGTGATATTCTCTGTCTGATTTATCTCACCTAGCGTAGTGTCTCGGAGAAGGCAATGGCAAGCCACTCCAGTACTCTTGCCTAGAAAATCCCATGGATGGAGGAGCCTGGTAGGCTGCAGTCGGTGGGGCCGCCAAGGGTCGGACACGACTGAGCGACTTCACTTTCACTTTTCACTTTCACACATTGGAGAAGGAAATGGCAACCCACTCCAGTGTTCTTGCCTGGAGAATCCCAGGGATGGGGGAGCCTGGTGGGCTTCTGTCTATGGGGTCACACAGAGTCGGACACAACTGAAGTGACTTAGCAGCAGCAGCAGCGTCGTGTCTTTAAGATCCACACGTGATCTGAGTTATCACAAGTATCAGGATTTCCTTCTTTCTCGTAGCTGAATAACTGACCATTTTCAGGTGGCCCATTACCCATCTTCAAGGGACGCTTGTAAAATCTGCCACTTGTCTCCACTTTTCTGAAATACCTAAATATTTTGTCTTGATGTGGGTGGGCTTTCTTTCATTTGTGATGGGAACTCATTGAACCCTTATAGTGTTACAAATCCTGTCCTTCAGTTGCCGGAGTTTTCTTGAATTACTTTGTAAGTTTTCTGTCTCTCTTTTCTGTTTTTTTTTTCTGAAACTCCTAACTATTTGGATTCCCTGGACTGGTTCTCTGATTTCTGTGTTTTTCTTTCGCATTTCTCTATGTTTTACTGCTGTTTCTTAGGCTCTCTCCTCAGTTTATCTTCTGCCTAGCCAGCTCTGCCTCCAGCGGGATCTTGTCCTCTCAGGTCTCAGCTTTGAGGATTTGACTCTGAAAATCCAGTAGGTGCCCAGCTTTCTGTCAGCTTCTTTGGTTTTTCTGGATCCTTGTCATCCATTACTGTTTGTCCACTTGTGTTCTAGTTTCCAAATTTCTGTGCCATCTTCTCTCCCATTTTTCTTCCTTATAAGTGTGTGCCTTTTCCATAGTTTTAGTAGGGTGTAGGAGGGGAGTCAAGTTTGATGTGTGTGTTCAGTACCCTATTTTACCAAAACTCTGCTCATTTTTGTAACTTACCCGCTCCCCACCATCTGGTAAAGGCAAGTGTTCCTCATGGCTGTGCCCTCTTCTTTTTGGTCATGTCACATGACACACTTTCTCTAGCTTCGTTTGCTTATCTTTAAATGTAATAATGTTCTCTTGTCGTCCTCATTTGTTTTGTACACTCCTTGAGGTGAGGCACACATACTCTGCACCCTTTGGAGACAGCTGACATGAAAGTTCTGCTCCCACCCCGCCTCTGAAAGCAGGCAGACCTCAGGGTTGTCCGCGTGTTTCCATGATTTTACGCAGCTGCTGCTGATCTTTGCTCTTCTCCAAGCAGCCAGACCCTGCCTGTGCCTCAGTATTTTTGTTCATGCTGTTCCCCCTTCCTGGGGTGTCTCATGTAACTACTCATTTCTTTCCCCAACTCCTCTTTCCTTTCCTGACAAGCTTCTTTAGTCTTAAGACCTGCTTAAGTATACTCTTGCAGAAGCTTTCCTTCAACCCTTCAAGGTATACTGAACATCCCCTGTGTTTATAGTACTTTATATGGAACCCTGTACTGCAGTTATTATTGATAGTCTGACTACTACAACAAGATTGTGACTCTTTTTCCTCTGAAATGTGCCTTTGTGGTTAAAGAACTGTGCTCCACACATCACTAAGTACTGTTCTAGTATGATGGTAATTAGGTGAGTTTTAAGAGGTTGTTGCCTTTTTGATAATCACACATCTTTTAAAGTGTTTTTTTTTTTTTTTACACGTATTCTCCCATTTACCTTTCTTTTTGATAACTTTTTTAAAAGATAAAACATGTAACTACTTGGGGTGAAAAAGGAACTGATTGCAGATTCAGATTTTTTAGTTTATTTTGAAGAAACTTTCACAAGGCGGTTTTTAAAGAAGAGAAAGTCCAGAGGTGGTTGTTAAGGGGGTGAATGAGTTAGTCTTTGGTTTTTTTTTCCTTCCCCACTGCTCATTCTCTCCACAGAGGGCTCTAGTTTAGGAAGTCATCCTCAGCAGTAGATATAACAACCTGTTACAGTCCTGGGTTGACCATCTGCTTATAAATTAGTACCTTGCACATGAACTGTCTAATCCCTGGTGGATATATTCTGATCCCAATTTCATTTTGTTTTTGTGTCACTCTCTTTAATGTCCCCTTTAAGTTTTCAGATATCATTCTGACTTGGTGAACATTAAGTACAGATATTCTTAATGTATTTTTAATATAATGTGTGCCCATTTGTGTGCTTTGCTAGAAAGTACTTGTAGATCTGATTGTCATAAAACAAATCTCTTTTCAGAAAAATAATGTCATTGGGATTTGTTTTTGCAACTAAAGATAAGGTGTAAATATGTTATATAAGCAAAGATAAAGCCAAGCAAACTTAATAATTTAAAATAATAAAGTGTTAAATTAATTGATTTTCTAAGGGGTTACCCCTTTGTTCAGTCAAACCTTCAGTCTTTTCAGAACTCCAGCACTATCACCCTGCCCTTTCTTTTATTATTTGACCTCCTTTCCAACATCAGAAAAATATGAAAGCCATCAGAATGAGAACTCCCTGGCTTTTGCCTCTGAATCCACCCTTCTACACCTGTGTCCTCCTTGGTCTTCCTGTTGGTGATATGATGGAGAAGCATTTGACCTCACTTGCAATGTAGTTCCCCCCCGCCACCTCACCCCCAGCATTTCAGTCTCTGCTTTTCTCGTTTTCCCCTCTCATTTCCTTTTCTCTGGGCTCTTCCTCTTAGTACTTAACATACTTGAATCTTTACATCTTAAAAAATGTTTAATCTTGTATACTACTCCAGCTGCTGCCTTATTTTATCACCTTCAAAGAATCACCTACGTCTCAGTTGACTTAATGCCCAAGTCATTGCTCAGCCTTCTGCAGCTATTTTTGCCTAGTCCAGCATCCCTCGGTGACTTCATCATTAATAAATTCAGTGGAAGCTGCTCAGTCCTCACCTTACTAGGCTTCTCTGCAGCTTTGGATACTGTTTACTATTCTGCCCTTTCCTGAAATTCTTTTTCTTGTCATTCCTAGTCCCTGATCTCCCCTCATGTACTCTCCTGACTTGGATGATGGTATGTATACTCTAATATCTTCAGCTTTCTCTTTGGATGGGTCTCTTCAGCTTGCCACTCCCACGTAGGTGTCTCACAGATGTCAGACTCAGCCTGCACACAGCGGAGCGCTCATCTTCCTGTTCGCTCTGACCTCCTGTGAATGCTGCTGTTAGCCTGTTCCCTGAGGCAGGAGTCATCATCTGTGACGACTCCTCCTTTCTCACCCCTAGGATTCTATCCTGTGGGCTGCAGTGCTGCCTCACGTGGCTCCAGCTGTCTCTTCTGCAGCAGGCAGCATCGCCTCTCACCTGAGTCATTCTGACACTGTTGACTTAACTGATCTCTCAGCCTCCTGTCCTTATCCCCCCAACCCGCCCCCCCAACACACACCTCCCTAGCATTCAAAAAAGGTAGGCAAAGATGTTTCCCCCAAAGGAGGATTGCTGTTCTCCTGTTTAAAAACCTTGAATGGAGCGCCTCCTCTTGTTCTTGGAGTACAAAGACTTGTATGATCTGGCTCCTAATTATATCCCCAGCTTCATCTCCAGTTATTTAATGTCATTGTTTTTCAAATGCTTTTCCCTCCCTTCAGGTGATAAGGCACACTGTGTTTCCCTCTTAACACACACACAGCACAGTTCTCAGAGTGTGATCTGGGAAGCCCTAGGTGTCCCCAGAATCCTCTCAGAAGGTCTGCAGGGTCAACACTATTTTCATAACAGGACTGTATTCTTTGCTTTTCCTCACTCTGATTCTCATGAGTGTACAGTGGCTTTTTCTCAAAAGTGACGTGGCAGGTGTTGATGCCGTTGCTCTGGTGGCTAATGGCTATGTGCTTTTGTAGGCTGTGTTTTTAACAGGTCCAGTTTTTAAATTCTAAGAGGGTTAATATTGACAGAACCTCTTCAGGATCTTCAGTGATACCCAAGAGAGAAAAAGGGTCCTGAGTCCAGAAGGTCTGAGGACTGTCTTTCAGGCTTTGGTTAGTTGAGATTTCCTCTGAGGAGACTTGGCTTGGATCTCCACAGCGTGACTTTTGGGTCACCTCTGCGGGTTGTGCCTTAGCACATATCCTGTGGTGGGTCGGTTAGTTACCTCTCACCGCCGGTACACACCGAAAGCTCCACCGTGGAGGTAGGAACCCCAGTCAATCCCCAGTTCTGGAGACAGTGAGTGCTCAGCAAACACAAGCTGAGTGAATCTCTTTGAAGGTGTTTGGGGATATGAACTATAACATGTTTTAAATCATAACCATTTTGTACTTATGAGAGATGCATTCATTTCTTAACTTTCTTGACCCCTTAATAGCTGAGTGGGTTTTAAGAAAGCAAGTTTTACTTTATATGCGTTGTGTACATGTACACACACGTACATACACACACACACACAAGGAAGCGTATTCATATTAGAGCAGAAAGAACCTTACTTGTTGGAAGTCAGGAGCTTCATTTTGGAATCGTCTTTCTCTTCTGTGCAAAAAAAGCATAGAGCCTTGGACATGTCTTTTTATTCCTTTGAATATAGCTTCCCTCATCAAATAATGTGATTGTGCAGGATTATCTGAAAAGATTTTCCCATGTGAAATTATGTGATTATATATGAAGAGTATCGAAGTATATATGATTCATATTTCTTTATATATATTAAAATGCATGTACATTTAGATTTATTTATATGTTAAAATCACTGTTTTCACAGGAAAGATGATAAAGACTACGCTTTAAAACAAATAGAAGGAACCGGAATCTCTATGTCGGCATGTAGAGAAATAGCAGTAAGTGAAGCTCTTTTTTATCGTCATTATCATCAACTGACTTACGCATATCAATTATATAGGTCTCTGAATTGTATTTGTCACAAACACACGTTAATTGAAAGTTGAGAAGTGTTTTTCATATCAACTATTTATAGAAAAGTGTAAAGATGGTATGTAGTTCTAGCAAAAATTGCCATGTAAATTAATTGATTTGAGATTAAGTCTCAGTTGTTTATATAAATATATATATATTTTCCAAATAATGTCACTAAATAAGGATCCAGTTATTTTATTGTGTTTCTATTTTAATAAGATGAAATTATTGCCATTATTTATGAATTTAAAATGAGATTATTTGATTTTCATTGTTTCTGTCTGTTTATTTGCATATGTAAAATTATATACCCCTTTTTTTGGAAGCATATCATTGCCATATGGTAATTAAAATCTCATTTTGATTCCAAAGGAAAATATTCTTCACATTAATGCATTACCAAATTGTTCATACATTTAAAGTGAGATTTTACTTCAGTTTTTACTACTGGGAAACTGTGGGTCCAGACTTATCTTTTCAATCTCTAGTAAGAATATTCTAAAATATGTATTATAATAGTCTTTACTTTTATTGCTTTCTGCCCTCTTTCTACAGATATAGGCTGTTATGGCCTGGAGGTATTAATTTAAATAATTTTACTCCTTTAACAGCTTCTGTACCATTGGGTTTTCAACTAACAGTTATTTTGTATCATATTGACAGCAACTAGACCAAGTTAAAGTATAGAAACTTAGAGAAGTCAGGAACCCTGGCCTTAAGTGTTTACACACTGATGAGAAAGGAGACTCATAACTCTTATAGGAACAATTTAACAGGCATTATGATAGAAGTGACTGGGAAAAGGGTATATGTACATAACTAGAGAATCAAGGAGGGTTTCAGATTTTGGAAGCCATGTAAGTATTATCCCCACAAGGGAAGAATAGGAGTGAGATGGAGGGTGTTCTTAACCAAAGGTATGCTGTAATGAAAACTGTATTTCATTTCATTGATACAATTTTCATACTCTTGAATCTTGAGGTAAGATATCTGTTCATTAACTGTCAGTTCTGCAACTTCTACTAGTCTCTGTGTTCAGTCAGTTGTAAAGCATTAAAATCCATTGCAATATGGTGAGTGATGTTGGACATCAGGATAGTGATGACCTTCGGAGGGGCAGAGAGGGAGTAGAAGGACAGACAAGGGAGCTTTCAGGATGCTAGTGATATTCTGTTTCTTGGTTTTGCCCTGGGTCTGGTCATGTGGGTTTCACGTGTGAAAACTTACTGAGCTGTGCACTTAACCATTCGTGTGCTTTCCTCTGTCTTTATTATTCTTCAACAAAAAGTTTTTAAATCAACACTCCATTCATTTCAGAAACATTCTTAGCTTTTTATCTGTGTTGATAATTGTAAATGCAGTTAAGCACAATAAGGAATACTCCTTATTTTTATTGTACTTGATCATGGTTCTTCTACCTAAGGTGAGCAGAAATTTTTAATTTTGATGACATCTCATTTGCTAGTTTTTTCCTTTTATGACTTTTTTTCTGTGTCTGGCTGAAGAAATCTTTGTTTGCTGATTGTGAAGATATTTTCCTTTGTTTTCTTCTAAAGCCTTGCAGTTTTAGCTTTTATTGTAAGTCTGTGATCTGTTCACTTCATTTCTATTTAGTCTGATGTAATGCTTGAATGTCTCCTCCCCTCTCTCCATGCGAATGTACAATTGTAGCATCATTTTTTGAAAAAACTCTTTCCCATTGAATTCCTTTGGCATATTTGTAAAAAATGAAATGACTGTAAGTGTTGGACTACTTCTGGGTGCTGTTCTATTCCATTGATCTCTTTGTCTCTCCATGGCTGATTCCGTATCACTCTGCATCACACACATCAAGACTTGAAGTGAGGTGGTATAATGCCACCAGCTTTATTCTTTTGATTCAGGATTGTTTGGGCTATTTTAGGTTATCTGAATGAGCATATACATTGTTGAACTGGCTAGTCATTTTTATTTCTAAAAAATGCCTGCTGAGATTAAGGTTTAGATCAGTTCAGGGAGAACTGGTATCTTAATAGTACTGAAACTTCCAAACCATGAATCTTAAGAAGGTATATTTTCCATTTTTAAGGTTTTTAAAAAATTTCTGTCAACATTGTTTATAGTTTTTTAGTGTAGAGGCTTTACATACTTGTTAAATTAATTCCTAAGGACTTTATGTTTTCTGTACTATATATGTATTATTTTAAAATATTTTCTACTTCTTTGCTTCTGTACGTAGGATTGGTTTTTTTAATGTTATAAGTTTTTTTAAATCAAATTTATTTAGATTTACCTGATTTACCCACTTATGTATATCTTTTCTGAGTATTTCCTTCATCCTTTTTTATATATAATTTTATTTATTTATTTTTGGTTGTGCTGGGTCTTCGTTGCTGCATGGACTTTTCTCTAGTTGCGGTGTATGGGCTTCTTACTTCAGTGGCTTCTGTTGTTGCGGAGCACAGGCTCTAGGGCACACAGACTTCAGTAGTTGCAACACGTGCGCTCAATAGTTGTGTCTCTTGGGCTCTAGAGCGCAGGCTCCGAAGTTGTGGTGCACGAATTTAATTGCTCTGGGGCATGTGGGATCTTCCCAGACCAGGGATCAAACCCATGTCTCCTGCACTGGCAGGCAGGTTCTTTACCACCAAGCCACAAAGAAAGCCCCAAGATGCCATTTATTAAATAAATTTTATTTCTAAATTCACTGGTAGGTTTGGTGATAATCTTGGAATTTCCTACATAAATAATTATGTCATCTATAAATAGGAATAGTTTTACTTCTTTCTATCTATATACTTTTATTTTTTTCCTTTCCTATTGCATTGGCTGGAAACTCTCAGAAGGTGTTGAATACTGGTGAGAGCCAGCATCTTACTACTTGTTCCTAGTCTTGGGGGAAAGTGTTTTCAGTGTTTCACCATCAAGTTAAATGCTAGCTGTAGGCTTTTTATAGATATCATTAGCCAAGCTTTAGGAAGTTCCTTTCTTTTTTTTTTTTTGTAAATGGTAATGAATTTTGTCAAATGCTTTTTTCTGCATGTCCTGAAATGACTGTATAGTTCTTCTCTTACTGTTATATTGGTTGACTACATTGATTACTTTCCTAATATTTATCCAATTTTGCAGTTTTGAAATAATCCCTGCTTGATTATATATATCACGTGGTTTGATTTACTAGTGTGCTGTTAAGGAGTTTTAGGTCTTCTGAAGAATGTTAGTCTATGATTATCATTCTTTTAATGCCTTTGTCTTTGGTATTGAAGTTGTGCTGTCCTCACAGAACAAGTCAGGCAGCCTTTCTTCATCCTCTGTATTCTGATAGTTTCCATGCAGTTGGCAGTTATTTTTCCTCAGATGCTTGACAGAATTCACAAACCATATATCTTCACATTTAGTATTTTGTGTTTAAGTTGTATTTTTTATGTAATTTTTTCATTTTGTTTAAGTTATTGAATTTACTGGCACAAAGTTAAGAATATTCTGTCTTTAATAAATGTAGCTTCTATAGTGGTGTCCCTGTTTCATTGTGGACTTGGTAATTTGTGTTCTCTGTGTCATTGATTTTTGCTCTTAAACTTTGTTATTTCTTCTACTTACTTTTGGCCTGCCTTTCTTATCTTCTTAAGGTGGACCATTAAGTCATTGATTTTTTTAAAAAACTATTCTTTTCTAATATAGGCAATTAAGATTATAAATTTGCCCCTAAGCTATGTTTTTCTTGTATTTTTTCTTGACACATTTTTGTCGCATTGTATTATTATCATCACTTTAGTACAATTTCCATTTTGTGAGTTTTTTCTTTTGTTCATGGGTTATTTAGAAATATATGGTTTAATTTTTAAATATGTGAGGCTTTCCAGGTAGTTTATTGTTGATTACTAGTTTTTTCCCCCACTACCGGTCTCCTTGTTCCTCTCATAGCTCACAGCCTCACAGGGTTGCAGAGAATGGTTAAGACCCTACCCAGATTACCGAGGCTCTTATCTTGGCTTTGGACTTCCCTGATAGCTCAGCTGGTAAAGAATCCACCTGCAATGCAGGAAACCTGAGTTCAGTCCCTGGGTTGGGATGATCCCCTGGAGAAGGGAATGGCTACCCACTCCAGTATTCTGGCCTGGAGAATTCCTGGAGTTGCAGAGAGTCGGACACGACTCAGAGACTTTCACTTCACTTGTTACCCTGGCTTTACCACTTACCTGGCTTGTAGGACCCAAAGCAGGTTACCCGATTTCCGTGTTTTGGTTTCCTCTTTGTAGAATGAGAGCAGTGGTATCTCATAGGGTTTCTGTGCATTAGGAGCATTGGTCACTTCTTGGGGCACGGTGAGCTCTGGGTACCTGTTGGCTCCTCAGTAGATGCCAGTCATCACTGCAGCAGCCACAGCACGTAGACGGCCTGCCCACTTGAATTTATCTGCTGCCGGAGGACTTCTGTGGAAGGTCTCAGCACATTTTATATCCCGGGACCTTGTGTAGCACCTACCACAGGGCCTGGTGTGTGGCAGGTGTTGGGTAAACGAGCCCTGCTAAATGTAGTGCAGCTCCCTGGCCCTTTTTGGAAGAGTGTGAGTGTAAATATTTACTTAGAGGCAGCTCCTCACAGAGACTCAGCTCCAGCCAGCTCCAATCCCTCAGTGATCTAGCTCCCAGGAGAGTGTGTTGTACGTACTCAGTAGTAATAGCTATTTGCTGTACTAGTTTGCCCAGGCTGCCACAACAGAATGCTATAGACTGGGGGGCTTCAACCTTTTTTTCTTAGTGGTGGAGGATGCCTGCACAGTTGACTTCTTGTGAGACTTCTCCTTGGTTTGCAAAGGGCCACCCTCTTGTGGCCTCTTCTCTCTCTGCGTTCTAATCTCCTTTTCTTATAAGGTCACCATTCTGATTGGATTAGGGCCCATCCTACTGACCTCATTTTACCTTAATTGCCTCTTTAAGGGTCTTATCTCCAAGTAGAATCATTCTGAGGGGCTGGGGATTAGGGCTTCAATACAGGAATTTGCAGACACAAACTCAGTTAAGTCCATAACACTTTTATTACTACTATAATAATCATACTTACTCACTAGTAAAATCATTGCCCTCAAAGACTTAATATTTGACCAATCAGATGGATTTTCTTAAAAATAGAAGTGAATTGATTTTTTTGATGAAAGCATTGATGTTAGTCCACAGTTCAGAAGCCAAAGGGTGTGTTGACAATGCTTTAGCTGATATATTTTGTTTATTTGTGAATTCAGTTATTCATATATTCACCAGGTGTTTAATGAGTACCTTTCAAGTACCAGGCAGTGTGCGTGAAACTAGCAGTCCCGTGATAATCAAAACACAGTGCCTGCCACTGTCCAGTTCACAGCCTAGTATATATTTAAAATATCTTTGTCTGTGGATGAAGGAGAATTACTGCCCCTGGGGACTAAGTCTTAGGAGTTGTTGGTATTAGACCACAGAGTGTTGGATTTGTATTTTAGAAATTAATTAACTTTGAAAGCATTTAAATCCTGATTCTAACCACTACTTATGAATGTGACCTTGAGCAAATTATTTAATCTCCTTATACCACCATTTCCTCTTTGTAAAACAGGAGCAGTATAAATATTTCATAGGGTAATTCATGATGGAGTGAGATAGTGCATGTCACATTCTTAGTCCCGTCTTGGCACCTGGGAAGAGCTCAGTAAAATGGTTGCTGCTGTTTTCTTTTTAAAACAGGAACTCAGCCTCATCTCAGAGGTGAGATTCAGACAACACCTAAGAATAACCTACTTATATGTAGGTTTCTAATAATTTGAGAGAGCTTTTGCCAAAGCTTTGGAGTTTGTTTGTTATAATTTCCACCCTGCTGGTTTCCAGAGAGGATTTGAAATAGCTGCTTAGCTGAGAAGTGTGTTCCAGTTGTGAGGTAATGGAGAAAACACTGACCCAGAACTGAGATGAACTTAGCACTCGGTCCATGCTTCCAGCCAGCTGACTGGTCCCTAGTGACCCCAAAGTCCCGGCTTTCCTGTATCAGATTCTTGGCCTTGTTTGTTAATTAGCAAATAGTTTTAGATATTGGCCTTAAGTTTCAGAGAATTTGTATTTAATCTATAGCATTTCATAAGTTTGAAGTTTTGTTCTAAAAGTAGAAATATGTAACTTGAATTTAATCTTGTTCCTAAATAGAATAATCATCACTTTCCAAAGAATAATTGTTCATATAAATGACTTCATATATAGTCCATTCATAGTCTTTCTTCTGTGAATTCATTTCAGAGCCCCTAATGCATTATTAGCACTACATTTACTTGATACCTGTTTTGGTGACAGTATTCTTATAAAAGATATTGAAGTCCTAAGTTCTAAGACCTTGACTTTCTCACAGGTCTGTCATGTCTCTGGAACACATTTGCAGGGCACGGTGTAAATCATTTCTAACTGATAAAGACAGAATATCAGGCTTCATGAGAACTTTTTTCTTATTGTTGCTGTTTTATTTGTTTTTGCTTGGTGGAGGGGAAATGCTGATGGATTATTAGGGCCACTTGGGTTGCTAAATGGAGATAAAATAAGGAGGTATAAGGTTTTAAATAGAAGAATGTCCTTCTAGGAGATGACAAGGGTTAATAAGCCCTTGAAAGTGTGTTCTACTTGGTTGTTTCTATTTGTATAAGCTCTTTATTATTTTATGAAACGTTTATAAAATTTTAATGAACTTTACTTTGTAATGTAAATAGCTAAGAAAATAGGTACTGTATCCCACAGAATTACAGATCTTAATTCTCATCTGGTATTCAGTGGTGATGAATGTTTGTTTTGTTGTGTTTTCTGATGTTGCTGTTATAGTTGTCCCTTTGTATCCATGGATTCAGCCAACTGCAAATAGGAAATATTCGGGGGAAGAAATTTCCAGAAAGTTCCAAAAAGCAAAATTTGAATCTACCATGCTCCAGCAACTATTTGTGTAGTGTTTACGTTGTATTAGATATTTTAAGTAATCTGAAGATGGTTTTAAGTATATGGGAGGATGTGCATAGATTATATGCAGATATTGTACCATTCTACATAAGGAACTTGAGCACTGGGGGATTTGGGTACCCACGTGGGTTGGGGTATTGGGGTGTCCTGGAATAAGACCCCCTCTGATACTGAGGGACAACTATAGTTAGTTTTTCAAAGAATTACAAACTACAGATTTAAGTGTATTGTTGTGTGATGTCAAAAAATAGACAACTAGTGGAATGGGAGAAAATATTTGTAAATCATATATTGCTAAAGGATTAATGTCTATACTATATAAAGAAATACAACTCAATAACAACATCAAAAAACCCAGTTCAAAAATAGGCAGAGGACTTGAGTAGACATTATGAAAAAGACTTGAATAGACATTTCTCCAAAGAAGATATACCAATAAGCACATGAAAAGATGCTTAACACCATGAGTCATTCGGGAGTCCCAGCCACAGCAGATACCACATCATACCTATTAGGACATGGCTATTATAAAAAAATTTTGATGAGGGTGTGGAGAAATTGGAACTCTCAACACATTGCTGATGGGAATGTAAACGGTGAAACTCCTGTCAAAACCAGTTTGGTGGTTCCTGGAAAAGTTAAACATAGTCATCATATGATCTCGCCGTTCCCCTCCTAGGTATTTACTCCAAGAACTGAAAGGAGGAATTTGAGTACCCATACACCAGTGTTCATAGCAGCATTATTCACAGTAGCCAAAATGTGGAAATGACCAGTGACTGTTAGCCTATGAATGAATAAGCAAAATGTGTATATATGGAATGGAATGTACTCAGTCATAAAAAGCAATGAAATTTTGATATATGTTACACCATGGATAAACCTTAAAGACTTAAGTTATGCTTAGTGAAATAAGCCAGACACAAAAGGACAAATACTGAATGATTCTACTTATGTGAGACACCTAGAATAGGCAAATTCATAGAGACAGAAAGTAGAATAGAGGTTACCAGGGGCTCACAGGGAGAAAAAAGTGGGGAGTTATTGTTTAACAGGTACAGAATTTCTGTTTAGGATGATAAAACAGTTATAAAATGGACAGTGGGGATGGCTGCATAGCATTGTGAGTGTGCTTATGCTACTGAATTGTACCCTTAAAAATGGTTAAAATGGTAATTTCTTAAAAATTTACTTATTAAAAAAAGTTTTACAACATAATATTTTCACATTATATATTTTTTAATTGAAGGATAATTGCTTTACACATTATGTTGGTTTCTGCCATACATCAGCATGAATCAACCATAGGTATCCATATGTTCCCACCCTCTTGAACCCATCTCCTACCCCATACCACCCCGCTAGGTTATCAGGGAGCAGCAGGTTGAATTCTCTGTGTTATATAGCAGCTTCTCATTAGCTATGTATTTTACATATGGTAACGTATATATTTCAGTCCTGCTGTTTAAATTCGCCCACCCTCTCCTGCCCCCAGTGTGTCCATAAATCTGTTCTCTATGTCTGAGTCTCTATTCCTGCCTGGCAGATAGGTTCATCAGTAGCATAAAATAGTAATTTTTACATTGTATGTATTTTACCATAATAAAAACATTAAAGAAGGAAGCCGACTGAACAATAACAACAAAACTGACAGATTTACACAGTTATATCTTTTCAGTATCTTTTGCCCACAGATTTGTATTCATTTGTGTGGGCATCTCAAAATTGTATGGGTATTTATTAGATTTTTAGGATTGAGTACCATTAGGTTTGTATTGCCTTTGAGTTACAAATGGTGTGGAGTTTTTCATGTTATTTTTATGACAAAGATTTTTAATGACTCCCCTTTGTTTTGCAGCTACTTCGAGAACTTAAGCACCCAAATGTCATCTCTCTTCAAAAGGTGTTTCTGTCTCACGCAGACAGGAAAGTGTGGCTTCTGTTTGACTATGCCGAACATGACCTCTGGGTAAGGCGCGCCGTGGTGGATGTGGGGCCATGGTTTCAGTTGGGGATCAACAGGACTAACTGGAGACAATTTGGGGAGCTCATCGTAGTATTAGAGTTATTATTTTAAGATAAAGGGATCTCAGAATGTGGTTGAGAAAGTAGGAAGGCTGGAGTATTGCTTTGTATTTTTACTTTTGTTCTTATCAGTTTGACATGCTGCAGAGAACAAAAGAATCTGAAGAGTATAGAAAGCTCTTCAATATTGTTTTCTAGCTGTGGATTTTGACAACATAAAAAAAAGTAACAGTAATAGCTGTTTTGTTATAAAAATTTTAAAGCAGCGTATTTCCTTTTATTCTGTAGCAAAGGAGATCTAAGATGAGAAGGTGATAATACGTTGTGTAGGGACCTGAGTATGTTGTATTTCTTTGGAGAACTAGATTGAGATTTAGGCTTCCCTTGTGGCTCAGCTGATAAAGAATCTGCCTTCAATGCTGAAGACCTGGGTTTGATCCCTGGGTTGGGAAGATCCCCTGAAGAAAGGGAAGGCTACTCACTCCAGTATTCTGGGCCTGGAAAATTCCATGGACTATATATATAGTTCTTGGATTCTCAAAGAGTTGCGCACAATTGAGCACTTTAGATTCACTCACTCAGATTGACATTTAGTGGGCCTATTTGTCATATGACATAGGGCAAATCTCTTAATGACTCTGAAGGGGTAGCTTCCCCCATCTGTAAAATATAATACTTATACTGCTCTTTTTTACAAGTAAATAATATCCAGTATTGTGTCATTAATTAATTAACAACTACTTCACTATTGTAAAATATATTTTTCTGCTACTTAATACATAATAAGTTCTTTAAATATTTTGCTATGTTTTGCTTCCTGTCTATACTTACTGAATTAGCATGGCTGTGCGTTTATTGAGCTAAATAAAAAGAGAAAACATATGCAAGGGATTACAGTATCCTGGCTCAATTTCAGAATCTTCAAAATAATATATCTTTTCATCCAGCTGTAGTTCATAAATGGAAGTACAAAATTTTGAAATAAAGCTAGCACAAATCCCAGTAAAACTGTGTAAAAGGAAATTCACCTTCTGAAAATAGTGAAAGTTTCAAACTCTTTTGCTAGTTTCCAGATGAATCCTCGTTTCTGTCATTTTAACTTTAACAGACTCCAGAAATTGAAACTTATTTTGGTTTCATATGCTTTCAGATTTATTTTTTAAAAAAAGTTTTTTCGTATTGTTTGTAGATTCCTGTTTTACATGACTAAATGTGATTTGGTTCAATTTATTTTTATATAAGTTACCTGGAAAGAACTATTTTCAAATAGAAAATAGACACATGAAATTTTCCCTCTTTTATGAGCCTATTGCCCAAGGTTCGTGATAGTTTTTGTTGGCTTCTGTTATTGTAAAAGAAATCTAATCAAATCAAATTCGGATTCTGTTAATAAAAGTTCATCAAATTGGAGTGGCCAGTATTGAACACTCATCATATTCAAATGTAGTATAAAATCAAATTATATAATCCAAATTTATTTGAAAGTTTCCAGGCTAGTTGATAAGCATGATATATAATAAGACATAGTTGAGCATAGGAGATAGTATTGTATTCAACATGGTTTCTGGCAAAACTGGTATGTAATATTTAATTTTATTTGTAGGTATAATAATACTTTCATAAATTAAGCTGCATGTAGTGTGTGTAAATGGAGAAGGAAATGGCAGCCCACTCCAGTATTCTTGCCTGGGGAATCCCAGGGTCAGAGGAGCCTGGTGGGCTGCCATCTATGGGGCCGCACAGAGTCGGACATGACTGAAACGACTTAGCAGCGCAGCAGAATGTGTGCATAGAGTCACCATTGACTTTATCAACTCATTTAAGCCAAATAAGCACTTTTAGTGCTCATTTTAATAAAAACCAAATGATGATTCAGTTTACTAAAATTACTCTTTATCCATTTTATTTTCTTATTTTAATTGGAATATTGAAATGAATTAGCTGGGGTAAGGCAGCAAAGGGTAAAAAGAATAAAAAGTCATTTGAAAAAATTACTTAGGTGTTGGTGAAATCTTATGGTATATGCCATTGCTTATTTATTATATAGCCCAGGAATAAAAATGAAAGTAAGACATTTCCCCACTATAGTTTTTGTAGCTATAAAATATTGGTTAAAAAGTAATTTGTAATACCTTAATGAAAATACTATCTAAAGAACTGTATATGGCATCAATTGATTATCTTACCTCCCCTGCATATTTGTTCCTTTCATTCTTACTCTGGCAGGTTTTAATTTTCTTTTTTTAATGTATCTTAATTTTTTTTTTTAAGCTCTGAGAGCTGCTGGGTCTTCTTAAGGTGATGTGACTTGATTGTCATTTCTTTGGATGGGTGACAAACAGTCTAGATTATTAAGACTTAATATAACTCTGTTTTGTTTGCTTGTTCTTAAGTACTTCGAAAAAATGAGAAGAAAATTAAAATAATATGCTGCTCCTAAAGGATAGATTAATCATACTAAATTGATTAATCATACTACATACTAGCATTGATCATACTACATCCTACTAAAGGCACTAACTGATACCCTTTACCTTCCCAAATATAGGCCTTTGCTCTTTATTTTTTCTTTGGAAAATAAAACTCCTTTACTCATTAGTCATTAGTTATTTCTTACCCATTTTCTACTTCTATATCTTAAGAAAAGAGCAATGAAAAGGTTAAGCTATACTATTAAATAATTAATAGCTATACTATTAAAATAATTACTCCTGTTTTAATTATTTTTACTAAGTTCAAGAATACACCTAATATGCAGTCAGATACTGGCCAGGAGTCTGCTCTTGTGCATGTTAGATGCAGGCCTGTGCCCAGTGGTATGCACAGCAGAGTTGGCTGCAGCCGATTTCTAGATTTTGTGCTTGCATTACAATGGAGACATCTGTCAAGAGTTTGAAACATTGGATTTTGTTTCTGTTGAGGTACATTTATTTGTAAAATGATTTTTCTTTTTATAAAGTGGCATTATGTTTACTGGATGTCCACTAACATTATACCTAGAAAGCTTTGCTGGATGTTTCAAGGCCATTTTTTCCCCCTCGTCTGAAGCATTCATATTTCTAAATATTATATATGACCAAAGATATAAACTGGTCATTTACATATTATTCCTTTGTGCTTCTGTGTACTTAATTGAAATATTTTTCCATTTGCTTTCTTTAACCCAGTTGTGGTATAGAGGTACCACACCTATGCTATGTCAACCAGCCAAAACTCTCTGTTCTTTTTTTTCTTTCTTTCATTTAATACACATTTTATTCACTGCAGAATAACAGATATTTGTTTCTTGAAAATCTTCACTAGATAAATGGGTCAAGTAACTCTGAAAGTAATTTTTAATTAATACTTTAAAAATAAAATCACATTACTTTCTACTTCTGTGTTGTCATTTATTTTCTGAGGCCCTATCCCGTACTCCGGAAATAACATTTTAGCTGTAGTTATTTTTTTTTTTTTTTTTTTACATTTTAGCTGTAGTTATTTAAGGTTATTTATGCTATGAAATTAAAAGACACTTACTCCTTGGAAGGAAAGTTATGACCAACCTAGATAGATAGCATATTAAAAAGTAGAGACATTACTTTGCCAACCAAGGTCCGTCTAGTCAAGGCTATGGTTTTTCACGTGGTCATGTATGGATGTGAGAGTTGGACTGTGAAGAAAGCTGATCGCCAAAGAATTGATGCTTTTGAACTGTGGTGTTGGAGAAGACTCTTGAGAGTCCCTTGGACTGCAAGGAGATCCAACCAGTCCGTTCTAGAGGAGATCAATCCTGGGTGTTCATTGGAAGGACTGATGCTAAAGCTGAAACTGCAATACTTTGGCCACCTCATGCGACGAGTTGACTCACTGGAAAAGAGTCTGATGCTAGGAGGGATTGGGGGTGGGAGGAGACGGGGACGACAGAGAATGAGATGGCTGGATGGCATCACCGACTCAATGGGCATAAGTTTGAGTGAACTCCGGGAGTTGGTGATGGACAGGGAGGCCTGGCGTGCTGTGATTCATGGGGTCGCAAAGAGTCGGATACGACTGAGCGACTGAACTGAACTGAATGTTATCCAGCAGAATGTGAAGTGATATTTTCAATATCTTTGGAAATCCCTGAGAGTTTCTTTTTCAGTTAGGAAAACATTATTTATCAAACTCTTTCCTTCTTTTCTTTTTTAAGCTTCTGGTGATATTTTTCTTTCTTTCAGCATATAATCAAGTTTCACAGAGCTTCTAAAGCAAACAAGAAGCCAGTTCAGTTACCTCGGGGGATGGTGAAGTCACTATTGTATCAGATTCTAGATGGGATCCACTACCTGCATGCTAACTGGGTGTTGCACAGGGATTTGGTAAGTTGAAACGTAGTTAGGTGTAAACAAGAAAAATGCACTTAAGAGTTGGGTGATGTCTCTAGATGTTAGTGCTGTACGGGCCTGCAGACCTTACAGGGGAAGCAGGAATGCGATGGTCTCAAAACTAGCCCAGCCTGTGCTTCTGTGTGATGTCTCCTGCTTTGGGACATACATTAGCTGGTGCTTAAGGGGTGAAAGAGGCCACACTGGTTTTGCTAAGCTTTTAAGTCTGTAAATAAAACGTTGGCTTGTTGACATTGATTATTAGATGCCAGACAAACTCTGGAAGTTGGTGCATTTATGAAAAACTTGAAAATAGAACCTTTGGAACCTTCTGCATATGAAGTTGAATATTAGAAGAGGAGTGTTCAACTGCTTATTTTTTGGACCCCACTATATTAGTAGCAGTCTCTCAGCCAATAGCTTTATTAATCATGATTAAATACATTATTAAGAAGCCTTGCCATGTTAAGGTACACTAAATTCTTAAGAATTCAGAAACTTCAGAAATTGACTTTATTTTACATGGCAGAATAGTGTATGCTCTTAAAAAAGTGTATAGCATTAAATTGTTGATTAAATTGTGCTTGTTCATGAAAGCTTTATATATTTAAATCATTTAAATTTCAGATTCCTGTTTACCCCTTTCATATTGCATAATTACATTGTGCTTTTGTTGTTCTTTTCTTTGTAAATGTAGTGACTCTAGTAAGGTTTGTAGCAGTGCCTTCATTTCAAGCAGATATAGACACAGTGCTGGAAGCTCTGGGGTGGTCTCTGATCTCATGTGTACATAGGAGAAATCTCCATCCTGATAAGGTGGAGCTGCTCTGCCCTCACGTGCGTGCGCTTTGCTGGGTGCTCTATGTTTAATGCATTTGTCTCTGCCTTCAGTCAGGTGTTTTAGTTTCTGGTTCTTTCATCTGTCTTCAGTAAATCTCCTTGAAATACATTTGGTGGCAGTTATTTTATCTCCAGTTCTCAAGGCTAGAAAAAGCATTTACAGTAGGACCAGTAACACATCAGAAATTTGGCTGAAATAACTTTTTCTCTTATGCAAACTTAATTTTTTAATAGAATTAGGATATTTATAAGCAGTGAATTTACAGAACATAAATATGAAAAATCGTTTGTATCTTTATGAAAATGAAAATAAATTTCAGCTTTTAGAAGAGTTAGCTGAGGGTAAAACTGTTACTACTTTTGAGCTCCTGACATTTTTCATGATTTTAAAAGAATAGAATCTGGTTAAAGGGCATTTTTCTCCCTTAGAGTTAATTATGCTAAGATAATATTATATTTTTAATTTAAATATTTTCTCATCACTAAACTATGTATGTTCATTAGATGAACACAAACTAATTTTTTAAACCAGTATTTAATTTTTATATTAATATGTAATATACCTCCTCTGTCCATGGAATTCTCCAGGCAAGAATCTAATGTATAATGTACCTTCTCTGTTCATGGGATTCTCCAGGCAAGAACACTGGAGTGGGTTGCCGTTCCCTTCTCCAGGGCATCTTCCCAATCCAGGGACCAAACCTGGGTCTCCTGCATTGGCAGGTGGATTCTTTATCTTCTGAGCCACCAGGGAAGCCTCATAATATACCTGAACTGCTTACATTAGTGTTAACTACACTATGAAATAATGAAAGTAATGAGAATAATTTTGAAGTCTGATTTCTTTTGGGAGAGTTCTTTCTGTTGACGCATTGAGCAGTGGTCTTTGGCTTAGAGACAGTGTCAGGCAGCTCATTTCAGAAGTCTGTGTAGGTGGTGCCCCGGGAGACGGGGCGTGGAGCAGTGTACCCAGGTGCAGGTGATTTAAAAATAATAGTGAAACAAACTAAACATAGTTACACTTTATTATTACCAGGTACTGGCAATTCTGAACAGTATCAGGGGTAAAACATTCCTATTCACTGAAGCAAATCCTTCCTGGAGCTGTACCCCTCTTGCTCGGCCACTGTCATCTGTTTAGAAGTGTGTTCATCCACAGTCTTTTCTAAACTGTAATCAGTTATTTGTCTGCTGCTGCCTCCTTTGACTTTCCCGTCTGAAGCATGATTTCATGTAATGTCTATGCTTGGCTTCTTAGTGCTCTTTCCAAATGCCTGACCCTTCTGTGCATTGCAGGCCCACTGAACCATTTTCTCATTGAAGTGATAACCTCCTCCCCTAGGCTGGATCTTACTGGTTCAGGTCCTTGCCTCTTGAATTATTCTTCAGTTCTTGAAGGAAAGATTCATAATCATGGTTTTTATTAAAATTGTGCCTACCTTCCTCTCAACTGAAAATCAAATTTTGGAGTTTGATAGTACATATTTTTTAACTGCAGCTACATAAGATATTCATATATGCAGTATTAAAATATTTACTCTGAAGAATATTCTTTCGAAACTGTATGACATGACCTTTTTTAGAATCTTTCCTCAAGCAGTTATTATTATTTGCAGTATAATTACTAGTTAATTATGTTCTTTGCTCCTTTTCAGTCAGGTTTATATGAAATGAGGTGATGCCAACCTTAGCAGATCTACATAGATTTCTAATGTTAAGAATTGGACCAGTTGGTTAAGGTGCTGACTTGCCACATGAAGCTTCATATTAAGGTAGCGAATTAACATAGACCCCCTAAAAACACCATTTGAAAATATTCCAGAGTGTTACTGAAGCTTTTGCTTAATAAAATTGGCTTTATTGTTAATAGAAATACTGATTTGAGTTGATAGAGTTATGGCTGATTTCAGTTGATACTGATTTGAGTTGATAGAGTTCTTTGGTTGATATGGTATAGTTAACTTTACCATTTAATAAATAAAAGTTGGTTTTGTCACTACTGATCATTATGTAGTAGCAAATCAGTGACTGAGGTCTGTCATCCTCCACAGGAAATAGACTTAATAATTCTGGAACTCTTGTTGGGCTGAATGTAGTAATAAGTACACATGTGCAGATGTTCTAAGAAATGGGCTGGAAAGGAAAACTATACACTATTTGTGAGATAATTTATGAATTCAAAGAAAACTGGAGACAGAAAACGGTGGTGTGTGTAAGGTAACTTTACTCTTTCTTTGGGACTACGCCCTTCCCCTCTCTTCTTGTATTCTCCTCTCCTTGGAAATGAATGTTGTTTGACTAGCAGTCTATAGTCCTGGTTCTGGCATTACCACCTGTATTAATCATTGTTCTCCAGAGAGAGAGAATGGGTCTGTGTGGAGAGAGTTGGGTCTGTGTGGAGAGAGTAAGGTTTCTCCTAAGCACTGCCTTCATGCAGTTGTGGAGGCAGGGTCAGTCCAGAAGCTGCAGGTCAGGCTGGCAGGTTTGGCAGACCCAAGGCAAGAGTTGCAGTTGAGTCCAGAGTCAGTCCACTGGCAGAATTCCTTCTTGTTTTGGGGTGAGGCCCACCCACGTTATGGAGGGTGACCCCACTTAACTCAGAGTCCACAAATTTAAATGTAAATCTCATCCAAAAACACCTTGATAGAAACATCCAGAATACTCTTTGACCAGATGTGTAGGCACTATCTTCCAGCCAAGGTGGCACCCAAAATAGCCATCCTATTCAAACGGGTCCACTGAGACACATGCAACATGGGAAAAGGTATTTCAGGTTGTGTTGTCCACATTCTCCCCCGCGCCAGCCCCCCAGTTATCTGCTTACATAAAATAGGAGTGTTTTGTTGGGTTAAGGAATATTAAGCGTTTTTTTTTGCCATATGTACCATAAAGAGAAACTAAGTGTGAAATATTAGGAAAGCTTCAAGTAAAGATATGTTTTAGTGACTCAAAATAAGGACAAGTTTGAAGTCCATTAGCCTGATTGGTTGGTGGTTTTTTTCTGAGCCCAGTCTAGTAAAAAGCTTGAAGCACCAAAGTCATATTCGATCCTTTTTGTGTAGAAGCCAGGCTTGATCCAGCAGTGGTGACTGAACTTCCCTTTGAGATGTAGTCCTCTGGGATTGAGTTAGAGCTGGTGGGCAGGGGTGTGACCAGCAGTGATTCCGTTGTGACCTATTTGAGGAAGTCCAGTCAGTTTGCTGTCTAGGCTCTATCAGTGGAAATGATTATTTTTTTCATAAAACTTTCTAAATTTTGTCACTGTTTTCTTGTGCAATTGTGAAATTTCAAACTCAGTAACTTTTCTCTTCCTAGGAAAAATTCTGTGATAGATTAAGAATTTGAAAAACACTTCTCACTAGTATGCATGCTGCCGAATTGAAGATTAAAAACACCACCATGGTCTGGCTCCAGTCTCCTGTTTTTCTTTTATCTCATTCTTTGTATTTATTTTCCAGTCAACCCAGAGGTTGTCCTGCCTGTCTAAATACCCTCCTCCCTTCATCTCCAGCATTTGAAATTCCATTCATCCTTTAAAGCTCTGCTCCTGCTACCTCATCAGAAAAACCCCCAGCACCCACCACCCCAGTCACACTAGCTGAGAGTGAGCATGTTTACTTCTAAACCCTGCAGCATTATTTTGAACTACCCCTGGGGTGCTTACTAGTTGGGTAATTGTACTCCTCTGTCTGGCGGTAAGTTCCTGAGGGCAAAGACTGGGACTTCTTGTATCTTTGTAGACTTCCCAGTGCCTGTGGAATACACAGTAATGTGTACAGTATTGCTTACATGGGGTAAATGAACAAACTAGCCCGTCTGTAACAGAAGTAAAGTGGTCTCCAAGGTTATTCCCCATAGCTTATCTCTGATGTTACCTGACACTTCTCCGTATCTAGGGACGCACACAGACCCTGCTGCACTTCTTCCCTTCACTCCCTCTTATCTCTGCTATGATTTAGTGCAGTGAAACAGTGCACAAAAAATTCTTTTCTATTCATACCACATTTTAAGTCCTTTCGGCAGCGTTCTTTCCACTGAAAAGAACTCAGCCCTTATCACTCAGTTCAGAGACCATTCAGCTAATGACAGTGATCTGTTGATCTCATCCATCTCTCCCTTCCTATGCCCTAGATTTTTGTTCCGCCCAGGGAGACCTGTTTCTTGACCCTTTGTCTGTTTGTTCTGATGTTCACTTTATGTCATTTATTTTTTCCAATTTTTCTCCTTAATCTTAAGGGTGGAACGTTTTCATCATTGTTGATTTACATCCCTCACTTTTTTCTTTCCAGAACTTCTGGAAGTCCCTTCTGTATGAATTATTCTTTAATTGTTAATGGGGTGGGGGTGGGCATGCCTCTCTTCTGTAAGTTCCAACTTGCATTGCCTATGTTTCACTTTAATCTTACATTTAGCAGACCAGGTCATTTCTAATCACAATGTCAGTATTTTAATTTCTAGCTGATAGTTCTTTTAAAATTTTCTAGTGAATTCATTGTTGGCTGAATTTTGTGCTTTTTGTTGAAAATATTCATTCAGCTATATCAGACTTAACATGGAAATGATTTACGGTCAAATCAAATGATTTACTTGTATTTAAGTATTAAAGACTTGTACTTTTGACTTGTTTCCTAAGGAATTTAACAGAGATTAGAGAAGTAGTTATTATGACTTACCTGTTTGCCATTAACTTTCATTAAGTGTATATCAGTTCTCATATGGTCATTAATGTGTTCCATTTTAAAAAAAATCTAGTATCCCCCCAAATTTCATTTTAATTACTACTTTAATGATTTTATCATAGTGGTAATTAACTTGGAGCTCCCAGGCACATAGGCTATATTTTCATCCTCTTGCACTGAATGGATAATGTAAGATATACTATAACTTTCATAATTTTTTTCCTTTTTTCCTTTAAGCTGAATTACAAGGCTGTATATGAAATTTGGAGTGTTTTGGAGTATTACAGCTATCTGAAGTTGGTCACTCCTGCCCTAAAACAATTCAGAATATTTTCTTTTGGCAGGGAGAGGGGTGGGTATAGCTCAGTGACAGAGCATTCACTGCAAAATAGGTTCTTTGTTTTTTGCACAGTTTTTAGCCTTAGTAAAATTTCTTAGAAAATAAATGTCTGCAGAGATTGCCTTTGGAAGTATCCCAGGGGGATGTCTTGTCATGTGTAGTATGTGATATGAAATAGCCCAGTGGGCCATTGCATAAACATGTTTATAAAATGCTCGAGCTATTTCAGAGCTTTAATCTGGCTTATTTAAAAAAAAAAAATCTGATAGTGCTGCTGCCTTGCAGTTTATTTTAATTATATCGGATAACTTGGAATCACTTGGTGGGGGGAGAGGTTTAACTGTGTTTGGTGAAGGAAGAGTTGATTTCCTAGCAACTGTTCAGTACGATCGAAATTTCAGAGTGAGCCATTGACTCAGACTCAGTATTATAGGGCCTACTTTATGAAGGCACCTAATTACTGATTATAACGTGATGAATTATTGGGGTGTTTTTGATCTGATTCTTCTTATTTGAGTAAAAGATCACCTGGTTTATTAGATTTGCTTACTAATACTAAAGTTTGCAAACAGTAATATAATTCGTTGGTTTGCTTGGGATTTTTAGATTCATTTTCTTATTGACTGCTGAGCTCTGTACAAGGAAGTGGAAAACTCCGAAGAAAAAAGATTAAATGACCTGATTCTGGCTACTTAGCTAATTATTTTCAAAGCTGGATCAGTGAATTTAGGGATTTCCCCCTCTAGGTCAGTGATTTTTAAATTGCAGGTTGTAAGCTTTGAGTTGGGAAATCACACAACACAACCAGCCTTTTTAAATTTTTTAATGGAATAGAGTAGAACAGAGCAAATATCAGAGTACATCATATGTCTTGAGGAAGGTTGTT
This sequence comes from Moschus berezovskii, assembly GCF_049115385.1. Classification (NCBI taxonomy): domain Eukaryota; kingdom Metazoa; phylum Chordata; class Mammalia; order Artiodactyla; family Moschidae; genus Moschus; species Moschus berezovskii. The sequence continues at coordinate 53,558,689 of NC_142472.1, forward strand.
GCTTCATGAAACTTTTGTTTCAGTTGTGTGTGTGTGCGTGTGTGTAACTATGGCCATAATAAGTGATTTTCTTCCTGTGGGTTGTGTTCAAGAAGTTTTGAAAGCCACTGGTCTTAGACTGTTGCCCAAAAGGTACTTGATATGTTTAGGAAAAGATAAGATCAAGTCTGTAGAAAATACTTTGTTCTAATTATAAGTACTTTAATATTTTATGCAAATGTATTGACATTGATAATAAAATCATGTTGAATAGCAGTAGCCCTGTAGGGAATATGTTTTTCTAAGTAAGGTTTATTTATAGGTGGGAGAATTTCAGGCAAGTTTGACTTTCCTCCTTTAATACCTTCCTGAAATTTCTAATAGTTTGCAGTTAACATGTTACAATTATAATCATATAGAAGGAAACAAGAAAATACCTATTTAGTCTTTTATTAAAGTTCACACATAATATTCAGTGTTGTTTAGTGTATTTGTTTTATGTCAGTAGAGGATGGTTGCTATTAAGGGGAAAAAAAGCCATGCATATACACTTTTTTGTCTGCCTAAAAGGAGGGGCCAGTACATTCTTTGGGGACAGGGGAAGCAGAAAGGACCTTGACACTGTCCAAATGCTGAAAGAAGCAAAGAAACAAATTGATTGGCCAGCTGGGAAGAAAGGAGACTGTGTTCAAGGCCTCTGTTCTGACTGCTGTTGTTACTCCTTCTCTGTGCTTAGCTTCCTAGAAATGAGTGTTGGGAATATATTAAGCATGTTTCTTTAAAACAGAGCTTTTTTTGAAGAAAAATGCTTTGTGATTGTCAGGATCAATCACTGCTTATTATTTGAGATTTGCTTCATTTACTGGGAATAAATGGAATCTCCAAGGATTTACTCCAATTTTCTTGTTTGTCTAATTGTGTAACTAGGAAAACATACAAAATTGTATCCATAAAATTTAGGCTTTAAGATGAAACATAGGTTTTATTGATAAGAATGAATTAAGGCAAACTAAAGTGAGGTTTGCATTACTTTTGGTTAACATAACGAATATTGTGTTTATTCTGTAGTATGTTGACTTAAATGACAGTTGGACAGTTTTCTTTCTTGGAAGTATTTGATTGTAAGCAGTCCCTTTAGTTTCTTAATATATGCCACATTTGTGTAATTTAGATATTGAGCATGCACAATGAACCATGTTCTGTTTGTAAATAATGAAAAAGTGGCCCATTTTGGTTTACTGAATAGTTCAGCTCCAGACATTGTACCTGCTTATGTGGGCAGATTAGAAGTTGATTATAAAAACACTATGTTACTTAGTTGGCATGTGGCTTCTCATCTACTTTCAGGTTCTTGATGAATCTTTTCAGACCCTTGATCAGCAAGATGCTAGAATCTTTTTTAAGTCCCATTTCTCACCAGACAAGACAGATATTCTAAATAATTTAATTGAGCTTTTAAAAAAAAATAGAGTGAAGATGATATTTTTGAGTAATCCTGAAAATTGGCTAGAAATAGAAGATTATCTGAGTTTTAAGTCACATATATATCTTTTCTCTCTTTTTTTTTAACATAAATTGGAGCGAGCCCCATATTTTTGTCTCTTTGATAGAGAGTGAAATATCAGGTTGTCTGGTGCATAATAAATGTTCAGTCAGTGTATTTTAGATCCAGTCCATCATTAGGTTGCCCTAGGACTGTGAATAAGTACCTTAGGTGTGCGAACTTTATCCATTTCACTTACTGGTATATCTTTAGCACCCAGGATAGCACATATTAGCTGCATGATAAATATTTTTTGAATAACTGGATTCTTATCAGTGCTCCCTTCAGAACACATTTCAGATTGAAGTACAATAAGACTCTCCTATAACTCTGATTTGAAGTAGCACAACTGGCCTTTGGTCCCAGTCATCTGAGCAGCATCTTTTCTCAAAGAAAAGTCAACTGTAGTGCTTGTTTTCAGGGAGAAGACGCTGTGGGAAGAGTTAGCCAGGGAGGGAAGGGCAGATGAGCAGGGATGATGCAGTCCCCGTAGCTCAGTCTCCCTGGGTCTTCCCAGTGGACAGGTGCAAACTAACAGGAAGATTTCAGACCACCTTGCTTGCAGGATGTGGTGTCACTTTGGACTTCCCAAGTGAACTTCCAGGTCTGCTCATTCATTTCACTCATTCCTGTTCATTGATCCTACCTGACCTCCCAGTGCACACAGTTGAGTATTTTGCAGTCCATTTCCTGCTTCTTGACTTTGCTTCTTATCGTTTCTATCGCTGCTATTCTAATCCAGGGTACTTGGATTACTGAAAAAACAAGCACGTGATCGTCCCTCCTTGCAGTCTTACGTTTCTGTGGTCCAGTATCTACGTAGCAATCAGAATGACCTCTAGAAAGCAAAGCACACCATGTCATTCCCCTTCCTGCAATTTCTCAACAGCCTTCTAACCTGTGAGACAGGTAACTCAGAATCTATCCTAAACACAAACCTAATAAATACAGTTGGTCAGTGTCACGTATAAACATTTTTGCTTATATCTTAGATAAAATATTAGCGAATAGGATCCAAAGGAACATTAAAAGGTTACTATACTCCAAGTAAATGAAGTTCATTTCAAGAATGTGAAGATGATTCAGTATCTGGAAACCTGTTGACAGAATTCATATTAATAATGCTAGGAGAATAACGCTGTGGTTATCTCAGTAGTTGTAAAACTTCTGCAAAATTCAGTGTTCGACAAAATTTAATATTCATTTCTGATTGAAGTTCTTTATAAAAATAAGGAAAGAAGGAAACCTCTAAGTGTATAAGAGGTTAGCAACAAGTCAGCAGCTGTTAGCCTTCTGACTTCTCTGTTACCACTGTTATCTGACAACGTCCTAGAGTTCTTCTGGTCTAAAAATAACCTAAGGAGCTATGGTAGGGGAGGCTAAATAAAGTAGGATCAATACAGTAGTGCTATGCGTTTATATTTTGTTCATTGTTAAGTGAATACAGGAATCAAAAGGGCTTTTCTAAGATATTTATATACTTGTAATAATGTAGATTTAGAGAAATCTGGAATTATGTCCACCAAAATGTTTGTAATGACCTAACTCTATGAGGTGAAGTTTCAGGTAAATTTTACTTTCGTTGTACTTTTCTATATTTGAATCTCCTATAGGAATCTGTGTTTTTATTGCTTTAATTCTTAAGAGGCTATTACTAATAATAAACAGTTTTTTGATCTGTAAAAGGCATAAGTGACTGAAATCTAGATAAAAACAAATTAGGGGCATCTCCTAGGGTGATACTGAAAAATCATCTTGGTGGCAATCATACATAGGTACCTTGCCCCAGGAGTTTCTACTTAAATCACTTCAGTTGTGAGTCACTGTTAACAGATTATAGTGTTAGCTGTCATTATATTTTGGACTTTTAATATATCAAGCATTATATTGTCTTTATGTACATTAGCAAAATTTATCTTTGCAACACTAACTTGTAATTATCTTTATCCATATCTTATAAATGAGAAAATGGAGGTGAAGGTCGTGGAACTAATAGTTAATGGGATGCTTGATTTTTTTTTTTTTTCTTTTAGCCTATTCTTAAGCATTTAATCATACTTCCTCATCTTCAGAAGTCTGTTATATTCCTCAGATGTTTAGGGGAAGAAAAAAAGTTGAGAACTCTGGGTCTAGAGTCTGTGTCTGTTCAAATATAGAAAAAAATTAGAGTGTCAGATAAAATATATTTTATTTCAAGGGACTTCCCTGGTGGTCCAGAGATTAAGACCCTGCCTTTCAGTCCAGGGGATGCAGGTTTGATCCCGGATCAGGGAACTAAGATCCCACATGCCATGGGGTGTGGCAAGAAAAGTGTGTTTTATTTCAAAAGATTGAAACACATTTTATAACAGCAGGATGATTGAAATAATGAATATACACCAAAAAACTTATGGTTTGTTCAATTTGGCAGTTGTATAGAAGGAATTAGGAATATATAATTATGTACCTTGATATACTTTAAATCAAATTTGTTTAAATAAAGAATAAGCAAAAACTATACAATGAAGCAATGGGATACAGTAGAATTGCTTGGCATTTTGGAACATATAAAAGAATATACTTTAAAATATCCATTACGTAGAAATCTCTGGTGGTCCAGTTCTTAGAACTCTGCACTTCCACTGCCTTGGGCCCAGATTCAATGTCTGGTTGGGGAACTAAGATCCCGCAATGTGCACAGCACAGTCTAGAAATAAAATATATATATAAATAAGCATTCAATAAAAATGTATGTCTAGAAAAATTCAGTGTGTAGTATAAGATAAAGATATACATAATAAGTACTCATAAAGATACAGATTCTGCATTAATCTCTCAGAACACAAAACTAGAAGTAAAAGCTGAATTGTATTTTCTTAACAATTAGACATCATCAATTGAAAAGTGTAATTTGAAATACAGATCAGTGTGTATTATGGCACACAATGATTAACAACCAAACTGAAAGTTATCAAGTGTCCAGAAAGTGTGCCACCAGGTTTTGTTGTTTACAGTGTGTAAGTTTAGTTCCAAACAAATCTTGGAGAGCAGCACTTGACAGTGGTTACTTGTGCGTCGCTGTCTTCTTTTCATAGATCCATTAAAAATCAGCTTTTCTTACTGACTCAGAGTCTCCATTTTGCCTTGATGAAGTCAGTGAACCACTGAAGACCCCGGCTTCATCCCTAGAAGAAAAAGTTTTTACAGTTAGTTTGACAGAGATGCCAGCGTTGTGCAGTTCTGTACCTGTGTGAGATACCTCTAATTGATAATGGCAGTTTTCTGACTAGCCCAGGTCCTGTCTTTCTTAAGATGCAGTTCCCTGCAGCCCTTAGTTTTCTTCCACAGTTGGGCCCTTAAATGAAAACCAGTTTACCATCTCTGCTGTTTGCCAGAGTCATCAGTGTGATGTTTCCCAGTGTGACAGAGTCTGGAGAGCAGAAAGTCTCACCAGGAATGGTTATCTCTGTAACACAGACATCTTTTTTAGGAAATGACAATGGGGACTTTTTTGGAGCACACAACATAAAGCAAGAATAAAAGCCGTGAGACTGTAAAACAGGGGCACACTCTTTAATTTCGGGTTGGCCAAAAAGTTCATTTAAGTTTTTCCATACCAACCTAATACAAAATTAGTTTTTTTTCTGGAAGAAAGAAAACAAGAGAACGGCTTATTTCAAGGCATAGTTTCAAATAATCAAATAAGTAGACTTCGAAAAGTATTTCATTCATCTGTTTCATTGTTCAGCAGGCAATAAAGGTGTCCTGTAGTCACTTCTGTGAGTAAGATAACTATTCTTTAAGATATGTTGTCATGATGCTAAAATACTTTTAAGTCACATTGTACCTTTGCTGTATGTAACAGCAAATAGTTTAATGGGGGGATGTGCCTCATCAAAATGTCACCAGCAAAGTTCTGTATGTTCCTTTAAGATGATTATGTTTGATTGCAGTTGACTAAAGTCATGATTGTTACTGTGTTTTATCATCAGCGACTTGGATGGTTTGGCCCTAGGGCTACCAGGTTCTCCCACTGATAGAGAAAGATGAAAGAAATTAGCCTTTTGGAGTATATAATATTGTCTTGGTGTGGCATTAAGTACTAAAACAAAAATCAAGTCTTTTGAAGTCTTCCTTAATACTGATTAAACAAATACAAGAGTATTCATGATCTTTGTGCTTTTTCTGCCATTTTCTCTTGAACTTTCCATTAGGTTACATTCTCAAATGTAGTGTGGAATTTGTCTCCTAAATCAGACTGTCACTCTCTGGGGCCTGTGGAATGACACCATGGGATATCCCATGGGGAGTGACTCACTGCTTATAAATAGTGTTATTAAAACAGCACTTAATACCGTTCTCTTTTGTTTCTGACTATATAGCATGCCAAAGCTGAACTTAAATCCACTAATTTAAGTCTGCTTAGTGCCTCAGCTCTGGGATCTACTTCAGATTGTGCAGTAGGCAGTGAGTTGTCTACTAGAAAAAGTTCTAATTATTAGATGGAGCTTTAGTCCCAAACCCTAATACCAGGCAAGACTTTGATGGAGAAACTGTTCCCAGCCAAGGCTCAGAACCAAGCTGCTTGGGACATAGCCAGTCCATTGAGTGTATAATAAAATGAAGACCAAGAGAGGGTTCCCCCACCACTTTGCCTAGTAGCAGGCTAACCAGTACCACCTACCCCAGGGCTTCTCAGATCTGAACCCAGCTGCTAAATGAGGAAGAAATCAAAAGAGGGAGTTTTTCCACTCTATCTAGAATAGAAGGAAGAAAGACATGCCCCTTTGTGCTTGTGCTTTTGCCAGAAACAGAAGTAATCTTTAGGAGCACTTGAGTGCTAGCAGAATCCATCACAGCAAGCCAGATAATCAGCTGGTAACTGTGGAAGACGGAATGGTGTTCGGGATACGGTGGAGGAGTGATGGGTGGTGGAAGAGTCTCTGATTCTTTAGAATCTTTTAACTGTGTGTGGCCTGTTTATAATCAGGGTGTATTCGCGTATTATATCTTTAAAAGGCGAGTGGAGAACCAGACGTTGCCAAGTAACACAGAGGAAAGGAGAGTTGTTGTGGCAGAAATACAGGGCCAGCACTGACGTAGTTGTGAACAAGGCCTGACTAGTCACAGAACAGGACAGTCATGCAGCACACTTGTGGCAGGGCCATGCCCTGCGGTAGGGGGAGTGGTCCTGGAGCCAAGCTTGCAGGTGCCTGGCATCCCACTATGAAGACTTCTACCTCTTCACAGCACAAGTTGGGAGGGGACATGAAAGGTGAAGTGTTTAAGTAATAATAAAGCAGAAGAGAAGGGCTCAAAGAAACTTGTGAAAAAGTTCATCCCTACCTGTCAATGACCTTTTTTGTTCTTCTAGTCCTTACTTGTGGCCCTTTTTTTTTTTTAACCCAGTTGTAATCACAGTGTATCTATCATTTTCTGTTCCACTGTCCTAATAATTTTCCCCTGTTACTGTGGAAGATTTTAAGCAAGGGGGTGATGTGATCAGCTTTGTCTCTTAGGAAGTGAGCCCTGGCGATGGTACAGAAGGCAGAGTTGATGGGAGGAGAATCAAAATGAGGTTCAAGAGATGTCTCAGGGCTCCTGCCCTGACAGACCATGAGGAGAGAGTTCTAGCCCAGACGTCAGGTCCCCTCCTGAGCTCCACCCCCGGTCAGGTGGACAGGCTGCCTGTGCCTCCAGGAGGGCCCACCCCTTCCCTCCCCCTCCCACCCCTTGTCACATTCCACAAGCGTCCCTGAGCCCTGGTTTGCTCTGGAGCAGAACCTCATCTGGTGTCACCACCGATGGGCAGTGCTGTTTGTGGTTGGCAGCTCCACACATGGGGAGTGTTATCGGCCCTGCACTTCTTGTGCTTGCCCTGCTGTCTCAGGGCAGGAGCGGGTGTGATGAGACAGGTTCTGGAAATGTTTGCTTGAGCAGAACATAATGATCATGACTATGGTGATACACATCCATTTAAAGCTGGCTGTATAAATCACTCTCAGCAGGGCATGTTGGGAAGGGGGCAGCTCTGCTCAGGGACAGGCTGGATCCTTGTGCTGCCCCAGCTCACCCGTCGCACTCAAGGCAGGCCAGTCACTCTCTGGTGCCGTGTTTCCTCACCTGAAAAGCTGCAGAATTTTCAACCTTTGAAATGTGTGCACTGCCTTTTCAGCATTGTCTTTTCGCTGAAGATAAAGAAATAATTTTGATCTTTGGTAGTTAGTAGAGTAATGTCCCGGAGAAGGCAGTGGCAAGCCACTCCAGTACTATTGCCTAGAAAATCCCATGGATGGAGGAGCCTGGTAGGCTGCAGTCCATGGGGTCGCTAAGGGTCGGACACGACTGAGCGACTTCACTTTCACTTTTCACTTTCACACATTGGAGAAGGAAATGGCAACCCACTCCAGTGTTCTTGCCTGGAGAATCCCAGGGATGGGGGAGCCTGGTGGGCTTCTGTCTATGGGGTCACACAGAGTCGGACACGACTGAAGTGACTTAGCAGCAGCAGCAGCAGAGTATTGTCCTGGAAGTCACATTTTTGTCAGCATAGAGGCTGTTGTTAAATATGGTCAGGGGAGCCTGTGACCTGGTTCCCACTGTACACAGCCTACATTAAGATCTTTAATTTGATCTTCAAGATTGCTTTGATCTGCGTTTGAAAGGGTTGAGCTCAGGTTTCGCTCTTATTTGGCAGACTGGTAGAACTGCAGTCAAGTCAGGCGGATAGCAGGATGGCAGCCTGAGAGAGGTTGTGGCCGCCGCCTTCCCTCCTCCTCTGCCTTCCTTCCCTTCTCCCTTTTTCCACAAGAGGGGCAGTCCTTACATTGCATGATAGTGTGGTAGATACAACCATAACAGATTTTAGATGACAGTTAATCTTGCTGTTTTTAGACATTTAAAAACTGTTTGAAGTATTACTTTTGTAAAATCTCATTTTAATATGTTAGTTTCCTTTTTTATTTAAAAATGAGAACTGTTCAGGTCATGGAAAATTTCTACTATGCTAACTCATTTAGAAAAGGGTCTTACATTGATTTCTCTATAGTTTGTTTGAAACATAGATATATACTATGTGGTCCTCCCCCACAAAAAAGAAAGCTATCAGGTGGCCCCTTCCCTGTAATTAACTTTCTATTTTAATAATACAGTGTTATATTATATTTGAAGATACATTTCCCCTTAAAGTTGCAGGGCATTTTATATAATTGAAAGAGTTAGAAGGAAGCAGAGCATTGTAACTTTCTGCCAGATGTTCCACAGTAGTGAAAGCAGACTGATAACAGCGCCAAGAAAAGCCCTCGCTCTGCCTGGAGAAAGCACTACCATATTTGGCCTTCATGAAGTTGCATATTAGTTGGCATACACACACACACATACACAAAGCTTCTTTGGTGACTTCCTGTGTTTGATTTTAATTTTTGAGTAAATGTGGTTTTTTTAAAGGTGGATTTATGTTATATTGGCGTATTGTCTATTTAAAAGAAACCACTACTGTCTACTGAAAAAAAACACTATTTTGTTTCCACAGAAACCTGCTAATATTTTAGTTATGGGTGAAGGTCCTGAGCGAGGAAGAGTAAAAATTGGTATGTTATATCTTTGATAAGTCACAGCGTAGCACTCTTTTAAAACTTTTTCAGGCAGCTTTATCACTTCTAATTTTTGCTGTAATAATATGCATTTATTCATATAGTTCCATGTGATCGAAGCCATTTCTAAAGAGTATACATTAAAAGTGAAAAATGTTTCACACTCTCGAAAGATGTCAGACAATCTTTAGAGACTGAAGTGTTTTAATTATAAAATAAGCCATGTGAGTTTCTTAGAAATTTTTTGCCTTCATTAAAAATAGCCTGTAGAGGTGAGTGGCTTCTATCCCTGTTAGAAGCCAGCCTCGCCTTTAGTCCTAAGGGCGTACAGCAAACTACTAATCATACCATCCATTCTGTTTCCCTGAGCCAGGTCGATCCGAACATATCCTTCTGTTAGCCTCATCTAGGTCAGGGATTACAAACTAAGAATACCACTGAGGCTGGGTAGGTTCTTACACGCCTTTGCCTGAAGGGAAAAGAATTAACGAGCTTTCTGTACCTCTGCTTGTTTTCTAATAGCTCTGTTTTCTTATGTATCAGTGCAAAATTTTACCCATTTCTGGTCTGATAACTTACAAGGATAGAGCTAGATTTATTTATCCTATTTTTTCACTGTCATTTCCAAGTTGTGTTTGTGACATTTATTTAGTTTGTGTGTGGATAGAAGAAATATAGTAACCAAATTATCTTAATTTTAAAGCAGCAGGATTATGGGAGTATATAACAAAATAAATAGGAATTTCTGATTTCCAAATTTAGTATAAATTGTGATTATCAGCTGATTTGTACCACTTCACCCAACCCTTCTTTATATCCTCCCCTTTAGATCCTCCAATCCCATTTTCTCCTTCTAATTAGACTCTGAAAATACCCTTGATATGAACTGCAAAATTCTTGACAAACATTTGATGCATCTCAGAATGCTCTTAGTCAATTGGCTTGCTTTAAGAACCAGGCCCTGTCGGTCCTTACGTAGCGTCAAATGCCTGTTAGGTCCTTAGGGGTGCATTTAGCAGATTTCATCCAACCAGCGTGGTGGCATCAAATTCAAATGTAAGTTCAAAGCATGTACAGTCTAAAAGACCCAGCCAGACAGTATTTACAGATGTGTTTGCTACTGTAAGACTCGGGGAAAATTTATATATTAAAAATAATCTCGTTTGGAATTATTTCTGTGTCACATGTATGATGTTGACAGGCTTGGGGGATATCAATAGCTTCAAGAAGTCACACTTAAGATACATTCTTCTGTAAATCAGTATTTAGTAATCCGACTCATGGTTTTAGTTCTTTGCCACATTTCTGTGTTGGTTTTTTTAACCTCTCTAAGTAGATCAATTAAGGCCTGCTTCATTAAAAATGTGTATTAGGAGAGCAAAATCAAACAAATGGTGGATGAATCTTGAAATTTTTGAGTAGGTGGTATAACTAGTGATTGTTCATTCAATGTGTATTTGGCAGCTCTATGTAATGACACTGTACTTGATATTCCAAGGGATAGCAAGACAAAAACATTTTTATCTGTTAAGATCATGGTTTGTTAGGACAAACAGCTGTGCCTGAATAACTACACTACATAGTAAACTGCGAAATGCTGTGAACTGTATCTCAACACAGCTCCAGCTCTGAGATACGAGTTGTTGACATTTGTCAAATCAGTTTCTTCTGCCCTGGGAGGTGATTGAATTATATGATCTTTAAAGTCTTTTCTGACTTAAAAAAACAATCACAATTCTTTAAAATTAAAGAAAAAACTCAACCCAAATAAATGGGGGGAAATAGTGGTATTGTCATATTGTCCATCAGCTTATACCAGTGAGCATGCTTACTGGTGCAGATACCGGGAGCGGGAAGCCTCACCCTAACTGATCCAGTTCCCTGGTACTTGTGACCAGTAAAAAGAATGAACATGCGGCTGACTGCACAGCCCTGTCCCCCTGGTGGTAAGACAGAAGGAAAGAAATCTGCGTGGAGAGGTAGGGTCACCCTGGACCTCAGGCAGCAGAGTGAGTCTATAACCCAGTGGCAGTAGTTTGCAATGAATGAAGATCTCAACCTTGGCTTATATTTAGACTTCTGAAAGGAGTGAGATGTTTTGTTTTTGTTTTTTTCCCCACAGAATTCACGTGTTTTGTATCTTACTAAATAATAATAGTAAAATTAGAGTCATCAATTATATTTGTAAAAAATTATTTATTTAGCATTGTTATTATTATTATTATTATTATTTTTTACAGCTGATATGGGCTTTGCCCGATTATTTAATTCACCTTTGAAGCCTTTAGCAGATTTGGATCCAGTAGTAGTCACATTCTGGTACCGAGCCCCAGAATTACTTCTTGGAGCAAGACATTATACCAAAGCTATTGGTGAGTAAAACTAATTAAAGTTCCATGACATTTTTTAAGTGGCCTTGTTGTTGTGAAATATACATATGTCTGTATGTTTTTTAGGTCAAGTGATACAGAAAATTATAAAAGAGCAAAAACTAACATAAAGTTCTACTGTCTAGAAATACCATCATTGGCATTAGGGGTATACCACTCCAGACATCTATTTCTGATAAATAAACAGATGCTAAAAAGGTTTTTAAATATATGGGCCCATACTATGAATTCTAAGTAAAAACTATTTTAATTTTAGGTGAAAAAGAGAAATAAACACAGTAAAATTTCTGAATCATTGAACTTCAGACAAATGTTTCTTTTGGCAAAAGAAATACTAGCTTCTAAAAGATTTCCCTTAAAATTAAGGAAAAGAAGATTATGAAAATAGGTAGGAGCTGAGAACATGGTCATTCACTTTTCAGTTTTTATTAGTATTGATTATCTCCCTGTATGAAGAATTAGGAAATGAGTGCTCTTCTACTTGTTCCCCCACCAGCCTCTCAATTTATAAGCTCTCTTAATAATATCAGTCATTATCATCATCATTATTGTTAGCACTTTGTTGATGTTTACAGCATTTATTTTCTGTTTGCAAGCCATAATGCCCACTGTTGTTTATACTTAACTACATATTGTAATGGACTTGATATTCAGCTGCCACCTTTTATCACAGCTATACCACAATCCTTTTATAACATCTTTATTCTGCTTCATTTTATTTGGTAGAATTTTATCATCAAGTAGTTTTTTTCTTACGTATTTTGTCTTTCATTTTTTTCGTGCCTCTGTTTTTATATGCCTTTATTGCTTACTTGTTCTACGTTCTCCAGAATGGTATTAAACCCATTTTTATCTTATTGGGTAACTCCATCCCCAGCTCTTTTATACTTTGCTCTGTTCTGGATCGATTTTCATCTTGCTTTTTCCTTTTTTTGTTCATCTGGGTTGGATCTGTTTCTTTCTGGATTTCAGTATTTCATCCCTTACTTTGCTACTCAGGTAACCTGTCTTAGAGGTAAATTTTCTAGTTCTGTATTTGTGAAAAAAAATGAGTTTGTCATACTTTACAGTTTGGCAGGGACTAAAGTTACAGCTACAAAGTGATTTTCCCTCAGAGTTTGGTGAGGCTCCTCAACTGTGCTCTGGTGTAAGTGTTGCTAACGGAAGGTCTCACATGGTGGTGGATTCTGTGGGGTTTTGTGTTTCCTGAAAACAGAGGATTTCTCATCCTTGTGTTTCACACTGATTTGCTGGCCACCTCCAGGCCCATTCAGTTTGAGGTTTATATCCTCTGTCTGTGGAAAATTCTCTTGAAGTAGACTTGATTTCCGCCTCTGTGTTTTACTTCTCTCTTTCCAAAGCTGAGTGTAGGCAAATGTTGGATTTCTTGGACTGGTATCCTTTATACCACTTTTCTGCTCATGTTTTTCTACCTTTGTCTTTTTATTTTTTATTTATTTTTACCTTTGTCTTTTTAATTTCTAAGAACCCTTTCTTGTTCTCTGTGTTTTCTTTGTAGTCACTCTCTTCATTGATTTGTCTTAGTCTCCCTTTCATGTGGTTAGTATTCTTCAACTGTTTGTTGACCCTCGATGTCTCTTTTGCATTTAAGACTCAGGTTACAGAAGGCTGCTTGGGAACTTAGTATGCATGGATCAGAGAGCTCCGAGGCTGGCAGGCTTTACTTTAGAATGATCCAGCCAAGAGCAACCATTAATGGAGAACCTAAATGCCAGCATGTACAAGTCTTTGCTCTGAGGACTTTCAGATTCTTTAGGGAAGAATCCTCCAACCTTTAGCCCAATCTTTGTATACCTGGTAGTCTCAGGGCATTTGGGAAGTTGGGCAGTGGGGGTGGTCCACAGTTCAAGGTCTTTGTATTTGACATTTCCAAGTACAGAATCTTTCCTGAGTTGTGCAGGACACATCTGCTTCCCATCCAACAATAATACTATGGACTGGGGCCTTCTCTGAACTGTCTCCAGAAATATTTTTGTCTGTATCTCTGCTCAGTCAGATCTGCACATGTGTCTTCATCCAGGTCTTGGTCACAATTCTCCCTCTTCAGGGAGAACTTCCTTGGTCACACCATCCACCTTCCCCGTCCTGGTAGCTGTATGTGGTGTCTGAAATCCCCTAAGTGGGTGGGCTGTGCCCAGCTGTCACCGCTGGAGGCCATTGGCTGCATGGCCCCAGGTGAGAAGTGGTTCCTTGCCAAGGGAATCCCTGATGGTCTCTTTCCATGCTCTGTGTTACTGGGGCTTTGCTGTCACTTCAGTGTGTATCCAGAGGGGAAAGGAGCAATGGTTGTGCTCTTTCCCTCGTAGCAATCTTGAAGTCAGTGTGTCCTTTTTCGTAAAACCTTTTATGTTCACTAATCTTTATATCTGCTTTGAGATCACATTTTACTGTATAGAAAAATAAAGGTAGATTATTAGATATGGGACTTTTCTGTGCTATTATTGCAACCTTTCTACAAATCTAAAATTATTCCAAAATAAATATTTTATTTTTTTAAAAGTCAATTAGGAGGAAAAGTAAAGATTACTGAAGCTAGTCCTGGTTTTCAATGTATATTACTACCTAAACATACATTTAATTATCTTTTTTACAAGTGTATTCTCAATGTTTAAGCATGTAAACTAATATCATACATAGCTTTTTTTTTCCACCGAGAAAATGAATATTTAAAAGCAGTGCTACTTTTGGTAAGACATATTTAAAGACTATACAAATAAAAAAGTAATTACCAACTTGTAGCTGCTATTAATGGAAAACTTGAGACTGAATTGATATACATTGAAGAAAAAATAAACTGTCACATAGGTGTGTGACTCTGGCTCATCATTTATCTTTTTATTTTTTCTTAAGAAACCCATTTTTCATTGTGAGTGTTGAGATCTGAATAAGCTGTTACCTTCCAGAGCAGTTTAGCAGTTCTAGGTCAGGGCTATTCGTCACAAAGCTGGACTCACCAGCTGTTAGATAAGATTCCCTTGTTCAAATGGGTGCATATTTTGGGTAGTAAAAGGCCTTCCTCTTCATTAACATCAAAAGTTATTGGATAACTATTAGGCTTTTTAAAACTTAAGAGAAACCAAAATGAATGAAAATTATGTCGTTTACTCTTAAGGGATCTCCATCCATTTGAGAAACAGAATGAATATGTGTGGAAAATATGTTGCCATCTTTGAACAGCAGAAGCCTAGCCCTCTGACGTCGCCTTAGCTGCGCCACTCTGGGGGTTGGGGGACAATGTGTCCTTCACAACCTCATTTTCTGAAGACAAGGATTTAACCTAAATCATCTCTTGGGTCCCTTTAACTCTGAACTTTCTGTGCCCTTGGATAGACTCCACTGCCTTCTGGGTTAGGAAGAGCACAGGGGATTAACATGGGGGCAGGTAACTGACACCAAGGTCCATGCCAGTCCCCACGAGCATGCCTGGCCCGGCCCAGGGCAGTTCTGGAGGATGCTTTCTTCCAATGAGGTTTGACCGAAAACAACAAAATTCTGTAAAACAATTATCCTTTAATAAAAAAATAAATAAATTTTAGTAATAATAAAAAAAACTAAAGTGATAACAACTGCATTTAAGAAAAAAACATTGGATCAAAAAAGTAATGATGTAGGATCTTACAGATTGCTTTTTCATTTGAGAGACAGAAACCATACATAAATCACTTTTATATACATTTTTAAGAATAAGGGCTAGAATCCACAAGTGAAAAATGAAACTTCTAAGCTTGCTTCCAGTCTCTCCTGCACCATTACATTCCTCCTGCTCCCAGGTGGGTAGCCCAGGGGTGCAGTGAGGTTCTCAACAGGGCCTCCAGACCACTGTCAGTGCACTCTCCTAGCACTTGGACTTCCTGAAACAGATAGAGGAACCTTTGTGGTTGAACTTAGGTATTATTAGCTGAATATATTCATTTTAGTGACATCACTGAGAAGGCTTAAACCTGCCAGTGGAGTTAGGTGGGTCGTGTTAACATTAAGGTACTAACAGGCAGCAGGAGAGCGTGGGGGAAATCTGAGCCCACGAGCCCGCCTGTTCCCAGCCTTGCTGTAAGTAGGTCTTGGTGCCGTGGTCATTCACTCCGTTGTAGGAGACTGCGAACCAAGTCATTAAACTGGAGAGAAAATGATAGATTAGTCAACAGAGATAGGCTCGTTACTCATGGGGACAAAGTTTTTAATTCAGTTTTGAGTGTTGAGGGTTTTGTTTGACTTTGTGGAGAAGGGTGAAAGAGGGGAATCAACTCTTTGTCAGTAAGGCAGCCTTAAAAGTTTTTCTAAAGTGTAAACTTTAGTAAAACGGGGAGAATGAGAATTTAGTCTTGTATTAAGGTAGAGGCTTATAATTAATGATTAAAACAAATTTAATATATCTCTCCCTCCCCCAATTTGGGTCTGCGTAGCCTTCCAGTTGGTGTCTACTTTGCCTGGTTAGCTCTGTAGCTACACACGAGCATTACAGAATTTGAGAAGTAGATGGGGTTTATGTGTTTTTAATTTGAAAAGTTTTTCTAGAAGAAATTTGACAGGTAGGTGAGCAAGAAGGGACTTATGAATTTAGCACAATCTGAAAAAATCGGCAAGGTAGGGAGAGACTTATTGACAAAGATTCAGAAATTTATCTGAAGTAACAGCCTGATCAGCGAACTCGAATTCATGATTATTGTCTGGGTCAGGGTTTGAAGGAGGGAAGGATGGTGAAATTGATAACAGGTGAAAGATAATAGAAAACACATGAAGAAAGAAGTTAAATAGGGTAAAGTTAAACAAGTTTCAGTATTTTTCCTACTTTCTTGACTTTTCTTTTAAAGCAATGTCAAGTGAGGGTAGCTAAACTATTTTCTTTACATGTTTTATTTTCTTTGTTGGGGTTTTTCATTACCAGGCTGAGTTGATACAGTGTCTCTTGGGTGCCATGAGTAGGGTTTTAAAGATGCACACTGACCCCACGTAGCTTGCCTACCTTCTTCCTTCGGATTGAGATGATCAGTCACCTTACTGTAGGGTTCCCACATAAAAAGAATAATCACAAAATAATTAACTTTCCTGTTTACTTTCTGATGGTAAAACGAAGATATCCTGGCTTATATTTCTTGAGGAGCCTTTTTCATAAGGTGGTGTTGGCCTGATTTGGTTCTCTGATGGGGGAGAAAACTGATGAGCAGACAGCATCATTTTTAAAATCGCTTGCTTATAGTCTTGCTTGTAATCTTAAATAGAGGTTTAACTAGTTATTTTGAAATATAAGTGGTGATTTTAGATGAAATATGTATATTCCAGTTTTAGATTTTAGGAATTCCCAGTTATTTATTAATTAATTCCCCCCCCCCCACTTTCTATTTAAGTGACCTTTATTAACAGGTCTGAATAATCAGCTTTAATAGTGGTTGCTCAGACGGTAAAGCGTCACGCCTACAGTGCGGGAGACCTGGGTTCGATCCCTAGGTCTGGAAGATACTCTGGAGAAGGAAATGGCAACCCACTCCAGTACTCTTGCCTGGAAAATCCCATGGACGGAGGAGCCTGGTAGGCTACAGTCCATGGAGTCGCAAAGAGTCGGACACGACTGAGCGATTTCACTTTCACTTTCAACTGTCCTCCTATAGTTATTTAGGGCTTCCCTTGTGGTTCAGCTGGTAAAGAATCCACCTACAATGTGGGAGACCTGGGTTCGATCCCTGGGTTGGGAAGATCCCCTGGAGAAGGGAAAGGCTACCCACTCCAGGATTCTGGCCTGGAGAATTCCATGGACTGTAAAGCCCATGGAGTCACAAAGAATCGGACACGGCTGAGCGACTTTCACTTCACATAGTTTTTATGTTTGCCACAGGTATTGGTTAGATCAGTGAGACACCGTTTACTGTCTGCTGTGTGCACAGCACTGTCCTGAGTGTAGGGAAGTTGCCATTGCTGGTTTAGGGATTTGTTAAGGGTAGAAATGGAGTATCTGCAGCTTCAGATTATAAATTGGCATATTTATCTTTCTAATAGTTCTATTAGTAGGAATTTAATATGAATGAAAGTTAGCCTGTATCTTAAAGTAAGTGCAGGAAATTTGTTGTATACAGAGGAATCCATTTGCCTGGCTTTTAAATAATTCTTATGAAGTTATAGCCTCTGTGCCTATTGAAAGGTAGTATTTTGCCCCATATTTTCTTGTCTTTTAAACACTTAAATTTGCAAAATCTGACACTGCTATAGCATGAAGAAACCCTTCGAACGGAAAGTCCTTCCAGGAGGAATGCTATTTTGTCAGAATATTTGAGGCCAGGCATTGTCTTTTTTCTGTTGGAACAGCACCTTGCTAACTAGTGCTAACACAAGGAGGATAATTATTAAACTTTACAAGCTAATAAGTCCATAAACTAGATAAAAAATAAAAAATATTTTTTACCTCAGAATATGGTGCTGATTGTTTTCAGCAAGTATGCCCAATTTCCAAGGCTGTTTGGGTTTTCTGTTTGTTTTTTTGTTTGTTTGGTTTTATTTATTTATGGTTCCTATGCTCTGTGTGCAGCTTTGTATGTATTTCACAGATAAGGTAATGTTTGAAGCACTTAAACTCACCAAAAATTTTAGGTAATAAATTTGATTGAATTTGGAATGAAACCACTGGGTGGGATGGAGGTATAACAAGGAATGAAAAATGGGTGGATGGGGTGGGAATATATATTTACAAACAATATTTTTATATTTATAATTGCTTAGGATTTGATATGACTTAGTAGGGGAGAAAAAGAATGAAAAAGCACTCCCTGCCAAGATAAAGATGCATTTTCTTTTGGAAAGATCCACTTTATTTTCCTCCTTTCTTTTTCTTTTTTCCTTCCTTTTTTTTTTTCTTTTCTTTTTTTTTTTTGTTTTTGTTTTTTGTTTTAAAGATATTTGGGCTATAGGGTGTATATTTGCAGAACTACTAACGTCAGAACCAATATTTCACTGTCGACAAGAGGACATCAAAACTAGTAATCCTTATCACCATGACCAGCTGGACAGAATATTCAATGTAATGGGATTTCCTGCAGGTACACATTATATTTTTGTTTTTGTTTTTAAATCACTGTTGTTTGAACTTAGATGTCTTCGTTGAAAGGATGTGTATTTTTAGCTGATGAAAGCTACTCAATTCTTACTCAATTCTTTATATTTATGACTTGCATTAATCAAAGTCCCATAGAAATAGCAAAATTTGTAGAGTTCACATATTAGCATAAAAATATTTATGGGTTTCTTGAATTTGAGGAGTGTATTTTTGTTTCATTTCTGTTTTTGGTTTTGTTTTGTTTAATATTTAAAGTGATAAAATATTTGCAGTATCTGCGTTTAAAAAGTGCCTTTAGTTCTCACCATTGGCAACTGAATAGAATTCAGGAGCATGTCTTTTTGTCTGATAGCATTTTAATAATGTCATTGTTTGGTATTTGAATACAGATTTTGAAGACTGTTTCTACTTGAAACACATTGTATTGAATCATAGCATTTTTTGCTCTATAACCCTTGTCGGTAAAAACATTCTTTCCAGTTAGAACAGGCAGGATGTGAGTGAAGGCCCAGCCCTGCACAGCGAGGAGGCCTGCTCTGACTGCCGCTGGGAGGTGGTTGTTGGGGCATCTCGTCACGGGCTTTAGAGCTCCAGCCCCAGCCCAGTCCTTGTGCCAGAGAACAGAAGTCCATCACTCGCCATTTGAAATGCCTGCATAGTCTTGGCTAGTCAAGTACTTAGTATTGAAATAATAAACAATAAGTTCACTATTAATAAATGTATAGTAATAACTTAAAATATCAATAACTTATTATTGAAATAATAATAAGAAACAATAAGTTGTTTATTATTAGGAATATTTCTCAGGTCAGTGGCTCAAAACTAATATAGAAATATCTGGGAGTTATAATTACACATTCCCTTTAATTATCAGTAAGTGCAAAGTAGCTACCTTTGTCCAGAATTGACCAACATTTCTACAAAGATTGCTTTGTTGAGATGGGAGTTTCATTTATTCACTAAATATTTATTGAGCACCTGCCATATTTCAGGCACTGTATTAAGTGTAAAATATTGTTGCTATAACAGACGTGATTCTTGCCCTCTTGGAATTGACATTGAGCTACTCTAAGTAGAATGTTGAAAGAATAGGAGTAGCTTGAGTAGATGGAGAAGAATGGCCTTTTCTTCCCACTTCTGAATGCACTCATTATTTCAGGGGTCCCCCGGGGAAGGAGCCTGACTTACAGGGGCTTGGAGGAGGGGTGGCCTCCACAGGAGATGGTTCTGAAATGGTTCTTAGGGTGTGGTTCCACCGTTGGGATCTGCTTATAGGGAATCTGAAAACCAGGCAATAGAATTTAGATTTGATGTTCTAAAGAAGGAGAATCTATGAAAAGTTCTTGAGAACTAGGACTGTGATTTGTGTTCTACTTTAGAAAGATTTTTATGGCAGGGTTATGTAAAAATTTAAGAGGGCTAACTGAAGTCAGGAAACCACTTCTTACCTACAGCAGTACTCCCACGTGTAAAGTGATTTGGATGGAGAAGAAAGGATAATGGTATAAATTTTTAGAGTAAGCCTGTAATTAGAAGAAAAAAATAAAAGATTATCTCAAGATTTCTACTTGAGAAATTGACAGAAATAAAGAAATTGGAACAAGGAGGTAGTCAAGGAGAAAATTCCACTTAGGAGTTTAAAGTATGTATTTAGTTGACAATATGTGGTATCTGGAGGCTAGATAGCAGATACTTTTATAAGGCAGTTGAGAGAGAAGCTAACCTCTGGAGCTCATTTAAAAGCTGAGGTGCCGTGAAGCTACCTGGTAGAATGTGGGCACCTGTGGACTCTCAGTAACGCCCCCTGATGGGGACAGCAGGCTTCTCAAACTGCGTGTGGTGTTTGAGTAACTCTAATGCCAGCAAAACTGACCAAGACGTTTCCACCTGTTGGGTCCGGTAGCTGGGGTTGCTTTTGTTAGTATTATTGAAACTAGCCCAGGTACTAGCTGACTTGTTCATATGCTCATACATCCTACTCTGTGTTTCAGACAGCTGTAACTGCTTACCTTGATTACCACGTAAAGCAGTGTATTTAATAAGGGGAGCGTAAGGAGGGCCACCCGGAGAAGGCAATGGCAAGCCACTCCAGTACGATTGCCTAGAAAATCCCATGGATGGAGGAGCCTGGTAGGCTGCAGTCCGTGGGGTCGCTAAGGGTTGGACACGACTGAGCGACTTCACTTTCACTTTTCACTTTCACACATTGGAGAAGGAAATGGCAACCCACTCCAGTGTTCTTGCCTGGAGAATCCCAGGGATGGGGGAGCCTGGTGGGCTTCCGTCTATGGGGTCACACAGAGTCGGACACGACTGAAGTGACTTAGCAGCAGCAGCAGCAGCAAGGAGGGCCACATAAGAAGGACAGCTTACAGCTGCTGAGGGGGAAGATACTGCATTTACTATTGAAAAGATCGGTTGCTGGATTAACCAAGACATGGTGGGACAAAAGTGGTTTTACAGATAAAAACAGAACTATTTAATAATGGAAATATTTCTTTGTAATTTGTTGGTGTCTTAGTATAGAAACTGAGATACCTTATAGTAAAACATAGAGAAAACAGACATTTAAAAAGTTTAAAAAAAACAAAGAGAGAACACAACGTATGAAGAATGCATTTACAGTTAAAGATGTTTACTGCAGCTCACCATTTATTCGAAGTCTGTGCTTTCAGGGAGGTTAAAATGTAGGACATGTAATGAGAAGTGAAATCACCTTTATTAAAGTTCTTGATAATAGGAAGACAATATAAAATTGTATCAATGTGTTTCACAGATAAAGATTGGGAAGATATAAAAAAGATGCCTGAACATTCAACATTAATGAAAGATTTCAGAAGAAATACGTAAGTTGGCAAGAAGATAGACTGTTGATTTTTGCTTTTCTAGAATACTCAGGATAAGATTGAATACTCAGCATGATAGAATACTTGACAGAAGACTAGTCTCTTAAATAATTTTACTTACTGTAATAAATGTTTTTGCATTGTGGTAGTCTTCATTTCTTAAGATGTTTGAATGGTGATACAAGAAGGTAAATATCTAATATCAGCAGCTGATTTGGATATGAGGGGAAAAGTCAGTTCATTTCTTTCCATATTTATTACTTTCGGGAAGCTCTGCATCTGTGAAAGGTATTACAACTGAAGCAGTAAGAGACTGAAACAAACCAACCTTTGCTGGTAGCCACTTGCCTGCTCCTCCTGGGTTGGGTTGTAAATTTAAGCAAGTTTTTTAATAGAGAAAAAGGAACGGTTCATCTGTTTTCACAGCAGGATCAGGGTATTGGGACATGCAGTTTACAGACCTATATGACATATGACAGTGTTCGAAAATTTTGTATTTATTTAAGCTTACTAGTAAGGCTGAGTTCAACTCTTGACCCATATATTATTTAAGATCATTGTTGCGATAGCCTTCATGTGAACAAAAGCTAAGCAGTCTGTATGTTACTCATGAAATTATCTTGCATTTAATCAGTGATGTCCACTTAAAACTGACTCGTGGGAGCCCTGAATGAAGTGTAAAATTGATTTAATACCATTTTCAGTGTATGTTCTGTGTTGGTTATGATTAAAACAATTCTGTTCAGAAAATTTTACCCAATATTAAATTAATCTCAGATCTAATATAGATATTTCATAGTGTCTCTCTTTCAGGTATACCAACTGCAGCCTTATCAAGTATATGGAAAAACATAAAGTTAAACCAGATAGTAAAGCATTCCACTTGGTAAGTTTTAGAGAACAGTACTAATGAAGTATGTTTTTCCCACCTATTTAACCCAACCTGACTTTTTTGACTCAATTTCTGTGGTTACTCAGTATTCTTAGAGTTCTTTAATAGTAATACTAATGGAGAGTTCTTGTTGGTGTGTACTAGTAATGATATCAAAACCCAGGTTTTTCCAAACCCAGGTTTGACAGCCTTAATGTTTGTTACATTTAATTTTCTAAAGACAATCATTGAACCAAGTCTGTCACTTTTTTTTAATTCTGTTAATTGGTTTTCATCAGTTATTTTAAAATTTCAAAGAATCAAAATGAAAACAGTCTTACTGTTCAGAAATAAGGTTTAGAGGTTATTTTTTATTTCAGTCCTTTGCAAGGTTGTTTACGGGATTTTAACTCCCAAGGTACCGCTTATAAACTTAGCTGTTAAAGGTCCTTCAGGGACGCTGTGATTGTGTGCTTTTTCTGGAAGAGTATGAGAGATGCAGTATGTAGATAGTGCATAGTGGAAAAATGATTTGACCTAGGATCTAACTGTGCACTGTCGAGGTGACTTGTGACATTATAATCAACTGTTGTCAAATTTGTTTACAATGAAATTTCCATTTTTATATTATAGCAATTAAAAATGTTTTTCAGTTTTATGTTTTTCAAAAGAAAGTAATATAAAGGAGGATTGGGGGTAGCAAGTTGTATTTGGCTTGGCTTAAAATTCTTTTAATCCTTTTTTCCCAGTATTTTTAAGTGAGTTCATTAAATGGGAATTTTTCTACCTTGAAAGGATTAAAATTTCCTTTAGTACCAGGCCACTTGGCAAATATTGCTTCCATTTCTGCTTTTTCTTCTCCTTCTACTCTTCTACTTCTGCAGTAATGTTTTATCATGTCCTGTATCATACATTTCATATCTAGTCAGCAACTTAAAAGACAGTGCTCAACTGACCATATTACCATACAGTGTATTACTATCCAAATCATGGCTTCCTATAATATCCTTAAGGTAGTACCCAAATTGGAAGGTAAGTTAGATCCTTCAAAGGTACAGCCTTATTTATTCTAACAAAATACTGGTGACAGTGGTAGAGCAGAAGTCCCGCCTTAAGGGGTTTGCCTTACCACCCGCCCTGCTCACTGCTGCTCATTCCAGTCTGAGGACTCTGGCCACCCCCACCACTGACACTCCAGAGACCAACTTTCTTTTCCACTCACCTGCTTGTTTTTACTAGGGTAACTGTCTTGCGTAGTCCCATCTGAAAGCTCTAATGTAATTTCATTAAACCTGTTGGGTGTTTTAAGTAGCAAATCCATGCTTTTCCTTTCAGTCTCAAAATAAAATTGTGCTTCTACTGAAATATCAGCTTATTGAAATTAAACTGTCACCATCTCAGCATTTCATCTGCATTTAAGCATATCTTCTGTCCTTTTGTTCTCGATTGTATCATCTCCCACAGTCTCCACATGTTTCATGGTTATCAGAGTGTGTCCTAGTCCAGTAGCACCAAAGTCATCTGGGGCTGTTAGGAAGTGCTCCCTGGCTGATTCTGGAGTGCTCTGAAGCCTGGAAATGATGGTGTGAGGTCAGAGATTATAAGCCAAGAGACCACCATTTAGATACTATCTTAAATAACATGTTACATCAAATGTTCTACTTCATAGAGCCTTCAGTAAATTATATTTCAACCAGAAGATACTGAATTTTCACATTAGTGTGACATTTCTGTAAGTAATATTAGTTATGATGATGATGATAGTAATGGCTAAGATTTATATAGTGCCTTCTTTGTGCCCAGCACCATTATAATTGCTTTCTACATATTAACTCATTTAATTCTGAAAATAAACTTAACGTAAAAGGTACTGTTTTTAACCCCCCTTTGATAAACGGGGTTACAAAGCAGTTAAGTAACTTGTTTCAAAGTCACTCAGCTAATAAATGTAAGATCAGGATTTGAAGCCAGGCAGTCTCCTTAGAGTCTCCACTCATAAACACGCCCCTGTACTCTGTGGTTCTGTGCTAGTCCCCACAGCTGTCTGCAGACTGGTGCTCACTGTCAGGAGAGCGCTGTCCGGCAATCCGTGCTGTCCAGTAGGGCAGTCCTGAGTCATGCGTGG
The DNA here is from genome assembly GCF_049115385.1 of Moschus berezovskii. Classification (NCBI taxonomy): domain Eukaryota; kingdom Metazoa; phylum Chordata; class Mammalia; order Artiodactyla; family Moschidae; genus Moschus; species Moschus berezovskii. Next base: position 53,583,074 of record NC_142472.1, read on the forward strand.
CTGCCAAGCTCTAGAAACGGACTTGATATGACTGAGAAACTGACTTTTAAAATGTAATATAGTTTTGATTCATTTGGATTTACATCTAAATAGCCACATGTGGCTAGTGTATTTATATTACAAGTTTTCCCTTTAATAGAAAAATAATAACTCGAAGAATTTTAGTCCTGTTCTAAATTGGATATAGCAATTTAGATAATGTAGGGAAAAGATCGTTGGTTTAGAGTAAGAAGACATGAGTTTAGTTACTTCTTACAGGAGAACCAACTGAGATAATGAATATTAGAATGACTAAAATGTGAATTATTACATTACGTGGAATAATTGGGGAACTTGCAGGGGGGAGTTAATTTGGGGCAATAAATGCTCTCCCTATTGCAGTATTATTAATTTAAAAAGCATCCCACAATGTGCCACAGGTGTGACTATGAGAAGTAAAACAGTGATGTGTTTATGACTTGTGGTTTCAGCTTCAGAAGTTGCTTACCATGGACCCAATAAAGCGAATTACCTCAGAACAGGCTATGCAGGACCCCTATTTCCTAGAAGACCCGCTTCCTACATCAGAGTAAGTGATCAGTTTGTTCACTCACCAGCTCCATAGACGTTTTTGGTGCCTGCTTTTCTCTATAGTCGTCAGCTTCAAGTCACCATCGCTCTTATATGGGGACCCAGGGGAATCCTTATGAGAGGCAGAAAGTGAGCTCTGATGACGGAAGTGTCCTCGGGATTTACAGCTAGCATGGTGCTGGCATCATTTGCCTCTGTCATTTGGTTAGTGACAGGTTGGTTCCACACACTGTCAGCCTCACTGCTTGCAGTTAACAGTTGCAAACTCCATCCCCAAGTGCATTTGTGTTTCCATTCTTTCTTTCCTTTTACATGTAGCATGGAGGGGAAAAGAGAAGTTTCTGTTTGAATAATCATATTCCTGCCAGAATCTGTCTCTCGTTTGTGATGGTAAAAAAGGACCACGGGGATCAAAGAAGAAATCAGAGTCCTGTCAGAGTATTATTGATTATTTATACAGTGAGCAGCCCTCCTGGCGGCCTGCTGTCACGGCAATAGTTAGAAGGGACTTGCTGTGTCACAGTTGCATGAAAGATGCTTATTACATCACAGATGGGGGGTAGAGTCCAGACTAAAAGATGAAAGCAAGAAACCACTTACATGCAGCATTTGAAATACTGGTTAGTATACCAGAAATCGTTTTTCTTTTTCTTTTTTCTCATGATCAGTGTTTTTGCCGGTTGTCAGATCCCTTACCCCAAACGAGAATTTTTAACAGAAGAAGAACCTGATGACAAAGGAGACAAAGTAAGTATTAAAGTACAGTTGGCGTCTGACTTTGTTTGGTACTCCCGTGACTTCTGGCATGGACATCTTTGGTTCTCCCTCTGAGTTGAGCTGTGTCTCTCTGTTTAACCAATTGAGAAGAACCAGCAGCAGCAGCCGGGCAATAACCACACGAATGGGACCGGCCACCCAGGGAACCAAGACAGCAGTCACACCCAGGGACCCCCGTTGAAGAAAGTGAGAGTCGTCCCTCCTACCACTACCTCAGGTGGACTGATCATGACCTCAGACTATCAGGTACTCAGGCTGTCTCGCAGTGACCTGCATGTCAGTACTGCCTGTGGGCTTGTGAGCACTGGGAAATGCGACGTAGCTAAGAAAAGACCCGCCCGTGTATGCCAACACATTGATGGGAAGAGCTATGGGCGTGGAAGGTGCCCGGTGGTACAGTAGACGGGGCTTAGCCAGACTTGGGGTGATTGGACCCAAATTGTGCTGTTGGTTGGCTCTGTGACCCTGGGTACGGCTCTAGTTCCTCATCTGTATCATGAGCCGGGCACACCTACTGTGCTGCTGCCGTGGGGGCGGCTATGGTGACCCTCAGCATCTGGCTTACAGGGGTGCTCAGGAAGTGGTGGGTCTCATTTCTGCAACCCCATCCAGCCTCAAGGGGGTGGTTCAGATCTTCTCGGTGTCTTCATTTGTCGGATGTGGGTGGTGGTCAGTGTGAGGCTGTAGTCAGGATGAAATGAGACAGTGTGAGCTGACAGCAGTGGCCGGCCAGACCGACAGTTGTTAGACAGATGACGCCAGTGCCTGTGTTCATTATTGTTATCGTCCTTAGAACTCTTAGTAATGTTCAGCGTGCGCAGTGAGTACTTGCCAAGTGTCAGTGGTGGTGCTGGGGGTGACGCGATCATGGGAGGAGCTTGTCAAGACAGGTGTGCCAGCTCTTCTGTCAGTGAGGGACAGACCTTCCTTCCTCCAAGCAGTATGATAGCTGTGAGGTAGGCGTTATTGGCAGGAAATTGGGGCTCGTGGAGGTTGAGCCCCTTCCCTCGTTCACCCCTCAAGCTGGGGTGGACTCAGGACGCAGACTCGGACCTGCTAGGCGGCTCCCTGTGCATTCGCTCCAGTGACAACAGCCATTCCTTCACAGACAGACCCGTTTTGAAAACTGTATACCTTGTTCTGTTCCTGTTCCCATCTGGTCTGGATTCACTGTGGAAGTGTACTGAAAACTTGACCCATGAGAATTATTTACCTACTGAAAGAGAGAGATTGTAATAAATGGATAAGGCTCCCAGAGCCTGCGACTATACGTCAGGGATTAGATCAGAATTCTTCGCATGGTCCATGGTGGGCGCAGCCTAGCAAGCCCTGGGGATCACTGTCTGCTGAATGGTGGCTGTCCTGCGGTGAGCTCAGCGAGCAGGGGCTTCAAGGCAGGCGTCTTGCGAGCTCATGGTTGCTGCTTCCCTCCCAACCTGGGAGACAAGCACATCTCCAGCACACGAGTGTGTTTACACACAAGGTGTGTGTCCTGAGCCGGGGTGGGGGTGGGGGGCTCTAACCTTTGCCACTGAAACCAAGGAAATACTGCTGTGTGTCTCTCTGTTGACATTATTGTGGTGGTTTTTTGAGTGATTTCAAAAATGATATTTCTGACTAGTTTTACATGCCCACTCTCTTTAAAATGTTGTTTTTGCTAGGGTTGGCAGAGTTTCGAGTTATATGATTTATTAGGTATCTTTGAAAGAGGAAAGTATTATAGTTAATCTTCCATAGTGTTTGTTTTGGGGAGCTAATAGAATGAGAGAGACCTGCAGGGCTGAGAATAAGAATATAACCGATTGAAACTAGAGGTATTTGAACTCTACCTCTTGTGCTGCTTCTAGAATTGAGAATACCACTCTTCCTACATTTCAACAGCTGTAGCTTTACCTTTGTATATCGCTTGTAGCTGAAAAACAAGGTTCATTAATTTATAGAGCATAAAAATATCTAATGCTGAAGGAATAATTCTATTGTTTCCTTTCTTGTCCTATTCATTTTTTATTCTTCAGTCATGCATGGGTGTTGGGAGTTTTCTATTGAAAAAATATATAGATTAGCTTTGAATTTCTTCAATGTATACATCATTGCATTCAAGAGTAAGTGTCCCAGACAAATTATTTATCAGGTAGATACGAAATAGCATGAAGGGGCGTTCCTGTCAATAGAATGAACCACACAGCACAGGAGTAAGACTCACTTTAGTGTTATTTTATCAGCAGTACTTCTGACCTTCATAAAGAAAGACTTGACACTAAAAGATTTTAAGGGTTTTGTCATTTTAATTCTAAAGCCAATACCTAGCACAGGACCTTTAAAGTTCTTACTGCCGAAAAATAAATGACATTACTGCCATAAAATAAGTGATGTTTCAAACACACAGAAACCTTGCTGGCCTAGGGTGCAGCCAGCCCACAGCAACGCCAAGTCACGTCTCCTCTTCCTCTGCTTTTCCAGCGTTCCAATCCGCATGCTGCCTACCCCAACCCCGGACCAAGCACATCACAGCCGCAGAGCAGCATGGGGTACTCAACTACCTCCCAGCAGCCTCCACAGTACTCCCACCAGACACATCGGTACTGAGCTGCGTCGGACACTGTCCATGCACTGTTGCTGTGCCGCAGGCTGCCTGCAGCTCTTGGCAGGAGCCTGGGATGGGCCATGAGAATGTACTGTGCAGCCACGTAGTCAGATGTCCGGTAGCCAAGTTCCACCGCTTTTCACAGATTGGGGTAGTGGCTTCCACGTTGTTGCTGTCTGGAGTTAGGCTTGAGAAGAAAGTGCTAGCACAGTTTGTGTTGTGGGTTTGCTACTTCCATAGTTTACTTGACATGGTTCAGACTGACCAATGCATTTTTTTCAGTGACAGTCTGTAGCAGTTGAAGCTGTGAAACGTGCTAGGGGCAAGCATTTGTCGTCGTATGTGGTGAATTCTTCCAGTGTAACAACATTATCTGACCAATAGTGTACACACACACACACACAGAAGTTTAACTGGTACTTGAAACACGCAGTATACATTAACGAAGTAACCAAGACTCAACATGAGATTATTTCGGTACATCTTTCATTTCAATGTCTTATCAGTGGGTTGATTCATTTTCTACATTAATCAGTGTTCTTTGACCAAGAATATTGCTTGGATTGTTTTGGAAAGTACAAGAAGCCACATAGTTTTTCCAGGAAGGTTTCAAAACTCCCAAAGATTAATTTCCAACTTCTGAGTTTCTTTTTATTTTCAATCTATGACTTGACTGGTATTAAAGCTGCTATTGATAGTAATTAAATATGTTGTCATTGATATAAACCTGTTTGGTTCAGCAAACAAACTAAAATGATTGTCATAGACAGTGTTTTATTTTTCCTGTTGGTGTTGCTGATTTGTGAGCATGCTTTAAGATGAAAAAAGCATGAGTGATAACTTCCTTAAAAAGGTGCGGCATCCGATTCAGATATTTTGTCCTGATTTTAAAGCTGGTTGGTGTAGTGCTACTAAAATTTCGTTCGGTTCATTTTCTTTTTTTAAAACTTGTTCGCACGTTGTTTAGGGTGCCCTTACTTCAGCAAAGGAGAAGGAGTAGGAGAGCCTTAGAATTTTTGAGGAAAAAAGAAAATCTATAACATACAATGTACTGTATCAAACTATTTTACATGAATGACACAAGTATTCTGAATTTAAAAAAATTGAACATTGTTAAAAACAAGGTGTTATGTAATAAATTTATTTTTCATAAATCAGAATATGGAGTCAGCTGTATTTTTATGTACACCCAGGTGTTTTATTTTAAAATGTGTCCTAACAAGTGGCCTCTGAGGAAACTTTTTCAGGTGTTTTCATTGATAGTATCTTCTGCCTCCACAGTGAAGTGGTGGCCTGAGGTTTAGATACAAATTCGTTTCTCTCTACACTTCGTGCAATAATATAAGATGAGAAATAGACACTTTTCTAACTGAAAGACATTATCATGAGCCTTCCCTTTCTAGAATAATACCAGAAACTGTGTTATGCTGAGCCCATTTTGTTTTATCCCAAATAATTATTTGAGAGGGAGTACCTCCTTCACAAAATACAGAAGATTAAAAAACTAACATATTCTTTTCTTTAAAACTCAATGCATTGAAATAAAAACATTCTAGAACATTTTAAGAACTGAGGGATCCTAAAACTGAGTGGCCCGACCCTCACAGGATGGATAATTTTTGGAAGCTAAGTTTGTGTTCCCATGTTAGTTCTTCACTCACACAAGGCACAGATCTGAGAGCAGGGCCCCCACCTCTGGGTCACTGCCATAGTCCTTTTACCTGAATTTCCCTTCCACTCTGATTGTCTTCTGTTTTTTTCTCCCTGCCCTCAGTGCCGTGATTTTGAAACTCATGCACATGAGAATCATCGAGAGCTTTCTGTCTTCTCAGGGCTGGTACCCGAGGTTGATTCAGTAGGCTTGGGTGGAACATGGAGTCTTCGATTTTAACCAGGACCCCAGTTGGCTCTGATGCCCCGGTTGAGGGTTACACAGGAAGAAGAATGCCCCCAGACTGCTCTAAAGCCTGAGTAAATGTAGCAGCTAAGTGACTCGGAGAGAAGGCTGCTCCACTGTCTTTTCCTCCTGCATGAACTTCAAAAAGCCAAACCCACGGCAACAAGTTCCTCTCTGGGTGCTGGAAACTCCGTGGACACAGTTCTCAGATGCCTTTATTCCTTTATCAGCCTCCGTTCTCCAGGTGGTGCTGCCCAGGCTTGCCAGTGTCCTCCCCAAGCTGCAGATTCCTGGACTTGGTCGCGTCTGTGACAGATGACACGCACACTCCTGCTGTGGCTCTCTGGCTTGGCCCCCTGACCCCGTGTCTCTGTGTAGCACCTGTCTGTAGCTGTTTCTGTCTCTTCCCCCTCCATCCCAGGCCTCCCCTCTTCACACTTGCTCCCTGGCTGTGACGCCCAGATTTCCACCCTAGACCTCACTGGCACATCTGAGCTGTTCCTAGGTTCTCTCTGGACTGAGCACGTCCAAGTGCAGACTCCCGCCTGCACCTCCGTGACTGGGATCTTCCTGCCCAGTTGTCCAGGCCACACGGCAGCCTTGGCGCATCTTCACACACACACGTGCCTGCTTGTGAGCCCTGTCCACCCCACATGCAACTTTTCCTGAAGGGACTCCCAACCGACACCTCCTCCCCTTCCCTGCACCGCCAGTCTTCTCTGCTTACCCCCTCCAGATGGCTAGACCCCTAACTGTCCCCACCAGGCCCCGCACGTCCTCCCGTATGTCCCCTGCCCCGTCACCTGCCTCCTCCAGCTCCAGTGCAGTCCTGGCTGTCCCTGGAGCTTGCCTCACAGGTGTCGTCTCGAGACTTTGACACTTTCTGTTCCACCGCATCTGTCTTTCCCCAGCTTCTTGGCTTTCTCCCTCACCTCTCTGAGGTCAGCTCGAATTGTACCTTATCAAAGGCTCCCCTCTCCCCCCTCCCAACACCCCCCCTACAACTTGCTCTCTGTACAAAACTCAGCCTATCCCTGCCTTCCCCACCAGCCAGCATCCTAACCCCTTGGCGTGGCTTTGTTTTTCTGCATAGCACTTAAACTGTCACCAACACATACTTGTGTCATGCTTTTTCTACTCCTCGAAGATAAGCTCTACAAAGACAGCTTTTTTTTTTCCATAGAAGTATAGTCAGCACACACACTGAGTAAAAAGTGAAGTGTACAGTCCTTTGATTGGATGCCCATGAGTGCCTGTAGGACATACTGGAAAAGGCAGAAGCACGAGGTCAGAAAACAGAACTATGGTCGCCAGGGGCAAGAGTGAGAAAGGGATTTGTTTTTTTGTTTTTTTTTTCTTCTAACTTTTGGCTGCCACATGTGGGATCTCAGTTCCCCAACCAGGCATTGAACCCACGGTCCCTGCCTTGGAAGCATGAGTTTTAACCACTGGACTACCAGGCAAGATCAGAATTGACCACAAAAGGACATGTGGAGGTTTCTTTGGTTGATGAAACTGTTCTGTGTCCTAATTTCTGCAGCACAAGTGAACATGAAAACCTGCAGAACTGAGTAGGTGAATCTTAGTGGTTCTGAATTTTTCCTTAATAAAAAAGTAAATAGAAGGGGGAAATAAAGACCAACAAATCTAGTGTTGGCAAGGATAAAAACAACTAGAATTCTCATACATTACTGGTGGGAACATAAACTAGAACAGTCACTTTGGAAAACAATTCGATGGTTCTCCTTATAAAGTTAAACGTATACTTACCATATGACCTTGGAGTTGCACTTTAGTAGTTTAACCAACAGAAATCAAAGCGTGTCCACACAGTAGCCTGTAGATACATGTTCAAAACACCTTTATATTATAGCCCACAAATGGATGTCTGTTTATAGAGGAATAGATAAATGGGGGGGAAGTGTAAACAGTGACAGATTTTATTTTTTTGGCCTCCAAAATCACTGCAGCGATGAAATTAAACGACACTTGCTCCTTGGAAGGAAAACTATGACTAACCTAGACAGTGTATTCAAAAGCAGAGATACCACTTTGCCGGCAAAGGTCCACATAGTGAAAGCTGTGGTTTTGCCAGTAGTTGTGTACAGATGTGAGAGTTGGGCCAAAAAGAAGGCTGAGTACAGAAGAATTGATGCTTTTGAATTATAGTGCTGGAGAAGACTCTTGAGAGTCCCTTGGACACCAAGGAGAAAAAAGCCAGCCAATCCTAAAGGAAATCAACCCTGAGTATTCGTTGGAAGGACTGATGCTGAAACTCCAATACTTTGGCCACCTGATGCAAAGAACTGACTCACTGGAAAAGACCCTGACGCTGGGAAAGATTGAGGGCAGGAGAACAGGGTGGCAGAGGATAAAATGGTTAGGTAACATCACCAGGTGTTCAAGCAGGTTTTAGAAAAGGCAGAGGAACCAGAGATCAAATTGCCAACATCCGCTGGATCATGGAGAAAACATGTTCCAGAAAAACATCTATTTCTGCCTCATTGACCATGCCAAAGCCTTTGACTGTGTGGATCACAGTAAACTGTGGAACATTCTGAAAGAGATGGGAATCCCAGACCACCTGACCTGCCTCTTGAGAAACCTGTATGCAGGTCAGGAAGCAACAGTTAGAACTGGACATGGAACAACAGACTGGTTCCAAATAGGAAAAGGAGTACGTCAAGGCTGTATATTGTCACCTTGCTTATTTAACTTATATGCAGAGTACATCATGAGGAACACTGGGCTGGAAGAAGCACAAGCTGGAATCAAGATTGCCGGGAGAAATATCAATTACCTCAGATATGCAGATGACACCACCCTAATGGCAGAAAGTGAAGAGGAACTAAAAAGCCTCTTGATGAAAGTGAAAGAGGAGAGTGAAAAGGTTGGCTTGAAGCTCAACATTCAGAAAACAAAGATCATGGCCTCTGGTCCCATCACTTCATGGGAAATAGATGTGGAAACAGTGTCAGACTTTGTTTTTTTGGGCTCCAAAATCACTGCAGATGCTGATTGCAGCCATGAAATTAAAAGACACTTACTCCTTGGAAAGTTATGACCAACCTTGATAGTATATTAAAAAGCAGAGACATTACTTTGCCAACCAAGGTCCATCTAGTCAAGGCAATGGTTTTTCCCGTGGTCATGTATGGATGTGAGAGTTGGACTGTGAAGAAAGCTGATCGCCGAAGAATTGATGCTTTTGAACTGCGGTGCTGGAGAAGACTGTTGAGAGTCCCTTGGACTGCAGGAGATCCAACCAGTCCATCCTAAAAGAGATCAATCCTGGGTGTTCATTGGAAGGACTGATGCTAAAGCTGAAATTCCAATCCTTTGGCCACCTCATGCGACGAGTTGACTCACTGGAAAAGACTCTGATGCTGGGAGGGATTGGGGGCGCGAGGAGACAGGGACGACAGAGAACTGGATGGCATCACCGACTCGATGGACATGAGTTTGAGTGAACTCCGGGAGTTGGTGATGGACAGGGAGGCCTGGCGTGCTGTGATTCATGGGGTCACAAAGAGTTGGACACGACTGAGCAACTGAACTGAACTGAACATCACCAACTCAATAGACATGAATTTGAGTAAACTTCAGGAGATAGTGAAGGACAGGGAAGCCTGGTGTGCTGCAGTCCATGAGGTCGCAGAGTCAGACACAATTTAGTGACTGAACAACAACAACAAGATAAATTCAGTGAAATAAAATATTCAGCAATACAAGTGAGCATTTGGTAGAATCTTGATTGTATGGTGATTCTGTGTACACATACATTTTTCAAAACGCATCAAAATACAGTTTAAATTGGTGATTTGTATATCAATTGCACCTTAAACTTGACTTAAAACCCAGTATTTGTAAACCTTTTAACACATACCAAATTTATAAGCATATGTTAAATGTTAATTATTATTAGTGTCCTCTGTATATGGAAATATGATTTTTTTCTTAAGACTTACAATATGACCTAGTTCTCACAGGTAAGTTAAACTTGAAATCCTTTCATGACCAATCATTTCCTCACCTCTCATGAATCAGAGTAGAGTGTTTAAATGAGCGTATGTGGAGTTAGTGCCTCAATGATCCCAAGGCCAAAATTATATAAAGATCCCCCTGAATTCAATTTTCATTAAGTTTTCTTTTTTAAGTCTGCAAAGACTAGGGCTCCAACTTTTCTGAAATATTACTGAACAGGACTTCCCTGGTGGTCCAGTGGTTAAGACTCTACACTTGCAATGCAGGGGCACAGGTTCCATCCCTGGTCAGGGAACTAAGATCCCACATGCCGCACAGCACGGCCAAAGCGCTAAAAAATGTCACTGAACAGTTAATAGTCTTTCTCTCATGTGGGGACGCTGTGTGCTTTCTCATAACCCCAATGTTCTTTGAGGGGTCAGAAGTAGGGAACTCATTAGACATTTATTGAATGTTTGGTAGCCTGGGAGGACTTGGAGCCAAACAACTGAAACAGGCCATAGTCGACGTCATCAAATCCTCAGGGAACTTACCTGAGTCGAGGAGTCAGAATACACAGCAGTGGGAGCCATTAGTGGCTGCATGGAGGGTCGAGAACTGGAACTGTCCTCTCTTAAGGAGAGGAAGCGGCACATGGGAGGGGTGTCCTGGGGGGCGAGGATTGGTGTGAAGCAGCAGAACACAGGGCTTGGGGTCAGAAGACCTAGGTCTTGGTTCTGCCAGTTCCTTCGTGTCAGCTTTGGTCAAGTGATTCAGCTTTCCCAAGCCCCTGTCAATAATAAGAACTGTCATAGTACAGCAATGCTTTCACTGTCATAGAAATGCTGGAAGGCAGCATGTAAAGCAAAGTACATCTACCTCCTCAAAGTTGCACAATTAACTCTATTAAATCTCAGCTGGACCCTAAAGTAACACTGAATCCCCACCCTGTACCAGGTGCTGTGTGAAGCCTGTTACACACTCATGAAAGTTTTGTGAGTTAAGTATCATTTTCCCCATTTTGCAAATGAGAAAAATGAAGTTTGGAGAGACCATGCCCTGCTCATAGTCAACTATGTGACAAAGTCAGATTTGCTTTATCTCAGCTTCCAGGCCTCAGAGAAGGGAATGAGCCCAGGATGCTGCTAAAATGTCCACTCTGTCCAGAGCACAGAACATGTCCTGTGGCATGGAGCCAGAGATGAAATTAATGAGCGTTCTCAAATAAAGTCATTTCTCGGTGTGCTTTCCCATTTAAATTACAAAGTACAGAAAGAATTTGTATTTTACTAGTTATTGATATTGTCTCTTGAAAGCATACTCAACAATATAATGGATTTTAAAAACTGATGCAGGTTTAATTAATAGGCCCTAAAATGAGCTTGATTAATAAGCGGTGATTGCTTTTCCAGTTGAGTTTCTGTATTGGCAAGAAGAGGCTCTACATAGGCAAAAACAGACAAGTACAATTTGTTTCGGCTGCAGTCAGAGGCTCTCACTGCACCCAGTTATACTGGACTCCCTGTTCCCATGGGTGCTGCTTCCTCCAGCCACTGCAACAGTGACTGTCCACATGGGCTGCAGCCACGTTTGGACAGGTGGTCTATTGGGACCCCAATCCCTCTCTGCCATGAATTCTGATGCATCGGCACAGTGCGCTCATAGGACCCCCTCCAGACTCAGGATGGGAGGGGCAGCTGGCACTTACAGGGTTTGTTGTTGTTCAGTCGCTCAGTCATGTCTGACTCTGCGACCCCCATGGACTGCAACACTCCAGGCTTCCCTGTCCTTTACTGTCTCCTGGAGTTTGCCCAAACTCATGTCCATTGAGTCGGTGATGCCATCCAACCATCTCATCCTCTGTTGTCCCCTTCTCTTCCTGCCCTCAGTCTTCCTCAGCATCAGGGTCTTTTCCAGTGAGTTGGCTCCTCACATCAGGTGGCCAGAATATCAGAGCTTCAGCTTTTTAGTGTGGTATACTTCCACTTTCATTTTCTTTTGCTGTCTTTGCTTTCGGTGGGTGTCAAATCCAAAAAAAAGGATCACCAAGTTCATTTGTTTGTGTCTGGTGGATAGCAGGGATCCAGTTTCATTCTTTTGCATGTGGCTGTGCAGCTTTCCTGACCCCATTTGTTGAGACGGTCCTTCCCGCGTTCATTCTATATTCTGGGCTCCCACGTGGTGGTTGAGTTGACTGTGCAGGGGTTTATTTCTGGGTTCTGTTACATTGATCTCTGTATCTGTTGTCATGCCAGCACCATATTGCTGTGATTACTGTAGCTTTGCAATGTGTTTCAAAATCAGAATGTATGATGCCTTTAGCTTTGCTCTTCTTTCTCAAGATTGCTTTGGCAATTGGGGATCTTTTGTGGTTCCATACAAATTTGGGGATTATTTTTTTCTGTTTCTGTGGAAAAAATGCCTTTGGCATTTTGACAGGGATTGCAGATTCCTCAGATAGCATGAACATTTTAACAATATCAGTCCTTTCAAACCATGAGCACGCAGTATCTTTCCACTTATTTTGTTTCTTAACTTTCTTTCATCATGTTGTATTTAGTTTACAGTATACAGATCCTTCACTTCCGTGGTTAACTTTATTCCTAGGTATTTTATTCTTTTTGGTGCACTGTAATGGAATTTTCTTCTTAATTTCTCAACCTAGTAGTTTTTTACATTGGATGCTGGATGTTTTGAATCTTGCTCTGTTGGTTGCTAGGGTTGTATTTGCTTAGGGTTAAATTTTGTTTTGGCACACTGTTAAATTAACTGTATCTTTTTGATACTTGTTTCTAAGCTTGTATATCAAGTCTAGCATGCTTTTCAGTCTAGAGCAAATTAGGCCCCACTACTAAAGAAATGTCCTTCTGAGAATCCTGCCAGAAGGCCCAGCTGCCGCTCTGACTGGTGGGAACACAGACGATTTCCAGCCTGTGCGAGTCTCAACTGGCGGAGGCCTCTCAGGCACTGGCTTGAGCGGACCCCCGTGCAGATCTCCAAAGCACCCTCTCCTTACCCCTCCTGCTCTCCAGTCCGTTGCTCTTAAATTCCCTCCTCCTCTGTTTCCATGCACTGTAGCTGTTATCTGCTCAGAACTCCAAGACCACTGGACTTCACATGGATTCTTCTGTATTGGGAACTTCTCATGCACCAGCAAAACGCTTCCGTTTCTCAGGAAAACAGTACCATGCTGTCCACTGATGTCTGAAAACCAGTTTTTCAATGTATTTTGTCCAATTTTTGAAATGTGTAAAGGAGAAGGGTAAATCTGGTCCCACTACTACATCTTGGCTGGAAGCATGGTCTGCACGCGGAGACAGTTGGGCAGAACATTAGGCAGATTGACAGGATTTATTGGTATCGTAATATAAGTGAGTTTGAGCTTGATAAGACAGTCCATACATTTTCCTAGAACTTGTGTACTTTGTGCCACATAAGGCAACCTGGTGTATAATGTGACCGTCTAGTTCCCAGTAAGTGAGAAGGTTACAAAATGAAAAGCTTAGGTGCACAGATAGATGATAGACGGAGATTCAGACATTGATATAGACATCCTCGGGGCTTCCCTGGTGGCTCAGTGGTAAAGAATCCACCTGCCAGTGCCGGAGACATAGATTCGATCCCTGATCTGGGAAGATCCCCTGGAGAAAGAAATGGCAGCCCACTGCAGTAATCTTGCCTGGGCACTCCCATGGACAGAGAAGCCTGATGGGCTGCGGTCCACGGGGTCATAAGTGATTTATATAAGGCTTGTTTACAATCTGTATACCTGACAACTGTAATCAAGTGTGTCACACCCCCAAGAATAATTACTAAATACTAAACCTGTTCAATTTCTTTATCTCTGTTTTTTAAAATCATTCCATCAAATGACCTCTGTAACCATCCGAAATTATCATTTTAAGGTCATTTTAGACTTGACTTGCAAGATAAATTATAGGGTGTCCACTTAAACTTGAATTTCAGATAACCAATAAATTTTAATGTAATAATGCCCCAAATATTGTTTGAAACATACTAAAAAAATATTGTGTATCTGAAATTTAGATTTATCTGAGCATACAAAATGCCCAGTTAAAATAAGAATACTGATTTTTCTTCGTTAAGTCTGACAACCCTATTTGAGAACAGTGCCTGCCTCAACTAATCTTGTCAGATGATTCCTTCTATTTTGAGGGATAAGACTGAGAGACAATCTCACTTTATATTTCAGCTTTAATTTCCTCCATCATTTTCTTCCTAAGTATATAACACCATGCTGCTGCTGCTAAGTCACTTCAGTCGTGTCCGACTCTGTGTGACCCCATAGACGGAAGCCCACCAGGCTCCCCCGTCCCTGGGATTCTCCAGGCAAGAACACTGGAGTGGGTTGCCATTTCCTTCTCCAATGTGTGAAAGTGAAAAGTGAAAGTGAAGTCGCTCAGTCGTGTCCGACCCTTAGCGACCCCACAGACTACAGCCTACCAGGCTCCTCCATCCATGGGATTTTCTAGGCAAGAGTACTGGAGTGGCTTGCCATTGCCTTCTCTGTTAATCTGGTTGCTGCTGCTGCTGCTAAGTCACTTCAGTCGTGTCCGACTCTGTGTGACCCCATAGACGGAAGCCCACCAGGCTCCCCCGTCCCTGGGATTCTCCAGGCAAGAACACTGGAGTGGGTTGCCATTTCCTTCTCCAATATAACACCATAAACCCTCTTAAATGTATTTCCAAGCATTTTCCTTCATTGGAAGGTGGAAATTAATCCAGAGAATATAATAGGAGAAGACTCAATTCACCAGTTCTCTGAATATGCTACCAGAACCCACAAAAGCATTATGTGCTTAACATGGGTTTGGACTGGGTGAGTATGTTCATTTTTCTTTTCATATTTTCAGCTTCATTTTCCCTGAGTCTTCGGCACACCTGCATTTTTCAGAGGCAGATGTCATTTTTCTCACCAGCATCCTGACCCCACAGAGTACAGTCCTTCCTAAGATACACCTGCTTGTGAGACAATTTAAATGGCAGTCGTAGGATCCAGGAAGAAATGTAGGATTAAAGAATCTGTTTAATGAAATTGACGGGGGTTTTGTTTTATTTATTTATTTACAAAAACAGAAGTCTTGAGGGCTGAATTTCTTCATAAAACTAAACTTGTTTCCTTCACTCTTTCTTGGGCATGGTAACAATGATGCCTTCATTTCCCCTCACTATATTATTTAGAAAGAGTAATTCAATTCACCTCAGCACTGTGGAATCCTGGCAGGGTGTCAGATCTTTAATAACTTAACTCGTTCTGTCACTTTATTGAATTAGCGGGGGGAAGAATAATGTTTGCCACTTTGAATCCTGTTTTAGAATCCGCGAAAAAGTGCCAAGTTCATCTGTGGCTCCTGGATACCCTCGGTTAATATCAAATTGTACCCAGCTGGAATCATTTCCTGTGATTCAGAAAATCTTTTTTGTTCCATTCCCCAAGGATACAAATTGGAAATAAAGTGATGAAACTTGGAAGTAATGCAATAAGACATCCCTCGGAAGCATGAGAATCTTAGATTAACCAGTCTGTGAGTTTAAGATCTTGCCCAGATGTGCTGGAAATATACTCTCCACACTGTGAAAATACCCACCACCTTCTGGAATTCATTGTTTCTTCTCTTGCTTCCCTGTTTGCTCTCTTCTCCTTCCCTTCCTCCTCCTCCTTTTAATGTAGAAAAGCAGCTGCTGGTCTTGTTGGCAGAGGACACCTCTGGTCCTGAGGAAAAGTTGAGAGAGCTCCCTTTCTTGGAGGCTAGTGCAAGGTGGGGGCAGTCAAGCGCTTGGTCCAGGAATGTCTTCATGCCCTGGCTTAAAAACTTATTTCTGCCAGCGCATTCCTGTCCCTAAAGCACATCCCTGCTCTCCTCTCCAGCACAGTTCTTTCCCTTCTGGCCAGACAACTGACGTTAACCAGAGCTCAACCAGCCCTGTCACCCTCTCCCACACCAGTTACTCATTTTTTTACAGAAGATTTCATGTGTGCTGAGCCAAGCGTTCTTAAAGAAATAATTTTTTTGAAACATTAACAAATGGCATTTTCTCGGGCTCTGGTTTCTCCATCCTTAAGGGCAAGTGCACCCAGGGCCAATGTGTTCACAGCATCCCCTCTCATCCAGTAACTATCAAGCCAACTTGAAACGATGCCCGGGGCTCTCTCCTTTGTAACTTGATTTCTTTCACAGTGTTTTATACTGAGGGATGACCTGTGGTCCAGAGTCAGGCTGAAAATGGGCCATCAGCTCTGTGCCTGAGGGGATGGCACGTTCTGGAGGAAGAAACGTGGAACTGTGTTCTGACCCATGCTGGGCTCTTGGGGCAGTGTTGGGGGATGGGTGGCGAGGGGCTCAGGTTTCCCTGTGTGAAGCAGGGAGCATGGGAAGTGACAGACATGCACAACAACTCCAGGGCTTCCGGGCGAATCCCAGGCTGAGGCTGGTACCTCCCCAGAGCCCTGGTACCATCTGTGTGGGGGAACCAAGCCTTCAGAGGGTCTGGAACGGGGCTCCCTCCTGAGCTCACAGCACCCTCCTTGTCCACATCACCAACCTACCTTCTGAGAGCATCACCGGAGCAGGAACCCAGCCTGGTGTGCTTCCCAGAGAGGTGGGACCTGCATGGCAGCAGGCAGAGAGGGGCACTGGATGATTACCTGTCAGTGAGCCGAGTTCATCTGTGACAGCAGTGTTGACAACTAGTTTCTGGTTGACTTTTCCCCTCACAGTGAGCAGAACTCAGGAGCAGCAAGCAGCAGGGAGTAGTGGACGCAACAAAATATTCTGAGAGGTCAAGTATCTTCACTTCTACAGTCATTTGAAATAGATTTTGATTGCTTTTTCTCTTCCTGGGGGACGTTGCTTCGATATAAAAAAATCTTTCTATTGTCGCTATCTACTAAAAGCATTGGACATTTCCAAGCACAGTTAAGAATTTTCCCTCACGTCATCCAAAACAGATAACTAGGGACACAATTCCCCCTGCTCCTGTTGCCTCGCGAGGCCCCCACAGCACACAGGTTCTCAGGGCTTGATCTGGGTGTGGTCGCTTTGGTCTCCAATCCTAGTAAAAATGTGTTCCTTCATGTTGGAAAAAAAGGTATTCTGCTCCCTTTGAATCAAAGAAATTCTTTCTTGCTTTCCTGCGTTTTTTAAAGAAATTTTTTAAATTTATATTTTAATTGAAGTATAGTTGATTTTCAGTGTGTTAATTTCTGCTGTACAGCAACGTGATTCAGTTATACATACATATACACTCACTTCTTAAAATACGCTCTTCCAGTATGTTTACCACAGGATACTGAATGTAGTTCCCTGTCCTCTGCAGTAGGGCCTTGTTTATCCAGCCTGTAGATGAAAGCTTACATCTGCTAACCCCAGCCTCCATCGTCCTCCTCCATCCCCCTCCCCCTGGGCAACCACAAGCCTGTTCTCTATGTCCGTGAGTCTGTTTCTGTTTCGTAAAGAAGTTCACATGTAAACAGTAAACAGATGTACTCCCGAAGCCATTTCTGAGTTGGTTTTTGGCTGTTTGCAGTGGAAAGGACTCTGGATACACCAGCAAGCCACACGTGGGGTCCTCCGGCAAGCTGGGTGTGGGATCCTCCTACCATCCTATCTCTTCCATTTACTAATTATTTACAGATGTGCTTCATTTCTGCAGGGTTATATACATGAATGAAGTGTTCACTGATATTTATCACGTACGAGTTGGAAATCCAACTGTGTCAGCAGATGATTAAATGTTCACTCACTTTTGTTCTCGTGAATATTTTTTTTTCCCTCTTTTAACTTCTGTGTTTCTCTCTTGCCCCTGGGCGTTTATGAGACTGTCCCCTGGGCGTTTATGAGACTGTCCTGCTCTATGTGGAGAAAGCGGTAACATTTCTTTCTCAGTGGTACGTCACAAGCATGCTCTCTGGTCACAAAGCCCTCTCACACTCCCTTCCAAGTGATTTATTTCTTCTCAAGCTGTACAATCGCAGCCTTGTGGGGAGAGTCTGCCACTCCAGACAGCAGCGATGGGTTAGAAAGGTCTGTCTTTTTCCCAGCCGAAGTCTCCCCTGCATCCCTGATTACGTCTCAATGATGCTCTTATCCTCACACACAACCCGCTTTCTCAGCTCTCCAGGAAACACTTGATTTGTGTCCCCGCCCTGAGGACCGGAGGCAGCCGCCCTCGGAGGCTGGTCACACAGCCAGGTGAGCTGTGGCTGGGGAGCGGGTGGGCTTGAATGCTGAAAAGCTTTGGTATCAGGCCAGCCTGTTCACTGAGGAGGCTGCTCAACCCTGCCTGGGAAACTTCATGTGCAGGCAGGAAAGGGCTCGGACACTTGCAAATGGGGACACTCCGAGGTGGCTCTAATTATCCTGGTGGGTGAGGGGGGACAGTTGTGAGGGGGTAGTGCCCAGGGTGCGGTAGCCTGGAGAAGATAGACCTACAGATGACACTGAACCAAGGTTCTCACAGCACCCTCGGGTCCTGCGGGTAGAGTGCCTCAGGCCCCAGGGCCCACAGAGGACCAAGTCCCCTCAAGCTGTGGCTTAGATTTCATCAAGCGACAAGGACAGCCAGTGAGCTGGACAGTAGAACCAGGTGTGCCCAGGGGGACAGACGTCCTGATGGAGTCTTGACCAGGAGAGATGGCTCTGCCCATGGCCCCGACATGCCCGCACCCTCTGAGGGTTTCGGAGGGTCCGGTTTCCACTCAGTCGGCAGGGTGAAGATGGAAGATGGCCACTAACCATGATGTTTGAGTCTCCTTGGTCTGCTCTTGAAACCCAGTTCTTCCCTTGAGACCACCCAGACATTGAGTTAGGTTCCCAGGATGAAGGCGAATACCTGTGTGTATCTGGGGGTGGAGGAGAGGAAAATGGTCTGTGTTGCAAGTTGAATAATATTTTAAGTTTTTCTAAACGAACTTCTTACTCAATAGAAATGTTGTCATAATTCGTTTTCCTAAAATGAGAAATTCTGTGATACAAACTCATCCTGCTTTTAAACACTGGGGGCTTGAGAAGCAGGCCCACAGAGGGGCTGGGAAACCCTTGAGCGGCTGGATTCGGTTCCTAAGGTCGTCCTCCATGTGTGGGCCAGACCTGCACGGACTCCTGGCCCCTCCGGTGGCTTCCATGTGAATCCTGCTCACTGTGACAAGTCCTGCCACATCCAGCGGAGGCCAGAGTCAGCCCACACCCCTGCAGATGAAAGAGGACCAGGACCTCCTGGAGGAAGTAGACATGACATGTGATGACCACAAGGGCCTCCAGACACTTCCAAATGGGGTCACTAGTATGTGAACCAGGGCAGCCACTGTAAACCTGCTAGAAAGCCAGGCCTCTGGTCTCTTGGCCTCACTCACCAAGGCGCCGGCAGCACCCTCCAGGCTCCCTGGTGCCTGAGGAGCGTCCAGTGCAGACCCTTCCACGCCATCTCCCAGTGAAGTCACAAGTTCAGCCCTAGAGAAAACTGATGAAGGGTAGAAACTGCTCAATCTTCAATCTTAAAATTGCATCTATACCCACTCCTCACACCCACCAGACCCTAGGAATTAATCTTTTTTCTTTTCTTTTCAATGCAGTAATTATTTCGTGACTGGCACAGTTAAATGCATTGTATGTGTGCAGGCGTGACAAACTTGTTAATTTGTTAAACTGTGAAATGCTAAAATATGCCAATATTTTTGTAACTGCTTTGACATTCCACATTTTTAAAAAATATATCAGGTGATTTAATTTTTTAAAAAAAGGAACCAGGCTTGGCCTTTTTGAACTTCAAAGAGATCCTGTCTGGCCTCAGTGGAACTCCCTTTGAGTGCTCGCTGGTTGGGGTCAAGGGGTGAGCACCCCCCCCCCCCAGCCAGAGAAAGGTGAAGGCCGTGGAGAGCTGGGCTCCCAGATCCAGTCACTCTTGCCTCATTCACTGAAAAATTATACTCAGTATATTGGGTATATATACCCAGTTTACACTGGGATGTTGTAAATTTTGTCAATAAAAACTTTTCAGAAATTTGCTTTTTTTCTTGTGCTATAATTCAAACGCAGAGACAGAGAGTAGGGTAGTGATCAGTAGGGGCTGGAGATAGGGGATGGAGTTACAGTTTGGCAAGAGTCCTAGGGATGGAGGGGGTGATGGTTACCCAAGGAAAGCATCCCGAGTGGTTAAGATGGTAACTTTTCTGTTACGTATGTTTTACCACAATGAAAAGGCGCAGGAAGGAGGTGCAGTCCGTGGGCAGGACAGAGGGGAAGGCAGCTCCCTCTGGCCGGCCTGACTCACCGCTGCTCGCCCTTCACTTTCTCTTCCCGAAGCCCAGCACGCTCAGGGTCACCAGCAAAGCACCCACAGAGGCGCCGCCTGGGACAAGGACTCTGCCGGGAGGGCCAGACTCAGCGGCCACACACAGGTCTCTCTCCCCTTAGATGAGGCTCTGCTCTAGGAACCTCGCAGAATCAAGCAAAGAACCCGAGGTTTTTCACCATCACATCCCAGGCAGCACCTCTTTGTGGGTGCTTTGCTGGTGACCCTGAGAAAGTGGAGGGTGAGCAGCGGTGAGTCAGGCCGGCCGTAGGGAGCTGCCTTCCCCTCTGTCCTGCCCAGGAACCAGCCTCCGCCTCCCTCGGACTGCACCTCCTTCCTGCACCTTTTCATTGTGGTAAAACATACATAACAGAAGAGTTACCATCTTAACCACTTGGGATGCATTCCTTGTGTAGGTGGCCTTCCCTTAGGTTAAACTGCTTGTTGAGAGCACCCTTTCTTGTAACTCTGGGGGGTCACAGGGCCAGATCCACATCCACGAACCAACAGGTCCCAGTCAGAGCTCCCGTGATGTTTTAGCCATGGTTAACCTCTGAGTCCCCACCCTCCCACACCCACCACTAAACAGTTTGTCTGCTTGGTTTTCTGGGGATGACAGAGCACCGCCTGCCGGATATGCAACCTCTCCAGCCGCCCTCGTTGGGTCCAGCGGAGCCTGCAGGGACCCTGAGCCCCAGGACTGTGCCTCCTCAACCCCCACACCCTCAGGAGCCTGTCCTGGGTCACACATGGCCCCCCTGCCCAGCATGCCCACCCCTCACGTGTCGATCTTCGAACCTGTTAGTTCGGCACCAGGTCAGTGGATTATAATGGATCATACTCCCGCCTGTCTCCCCCCAGACTGTGGGCAGAACATGGCTTTAGACCTACCGCGGTCAGGCCTGGTGTGGGGAGGGAGGCATGCGTTGCTTCTGTGACCCTGGGGCCTTCAGTCAGGTGGCTTCAAGAGCAGGCTCCAAGGACACTGTGATGGCCGAGCCTGACAACTCAACTATAGTTCGACACCCCTCTTACAGGTGAGGCCCCCCTTTTACAGATGGGGACCTGAGAGGGGCCACTGACCAGCTGTAGTGTGGGGACTTGAACCCAGGGTGAACACCCACAGGCCCCAGCTGGGAGTCCTGCATGGGGCCTGGAAGGGGGTTGGTGGCCCCAGAAGTCACAGGGTGGGAGGCAGGGGGTGCCTACCATTTGGGCAGTGCCCACCCACCTTGCAAAACAGATACACAGCGCTGGGCAGGGCCTGTCCTTTCTGTGGCTGCCCAAAGCTCTGGTCGCAGCGTCAGCTTCTGAATGGCCTTAAAATGATTGCCATGGTCATGTATTTTAGCTCTTGTGAAAATGAGCGGAAAAGCCTGGTTGCATCAGGCTGTAAATCTAGTGTTGTTCACTCCTAATGGCAATGGCCTCTTGATGAAAATGAAAGAGGAGAGTGAAAAAGTTGGCTTAAAACTCAACATTCAGAAAACTAAAATCATGGCATCCAGTCCCATCACTTCATGGCAAATAGATGGGGAAACAATGAATACAGTGACAGACTTTATTTTTTGGGGTTCCAAGATCACTGCAGATGGTGACTCGACTATAACCGACTAGATAGACATGAGTTTGAGTAAGCTCAGAGAGTTGGTGATGGACAGGGAAGCCTGGCATGCTGCAGTCCTTGGGGTCACAGAGTTGGACACGACTGAGTGACTGAACTGACTGACTGGCAGTGGGGCAGTTCTGTGCTTAGTTGCTCAATCATGTCTGACTCTTTGTGACCCCATGGACTGTAGCCCGCCAGGCTTCTCCGTCCATGGGGATTCTCCAGGTAAGAATACTGGAGTGGGTTGCCATGCCCTCCTCCAAGATATCTTCCCATCCCAGGGATCGAACCCAGGTCTCCCGCATTGCAGGCAGACTCTACTGTAATCACTAAACCCAGGGGTTGCCAAGGACTGCAGTGTCAGCCCCTCCAGACCTTGGAATTCACAAACACTTAAAACAGACCCAGAGAGAGCAAAGGAAGAGTGGGGAACAGTGTGACTCAGATTCCTAGTCTCCCCTTCGCAAAGAGCTGGCTTCTAGGTTATGATCAGGAATCTCTATTTTAACTTCCCCGGTGATTAGATGCACCAAGGCTTGGGGAGCCAGTGGCCCTTGGTTGTTGTTCAGCCACTCCGTCAGATCCGATTCTCTGCAACCCCGTGGACTGCAGCACGCCGGGCTTCCCTGTCCTTCACCATCTCGCGGAGTTTGCTCAAACTCATGTCCATTGAGCTGGTGATGCCATCCAACCATCTCACACTCTGTCCCCTTCTCCTCCTGCCCTCAATCTTTCCCAGCATCAGGTTCTTTTCCAGTGAGTCAGCTCTTCCCAGCCAGTGGTCCTAACACCCCAGAAATCAGTCCCTCAACCCAGTAGGCCACATAAACAAGTGAGCGAATGACTCAGGCTGCACAGAGCAGTGGAAAGAGCCTTGAGGGGAGTCCAACCCTGGCTCTGCCCCATCTGAGGGTGGAGGGCAGGGAACAGTGCTGACGCAGTCATCGGCCTCAGAGGACTTCAGTTTTCCGATCTAGAGATAAGAAATTGGACGAAATAATCTTGAACTGTTTCCTGTTATGAATTTATCTGATTCCCATGAGATCCAAATTTCTTATTATTCACCGAGAGTTAAGGATATTTTTAAAGGAATGGCGGGGGGTGGTCAGTCCCTGAGGGGAGTTGTCATGTGTTTAGTATCTTGTTCTGATTCTGCTCTGGAATTTGGCAAGACCTCTGTCCGGCTCTCTCATTTCCCTTCCCTTCTGAGCGGAGGGGCGGTTATGCCGGTGACCCCTGACCCTCAGGCTTTGCTCAAGTCTCAGAATTCTTCTGACTTTCCTGCTCTCTCTTTCCCTGGAAACACTGGAATTGCCGTTTTCAAACCTGGCTGTATATGAGGGTCACCTGGGAAGCTTTTGTACACTTGGGCCCTAGCCCCCACAATTGAAACAAAACCTTGAGGTGAGGCTGAGGCATGTGTTTTTAAAGCTCCCAGAGTGTTTGAGATGCACAGGGTGGAGCCAGCTCCCCAGGGCTGGTCTGAAAGCAGGGGTGACTGGGTCTCCAGCTACCTCTTTACCCAAGTAAGGGGGAGTGAAAGTGTATAAGGCTGAATTTGCAGTGTTGCCAGGGCTTCTTGCCTTGGCTGACGTGCCAACGTTTTTAGATATACCAGATCAATATTTACAAGATCAAGTATTAAATAGACTGTAGACATGAAATGAAACACCAGGCCAACTGGCGCCACCACTATCCACCAGTTGACCAAGTCAAGTCTCCTGGGGTTCATTTTTCTCATCTGCAAAGTGAGGCCCACATTTCCCTCTGGTTATTAGGTAGATCAAATGGGATAATGTGGGTGAACTGGCTTTGGAAACTGTCAAGGGCTATAAAAATCGAATGGGTTTAAGCACCTTGTATGTAGAAGGAGTTCACATATTCAACTAAAGTTTAGTCATTTCTTCCCATATTGACTTACGTATGTATTCAGTGCAATAGCAAAACCAAAATCCCAGCAAGTTTTTTTTTGGTAAATTTTTAATATATATGTATTTAATATATATAATAAGCAGATTCTAGAATTTGCATGGAAATGCAAGAGACCTTGAATAGTCAAAACAGTTCTGAAAAAGAAGAACAAACTTAGCTCATATTCCCGGGTTGTAAGCAATAGTAATCAAAATAGTATCGGTGTAGAAACAGGCCTGTAGTTCCGTGAAATAGGGTGGTGAACCCCAAATAGATTCACAGATATCTGGCCAGTGGGTTTTTGATAAAATTGCCAAGGCCATTTAATGGATAAAGGATGATCTTTCAATAAATGATGCTAGAACAAGCAGACAGCAATATATATATATATGTATGTGTGTATGTGTGCATGCGTGTATGTGCTAAGTCACTTTAGTCGTGTTTAACACTTTGTGACCCTATAGATTGTAGCCTGGCAGTCTCCTCTGTCCATGGGATTCTCCAGACAAGAATCCTGGAGTGGGTTTCCATGCCCTCCTCTAAGGGATCTTCCCAGCCCAGGTATCAAACCTAAGCCTCTTGTGCTGTGCTGTGCTTAGTCACTCGGTCGTGTCCGACATTTTGTCTCCTGTATTGGTAAACAGGTTCTTTACCACTGACGCCACCTGGGAAGCCCGTGTATATATATGTACCTTTACCTCGTACCATTTACAGAGATTCACTTGAAATGGAACATAGACATAAACAAAAGAGCTGAAACTATAAACTGACTAGAATACAAAGGAGGAAAACCTTAGTGACTTAAGGTAAGCAATGATATATTAAATAGCGCACAGAAAGCAGAAATGAATAAATGAGATTTTGTTAACATTTAAAACATTTGCTCCTTCAAAGAAAAGACTTAAAAGCAAGCCACAGGCTGGAAGAAAATATTTCCAAAGCATGTATATGACAAAGGACTCAACATCCTCAATGGATAACACATACAACTAAAGGAAAGGAAAACAAATCACCCAATGTTTTAATAAAATAGAAGATTTAAAATATATATTAAAGCTATGCGTATGCCAAATGAACATCTGAGAAGATGCTATAACCTTGTTAATCAATGAGGTACCCACTAGAAGAGCTAAGAGTAAAGTCTGTGGAAAAGTTCTAGAGTGACTGGAACTTTTGTGAATCATGGTCAGAATGAGAAACGTTTTAGTCACTTGGGAAAACAGTTTGGCTATTTCTTATAAAGTTAAACATACACTTTCCATGGGATCCAGCATCTCCACTCCCACCATATCTCCACAGCAAATCGCATTCAAATGTGATCAGCTTTGTTCATAACTGTCCCAATACCTCCAGTGTTCATTAACCTGTGAATGAATGAACAGTATATCCATACAATGGAATACTACTCAGAAAGGAAAAAAGGATGGATTAGATTCGTATGCACTAACATGAATGAATCCTTAAAATATATTAAGTGAAAGAAGTTGGACACAAAGGCTATGGACTATTTTATTTCACTTACATGAACTTCAACAAAAGGCAAAACTATAGTGTTAGCAGTTTAGGGGGTGCCAGGGGTTAGGAGGAAGGAAATGAATACAGAGGGGTCAGAGGGCACTTTAGGAGAGATGGGAATATTCTCATGATTGTGTTGCTGGTATACAACTGTGTATTTGTCAATACTCACTGAATTGTTTCAATAAAAATGGTGAACCTCATTGTCTGAAAGTTATAGTTCAAGAAAGCTGACCAAAGGAAATGCAGTCTTTTCCCCTGTGCAGCAGATAGAGATCTGTATAAGGATGGAGAGGCTGGTTCTAACCAGAAAAGGGAGAGCAGGTTAAAAGGTATTTAAGCCAAGTCTTGAAAGATGGATTCATAGCTATTTGCCGAGTAATAAAGGGCTTCCTTGGTGACTCAGATGGTAAAGAATCTGCCTGCAGTGCAGGGGACCTGGGTTCAATCCCTAGGTCAGCAAGATCCCTTGGAGAAATGAATGGCTACCCATTCCAGTATTCTTCCCTGGAGAATCCCATGGACAGAGGAGCCTGGTGGGCTGCAGTCCATGGAGTCACAAAGAGTCAGACACAACTGAGCAACTAACACTAAAAAACACTAAAGGAGGGAAAACAATGCCACGCAGCAAGGGCAGAAGAACAACACCTCACGAGCTGGAAATAGCCAGACAGATTCTAAGAAATGCAAGTGGTTAGTTAAAACCCGAGGTTCCAGGAAGAGCATGTCCGGAGGTGACAATGTGGTTGGCAGTTAAGCTTGTAGGTAGGGTCTCATACCACGTACCAAGGCACATCGGCTTTATCCTGTAAACAAAGAGAACTTGCTGAATACTTTTAAGCTTATAGTACCCACATTCTGCTTTGGGTTTTGTAAATATTACTCTGGAGGCAGGGAGGAAGACAGATTGGAGGGGACAGCAAGATAAAAAACTGAGAAACTGATTAAAAGACTAATAAGACAGAAGAAGAAGAAGCCTCACAGATACTGAGAATAGACTAGGGTTACGGTGGGGACGGGAGGGAGGGGGAACACAGAGTTGGGGAGACGGAGTACAAACTCTTGGATGTAAGATGGGCTCAAGGATGTCTGGGGAATACTTTGTAATTCCGGTATTTTGTAATAGCTGTAAATGGAAAGTAACCTTTAAAAAAAATTGTATTTAACAAAGACTACTGTCGTCATCCAGATAAGATAAACCAGGAATTTTGTTCTGTGGAGCAGCATGATGGAGAGGGGAGATTTATGAGAGGCCCTGAGGAAGTGGAACTGGACAGAAGGTGTCCGAGGGCGCTGCGGGAGAAAAGGATGGAAGGCGAAAATACTCGGACAAAGATTTTACCTGCAGGCTCCTTAAAGAGCAAAGCGATGCTTTCGGGTCGCTCGATAGATGTTTGCTTCGCTGATGGAAATGGAGCTGGGCTCATCTGTTCCTTGGGGAATAGTGGACCCTCAGGGCCACCCTCAGGCATCCGTCTGTGGTCCCTGCTGCAGACCCTTCTCCCCCGAGCTGGCCCCCTCCACTGCCCCGTGCCCCTTCAGCCATCTCTGACCCTTGCACCTCTGCAGACTTGTCCAGCTCGTTCTATTGCCCTGCATACTCCTCTCACTCAAAGGCAGGATCTTGCCTCCGGGCAAAGCCAAACCTGCTTCTGTTCCACAGTTTCTGGCTCTGCCAGGCACCCCAGGGGGCTCCCTCTGCTCTGCTCCCCCGAACTCTCTCCTGCTTCCATTACTTGCTGTGATACTGTGATTTATTTAAAACAAACAAACAAACAAACAAAAAACATGTATTTTGTTCTTCATCTATTCCCAGCTCACAGCTGTTGACAACCTTGGAATTTCCTGATCAATAGGAGCCATGGGAGCATCTTTTGTTATATTTGGTCTTTTGTCCTCAGTTCCTGAAATTGCTTCAGAGCCATCAAGGTGAAATGGGTATCTTGTTATACATAGTGAGACCCTTTCTACCACAGCTGGGTTTATGTTGATGAGGTGACTCTTGGAAGTGGGGGCGCTGGTTGTCAGGGGAACAAACCAGGAAAGGGGTGGAACTTTCAGCCCCACCCCCTGATCTCCAGGGAGAGGAAGGGCTGGAGGTTGACTCAGTTGCAGATGATTTAATCATGATCTGATCAGTCGTGCCTGTGTAACAGATTCCACATAAACCCCAAACGATGAGGTTCAGAGAACTTCTCGGTTGGGGAACCCAAACCCTTCCATGTGCCACCTTGTCCGGGGGCTCGCCCTTCTGCAGCCCTTCGTCTGGCTTTTGGTTTGCATCCTTTAATATCCTTTGAAATAAACCAGTAATCTCAAGAGTAAACAGGTTTCCTGAGTTCTATAAGCCACTCTAGCAAATGAATCGAACCCAAGGAGGGGGTCGTGGGAAGCTTTGATTTACAGCCAGTGAAATCTCCCATCCACACCTTGGCCTTGGGTACAGAACCTCACTGTGTCTCTCTTGAGTGCAAACTCTTCGAGGTTAAGGACGGTCTTTTCATGCTGTACCCCTAGCTCCTGGAACAACTATAGGTTTCCAGTAACTTGCTGATGAGTGAACAAGTGCATGAACACGTGACTAAGAGAACACGCAGTGGAGGGACTGGGGACTCTGACCCCATGGGACAGGGCAAGTCCAGCATCCCAGAATCAAGGCGTTCTTTGCATGTTGTATTGTTTAATCCTCATTGACTTTGAGGTCAAAGCAACTAGACTATTACTTGGTCCTCACTTTGAAAGTGAAAAAGTGTTAGTCACTCAGTTGTGTCTGACTGTGTGTGACCCCATGGGCCTGCCAGGCTCCTCTGTCCATGGGATTCTCCAGGCAAGAATCCTGGCGTGGATTGCCATGCCCTCCTGCAGGGAATCTTCCTGACCCAAGGATAGAACTCACGTCTCTTATGTCTCCTGCATTGGCAGGCTGGTTCTTTACGATTAGTGCCATCTGGGAAGGCCTTCTTACAACTTAGATCTATTAAAATGCCAGTGAACAGATTCATACCCCTTTACAAACCAGGATATCAAATTACTACTTCATGGGTTCCTCAGGTGGCTCAGCAGTAAAGAATCTGCTTGCCAGTGCAGGAGAAAACAGGTTTAATCTCTGAGTCAGGAAGATCCCCTGGAGAAGGAAATGGCAACTCACTCCAGTATTCCTGCCTAGGCAATCCCATGGACAGAGGGGCCTGCGGGCTAAAGTCCATGGGGTCACAAAGAGTCGAACACAACTGCGCAATGAAACACTAACACCAATAAGAATGCCAAGAAGATCAGACCACGTGTCACCCTCCCTGGCTCCTCCCTGGGGACAGTGCCACTCTCATCAGCCACCTCGAGTTTTTTCAGATTCTGTTATGACTGTATTCCCCTCTTTACAATGTCATTCTGACTTCTTTTCACCGTGTGTCACATGTCAAGTTCATTCACATTGAGCTGGTGGCCCAAGTTCTCCCTAATGTAAACCTTCAATCAAAGAGGATGACCCGTCCTTGAGCTTTGAGCCCAGGATCTTGGGCTCTGTTTTGCTATGGGAACTGACGTCCCTCCCCGGCCCACTGATGACACTGTTTATCCTCAAAGGAGCGAAAAGTAGGTTTTCCCTTATGGGCCAGATGATGTGTCATGTAGAGTTGTGAAGACTCCCCGATGGAGATCTCAGCACCGGAGGGCCAGGCATACTGGCCACTGACACCACTGAGGTGGGGAGAGCAGAGCCCAGTGTCCTCAGCTGCCCTGACGACGTCTTTCTGCAGATATTTGTCTGCGAGTTGGTCTGACATTTCTGCCCTTTGCAACGGAGCCAGTGGGACTCCGTGTTAAGTGAGGAAGCAGCTGGTTGCCCTCTCCTCCACTCAGCCCTGAAATGTTGTGAAATTCCTTTGTTTTCAACAGCCCACGCGGGGACCTGAGAGACTCGATGTCCTTACAAAAAGTAAGCTCCTTTTTTTTTTTTTTTTTTGGCTGCATCATGCAGTTTGCAGAATCTTAATCCCCTGACTAGGAATAGAACCCATGATCCTGCATAGGGAGTGTGGAGTCTTAACCACTGGATCACGAAGGAAATCCCACAGGCAGCTCTTAAATCACAACTGGGTCCTGGCTTGAGAGCTGCCAAGAGCGTTCTGTTCTGCGCTTCTCTATGTCTCTCTGTTTCTCTCTCTGAACCCTTTTCATGTGTGCGTGTGTGTCTGTGTGTGTGTATGACCGACGTTTTAATAAAACCCACCATGTTTAGGATAAAATGTACTTTTATCATAACTCCTTTTAAAATTAAATAAAAATTCTGAAAGGTCAAGAAATGTGTCATAGGCGTATGAGGAAAGAGCAAACCTCGTCCAATTAAACAATAAAAAAAAGAGCAAACCTCAAACATCGTATCTGAGAAAAGCTGCTTCCAGTCTGGCTTTAGGGTTCCCGTCTCCACAGAACCTCCCATTCTGAAGATTGATGGATGGTTCATTTTCCCCGAGTAAGAAAATGCAGAGCGTGTTAAATGTGGGGTCACGTTCACTCAAACCGTAAGGAGCCTTCCTGTCCAGTTCTTCTGAGTTCGGATGCTTGAGCTTCTCCCCTGGCGATGGGACTGAGGGCTCCTATAAGCTCAGAGAATCCACCACGAGCCTTCATGCTGGTGATGACATTTCTAAGCAACAGACACAACAACCCAATGATACACCACTCCATAGAGAAGGCATGATTTTCCAGCTTCAGTAAAGGTATTTTTTTCTTCAAGCATAATTTTTTTTGTTTTTCCTGTTTGACCTAATCTCATTCTTCACCAAGCTATGGAGTTGAAGCTTATTAGCTCATTAGCTAAGTCAGGCGGGTTAGGGGACGTATTCACTCCTTTATCCCATCTAAGACCAGGAGATCATGCTTCCAGCATCTTGTCCTCACCAGTCTCCCTTCCAGTTGACAAGAAACAGCTATAACAATCATAAAGCAGAGCTCTGACCAAGCTCAGCTCCCTGCTCAAATACTTCTGGTTACCCCTGAGGTTTAGCCTTGCATCAAGACCCTCAATGGCATGACCCTGGTAAGCTTCCAACTTTCTTTCCCGTGCAGTGGTCACCTGCTCTTGGTCTTCGTCCCTGGATGCCGGTCGCTCTGCCTAGAAGTCCTCCTCCCCTGTTCCTCCATCTCTAAATCTACGCATCTTCAAAACCAAGTACACGAACCCTGCTCTGAGCTTCCCCAGCTATAGGTAATTGCACCTCTATTCTCTGAATCCTCAGAACACATTTCTTTTGTGACACATCACATTCTGCCATGTATTAGACACGTTTGTGGAAAGAAGGAGGAAAGCTAACATTTATTAGATCAGTCATTGCATTAAGACTTTTTATTAGCTCCTTCAAGGTTTACACAACCCTGGGAGGTATATATTATTACTCTTTGTTACAGAAAATGAAACAGTTGCTCAGAGTGGTGCTTTGAAATTGAATTCTGATGGCAGCCTTCACATCGGTGCTCTTTCTACTCCATAGTGTGCATTCCTTAACCTCTGAATGGTGACCTTCCTGAGAAGGACCAGATCTTTGTCTTCATACACCTCAAGACTCCGGATGCAGGGCTCGGCGCCCGGCTGGTGCTCTGAAGGCGCCAGGACTGAGGGCCGGCTGGCTGGCTGGGCCAGCACTGCTCCTTCCCAGCTGTGCTGCGAAGTGCAGCTGTGCATTCCAGAGTTACACGTGCTGCCGTGACCTCACCGCCCGTGTTCTGCCTGCTCTCCGTGTCCTACTTAGACGCCTTTGATTGGCAGGCTTTAAAGTACTCTTTTGTCCAGATCCTGAGCATAACAATCAACCAATGATTTCTGGGGATGAAAACAAGTTGTTTTTTCAGGGTGTTTTTGTGCTGCTGTTTGGATCAATTCTGCTTGCATTTCTTCCACCCTGCCTTAACAGCCAGAAATTGCATATAGAAGGTGCCATCACCTTTATATGAAAATTATGTGTGCGCAAGACCCTAAGCCTAGGAGGGACTATTTCACTCCTGTCCTGCTCCCACCAGCTCTCCCCTGCATGCTAAGTCACTCAGTTGTGTCCCACTCTGTGCAACCCCGTGGACTGTAGCCTGCCAGGCTCCTCTGTCCATGGGATCGTCCAGGCAGGAATACTGGAGTGGGTTTCCATTTCCTTCTCCAGGGATCTTCCCCACCCAGGGAACGAACCCGTGTCTCTTAAGTCTGCTGCATTGGCAGGCGAGTTCTTTACCACTCACGCCACATGGGAAGCCCCAGCTCTGCCCACGACCCCCCACAACTCTTCCCTGCCTCCTCCGCCCCCTCACATGCAGTCGCCCGGAGCTTTCTCTGCCCACCCAGTTGCCTCATTCTCTCATTGTCCTCCCAGGCACACCCATGGTCCCGACTCCCTCCGCCCAAGCTCACCTGCCCTGCTGCTTAGCTCATCCTGTAAACTACCTGAGGCTAGACAGCCGTTCACTGAATTGCTCCATCAGCTCCTTACTCCTTGTTAAGCCGTACTTTACGGAGTAACTTAACTGAATAAGTAACTCTCCTGGCAGGAACGCAGGCACCATGGTTTCCTAATGAGAAAGATATGTTAGGGCAAGGGGGCTTTTCTCAGGGTCCTCCTGGGGCACCGGCAGCCTGTCTGGCTGGTCCCGTCCACACACCATCCCCGCCTCCAACACTCAGCGCGAGGTTTGCAGCAGGAAGTAGCAACAAGGAAGGCCCCACTGCCGCCCTCTTAGCCATCTGACAGTGGGATGTGCGATGACTCACACACCAGGCTTGTGACACCGGTAACAAGAGCAGGAGTGACCACAGCCCTGTGGGGCTGGGAATTCACCCAGCCTCAGGGTGCCGGCCAAGGAGCCTCAGTGACCAGGAGGCAGGAATCCCGCCTGGCTGTCTCCTCAGCTGGTGACGCCTCTGACAGAGTGACGCATGCCCTGTCCTGTCCCCACACCTCCCTGCTGCTCTCTGAGACCAAAGACTGGGCCCCACAGAGACTCCAGGGCTCCTGGGCAGGGCCATTGTGGCGGGGGATGGGGGGGGTGGGGGGGCGGGGGGGCGGTGGGCAGGGCGGGGAATCCACATTTCAGGGCCCTGCACGTGCTGGGCGAGCAGGACTCTACACATGCCTTTGATTTTTCAAGAGCGCCAAGGAGTCTCTGACTCTCTGGGTGTGTTGCTTTGATATTGGAAAATCCTCCTTTTGCCTCCAAATTCGTGCATCCAGCACCCCCCCTCCCCGTCCCCCGCCCCGAGGCCCCAGATTTACGGCGGTTGGATTTCATGGGCATCAGTGGCCCCGAGCAGCTGTCGTGGGATTTCTGACTTTTGGACGCTGGTTCATTTCCCACAAAGAGCTCCAGGGACATCTAAGCCCTGGGATGTTCCCCCTCCGGCCTCCCTGTCTCTGCCCCCAGCACGTAGGTTGCCGCGGCTCTAGTTCCAGTTGTTATGTGCTCCTTCAGTAAAATGTTGTCCATGTTTATCTGTAGCTGTTTCTCTGAGTCACACTGTATCATGGGATGAAATCAAACGCTAAGAAGTAAAACTGGTCTATGGGCCTCTGGGTGATGCTGTTGCTACTAGCCTCTTCCTGGATATGAAAAATACTTTTATTTGTATCAGGTGATAGATTGAAAACAAGTGGCCGTTCTTGATGGGTTAGGAATTGACCAGATAAATGTCAGACATAGATAGATAGATGGAACTACCTTACACTCACATTTTATATGTCTTATCATCTATCCATCTATATATGTAATTATGAGCGCGTGTATGTGCTCAGTAGTATCTGACTCTTTGTGACCCTATGGACCATAGCCTGCCAGGCTCCTCTGTCCCTGGGATTCTCCAGGCAAAAATATTGGAGTGGGTTGCCATGTCCTCCTCCAGGGGAATCTTCTCGATGCAGGGATCGAATCCACGTCTCTGTGTCTCCTACATTTCAGGCGGGTTCTTTACCGATGAACCACCTGGGACGCCCATATGTAATTATAGAGAGGTGCTGTTCTCAAGTACTAAATGACGGGAGGTCAAAACTCCTTTTTCTTTAAGGAGAAGGCAAACCCAGGCTGTGAGGCAGAGGAGGCTATGCCATTCTCCCAGTGGAGGTGGGGTCTGAGCTCCTTCACAATTAGGAACAGTTGTCACACGCTGGCCCCTGGCCCTGGCACCAGCACCGAGGATGCACCCAGAGCCTCATCAGTTCAAGAGCGAAGCAGATGTTCAGGGCTGTCCCCAGCACTGGCAGAGGCAGGCTCTGGCCAGGGCTGTGCTCACAAGGTGAGGCCATGCCAGGCCCCAGGTGACTCCCCCCACAACCGGCAGTGCAGCCTTTGCCAGGGTCCAGCACTCGTGCACTTGACCTTTCAGGAGCAAGAGCAGGAAGTATCCCCCAGCAGCAGCAGCAGCATCCTTGAATGTGAGGCCCAGCAGGGCTGACTCTGCTGGCCATACTGAGGGGTGAGCAGCCCTGAAAGGTAGTCTCTGAAGCTCTGACCTTTTGAACAGCATCTTGATCTCTCAGAGGCATTGTTATGAAAAAGCACAAGTGTGGTCCTCCCTTCAGAGGCGAGATCCTCTCATTCAGATGCCAGTCTCAGGACCAGCTGCAGCATATAATCTGGTAAACTTGCTGAGAATACAGATTCCTACCTCCCACACCAAATTCTGACATGGTAGATCTGGAGCAACTGATGCTGAAGCGGAAGCTCCAATCCTTTGGCCACCTGATGCGAAGAGCCGACTCATTGGAAAAGACCCTGATGCTAGTAAAGATTGAAGGCAGAAGGAGAAGGGGACGACAAAGGATGAGATGGTTGGATGGCATCACCAACTCAACGGACATGAATCTGAGCAAACTCCAGGAGATAGCAGAGGACAGAGAAGCCTGGCGTGCTGCAGTCCATGGGGTCTCAAAGACTTAGCGACTAACACCACCAAAGGTCTAGAGTGGGCCCTGGAATCTGCATTTCAACAAACTGCTGTCCAGACAGATTTGGGGATACTGGCTTGGACAGTCTCTTCCAAGCTCTCATTTCTAGCTCTCAGGAGATGGCAGAAAAGGAGCAGGGCTGGGTGGCGGGGACTGTGAAGGGTGTGGTCTTGGCTGGGAGCCCTGAAGCAGGACTGCATCTAGTAGCTTGCACAGGGACGCAAAGCAGCTAACCTTGGCACTCCTCTGCCAGTCAGTCACTGGCTGTGGGTTGCCTGGGGGTGGAGACAGCAGATGCTTCTAACCACCCCAGGGTGAGTCAGATCTGGCTTGACCAAAGACAAGTCTCCAAAGGAGGGGACACCTGTGAGTCCATAGCAGCCAATATTCCTGGAGGCTAGGGGAAGGGTGTAGCCCAGTAAGAGGGGTCTGGGAGGGGTTCCACTTTGCCCCCTGGCTCTTGTGTTGGCCAGGAAATCAGATAACCAAACTGGCTTGGGGGATGTCATGCACAAATTCTTGTGTCCCCCTCAAATGGTCTGAGGTGGTGGGACCTTTGGGAGGTTATTAGGTCAGGAGAATGGAGCCCTTGTAAATGGGAGGAGTTGTCTCATTAAAGGGACCCCAGGATGAAAACCACAATTACAGAAAACTAACCAAACTTATCACATGGACCACAGCCTTGTCTAACTCAATGTAACCACGAGCCATGCCATGTAGGGCCACCCAAGACGGACAGGTCATGGTGGAGAGTTCTGACAAAACATGGTCCACTGGAGAAGGGAATGGCAAACCACTTCAGTATTCTTGCCATGAGAACCCCATGAACAGTATGAAAAGGTGAAGACATGATACTGTAAGGTGAACTCCCCAGGTCGGTAGGTGCCCAATATGCTGAGACGGCTGGATGGCATCACCGACTGGATGGACATGAGTTTGAGCAAGCTCCAGGAGTTGGTGATGGACAGAGAGGCCTGACGCGCTGCAGCCCATGGGGTCGCAGAGTCAGACACGATTGATTCGACTGAACTGAACTGAGACAGATACCCGATCCATGTGAGAACACAAGGAGTCTGTGGTCTGCAACCCAGAAGAGGGCCTCACGAGAACCCCCTCAGCTGAGCACGGATCCCAGAAGTCCAGCGTTGGCAGCCGGCAGAAGTCAATTTCCGCTGTCCAGAAGCTGCGGGTCTCAGCAAACAGGGGACGTCGGGGAGCAGCGAGGGTGGCCCTCCCCAAGGGCCCGGCTCCCTGGCTCACCACCACTTTTCACGGCTGGCTTTAGAAATCTCTGTTCCCACGGCAGGTTTTTCTGCTTCCCAACCAGTTCTTGGTTTTGTCCGGTTCGGTGGAGTTTGCTGAAAAGGTGAGTTCTGGGTAACCGAGCTGCAGTTCGGGTCCCCAGCAGGCCGACCCTGTTTTAGGGTGCGGGGTCGTCACGGGGGGGCGGGGGCCGCCGTGGCGCGAGTCCCGCCTTGGTCAGCGCGGGCCGCGCGCCCCGGGGAGGCGGCTGGCCGTCCCCGCGTGGCCTCCGCGGGCCCGGGAGGGTCCGGACTCGCCCCGGGCGGGAGTGGGGGAGCGGCCGCTGGGCGGGGCCGGCTGCTGGCCCCGCCCCTCCCCCGGCGCGTAGCGTGACCGTGACCTTGCCCCCAGCTGGGCTGCGGCTCCCGCGGCGCGGCGCGGCGCGGGTTGGTGTGCAGGTTGCCGTGGGAACCAAGCCCGCCTGTGGGCGGGAGGGAAGGCGGAGGGGTGTCACGCGCGGGGTTGGGCGCGCGCAGAGGCGGCCTCGGGGCGGGCGAGGCTGGGGCACCCCGCGCACGCGGGGCAGCGTCCCCGGGGGCCCAGGTCCCCGCCCCGCCTGGACCCGTGGGAGCTGCGCGCCCGGAGATGCCCGCGGGTGGGGCAGGGGGCAGAAGGCGGGCTGCCTCTCCCCGCAGCAACCCGCGTTTGTGGTTCCTGGAGTCCCGGTGGTATTCGGCGGCCGCCGGCGACTCTGCGTCTCCCCGGAATGCGCCATCCCTTGAGGTTCAGCCTGATTACCGCCTTTCAGTTCGCCCGCAGTGGCAGCCCCGCCACCCACGATGCATGAGAACTCAGTCTGGTAAACACCGTTCATCTTTGCAACTGGTTTATTTTGTGGACTCCTCTTCATGTGCCAAAATGGGAGATTAAAAAAGCAACAACAAACTCTTGTAATACATAATCATTGGAGAAAAATTAGATATTACAGATAAGCAACAGTCAGAGATTTGATTAAAATAATCCAAATCTTTCCACCCAGGGACAAGCACAGTAACCCGAATTCCTGACCTTTAATGTAAATATGAATGTCCTTTAGAAACAAATTTCATTCGCATTATACATGTGGCTCTCTAAAGTGCTTTTCCAACACATGTATGCTGAACATCCTTTCCAGTAGGAGAGAGCTAGAATCCACGGTATCTTTTAGGATGACTGTGGAGTACCCCTTTACAACCATAGATAGATTAGTGTGTTTTACCACTTCTTTAGGAGGTGTGCTACGCTATTTATTTTTGCTACGCTAAGCAACACTGCAGTGAATCACCTTGTGCGTATATCTTGGGGCACTGGTTTGCTTGCTTCCCCAATAAAAACTCCCAGAAAGAGAATATTATTAAGATTGTGTTCCTTACAGGGACTTTTGCTGCATCTCTCTGGATTGTTCCTTCAATGTACCTGTTTATGGTCCCTTCAATATGAAAAGGCGGTCATTTTCCTCATACCCATGCCAATACTGGTTATTATTCTTTTAATTTTTTTCCAAACCAGTATTTGAAAAATGCATTCTTGTAATGTTTCCTTCCATTTGTTTGATTACCCATGAGATTTATCACTTTTGACACGTACTAGCCAATGGCAAGCCACTCCAGTGCTCTTGCCTAGAAAATCCCATGGATGGAGGAGCCTGGTGGGCTGCAGTCCGTGGGGTCGCTGGGGGTCGGACGCGACTGAGCAACTTCACTTTCACACATTGGAGAAGGAAATGGTGGCCCACTCCAGTGTTCTTGCCTGGAGAATCCCAGGGAGGGGGGAGCCTGGTGGGCTTCCGTCTATGGGGTCACACAGAGTCGGACACGACTGAAGTGACTTAGCAGCAGCAGCCATCTGTATTTCTTATTAATATTTCATCAAATGCCTCTTTAAGACTACTCTTGGCCTTTTTCCCGTGAGGGTGCTACTCATTTTTTGTTGATTTGTTCAAGCTTTCTACAATCAGTTCTCACACACCTTTACCCAGAGAACACTCCCCTTCACACATGTGAGAAGTTCCCAAGTGAATGCTTTTGTGCAATGCTGTTGAAGTCAGGTTCCTTCCCGGGGGGTCTTTAAAGGAGAGCGGTCCCTCCCTGAAGGCAGGGTGGGGAGCTGGGGGGCGCTCCTTGTGCGAACTGTTGAAACTGGTGCTAACCGGGAGGACTAAGCTTGAGTGTAGCAGACACGAGGGTGGTCTCTGGTTGGACACTGGACCCAGAAGCGTGAGGCGGGGAATTCAATGGTGCTGAACTTACTTTTGTCGGCTTCGATGGAGGTTCCCCCGGGGAAGGCAACGCCAGCATTGCTCAGAGGCCTCCTTAGAAATGCAGATTCTCAGGCTCCAGCCGAAGAGACTTGTAAAGCACTTGTGAAAGTGAAAATGTTATTTGCTCAGTCATGTCCAACTCTTTGTGACCCCGTGGACAGTAGCCCATCAGGCTCCTCTGTCCATGGGATTCTCCAGGCAAGAATACTGAAGTGGGTTGTCATTCCCTTCTCCAGGGGATCTTCCTGACCCAGGGATCGTACGTGGGTCTCCTGCATTGCAGGCAAATTCTTTACTGTTTGAGCCACCAGGGAAGCCCGTAAGCACTTGTAAGGTTTGGTAAAATATACAGACATAAAATTTCCCATCTTAACTGTTTTTAAGTGTACAGTGCAGTGGCATTAAACATGTTCATACTTGTGCAGCCGTCACCGCCATCCATGCATGAACTTCATCTTCCCAAATGGAGACTCTGTCCCCATTAAACACCAAGCCCCCATTCTCCCCGCCCCCAGCTCCGGACAGCCGCCCTTCTGCTTTCTGTCCCCATGAGCTTACCTGCTTCAGTCCCTCAAGTAAGTGGAATCGTACAGTATTTGTCCTTCTGTGTCTGGTTTCTCTCACCGAGTAAAACGTCTTCAGAGTTCCTCCCTGTTGTAGCAGATGTCAGACTTTCCTGCCTTTCCAAGGCTGCATAATATTCCATTGTATGGATGGGCCACATTTTGTCTGTTCATTCATTCACTGATGGAGCTGAGTGCATTCTGAGGTGCTATATGAACAGGGTTTGCTGGGGACAGGATTCAACACAAATTGTAATCGGCGTTTCTGCAGTGGGCTTTGCAGCAAGTTCTGTGCCACTTGCCCTACAAGCCAGGCCATTCTTCCACTGTGTTCCATCACAGTGTAAAGACAAGCCAAAGCCCCAAGCGCTGGCCTCAGTGAGTGAGCCCCACAAATCTTATAGAAAGTTTCCGAAAAATATAAATTCTTCATTTCCCCCTTTCTAGCCAGCTCTGCCCTCCACCCACCCCCACCGCCATCAGACAGCAGGACTGAGTGGATATGAGAGCCTCTTGGCTGGGGCCAGGCCTCTTCAGCTGGCCAAGTTCTCACCCCGGTGCCCCGCCTCTGGTCTCTCCTTTGCTTCCCCCTTCCCTGCACCATGGTACCATCTTTAATCTGTTATATATATTCGACTTCTCACATTTGGAATGAGAACTCTGAGGCTAAAAGCCTGCATTCTGTAGTCACTCAGTCAATAAATAGTTATCGCA
This sequence comes from Moschus berezovskii, assembly GCF_049115385.1. Lineage (NCBI taxonomy): Eukaryota > Metazoa > Chordata > Mammalia > Artiodactyla > Moschidae > Moschus > Moschus berezovskii. Next base: position 53,621,947 of record NC_142472.1, read on the forward strand.
TGTTACTCTGTTCAAAGCACTGTTCTTTCTGGGTACAGAGTGTACAGCTGGGAACAAAACAGACAAAAGCCCCACCTTTATCAGCTTTCTTGTTGATGGGGACACAGATTGTAAACAAGACAGATGAGCACGACTTTGGCTAGAGATATATATTAAGCATGAACAGTAAAGCAGGGGAGAGAGGTAGGAATTTGGGAGGTGATGGTGACCTTTTAGAGAGGGAGGCCAGAGCAGTCACCACTGTCATGCAGGTGACCGTGGAGGAGAAATGAGAGGAAAGGGAACAGCCATGTGGGTGGGTGCATAATAGAGCAGTACGTGCAAAGGTCCTGGGGCAGGAACCTGCTGGGTGCCTTGAAGAAGCATCAAGGAGCCCAGTATGCTGGGGATGGGCAGGTGAGGCAGAGGAGAAGATGAAGCCAGGAGAGCCAGCAGGGTCAGGCCACGCAGGGCCCCGCAGACCAGCGCTGCCCACTAGAAACATTCCAGTCATGTGGACTTCTCTATATTCCAGTAGTGGTACTAGAAAAGTGAAAAAAAAAAGGTGAAATTAATATATTTTATTTAACCCAGTATATTTGAAATATTATTTTTTCAATATATGTTCAAATTACTGATGAAACATTTTACGTTTTTTGTACTGCAAGGATGGAGTCTCCAGGGCTGGGGAAGCATTGTAAACAGAGACAGACAGACAGACAGATCCCTTACATGATTCCTCACGTAAGCACCTGGTTGTTAAGTCTCTAAGTCATGTCCGACTCTTTGTGATCCCATGGTGCAGCACGCCAGGCTCTTCTGTCCATGGGGTTCTCCAGGCAAGGATACTGGAGTGAGTTGCCATTTCCTTCTGGCTGAACTAAATGAATCTAGGCTCTTACAGTGTCCTTTTGAGGAAGAGAGGATAGCACATTTGTTGAAATACTTACGTATTCAAGAAAATTCCGGGGGAGTTTAGACAGCGAAGTAATAGTGGAAGAGACACAGAGTTATTCTCGGCTGGCTGCTCAGCACATTGGAACGGTCCCTCTGCCAGGTCTGGCTGGGTGGTTATATTTCCCAGGTCAGAGCTGGGGGTTAGGAGGGGCTGTCACCAGAAAAGGTCAGAACTGAGAGAGGGCACTCCCTCCAGGTGAGCGGAGCCCCTGTTACTCCCTTTAGTGGTTCCAGGCCTTTGCTGCAGGAAAGAATGTTGTCAAAGGGGCCATTTGTCACTCAATGCCTGACCCAGGGTTGGCATCTCAGCACTTAATGGGGGTTCATTCTGGTCAACAGCTCCCCGATCCCCATCAGATTCATCCAGCATCCAGGCCAGAGACACCAGAGTTACTTGTTCATATTTTCTTGATAATCTAAACAGAATGCTTTTTAAATTTTTTTGAATTTTATTTTTAATTTTTTAAGTATTGCTGATTTACAGTGTTTCAGATATGTGTGTGCTCAGTTGTGTCTGACTCTGTGTTCCCGTGGACTGTAGCCCACCAGGCTCCTCTGTCCATGGGATTCTCCAGGCAACAATACTGGAGTGGGCAGCCACTCCCTTCTCCAGGGAATCTTCTCTACCCAGGGATCGAACCCACATTTCCTGCCCCTTCTGCTACTTTGCAGGTGGGTTCTTTACCGCTGAGCCACTTGGGAAGCAAAGTGATTCAGAATGGACGTCAATTTCCTAAAGCTGGAAAAAGATCAAATTCAATTCTGCGATTTTATTTACAAACAGTTAACATGCATCCCCAGCCTCCCAGGCCAGGGTGTCTTGGATCCTGGGCAGAGCCCGACCCCAGGAGCGAGCAGGGCCTTCACAGGGAAGTGGGTTCAGCATGTGTGTTTGGAGGGAGGGTGAGGTGTTGGCCAACAAGAGTTCACAGATGGATGCTGAGGCTGGAAAGGAGATATTGAGAGGGGTGACCACAGAGAGGAGCCGGGACCAGGGACAAACGAATCAGCTGCTGGCACAGGTGGCTTGAAAAGTCCCCTTGGAATGTGCTCCGTGTTTGTGGGACCCACTTTATCATCACTTGTGTTGGCTTCACCCACAGGATCATGGCTCGTTTCTGATACAGGAAGCGTCACCCTTCTGAAAGGAAGGCAGTTCATGCAAATAGTGCTTCCCTGACAAGGTGGCAGGTGAGGAAATGGCCTGAACGTGCATCCATTACAGATCATGTTAGAGTCCCCAATGAAAGTGCACCCAGAGGTGTAAAACAGAATATTCACATTTACGTAGGTTTTACTTTGGAAAGCACTGGACGCATTTCCTTCCCTTGGCAGATCTGCCTCTTTTTCATGTTCTGCCATGTCAAGTGTTACACACGTTTGTCATACACCCATGTATAGGGTGTGTGGACATCAACAAGGAAGCCAGCTGGGGTGAGAGCAGGTGGTACCATGTAGCTCTACGAGAGGCCAGCCCTCCTCATGGGTACCTGGCAGGGGTTTCACAGAAGTCAGACGGCCATCAGCCCTGTGGGAGGTGGGATGCATGCGTAGAGAACAGATGCTCGGTGGTACCCAGACGTTTAACCTCCTTGTCAGTGGGGATGTTTGTTTGCAAGTGCTGGTTGTGTGAGTCAGCGAGGGCTGCTGTAACAAATACCACAGGCTGAGTGGCTGAAACAGCAGCCTTTTTTTTCTTCTTAGGTTGGAATTGCTTTTACTGGGGCAAGCGCAGCAGGCCTGCCACGGTTGGGTTAGTGTTCTGCCCTTGGAGGCAGCTGAAACCAGGTGCCTCCACCCACCACCTTCCTGGGTTAGTGGAACATGCAAAGAGTAGCAGACATTTAAACACAGTTCCGGAGGCTGGACGTCCAAGATCAAGGCGTGGGCAGGGTGAGTTTCTCCTGAGGCCTCTCTCCTGCTTGCAGACGGCCGCCTCCTCCCTGGGTTCTTAGCTGGTCATTCTGTGTGCCATGGTCCTGGGGTCTCTCTGTGTTTTAAGAACACCAGGCAGATTGCATTAGCACCCCTTGAAGGCCTCGTTGTAACTGAATCCCCCGTTTACAGACCCATATCCAAACTCAGTCTCATTCCGAGGTGTGAGTGTGCAGGGCCGCAATTGACGTCCCCAGCAGCCACTCTACTGTCCATGTCAGTAAGGCATCCGTTTCTCAAGGTTATATGCATTTCTACCTCTGTCCACTAGAGGGCAAACTTTCAGCTCTGTTCAGTTCAGTCGCTCAGTCGTGTCCGACTCTGCGCGACCCCATGAATCACAGCACGCCAGGCCTCCCTGTCCATCACCAACTCCCGGAGTTCACTCAAACTCATGTCCACAGAGTCGGTGATGCCATCCAGCCATCTCACTCTCTGTCGTCCCCTTCTCCTCCCGCCCCCAATCACTCCCAGCATCAGAGTCTTTATTTCGAAACGTTAGTCTTTATCTTTAACCCTTTTTTGCCTACATGGTTTCTTTTTAAAGGGCTTCCCAGGTGGCTCAGTGATAAAGAATCTATCAAAGCAGGAGACACAGGTTCGATCCTTGGATCAGGAGGATCCCTAAAGGAGGAAACGGCTACCCACTTCAGCGTTCTTGCTTCGGAAATCCTGTGGACAGAGGAGCCTGGCAGGCTACAGTCCATGGGGTTGCAAAGAGTCAGACACAACAGAGCACTCACCCACTTTCTTTTTTAAATAAAAAAATTGTCAGAAACAGATAAGACTATGCTGTTTATTGACATCAATTATTAACAGTTTAAGTCTCAAAAGGCTCTTCTTCCCTTTCTTTGAAAGTTCAGCATCATAGACTGAGATGATTTCCATTCCTGCATGGGGATGTCTTGACAATCTAAAAATCAACACAAAAAGGAAATTAAGGAGCTTGGTTTTTAGGGGCTCCTGGGGGGCTTTCTCATGTTTAGTAGGCAAAATGGGGGTGGCATGAAATCTGATGCCAGAGGTTCCATCTTTTGATACTAGGGTTAAGAATGCCTGCATAAGACGTGTATCAGGAGAGAAGCTGAGCACGTGTCAGAATTGACTGTGGCCAGAATGGCACAAGTGGTAAAGATTCCGCCTGCCAGTGGAGGAGACATAAGAGACACAGGTTCGATCCCTGGGTCGGGAAGATCCCTGGGGAAGGAAATGGCAACCCACTCCAGTATTCTTGCCTGGAGAATCCCATGGACAGAGGAGCCTGGTGGGCTATCGCCCATGGGGTCACAAAGAGTTAGACACAACTGAAGTGACTTAGCACAGAATGAATAGGCAGAAAACAGCATAAATCCAACAGCAAGTGCGGCCAGGAGCTGAGGATCAATGGGGAAAGCTCTGAAATCAGCATGGAGCGCCAGAGCTGCAGAGGCTAGAGAGGGGATAGGCAGGGGGTCCCGGGCCTCCGGGTTCACATCTGTGCAATGGGCACAGTGCCACAATTCACATGGTGGCTGGCCAGGAAGGTCCCTAAGAGAAGCAGCATCTGTGCAGCACCAAGAATGCAGTACAGACCCGTCACGATTCCTCTTCCCTCTCTCACGCACCTTCTCACTCTTGGCTTTCCCTTCAGCCCCCCTCCATGGCATTTGTGCCCTGGAAGGAGTGTGTGCCTCAGGCATCCTGTTGCAGTGGTTGGAGCGGGTGGAGGGTGTGGTGGGGACAGACTGCCTCCCAGAGTGGGGGCTCCCGGACACTGGGGCTCGAGGCAGACTCAGGCTGACTGGCGGCAGCAGCTCTTTCGGAAGGTGCGTCCAGGCTCGCGCCAGCCCTGCAGGAGAAGCAGAGACGACAGACGGGCTGGCCTGAGGCGTGGGGAGCCTCCTGGGCCCCAGGGTCCATGGCACCAGCCGACCCCTTCATTGCAGGCACCATGGTCAGAGGACGGTCCTGGTTTCACCCCTGGCTTCCAGCTGCTGCCTCGTCCTTTCAATCACCTTCCCCTGAAGAGCCTTCCTTTTGGGTACTTTTCAAAAATATTCTCCATTTGCACATAAGCTACTGCTTATTTTCCTTTTCTAGTCTTTATGTTTCCCTCTGGTTTTTGGTTTATATCGTTATCTATCTTTAACTGCCTTCATTTCCTTCCAGCCACTGTTTAAAATTGTTCTGTTTATTTTGCCTCAACTTTTATCTTTTAAAAATTCCTTTTATCATGACTCGTAAATCATTTTAATTTCTTTACGCTGACATGCTTTTATTATCCACATTTTAGTTTTCACCTATCTTAATCATTTTTTCTCTAAAAACAAAACATCCTTTTGAATTTACATCTTAACATTTTGTCCCTCTTAATCTCTTTGCTGTCGTTGTTGCTGTTCCTTTGAATGTCTTAGTTTGGGGTCGTTTCTGCTTTACTCTTTAACTCTGGTTTATACACAGCAGGCAAGATGTGTCTGTCTCCTGACTTGTCTCACCTCCTCTGAAAGAGCGTTGCCTTTGCCATGTGGCACCATACTGGTCATTTTGCAATTGAGTCCTGCCCTGTCAGCATTTAGCTCAAGTGAATTCAACTTCTGGGACTCAAGGAAAACCATGCGTACAAAGCATGGGTTCTGTCGGCCCTCCCCACCATACACATATGCCCTGGAGTGTGGATCTGGGCACTTGTGCACCCATTCTGATTCTCGTGCTGGAAGCATCTCATGCTGGGAGCATCTCTCACACCCACATTTCAAGCAACAACCATATTTTCTGTACAGCCTGACCTCAGAATGCAAGCCACGCTGAGCGCTTCCTTGGTGCTGAGTGGCCATCTGTGCGCTGCTGTGGGGGTCTGGCTGTGCTGTTGCTACTTAGGGCACGTGGTTTCAGACACCAAGGTACCACCCCCCGAGGGACTGTTTCCCCCACAGGTAGTGTTGATCATGCTTGATTTTCTCCTTGACATTGACTTGAGAGGCTATCTACCTGCTGCCTGAGACGTGACTCTGAGCTGACGCTCCTGCTCAGCAGGAGCTCCTGGAAGAGCAGACCACATCTAACTGTGCTTGTAGCCCAAGGGCACTCCTGGAGCACTGTAAGCCACGAGTGAGCGGGATGTGAGAGATGGACCAGAAAGATGGTTGAGCACCAAAGAATTGATGCTTTTGAACTGTGGTGCTAGAGAAGACTCTTGAGAGTCCCTTGGACTGCGAGGAGATCCAACCAGTCCATCCTAAAGGAAATCAGTTCTGAATATTCATTGGAAGGACTGATGCTGAAGCTGAAACTCCAATACTTTGGCCACCTGATGCAAAGAGCTGACTCATTGGAAAAGACCCTGTTGCTGGGAAAGGTCGAAGGCAGGAGGAGAAGGGGACGACAGAGGATGAGATGGTTGGATGGCATCACCCACTCAGTGGACATGAGTTTCAGTAAGCTCCGGGAGTTGGTGAGGGACAGGGAGGCCTGGTGTGCTGCAGTCCCTGGGGTCACAAAGAGCTGGACACGACTGAGTGACTGAACAAGAACAACAAAGGAAAGCCACGAGGTTACAGTGATGGTGTCAGGGTTCCTTAGCTGACCTGCCCTAGAAGGGCGGGAGTGGGGAGCAGATTCCAGCTCTCGAGAGGGTGCTGTGGGCAACCTGAGCCCACTCCTGCAGGAGGGTCAGTAGAGAGGGGAGGCCGGCCTGGGGGGTCATTCCAATTCGAGTGAACCCCGCCAGTGTCACCTGGTGACATCCCCAAGTGCTCCCAGGACGCAGGGTGAGGTGGGGGGAGATGGAAGTGGATTTGTGTGGGTCTAAAAGCAGAGACATTACTTTGCCAACAAAGGTCCGTCTGGTCAAGACTATGGTTTTTCCCGTGGTCATGTATGGATGTGAGAGTTGGACTGTGAAGAAGGCTGATCGCCGAAGAATTGATGCTTTTGAACTGTGGTGTTGGAGAAGACTCTTGAGAGTCCCTTGTACTGCAAGGAGATCCAACCAGTCCATTCTAAAGGAGATCAATCCTGGGTGTTCATTGGAAGGACTGATGCTAAAGCTGAAACTGCAATACTTTGGCTACCTCATGCGACAAGTTGACTCACTGGAAAAGACTCTGATGCTGGGAAAGGTTGGGGGCGGGAGGAGAAGGGGACGACAGAGAATGAGATGGCTGGATGGCATCACCGACTCTGTGGACATGAGTTTGAGTGAACTCCGGGAGTTGGTGATGGACAGGGAGGCCTGGCGTGCTGTGATTCATGGGGTCGCGCAGAGTCGGACACGACTGAGCGACTGAACTGAACCGAACCGAACAGAAGACAGCCAATACAATCCTCTACTTTAAAGAAAAAAAATATGAAATTAAGATAATTAAAACCAGACCAAAAAGAAGAGAATAGACACATTTTTTTTTAAGATCAAAACAAAAACCACAGATTGGGAGGTTATAAACAGGCCCTTGAGCAGAAAAGATCCCCAAGATGATTTGACTGAACCTGGAAGATGCCTTATCCACATCTTAATTTACTGCCAATAATTAAACATTGGGAGATTTTACACAGAAGTCTGGATTTCCTGTTTTTCTCGAACAATTCCAAAATCCGACGTCATGGCCCCATAGCTAGAGCTGGGGAGCTGCTGCCCTCTGGCGGGTCGATGGAGATGTGCACGATCTCCAGATTTCCGCCGCCCACCTGCTGTCTCGCTCACCTGGGGTCACTCACAAGGATTCGCCCAGAGAGAATGGAGCTAAAATGCAAAAATGATTCTAAGCTTTCAGAAACTGTTCAGGGCTCTTGTGTCATAAAGATAGTGTACTGATTCATCTAGTTTCAGTTTCTGAGGAGAAATGCAGTAAGTCCTTTTTCTCCTGCGATGTTCCATGCTCACAAGAAGCATGCCCAGCTGAGGGAAGGGAGATGGGAGTGAAGGCTGTAAACCCACATCCTGCATGTTTCTGCTTTCAGGGCCTGGGTGCTGCTGAAGACCCTTCCACAGCTCCCCATGGTCCCTGGAACAAGGGTTCTCAACAGGGGGGATTTCTCCACCTCACCAACTAGGGGCGAGAGGGCCATCTGGCAATGTCTGGAGACACTTTCGATGTCATGACTGGCGAGCTCCTGCTGGCATCTTGTGGGCGTGAGCTAGAGACGCTGCTGAGTGCCCCACAGGGTGTACAGGATGACCCTCCACCCCGCCCCACCCTCGACACAGACCCATCTGGCCTTCGATGTGAGCCATGCCAGTGCCGAGAAACCCCGCTAGAAAATAAAGTCCAGGTTCACTCGGTGCCCTGGCGAGACCCCCAGTGCCGGCCTGGCTTGTGTCAGCCACCCCCTCCCTCTCCTCTGCTCCCCCCCACACCGGGTGCACACTCGGGTCTGTTGCCCACAAGCTCTCTCAGACACTGGGGCCTCTGTATATGCTGTTCCTGCTCCCTGGAGCACCTTCATCTGCCCAGGGACAGCCCACAGCCCTGTGCGTCATCTTAGATGGCACCACAGGTCTTTTGAGGTGCTCCTGCCCCAGCCCCAGGCTCCTAATGATCACCCTCCATAGTCGCTCTGGTCTAAATCTAACCTATGTGTCTGCGGGACCCCACTCAACACTGTTGGGTGAACGCGTGGCCACGCCCTCATCTCTAGTTGCCTTAAAGAAATCAAGTTCATGTCCTCCAGGGCTGGCCTCCCATCTCCAGCATCACCCGCAGGAAATGCAGGGCTCCTGGGAGGAAGTGAATGAGCCTGAAGGCTTCACCAGCTCGCTTCCCAGCAGGAGCCGCTCTGGCAAGCGCCTGCGGTTCCCCACTCATTCGTTTTGTAAGTGGTTCCCGTTTGGCTTTGAAAATCCAAGAATGCAGGCAAGTTAATTACCATTTGGCATCAGTCAGCCCTGACTCACAGAAGTCCTCGTTCTACATATTTATTAAGAAATCCATCGACCCGCATTTTTCTAGACAGAGCAATTTCAGACACTTCCTGTCTCCAAGAAGTCATTGCTAATATCGAATTCCAGTAGTATGTGAAACTGCGGCTGGCAGCCAGTAAAAGATGCTCTAAACCCCAGTCCTCCCTTGATAGCCGAGCAGTTTGTGAGCAGCCTAACAGGCAGCGGATTCACTGAGCTCAGGGGGCTAAGCGTTCCTCTTCTCCTGAGGATGGACGGCCCCAGAGGAGCCACTTCTGGATGCAGAGTCGCTCACGTTCAGTCGCCCTGTGTTCACGATGGAACGTCATTCTTCCAGAAGACCCGAAAGCACACCTGAAGGGACAAGGGGAAGTGCTGGGTGGCAGATGGTGTTTCTAGACCGGAGCTCCGCAGGTTGAGAGGGGTGAGGGGCTGGTGGCACCCCTGCCTGGTGCCAGCCAGACCTCAGGTCCTCGGAGCTGAGTCCGCCTACCGCCCGGCGTGGCTTTGCTGTAACGTGGAGCCAGGCATCTTGTTCTTCCTCCCTGTGCGGATTTAATGCCATGTCTCTCGAATGCAACCAGAACGGCCAAAGCAGGGAGCCTTGGGGAGAGAAAGTGCCTCGAGCTGTAAATAGCAACAGAATGCAACCCTGTGTTTTCTGCTGATGGGCGTTCCCTTGGGAAGGAGCCCTCCCGGCAGGAACAACATTGCCAGTCTTTCAGCAACCCCCCACCGTGGTCGGTGAAGAGGTGTGGACGTGACAGCGCTGTTATTACGAGGAGATGAGATGGGACTGACTGTCGGGATCAGGAAGCCCGCTGAGAGGACAGCCTGAGAGGCTGGGGGGTGACGGCCCCTGGAATGAAGGCCCCTGTGCTCGTTACAGTGAGTGTCCCAGCTCCAAGGCAACATCACCCAGCGCTCTGCACAGTGTGTCCCGTAGATGAGCACCCCAGCCCCGAGGGCCTGAGTGAGGACGTCCCCAGGGCGACACGGGGTGTGAGAGGCAGAGTGGGGCCTGGTCCGGCCTGCTACCCTCTGCACCGTGCCATTTCCCAGCCCTGCCCGCTCGGAGCTCAGGCAACCAGCACTGGTTTCAAGTGTCTGTGTTAGTCTGTTCGGGCAACTGTAACAGAAACACTGGGTGACTTAAAAACACAGATATTGATTTCTCACAGTCTGGAGGCCGGGAAGTCCACAATCGAGGCGCCAGAGGATCCGGTGTCTCATGAACCTCTGTTCCTTGGGTCACACGTGGTCACTTCCCCCCAGGGACCCCACCTCCCTGGGGACTCTTTTGTAAGGACACTAATCCTCTCCGTGAGTGCTCCCCCCTCCTGACCTCATCGCCTCCCAAGTTGGGACCTGGCGTAAGAATTTTGTGGGGACACAACACCCAGGCTCCAGCACAGGTGGGACCTCGGCCTCTCCGATGCTCAGCTGGAAACAGTTAGGCACCCCCTGCCCCGCCCCGCTGGCTCCACCTCCCACCCCGGGCTGGCTCCGCCTCCTTTCTGCTTCCCGCCCACCCTTCTTTTCTCCTGAATTAAAGACAGAAAAGCAGAAGGCAGTAAGGCTTCCAGCGTCGCAGACGAACTGTCATGGTCTGTAAGTCACCAGGCAGACTGAAGTTTCTGGCGCCTGCAGGTCCCACGTCCAGCCCATCCTCCCCGCCTTTTTCAGACTGGGTGACCTGTGCCGTTTCCTCTTGCCAAAGTAAATAACCTGCCAAAGGAAGAGTGTCAAGGGCCCTAAGGGGGGTATTTTTTGAGGAGGGGGTGTCAGACACCCCTAGATGAAGGGCCAGACGGGGCAGGAAGAACAGAGCCAATAGATTTCCATTGTTAGAGGCACAGACGGTGTGACAGCTGGTCCCCAGCCTCCCTGACCCTGTTTTATTTCCACAGCCGGTTAGGGAAGGAGCTCCTAGGTAATTAAAACCATCCCTGGTGTTGAGACTGGAGGAATCAGCTTTCCTGCAGCCCAGCTTTCTCCCCAGTGCTGGGGGGGTGGGGAGGCTGAGCTCTGGGAGAAAGGTGTGATTCAGGGGAAGGGTGGTGAGGTTCCCAGGCCTGCCTGGGTCTGGAGGCAACCCTGGCCTTCAGTAGTGATGCTGACACTCATGTAAACGGGCTTTTGATAATGAAGTGGGGGGAGGGCAAAACAGACCCCGCTTCCTCTACAACTTGATGCAAAATGCAGATGATGGGCTTCTGGGCTAAGAGAGAGGGTGCCACATTTACTGCGTTCCATTTACTAGTCATACAGGAGGGCGGACGGGCTTCCCCTGTGGCTCAGTGGTAAAGAATCCGCCTCCAAGTCAGGAGACACAGGTTTGATCCCTGGGAGGAGGAGATCTTTGGAGGAGGGCATGGCAACCCACTCCAGTATTCTTGCCTGGGAAAATTCCATGGACAGAGGAGCCTTGTGGGCTGCAGTCCATGGGCCCTCAAAGAGTCAGACACGGCCTAACAATTAAACAACAACGAGAGGGTGGGCAGGAATCTGCTCTGACTCGGAGCCAAGAAGCATGGCTCCCGGGTTCATTGAATTCTGCTTCATCATTAGCCTCCCTAAGAATATTTGCTTTAAAGCTTTTAAAAAATAGTAATAGTTATGTTAGGGCTTTCTTGGAAACAGGTAACTTGATTTTCTGGCAAAACAGCTTAGCCTGTTTGATCCCTGATGAAAAGGTCAACGTCTTCCCCACACCAGTGTGCAAGCCAGTCTGCCTCTGGGAATTTGCCAAAGTCAGTAATCTCAAAGCCTGAAAAATCTACATTCAGGACTGTGCTTATGACAGCACTGCTTATTAGCATGAAAGAACAGTTTAGTTCAGTTGCTCAGTCATGTCCGACTCTTTGCAACCCCATGGACTGCCGCACGCCAGGCCTCCCTGTCCATCACCAACTCCCGGAGTTTACCCAAACTCATGTCCATTGAGTCGGTGATGCCATCCAACCATCTCATCCTCTGTCGTCCCCTTCTCCTCCTGCCTTCAGTCTTTCCCAGGGTCAGGGTCTTTTTAAATGAGTCAGCTCTTCTCATCAGGTGGCCAAAGTATTGGAGTTTCAGCTTCAACATCAGTCCTTCCAGTGAATATTCAGGGTTGATTTCCTTTAGGATGGACTGATTGGATCTCCTTGCAGTCCAAGGGACTCTCAAGAGTCTTCTCCAACATCACAGTTCAAAAGCATCAATTCCTCGGCACTCAGTTTTCTTTGTAGTCCAACTCCCACATCCATACATGACCACTGGAAAAACCATAGCCTTGATTAGACGGACCTTTGTTGACAAAGTAATGTCTCTGCTTTTTAATATGTTGTCTAGGTTGGTCATAAACAGTAAACACTTTAAATAAGGACAGGGGAATGGTTATAACAAGCCTATAAGCCCCCTGTTGGGAATATTATTCAACCATTACAAATGACAAGAAGATGCTGACTTCATGGAGAAAAACTCAGGATGTCAAACTGACAGTATTTGTGTACTAGCTGGAGATAGGGAACATACCCACCATCAACTTTGCTACATGAACAGTGATGGGGCCTTCCCTGGTGGCCCAGTGGTAGAATCCACCTGCCAATGCAGGGGACATGGGTTCAATCTCTGGTCTGGGAAGATCCCACATGCCACAAAGCAGTTAAGCCCGTGTGCCATAACTACTGAGCCCACTCACCCTGGAGCCCGTACTCCTCAACCAGAAGCCATGGAATGAGAAGCCCGTGCCCTGAAAAGAAGAGCCGCCCTCGCTCGCAACTAGAGAAACCCCTCAGGCAGCAACAAAGACCCAGCACAGCCAAAGATAGATAAACAAATACATTAAATTTAACTAAAAAAAAAAGACCTTAGAAAATATCAGTATGTACTTAAAAAACAAACAGTGATGGCAGAAGACTGGCAGAATCATGGATAATTTCTACTTCTGCAGTTCCATAATTAAATTTTTATAGCAGAAAATACGAATGTAACTTTCCAAAGAAAAAATATTCCACTGACTCCCTGAGAAAGTTCGTTTCTCCAGACCTGGGAGGTGGCTACCTGACTTCAAAGAGAGCCACGAGTGGAGGTTGCGGTACTACAGAGAATCAGCAAGTCTCCCAGGAGTCCGCCCAGCGTGAAGTAGTTGCTGCCACAGCTGCTTCTTGTTAGATGGTGCTAATAAAAGTGTGGTTTCTGGAACTCCTGCTGTTCTCTGAGTTGGTTGGTAGCGTCAGAGTCCTCAACCAGAACCGCATGTCAAGACAACCGGGAGGTACCCAGGAGTCAGGAGTCAGGGCGGTGAGGGTTGGGACAATCACGGGATGGGGCAACTGAAGCTGGAGCTGGGGAAAGAGATGCCGTGGCCGGATGGTTGTCCTCCAACATTTGGGAAACTGGAACCTCGTTTTGTTCTTAACATCGAATCTCTCCTCCCTGGGGAATTGATATCTTTATCCACGAGTGACTGAGGAAAGGTCACTACTCTTTTTTTTTTTTTGGCTGCACTGGGCCTTTGTGGCTGTGTGTGGGGTCAGGAATTGTGGCGTGTGGGCTTAGCTACCCCTCGGCACGTGGGATCCTAGTTCCCCAACTAGGGATCGAACCTGCTTTCCCCACACTGAAGACCGATTCTTAACCACTAGAGTACCAGAGAAGTCCCAAAAGTCACTGTTCTTATCTGCTGCCCTGGTTCTGATGCTCTGCTTTCCATGTGCTGTTTCATACCCAGTGCCATTCTAGGGAGGGCGAGGCAGGAAGTAGGGGGCTAACTCCCTTCTATCAGTGGGGACTTGCCAATCACAGAAAGGATTCTTCCTTTGTGATTGTTTAAATTCAGATACTAACTATGAAACCCTTGTTGTTGTTTCAAGAGATACAGTTGCTACCCTTTCTACTGTGCTACTGCACAGATCCATGCTCTGCTAGAATTTATTCTTCATTCGTGGCACAAATATTTTCATGAGCGCTCACCACATGTCAGTCCTGAGTAGGCACTGGGCCCCTGCAGTCCCCCAAACAGACCACATCTTTGCCCTCAGTAAGCTTAAGTTCTAGTGAGACAGGAAGAATTAATGATTACCAGGTAAGTGCGTGTATTAACTTGCTCAACCCTCATTCCACCCCTATTGGGTAAGTGCTATGAGTATTCCCAGTTGAGAGATGAGGAAATGGAGGCACAAAAACGTTGAGCAACCCATCCCAATAGACAGACTGAGGGTCCTTGCTCTTCTCCACGAGCTAGATTTGCCTTTGAGGGGTGAGCTTCCGGGGGCCCGTGCTTCTCCTTCTCCTGCTTGGGAATGATTTTTCTCAGCCCACAGTGAGGGAAGAGTATCAGAAGGATTGGGGTGTGGAAAGAATGACTTCAAAGTTGAGTACTATTAACCCTTGGAAACCGATTCCATCTAAATGACTTTCTGTGTCAAGTTGTCACAGGGACTCAGCACCACAGCCCCAGGCTCCCTTGGGCCGACTCATGACAATATCAGTTATCTTTTTACTTTTTGAAATTTTTTAAAGTTTTTTTTTTTTAACGTGGCCCATTTTTAAAGTTTTTATTGAATCTGTTACAATATTGCTTCTGTTTTATGCTTTGCTTTTTTGGCTGCAAGGCATTGTAGGATCTTAGCTTCCCGACCGGGGACCACACCAACATGCCCTGCACTGGGAGGAGAAGTCTTAACCACTTCCACAAGGGATGTCCTATTACCTTCTTTCGAGTTCACAAAAATAAAGGATTTCTCTCTGAGGAAAATATTTTCTTACATGGACCACGTTGTGATTCATGGGGTCACAAAGAGTCGGTCACGACTGAGCTACTGAACTGAACTGATCTGATGGGTCTACATGCTCAGGCCAAGGGGTCAGCATGTGCTCCAAGTGCCCCTGCTGTAGACAAACCAAGACAACATGGGCAGCTGCCTGCAGAGGTTGGAGGGGATTCGAACACACCAGCCAGGAACGCTGAATTTTTAGTGACGGTGTAGATTTCATCAGAGCCATTGGTATGCTTACGAATTAGACTCCTAAATTTTTAAGGTCATGAAGCTGGTAGGAAGTGCTAGATGCCCTGTTAATATTATGTTGCCTACAAGCATTTTGACGGTTTTCTAATACACACCCAGCCTAAGGTTTCAGGAAAAATCCATATTGAGGAAGAATGATTTTTCCCTGGCTTCTAGTATCAAGCCAAGTGAGAAGGCATCCTATTTTGGGGCATGCCTACAGAACTATTTTTCTCTTAAGGATCATATACATTCCTTTGTTTTAAAAATTGATTATTTTTCACTAACCTCTTATTTCTTGCAAGCCTACTATGTGTCAGGCAGTTTTATGGGCACTGGGGATCAGAGATCAATTGTTGTTGTTGTTTAGTCTCTCAGTTGTGTCTGACTCTTTGCAACCCCGTGAACTGCAGCACGCCAGGCTTCCCTGTCCTTCACTGTCTCTCAGACTTTGCTCAAACTCACGTCCATTGAGTTGGTGATGCCATCCAAACATCTCATGCTTTGTCACCCGCTTCTCCTCCTGCCTTCAATCTTTCCCAGCATCAGGGTATTTTCCAATGAATTGGCTCTTTGCATCAGGTGGCCAAAGTATTGGAGCTTCAGCATCAATAAGATCAATAAGGCAGACGAAACCCTTCCACGGGGTCTATATACTGGAGGTAAGGGGAAGAAGATGGCTGATAAGAAGACCATGAGTGAGTGCTTAATACAGTGTTTTTGATAATAACCACTTCGGAGGAAATGTTAGGATGGGAGAACGTGAAGGTTTAAAGGCGGTTTTAGATGGATCACCAGTGAGTGTCTCTGGGGAAGTGACACCCTGTACGACCAGACTGGACAGGAACTGAGGCCAGATCCATGCAAGCTGTGTGATCCTGGGCATCTTAGCGCACCTCTCTTTTCTTGTCACTAAAATGGAGATACGAATAGTGTCCTCAGAGTTTGAATTCTCCTCCATCCCTGGTCTGCCAGTTTTTCTTACAAGTGTACCATGACCATATTTTCTGAACAGATAGCAAATGGTGAGCATGTGCCTTTCCGAGTGATTTTTCTGGCATGTGACTGTGATTGTCACAAAAAGTGTAGACATTGTTTCACATTTTGATGCACATGTAATTCATCATATGTATGAATAAGCACAGGCTTCTTTTGAAATGATTATACATCTACATGTCATTGCAGGAAAGGGACAGAGGCCCGTGTACCCTTCAGCCAGCTTCCCCTGATGGTGGTCAGTAGCCTACAGTGCACTCCTGGGGACTGGGGCTGGGGAGGGTCAGGAATGCGGGGTGGGGGATTCTGTGAGCTGGTCATGGTCTGTATTTGGGCCTGACCATGGTTCAGTGACGGAGAAGGCACTGGTGACCCACTCCTGGAAACTCCCATGGACGGAGGAGCCTGGTAGGCTGCGGTCCATGGGGTCGCAAAGAGTCGGACACAACTGAGCGACTTCACTCTCACTTTTCACTTTCATGCATTGGAGAAGGAAATGGCAACCCACTCCAGTGTTCTTGCCTGGAGAATCCCAGGGACGGGGGAGCCTGGTAGGCTGCCATCTATGGGGTTGCACAGAGTTGGACACGACTGACGTGACTTAGCAGCAGTAGCAGCATGGTTCAGTGAGTGTCAGCCTTTTAAGTGGCAAACTGTACACATCAGTGTTGCCTCTTTTCCAGTTAAGTTCTATTTGACAATTTGTTCAGGGTTAAAAGAGAGCATGAGAGTTCGGGCAGGAATGAAATCTCCTGCTGACTTTTTCTCCATTCCTTCATGAGGTCACTAAAATGACAATAAAGAAATGTTTTGAAGTATAAATGCACAAGGAGAAGAAAATGGGAGAGCAGATGACAATATTTCAAGAAATATTTGAAAGATGAAATAAGAAACCCGTTTAGCAGAGTAGGGAAGCGTAAACACCTCACTATGAACCTCCCTCCCTGGGAAGGAACTACGAGAAGCAGGTGAGAAGTTGAAAGACCCATAAAACAGTTACCTGTGGGGGGACGGGGTGGGTGGGAGGGGAAGGAGCCACCGGAAAGACATCTCCAAATATACACCTTTTTACAAGTGTTTGGAGTTTTTGATAACTGATTTTTTCTTTTTGTAAACTGACTTGCAATATTGTATTAACTTCAGGTGTACAACAGAATGACTCAGCATTTTGATAAAATATGCTCCGTTTAAAGTTATCACTTCCCTGTGCTTGCAGTCTCTCTGTCACTGGCACTTACTTATTTTACAAGTGGTTTGGACCTCTTCATCCCCTAGCCCCTATTTGTCCGTCCCCACGTCCCTCTCCCCACTGGTAAACACTAGTTTGTTTTCTACCTCTGAGTCCAGTTTCTGTTTCCTTACAATTCATCCTTTCATCGTTTAGATCCCGGATATTAATGATAATAGAGTATTTATCTTTCTCTGACTTATGTCACTAAACATAATATTCTGGAAAAGAAAGAAAGAAAGTGAAGTTGCTGAGTCGTGTCTGACTCTTTGCGACCCCATAGACTGTGGCCCACCAGGCTCCTCTGTCCATGGAATGTTCCAGACAAGGATACTGGAGTGGGTTGCCATTTCCTTCTCCAAAATATTTGACTGTCCCAGGTCTTAGTTGCAGCATGTGGGATCTAGTTCCCTGTCCAGGGATCGAACCTGGGCCCCCTGAATTGGGAGTGCAGCATCTTAGCCATAGAACCAGCAAGGAAATCCCTTAATACTCTGGACGTCCATCCAAACAAGTATGTGGATTCTGACACAGGTCAGTGGTCATCTGCTCACAGCATGAAGGAGATCGAGGGGCTGAGATGATTCCCGCTGAGGGTCCATCAGCCAGCTGGGTGGGGGCTGGGCTAAGAGCAGGGCCCGGGAAGGTCGGGTGGAGAGGGGAGGTCTCAGGGACGCCCCCTGGAGCCGGGTGAGGTGACCCTGAGTGCCGGGGATGACATGGGTGACCTGGTACCTTCTCCAGCCTCCTTCCCCACGTGTGGGGCCGGTCACGCCTTGCTGCAGCTGGCCCAGTGGAGGGCTTCTCTCTGGAAGGAAAGAGTCCCTAGCTCAGGACAACACCCAGCGTGCACGGGGACCCCGGAGACTGCTGAGCCTGTAGGGCTGATCCACCGAGGATGGAGGGCAGTCATCTCGCCACCCTGCCCACCCCGGCTTCCTTCATCTCACGACTCCACCTCATGTGAACCTTCCAAACAGCGTTTAGTTTCCCTCTTTTCTGTATGCCTTGTCTTTGGGGTTAATATTTTAAATAATGAAACTATTTTTAGAGTGGTTTTAGATTCACAGCTGGATTGAGCAGGAGGTGCAGAGAATTCTTGTAAACCGTCTCCCGGCTATCAACATCTCCACCCGAGGAGTGCATTTGTTCCGGTCAATCCACGATCCCTCATCCACGTGCCCTCATCGCCCGGAGCCCATAGTCAGACAGCAGGGAGCACTCTCTGTGGTACAGACTCGATGGACTTGGACAGACGGGTAATGACACATACTCACTAATATGGTGTCCTATACAACATTCTCGCTGCCCTAAAACTTGCCTGTGCCCTGCCCATTCGGCTCTCTCCTCCCCAACCCCTGGCAAACCCTGATCCTTTTACTGATCCTTTACCCTGATCCTTTCCAGAGTGTCATATGCTTGGAAACATTATTAATAGTTTAGGAATAATTCTCATTGCCTTACTATCATCTTAGCAGGGTGTGGGAGGAAAAAGGAGATTAAAAAGTTGGTGTTTAATATGTCACCTTTAAATGGAAGGTATGTGAACCCCATTTTTCTGTTAGTTTTTCTTTTAAAATTGAAGCTGGATTCCCTAAGAAGGAAAAACAAACCTTCTGCAGGTTGAGTTCAAAACCTATGGGAGAGGGGGCTTCCCTGGTGGTCCAGCGGCTGGGGCTTCACCTTCCAATACAGGGGATGTGGGTTCGATCCCTGGTCAGGAAACCAGAACCCAAACATGCCACAGAGGGAAGCCAAGAGTTTAAAATAAATAAACACAACATTGTAAATCACCTATGCTTCAATTTTTTAAAATAAGAAAGCACAGAACCTGCAGGAGAGGGTTGGAGATGGTCAGACCCTGGGCTCTTCGATGGTGCTTCTGGAGACCCTCGGGGTGGCCACAGCCTCTGGTGAAAGCATGTCAGGCCAGAGTATCGTGCCTCCATCCACGCCCTCACCCCAAGCCCCACTACATGTTAAACTGTGTCCCCCGAGAAAGATGCACTGGAGTCCTGAGCCCCCAGGACCTCAGCATGTGACCTTGTGTGGAGACGAGGCCTTTGCAGAGGACGTGATCAAGCTCAAATGAGGCCGTGAGGGTGGCTTCCAGTCCACTGTGACTCTGTGCTCAGGAAAATGGGTCATTTGGACACAGACACCCAGACAGAAGATGACCTGAAGACACAGGGGAGCCAGGCGCCTGCAAGCCCAGGAGCCCTAAGGCCATTGGAAGCCGGGATGCAGGATTCAGGGCCATCAAGGCCCGGCTGGCACCTTGATCTTAGACTTCCAGCCTCCAGGACTGGGAGATAACCATTCCTGTTGTTCTGAGCCGACCAGTTCCTGGTGCTTTGCTATGGCAGACCTAGGAATCGAAAGAAACGCCTACAGGTGGGAGTTCCAAGGGCTCGATTTTAAAACAGGTTTGTTGGTTTCTGGGTTGAAGACCAGATTAAAGAGGTTTTTGCTGTGCTTTGTTTAAATGGCTTTAGCATTTCAAACATCAGCACTGAACTGGCACCACCATCACCACCCTACCCCACCCCCGCCACGCCAGCCAATCTGGAGAGTTCTTTACCATTTTGGCTAAAGTGGGGCTTTTCCCCTCTTGGGGAAAAGGGAAAAGAGAAACACCTGTAGTTAAATATCAAGGCCTGTCTACTCCTGGGCTTTGAAGGTGAAGAAAAGCAGCTTAATTGGCTCTGGCCTGTCTTGGGGGTACTTGACCTTCTTTTTAAAACAGGTAGCCAGGAACATCGTCTCATATTGAAATGCAGTGCCCTCAGTCTCTAAGTCTGAAGGCAACCCAGCTTCCTGCGGTCCCCCTGGCCTCATCCCCTCCCCAGAGTCAGCTGGAGTCTCAGCTTGGCTTCCCTGCTGCTCAGTCTCACCAGCGCCTCCTCCTTTTCCTCGTCACTTTTAGAATTTTTTTCCCCTTTCAATATCTGTCTGATGTAACACAGGGAACTCTGCTCTATCTTCGGGAATAACCTTTATGGGAAACGAGTCTGAAAAAGAAGGGATGCCTTGTGTAACTGACTCACTTTTCTGCACACCTGAAACACAACATTGTAATCAACTGTACTCCCATATCAAATGTAAAAAATTTTTAAATGCTAACATTTAAAGGATGTGAGTGAAAGGTAAGTGAAAAGTCTTGGTATTATCCTTGCGACTTTTTGGTAAGTGTGAAATTACCAAAAACTGGTATGGCCAAAACTAATACAATATTGTAAAGCTGTTATCCTCCAATTAAAAATAAAAATTAAAAAAAAATTAAAATTTGAACTTAAAAAAAAAAGATCTATCTGAATTCCGGGGAAGTTTGGAAGAGAAGAACGCACTGCTCTGTCTTATCCACGCTGTCCCTCCATCCTGGCTCCATCTTGTCTGAAGGCACCTGCCTGCCTTCCCTTCCCTGCCCTGCCACCAGCCCCCGCCAACAGCAGCAGGCAGCCCCCAGCCTCCCTCCAAAGGCTCAGTGCTGACCCCAGAAAGGTTGAAGCCCATGTGTAGTTCAGTTCTGCTAAAGTGTGTTTTTCCACATCATCAGCCTCTGATTGCCCTGGCTTTGTTATTCCTGGCACTTATTCCAGACCACCCCAGCGGCTTCAGTGGCGCATAGCCCCGGAATTTGAGGAGGAGAGAATGCTTCGAAACCTCCTTAGCTCTTGGCGTCTTTGTCATTAGAAACTCCGCTCCATAAAATTGCCTCATTTGGGTATTTTTTAAATGCCAGGTTCTTCTGTGCCCCAATAAATTTCAGGCCACCACTCTGCATATGCAACTGAATTGCACTCTGATGAAATATAGGAATGATTATATGCCCATATTGGTAGCAGAAGACCACCAAAGACTTCTCTTTTTTATCTTGGCTTAAAATAAAGCCATCCCAGAAGCTTCTGGTAATAGGGTCTATCTTGCTGACCCACATGGAAACTGAGGGCGTGTGGGCAAAGTTAGAATTCTTTCATTCTTTCACAGGAGATGCTAATACTTGAAAACATGAAATCCTTTGTATAGGTTTGTGTTAAGGGGAAGCTGATATATAAGGAAAGAATCAGAGAAACAATACCATTCTCACAAATTATAGACCTCTTTAGAATTGTATTTGATGTGAAATTATAGTCTGTCTCCAACTTCCTTTTTGCAACTGTGAGTTGTTTACTATTTAACTATGCAACCTTAAATTACAGAGAAGTTGGGGGAAAAATCCCTTGTTTGGGACATAGTCTATGCTCATCTTTGAAGATGTCTTGAATTGAGCATCACATAATATTCCTATTAATTATTTTACAGGTTAATTCTAGCCACTTTGTGGTTGCTTGGGTTGTTTTGAAAGTGGTATATTCCTATATAAGAAAAACCTGGAAATTCTGGAAATTTTTCAAAGCTTAAATAAAATGGCAGTGACTTGAAAACTGAAATCAAGGTTTTAACCTTAAAAAAATTCATCATCATTGTTCATTTCCCTGTAGACTTTTCCCAGAATCTGGCAAAGGAAAATTACAGAAAGGTCAGCCAGACTGCAGTTGGGCAGAAAATCTTTAGAGTGTATTATCACAACCGACTAGTCAGACATAAATAACAACAAGGAGTTAGGGATGTGGGAAGGACTTGGCCATCTCACAGTGCCCACCCTGGACCCCAGCTGCTGTGGGTGCCCAGTTGGCAGAAGAGGGGGCTTCTAGGACCACATCCATCACCCAACAGCTGGCAGCCCTGGGAAAATCATCTTCATTTCAGAGGCTTTAGTTCCCTCATCTGTAAAAAGAAATGATTGTTAAGATTCCTCCCAGTTCAAAGAAAGTTCTGATTCTACCATTTTCTGGTTCATTAGCTGACATTGGGGGCTTATAGGAACTCTTCAGGGAAGAAATGAAATTTCACCAGTGTCATGAAAATTTTGAGTCGAGTTCGGCGGTATCCTACACTAGAAACTGATGCCTTAGTGAAAATATATATCAATGCTGCTGCTGCTGCTGCTAAGTCACTTCAGTCATGTCTGACTCTGTGTGACCCCATAGACAGAAGCCCACCAGGCTCCCCCTTCCCTGGGATTCTCCAGGCAAGAACACTGGAGTGGGTTGCCATTTCCTTCTCCAATGTGTGAAAGTGAAAAGTGAAAGTGAAGTCGCTCAGTCGTGTCAGACCCTTAATGACCCCACGGACTGCAGCCCACCAGGCTCCTCCATCCATGGGGTTTTCTAGGCAAGAGTACTGGAGTGGCTTGCCATTGCCTTCTCTGCCTATATCAATGAGGTGGCCTCAAATAGGCAAGGATGGCTCCTGCTCTATTGGACATAGTCAACTTTTAGTCATGGACAAGCTGAGTAGATGGATGGATGGATGAATGGATGGATGGATAGATGTATGAATGGATGGATGGATGAAGTTAAAGAGAGGCAGGAAAGGGTTGAGGAGTGTTTAGAAAGGCAGAAATATGTCTGGAAAAGCTCCATCATTTTCCCTCTCTGACTTATGGTCCAGCAGCCTCCTAATGGCTCTCCATGTCCCCAGCCCCAGCTAGACGATAGGCAGCTTGAGGCTGTGTTCCGTTCCCCATAGTACACAGCATTGTCTGATTAATAGAAACCTTTATTGCCATCAGTAAGATTTCCAAGGCACTTGTGAATCTACAAAGTCATTTCAAATAAGTTTTGTTGAAATGAAGGAAGGCTGCCTTTCTGAAGGCTAGGTAAAAATAGACTTTTAACATCAGAATTCCCATGTGAGTTATAAATTCAATTACATTTTGGGGTTTAAAAAAAAGAGGAGATATTGGTTTTTCATTTCTTCTGCTCAGTTTCCAGGCAACCTTGAACTTGTCAAATAAAAAAGTCTAAACAGAAGACTGTGAGATGTATGACCTTAGATCGAAAACATACCCTTGACTGGCCAGATACACGACTCAGCATGATGACTAGACATTCCTAAAAGGCCAGCCCTCTTTTCTAATATTAGGGGTGTTTTGGGGTTTCTTTTTTTTTTTTGAGTTATTTTAGAAAGAAAACATGGTGTTGTAAAAAACACAGGACTTGGAGTTATATATTCTAGATAACTGGAGTCCTGAGTTTATTGCCATGAGACTGGGAAAAATCACTGAAACTTCTGAGTTTTGGTTTCTCTGTCTCTTAACTGGTTGTGATCCGCCACCCAGCCTGCCTCACAAGGATGCAACGTGTGTGCGATGTGACTGCAAAGTTGACCGAATGATAAAAGATGTCTTTTGTCCCCATCTTCATCATCAGTGTCCCTGGAAGCATTGCCAAAGGGCAGAGAAGGAGAGGCGGGCCCTTGGGACCCCTGCCTGACCCAGGCCTTCAGGAACGTCCCCTTCGCTCCTGTGGGCCGGCCTGCATCCTGCGGTCACCTTCCCGCAACAGAGTTAGAATTGGCTTGGCTGTGCCTTCTTGCCTTCCACCTCCTTAACCCTTGGTCCAATGATGCTCCAACCCACCACACACTTTGGCGCGTGGCCTCTTTTCTAGCTTCTGGGACTAATTTTGGGTGTGCCTTCGGTGACAGCGGGAATGACAGTTACAGCCCAATTCTGGGGTGAGTCAGAGAGGCCTGTGCACAGTTTTGAGCCCTCAGACACCCCAGCTCTGCAGGCGGCCTTTCCATTCCTGTTAACACAGGGAGGGGACAGTGAAAATGGTGAGACTGAGGAAACCAGAAAGCTGTGGAAAGCTCCTGGAGCTGTTAACTTCTATTCGCCTGTTGAGTCTTCAGAATAATTCTGAAGATCACCGGGAGAGAATTTTCTAAAAATTTTATTGAAGAAAGACAAATATTGTATATTAGTGCATGCGTATGGAATCTAGAAAGATGGTACTGATGAACCCATTTGCAGGGCAGCAGTGGAGACCCAGAAGGGGAAGGAGCGGGTGGGATGAATTGAGAGAGTAGCATGGAAACATATACACTACAATATGTAAAATAGACAGCCAGTGGGAATTTGCTGTGTGACTCAGGGAGCTCAACCCTGTGCTCTGTGACAACCTAGAAGGGTGGGATGGGGTGGGACAGGGGAGGGAGGTTCAGGAGGGATGGGAAACATGTATACCTGTGACTGATTCATTTTGATGTATGGCAGAAACCAACACAATAGTGTAAAGCAATAATCCTCCAATAAAATTTTTTTTTTAATTTATTAAAGTATAGTTGATTTGCAATGTTAATTTTTGCTGTGCAGCAAAGTGATTCAGTTATACATATACATCCATTCTTTATTTAATATTCTTTTCCATTGTGGTTTATCCGAGGATGTTGATGATAGTTCCAGGTGAGAATTTCTAAAGGAAGGGAGGGAATGCTGGATTTATTAGAAAGCTTCCTCCTCAAAGAGAGAAGGAGCCTTCTGTCTCCCCACAAAATACGCTGTTTCAGAAGAAAGCTAATGCCTTTGTCTATCATGACAAATAACATGTTCTTTTGTTAGGAATGGAAAACCCCAGATGGCGTGGTGGTAAAGAATCTGCCTGCCAATGCAGGAGACTCTGGTTTGATCCCTGGGTTGGGAAGATACCCTGGGGTTGGAAATGGCAACCCACTTCAGTATTCTTGCCTGGAAAATTCCAAGGACAGCGGAGCCTAGTGGGCTACTGTCCATTGGGTCCAAAGAGTCAAACATGACTGAGCACACTCACACAGAAAACGTGGCCCTTCACTGACAGATGGGGGGATGATTTCTATTATTTTCTGTCCACTGTAAATCAATTCAGATCCCTCACACATTTTGAGAGCATCAGTGGAAGACAAGTCTTCTGAAGAGAGATTTTTCAAATGGCAATTTTAAGCCCTCCAG
Organism: Moschus berezovskii; assembly: GCF_049115385.1. Classification (NCBI taxonomy): domain Eukaryota; kingdom Metazoa; phylum Chordata; class Mammalia; order Artiodactyla; family Moschidae; genus Moschus; species Moschus berezovskii. The sequence continues at coordinate 53,646,720 of NC_142472.1, forward strand.
GCCTTCTCCTGAGGCTGGCTGGACCCCACCTCTGGGATGATGGCTGGACAGCATCCTTCTGGAAGGTTTTGTTATTATGAAAGATCATTCTTTTCCATCCTGACCCTGTGACGCTTATGAGACAGGCCCAATTATTGAACCATATGGCAAAGGGAACTTTGGGTAAACAAATTTGTATTTCATTAAGATGTAACAGCCTCATAAAATGTGATAATTAAAATGTAAATGACAGTAGGTGTGCTTGTTCAAAGCTGGCTTCATACCTCACCAGCTGGTACATCCCAGGTGATTCGCGTTCCGAGGTTCATAGGCAGGTACTATTTTCAGTATTCTCTTCCTTCTGTTTTTTTCTCTTTTCTGATTCATTGATTGGCTGTATTTTACAGACTCTCTTAGGGCGTGCATCTACAAGTACAGTCTACTGAAGGGTTTGTTCTTGTTTTCTCAACGTTTTCTTGTTTACTTGTATGAGTCTCTCCTCCAGGATGGGAGGGAAGAAATAAGAGTGTTTTCCCCATGTAATTCCCATCTCAGCTTGGAATGAGCAAATGCTAAAAGCAGCCTTGCTGTGCAGACGGCTTGCTGGGGAGGTTAGAGTTAAGTTAAGGTGACAGGAGCTGTTTTTCAGCTGAAGGGTGGGCTGGGGGAGGGAGAAGTAAGGTTTCCTCCTCTGCTTCCACCCCATCCCCAATCTCCTCTTTCTTCTTTTTCTCGCCTGTCCCATCTCCCATGGTCAGAGGTGGAGGGAGAGGGCTGGGAAAGGACAAGCACGGGAGGGAGGTTGCCTGGACGAGAGGTTGAAATGCAGGGGCCACTCGGAAGTAAAGGGACTCCTGACTCTGAGCCTCCATCCGGCATGGGACCATCGTCTTTCTTTTCCTTCCTCACACCCCCAGCAGCCTCTGCAGAGCAGTCTTTTTTCAATGCTTAATTGGAATTTAGCTCTAGATTCCAATTAAGGTCCCCTCTGATGGCACGAGACAAGCCCCTGCTGCGGAGAAAACAGACCGAGAAATCCCAGATTAAGGAGGTCACAGAGGAAAGTGCCGATCAGAATGGGGGGCTCACAAGAGCCTTCTTCCTGAGAAAATTATACGAAATGGGAACTATAGAAGTCATCAAATAAAAATTTGGTGATACCACCTGCTCCTAACCAAGAATTAAGATACAGCGCAGGGCACAGGGTGGCTTCAAAGTCAGCTGGGCATTGAGTAATTGGGGGCCATGAGGATGAGCGTGGGATTGCCCTTAAGCCAACAGTGTTGAATGGTGCTACCATAGGCAGTGCAAAGAAACATGAGGTCAGTGTTCCTCCAGCTGAAAAGGGAGAGGTGGGGTCGAAGGCGTCTGAAACACCCTCAGCCTTGCCCCCAGAGGCCACGCTGCCAGCCCGAGTTAGGGCATGACACTTAGCATCCCAAGGACATTGGGGTAATATTATTCTAGCTCAGAGGAGAGAGGCAAGCCAGGCTGATGACCAGATGAGGCATCCCTTGAGTGCTGGGTTTACACTAAGTGAATATGTGAATAAATGATGGCTCACACGTGTGAATGCCAGCAGCCTGGTCCCGGCCCTGTTGGGGAGCATCCAACAGAGGAGCCAAGACAAACATATGTGAAACATTAACACTCGCTCTTGCGTCCCAACCCAGGTCAGCCAGTGGGGAGGGTGTCAGCTTTTACGATGGGTCACCCAGAGGGCTGGTGGAACTTAAGCGTCTTTGTTCTCATTAGCTGAAGCCCACCAAGATTCAGTGGCTTCTCTGGGCCACTGTCATCCATGCGTTGAAAGTGAAGTGTTCGTCTCTCAGTCATGTCCAACTCTTTGTGACCCTGTGTACTGTAGCCCACCAAGCTCCCCTATCCATGGAATTCTCTAGGCAAGAATATTGTAGTGGGTAGACATTCCCTTCTCCAGGGGATCTTCCAGACCCAGGGATCAAACCCAGGTCTCCTGCATTGGTAGGCAGATTCTTCCTCACTAGCGCCAGCTGGTGCCTGCAGCTTTGAGTAAAAGTCCTGCCTTGAATTTATTTGGGCCGTGTTGTTTAGTCACTTGGTTGTGTCCGACTCTTTTGCAATCCCATGGACTGTACCCGACCAGGCTCCTCTGTCCATGGGATTTCCCAGGCAAGAATGATGCAGTGGGTTGCCATTTCCTTCTCCAGGGGCTCTTTCAACCAGGGATTGAACCTGCGTCTCCTGCACTGCAGGCAGATTCTTTATCACTAAGCCACCTGGGCTTCCCTAGTGTATGCATAGAGTAAACTGCAAACATACCTTTTTTCCATATCTACTGACAGCGTAAGGATGTGGGATTGAAGGTACCCTGGGAAAGACATGGAGGTGGAAGCATTTGTGGTTCCAGTGGAAATAGCAGGAGATGTGGCTGCAAGGATGACCTGTCCACTTCAGCCTTCCCTCCCTGGTCCACTCTGATGTCCACTCAGGAATCTCTAAAGCGGGCTTGGGCAATGAACAGGCCAGAGGTTAGCAAGTACTCAGGGTCCCCCCAGTGCCGCTCAGCTCAGAAGAAGGAATCGTCACTTCAATTAAGCTAAAGCACAGAGGGCTGGGCATCTTCCCCTGGGGTCCCAGCACGTCCCCAGCCCCCACAGAGCCACAACCGAACTAGAGCCAGTGCCCAGGGCTTCCATCTCATGGGCCAGTTTGCTCAAGTTTAATTTTGGTCCTCAAGACAAGTTTTCTTTTGACATTTAAAAAATTGCCTTGCCAGTCTATGGGCCCTGAATTTTGTGATGGCTGTGAATGAGTTCTGACAAATTAGGATATCTTTCTGGATCTAGATGGAGATGTAGGAAGATAAATGGTATCTGTCTTCCACGAGAGTCACAAATCTGGCAGAACGTCAGGCCAGGAAGACAAGAAAGAATTCCTGACAGCCACTCCATGGGACAGCCAGCATGGGCTGAGACCCTGGGGCTCTCTGATAAGGCAGACAGAACACAGTGAAAGGTATAAATGAAGCTCACACTCTGGAGTCCTGGGAGACAGCTAGTCACACCCATGAAGGATTCTCCATCTTCTCAGAGATGTCTCATTTACCTGGCAGTCAGTTAGAGGGCCATCTCAAACGTGCATGATGGTGCCAAGACCCAGGAAGGACGTTAGACCACTTCTGAAGAGTTAAAAAAAGATGTCACAAAATCTGAGACAGAGACGTGAATCTTTAGATAGAATTCCAACAAACTTGGTTATCTGGTGTTCAGCTCACAACCCATAAGAAATAATACCTTTAGGAAGAACTCAGAAGTCTTCTAGAGATAAGAACGTGAAAAAAAAAAAAAGGGGAGAAAATTGCAGCCTGAAAGGAGGAGGCAGACAAAGACAAAACCAAACCAAAGCCTAAAAGCAGATGAAAGTCCTCGACAAGCAGAGCGTCCGGGGACCAGTAGCAGAAGAGATAGAAAGTCCTGTCTTCTCAAGTCCCCAAGAGCCCGGCCGTGCCCCATTCCAACCTGGTACGAAAGGAAGATGGGCAACTGGTGGAAGCAACGAGGGGATAAAATACGCTCATCATACTGCGTTTCTACAAATAGCCGATAACTACATTCCTCCAAAGGGAATGTATTTGAAAGGTTTTACTCTGAAGGAATAGATATCTTTATACAAAATGTATTGACTATTAATAAGTCTATTCATCTCGCAGGGCTGTCACAACTGACTGACTTCAACCTGACTTGTTAGCATAATTCATACAAGGTTCAAGCATGTTGTGTGTACCAGGAGTGTTTCCTCTTTAGTGCTGAGTAGTATCCTGTCTCATGGATGCCCCATGCTTTGTTTATGAAAAATATATTCAGGAACGCGGCTTCTCTCCATCAAATTGTACAATGTGGCCGACACAGAGCCGATAGAGGGAGATGATGGCTTCCTCACTCCCGATTCCAGGCCTCCTACCCTGTGCCTTGATCATCTCCCTGCAACTAAGATGAAAGTTGTGGCTTCCTCCACCTGCCTCTGCCGCAGCCACCCCCGCCCACCACACACGCGTACACACGCACGCACACGCACGCACACACACACAGCATGCTGCTCTCCTGCCTGGAATGCCTCTGTCCTCTACACCCTGGAGCTCTCATTCATCTCATAAGACTTTGCCGAGGTTGCATCTCCTCTAGGGATTCTCCCATGACTGATTCGGACTAGATCAAATTCCCCTTCTCTATGATGACTTTACACGCTATGGGTACAGCTGCCATATCATTTACCACAGGACATCACAGCTATTTCCGAGGTTGTCTCCTCAATATGCTATACATTCCTGGAAAGCCAAGGCTTGTCTCTTCCCTTTTATTTTTAAAATTTATTTATTGTTTGGCAGTGCCATTTTGCATGCAGGATCTTTTTTCCCCAACCAGGGATCGAATCCACACCCCCCTGCAGTGAAAGTGCAGAGTCTTAACCACTGGACCCCGAGGGAAGTCCTTGTGTCTCCCATTTTAAAAACCTTTCTCCTCTGCCTGGAACACTGCCTGCCACAATGCCTCACATATAAGTCACTCAATGCAGGATAGCTGTTATCATTTAAAATCAAACAGTAGTAAATCATGGGCAGGAAAGTGAAGTGTTATACAAACCAGTATGAATTATTTATAGACTGGATACTTTTTCTTTTCCATTTCACTTCTTTTCTTTTCTGCTGATTTCTTCCTAATCGAACTTGTTTCCAAACTGCTGATCTTTAAGATTGGAGAGAAAAAAAAGGGTCGGGGGGGGGAGAAAGAAAAGAGAGATAAAGCTAAAGAGAGTGAGGGAGGACGTACTTAGACATACACTCGTGTGTGCTTGCACACACCTTGATAAGCATTTTACACACTGAGATAACCACATTCCATCACTAATTCCCTTACTGCCTTGAGGTGAAGTGTAGAGTCCCGAGTCTAAAAATAGGGCTACAAAGCATATCTCTTTCAACAAGGGGCTTAATGTATTAATGAATGCTTACTGAGTACTTTGAGGATGAAAATTTACACACAAATCCTTACTAGTATTAGCTATGCTCTGTATAATAAGCCTTAGATGTGAAACTTATTATGCAACAAATCAGGTAACATGGCTCAAAAGTAGACAAGCATGTACAAAGTCCATAGTCATCATCCACATTAATCACATATTCAACAACTCCCAAATGCGCACTCCAGACCATCTGGATCATAATCCTTTGTGAGCATTCCAATGTATTATTGGCCCAGCATGGGGCTTTGTGATGTATATTTTAATGTACTTCTAGAAGATTTCCCTTTTTTTTTTTTTTTTGTTAGCTACATTTAAAAGACCTCATTCTGATGTGTTCTTCCAGTGAAGGAAAAAGTTGCCAGCACTAAAAACATATTTCATGTTATAAGATTTGAAATGCTGGATTTTGCCATTATATGTGCATTTTAGAAGGCTTCCCAGGTGGCGCTAGTGGTAAAGAACTTGCCTGTCAACGCAAGGGATGTAATAGATGCAGGATCAATCCCTGGGTCAGGAAGATCCCCAGGAGGAGAGGATGTCAATCCACTTCAGTATTCTTGCCTGGATGGAGAAGCCTGGTGGGCTACAGTCCTTGAGGTCACAAAGAGTCAGAATGACATAGCAACTAAACAACGACAGCAACAACAACAGTATGACTTGAAACAAGTCAGGTAGAACGCCAGGCTCTTTGGAATTCAGCCTCACTCATTTCAGGAAGCCAACCCCACCTTGGGTGACGTCTTGCACTTATTTCTCAGTGTGATATGTGGGTTGCATTGATTTCACCCCCGGCTGTTGTTTATGGAGGCCTTGCTTTTTGTCAGGTTGAGCTCAGCATTTTACAGGCTTGACTCTGAAGCTCCCTTCTGTATACAGGAGGCATCCTGACACCCATTTTGCAGAATCAGGAAGCTGAAGCCCAAATTACACAGAGCTACCAAGAGGCAGAACGTCCATTTAGACCCATTCACGTACATTTTCATTCCCCGCTATGTCAGGGGAGAGACTGCTCTTTGGATTTAAACGTGTGACTTGAACATGTCCTTTAACTTCTGTGAGCATCCATTTTGTCATCTGTACAGTGAAGGTGTAAAAATAGTTAAGCTTTCAGGTCTGTTTTTCTCTGAAATTCTACCAGTGGAAGAGGAGGCAGAGAAGAGACTCCCCGCTGTGGTGGAGCTGTCCATGGTCCTAACAAGACTGGCACCAATAAAATGATAATCAGCTTATCAGAGAAAGAAGCACAAGAAGCAAGAAACGCCTCCGTTAATAAAGATCTCACTGTTATTCTCTGGGTCTCTTAAGTAATTAAGCATGCCATCTCCTGCTGCTGGGTGTCCAGATTATGCTGGGGGCCAAGCCTCTGCAAATTAAAGATGCAGGTAGACGTGCACACACACACACACTCCTTTCTCCCACCCCCAAACCTGAAATGCCTGTGTGTTCCAGCCAAATGATCCACAGCACATTTTGTCTCTATTTTGTATTCTTTTGCCTTGAATTACAGATTCTTTTCCTGGGAGGAAGCAGATGTTCTTGAACCTGATTTTCCAAGCTTAGCCACCCTAAGAACCAAGTGAAATTAATTTAATGAGTTCTCGAAGAAATCAAATAAGTTCCTTTGTTTTCGCACATTTTCATTGCTTTTCTCATTTACGCACACAGATATGTTTCATAAGGAGAAATATACTTACTGTATAAGCAGTAATGGGGCCCCATGCACTATGGCCCGCCAGGCTCCTCTGACTGTGGGATTCTCCAGGCAAGAACACTCAAGTGCGTTGCCATTCTTCTCCAGGGGATCTTCCCAACCCACGGATGGAACCTGAGTCTTCTGCATTGCTGGTGGGTTTTTTATCATCTGAGCCACCAGGCAAGCCCCATTAGGTCCTTTGTTTTCGCACATTTTCATTGCTTTTCTCATTTATGCACATAGATATGTTTTATAAAGGGATATATATTTACTGTATAAGTAGTGGATACAGGAATGTTGAAAACATGAGATGAACATTCAGCCATATTTGCTTCTATAAATCTTTGGCTAGTTGCTAAATTTTGTACCATCACTTCTTATTATTTACCTTATATATAACCCTGATGTATAATTTAACTTGTAAAATGGCATTCATAATAAACCCCTGGTATTTTGAAATCTTTTAACTCCTTGATGACATTTGCAAGGATTTTTAAAAAATAGCAATATTTAAAGGCCTGAGGAGATCTTTTCAAACATATTGAAATAATGTGTCCCATTGAGAATTATTATAAGCTACAACTATGTTAGCTTATAATAGCTCACATAGCTCAGTTGGTAAAGAATCCACCTGCAATGCGGTAGACCTGGGTTTGATCCCTGGGTTGGGAAGATCCTCTGGAGAAGGGAATGGCTACCCACTCTAGTGTTCCAGCCTGGAGAATTCCATGGACTCTATAGTCCATGGGGTCGAAAAGAGTCAGACACGACTGAGTGACTTTCACTCACTCACTTCACAACTATGTTAATGAGAATGTACTGGACTCCAGGAATATAAAATTCTAAAAGCAACAAGTGGTCAGATTATGAGCTGGACACTGCACTTAGTGGTTGCCTGAATCTCTACTTGGATTGTGCATTCACTCGTACATGTGCTTATGTATGTAATTATGGTTTTACACTTTCAAATACACACATACCTTTTTTCTTGCATGCATGTGTGAGTAAGCATACATGACTGACTCTAAGCTATTTGTGTTGTGGAGCCAAGGATGATTCATTGTTCTCCAAACTCTCTTCCTGCGTGATTTGCAAGGGAAAGAAGATCTTCCAAGGGAACGCTTTGAAGATTCTTGGAGCAGACAATGAACCAGGTGACCTCTTAAGTCAAGTCAAGGAAAAGAAGCAGAAACTGTAGTATCTGGTGCTCATCCCAGTACCAAGGGCTAAGGTTGTTCCTTCGGGAGAGGAATCAGTTCAGTTCAGTTCAGTTCAGTCGCTCAGTCGTGTCCGACTCTCCACGACCCCATGAATCACAGCACGCCAGGCCTCCCTGTCCATACCAACTCTCGGAGTTCACTCAAACTCATGTCCACAGAGTCGGTGATGCCATCCAGCCATCTCATTCTCTGTCGTCCCCTTCTTCTCCCGCCCCCAACCTTTCCCAGCATCAGAGTTTTTTCCAGTGAGTCAACTCATCGCATGAGGTGGCCAAAGTATTGCAGTTTCAGCTTTAGCATCAGTCCTTCCAATGAACACCCAGGACTGATCTCCTTTAGAATGGACTGCTTGGATCTCTTTGCAGTACAAGGGACTCTCAAGAGTGTTCTCCAACACCACAGTTCAAAAGCATCAATTCTTCGACGATCAGCCTTCTTCACAGTCCAACTCTCACATCCATATATGACCACGGGAAAAACCATAGCCTTGACTAGATGGACCTTTGTTGGCAAAGTAATGTCTCTACTTTTTAATATACTATCTAGGTTGGTCATAACTTTCCAAGGAGTAAGTGTCTTTTAATTTCATGGCTGCAATCAGCATCTGCAGTGATTTTGGAGCCCAAATAAATAAAGTCTGACACTGTTTCCATGGTTTTTCCATCTATTTCCCATGAAGTGATGGGACCAGATGCCATGATCTTTGTTTTCTGAATGTTGAGCTTCAAGCCAACCTTTTCACTCTCCTCTTTCACTTTCATCAAGAGGCTTTTTAGTTCCTCTTCACTTTCTGCCATAAGGGTGGTGTCATCTGCATATCTGAGGTTATTGATATTTCTCCCAGCAATCTTGATTCCAGCTTGTGCTTCTTCCAGCCCAGCGTTCCTCATGATGTACTCTGCATATAAGTTAAATAAGCAAGGTGACAATATACAGCCTTGACGTACTCCTTTTCCTATTTGGAACCAGTCTGTTGTTCCATGTACAGTTCTGACTGTTGCTTCCTGACCTGCATACAGGTTTCTCAAGAGGCAGGTCAGGTGGTCTGGGATTCCCATCTCTTTCAGAATGTTCCACAGTTTATTGTGATCCACACAGTCAAAGGCTTTGGCATAGTCAATGAAGCAGAAATAGATGTTTTTCTGGAACTCTCTTGCTTTCTCCATGATCCAGCGGATGTTGGCAATTTGATCTCTGGTGCCTCTGCCTTTTCTAAAACCTGCTTGAACATCTGGGAGTTCACGGTTCACGTATTGCTGAAGCCTGACTTGGAGAATTTTGAGCATGACTTTACTAGCGTGTGAGATGAGTGCAATTGTGCGGTAGTTTGAGCATTCTTTGGCATTGCCTTTCTTTGGGATTGGAATGAAAACTGACCTCTTCCAGTCCTGTGGCCACTGCTGAGTTTTCCAAATTTGCTGGCATATTGAGTGCAGCACTTTCACAGCATCATCTTTCAAGATTTGAAATAGCTCAACTGGAATTCCATCACCTCCACTAGCTTTGTTCGTAGTGATGCTTTCTAAGGCCCACTTGACTTCACATTCCAAGATGTCTGGCTCTAAGTCAGTGATCACGCCATTGTGATTATCTTGGTCATGAAGATCTTTTTTGTACAGTTCTTCTGTGTATTCTTGCTACCTCTTCTTAATATCTTCTGCTTCTGTTAGGTCCATACCATTGCTGTCCTTTATCGAGCCCATCTTTGCATGAAATGTTCCCTTGGTATCTCTAATTTTCTTGAAGAGATCTCTTGTTTTTCCTATTCTGTTGTTTTCCTCTATTTCTTTGCATTGATCACTGAGGAAGGCTATCTTATCGCTCCTTGCTATTCTTTGGAACTCTGCATTCGGATGCTTATGTCGTTCCTTTTCTCCTTTGCTTTTTGCTTCTCTTCTTTTCACAGCTATTTGTAAGGCCTCCTCAGACAGCCATTTTGCTTTTTTGCATTTCTTTTCCAAGGGGATGGTCTTGGTCCCTGTCTCCTGTACAATGTCACGAACCTCTGTCCAGAGTTCATCAGGCACTCTATCTATCAGATCTAGTCCCTTAAATCTATTTCTCACTTCCACTCTATAATCATAAGGGATTTGATTTAGGTCATATCTGAATGGTCTAGTGGCTTTCCCTACTTTCTTCAATTTAAGTCTAAATTTGGCAATAAGGAGTTCATGATCTGAGCCACAGTCAGCTCCTGGTCTTGTTTTTGCTAACTGTGTACAGCTTCTCCATCTTTGGCTGCAAAGAATATAATCAGTCTGATTTCGTTGTTGACCATCTGGTGATGTCCATGTGTAGAGTCTTCTCTTGTTTTCTTGAAAGAGGGTGTTTGCTATGACCAGTGCGTTCTCTTGGCAAAACTCTATTAGCCTTTGCCCTGCTTCATTCCATGCTCCAAGGCCAAATTTGCCTGTTACTCCAGGTGTTTCTTGACTTCCTACTTTTGCATTCCAGTGCCCTATAATGAAAAGGACATATTTTTTGGGTGTTAGTTCTAAAAGGTCTTGTAGGTCTTCATAGAACCGTTTAACTTCGGCTTCTTTAGCGTTACTGGTTGGGGCATAGGCCTAGATTACTGTAATACTGAATGGTTTGCCTTGGAAACGAACAGAAATCATTCTGTCATTTTTAAGATTGCATCCAAGTACTGCATTTCAGACTCTTTTGTTGACCATGATGGCTACTCCATTTCTTCTAAGGGATTCCTGCCCACAGTAGTAGATATAATGGTCATCTGAGTTAAATTCACCCATTCCAGTCCATTTTAATTCACTGATTCCTAGAATGTCTATGTTCACTCTTGCCATCTCCTGTTTGACCACTTCCAATTTGCCTTGATTCATGGACCTAACATTCCAGATTCCTATGCAATATTGCTCTTTACAGCACCGGACCTTGCTTCTATCGCCGGTCACATCCACAACTGGGTATTGGTTTTGCTTTGGCTCCATCCCTTTATTCCTTCTAGAGTTATTTCTCCACTGATCTCCAGTAGCATACTGGGCACCTACCGACCTGGGGAATTCCTCATTCAGTATCCTATCATTTTGCGCGTTGATACTGTTCATGGGGTTCTCAAGGCAAGTATACTGAAGTGGTTTGCCATTCCCTTCTCCAGTGGACCACATTCGGCTGTGGTCCATGTGATCAGATCGACTAGTTTCCTGTGATTATGATTTCAGTGTGTCTGCCCTCTGATGCCCCCTTCGCAATACCTACCATCTTATTTGGGTTTTTCTTACCTTGGGCGTGGGATATCTCTTCACAGCTGCTCCAAGAAAGCGCAGCCGCTGCACCTTACCTTGGATGAGGGGTATCTCCTCAAGGCTGCCCCTCCTGACCTTGAACGTGGAGTAGCTCCTCTCAGCCCTCCCCGCGCAGCCACCGCCTATTGGACGTGGGGTAGCTCCTCTCGCCACTGGCCCTGGCCTCAGGCGTGGGGTAGCTCTTCTCGGCCGCGCCTCTTTTGCATGGCTGGTGTCTCCCGCGTCTGCGCCGCCGGGGCCGGCGTCTCCTGTCTTCAATTCACGCACAAAAGAAAAGGACTGAGGGCTGGGAGGAGGCATGAAGGCAACAGAAAGCTCTTTGGGCTCCTAGAGAGTTTGCAGCTCTGGGAACGTTGGCAGCAGACCCCTGGGAAGGGGCAGAACCACCCTGAAGGTTGTGGCAGAAACAACTGCCAGGAAATGGAGGTGCCCAGGGTTCTGGGGCTGTACCCAGGCCTGGCTGGGAATGGCTGGTGCAGACTGAACGCATTCCTCAGGAGGCTGTGGGGACCTATGGAACAGCTTTATTTTAGCTGTGTTGGGGGAAGCAGTGACAGCCTCTAAGTCACTTTTTCCACATTGTTTATATTTACTTATAGACCCTGATGCTGGGAAAGGTTGAAGACAAAAGGAGAAAGGGATGGCAGAGGATGAAACGGTTAGATAGCTTCTTTGACTCAATGGACATGAATTTGAGCAAATTCTGGGAGGCAGTGAAGGACAGGGAAGCCTGGCGTGCTACAGTCCACGGGGTCGCAAAGAGTCAGACACAACTGAGCAACTGAACAACACAAAAATTTTTAATTTGTAAGTATGTTATAGAATATAGTCAACAGAGAAAGACTAGAATGACATTTTCCATCACGCTCAAACCTGGTTTCCTCTTCCATTCTCCAGAAATAACCACCATTTGTTCTTGCATATTGAGGAACATTTTTCCTCAAACTGACTGAAACTTTGTTTCATTGACTGAAACTCAATGAGAATATAAGTTTTAATATTGCCTTAAAAATAAAGAAACATAAAAGAAACATCAGAAATATCTAGAATTTAGGCAATACAAAATGGCCAATGAAATGAAGAGCTTCCAGGGGATTTCCCTGGTGGTTCAGTGATTAAGACTGCTTCACCTTCCGATGCAGAGAGGCAGGTTCAATCCTTGGTCAGGAACTATATCCCACATGACTCTCGGCAAAAAAACCATAACAGAAAACAGAAGCAATAATATAACAAATTCAATAAAGAATTTTAAAATAGTCCACAGCAAAAAAAAAAAAAAATAATAATAATCTTAGAAAGAGTTTCCCTTGAGATGCTGGAAACATTTATTCTGTAAGCCCAGCCTCATAAATTCAACATGTCTCAGTGGAAGGAAAATGGAATGAAAGCTTTGGACCTAAATGACTAATTGATGTGGCTCCATAGTGTTTCCCTAAAGACAGACAGAAACATCTCAGCCCTGAGCTTGTGTCTACAAAGGAGGTGTCTGCCAAGGTCTAAGCTCTTGTCCCTAAAGGCTGGTTAGTCTTCCACACCAATGACTTGAGGTGGGCGAGAGCCAAACAGCTGGCACCCACTGCGGGTGACCTGTTAACAGTTTATCAGGAGAATGGTGTTGGAAGATTTTTGTAAAACAGGATTAAATCCCCTGGTTTGCAGCACTTCACAAAGCAGATGTGATTCCTCAGGCACAGAATAGACAGCAAGGCCTCCATGTGCTGCTTAAATCCTTCCTCGTGCGTTTCTATGGAACCAGATTGTCAGGACCTAATTCCATGACTCAGGTGCTCTGAATGTTCTGTAATCTGGTAAATGGTACTTTCAGGGCCCAAAGAGTTCACACAGCTTCCCTGTGGCTCCTGCCGAGGGGAGGAATACTTGGCACCCAGTATTTTGTTCTTTTGACCAGATCGATAAGACCCAGGACTCAGCTTGGGTGACTGAGCAGGTCTCCAGAGGCTCAGGATAGGGGCTGGACTCCTTCACGCCTGTGGAGTGAGTAAAAGTCAAATGTTGCAGGAAAACTCTTGGCCCCTTTTTTGGAACTGCATCTTTTTTTTTAAATTGGAGGATAATTGCCATGAAATTAAAAGATGCTTGCTCCTTGGAAGAAAAGCTATGACTAACTTAGCAATTTAAAAAGCAGAGACATCACTTTGCCAACAAAGGTCTTTATAGTCAAAGCTATGGTTTTTCCAGTACTCATGTATGAATGTGAGAGTTGGACCATAAAGAAGGCTGAGCAAAGAATTGATGCTTTTGAACTGTGGTGTTGGAAAAGACTCTTGAGAGTCCCTTGGACTGCAAGGGGCTCCAACCAGTCCATTCTAAAGGAAATGAGTCCTGAATATTCATTGGAAGGACTGATGCTGAAGCTGAAGTTCTAATACTTTGGCCACCTGATGGGAAGAGCTGACTCATTTGAAAAGACTGTGATGCTGGGAAAGACTGAAGGTGGGAGGAGAAGGGGACGACAGAGGATGAGATGGTTGGATGGCATCACCGACTCAATGGACATGAGTTTGAGCAAACTCCGGGAGATGGTGAAGGACAGGGAAGCCTGGCGTGCTGTAGTCCGTGGGGTCGCACAAAGTTGAACACAACTTAATGACTAAACAACAACAAATTGCTTTACAATGTTGTGTTAGTTTCTGCTGTGCGATGAAGTGAATCAGCTGTATGTATACATATATCGCCTCCCTCTTGGACCTCTCTCCTACCTCACCCCGCATACCACCCCCTAGGTCATCACAGAGCACCAAGCTGAGCTCCCTGTGCTATACAGCAGCTTCCCACTAGCTCTCCATCTGTTTTACACATGGTAGTGTATCTATGCCAATGCTGCCCTCTTGTCCCCTCTCTTACAGGAGCGCCCTGAGCACCCCTGGCAGGACTCTTGGACAAGCTGGTCACCACGTGTCCTGAGTGTTCCTGATGCCGAGGGCCGCTGGAGGGGAGTGCTCTAGGCTTTCTCTCTGTTGCCGATGCTCAGGCAGTCGGTTCACAGCAAGTTTGAGCAAGATACTTCTTAGACATCATTTGGCGGTCAGATTGGTCTTGGACTAACACAGTTTTAAATCAAAGGATTTGTTCACAGAAATGACTAGTTGGGGATCATGTTGATCTTGGTGGGAGGAGGATGGGTCTACAACCTGCAGCCCTGAGCTTGCTCCTGGACAGCACTGTTATGTGGGGGCAGCATGAAGGATTTAGAAAGAAGAAGAACCTCCTCACCAGTAAGCCTCATAAAAAGGGGAGAGGGCCCCAGGATAAATAAACCTTCTCCTAACCATTGGCCTCCAGGCTGAGAATCAGGTCGATCTATTCACCTGTGAAGTAGGAGGGCTGGCAACAAAAACACAATCCAGGCCCTGCCCTTGAGGGAGCGACAGTTACAACTTATCAGACGGGAGGGTTTGTTCCACTCACAGTCCTGGCCCGCTGTGGGCTCTGAGGACACAGGTTTTAACGAAGGAGGCAGGAAGAAGTCACAGGATGTGCCTGCGGGGGTAGGGGGTGGGAGGTAAGGTCAAGGAGGGTTTTAAGAAGCATTTGTGGGAACTTCCCTTGTGGTCCAGTGGTTAAAACTCCCTGCTTACAATGCAGGGGACTCAGGTCTGATACCTTGTGGGGGAGCTAAAATCCGACATGCTGTGCAGTCTGATTAAAAAACAAGCAAAGAAGAGTTTGCAGCATTTGGGGAAGCACATTTGACCAAGTGGATAGATCGAGTTTGAGAGTCCTGGCCCTGGAGTCAGGCAGGCCTGTTTCATTTTCTGACCACTGCATGCACTCTGTGATCATGGGCAAACTCTGAAGTATTTCTGAGCCTGTTTCCTCATCTGTAAAGGGATCAATAATACCAAGCTTGGAGGATTGTTCTACAAATCAGAGGAGATAACACATGTGAGGCCTTCGGTCTTCCCAACTTGGGGCTCAAACCCAGTCTCTCACACTGACATACCCATGGATCTGGCCACTTGTGCATCTACCAAGAGCAAGAAGGCTGGAAGGGGGCAAGACCACCTCAATAGAGCCTTGTAGGGCAGTGTCTGGGCTCTGACCTAAGTCCAGAGAGAACCAGTGAAAGGTCTGCCTGGGTAGGGGTGAAGGTAGGGGGGAGGGGGGAGGGGAGGATCCATCTCTACTGGCAAGTGTTAACGTGTAAACCCAAGTGGTGGTGGTGGTGGTGGTTTAGTCACTAAGTTCTGCCTGACTCTTGTGACCCCATGGACTCTAGCCAGCCAGGCTCCTCTGTCCATGGGATTCTCCAGGCAAGAATACTGGAGTGGGCTGCCATGCCCTCCTCCCGGGGGATCTACCTGACCCAGGGATCAAACCCACATGTCCTACATTGGCAAGTGTATTCTTACCACTGAGTCATCAGGGAAGCCTGTAAACACAAGGAAGCACAGTTATTTGCTGTGGGGTCCTCATGAGATTGCAAGGAGGAAGGCGACCAGCTCAGAAGTCCTTGCTCCTTGGCTCGCCAGAGCTCGTGGTTGTTTGCTAGCTCTGCACATGTGTGTCTTCACATGGAGGGGCGTTTGCCTGTGCTGGGCTTGAACTGGGTGAACGGAGCGGAGGTGAAGTTTCAGGATGCTGGCCGGGGGATGCACACAGTGGACTGTCCTTGACTGGCCTCCTCCGCTCATACTGTGTCCCCGACTTGTTCCCAAGGAGATCTATGAAGCCTCTTATTTTCCACTTCCAAGTTTTCTGTAATCCAGGAGAATAAGATGTGGGAAATACAAACGCTGACTAGGGCCAAGAAACAAACACAGAAACCTCTCCAAAGCGGGAGCTCACCGAAGGCCAGGTCTTGGATCCTGGAGGAGTTGCGGTTTCTCAGTTTCTCCCTCTGTACAATAGGGAGAGTGCTCCCTACAAATGAGGACTCGCAGGAGCACGGAGCTGGTGGGAGGTGCTCAGTCTGTGGAAACTGAACTTGACATCGATAGCGAAAGAGACCCCAGCTTAACCCACCAACGGGAATTCAGAAGAGGGCACTCCAGACGGAAAAGCAACGACTATAGCACCTCTTTCCCTCTGTCTCTTAAAAAACAAATTCCATTCAGAGCCTGCTCTGTGCAAAATTTCAAAACAGACGAAATTTCTTTTTGTCTTTCACTACCCTTATTTAAAAGAAAACCCATAGCATAAAACTTCCCTTCCTAACTGTTTTAAAATTCGTAGTTCAGTAGCGCTAAGCGCGTTCACACCATGGTAGAACCAATCTCCAGTACTTTTCCAGCTCGCAAAAGGGCAACTCCATATCAAACACGGACGCTCCACCCCCGCCCCCAGAGCCTGGCAACCACCATCCTACTCTCTGTCTCCACGAGCTTGACCCACTCGATACCTCATGAAAGTGGAATCGTGTCGTGTTTGTCTTTCTGTGACTGGCTTATTTCACTGAGCACAATGTCCTCCAGGTTTGTCTATGTCGTGCGCCAGGATTTCCTTCCTTTTGAAAGCCGAGTGGTATTCCACTGTATGGATGGACCACTTTTCCTTTATTTGTTCACTCCCTACAGGAAACTTGGGTTGCTTCCACTTTTTGGCTGCTGTGAATAATGCTGCTCCAGACATTGGTATCGGAGAAGGCAATGGCAAGCCACTCCAGTGCTCTCGCCTGGAAAATCCCATGGATGGAGGAGCCTGGTAGGCTGCAGTCCGTGGGGTTGCTAAGGGTCGGACACGACTGAGCGACTTCACTTTCACTTTTCACTTTCACACATTGGAGAAGGAAATGGCAACCCACTCCAGTGTTCTTGCCTGGAGAATCCCAGGGACGGGGGAACCTGGTGGGCTTCCATCTATGGGGGCACACGGGATCGGACACGACTGAAGTGACTTAGCAGCAGCAGCAGCAGACATTGGTATACAAATAACTCTCTCTCTTCTCCCTCCCTCTGTCTCCCTCTCCTTTCTGATTTGTAATCCAAGTTTCTGGTGATTTCACCCTTTACTCTACACTCTGTCATCAGGAAACGAGATCTGAGAAATCATTAACACCTTGGTGCAAATGTACTTAATGTGTTACCTCTAAAAGCGAGTGTCTGAATTTTAACAAGAGGACTAAACGGGAAGGCACACAAAATGAATATCAAACTGCTGAGTTTCAGGGCTGAGGTCCCTGAGTGGGGACTGTGTGGGCCCGTGGACCGCACCCCGCCTCAGAATGTCTCAGAGCTGACTTCGAGTTCTCCCCCAGTGAATACACCGCTTTGTTCCAATCAGGACAGAATTTCCTTGTCTTATGAGCCAGTTCCAAACTGAGTCCTTCCGAACCATCACACTCATGGAGGACATCTAGAAATTAAACATGTACCCTCTTAATCGTTTCATTTTATACCAGGAGGGAAAATCCTTTCAAAAGACTCTTCCGCTCAAATCATGGCTCAGGTCAAAGCCTGCAACCCTCCTCCATGCCGGGCCCCAGCCTCACTCTACCATCTCAGGCGTGGGAGCTCCCGCCTGCGTCTGATCCCCGCACTGCAGCTTTACTAATCTCCTTCTATCATCTTTTCCCCTGACGGCCTCCAGCTTGGCTCTCCACACCTGTCAATTCACCCGTCTCCCGTTGTCAACTACTACGCCTGTGTTGCTGCCGGAAACGCACACCCTCCCACAGCCCAAGATGTGCGACCTAGGAGATATTTTTCCTCCTACAGACTTTAAACTCTGTGTTCTCAGCAAATGTTAATCAGCTGCAGGAATTCATGGCTGTTCAATGAAATCTCGCTCTTCTCTCTTCAATTGTAGCCTGTCAGCTTCAATCAGCTGCGGAGCCCTGAGTGTTTCCTTTTGTAATGCCTCTCACATACACCACCCCCCTACACACACACACACTCCTATCCTCTCTGCATGGTCTGGGGGGTGTGGGCTTGCTGGGAAAATAATGGCTGATTATATCAACAGTGGAGGCAAACGCAGAATCTGGAGGCATGGCTGTGCCTAGTTACTGAGCGTCAGGGTGGCTGACCGAGCATCAGGTGAGTGCGGACTGGTTAGCAGAGGTGAGGGTGGCAGGGCCTGAGGGTGGCTACTAGGTTCAGGAACTAATGCAAAAGTGAGACCAGGAACCAGGGACCCAGGGAGGACCTCGTTCCTGGAAATACCTTTCTGCCGGCTGCTTTTGGAAAAAAATGAGTAGGCCACTCAGCTGTGTTTTGGGGATCATGTCCTTTGTTTACGACTCCCCATTCCCAGTTAAACCTCTCATGGTATTTAACAAATACCTCCCTGGGACCACTTACGTTAGAGTCTCTGAAGATGGGCAGCCCAGCAACTGCCCAGGTGATGGTCGAGAAGTCAGAATTAAGCACTGCTTGGTCATCTCCCCCATCATCCATCCTCCACGCTACTTCCAGCTGAACCTTTCAGGGCCGATGCTCTGGAACCTTCTGTGGCTCTCCTTTTACTTCTGAGCTAAACAGGTTCCTTGTCCCGCTGTTCAAGACACAGTGGGGCGTCCTTGCCTAGCCCGCCTGCACTCTGGCGTTCTCCTGCAATGTCCTTGGATGTGGTGGGTCAGCCTGGCTGACTCCAGCTGTGCAGAGGCCCTGGGAGGGATGAATGGGTCCAGGTAAGGTACAGGTGTGGGAAGGACAGCCACCCGGAAGGCAGAGCACAGTGTCTGAGGCCTTGTGAGCGAACACACTGAGGCCCGGAGCAGGCTTGGAGGGGTCCCGTGAGAGGGTGTGTGGAAATGTTCAAGTTGCAACAGACAGGAAGTCTGCAGACCAGAGCGGGCTCCCAACCATGAACCTGTGGGCTTCCAGCCCTGGCAGGATTACCTGTCAAGCCCAGATGGGTGCTGAGAATAAGGTGGAACATCGGTCCTGGCCCCAGTCCTGCTCCATCCCGCTGTTTCATAATCAGCACTCAGAAGTCTGCCACCCACACCTGCTCCCAGGGCAGCTCTGAATCAGGTTGAACTTACCACGTCCTCTGCCTCCTCTGGACGACGTTGATAATCCTGAGCCCCTAAACACCTCTGCTGCCTCTTCATCCTGTGTTCCATCAGTTCCAGGGCCTTCTTCCCTGCTTCAGACCCCAAACAACCCCTTCCCCCACCCACGTGCTTTGCACCCAACTCCCTATTAGGAGATGATAAATCAGGCTATAGACAAATATTTATTGATCCAGACAGATGTTTGTGTCGGTGCTAAGTGATAAAAAGCAGATTGCAAGAGAGTTTGTATCTGTGCAATAACCCCAGGGGTGTGGTATGTATGTGCAGAGAGAGTCTTTCAGGAAACTCAGCCATATGTTATGAGTGACTGTCTCGGGGTGGGAGGTGGTGATATTCTGGAAGTCTTTTACTTTTCTTCTTTCTCTCTATCATCTGATTATTTTACAGTAAAGAAGTATTGTGTTTTTAGTAAGAAAAACAACCAAAAGACAGTATTTTTATAAATTAAAAATGTAAGGTATTTCCAAGAGTCCCGATTCTCTGACGCAAGGGTGAGGTCAGCTGTGAGCCCTGGCCCCAGAGTAGAGTCAAGCCAAGTCCCCAGGTGTGGGGCCCAAGCTCCCTAGGGCAGGGGAAGGGGTGCTTAAGACTGTGACTGTTATCAGCTAGCCTGGTTTTTATCCAGCCCATCATCTCACAGTTGTGCAATCCTGGGCCAGCTGCTTAACCTCTCTGTGCCTTGTTTGTCTGATGAAAAAAATGGGATAAGATTGTTTTATGGATAATCTTAGGAGTATTTTGAGGATTAAATGAATTATTTATGTAACAAGTACTTTGCATGGTGTCTGGTAGGTAGTAAGTAAGCAATCAATGTTAACTCCTATGGGGAGAAGGCAGACAGGATTGGGTGGGGGTGTGTGGCTGACCTGGCACTCCAACACCATTTGGGTTCCTCCTTTTTATATCTCTAAAGTCCCGCCTAGCCTTTCATTCTTTTTTTAAAAACAGAAATTTAGTTCATTTTCTTTTTTTGGCCAAGCTGCCCTGCATGCAGGATCTTAGTTCCCTGACCAGGGACTGAACCCGTGCCCTCGGCGGTGGAAGCACAAAATCCTAACCGTACAGGACTGCCCGGAAAGTCCTCAATCTAGCCGTTCAACTCCATCTCAAACCTCACATCCTTTACTCAAGATTTCCTTTTCTGAGCCTCTGACCTGGAGTGACTCCACTCTCCTCTGCATCTGTCTGTTGCTCTGAATCAGGTTCCCTGAACGTGCCTCCCTTCTGTCAGTTGACTGGGCACTTGTTTCACTCCTTTTGGGAACCATATGCCAGGAAACTGTGCCATGCCTTCCATGAATTATCTGAGTTGAATCGCACGTTTTGAAGACAATCAGTTTGTCCTACAAAAATGCTACTTGGAATCTCCCGGCTGGGCACCTGTGAGATACTGACCTTCACTGCTTCATGGCAGCTGTCCTTCACCTGTTGCTTCACACCTGTGAGGAAGATTAATTGCACATTCAAAACATGATCTTTGGGGAAAAAATATATGACCTTTGGTTATGTGTAAAGGCTCATCTTTTCAACAAGTTCCATCATTAACTTTATTCTCTGCAAGGTCAGTTGTAAGCAGCAGCAATGCCATTTGGATGGATGGACCTAGGGATTATCATACTAAGAGAAAGACTTATATCTTTCTTATGATATCACTTATATGTGAAATCTAAAATGTGAAACAAATGAACATATCTACAAAACAGAAACAGATAGGTATACAGAAGAGATTTGTGGTTGCCAAGAGGGAGGGATGGATTGGGAGTTTGGGATTAGCAGACATAAGCTATTACATGTAGGATGAATATACAACAAGGTCCTGCTGTAGAGCACAGGGACCTCTATTCAGTATCCTGAATATAGTGATACACCGTAATGGAAAAGAACGTGAACAAGAAGCCATATACATGTACGAGTTCTCACTTTGCTGTACAGCAGAAGCTAACACGTTACTATAAATCAGCTATACTTCAATAAAATAAAAAACAAAACAAAAACAAAACCTGCCAGTGAGAAGTAGTTGTCGAGGTGGGCACCTCTTTGCCCGAAGCTGTGTCAGCCTCACACACTGATGTGAGGATGAGGGTTCAAGGCCACACATCGAGTGTGTTTCATCTGGGGTAACCAGCCCTCCCCACCTCCCCCTGCCCAAAGCCCATTGAAAGCTAAAACCCAACAGTAACGGTTGTTGTTGCCCTGGGCATAGACCAGGTGCTCAGCAAATGCTTATAGATTGGTGGCCTGTGACATTTATTTAGTGTCACTTTTGGGAAGGCAGTGAGTAGATTGTACAGCATGAGGAGCCTACAGATTTAACGAGATAAAGAATTTCTGGATTGGGCTAAAAGGTTGGAGTCTGTAAAGTAGGCAAAGAAAATGAAGACAGGAAGGGGAGTAGCACAGGGCTTTAGGGTGTAATGGCCCATGGGTCCCTGTGTTGAGGTCTGAGCCCCACTTCTCTGAGTCACATCCAGGCAGTGGCATGCTGGGGTGATACGGAGGTGGTGGGATGGGATCTGCCCTGACTTTGACCTGGGTCTTTGTTTTTCTGGAAGCATTTCACCTGGGCTCTTGGGACCCCTCTGTGCATGTGGGAGAAAGTGAAGCATGGATGAGTGGATGGATGGATCTATGTTTGCTTAGTCTGAAAGCAAATCTGGAAAACTCTGTGGGTCAAATGGGAAAAGGTGTTGGAAATGAAGATGGATTATTTATTGACTCAGAAGACCTTTAGCTTCCAGTTAGAATTGAAAAAATACAATAGAGATCATTCAAAGAGACAATGACTTCATTTTGAATCTGGTCCAGAGTTGGTCCATAAAGAAAACTGAGCACCAAAAAATTGATGCTTTTGAACTGTGGTGTTGGAGAAGACTCTTGAGAGTCCCTTGGACTGCAAGGAGATCCAACCAGTCAATCCTAAGAGAAATCAGTCCTGAATATTCATTGGAAGGACTGATGCTGAAGCTGAAGTTCCAACACTTTGGCCATCTGATGCAAAGAGCTGACTCCTTAGAAAAGACCCTGATGCTGGGAAAGATGGAAGGCAGGAGGAGAAGGGGATGACAGAGGACAAGATGGTTGGATGGCATCATTGACTCAATGGACATGAGTTTGAGCAAGCTCCAGGAGATGGTGAAGGACCGGGAAGCCTGGCTTGCTGCAGTTCATGGGATCACAAAGAATTGGACACAACTGAGTGACTGAACAACAAAAGAACTATCACTATTGCATGGGGGCCAGTGGGGGGATTAATAGATTCATGTAATAGTAATAGATTCATGCAGTGGCAAATGTCAGATCTAAACACCCAATTCTAGGACAAGGAGGAGAGGTGGTATATGGACTCCAGGTGGAACGATGGGGAAGCACTAAACAAGAGAGCCCCCCCTGTCCCAGGAATTACAGAAAGACTGTGTGGCACTGTTGGTTTCCCCAGCCTGGCTGAGCCTGACCTCTTCTCCTGGTTTCCACTGACAATTGAGTGGAAAACGGCTTTTACAGGGCTGTTATACTGCAATAATCTATAAGTCATTAACTGTAGCTATATTTAAGCCTGCCAGAATCAATCTCTAAGATCCCAGCAATTGTTATTGACATAAAGGCTAGTTACGCAACAAATCCTTAAAAAACAACGATTCTAGATCTGGGACTGGGGATTGGCACTGCCCTCACCTTCCAATTCTGCTTTGTTTCCTGGGGCTGGATGTAACTCCCCCCGCCACACCATCATATCCTTCTTAAAAGACTCTGCCATTGGAGGGTGTTACAAGCAAGCCTGTGGTAGATCATAGATCTTTTGCATATACTTGGGCAGATACAAGATTAGAAACTGCTGAATACAGTATAAGCTGAAGCCAATGTTTTCCAGTTAGACTTTATGAATGATGCTGTGATGTGCTAAACTGTGTCTCCCCGAGTCTCATGTATTGAAGTCCCAAACCCCAGTACCTCAAAATGTGTCTGTATTGGAAGATGCAGTCACTAAAAAGAGGGTTAAGTTGAATGAGCCCGTTGAGGTGGGACCCTAATCCAAGATGACCCGTGTCTTCATAAGAAGAGGATGAGACACCAGGGGGCTGGTGTATTTGTTACTGGAGCTAATATCCAGGATAAAAAGTAGGTGTGAATAGTGCACATTTCTGATCAGGATTGTAGTTTGTTTGTTTGTTTTTCCTGTATTTTATATAGAAAATATATTTCTATATCTTAAAATTTTACAAATGAATTGGTTTGGTAATAGTGGGAGAAGAGTTAAAAGGCAATGATAATGAAAACACAATGCTGGCCAGCCAGAACACCTCTGCTGGGTATATGTGGGTGTCCAGCTCCCATCCTGGTTTAACCCCAGATGGCAGGAGAGGAGCCCGGATGGCAAAGAAGGGGCGGGAGGCCTGGCTCCTGACGCAGCCGCCCCCTCAGCCTCTCATCCCGCTTGGTACCTTACAAGGATGGTTGTAGATCTTTACTTATCCAGCTCCATGTTCCTATCAGCTAAACATCTACCCTGCGAACCTTCAGGAACCCTTTCTACATTCCAGGTGCCACTGTTTCTTCTGAGCCACTGAATTCTTTTTATTTAATCAACTTTTGAGTCATTCTTCTTTAGGTTGGCAGCTAGGAAACTCAGAACCAAATAAATGGTCCACCTTTAACTATTCTTTGTGATTTCACCCTCATCTCACAATGTCCAGGCCTCATGTTTGTTCTTCAATTTCCTTGTTAGTTTTTTTTTTTTTTTTTAAGATTTATTTGTTTCTGGTTGCACTGGCTCTTTGTTGGTGCATGTAGTTTTGCTCTGGCTGCAGCTAGCAGGGACTACTCTTCACTGTGGTGTGCGGGCCTCTCATCGTGGTGGCTTCTCTTGTTGCGGAGAATGGGCTCCAGGCACTCGGGTTTCAGTAGTTGTGGCACGTGGACTCAGTAGTGGCAGCTTCTGGGCTCTAGAGCACAGGCTTAGTTGCTCCAAGGGCTTAGTTGCTCCAAGGCATGTGGAATCTTCTCGGATCAGGGAACAAACCAGTGTCCCTTGCATTGCAAAGCAGATTCTTAACCACCGAACCACCAGGGAAGCCCTCCTCATTAGTCTTTTTATTTTACCTTGTTTTGTGGAATATATGTTATGACATCCTTTAAACCTTCTTTGTAATCATATAATGTGTAAGTAAATTATTTGACTACGTGAATAGGACCTGCCTCAGTTTGCCTCCTGCCTCATTTCTGTATAACTTTTCCACACCTCTCTCCCATGCCTACACTGACATGGGTGTGCACACGTACACACATTCCATGTACATCAGCTTTCTGGGTCTGTCCGGAGTTAACAGTGATATTTACCTGAATTCACCATATACCTGGTACCTTTGCTTTTGGTACAGCTTTGCCTACAGGCGGCTCTTTGCTCGAGCTTACTGATTCCTGCTCATCCTGAGTCTCCTCCTCAAGAAGGCTTTTTGCATCAGTTTCCCTTTTTCAGCCTCTCTGCTTAAGATGCTTCTCATAGAACCTTCTGGAAATGTGTGCACACTGCCTGCCATAGTCCACTTGCTTCTCCTGATATTCTCGACTAAACTGTAAATTCCTCAGCAGCTGAGACTTTTAATTTTTTAAACATTTTCATTAAGTGCAAGTAAAATGCTCCCAACTCTTGTCCACATTGGAATGAGAGACAAAACAGAAACCAGCAAGGACACCTCAGAGAACAGACCTTTGTTTGGGTGAATTAAGACAGTCTGTGTAGGTTTGGTGTAGTCATTCAGTCTTCTGTTAGTGTCAATCAATGACGCTATCTAAAATCGCTTGATTTCCCCTGGAGAGTAAGGTTTCACTCTATTAATAGCTGTCATAATAGATCACTTGGTTTAGCGCACTGACCTCATATTCAGTTTTGCAGAGAGATGGTTCAGGTTTTCAGATTCTAACAAGTCAACCTCTGTGCCTGTATATAACATATACATACATACACGTATATGTTTAATTGAAGTTTAGCTGATTTACAATGCTGTGTTAGTTTCTGGTGTGCAGCAAAGTCATTCAGGTACACATATACAAGTTCCCTGTGCTATATAGTAGGACTTCATTGTTCATCTATGCACCAATATATTTTTTAAAAATTGCCTTTATTTCTGTTTTTCCTCTTGCAGAAAGGAACTACTGAGTAAACGGTATAGATAGATTTTATTTGTTATTTATTTTTTTGGCCTCACCGCGAGGCATGCAGTTTCCTTATTCCCCATCCAGGGACCCAACGTGCGGCCCCTGTAGGGGAAGCGCATTGTTAACCATTGGACCTCCAGGGAGTCCTTACACCAGTGTATTTTTGATTGTAGATTTCTATCTTTTCGATCTATACAGGACCCAGTGAATTTCCTTAGTGTTCACTGTGAAACTCCAGATATGTCTTCCAGCCTGCCCTTTCTCCAGCCTCCTCTGTTTATAATAACATCCTCCTGGTCCTCCTCAGAAACTTGAAACCTTGACTCCATCCCTGACATTTTAACCTCCTCTCTTCCTCCTTCCAGACCAGGGCTAAACCCCGAGGGCCAGACCACTGTCCACGCCCCACACCTGCCATTCCTCTCTGTTCCCTCTGCTGTGTAACCCATTTGAATCCTTGTTACCTGTCATAACTGTGAGAACTCAATAACTCACCTCTGACCCCTCCTCTCCAACCTACCACCCCTCCAGAGGACAGAAGTCCTCCCGCAGCACAAGCGCAAGCCCTTTCAACCCTTCCCTGGGTCGCTGGCCAGTTTGCTTGCTCGCACTTGGGGCTAGACAGACCGACTGTCTCCAGTGGGTCCTCGCCATCTTTGCAGTGACGTCTGAATTTCTTAGCAAGACCTTAATGACTCAGTGGAGATAAGTCCTAATCTCTTCCTCTGGCTTCTCCAGCACTTCTTCACATTTTTTCCCAATCTGCCATTTCCAAAATGACATTTACCCTCAAAGTGTCAACTTGAAGGTTATCTCTTCCATGCTTCCACTCAAATGAATCTATATCCACCTCTACGATGTTCCAAAGGAATTTAATTTATAACTGACTTCTCCCCTAGAACTAAGTACCTTTCTTCTCCCCTAGAACTAACTACTCTTCTTCCTTGACTTACAAGGTTTGAATTTGATAACATGCCTGGGTTTCCCTCCCGAGACGCTGCTCGTGGGCAGGAAGGAACACGACTCTTGGCTTGGCATCCTTCAGAACACCTTGCAACTTATGTCTCCTTTTAGAAAGGTTGTTGAATATCATTAGTGCTTTGCAGTAACTAAGAAGACTTGATGATTGTTTATGAGTAGTGAGGGCTAGAGAATGTGATGTGGGAATCACAAAGTGGGGAAGAAACAGCCTTTCCACCTAGGATGACTCAGACTGGCAGCTAAGGCAACTAGGGCATCTTCTGAGGTTTATTAAAATAAAAATTCTCTGTAACCTCAGGCAAGATATTTAACTTCCTTGAGCCTCCCATGCCTCATCTGTCAAATATCTTACCTTCAAGGGCTTTTCTAACAAAAAATAAATTTTTTAAAACACCCAAATCTGTTAAGATCTTTTGGGTTTCCTGCATCACAGGCAGATTCTCTACCATCTGAGCCACCAGGGAAGCCCTTAAATTTTATAGGAAAAGCCATTGCATCATAACCCACATATAAATGGGTTTGCAATTGTTAACTGGCAAAACTCCCAGCTCTGATGGTCAAAGGGAGCATCTGGAAATGAAGGCACGTCCCTCAGGTAGCATCCCCCTGGGAGCCGGTTACTTCCTGTTAAGGACCCAATGTCTTATTTCAGTCAACCTCACGGATTTGAAACTGGCTCCAGCAGCTCCAGCTGGTCACTGTGCAGGCTGCAGTGCATGGGAGAGCTGTCAACTTGTTTCAGGAGCAAACAAAGCCCAGTAATAACCCGAGCAGTAAAATGAAGACTGTCGTTTAATAACTGAATTTGAAATAAGTGCTCTTCAGTTTTTGTGATGATACGAAAATACGGCGCATGTGGATCATTAATAAAAGAACCACACATCCCAGCTAGGTATTAACACATTCCCTATGAGTCCAGTTGGACCAGCCGGTACCCTCAGCAATATCACCTACAGAGTTGATTAAAAAAAAAAAAAACCTCCTCATTGCAACACCCAGGTCCATCCTGTACCCTATTTACTGCTTGTTTAAATACTTACCATTAACTTGAGTCCACGTCATAGGTTTCGTTCAGGCATTTCCAAGTAACTCTTCTGCATTGTTTGTAAAATACGGACTTAAAACGGGGTTCCTTCAGGTGGCCAGGGGAATAGAGATGATAAATCAAGTGTCATCTGGACATAGAGAAGGTGGAGAAGAGGAATAATTAACGTTTCCTGAATACTAGCAAGGGTACAACCACTTTTTAGAAATTTATTTTTATTTTATGTTTTAAGTTTTCTTGAGTCAGCTGTGCATATACATAGGGGAGGCAGGTTCAGAGGGAGGGGACATATGCATACTTAGGGTCCAATCATTTTTTTAAGTTATTTATTTTTGGCTGCGTTGAGTGTGGGCTTTCTCTAGTTGCAGAGATCTGGGGTTACTCTTTAGTTGAGGCATGCGGGCTTCTCATTGCACAGGCTTCTCTCGTTGCCGAGCACGGGCTCTAACGTGCGTGGGCTTCACTAGCTGAGGCTCCCGGGCTCAGTTATCGTGGTGCATAGGCTCAGTTGCCCCTTGGCTTGTGGGATCTTCCTGGACCAGGGATCAAACCAGAGTCCCTTGCCTTGCAAGGCAGATTCTTAACCACTGGACTACCAGGGAAGCCAGTACAACCACTTTTATCCACATTTTATATGAGGTAACTGGGTCTCAGAAACATGGTTACTGCCCTGAGTGAATGGGATTCAGGAGTGCAGGTCCCTAGTGGTTAATTCCAAAATTCACACCCTTCGCAGCCCATCCCTGCTGCCTCCGCAGGTTTCAGGACCCAGAGTGAGGAGACAACAAATGGCGTCTAGATATGGCCCGTGCTTCTCTTTTGGGAATGCATTTGGCAGCCAGGTAACTTCAGATCCACATGCTTTCCCTGCAGCAAGGTCAGACTGCGAGGCTAGCAGATGAGGGTCAGGAGAAGGTGACCCCGTGGGGTTGGGGCAGCGCTGGAGCAGGCGGGAGCCCCAGGCCATATGTGGCCAGGTTGTCCACCACCCAGACACCTTCACCCTTCCTGCTCCCACTGCCGTCATCTTCGTGGCCTTCATGGGGGATGGAAGCCTACTTTCCACCCACTCACCATGAAAATGTCTAAGCCCAGTGCCTTGGAACCCTCTGTCCTAAAGTGCTCCATGGGTCTCTTGGATGTGAGTTATTCCTCTGCTGTCATGAAATCCATTCAACAAGCATTAGTTCAATGCCTAGCGTGTGGAGGGGCCTGGGATTCAAGACAGATTAAGAACAAGCTGCGGCCCTCTAGGGATTCCCTGTCTGGTGGGGGCCAGTGAAGTAGCTGCGGGAGGAAAGGAAGGTGGAGGGGTACCTAGGTGAGCACAGAGGCGGAGGTGAATAAGCGCCAGAAGGTTCCAGAGAGGGTGACATCGAGCTGCCTGTGAAAGGCGAGCTTCCCAGGGGCAGAAGGGAAGGACACCACGGCTATCAGACGGCCCAGGCATCCGGGTGAGTGCAGGATGCTTTAAGAAAACCGGTTGGAGCCAGAAAATGATTTGACTTAATCTTGTAGATGGTAGGCGCCTTGGAAGTTTTGTGAGCAATGAAGAGATACAATCAGATTCATAGGAATTTTAAAAACCACCCACAAAATTGTGTGAAGGCAGAAAGGGACTGAAGCCAGGGGACCAGTATTAGAAATACTTCTGTCACAGTACAGAAGGTGGTGGCAGTGACCTCAGCTTGCATAGTGGCACTTGGAAAGAAGGGCAGGGGACAGATGGCAGAAGTACTGGATGTGGTCTCGGAAGAGTGTGTGCATGTGGCAATTTTCACCATTGTCCTGGTTCACTGGAAAAACAGCTTTAGCACTAAAATATCACCCCAGGTAAATAACATAATTTCTCCATGTCCATCTGTAAAATGGACGTAATTCCATGTACGGAACAAGATGTTATAAATGTTAAGGATAACAAGCACATCACACTGCAAATAATGAATTGTTAGTACATGTTAGTTATTATCACAATACATAATTCCCTTCACTTGAAAATAAGGTTGATACCAATATACCGCCCTGTTCTCACAAGATAATTGAGCTAATATTCCAATGTAAGATAAAGCACTATTTTTTCTGGGGTAGATTTTATTCTTGTGAGATGTGGGCACGTAGATATGTGTATTTATCTCAATCTAGTGTCAAGATAAAAATAGATACTATCCTTCAACAGAAAGCTAGCGTAAGTGAAGCCTGTTTATAAAGATTTATGTATGGAGCTACATTAACTCTTGATAACTGAGGTATTTATAGTCATTACTGGACTTCATTCTGAGAACAAGGACAGATGAACATGTCAAAAGTGTTGACAATTATTGTGCTCTTCTAATTTGATTTCTTACATAGTCTAATCATGTTCTTTTAATTAGTAACCACTCTCGTTCCTTGGCTTCACACAAAGTGAGACTGAACTCACTTCCTAATGCAAAACAGTTTGTAATTTTTCTGTAAGATGACATGCTATTAAGTAAAAAGAATGACAATTGTGTTTTCACTAAGGACTTAATAATGATAAAGAGAACTTAAGCACATCACCAAGCAAGTATCTCATTTATAAAGAGTCTCACAAAATCACGGTGTTATCACTCTCAGATTCATCTGATTCAAAGAAAAGATGACACTAAAACTGCCTACATTTTAACTTTGGGAATTTATCCAAGAATTTGACCAGTAAGGGTAAAGAGGAACAAAGATGGCGCATTTCAAAAACTTTGAAGAATATAGCTGTGAGGATCTCATTAGGAACATACTTGAGAGCTTGTTCAGCTGTCCTAATAATAACACCGGGCAGCATGCATTCCGCTCACTGGTGGGTACAGCACTGGCTGCACCACGTGCTCCACACACATCATTTCATGGAACATGAACCACTGATCGCCTCGCATCACCAGGATTCTCTTCAGCACGATGCTTTATCATCACCTCCAGTGCTCCCAAACTTAATTTTACTGCTTCAGCAGGATTTCAGTTCCTGGGGATAAGGGCACTGTATATCAGGTTGGACAAATATTTACAGGGAAAAAAAAGGAAATGATGAAGTCTTGAGTAGTTAGTGGTGCCTAGTCTCCATGATCCCATCTTGTAGAACAATCAAGATGTTTTCGTTCCTGGAGATACACGCTAAAGTATTAAGGGTAGAGTGTCTGGCTGTCTGCAATTCACTTTCAGCGGTTGAATGCAAAAAAAGTCATGCGTGCTGAGAGAGAGAGAGAGAGATAAAATGGGAGGGGGTTCAGCGAGGGAGAGAGAGACTGATAAAGATTGAAAAAAAATGTGGCAGTGGGCAGACAGTTGGTGAATCTTTTACCCAGAACTAAATCTAAAAAGACAAAAAGTATATGTGAAGAATTTTTTAAGATTTAGCAGTAGTTGAAGGGCAATAGAATTTGTCTGTGAGTGCATTCAAAGTCCATAAATAAAGGTGACTCTTTCAAAGCAAATTTTTTCTTTTTATTATGATAGCTTCATTATGTTGACATCATTATATTAACTGTGATTCCTATTTTTTAAATGATTAATAGACTTTATTCTTTAGCACAGTTTTAGATTCACATGATAATTAGGCAGACAGTACATAGAGGGCTGTAGAGAGAGGACCATACATCCACCACCCGCACCACTCCCCAACTGACCCCCTCCCATGGTTTCTACTACTAATAACATCTTTTAGTATGGTTACGATGAATGAACCAATACTGATACATTTTTATTAATTAAAGTCTGTGGTTTACAGGTTATTTCACTTTTGTGTTATACATTGGGTTGTACATTCTATGGACTTTTGACATATATATATATGTATATATATATATAATGATGTGTCTACCATTATAATATACAGAGCAGTCTCACTACCCTAAAAATCCTGTGTTCTGCCTATACATCCCATCCTCCTCCTAACCCCTGGCAACCACGGATCTTTTTTACTGTCTCCATAGTTTTGCCTTTTCCAAAATGTCATATAGTTGGAATCATACAATGTAGCCTGGTTTCTCTCATTTAGCAATACTGTATATATTTCAGGTTTGTCTATGTCTTTTCATGGATTGATAGCTCATTTCTTTTTATCATTGAACAACATCCCATTGTCTGGATGTATCAGTTTGTTTATCCATTAACCTACAGAAGGACATCTTGGTTGCTTCCAGTGCTTGTAAACAAGCGTGTGGATGCAGGTTCTCATGGGGACCTTTGTTTCAACTCCTCTAGGTAAATACCAAGGGGCTCAAATGCTGGATCATGTGGTCAGACTCTGCTTAGCTTTGTGGAAAACTACCATGCTGTCTTCCAAGATGGCTGCACCATTCTGCATTCCCACCAGCAGGGAATGCAGTTGCTCTGCATCCTTTCCAGGTTTGGTATTATTAGTTTTTTGGATTTTAGCCATTCTAGAAGGTATGTTGTAGTATTTCCTTGTTTAACTTACAGGTCTCTGACATGTAATGAATATTGCCCTCTCTATTTTGATGAGGAGTCTCTTCAGAACTTTTGCTCACTTTTACACTGGGCTGTTTGTTTTCTTACTGAGATTTGAATGACTTTTTTAAAAAGTGGGTCATCTCATGAATAAATAAATAAGAGAGAGGAAAGAGACTGGGCAACCATGGTAAAAACTACATTCCCCTTTTCCCTCACTATCAGAGCCCTAACACTGGTGCAGACAAGGTCCATGGTTTTTACATTACTTCGCATTTTAGATTCTTTGGCATCTAGGGGTGGTCAGTGTGACACATGTCTGGCCAATCAGAAACAGGCAGAAGGTGGTGGTTGGGACCTCCCAGAAAGATTGTTAAGGGGAAGATTCAGTTGGCAGTCATCTCTGCTCTTGCATCCTTTAGCCATCCCCCTACCGTTTTCCAGAGTACGAGACAACGTCCAGAGGGGAGCAGGCACGCGTGAGACAAGACAGAGTCACGTGTCAAGGACAGCAGAGACAATGGGGAGAAGGAGGCTGACACCCGCTGACCCCTGGAGCTGAGGCAGAAGCCCCAGGCTGACTCCAGACTTCCTACTGTGTGGTTAAGAAACACCCTCTCTCCCCCCTCCCTCTTATACACTTGACTCAAGTTTCTGTTCAGTTCAGTTCAGTTCAGTTCAGTCACTCAGTCGTGTCCGACTCTCCGCGACCCCATGAATCACAGCACGCCAGGCCTCCCTGTCCATCACCAACTCCCGGTGTTCACTCAAACTCATGTCCACAGAGTCGGTGATGCCATCTCATTCTCGGTCGTCCCCTTCTCCTCCTGCCCCCAACCTTTCCCAGCATCAGAGTCTTTTCCAGTGAGTCAACTCGTCGCATGAGGTGGCCAAAGTATTGCAGTTTCAGCTTTAGCATCAGTCCCTCCAATGAACACCCAGTACAGGCAACCAATTGACTTCTGATTTGCCAACATTTTTCAAGCTCTGTTAAGTGTGAGGCATTAGCCCCTTAATGAAAATGCTCTGAGCAATGTTATCTGAAGGACTGGTTCACAGAAGTACTACATTTGAAGAAAATTTTCTACATTATGGACACAGTACTAGGGTAGGGTTATATTTACTGGATGTTCCAGCACTGCTCTAGACATTATGCAGCGAGGAAATAGGAGTAGAAAGTAAATGCCTTACCCTCATGGGATTTACCATCTAATTTGAGATCAGACCAACTTCTAGGAGATAACCCTGCCCACATCAGAATAGTACAATTAAGAGCTAACAGAAGGTGTAAATTAAGTGTAGCAGCACTTTATATACGGTGGTGGGGGGCGATCACTTAAGCCAGGAGCAAGGCAAATGTGATTAGCAGCCCTGAAAACACACTCTGGGTAATCTATGCCTTCATGTTTTTGAATTCTAAATCAATGACCTAAATATAGACATGGAAGCTACTCCCCGGGGTAAGTGAAGACAGAATGAAGAGAAAATATTTTAACTTGAATGCCAGTTCAGCTTTGAATTGAGCAGAAATTTATCACTCGGGTATTAATACTTCAAATACAGAGCACTGTGATAATTCACTAATATCCTGTTTAC
Organism: Moschus berezovskii; assembly: GCF_049115385.1. Classification (NCBI taxonomy): domain Eukaryota; kingdom Metazoa; phylum Chordata; class Mammalia; order Artiodactyla; family Moschidae; genus Moschus; species Moschus berezovskii. Next base: position 53,680,054 of record NC_142472.1, read on the forward strand.
CTTATGAATGACCAGAATATTTCATGTTGCCATGATATGAAAACTAAATATATGTCACCTTAAAATAGAGCTTCAGAAACCTTTCCTTTGGAACTAATGTTGGTTAATAGATTACACATAAAGAGGGGTGCATGCTTTTTCTTCTGCATTTCCAGTGCTGCAAACATTGCTAAAATTGTTATCAACTACTATGCATTTTTCCTAGCATGTAGTTGCTGTTACCAGCGGGATGAGGTATGGGTAGTTATCACATGTCTGTAAAGACAACCTGAGTTAGTTTTTCTAGAACTCTTTATTGGGATTTGAGCTTGGGATTTAGTAATCTTATTGGTAAATCAAAAGAATAAAGCTGTTGTTGTTCAGTCGCCAGGTCATGTCTGGCTCTTCACAACCCCATGGGCTGTAGCATGCCAGGCCTCCCTGCTGCTGCTGCTGCTGCAAGTCGCTTCAGTTGTGTCTGACTCTGTGCGACCCCATAGATGGCAGGCCACCAGGCTCCTCTGTCCCTGGGATTCTCCAGGCAAGAACACTGGAGTGGGTTGCTATTTCCTTCTCCAATGCATGCATGCATGCCAAGTCGTTTCAGTTTTGTCTGATTTTGTGCGACTACATGGACAGCAGCCCACCAGGCTCCTCCCTCCACAGGATTCTCCAGGCAAGAATACAAGAGTGAGTTGCCATTTCCTTCTCCCAGGCCTCCCTGTCCCCTACCATCTCCTAGATTTTGCCTAAGTTCATGTCCATTGCAATGGTGCTGCCATCCAACCATCTCACCCTCTGTCGCCCTGTGCTCCTTCTGCCTTCAATCTTTCCCAGCATCAGGGTCTTTTCCAGTGAGTCAGCTCTTTGCATCAGGTGGCCAAAGTATTGGAGCTTCAGCTTCAGCCGAAGTTCCCCTTAACAATGAGTATTCAGGGTTGATTTATTTTAAGATTGACTGGTTTGATCTCCTTGCTGTCCAGGGACTCTCAAGAGTCTTCTCCAGCACCACAGTTCAAAAGCATCAATTCTTTGGCACTCTGCCTTTTTACGGTCCAGCTCTCACAACTGTATGTGACTACTGGAAAGACCATAGCCTTGACTATAGGGACCTTTGTTGGCAAAGTGTTTTGTTCAAAAGCAAAGTCTTGGCTTTTGAACACACTGTCTAGGTTTGTCATAGCTTTCCTGCCAAGAAGCAATCGTCTTCTAATTTCATGACTGCAGCCACCATCCGCAGTGATTTTAGAGCCCAAGCAGAGGAAATCTGTTACTGCTTCCACCTTTTCCCCTTCTATTTGCCATGAAATGATGGGGCCAGATGCCATCATGTTAGTTTTTTTAATATTTAGTTTTAAGCCTGCTTTTTCATTCTCCTTCACCCTCGTCAAGAGGTTCTTTAGTTCCTTTCACTTTCTGCCATTAGAGTTGTATCATCTGTATATCTGAAGTTGTTGCTGTCTCTCCCTGCAAGCTTGATTCCATCTTGTAACTCATCCAGCCCTGCATTTTTCATGATGTGTTCTGCGCATAAGTTAAATAAAGAGGGTGACAATAAACAGTCAGTCTTATCATACTTCTTTCTGAATCTTGAATCAGTCAGTTGTTCCATACAAGGTTTTATTTATTGCTTCTTAACCGGCATACAGGTTTCTCAGGAGGCAGGTAAGATGGTCTGATACTCCCATCTCTTTAAGAGTTTTCCACTGTTTGTTACGATCCACACATCCTTCAAGACCTAGGAGAACACAATTGGCTTTCTCTCTGTCTCTTTTGTCTTCCTTTCCTCCCTTTTCCTCCCCACTTCTTTTCTTTCCTTAAGTTTATCCCTAAGTCATCAAGTCCCACTGCCAGGGGGCTTGGCTGATTAGTTTCAGGCGTATCCTGCGTTTAATAGATATTGTGGATTCTCTCACATTTGGAAAGAGGGAGACTGAAGTTGGGGGAATAAGAAGGGAAAACACCTGCAGAGGGAGATGAGAAGGCTCTGCAGGGAGGGCGGTAAAGGATTTGAGAAGGGCATAAGACCAACCGCGGGCACGGCTCTAATCCTCTCAGGGCGGCCAGCCTCAACTCTGCAGCATGCAGGTACATGCATCTCTGTCTGCAAGATCCCTCCAAGCCCGGCAAGGTTCGGGTAGGGGAGGACACCCGAAGGGACTGCAGTGGGCCCACCGTAAGCGAAGAGGATGCGCGGCCCCCACACTAAACTCTGCCCAAAACGTCCTCACCTGTCCACCCCCACTCCGGGGGAGGGACTCCGGCCTGAGCCTCATCCCCAAACCCCGGGCGGAGGACCAAGGCTGAGAGCCGCCTCCTCCGCAATGCCCCGCCCCTCGGCGCAGACACGCCGCGCTCCTGCCGCTCCCCCATTAGCCGAGGCGCCCGCCAATCCAAGAGCCGCGGTTGGTGAGCGGGCCCTGGTTGGTGCAGCCGGCGCTGGGCCCCACCCCGCTCCGCCGGGCCCCCCGCGGGGAGGGGGCGTGGCCGCGGCCGTGGCCGGGCCGGAGGCGGCGTCGCCGGTGCCGCTGCGCGCGGGGCGGTGCGGGGCGGTGCGGGCCGTGCGGGGCGGCCGCGGCGGGACCATGGAGCTGGGGGCGCGGACCGGTGAGTGCGCGCTGCGGCCGGCCGGCTCTCTGTCCCCGGCCTGGATCCCTGCCGGCTCCGGGCCGGGCGGAGGCGGGCGCGCGCCCCGCAGCCCCGCGGCCAAGTGAACTTGCTGCATCGCCCGGGCGCCTGGGCGATCGGCGGGGCCCACTGCGGCCAGGCGCATCTTCCCCGCCGGCTTCCCGCGCTCGCTCCGCGGCCCTTGGCCCCGGTACGCGCCTCCCGGCCGCAGGGCGGGCGCCCGGGCCTCGGCCCACGCAGCACCCACGAGCGCGGGGCTGCCCAGCGCCCGGGAACCTCGCGTCCCTCTGGGCTGCGCGCGCCCTCGCCGCACCTTGGCCCGGTCCCCGCGTGCCCGCCGCCCGGGGTCTGGCCCTCTCCGCTCGACTCGACCCTCCCCCGGGGCTGCGGGCACCCGAGGTCAGGGTCCTGGCCTCGGCCTTCGGGCTGGGTTCCGGGAAGGGGTCAGCATCCCGGGAGCGGCGCGCTGCGGGGTCGCTGGGCAGGGATGCGTCCTCCGGGGAGACTCTCCCCCGCGGAGTCGGCGGGGCCCAGGGCTTGGGCCGGAGGAGGGAAAGCCTTTGCCTCTCTCGATGTGCCGGCTCACGGGCAATGGCGATTTCTTCTTGGTTCAGTCTCTGCAAGGGAGAGTTCCCTGGTGGAGAGCAGAGTTCTTAATTATTAAGAAACTCAGCCGTGGGCTTAAGAGATGAATGGAACATCTCATTTCTTAGCTGCTATTGGGTGGAATAGGAATTCTTTCTCATTTGGGGGTGAATTTTAAATACTCAGTCACTACTAGCAATAATTACTAAGTTTTTAAAAGCTGACACTTTAAAAGGTCTGCTTTAGCTTTTGACGCGCTTCAAATCAAGTGTCTCATGGGGCAGGAGATGCTAACTTAAGAACTGGAATCCACATTTTTTTAAGGGGAGGAGCCAGCCATTAGAAATGTTTTGCATCTTAAAAAAAAAATGAGGTTTGCCAAAATTTAAAATGTCTGCTGCTCTATCGAAATTAGGTTCAAAGTGTTATAATTGACTTACTTTTCTTTTGCCTCTAGGGCAAATTCCGTTGAAGGTTGGTTGCTTCTTTTTGTATCTGCTTCACCCAACTTTCCTTTTCTAGCCCTGAAACAATGTGGAGATTCTTGAAAGCTAGTTCTTTTTATCTGCTTGAGAGGTTAAACAAAAGGAAGCTGGCCTGGTCTTTCCCATAGGCAGTTCTCATTGTGTGTCTGGGCTTCTTTCTAAGAACAGCCACAGTCAGACTCATTTTTATTCATTTTTAAAAACCTTCTTAATTTATATTCATGAGAGTTGTGTCTTTTCAGACGTTTCGAGCTCACTAGGTTGGAAAGTTTGGTTGGCTTTATGTAGTTACCATCTGACCTGTAGTCTGTTTTCTTACCACAGTGAAAAGCTTGTTCTAGAACTATCTACTTATAAAAAATTGTTCCTGCCCTTCTGGTTGCTGACCTGAAGTTGCGTTATAGCATCGTTTTCTCTGTCTGTCTCAGATTTATTGACCGAATAGTCAATGATGCGCTACACCATTTTTACAAATTCTGAATGGAAAGGTAGAAAAACACACTTTGCTGAGCAGTCCTGGCAGCATGAGAGCATCCCTGCTCTCCCCAGGGTGTCCTTGTGGGTGGGTTTTGCCCTTCTTCCTTTGGAGACCTGCATATGACAAGGGACTTTCTGGTTATTGGAACATTTTGATTGAAACAATTGCCTGTTTCAAGTGTTCAGAGTTATCTGAGCTCCTGGGCCACTGCTGATGGTCCTTGAGAGTGTGCAGAACTTTCTCTGAAAGGATAGCTATTCGAGATTGTGTTTTCCAGTCATAGGCGACTGTCATTCCTTATATTTTCTTGGGCGCGCCTCTACGTGGCTGGACAGACCGCTAACGCTCAACTTCTCTTTTCCATCCTTGTTTCTCTGCACCTGGTTTGTCCAAATGCTCTTGGCATTTGGACCTCTGCATTCCTCTTCAGGACTGGTTCTTTACCCCCAACTCATTTTAGGCAGGTAATACAGGAATATCGTAGACCAGCAGCGCATAAATAATGCACATTGTACAGTAAATTTAACATCACTCTAGAGATCAGTGGAGTAGAAAGTCTGCAGTCTCCTCTCTTACTGGCGCTCTAGTTCTGTCCTGTTTCTTTCTCCATGGTCAGGTGTGTCCTTGGAGAATGGGCAGTGGGGCAAGGCTGGAGGGAGGGGAGGTTGAGGAGTAGGACGGGGTTGTGTGTGTGTTGGGAGAGGGAGGGGACAGGGCCAAGCAGGGTGTTGGTTGGTGGATGGCTGTGCTGTCCCTAGACACCAGGTCAGGGAGTAGCAACCATTCCCTTGGGGGAAGATGCTGACCTTGCCAAGTTCAAGGTGCCTGCAGGGCACATCGGTCAGTGGCTGCACTGGGATCTGGATATTGGGAGGTGTCTGGACTTGGAGACACACACTCGAGAGTTCTCAGCACTGGCTCCCAAACTACTTGCCACAGTGAACTCGCAGGGAAACTGTGGGGATTAAATTGTTGAAGGACCCTCAGCAGTGCAAACACCTGTCAGCCCTGAGCACCCAAGGACAGCTTTCACCAGAGTTTCTACCAAATTCCTTCTGATGATATCATCTTTGCAAAGCTGGGACTTCCCTGCTTGCTAGGGAAGGGGTGGGGGGAGTGGTATCCAGTCTGACTGCAGGTGTGAGAAATTGTGAGCTGTTCCACACAGGCACGTGGGCTGTTCATGGTTTATTTAACAGTGAAGTAAAATACCCGTTTTCTCTCAATAGAAGTGCACTGTTTTCAAATGGGTACTAAGTTGCTAGTAGATACTTGTTACTTGCACGTAGCTAAGGGTTTCATTTCTCGCTGGGTATTTTCTGGTTGCAGTCAAGAGGGTGCAGTGAGCAGAGAAAGTTCTGGAACCTCTGCCTTTGTTAACAGCGGATGCTGTGAAGTAGATCGGGTTATAGAGTGAGAAGAGAGGTGAGGAGAATGGACTCTGAGGGGTTCTTGTATTTAAAAGGCAGGCTGCCACATCGAGACTGAGAGAATGGGAGTTGGGGACATGGGTGGTGTCTGGGAAACCACGATCCAGTGAAACGTCATTCAAGAGGGATGATAGCAGCCAGGTCATTATCACAGAGGTGATGGCAGTGGTGACACAGTGACGGGAACAGGAGCGAGACAGCCGGTTTGTGAGGGGGCCTCCTTGTAAGTGGCAGCCAGAAGTGTGCTGAAGGGTGTTGGAGGAGGGTAGGTGAAGGGGGGCATTTTCTTCTTTTTTACAGGAGGGGTTTGAGCATATTAAAGGACCAAGGGACAGAGGGTGCTAGACAGACATTCCTTTGGATGGTGGTTTCAAGGTTTCTGTTGGATTTAACCCTAGGATGTAATTACTGATTTTAGCAGGAGGCATCTCAAGGGAGCCTTACTGCTGTGGATTGAGGGGTGATGGAGCTAAGGGGGTGAAGCCAGTCAGGGAAGGCTAGATTTTGAAGATGAGAGAAGGGCCTTTGCTTAGAGAGGAACCCTAGTGCAGGATGAGTTTTGTGTTTTGTGACAAGCACCAAACAGGGACCGGCATTCAGTGAGAGGATTGTTATGAGATGAACTAAAGTGGAACAGTTGCAGTAGATAGTAAAATCTTTGGATTGGGACTTCCGTGCTAGTCCAGTGGCTAAGACTCCGTGCTCCCAGTGCAGGGCCTCAGGTTTAATCCCTGGTCAAGGAACTAGAACCCACATGCCGCAACTAAAGACTCCGCCTGCAACAACAGAGTTCAAAGACCCTACATGCTGCAACCAAGACCCAGCACAGCCAAAATAAATAAAAATAAATATAAAAAAACCCCAAAACTTTGGATTGCACTGGAGCACTACTTTTAAGGTCCAGTACTGTCAGCAGTTTCTCTTGTTAAAAGCAGTCTTTTTCAGGCATGCTTTTCCTGCAGCAGGTGGTTCTTCTAAGGGTGGGTATTTGTGTGCACAGCCTTGTCATTTTCACGGGTCCTGGTGTCCTCGGAGGGTCACATTGTCTGTGACGTCCTCTCTCTGGCTGCCCTGTCCTGGCGGTGCTTTCCTGGCCACTGACCTCAAGGCCAGTCTTGTTTGTTTCCTATCAAAGCCCCTCCCCCTAACTTAATAGATGTCCTTCGATTAGAATATTCTCCATACTCAGATTTCATTCCAGATGTTTGGAGTCACCCTGATCTGTTTTTTCCCCTGGACTGTGCCTTTTGTCTCTGAGATTAGCTCTTCTTCACCTCTGTTGACTTTTTATTTTTAGGAAATTTTAAATATCCCAAACACCCCAGGGTATTTTCTCACTTTTTCAGGTCTCCTAGAGCCTCTGAGCCTTGACTCTGAGCTCAGCATCTGGGATCATTTCTCAGACTTTTTACAAATGAGTTTTTTTCCTTCTTATGCCTGTTGTTGGGGTGCCCTCTGACCTTCTGGAACAATGGTCTTGAAATTGATGTAAAGATGTTTTCAGTTGTATTACATATTCTTGAACTGTTTCAATGTTTTATTTATTTTAATTTCTTTCTTTTAGTTTTTGCTTTCTGGTTCTTTTCAGGAGGTCCCCTCATGTTTGGATGCCTACCATGTATCATGATAGTCACTGGTGGTGACAGGATTGATTCAGCCAAACTCCTGTCCTCTAAAGCCAGAGAGGTGAGGCAGAGGGTTTATTGTCTCGTTCACCATCTATAAACTCCTGATGGGCAGGAACCTGACAGGTGGTGCCTGTCTTGGTAGATGTGTCTGGCTTTGTCGGATGACCTCAGGTAAAGACCTCGATAGCTCATAGCCTTAGCTCAAAGGGGTAACACTCATTGTCTTCTGCCAGCCAACTTGACCTTCGGTCTCTGAGTACTTCTGACAGTATTGGACCTTAAAAGTTGTGTTCCAGTACTATCCAAAGTTTTTTTTTAAATATTTATTTTTATTATTTTGGCTGCCCCGGGTCTTAGTCACAGCATGTAGGGTCTTTGATCTTTGTTGCGGCAGGCGGAGTCTTTAGTTGTGGCATGTGGGGTCTAGTTCCCTGACCAGGGCTTGAACCTAGGCCCGCTCCATTGGGAGCACGGAGTCTTTGCTACTGGACCACCACGGGAGTCCCAATCCAAAGATTTTATTATGTACGGCAACAGTTCCATTTTAGTTCACCTCCTACCATCCTCTCCCTGAGTGCTGGTCCCTGTTTTGTGCTTGTCAACGGTTCAGTGAAATTCTGTTGGCAATGTAAAGGTATGGGATGTGATTGACTGTGAACCAGAGCCCATGTAGCCATATTTTATCCACTAAATGAATGAAATAGTGTATTCCTTGCACATAGAAGAGCCTCAACAAATATTTTTTCATTGTCTGAACGTCATGAGTTTTGATTCATGACCTAAGCAGAGCACTACCCCTACTGTGTAATTTTAAAAACTTGATTGGAGTCATTTTGTCCTGTTAGCATCACACTTATTTTCTTTCAGTTTCTCAAAATTGTATATGACACCATGGTTTTTGGTTTTCACCTGTTCCTTTATGTAGTCCTGGGTTAGGGAATTACCTGGGCAGATTTCTACTTTGGCCTGACACTGTAATTCAGGCTAGAATGAATGCTTCTGGAGAGGCTCAGGGATTTCAATTACTCCTTGTGGTGCCTGGAAGGGATAGTGCCTAAACAGAGAGCCAAGTATCCAGTCCAAAGTGGGATGGCATTAACCAGGAAGTTGCAAGGAGAGAGACAAAGCAGCATGTGCTCCTATTGGTCTCACCCTGTGAGCAGCTATCTGTAGCCTGGAAAGGGGAGCCACAGAGTCACCTTCCATTTCTGCAAAGTAACATCTTAATTTTGGGGCCATGATTGTAGTTTTCTAATATAAGCCATTTGTCTACTTCAATAGTAATAGAAAACTAATTTGTTTTATAACCGACCCTGTAGATTTAGAATATATCTTCGTTCTTGGTTTTCCATAGGATTTGTCTCCCATTTTTGTACACCCTTTAGAGTTAACGACTTTGATTATTGATTTAACAAACGGCAGTACACAGAATCCCCCAAACTTCCCAGTCACCTGTCTTCAGATTTCAGTTACACACTACAAACAGCTTTATTTCCAAAGGCTTGACTGAAGTGGAAATTGTTCTTTGAGATATTCCAGGGAGGAAGATTATTAAAACATTACTTCTTTATACAAATTGGCATTGTAATTTTGAATGGTTACAGGCTTGTCAACCTTAGTGAAGTCCCTACCTGAGCCTAATTAAAAATGCATAGCTTCTGCACTGTTTGTCCATTGCAGTCACATAGGTTAGTTAAAAACTTCTTCCATTTCCAGGATGTCCAGGAACATCCTGGACATTCTACTCCTCCCCCTAGAAAAAAAGAAATTATGGACATGACAAAACCTTAGGGCATCATTTGGAAGAATTGTATTAGGGATTAGGCATTAAAGGGTTTAGAAGAGAATTTCTTTTAAGCCACATCTGTGGCTACTATTTCCTGCTACACAGTTTGGAAGTTTGTGGCTTTATTTCTTCAGCTATTTGGTTGCTAATGATTGTCAAATTTCATTTGAAACAAATGATATTGCCCTTTCTTTTTTTTGGACACCGAAATAACTTAGATCCACTGTGTATAAGTGAAAGTTCCACGTACAGTTTTGTTTAAATGGAATGTGTACTTTCGCCAGATATTCATTGGGATACTTGATGATTTTATTGGACAGAAACAGTGGGGGCTTATCTCTCTTGTTCCTCCATTACATAAAGGCTTGAATTAACTTGTAGGAGATACTCATAATAATAAAGCTGTTATAAATAATGAGAATCAAAACTCCATGAAGATTGGGAATTAAAACAGCAATACCTGTACGGTCAGTGGCGTTCGAGCCTCCCAGGTTGTTGTTTTAGATGGCGATGGACTTATTTGAATAATGCAGGGTGTCAGTGACTCAACACGAGAAGCACCTTGGCTTGAGGTGGTATGTGTTGGAAGCTCTGTTGAAATTCAGTTTATTCCCCTACTTACAAGTAATTTGAAGGCCGTTGTATTCTGCCTTCTCTGTTAATTCTGGAAGGCATGGTCATAGGTGGATTTTTCACTCTTCTTATGGATGGTTTGGAAGGAGAATGGGGAGGTTTGGAATTAGGTAGACAAAAATCCTCTGAGCCTGGAAGTCCTGCCAGGCCAGCATAATTTTAATATCTAATATTGTCAAGGATATTACAAGGAAAAAAGTCAAAGGACAGTCTCATTCATGAACATGCTTGCTAAATCCTAAAAAATAATAGTTAGATCTATTAATATTTAAGGATAATATATCATGTGCTATTTGTGTTTATTCTAGAATGCAGTGTTGGTTAGGCATTCAGAATCCAGTGTTCAGTTCAGTTCAGTTCAGTCGCTCAGTCGTGTCCGACTCTCCGCGACCCCATGAATCATAGCACGCCAGGCCTCCATCACCATATTAATGAAGGAAAAAAAGTAGACAATCACAAACACTATATTTTATATCTATTTGTGATGAAAAACTTTCAAGCAAACTAGGAAGAGTATCTGTAAGAAAATGTGCAGCAGATGTCATATTGGTGGTGAAATAATAAAAAGTGACCTTCTGAAATTGGAAATGAGATACGGATGCTTGTTATTATCACATTTATTCAGCATTATGTTGTGGGTTCTTGCCAGTGCAGTAAGATAAGAAAAAGAAATAAAAGATACAAGAGTTGGAAGAGGAGAAAATTCAGTACATACAGACAAAACTATTTTGTATGTATAAACATCCACAAGATTATATGTAAGTTATTAGATTTAAGATGTGTGCTTAGCCTGCTTGCTAGATTCTCTATAGCCATAAACAATTAGAAAATGAAGTAAATAAAGGTACTATTTATAATAACGGTAAGTATCTGAATATACAGGAGTAGAACTTGCAAGTAATTTGCAATACCTTTACATAGAAAACCATAAAATTCAAGGAACAGGTAAGTAAAGAAGGAGTATACCATGTTCATGGAATGAAAGACTAATTTTACACAGATGTCCATTCTCCCTAAATTGGTACAGATTCCTTTCAACTCTAGTCCGTAGCCTGAAAAAATTGGGGGGTGTGGAAATTGGCAATGTGTTTATGTGTTTCTAGGATTTATATGAATGTAGAGAGCAAAGAATTTCAAGACACCCTTGAAAAGAACAGGTGGCAGGACTTATCAGATATTAAGAGTTTATAAAGTCATGTATTCTAGACAGTGCAATGTTGGCACAAGCGTAGGCAAACAGATTAATGAAACTGTATAGAAAGCCCTGAAACAGAACCAGAAATGTGTAGACATTTGATTGTATTATATACAGAAAGTTTGGAAAGTATGGTCTTTTTGAGAATTGGTGTGTGATCCAAAAGAAAAAACGGGTAAGAGATTTGAATAAGTATTTTACAAATGTACAGGTATGGCCATACAGATGGCCAGTGAACACATGAAAAGAAGCTTAAATTCATTAGGAATCAGGAAGCACAGATAGAAATAATCCTGAGAAGCCAACGTAGAGTCATCAGATTGGTTAACGTGGAAAAGACCAGACAGAGTCCTGTAGTGTGGAGAGCAGTGGGGCAGCAGGCACTCGTATCCCTGACCCGTGGGTGTGCAAATTGTCACAAACATGGAGAATTGTCAGGCGTTATTTACTAAAGCTGACTATCCACATACCGTATGAGCCAGAATCTGTTGTAGGTGTACATACATCCAGCAGAAACGCACGACCCTGCCAGGATGCAGGTATGGTGGTGTTCGCAGCAGCATTGCTGAACAGCCTGTTTGGAAACAGCCTAGATGTTCATCAGCAGTAGAGTGACTGAGTAAATTATGGTGAATTCACATATTATTCAGTGATAGAAATGGAAAACATTATGCTCCATGCAACAACAATGATAATCTCATACATCTAATGCTGGGCAGAAGATGCTAAACAGCAGAATTCATAACTGTGAGATTTCACTTAAATAAAATTAAAAAGGGTGTTAGTGAGGGAAGTGATTCCCTTTGGGAAGGAGAAAGGATTAACACCTGAGCGGACATGGAGGGCACATCTAAGGGTGCTAGTGCCCTGCTTCATGATCTCTGTGAATTACCTGGGTTTGTCCACTTTATGGTAATTCTCTAAAAGTTGTAGGTTTAGGGGGCTGTGAACCTTTTTGTAGATTAAAAAGAAAAACCTGTGTTTTCATCTTGTTGTTGTTGTTCAGTCCCCCAATTGTGTCTGACTTTTTGCGATCCCATGGACTGCAGCACGCCAGGCCTCCCTGTCCCTCACCATCTCCTGGAGTTTGCCCAAGTTCATGTTCATTGCATGGGTGATGCCTTCCAGCCATCTCATCCTCTGACACCCTCTTCTCCTTCTGCCCTCAGTCTTTCCCAGCATCAAGGACTTTTCCAATGAGTCATCTGTTCACATCAGATGACCAAAATACTGAAACTTCAGCTTCAGCGTCAGTCCTTTCAGTGAATATTCAGGGTTGATCTCCCTTAAGATTGGCTGGTTGGATCTCCTTGCAGTCCAAGGAACTTTCAGGAGTCTTCTCCAGCACCACTGTTCAAAGGCATCAATTCTTTGGCATTTGCCTTCTATACGGTCCAACTCTCACAACCACTGGGAAGACCATAGCCTTGACTATATGGACCTTTGTTTGCAGAGTAATGACTGCTTTTCAACACACTGTCTAGGTTTGTCATTGCTTTCTGGCTGGGAAGCAATCATCTTCAGGTTTCACAGTTGCTTCAGGTTTCACAGGCACCACAGTTGCTTTGTGCTGGTTTGTGTCCTGTGACTTTGTAGAACCTGTCTTTTGGTTTTAGCAGTGTCACAGTAGATTTCCTATGACTTTCTACATATAGGATCATGACATGCTGTAGTTATGAAATTGGCTGCTGCTGCTAAGTCGCTTCAGTCATGTCTGACTCTCTGCGACCCCAGAGATGGCAGCCCACCAGGCTCTGCCATCCCTGGCCTTCTCCAGGCAAGAACACTGGAGTGGGTTGCCATTTCCTTCTCCAATGCATGAAAGTGAAAAGTGAAAGTGAAGTAGCTCAATCGTGTCCAATTCTTCGAGACTCCATGGACTGCAGCCTACCAGGCTCCTCCGTCCATGGGATTCTCCAGGCAAGAGTACTGGAGTGGGTTGCCATTTTCTTCTCCGTATTAATATGACATGTTGTGCTAATTGATTTTGCGGGGTTAAGCTAACTTTGCATTCCTGGGATAAATCCAGTTTGTTCATGATATGTAACTCTATATGTTTCTAGATTTGATTTGTTAATATTTTGTTGAGGGTTTTTGCATCTAATTCACGAGGGATATTGATGTATAGTTTCCTTGTGGTATTTTGTCTGGCTTTGGTGTCAGCATAAAACTAGTTCGTAGAATGAATTAGGAAGTGTTTCCTCTTGTAGCAGAATTTGTGAAAGATTGGTATTTCTGTTTAGATATTCACCTGTGAAGTCATTTGGACCTTACCTTTTCTCTGTGGGAAGATTTTTAATTACTAATTCAGTCTCTTAACTTGCTGTCCGTTTTTTCAGCTTTTCTCTAAGTCAGTTTTGTTAATTTATATGTTTCTAGGAATTTCCCTTTTCATCTAAATTGTCTAGTGGCATACACTTCTTCAGAGTAGTCCCTTGTAATCCTTAGTAGTAATCAGTGTCTGTTCTTTCATTCCTGACTTTACTGATTTGTGATTCCTCTCGTTTCATGGTCAGTCTAAAGGTGTGTCAGTTTTGTTAATCTTCTACCATCAAGGTAGAACTTAACTTCAAAACTGTTGAAAAATGATCTATGAATGTGTTTTAGACTACAGAATTTTAGAATGACAGTTGTCTGGAACTGTCTTACTGTGAAACCGTTGTACAACAAGAAGAGAAACTAGATTAAAACACAAAAGTAAATAAAACACGCAGGCTAGAGAAGGGGAAAGATGGTGATGATCCATTATAAGCAAATTATTTAATTATAATGTTTTGCTTCCCTTTTATTGAGTAATTTTGGATATAGGCAAATAAAATTGAAGTACTTTAATGTTTACCTGGCGTGCTGTGATTCATGGGGTCGCAGAGAGTCGGACCCAACTGAGCGACTGAACTGAATGTTTCATGGATTCCAGACAAATATTAAATCAAAATACAAAAGACAGTAAATAGGTTGAAAATAATAGTTCTTTATGAGGGAACATTTGTATTTTGGTTTGTTTTCCAGATATAACAAAATCTCACATATATTATCACCTGGCCTATTTTACCATTTTTCTTTTGTCTCTGAACTTTTGGGGGGGAAAATGAAAAAAAAGAAAAAAGAAAAACACGACTCTCTTTGCATCCTGGTCACCCTGCATCCATCCCTCACTATGATCTTTAGAGATGGTGTGTACCCCTGTGAGGGGCTTCCCCAGTGGCTCAGCGGTAAAGAATCTGCCTGCAATGCAGAAGACTTGGGTTCAATCCCTGGGTCGGGAAAACCCCCTGGAAGAGGTCGTAGCAACCCATTCCAGTATTCTTGCCTGGAAGATCCCATGGACAGAGGAGCCTGGCAGGCTGCAGTCCATGAGGTCATACAGAGTCGGACACGACTGAGCACATCTTGTGATGACCCTTTCCAGTAGGAGACACCGTTCCTAACAGTTAGCATGCCCACTGATTATGCATGATCATCAGAAGCAAATGAATGAGCTGAGAGAAAAATGAAACTGAATCATGCCCCAAAAACACATGATTTCTGGATTGACTGCCTTTCGGAAGTCTTAGCTGTTGAAAATTAGAGATGCATGTATTTCCAGTCACTTCTTATTGTGTATTTTTGGGTTTCCAGTATGAAAGGCACTTGAAAATAACCTCTTCAGTTTGTCCTTTTAGTTATTAGGATAGGTTCTTATTAATATGAATGTGTCCAAAAGTTGGCTTTCATGTTTCCGCCCCCTCCCCCCAGAAGTGCTGTAGCATAATGTAGCTTAAAAATGTGTACAGTTTCTGTTTCTATCAGGACTATCTCAAAGAACCTCAGTGAATGGAATCCCGTTCAATGGGCTTTGTATAAAAGCGGCCAAGCATTAGGTTCATATGCTTTTGTAGGTCTAGTTAGCTTTCAAATATTATTTCTGAAGTGCTGGATTTCATATAATACATTTCGGCACCTTGTTGACTTTTTTCTGCCCCATAATTCTAGCGTCAGCCTCAAATTATTTCTGGTAATTTCAGATTTTTTTTTTTTAAAGATTATGTTTGTTTTACAAGCATTGGTTTGTTGGTGAAATGAGAAACCCTTATCTGGATGGGTGGAATATGATTTCTTTTCCTGAATTGAGTGAAATTTGATTTATCTCAAGTACTAAAATACATAAGAAAATACCAAAATATATAAGATTCAGCAAGTTTCATTTAAATTTAAGTTCCCAGAAGTTCTGAAGTGTTGGGGGTATGAACAGTAGTGAGTTAAGCCACATTTTAGGAAAGTTGAATAAATGTAAACCCAGAGAGTTTTGAGTTGACCAAAACTTTTTGATCTGTTGTCCTTCCTTCTCCCGCGATGCCGAAACAGTAAATGCTATATCCTAAGGCTATGTTTGTAGCCCAGTCTGTAAAGAATCTGCCTGCAATGCAGGAGACCTGGGTTCGATTCCTGGGTCAGGAAGATCCCCTGGAGAAGGAAATGGCAATCCACTCCAGTATTCTTGCCTGGAAAATTCCATGGACAGAGGAACCTGGCAGGCTGCAGTGCACGGTGTTGCAGAAGTCGGACACGACTTAGCGACTAAACAACCACCACCACCAAGGCTGTGTTTTAACCCTCTCTCGCTGTTGTTGTGTTGTTCAGTTGCTAAATTGTGTCCGACACCACAACCCCATGGATAGCAGCATGCGAGGTTCCTCTGTCCATGGGATTCTCCAGGCAAGAATTCTGGAGTGGGTTGCCATGCCCTTTCTTAGGGGATCTTCCTGACCCAAGGATGCAACCCGTATATCTCTTGCATTGCAGACAGATTCTTTATAGTCTGAGCCCCCAGGGAAGCCCATTCTATTAAAAAGTATTTGTATTTGCTTTTTAAATTGTGAATGTGTTATTTCCTGCTTTTGTTGTTTCTTTGAGCAGTTTTTCGGGGAAATGGCCCCAAACACACTGTCCTGTGGCTTTGGGCCACCTCTCCATTCCTTGTCTGTATCACATCTGTAGGATGTACCTTCTTAGAGCCATGACCATCTGTCGGAGCCTCTCTTGCTTTCTTGAAGTTTGCCTTTGTGGTTGGGCGGCTGCATCAGGACCATTTCAGTCTCCGCAGATAGTAACAGGCATCAGGAGGATGGCTGTCCCCTCAGTAGCTGGGAAAGGTTGAGTGTGCAGAAGCCACGGCTCACCAGAAAGAGATCTCAGAAAGGTCCTGAGAACTCAGTTCAGTGCAATTCATTTTGGGCTCAGGGCAGCGAATCTCTGACCTCCTGGTCCGTGTGCTCAGTCGTGTCTGACTCTTTGCAACCCCATGGACTGTAGCCCACCAGGCTCCTCTGTTGGGATTCTCCAGACAAGAATACTGGAGTGGGTTGCCATTCCCTTCCCCAGGGGATCTTCTCCACACAGGGATCAAGCCTTGTCTCCTGCACTGGCAGGCAGATTCTTTACTGATGAACCACCAGGGAAGCCCCTGACCTCCTGTAAGATAATGCATTTTTGCCTCCTGTTTCCTTACATCTCTAACTTTTAAGTGATACTTCTGGTGCTCTTCTATCATTCCCCTCACTTCCAGAAAAGAAAAACAATGACACCCTTGGTTTTGCAGGATTATGGAGGTCCAGTGAGCTTGATAACAAAGGCACTTCATCATGGCTGAATGACAGGGGACCCATACTTTAACAGACTGGGATTTCAGTTCAGTTCAGTTCTTCAGTCTTGTCTGACTTTGCGACCCCATGAACCACAGCATGCCAGGCCTCCCTGTTCATCACCAACTTGCGGAGTCCACCCAAACCCATGTCCATTGAGTCGGTGATGCCATCCAGCCGTCTCATTCTCTGTCATCCCCTTCTTTTCCTGCCCTCAGTTTTTCCCAGCATCAGGGTCTTTTCAAATGAGTCAGCTCTTCACATCAGGTGGCCAAAATATTGGAGTTTCAGCTTCAACATCAGTCCTTCCAATGAACACCCAGGACTGATCTCCTTTAGGATGGACTGTTTTGATCTCCTTGCTGTCCAGGGGACTCTCAAGAGTCTTCTCCGACACCACAGTTCAAAAGCATCAATTCTGTGTGCTCAGCTTTCTTCACAGTCCAACTCTCATATCCATACATGACCACTGGAAAAACCATAGCCGTTGTTGGCAAAGTAATGTCTCTGCTTTTTAATATGCTGTCTAGGTTGATCATAACTTTCCTTCCAAAGAGTAAATGTCTTTTAATTTCGTGGCTGCAATCACCATCTGCAGTGATTTTGGAGCCCAGAAAAATAAAGTCAGCCACTGTTTCCACTTTTTCCCCATCTATTTGCCATGGGAAACCTTCTCCTAGTCCTTTTTCTTGAAGGCTGGATGGTTTCGCTGGAATACAAATGAAACACTCAGGATTTTAAAGATATTTACTATGAAAATCCCTGACTGTGGCAAATGAACGTGTCTTATAATTCACAAGAAATATTTGCTAAGAGTGCTTCTCTGGAGCACTTATTTTTGGAGTAGAAGTGTGATTTTAATTTCCAGTACTAGGCAGTGAACATAATTTTTATGAAACTAGTCATGGGGTCTGAAATTAAGACTGTATGGCCTCTGTTAACCTAATCTACATTTAATATATTCACTGCAGTATATTGAGAGTCCTGGTTATTAACCAAAGAATTATTTATTGCAGAAATTATTAAGGACAGCTTAATGGAATTGACTTATAATTTCATTCATCTCTTTGTAACTACCAGCTTAAAGGATGCTTTGTCCTGAGTTCAGTCATTTCCTCAAATTAAAATAAGGAACCTATAAATTCTTTTTCAGCTTTATGGGGAATGTTCATGGGCAGCGAAGCACATGAAATAGTTATTCAGGAATCTTCTTAGACTCTGTATGGTGAAGGTACACTTAGGATAAGAGGTTTTGGAATCTCTTGCAAAGTCAGAATTGCCCTGCAGATGACCTTACAGAAAGTCAGAACTGTTTCAAAGACTTTGTAAACGAAAAAGATGAAAAGAGTTTCTCCTTTGATAGTTCCAACGGCTGGTGCGTTTGGCCAAGGACGTGAAGGAGAAATGTCTCCCATTCTCTGGTGAGTGATGGTGGAGTGGGAGGGGAGCAAATTCCTTCTGAATCGGAGCTTCCATCATGAAATACATAATATCCTCCAAAGTGATAGCACGGGAAGCACAAAAGGAAGAAAACTTGGCAAAAATCGATGGAAGTGAGCAAATACGTAATTGTAGCAAATGCTATTTTCATGTCAAAGAGAATGAATGGATGAAAACTTGGAGGAAAACAGGATCTGGATAAAGGGGAAAGGATCCACAAGAAGTAAAAATTCCATGGTTTCAGGACCAGCGTGATACTGAATAACGATTGAGTTTAAATACTAATAGCAGCTGCAATGCAGGAGACCTGGGTTCAGTCCAAGAAAGGAAGATCCCCTGGAGAAGGGAATGGCAAGCAGTATTCTTGCCTGGAGAATCCCGTGGACAGAGGAGCCTGGTGGGTCACAGTCCATGGGATCACAAAGAGTTGGACATGACTGAGTGACTGACACATACACACACACACAAAACAGCTGTTTATATTACCCTGCCAATGTCACAAAGAGTCAGACACAACTGAGTCACACACACACATACACACAGAGCAGCTGTTTACATGCAAATAGAGCTCCCACTCAGCTAAGAGGCTATTCTGTGGTGCCTTCTAGCTTGGGGCCAAGGTAACCCATAAACTGGTTTAATAAAAAAAACATGGTTAGAAGTGATTTGCTTATAACTAATACATTAGATAACAATTGTTTCGCTTTATTTGGTCATATGGGGAAATGAGAAGATTGAAACATGACACATGTTGCTCCTGTTGATCCGTATGGTTTGTTTGGCTAATAGGTTAGACGGCAGGCTTCTTGGAGGCAGAAGGCTGGTTCTTCTTCATCTTAGAGTTTGGTGTCACAACTTACATTCAGCAGGTGCCCAGTCACATCTGTGGACATCATAAATCAGTAAGCGTTCACTGCCGAGTCTGCATGCGGACCATCAGACTGTACACCCCAGAGCAGGCTTATTCTGAAAAGAGCGCTTGTTGCTTTGTTATGTGTATGTTTTGCTAAGTTCCACTCTGGCCCCAGATGCCTAATGAACGATTTACTGTGTGGCTGATGGTTTCCAGTGTGAGTGGAGGTTGTAGCTGAGGACGGCACTCTAGAAACCTCACTTCCCAGGCCCAGGCAAGAGAGAAAGGTTTGACGTTGTTCCCATGGATTCTGTGAGGTTTAGTTTTTGTGTGTGTTTTTTTTTTTTATTGTTTTAAGGCTCTCTATCTTCTGAGTGATCTGTATAGCAGACAGGAGTGCTGTGCGCCGGTGGCAGAGAACCTGGGTGTGTTCGCTGGTAGGAATCGGTGTTCTGAAGGGGGCTTCGTCTAGCTCATAATTCTGGCTTTGTTTATAGACTTTTTAATAATGAAGTAATATTTGATTTCTCCAAGTAGTTTAACATTTGGCTTCTTGTTGTTCAATCATGTTTCAAATGATTGTGGCTCAGTGGTAAAAAATCTGCCTGCCAGTGCAGGAGACATGGGGTTTGACCCCGGGTCAGGAAGATCCCTGGAGAAGGAAATGGCAGCCCTCTGTAGTATTCTTCCCTGGAGAACCCCATGGATAGAGGACCCTGGTGAGCTACAGTCCATGGGGTAGCAAAGAGTTGGACATGACTGACAATGCATGCATAGGATTTTCAGTAATGATGTAATATTTGATTTTTTCAAGTAATTTAATATTTGGCTTCTTGTTCAATCATGTTTTGAAAGACCTTCTCCACTGCAAGATACATATTAAAAAAAAAATCTTCTGTTTATTTCAGTCCTTTGTTGGCTCTATTTGAAATTCCTTTTGCTATAAAGGATGGATTCCGACTCAGTGGATTTTTAACCCCCTAATGTGTTGTTACAGTAGCATTTAATAATAATCTTTACTCCAGTGGTTTGAAATGCCACATCCATTTTAGACCAAGTTCCTAGATGTGTATGTATTTGTCATTTTCTGCATTTTCTAATTTGCTCCGTCATAGGTGTAGTTACTCAGAAGTCAGCACCGCACTGATTGATTACTGTAGCTTTAGTGTCTTTGTGTCTGAAGGGGATGCTATCAGCTCTTTAGTCTTCTTTTTCAGAACTTCACATCTCTGCTTGTATTCCTGTAAGAACTTTAAAATCGGCTTGTCTTGTTCCTAAGAGGATTGTTGGGCATGCTTACCGAAAACCTTACTCTGTGATGAGTGACACTGTGGATTCTTAGGGCCCCATCTGTGTTGTTAGCCTAGAGACTTCATTTTAAACCTAGTTCTGACATTAACTGGCTTTGTAATAAAAAAAAATCAGATTCACATTTTACTATTTTACAACTGTTTGCAGGTGCTTTTAAATAATTGCTGTGTCCTTTTTTTTTTAACTTTCTCAATCACTAGACACAACTATTGTAAGAACCCTTAACATTTTTTAACATCGAAGTGGGGTGCTTGTCCTTGCAAAAGTTGGAAACAACTGAATTAGAGTCCTGTAAGCTCTTTTTGTTCTAAAATTCAGTTCTAGATAAATAAGAGGGGTATATCATCAACCCCATCAAGGATTGAATTTACATCTTTGTCGTCGCTGAAAGGACTACTCCAACAAGAGAAACTGCAGAAGTGGTTCTTGGCAAGATCATTTGTCTGTTTCTTTCTTTTCCTCTGTAAGCAGTTGGTGTTTTGAAAGGAAGCATATTGTCTAGATTTTCAAAGTTCTCTAAAAACAGGATGGGGGAGTGCGTTATTTTCGAAGCATGTAACGCGACTGCATCTTCAGCAGAATTAAGTGCTTTGAAAGCTTGCATTCTTTGTGTTGTCATAGTTGACTGTTATGATTGAAATAAGTATGTATATGTCTTCTTCCCTTTCTGAGTGTTCGTTGTTAGGGCCGGAGAAAGCCTTGGATGGAATGATTATGGGAGGAGACAATCAAGGCTGTGTTAATTTTCAGATGAGCCAGAGTTTACATTTTGAGGGCACATCACATTTATACTCTGTAGGATTCTGTAACAGGTTGGAAAGTAATGGAACAAAGGATGGGAGAAGATTGGCCTTCACCTATCAGTGAATAGCGGTTACCATTAAAGTGAGTTTTAAAAGTGAGGAGGCGACAATTTCTTTTTTTTGCCCCCTTTGGAAAATTACTTTCAGGATTCATTGATTTTAAAATTGTTATGGGACTTAAAGAAAAAACCTAAAAAAAGAGCCATGAAAAATCCTGTTATTCTATCGGAATGATATTCTGAAGTGGAGGGTGAGGTTTGGGATGTGTTGAATCTAGTTACAGTCTCTTTAAGAAACGGGAATCATAGGGGTCAGTATAGTCATCAGATAAACTTGTTAAATCACCACTACGAAATTAGAAAGGTTAAAGAAGGGCGTTTAGGAAAAACAAGAACATAAGAAAATAATCTTAGAGTATGTCTTCCCTGGGGGCTCAGTGATAATCCGCCTGCCATTGCAGAGACTGAGGGTTCAGTCCCTGGGTCAGGAAAATCCCCTGGCGAAAGAAATGGCAACCCACTCCAGGATTTTGTGTGTGTGTGTGTGTGTGTACATGTGTGTGGTGTCAAATTAACCCTGTGTGTGTGTGTGTGTGGTGTCAAATTAACCCTGCATGTGTGTGTGTGTGTGTGTGGTATTAAATTAACCCTGCGTTTTTCTATCCAAACTGACTTCTGTATCTGTTGTCAATCATAGATTACCTTTTGGGAAATACGTAATTTTTTAATAATTGTTTATGTATTTGTATTTGGCTGTGTTCAGTCTTCATTGTTGTACAAATGCTTTCTCTAGTTGCAGTGAGTGGGGCTACTCTTGTTGGGGTGCTCTGACTTCTCCTTGCGGAGGCTTCTCGTGGTTTGGAGCATGGGTTCTAGGTGTGGGAGATTCAGTAGTTGCAGCTCTGGCTCAGTAGTTGTGGTACATGGGCTTAGTTGCCCCAAGGCACGTGGGATCTCCCCGGACAAAGGGTAGAACAGGTTCCCTGCTTCGCAAAGCAAATTCTTAATCACCGAATCACCAGGGAAAGCCGGGAAATACATACTTTTCCCTTAGATTCTAATTTGATCTTGGGCACCCTTTGCCATCTGAAAAAGCTTCCTTTACAGCTTATATGTGTGCCAGTAAAGTGTCAGGGTGTCTGTCCCCCACCCTGGCCAGCATGTAGATTTTTATGTCTTAACCTTTGCTAATATGGTAAGTGAAAACAGCGTATGGCACGGCGGCTCTTCTCTGCACTTATGGCTGTCACGTGAGGTTAGGCTCTTCTTCATGCCTTCATTATTAACATTCTAGTGTTAGTTGCTCAGTCTTGTCCGACTCTTTGCAGCCCCATGGATTGTAGCCCGCCAGGTTCCTCTGTCCATGGAATTCTCCAGGCAAGAATACTAGAGTGGATTGCCATTCCCTTCTCCAGAGAGTCTTCTTGACCCAGGGATGGAACCCAGGTCTCCTGCATTGCAGGCAGATTCTTTACTGTCTGAGCCACAGGGAAGTCCTCTTCATACCTGCTCTTCTGTTCATCACTGGATGGAGCGTGACTTAGTTCCCTGTTTTTGTTCAGACAAATCCCTGGGCTGCAGGGAGTCTTCTGTTTGGTGAGAGGATTCGTTTGGGAAGAGTTTCAACTTGTTCTGTCAGGCATCAGATGCAGCAGTAGGAGTGGTTCATCTTGGGACCCGTTTGGGCAGAGGGAGCAGGCAGGTGCCAGCAGGGCACAGAAGGAAGTGAGCGTGCCTGGTGGGAACCGCCGGGACCGACAGGTCGATCGTGATCAGTAGGACTGTAGCCACGACCACTCAGCAGGCATCGGGGACTGTATGTTCTGGCCAGTTACCTATGTTGCAAGTGACAAAGTGCCATGAAAGTTAGAGACGCTGACCTGGTGTGGTGGTGTCCATAGATGCCTGTGTAGGAGGTGTCTTGCTGATTCAACATTGGTTGAATGCCGAGAGTAAAAATCCTTTGGGAATGATTTTGCATATATCCGGTATTTAAATCTCCCCTTTGGTTATTTCTCCCAAGCACGGAGCTGGGCAGACGTGTATGCGCGCTTCTCTTGCAGTTACATTAAAAACAGTCCCGTTGGTGAAGGCTGGGGTGGAGTGGACAGTCTTCCTCTCAGTGTTAGACCTCGTGCTCTGAGTGATCTTGGACGCGGTTAGACTTGCGCTGCTTGGCTAGATGATTCTTTAGACTTTAGCCTTGGTGAACACCCTCGTCGTGCCTCTCACACTGAACTGGAGCAGGGCAGCGTCCTGTCCCCATGTTGGTTCCTTGACTGACCACCACCGCCCCTTCCTGGATTTCTGCCAGTGCGGGCGAAGGTGACCTCATAAGCTCAGGTTACAGGAGTGAATGGGGAATGTAAACACGCCTTTGTTCTCGTGTGTGTAACTTTCCCTCCCCTGTGAATGAATCCCATTCCGTTTGGGGAAGCTGGTGCTGAGCCCACATCTGAATAGCGTTAACAACAGGATTTCTCATTAATATGCTTTGTCCGTCCTCGCCAGCAAGACACCGTCCGGATGTTCTTGGCTGGAGGCTGGAACGCTTGGGTTTCTGCCCTGCTCTTTTCTTATCTGTGATCCTCTGCTGAGAAGATCTCTCTTCCCCATTTAATCAGACTCAGAAAAAAAAGGGGTGAATCGTCTGATGACTTTTTAATTGTAAGACTGCCATCTCACTCTCTGTAAAAAGAGGTAATGTGATGTTTACTTTCACTACAGTCATTTTTTAAAAAAAATTTTGACCTTATTTGAGGGGAAAACTAAAAGGAGGCATACGTTGTTAAGTTGATGATTCTTATAAAATGTCTTCCTACAGACCTCATCTTTAAATGTAGATCTTAAACCAGAAATATCCCCTGAAAATCTACTTGTAGAAAGTAATCTGGCTGAGACTTAAGTATAAGGCAGATCTAGATGAGATCACTGAGAAAAAGTTCCAAATAAATACATCTATAATCTGATAGTCTCGTAATTCTCTAGTTTCTTCTGTATAAAATGTAGGGATGACGCGCCACCGGACTTAAAGCAGGCTGGCTGTTGATTCGCATGTCACGTGTTGTGTGCTGTCTGGGCACCGGGGGCTCATCAGTGAACCAAACAGTGAAACAGTCTTTGCCCCAGCCCTGCTGAGCTGCCACTCATGGGAGAAGTGGGCAGGACACGCGCACAGCGGAAGGGGCCGGTGGTCTGGGGGAAGAGGCGTCCTTGAAGGACGGGGAGGTGGCCAGAGTCAGGGGAGAGACGAGGGCAGAGTGGCGGAGGGAGGGGAGGACACGGGCCAGGCGCCTCTTCTAAGTCGTCCTAAGGCTTGTGGCTCTTACCTGAGTGAAGTGAGCAGCCCTTAGAGAGTTTCAGGTCAGGAAAGACTGAGATCCAGCTGCCCTGTTGACGGAATTGCTCTACCTTCTGAGTGGGGAACAGGCTGTTGGGAGCGAAAGGTGGAGCCCAGGCCTCTGTGGGCAGGTTGCCTTCCTGCCATTCCTGAGCTTTGTGTTTGAGGCTGAGAGAGGTCAGAGCTTGTAAGTTCGCCTCCTGGGGATACTGAAGGCTAAACCATAAAGGACCCAGACACTTCAGTTGTCTTAATGCCACCTTTATTTTTCCAGACCTGGAATTAAGTCACCTGAAATTCGCTTTTGGTTTTTATTTTACATTTTGGTTTTTGCTTTACATTTTAAGTCAACTTCAGATTTTTTTTTATCGTTGATACTCTTTTTATATCATCTGTTAATGTTTGCCTCGTTAGCATTTATTTTACATGAGATTCTCTTGCAGATTTATTTGTTTACCCTTTCTGGGATGCTTACCAGTAGAGTCCATGCTCCACAAAAACAAGGAATTATATCTTTTACTGCATTTTTTACTAGGTCCCCAGTACCTAGGCACTAGCACATAGTAGATACCCAACAAATAATTTTTTCATAAGTTAATACTGTAGATACTATTTTGTACGCTTTCCCATGTAATCTCGTGTCATAAGACTTTTACCATGTAATTTGGAAGTCTTCTAAAATGCAACATAGGTGGTTGCCTAATAATTTATTTTACAAATCTAACATAATTTGCTTTAAATTAATTTGTTTGTCCTATTTCTCCTGTGTTTTATTATTATAAATAACACTAAGGGGAGCATCTTAATGTACGAATCTTTGCCCACATTTGTGTTGACTCCTTTAGAGTATATTTATATATATAGTGACACATTGTAGCTGAGATGGTAAAAGAATCCGCCTCCACTGCAGGAGACCTGGGTTCATTTCCTGAGTCAGGAAGATCCCCTGGAGGAGGGCATGGCAACCCACTCCAGTATTCTTGCCTGGAGAATCTCATGGACAGAGGAGCCTGGTGGGCCGTACAGCCCATGGGGTCTCAGAGTCGGACACGCCTGAGCGACTTTCACTTTCACTTCAATATATATAGTTGAAATCATTTAAAGAACTTAAGGCTCTTAACATACACTGACAACAGAAGTGTAGCAGTTTCTACCCCTGCTGGCATTTTGGGAGAGCGCCTTTCTGCTGGCATTCGCTCTCAGAGGCTGTTTTCTTCTCATCTGTGTTCATTCCCTTGGCCTCCCACCTGCCATGTCTCTGTTCCGTCCGCCCAGTTACAGCAGTGCTGGTGGATCCTGACATTCTTACTCTGGGCTCAGCTCTGTTCACTGGGGATCTGGGGGCTTCCCTGCACCTCGGGTCCCCACCTCCAAGCTGGTAAGTGTTCTCTTTCCATCACAACCTGCTCCTCCTGCCCTGTTCCCTTTGGAGACAAGTGAAGGTTGGGGGTGTGGGAGCGATTCTCAGTTCTTTCCCATTTCTTCTTTAGTGATGAGCTACTTTCCAGGCGACTGAAATTTCACCTGTCTTTCTGGGCGGTTATCATTCCCCCCTATTTCTGTCTCCTCCCATAGGCTGTGTTTTTCCTCCTCAGTGTGTTTCAGACGTGGCTACTGCAGGGTGTGACCGGGGGCTTGGTAGACTTGAATGCGGATGCACCATGAACTGTGATAGCCGCGTGTATCTGTCTTGTTTGCACGAACAGGCCCCCTTTGGAGGGGGGTGGTGTTTATGGACCCCTTTGTTACAGCGGTTGTGACTATACTCTGTCCCCAGGGAGAAAAAGAACTGACGTTACTTGTTGAATTGCTTGTGAAATCTTTATGTCAGGTTTAGTGGTACACAGAAAGCTTTGAAATAGATTTTGATTCTGGAATACATAAAAATTGTCATGGTGATGGGAAAAACCCAGCCCTCTACTGTGCATTTATATCCGCTATTTCCATCTGATAAGGTTCAAATTTCTTAAGTATTTTTGTGCATTTATGTAATATTTTTGGTCCAAATTTAAGATTCAACATATTGAATGAAACTAAACAGTAGTCCTAATTTGGTTATGGTCTGTTTGGTATCTGGCAGTATGCTGATTGCTGACTGTGTGGTACTTTGGGAGGTTGTAATATTGTTTAGTCTGAGTTTGAAGAGGAAGGATATTGTGTGGGGAGGCCAGAGTGACTGCCCTCATATCTGAGTTACATCTGTCCTTCTCCTGAAGGAGCTTGGACCTGCAGGACTCAAGGTATAAGTGAAGAAGTACCCCCTCTTTCCGGCAGTTGTAGAAACTCTGTGGGTCCCTCTAGGGGCCGACTGTGGTCCATGTGAGGGTCAGGGTTGAGAGAACCAGGTGGGGCTGGGAGTTAAAGGAATGGACAGAAGCCAGGGGCATATGGGAATCAAGGTGGGTCATAGCAAGGAAATAGACACCATGGAGACACCCAGTAGGTCAGTTTCCCAGGTTCTCAAGAACCAACACACAGTCAGAAGCGAGGGACCATTTATAAAGGTGAAAGCAACTTTAATCATTGCTAAGGAAACCTCCTTTATATTTACTAACGATGGCCTGGGATGGACTTTCTAACACAGCTGCAGCGAGGAAGGTGAGGCCAAAGCCAAGAGCCACGCCAGGGTCGGGAAGTCGGACCTTGGTCTCCGCGACAGTTTCTTGATGGAGATGTCATAACACTGGTCCAGCGTCCCCCTGTGGTGTGCATGGTGTTATTCTAGACAGCATGAAATATAAGCTTCTGTTTTTAGCCTCCAGAGCTTCTCATTGAGGTGAGAAGACAGAGCCTCTGCATCCAGAGGGAAACCTCAGTAGGAAGAAGAGGCGTTGGGTGTTTATCTGGGTGCTTATCCTGAGTTCTGTTGAAGCTGGAGGAGCGGGTGATCAGGCTGGCCTGGGGGTGCTTAGGAGATGTTATACGAGGTGGGACATCAGTGAGGAGGATGTAGGGAGGGCCCTTCCCCCTCCCACCTTTCCATGCTGTTCACCCCTGGAGCCCATTTCCTCACCAGTAAGCTAGTTAATTTCTGCCTCGCTTGTTGGCATCATGCTTGTTGTAGAGATTAAACGGGACAATTTATGTGAGAGCCCTTTGTAAATGGCACCATGGATTCAGATGTAAGGTGTTATTAATAATTTGCCATTTGCAGCAGGAGCCTGTTGGATCACTGCTCTGTTTTAATTCATTCATCATATGTAAATGAGGTTGTATCCTTGCAATCAGAGGTGTTTGATGAAGGTCATGATTAGACATTGAGGGAAGGAGTCAAAGAGACTGTTTTTTAGTAAGGTTAGTGTATGTCTGAGATCTTACAAACTTATAAATACATAATTAGTACTGAAAATTAATGTTTAATGTGAATCTGGAGGGCTTTAAATTTTTGGTTAATAAAAAGAGGAAATATGTCTGAAGAGTAAGTTACTGAGCTGTGAAAAAAACAGAGTCCATTTAGTAGCAAAATCACACAATGCTTCTCATTCCACATTCTAGAACAGACTATTTTTAGCATCTGTTTGAATCAGTGATGAATCCCAGTTACAGGATTCAGTAATTAAAGCAGAGAAAAATATAACATTGTGTAGGCAAGAAAATCTTTTTACTTGAGTTGACTCTGTTTCAGGGTTCAGACTGCTATCCTCGGGGTCTGCCCAGAATTGTCGATCTGTCATCCCCAAGGGTTCACAAACAAGAAGAAGAGCGCCAGGACCTCAGCCAAGGACACAGTGTCCCCTTTTTAAGAAGGGAAGTTTTAAAAAAATCCTTGGGATGTCTTTATGGGTAAGCTTGTGGTAACTGTGTCATCTGCAGGGTTCTGGGAGAAATGCTCAGGGATCCCTGGGCGTCCCCCTGTTTGCCTGTCCTCAGACCCTCCCTGATGGTCAGTTTTGCCCCTCTGTCTCCTGCATCGGTTCTGCTGCTTGGTTGCTTTTTCTGTTCTCCGGCTGCTTGTGAATGTTGTGAAAGCACAAGGCACACAGCTGCCAGTTGGTCCCGGTCCACATTTGTATCTAATGGTTGTGGATTGTTCCATAACGTTGCTAAACAGCTCTCTGAAAACTTGCTCCCAGTCAGCAATCTCTCCTCGAGCTGGGAGCCTTATTTTATCCTATGCAAGTTATTATTACTTTGTCTTTTATGCCCCTTCTGCAAAAGCTCATTAACTGTTGGGCTGCATTGAATCGGGGGTTCTGTTGACCCAGATTCTCCTGCTGCTCCCCTGGGTGGAGCCCAGCCCTTGAGGTGGTGACCATGGGACTGACACCAGGGCACAAGGCACCTGGCTGAAGTAAAGTAGGTCACGAAGATGCAGTATGATTTTTTTTTTTAACCAAGGCATTTGGGAAAGTTCACTTATTTGACAAATGCCTTTTGATCATTGCTTGGGTGCCAAGCATTGAGCCGGGTACTGGGAATTAAAAGATCTTTGGGAGTGAAGAGTGCAGTTTTAGGACTCAGGTGGCTGCCCACAGCCAGACCTCTCTGCTGTAAGTGTTAAAAATGTTATATGTGTATGTGCTAAGTCACTTCAGTCGTGTCTGACTCTGTGCAACGCTATGGACTGTAGCCTGCCAGGCTCCTCTGTCCATTGGGTTCTCCAGTACTCCAGTGAGTTGCCGTGCTCTTCTCCAGGGGATCAGACCCTTGTCTCTTACGGCTCCTGCATTGACAGGCAGATTCTTTACCACTAGCGCCACTTGGGAAGCCCTAAAAACATTATATATATATTTATAAATGCTAACAATCATAGTTGGCAGAAGCAACAAATAATTAGAAAATCCACTTTTCCTTTAAAAACTCTTTGTTTACTGTTTCCAAACTTTTTCAGTCTCTGAGTTCTTTGGTCTCCCAGTAGCTCGGGTATCTTGTGCTGTGGTGATGAATAACCAGGCAAATGTAAGACCAGACCTAAATCTGGGCTTCTTCGATCGTCTTGGTTTTAGACTCCCGTGTTCTCGTTTACTGGTTCCCTGTTTGTTTTGTTCTGGACCCAGGATGGTTCAGGAGGTCTCTGAGCTCCTTTCTGTGTGAAACCCCTGGGGGTATAAGGATGAAGTGATCCTCCCGCAGCCCAGGGTGCAGTCACAGTGCCCAGGGACCAGGCAGGGCCAGCGCTGGGTCAGCAGTGGAGGCTCTCGGGGCAATGTTACCATGTGGGAGACCAGCTTGTCCCAGGGATCATTCCTTTGATTCTTGGTCTCATTTTTGTATTTCAGGGAATTTAAGTGTAAATAACCTGCCTTAGAGGGTGTGATTGGGAGCCCAGTCTGAGCTGGATTCTGGCTCCAGAGCCCACCACACCGTGCCATCCTGCATCGCCCGGCTGGTTTGGTGGGCACAGAGGAGGGGACGGGCTCCACCTGCAGCTGGCAGTGCAAGTGATCACTCATTGGTCAGGGGGGCCGAGGGCGTACAGGTGGGAGGGCAGGTGTGGGCGATGCAGGTGGGGAAACCTGTGGAGCCTGCCCAGGAATTGGCTGTGCCGCCTTGTGGGGTGGGGTGGTGTGATGCTCATGGCGTGGGGGCCCCAAGGAAAAGCCAGCGGAGCCGGCAGGCTGGCCGCCTTAGGGAGGGTGCACTGCGGCCCCCAGTGCCTCTGACGCACCTGCATCTGTGAAGGGCAGACTGGAACACCAGGGAAGGCCAGAGGGGCTGGGAGCCCTCCCCTGCCTTCAGATCCCTGGAAGCTTGCAGAGGTGAGGGCAGGCTGAGCTGGATTCTTTGGTTTCCAAGGGCAGAGAGCACGGGTTTGAAGTTTTAAGATAAAGGTGCAGGCTTGAACCGAATACAGAGCTGGTGTTCACACTGAGAGGTTACAGTGTCCCCTGCCTGGGCAGTGTTCAGGGGTGGGGCAGCCCAGAGGGGAGCCTGCACTGAGTGGTGGGTGGCTCTCTGGCCCTTCCCACTCTGGCCACTGCATTTCCTGTAGCTGCCCAGACCTTGGCAGAGAGGACAGATGCTTTATTTTATGAGCAGGCTCTGGACCTGGGAACTTTCTGACCCCCTCATGACGCCTTCATATTTAGGTGGTGGCGGAGCACTTGTCTGTATTGACCTCGCATCGTCCCTGTGCCTCTGAGGACAGGAATCAGTCTCGTGTGTCACTTTATTCCACACACATATTTAAGTCTTGCCTTATTTGTGGTGGCTGGTCCTCTCCTCCCAGGACACTCTGCGGGTCGCCCTGGCCACATAGCGCTTTTGGGCCTCGTTTCCGCCTGATTCGTGACTGTTTCTTCTGTGTCGTAGGAAGACGCTCAGTGATTGAATGGATTGTGAAGTGTTGGTGTGGCCCAGATCTCCATCTGGGTTATTTGAGTCTCTGGCTGGGGATCGTTAGCCCAGAGGTATGGGCCAGCCATGGCTCTCTGCACAGCTGCGTTGTATCAAGAATTGATCATTTTGTCTTCCTATTATACTGGGTAGTTATTGATCATGAAATGAAGGGGGAGAAAGTATTGTTTTTATGACCCTAGCATATAAGTCTGTGATACATACTTTTTAAATGAACAAACACTTAAAACTGGGAGAATTTTTCTTCATCTGCCTCCTCATAAGATAATTAATGTGGTTTTATTAATTGTTAAATGAGTGTCCCTAGTTGGGAGTGGGCTTTGCAGGTCAGCTGACATTATTTTTGTGTTTTATGTAGCAGTACCTCTCCTGCTGCTTGTTTTATGTGTACACGCATACACACACACCTGTTGCTCACCAGGTGAAGCTCTCAGGGCACTAGGACCATGTCTTACACACCCACACCCCCCCACACACACCCTGTTCCTTACCAGGTGAAGCTCTCAGGGCACTGGGACCGTGTCTCACACACACACACACACACACACACCCTGTTCCTCTCAGGTGAAGCTCTCAGGGCACTGGGACCGTGTCACACACACACACACACACCCCTGTACACGCACACACGCGTGCACACACCCCCCCCACACACACCCTGTTCCTTACCAGGTGAAGCTCTCAGGGCACTGGGACTGTGTCACACACACACACCCCTGTACACGCACGTGCACACACACACACACACACACACACACACACACACACACCCTGTTCCTCTCAGGTGAAGCTCTCGGTGCCGGGACCGGGTGTACCCCTCGGCACTTCTACACGGTAGCTCCCTCCGTGTTGAGCTGAGCTGTGGGGCCGGCTAAGTGTGTCCCTAGCGGCCCTGACCTGAGAGGTGTAAAACGACTCCAGCTCCACTGGAGCTGAAGCTCAGATAACCCACCTGAGAGGCCAGGCAGAGCAACACGGAGGTTGCTGTTTTATCATATTGTTAGACACGCGCTTCTAGCTAAAACCATTCCTATTAGACATGCTGATGAGATGTTTCTCTGAAGATGGTAGAGTCTGCATGTTCCGGGCTGCTTACTGTCTTGTATGTAGAGCTTGCTGTGTGCAGAGAGAAGATGGTTGATGCTATGATCTCCTGGATGGAGAGGAACTTAGAATCTGAGTCTGAGGAGGAAGGTGGCCCTGGAATGCAGTGCAGAAACCACCATCCTTGACCATGTATGTGTGTGTCATATGTATGCAGCTCCCCATTTCTGGAAAACTGGAATTCAGAAGCTTAGGCGGGATGGCAGGGACCGAAATAGTAAACAAATCCTGATACAATCAGATTAGGTTAATTATTGGCAGATTACCAGTGAGTTATTTAGACACAACCTGTTCTCAGGTTAGATGTTTTCACATCACAGAGTTCCTTCTTTCATGTTGACTTTGGATGTTGTAGGAACTAAGAGGAAAGGGCAAAATCCCAGGGACAGCTTTATTATCAGTGACCTTTTTAAAGTGCTTTTAGAACAGAATACGTTATTTTGTAAATAAGTTCAGTCATTTCTTTCACAGAATAGTGTAGACCAAGTTCAGCTGAACCGCTTAGGAGCTGAGTGGCCTGTAATGTATCTGAAATGACCTGAACTCACGATCAAAACACTCTCCTCTCCCTTCTCTGCCTCCTTTTTTTAGAAAAAGGCATATTTTTCTAGACAGATATTTATCCTGGCTTCATTGACTATCCTTGATATACATTATGACTTGCTGTAGTTTCAGAATAATAGTTTTTCCTTAGTCTTTATTTTTTCTCCCCCCTCCCTTTTTATTTTTGTACTTCACAGGATAAGGGCTTTTAAGTTAATAGCAGTGTCTTCAGGATTAGGCTGTAATCTGGCGCCAGCACGAGTGCACTCTGATGCCCCATGTTGAGGACTTTACTGGAGACCTGACTGGACGAGGACAGCCACGTCTTGGTGGGATTTTCAAGGGAGGAGTCTCTTAAGCTCACTCAGTTTGTTCCTCTGTCCTTTGACTTCTTCATCCATCTATTCCACAATAATTGCATGTTTATATGCCTGCTTTTTAATATGCTATCTATCTAAGTTGGTCATAACTTTCCTTCCAAGGAGTAAGCGTCTTTTAATTTCATGGCTGCAGTCAGCATCTGCAGTGATTTTGGAGCCCAAAAAAATAAAATCGGACACTGTTTCCACTGTTTCCCCATCTGTTTCCCACGAAGTGATGGGACCAGAGGCCATGATCTTAGTTTTCTGAATGTTGAGTTTTAAGCTAACTTTTCACTCTCCTCTTTCACTTTCATCAAGACATTTTTTAGTTCCTCTTCACTTTCTGCCATAAGGGTGATGTTATCTGCATATCTGAGGTTATTGATATTTCTCCCAGCAATCTTGATTCCAGCTTGTGCTTCTTCCAGCGCAGTGTTTCTCATGATGTACTCTGCATATAAGTTAAATAAGCAGGGTGACAATATACAGCCTTGACGTACTCCTTTTCCTATTTGGAACCATTCTGTTGTTCCATGTTCAGTTCTAACTGTTGCTTCCTGACCTGCATATAGGTTTCTCAAGAGGCAGGTCAGGTGGTCTGGTATTCCCATCTCTTGAAGAATTTTCCACAGTTTATTGTGATCCACACAGTCAAAGGCTTTGGCATAGTAAATAAAGCAGAAATAGATGTTTTTCTCACTGCAGATGGTGATTGCAGCCATGAAATTAAAAGACGCTTGCTTACTCCTTGGAAGGAAAGTTATGACCAACCTAGATAGCATATTAAAAAGCAGAGACATTACTTTGCCAACAAAGGTCCGTCTAGTCAAGGCTATGGTTTTTCCAGTGGTCATGTGTGGGTGTGAGAGTTGGACTGTGAAGAAAGCTGATCGCCAAAGAATTGATGCTTTTGAAGTGTGGTGTTGGAGAAGACTCTTGAGAGTCCCTTGCACTGCACGGAGATCCAACCAGTCCATTCTAAAGGAGATCAGTCCTGGGTGTTCATTGGAAGGACTGATGCTAAAGCTGAAACTCCAGTACTTTGGCCACCTCATGCGAAGAGTTGACTCACTGGAAAAGAGTCTGATGCTGGGAGGGATTGGGGGCAGGAGGAGAAGGGGACGACAGAGAATGAGATGGCTGGATGGCATCACCGACTCGATGGACGTGAGTTTGAGTGAACTCCAGGAGTTGGTGATGGACAGGGAGGCCTGGCGTGCTGTGATTCATGGGCTCGCAAAGAGTCGGACATGACTGAGCAACTGAACTGAACTGATTGATGTGCCTTTCTCTTGGTATTCCCTTTTCCAGATCTGGTGACCACCCCTCAGTTCAGAATCACAAGCCTGCAGCATTTAGAGCTGCACTGTTCTGTCTCATAGCCACTAGCCATGCATTGCTGTGCACGTGAGTGTGTGCATGCTAAGTCGCTTCAGTCATGTCCAACTCTTTCCAACCCCATGGACTGCAGCCTGCCAGACTCCTCTGTCCATGGGATTCTCCAGGCAAGAATACTGGAGTGGGTTGCCATGCCCTCCTGCAGGGGATCTTCCCAACCCAGGGATCGAACCCTCATCTCTATGTCTCCTGCATTGGCAGGCGGATTCTTTATCACTAGCACCACCTGGAAAGCCCCATGTATTGCTATTTAATGTTAATTAAGAAATAAAATGGAAAACTCACCTCCTCAGTAACACTTGTCAAGGTCAAGCAGTCACTCAAGTGCTATCTGTGACTCGGGCTGTACATGGACTAGTGTCGGTCTGTGGAA
This sequence comes from Moschus berezovskii, assembly GCF_049115385.1. Taxonomy (NCBI): domain Eukaryota; kingdom Metazoa; phylum Chordata; class Mammalia; order Artiodactyla; family Moschidae; genus Moschus; species Moschus berezovskii. Next base: position 53,714,325 of record NC_142472.1, read on the forward strand.
CACATCCATCGCTGTGGGGTGTGGGTGTGTATGGAGGAGCTGAGCCAGGCAGTGCTGCCTCTGCCCCAGGCCCACCCCTACCCCTGAAACACCCCAGTGCCCATCTGCTCCATTACCCAGCACCTACGCCTCTCAAGTTGATTCCCATTAAAGACTTCTCCCATGTCTCGTTGTAGGTCTTGGTCATCTGTCATCTGAATTAAGGCTGCAGTGTTACCAAGGTTGTGAATTCCTCCCCCATCCCCCATGGCTGCCACTCCTCCCCTGTGCTCTCGATACCACACACATACCGTTGTCACGTTGAATGCTGATTCCTCGTTGATAGGACTTTTCTTCTGGGGTACCAAGAGGTTCTTGTGGGTGCAGTATGGGCTTTGACTTGACAGGGTAGGGACACACACATGAAGCCTGACCCATTACCCCATCAGGTAAGTGTTCATTGAGCAGACAGGAAGGAATGGGTGGGTGAAGGAGGCCACTCTAGGTTGCACTGTGAAGGCTGGAGCCAATTTGGATGCACGGAAACCAGAAGAAAACAGGCATTCGTGGTGGGGACCATCACAGACACATGCCTATTGGCAGGAAGTGAAGGGCGCCAGTGCTCCCAGGAGTAGCCACTGAGCGGCGTGTTCAGCACCATGGCCAGGGCTTCACTGAGGGACATAGACCTTTGAGTTACCGCGTTGATCGTGCGGCATATAACCGTGTTTCCCTGAGCTAGTGTGACACCTCTCTGTAGAGGCGCTGCGTTTCACACTTCACAGTCTTCACCTGTAACTTCCAAGGAGTTAAAAGATTCACATTCCTCTGTAAAGTGAGGCAGCACATTCACAGAGCCGAGTTAATTCTTCAAGCCCTTCACAGCTCCTGACTTAGCTTAGATGTGTTGGCCACTCAGTAGGAAAGAAGAGTGCATGTGTGCACGTCCCGAGGCGGTCCTGTGACGCACATTGTGTGATGTGGTAACTAAGAGCAATGGTGGTGGCCAGACAGCCTGTCCGAACTCTGCCTCTCCAAAACCGTGTCGTCTGGACAAGACACCTTCCAATCCCCAGTTTTCTTTTTTTTTTAATGAGGGTGTTTACCTGTGTCAGCCAAAGAAAACCACACCTGGAGTTATGCTTCCCAACATAAGTTGGGAGTTATGTTTCATTTGGTGGCGGGGGAGGCCCTACTGAGGACTAGAGCCTGGGAGATAGCCTTACGGTTTCTCTGAGGAACTGCTCCAAAGAGATGAGGCGGGAGCCAGGATAAACTGGAGTTTTGTTGGGGAAAAATGAACAAACATGTAGTTGAACATCAGAAGGTCACTGCTGCTGCTGCTGCTAAGTCACTTCAGTCGTGGCCGACTCTGTGCGACCCCATAGATGGCAGCCCACCAGGCTCCCCCGTCCCTGGGATTCTCCAGGCAAGAACACTGGAGTGGTTAGTCATTTTAGTGCTTTTCTGTTTGTGGGAAGATGCAGGGATCTGGGCTCATAGTTCTTCATCCTCTGTCTTAACTGCCTAGGGCCTGTATCCTGTTTTTCTCCATTGTGAATGCCCTCAGGGCTGACTTGTCAGGGCAGCTGCCGTGGCTGCTGGTTGGATGGTGGGCAGCGTTCTTTGTTTATTGAAATGGCAGGGAGCATGGTTCTGTCCTGCCTTGCGAAGGTTAAGTTAAATGTGAGTGACGTGTTAGCATTCTGCTTAGTCTTCAGTGAGACATTTACCACTAGATGACTAATAATAGAATATTAGTTGCATAGCCTTTCACATGAATGGGGAATCCACACTTGTGTTTCCCAAAGGAAGAGGTAACCCAGGGCTGTAAATACAAAGCGTATGTGGACACTGGCCTTGCCCTTATGCACAGCTAGCAGATATGTATAATAACCTTATCCAAAGTGAAACATACATGCTGGTTACTTTCAGAATCATGTAGATGAGGTGATCTGGTTCGGGAGAAATTTGGCCCAGATAATCTAAAACCCAGAGATACTTCTCTGTTTTTGAAAATACGATGATCACTTATGCAAATAACTTAGGGAAAAGTCATTTTTAATTTTGCATAATCAAGTGCCCGCCGTACAGCTGCTCCTGAGAAATGGGAAGGAAGTCATGTGCTGCTGTTAATTTTAAGTGAGCAAACTTGGAGGACACGTGTGGATCAGAGTGTCATTGAACGATATATTTTTTTATTTTCTCACACTTTCAAAAGGATGGTGATGATCCTAACTCTGGGTGTTCATTATCTGCTGGCCCACATACAGCTCACAACACAGCCCTTTCTAGACTTCAGGTTGCTCACCTTCCCGAAGGACATTGCTTCCTGTCTTTTCCTGGGCCTCCTTTCCTAGCTTCACTGCTCCCCTCCCGCCCTTGATCTCCCGGGAAGCTTTTGCTTTACTCCACCCACTTCAGGGCTGCTCTGCCCTTTCCTGCACCTACTGTGTTGTGTTGTATCTGCCAGCATCAGCCACCCTCACAGGGTTGAGCAGGCGTCTTCTCAGTGATTTTTGTGTCCGCAGTGTTGAAAAGCGGGGGCCAGCTTACGCCAGGTACTTGGGAAAGTTTTGTTGGATGAATGAATGCTTGTTCAGTATACCTTTCTTAACTATACTCTCTGCAGTGAACCATAACTCTGGGTAGGAAGCTATATTGTTTTTGGTACCGCATAGCTTCTTCTCACTGGTGAACAGTGTTTAACTTCAGGTGACTCTGTAGACTTGCTGTTACTGTCAGTCATCCTGGAAACACTAGGGTCAGTTCGGCCCACATGGAGTCTTTGTCACTGTTTTATCCCCATATGTACTATTGAAATATTTTTTAAGTGATCACCAAAATTTTTATGGACTTGAAATAAGAGTTCTTGTGCAAAGGATTGGTATTCCATTAATTGAGGGTGGTCACAAGCCTGCGGTGTGTGTGAGCAGTTCCATTGAACAGACCTGTGATTTACTGGGCTTTTGTGTTTCTTCCTTTTGGCTGTTATTTACTCGACTCCTTGAAGTTACTTGCAGAGCTTATTCCGAGAAAAGGAGTGGGAGTCATACCAGAATGCACATTCCTTGTTAGCTCCCTGCTAATTAAAAAAGAACTAGTTCTGGGACTAGAGCTCCCTTGATGAAATAATCAAAATGTGAAATTTGAATTTTAAACTTTCTTGGAGATGCGAATGCATTTTGCTTGCCAGTATTTAATTTTATTTTTTCCTTTTTAGCTTTAATTCTGATTGCTGTTACTTCTGATACCTGAGCCAGTGGTGATGCTACCTAAGGGACATTTCTGCAACCCATAAGTCAACAGCGACACGGTAAGAGTGTGTGCATTTCATCATTAAAGCCATTTAATTTCTAGAACATTGTAGCTCAAAGTGTTAATTTGAAATAGAATAGGATAAAGTATGTTAATGTTTCTAAATAGTTTAATATATAAATATTAACAGCCAGGTAATATATCAAGCTTTTGTTCCTAGTCAACAGTAAGAATTTGAAAGAGGAAAACTGAAATTTGATATATTCATTTCCTGTTAATTTTTATGTAAACCACAAATGTGGCTATGCAGTTTCTGACTCATTAAACTGGGTCTCATTTTCTCAAACCCTGTATATTTTGCCCATTTACTTCAGAATTGTCCTAGTCAGTGAAACAAAGCAAGAAAAAGAAATATAAGGTATATGGATAGGGAAAGAGGCGAAAGCAAATTCAGGGTTCCCCTCGCCAGGGGCCTCAGACATGTGGGGTCGCCTGCTAGCCTCTGATATAGCAGGGAGGGTAGGGGCTGGTAGTCGCTGTTGAATACCAGCCTGTACTATCTACATTTTGGTTTCTGTGGCTGTGATCTGAAACTCATGAAAGCACGGCAACACATTTATATCACTTGTGGGTTTAAATTACTATTTTCTTTTAAGTTTAAAGTTAAAAGTCAGCATCATCTATTGGGAGGTCTTATTTCGGCATTTTCTTCTTTGTGTTAATGTAACTGGAAAGCTGTGTATAGTACTTAAAAGTTATGCATTGGTTTCAACTTCATTAAATAGCCTTTGTATTTTTAAAGAAAAAGGCTATCTGAAACAATGTTTAGATGTCCTCTCAAATACCATGAGAGTATAACAACATTATTTGTTAACTCTAACTGTCACTTAGCTTTGGTGGAGTTAACAGTTGTTTTGTATGCTTGCTGTCATGTCTTAAAATATACTGACATGTTTTGTGTAATAATATAAGATACACTGGAGGAGGGCACAGCAACCCACTCCAGTATTCTTGCCTGGAGAATCCCATGGACAGAGGAAACTGGCGGGCTACAGTCCATGGGGTTGCAAAGAGTGGGACACAGCTGAAGCAATTTAGCACACACACACAATCTTGATAAGCTGCTGAAAACATTGAAAAACATTCCTCAGAGCACCTCGGAAACCGTGGGCCCTCACTTGGTGATGCTGACGGAGGATGTTAGTTGCAGAAACGTACTAAGACTTTGGCACCTGCCACAGCTGGTTTGGAGTTGACGTTCTTGCACTTACTAGTCACGTCACTCTGGATAAATTACCTTTTTTGAGCCCTGAGTTCTTAATCTGTTAAGCTTATCTTTATCTGCCAGCCTATAAAGTTGTAGTGGGTGTCAGTGATATATAAAATGCTTACATATGTATTGATAACATGTTTCCATTTATCATGTGTAACCAGTTTACCATCATCAGCTTTATGATTTTGTTTCTTTGCTTGATTTTCTGTAAAACGACCTGTCTGAACACGGATTGGAAAAGAAGTTCCAGGCACAGGTCATTTCATAAAGGAGTGAGTTTATTGAGAACAAAGAGCAGAGATCACGTGGGCACCACAAGTACAGCGGGCTGACCTCCTGACCGACCAGGGAAAATCAGTGCTTTTGGGGGGTTAATTGAATGCTTTTGAACTGTGGTATTGGAGAACTCTTAAGAGTCCCTTGGACTGCAGGGAGATCCAACCAGTCCATCCTAAAGGAGATCAGTCCTGGGTGTTCATTGGAAGGACTGATGCTAAAGCTGAAACTCCAATACTTTAGCCACCTGATGTGAAGAAATGACTCATTGGAAAAGATCCTGATGCTGAGAAAGATTGAGGGCAGGAGGAGAAAGGAATAACAGAGGATGAGATGGCTGGGTGGCATCACTGACACAGTGTACATGAGTTTGAGTAGGCTATGGGAGTTGGTGATGGACAGAGAAGCCTGGCGTGCTATAGTCCATGGGATTGCAAAGAGTCAGCCACGACTGAGCAGCTGAACTGAGCCAATTTGTATAGCTTCAAGACAAAGAAAATTTCTGTTGAAAGGGTGGCATTAGGTGTTTGGTTAGGGAGAGTACTGGGATGGGCATTTTTGCCTAATTTGGGGTCAGGGAAACTGGCTGGTTAGGATCACAGTTACAAGGGGCCCAGTCAGTTCTGGAGATGACCTTAGTACTGAGCTCAGCTTCTGTGGCCTTGGGGCAGGACTCTGCATCACCTGTAAACCCAAATGATCCTTTTGGAGATAATCATAGTCCACCTTTCGTACCATGTTGGAACCAATAAGGTACCGGGTGTGCTCTTTGAGACCGAGTGTTGCAAATTTTAGATATTTCTCTAGTATATCTCTTCCTGCTTTCCTAGTGCAAACAATTGAGAGTAGTTAACTGAAATAGCCATTCAGTATATCTTAACTTTCTTTCACAAGCACAGCTTCTAGTTGCCAAAAATACTGCCATCAGGATGCTTTTGATTTCTAAAAATACAGAGACTCCACAGATTTGTAGTGCGTGTGCTGGGGAACAGTTGATAGGTTCTACAGATTTACTGCTATTTTGACCTTGTTTTATGTCATTCATATGAATCACCAACATTTGGCTATTTTTGACCAACAAAAGTGGTAATTTTGTATGGTTCAAGTTGATATTTCCGGCTATGCGGATAGTGTTTTCTTTACACGATTGGCAGATGATCTGCTTTTGTATCTTATAGTTCATTTCCTCCAGGACCTTAAATTTATTTTTAATGCATTTTGGACTTTCGTTCATTTCTTTGGCGAATGTCATTCTCAGATGGTTGCTGTAAAGGAGTAGGGTGGAGAAAAAGGAGAGCTGAATCTTTCTTAACAAGAAGAGGAGATGCTGACTTCTCTCCAGGAAGACTCTCAATTTATGGTCAAGTGAGTGAACAGAAATAAAAACTAGAGCCTTTTGAGAATTAAACCTTGAGGTCATAGGTCATATAGTAGAGTCTGAGTCCCTGAGAATCCTTTGAGATTCATGTTTTTCAGAAAGCCCTGTCTTCCTCACAAGTCTTAAAGCACTCTCAATGGTTTCAGCTTCTTAATGTGTTCTTAGGAAAATAATGCAGTGACCACTCAACTTAATCTTGTGTTTGTCAAGTGTCTATAGGTCATATGTTTATTGTACTTCGAATCGCAGGTTTACTATTTTAGTTTTATTTAAAAGGCATTCACGTAACAGACACTTAGTGTGGATCCTAATAAATACTGCAGTAATAATACTGCAGAAGGCAGCTCATGAGCCTGGCCTGCTCATCACAATGTGATCACAGCCGGGTCGTGGTGCTGATAAACCATCCTCCCCTTCCTGTCCAATTAAAGAGGAGAGGGAGGGATGGGGCTAGTTCTTTAATGTGTCAAGTAAGCCTTGATTCCTTCACAGGAGTAGTGTCTGGGGGTTTGGGATCCACTTTTCAGCATTCCTGGCCTTGGTGGTGTGAAGTCTCATTGCAGCCCTTGGAGGTGAGCAGCAGGCGTTGTAGGTGAGGACTGGGGTTTAGTGGAAGAACTCGGATTCGGCTCAATGGTCCAGCTTGTCCGGCTGCGGTGCGGGCGGGAGGCAGGGTGAGCAGAGCAGCTGTCTCTGCTCGGTGCTCACCCTCTTTGCAGGACTGACTTGGGGCCTGGTGAGGGGGGAACACATGCCCTGAGGAGGAGGGAACTCTGCAGGAGGAAACTTTTCCTCGGAACTGAGCTAGCGTTTCTGTTTGCTGGATTCACCGAGCCATTAACTGTGGCCTTTTGTATTACTCTTCTGGAGCCGTGCCCGATGAGTTGCTAAATTTATATTTTTTCTGTGGTTTTTTTTGTCTGTTGTAGTCTTTTGTCCCTTGTCTGTGGCTGATAGTAATTCTTTCTACCTGACCATCATGTCAGAATCTAAATAGGGAATACATTTCCAGCCATCTCCCCATTTGTATTCTGCTCTGCATCTCTCATCCACCCCCACGGATCCAGTTTTAAGCAGTTTTATTGGGCGTAACTGACCAGCAGTAAAGGATGCGTGTTTGAGACGTACCATCTGATGAATTCTGACCCATGCACATGGCCACAAAACCACCAGCACAGACCAGATGTGAGCTCGCACACTATCACTACGGACGTTTATCTAGCCTTGGTCAACCCTCCCTGGTTGCTCCCCGACCTCCAGGCAGCCTCCGATCTTCCCTGTGTCTCTGGAGATGGGTTTGCGTTTCCAGAACGTGACTGTAAAGGGAAAGCACTCTGTGTGTGTCTGCGCTTCTTCGTCTGACACTAGACGTGTGGACTTTCCAATGGCAGGCAGTTTGGCGGCACCAACCTCTGGGCATGCAGTTGACCTCAGTTCTGACATGTGTCTGGTGGAGGGCAGTCACCCCACAGGTGAAGGGTCCATCCTCCACGACCCCCTGCCCGTGCCCCACCAGCTTCCTTTGTCACCTGCACTCTGGCCGACTAGCTCTAAATCCAAGATTCCCACAGCCCCATCTGAGCTTCATGGTGCCCAGAGCCCAGGAAGCCAATTTTCTCACCGGACTCATGGCAGGGTTGTTAGAAGGACCTTCAAGGATGCAATGAGCAGTTTGAGGATGAAAACAAAGGGCGAAGTCTTGCAGGCCCTGAGCCCCTGGAGCTTCTGTCCCCGTGAGCTTAGGGCACGCCACCCTCCTGGCATGTTCATCTGGTGCATGAACCTGGGAGCCCTTGAACCCCATCCTTTTGGGAGTATGGAGGCTTCATGACGGACATGATGCATTAGGACATCGGCATGGGTGACGGAATTCAGCTTCCAGCCCCTGTCCTCTCCTCAGGGATTCAGGGGTGGGACTGAAGCTTCCAGCCTCCTACTTACTGGGTTGGTTCCTCTGGTAACCAGCCCCCCATCCTTAGGCAGGGTCTGGAGTCACTTCACTAACATCCACAGGTGTGGTTCAGTGGGGTTGGCTTGTTTGTGGCAAAAGACACCTTTATAGCTCTTGTCACTTAGGAATTCTGAGAGTTTTTGGAGCTCCGTGCCATCGATGGAGTTGAAGACCAAATATATATATTTGTTACTGTAAATCACAGTATCATAGTTACATAGATGGAGTCCTTCTGGCTGTACAGTTTTTGGTCTGACTTTGGTTCAGCATGATCATCCCAACTTTGTCAACATTGTTTCCCGGATCAGTGATTCACTCCTCGCTGTTGCTGAGAAGTACTCTTTGTTTATCTGCTTGCCTGTTGATGAATTTGGGCTTGTTTCTATTCTGGGGTTGTTTTTGGCTTTTGCAGATGAAGGTGTATGATCGTTCGTGTACAGGTCTTTTTTCGGGCATGTGCTTTTACTTTTGCATGAGTTCCCAGGCGTGGAGTAGATCCTAGGGTCATCCTGAGAAGTGTGTGTTTATCTTTGAAGAACCTGCCAGACTGCCATAGTGATTGGGTCGTTTTCCATTCCCTTCAGCAGAGAACTGTGCTCTGTCTACATCCTTAGCAAATGTTCGGTGTGGCCAGTGGTTTTACCTTCATCCATTCTAACAGGTGTGCCCGCTACCTCCCAGTGGTTTCAGCTGCATCTCCTTCATGATTAACGACTGATGGCTCTGGGGCTTCTTCTTAGAGCAGACAAGCAATGAGACAGAAGCCAGTGGTGAACGCATGGGGGCAGAGGAATGTCATCCTTGACCTCTGTTCTCTGCCTTTTCAATTAGAACTGGGTGTTAACATCCACCGGAAGGGTCCATATGTCAAGGAAAGGTGAACGACCATTTCATGTGTGTCACTGTGTTAGTCCATAGACAGAACTCTGCTTTCCCCACCCAGAGATACTTATTATTTAGTTGTAGAGGGTTTTGAGCAAAGACTGGATGACTTGGGATGCTGCTTCTAAGTCTTGGACGCAGCTCTGCTCACCGCTGTACGCTGACCTGCTTCTAAGCCGTGGCTGTGAACTGCACTCCTCACCCCCTGATGTTTACTGAGTGGCCTCCTCGTGCTGCCGGGGGTTGGCGGTGCAGTGTGACCCTGCCCCTACCCCCTCTTCCCCACCAGTGAGGTCTTTGCAGTTGTGTTTTAACTTCCCAGGAAATGAGAAACACCTTAAACTAGTGCTTGTCACCCTGGATTGTAACTTCATTTATATGCCTGTCCCTCTCACTGAACCGTTAATTCCTTGAGGAAAGGGATTTTTGTCTTATTTTTTGATGTTTATTCTTTCCATTTCCACTGGCTGAAGTCTAATCAAAATGCAGATGTGTGGCGTGCAGGCGAATCCACTGTGGATGTTTCTGGAGGCCAGCTAAGTGTATCTAACTGGGAGGAAGGAAAGCCTATGAGAGCTCGGGACCCTGCAAGAACAGCAGCTCTGTTGATCAGAAGAGGAACCTGAGGCCCATCTTGGTTAAGACGGTGCGGTGTTAGTGGCAGGACCCTGGTGCCTTTCTGCCTCTCTTCCTTCAGAAGTGGACGGACCATGTTCTAGTAGCAAAGCCTGGACGTTGATCCCGGTGAACCATGACTGCTGAACTGTCCCCAGTCCTTCCCCCGCCTCGCCCCTCACTTTGTCATGACTTTCCTCTGAAGCTTAACTAGGAGGAGGCCAGGTGGTGTCGCTCTAGAAGGCCATGGAATGGGCTGGGCCTTGGGGAAGCCCAGGTTTCCACTCCGACTGCGGACACGTGACCTCCTGGGGACATTAGCTGGCAGGTGGAGTGCTGTAAAACCAGGGAGCAGCCGCAACCTTGCCCTTCACAGTGGACAATACAGCGGAGTCAGAGCACGGGCTCTGTGTGGCCGCTTCTGCTGGGATCATGTTTATTCTGAGGACAGAATTCCTGCATACCTGTCAACAGGATCACAGGTCCAAACACGGGCAGCCAGCACAGCGATCTCCCAGAAAAAGTGGAGCATCACCGAAGGATAATGAGGTCATTGCACTGAGAATATACAGTGGGGACTTCCCTGATGGTCCAGGGGTTAAGAATCCTGCCGGTACAGGGGACGCGGGTTCGATCCCTGGTTGAGGGACTAAGCGCCCACGTGCCACAGAGCCACTAAACCCAGGCGCTGCAACTGCGGAGCCCACGAGAGCTGCAACTGCTGAAGCCCGTGCATCTAGAGCCCGTGCTCTGCAACAAGAAAAGCTGCTGTGATGAGAAGCCCACACACCACAACTAGAGAGTAGCCCCCATTTGCCACAACCAGAGAAAGCCCGCGAGCAGCAGTGTAGACCCAGGGCAACCAAAGGTAATAAATTAAAAAGACACAGGAATCTTAAATGTTCTGTATATGTTCAACAGCAGACCTTCAAAATACATAAAGACAAACTGATGGAGCTCAAGAGCAAAACTGACAGATCCACAGTGATCACTGACAACTTCAACACCCCTCTCAGTAATTCATGAAACGAGTGTATTAAAAATCAGCTAAGGATACCGAACATCTCAGCAGCAGCAGCAGCAGTCATTGCAGCTGATACACAGTCTTTTGGAGCGCGTGTGAGGCATTCACCAAGACACACCGCTTTCTGGGCCTTAAAACAGATTTAAAAGAATTAAAATCAGACAAAGCATGCCCTCTGATCACCACAAAATTCAACTGAAAACCACCAGCAGTAAGATATCTGGAAAAACTGACTAATTGTGTTTGTTTCACTCAGTTGGCTGCTCACCCAAAAGACATCTTCCAGATGGTTCACATGGACGGGGATGGTCACGGAAAGAGATGTTCTGAGAACTTCACACTGTTTTAAACATCTGTGGCGTTGCTTCCGTAATTTCTTTCTTTCTTTTTTTTTTTTTTTTTAAGAAAAAAGGTATTCCAGTTAATCATGCTATGGGATAACTGAAGAGCTTCATTGTGTGGAATTTTAAAGAGAGATTAGATGAGTTATTGGAAGGTAGGAAAGTTGCCTGAAAGTAGAAAGCATATTGATATGATTCTGAAGTTCTTTGACCATTTGACTTGGATTGTAATGAAGAGTACGACTGGAAGTTAAATGCCAACGTGCAGGTGTCTTCTTGCATAATGAGTAAAATCACAGGAAAAATTCAGGTTTAGATTAATTGTACAGTAAGCAAAATTAGATGGGGAATAATTTTAAGTATTTTATTTCTATTATGCTTAACTAGAAATTGTGCATACATCGTTTTTCTCTAAAAGTAGAATGTGCTGTCCGTGTTTCTTTGAAATCTGTAACATTTATATAACCAGTTCGACATCTGTTGCATGTTTAGCCAGTTTGCTGACATAGAAGCGACAGGCTAGTGCGGATTCCTGGGCAAGAGCTGATTTTCCAGGGAGTCAAAGCTCCAGGCACGTTGCACTGGGACTGTGAGCTTCTGAAACCATCTTTTTCATTTTCAGATCTGGAGCCATGCCCTTAGTGAAGAGGAACATCGAGCCCCGGCACCTGTGCCGGGGGGCCCTGCCCGAGGGCATCACCAGCGAGCTCGAGTGTGTGACCAACAGCACGCTGGCCGCCATCATCCGCCAGCTGAGCAGCCTGAGTGAGTCCCCTCGCCTTGGGCTCCCTCCTTTCTGATTGCCAATGACGTGTTAATTTTAATGACTTTAGCCAAGTGATTCCAGTTCAGTAGTTCTGAGATTGTCCAAAGAAGAGGCTTTGGAGGAAAGAGCCTTCCTCCCTCCTGAAAATTTCCTGGCGTGAAATGAGCTGTCTGCCTTCTCTGGTCTGCTGACAGCGGCTTGGTGTGATCAAGTTGGACTTGACTGGTTCACAGATGACTAGATAAGACCAAATGTGTAGTTTAAAGCAGTGTTCATTTTCAAAAGCTTGTTATACATAAGGATTAAAACAATTGGTAGTTGTTTTTTAAGTGAGTTATTTATTACACTTGGACAGGACTAATCTTTTTTTTTTTTAATGTAGTGAATTGAGAACTGTGCTATGACTGGCATAGAGCGGAGGCTTGATATGTGTTTGTTGATTGAATAAGGTTTCAAATGAATCAGAGGGTCCTCCCTGAAACCAGTGAGACTGGCTGATTTTAACCTTCTAAAAGGTTAAAGTGCGGGTACTGACTTCTGAACGGAGGTCAGCAGTGAGTTGCTGGTGACACGTGTGCAGTGCCATGCACACGTCACATGCATGGGTTACAGACACGTAAGCAAACACAAGCATGAAGAGGAGAGGGCTTCCTTTTATTCCAGTTTTGAACATTAGTATGAGATACACAAGGAATCCTCCGTTTCTTAAGACTCACGTGTGCATGAGAATGCTTTTCCTCCAAAGCTTTCTGAAGTTGCAGTCTTTCTGCCTAGCTTTTCTGTTCACGTCGTGATCTTATTTTCTCACGTCATCCCACTGCTTTTCGGTTTAGATGGTTCACACTGCATTTTGGGTGACAGGTTTTCACAGCTAAATTTTCAGAACCTCTGTTAATAATGAGAAAATCCTCCATGAAATTTCACATCCCGGTCACCTCAAGCACAGGAGAGTGGTTAAAAAAAACAAACTCAAGTACTTTTGTTTTGAAGAAGAAACACAACAGATGAGTATTTTCTTTTTTCTTTAAAAGAATTGTACTGTGTTGCTATGGATATATTTTTGATAGATGATACCTATAATCATTGGCTGAGGCCAGAGTAACCTGGAAATTACTTAAAATGTGTTTCAAAATAGATTTCTTCTGGAGTCTGAACTAATTATAATTGATTTTTGGTAGTGGTTGTTGATAAAATGTGTAGATTCATGTTACAGGAGGATACCATGTAGATTATTGAAGGGCAAATGTGTCTCTGTGTGCCTTCATGTATTTCTGTAAGAATGCTTTTCAGTCTCTTGTTTTTATGCCTGAAACGCTATGGGCGTGGGGTCTAAGTGAGGAAAACCAACATGAACTATTACAGTTTTTAACAATCGTGCCATGTTCCATGTACAGCGTTGTGTCTGTGGGGCCTGTCTGTAAGTGGAGCTGCCCACACGGTCTGGTCTGTTCCATGGAGTCCCCTTTGGGCAGACTGAGGGCAGCCCCTCCGAGGGTATCTGAATCTTCACCCTTGGGACCCATGGGTGTGCTGTGTCACTCAGCAGGCAGAGGGTTGAGGCTGCTTGTCAGCTCACCTCACAAGAAGCGGGTTACCCTGGGCTGTCCAGGTGGACCCAGTGAAGACCGGGGTATCCTTTAAACGGGGAATCCAGAGTCACTAGTTCTCAAGTGCAGTGGTCCCCAGTCCCTGGGCTGCAGACCCACGACCTCCTGTCAGCTCAGTGGTGAGGTTAGATTAGAGATAAGGAGCAAAGAAAGTGTGATGGATCATCTGGAAACCAGCCCCCTGCCCCTGATCCATGGAAAAATTGTCTGCCACAAAATCGGTCCCCTGGTGTCAAAAAGGCTGGAGAGCATTGCTCTCATGGGTCGAGGGGAGGAAGAACAGAGCTGGGGCCAGAAGGCATCTCTTTGGCCTTTTCCAGAAGGAAAACTAGCAGTAGAGGGCCTGGTGCACCTTTGGTGTCTCCCTGGTTCTCTTCACATCTGTCGGGGGACAGTTCCGCGTCATGAGGGGATAATAGATACCAAGTAGTCCCTCAGAATGCAAACAGAACTACCGTATGACCAGCGATTCCACTCCTGGATTTATATACAGAGAAAATGTAAATACTAACTTGAAAACGTTTTTCAACAACCCCAGTGTTCATAGCAGCACTGTTTACAACAGCTGAGACATGGAAGCAGCCTGAATGGCCATTGACCAATGGATAGAGACGGTGGGCTAGATAAACACATACACGCAGTAGAATATTACTCTGCCACAAAAAAGAATGAAATCCTGCCATTTGCAGCGATGTGGATGGACCGAGAGAATATTATACTTGATGAAATAAGTGTCAGAGAAAGACATACTGTATATCCCTTATATGTGAAATCTAGAAAATAAATGAATGTATATAGCAAAACAGAAACAGAAAACAAGCTAGTGATTACCGGTGGGGCAGAGGGAGGGGCAAGATAGGGGTGTGGGATTGAGAAATACAAACTACTATGTATAAAGCAGATAAGCAACAAGAATCCTCCATATGCAGCACAGGGAATTATAGCCATTATCTTGTAATAGCTTCTAATGCAGTCTATAGCCTGTAAAAATATTGAATCACTGTGTAATATAACTGAAATGAAAATAATATGTAAATCAACTTTACTTCAGTGAGGGAAAAAAAAAAATTAGTGTGTTACTTGGTTTTCCAGCAATGGAGTATTGATTTTTTTTTCCTTCAAATAATGACAGTTTAGTGTAGCAATTAACATTGAATCGGGAGTGCTTTTTCATCATTTTCCTTGATTAATTATGAGTGCTCTTGTTCTTATCACCTAGTTGCTCAATTAAAATTAGTGTCTTGCAATCAAATTCCTTCTGGTATTATAATGTAATTCTAATAGAATTTGCTTTAAAAAGGAGACAGAGCATTTGTGAAAAATCCATTTCTGTGCCTCCCCAGCCAGTTTCCAATTCTCTCTCTATGTTCTTGCAGTAATAGCTTTCTTTTCCTTTCTTACGAAGGCCCCCAAGATGGCACAAGGAAAGGAATTAGACCTTAGATGCCAGAGTTTTCGGTTATATTTGATGGTACTAATAAGATAGTACAGAGAACTTAGCACAGGATAACATGAAAGGAAAATATTACAAGTTTTTCTATTAATCACAGGAAGTTATTGATAATGGTTCATATATATCATTCTAAAAGCGATTTCTCATACATCTGGTTTTGTAGCCTATACTCGATATATATTTAGCATCTAAGATACATTTTTAATATCTGGAGATTATTGTATTATATTGATATACCATGAATAACCGTTATCTTGCTATTGGGCATACATACATTTCTTTGTTTGGGGAGACACTGTCATAATTCTTGTATAAAACTAGTATTTACATCTCAAATCTTTTTTGGCATCTCTTTTTTTTTTTTAAAGATTTCTTTCATCTTATATGTCATCAAGCTTCCTCCCACAGAGCCTAGATCATCCTTACCAATGGTATAAAAATTCTGAGACTCTATCAGTTTTAAACATGAGTCTCTTTAAAAAAAACTATTACAAAACCAATTTTCCATTTAATTTCTACATTGAGTACTTGTATAAATGAGAAGGAAAGTCTGTTTTCTTCTCAGTTTTTAAATTAGTGATTAATATTTTTATTAATACTGTATGTATTATGTCTCATATCAAACCAAATGCTAAATTGAATGAAAATACTTCCTTGATGGCTTGCAGCGTAATACATTTGCTTTATGTAATTGGATCTGAAATTCAGGGTTGTGTTAATTGATTATACCAAGTGCAGTTCTAGTCAGAAGAGAGATTTTAAGTGTTTTGAAGGAATGCACTGAATGGATTTCTTGGATGATTTTAGCCAAATGGAATATTTGAGGGGAAAAAGGGAAGGTTAAACATAATATATTCAAGAGATAGATCACAAGTTCATCGCCATGCAGGTTCAGGCTAGGTTAAGGGTGCTTTAAGAGAAGAGGTGTTTATGTACTAGACAGAGTTGACTGGAAGAAACAGCATGAATTTTTTAAAATATACTGCTTCAAACTGAGATACATGTTTGCATTTCTTGTGGATGAAAATAGAAAGCCAGTGAAGGACGTAAGTAGTCCTTTGTATGTGTAACTGTAAAGTAAGGCTCTGTCGAATTGGAGGCAAGTAGAAGAATCCCCTCCTCACAAAGACAGGGGCTGTTGGAAACAAGCGTCTTCCCTAACCCATCGCTCACCTGGAGCATCAGAAGTGTTTTCTCTTTTTTTTTTTTATTTATTTTTTTATTTCTAAAAAAGAATTTTATTAAAAAAGCACAAATGCAAAGAAATGAACAGAGGAAAATGTATGCGTCGAACCTGGACTGGTCACTTATGATAAATATACATGCTACAATTCCATTCTCCCCAATCATTCCACCTTCACCCTCTGTGGGAGAGGGTGAAGAAGTGTTTTCTCAATAGAAGTAATGACACCAGGGTTGTTTCTCACCTCTCCCTGCCCTGGGCCGACTGCAACGTGGCAGGATTTAAACGCAGACCAATTCTTCCTAGCACACGTGGAGAGCCAGCCATCAAACCTCTCTGCCTTTATCAACTGTGTTCCTCCCATCTCATGAGTTCATAGGCCTACGGTAACGTATCCTAAGTGACTTACAGGTGTCTTTCTGATCGTTGTGATCTGCACTGTTATTATCACCTAAAAACATTGAGGGAAGATTTTCAAGGCTCTTAATATTTTTTCTAAGACTGTGCAAACCATGACCCCACTCTCCTATCAGTCCACGATCGTGGTCATCAGCAGTCTCAGCTCAGCTGTATGCCTCCTTGACACAGGGCCTTTCATAAGGGCAGGTCTGCTGTGTCTGCTTCGTTCTCTACCAGCCTTTTACAACGTGGTCCAGCCAGAAGTAGGAGACTCATGGGAAGGGAGAAAAGTGTGACACTCGATCAAGAAAAAGAGAAGTTAAAGAAAGAAGCAGGAGTCACCGATGACCCCAGCCTGGCATTCCAGACGTGGAAGTCACACCCACCTGCACAAGGAAAGATCTCAGCAGCTTCTCTTAGCTCATCAGCGAACTGAGGTCACAGGACAAACCACTGCCCTGGAACTGGGAAAGACAGATTCCAAGGATCACAACTTACCAGGGTATGGGAGGTTTGAATGACACTGCCAGCCAGGCTGACTTCATCCATGTTTGTAGAACACAAAACTCCGACCTGCAGAATATACGTTCTTTTAATGCTCCCTCTCTAAGATGGGGCATGCGCTTAGCCATAAAATAATACATTTGAAGAGACTCGTACCACCAAGAGTATGATGTTAATGAGAAAATAATTCTAATAATCTTTCTAGACAGTTCTCACATATTGGAAAATCAAACAGCAGCTTCTAAATTAATCCTTGGGTCAGAGAAGAAATCAAAAAGGAAATTGCAAACTCTCACTGTACCAGTAATGAACACACAGAATCACCAACGTATTTGTGGGATTTATGTAAAGAGGTGCTCAGAGGGAAGTTTGTATCTTTAAATGCTTGTGTCAGAAAAGGAGAGGGACATGAAATCATTAGCCTTCCTCAGGTGGGCATTCAGGGCTGCTTGGCAGTCACACTGTAATTCCTGCACTAATTAGTTTCCTGCCTGTTTCACATCTTTTCTCCCCGCAGCCCCCCATCCCAGATTGTGAGCTAATGATTTGCTTATTTCAGGGGGAAAATTAAAGCTTTTAGGAGAGAACCAGACATCCCCCTTCTGCCGTCTCAGTCCTCTGCTTTGCCTCTGCACCGGCACGTCCTGCCCCGCCCGCTGTACAGTGGTGATCCCAGTACTGAGTTCACCTTCTTCTTGCCTGGCTCATGCACCTCTGACTCCCGTCCGCATCCTTTCTACCAAATACTCATTTATTGAGAGATCACCCTCTGCCTATTGCCCCATTCCTTGCTCCCTTCCTTCCCAACAAGATTTTTTGAGCTTGGACTCAAACTCGTGTGATACAGATAAATCCCTGATTGGTTCTTTGTCAGTTAAGAATGAATCAGTAGCTCTTACCTCTTCGTGGTCTTTAATTCAATTCAAAGTTAGCTCAGTTAAGCTGTTACCAGACTTACCATTGGAAGAGTGAGTCAAATTAAGCTCTTCGTAGAACTGAGTGCTGTGGTTGCAACACTTTATTCCTGTTCATCAGAAAATATAGTTCCTCCCATTTTCTTCTCTTTAGTCACTTGTCAGCTTCCAGCAGCTGGTAGAAGATCAAGTTTGCAAGTCTTTAATTTCTGTTTCTTTTTATAAATCGAGAACTTCCAAGGGGAGTAGAGGGTCCGTTGTGTTTTTTCAAATAGGATTAAGCAGTGAAGGTGGAGGGTCTGTGTCATTGATCCTTTTTGGCCTGTTTAGCATCTACAGAGTGTGTTTTGAGAACATTTGAGTCACTTTTGCAAGAGGCTGTGCTGTCCATGTCCGAGTTGTCGGTGGCACACACTGTCGCTATTAATTAGATTTCTGCAGCGCTGAAGGAAAAGGGGTTTTCTTAGAGTTGCACTGGATTTTTTAAATTTTATTTTAACCATTAATGGTCAAGTAGAAAAAAATTAGTTGGTTCCATTTTGATTACATCTGGCATTCGAAAAAAACAGCTGCTAGGCTTGAATCCAAACCATTTGGAACACGGTGCTTTGCCTATAGGTCGTCTGGCTGAATGGGCAGGCGTTTTCCCAAACAGGCTTCAGAAAATAGTCTGAAAGGCGTTACTGGTGTTTCAAAAACCAGTCAGTTTGAAAATGTGGTGTGCACGGTGCTTGTCCTGCGGAACCCCAACACACACAAACATGTTAAAGATTTTGAGATGCTTGAGGCATGTACATGTTTAACCTTTCAAGTCCAACATTTCCCAAATGTACCTGAGCAGGGAACCTTTATTGGTTGTGTCCTTGTGAACAAGAAAACACTGGTACAGGTTATGTGTTTTTATTCAAGAGATGCTGAGCACTGGCTAGCTCAATCAGTACTGAGACCATGGGCAGGGCCCACGCCCTTATAGGACCTGTGTAAAAAAGCCAAGAGGAGAGGTGTAGGATGCGTCCTGTGACTAAGATGTCCTCTGGGTATCTGAGGACACCGGGAGGGGGCCTCTGATCTCACAGACCCCAGTCTGCTTCCCGAAGGATGGGTTTTAAGTGTGTGCATTTTTGTTCGTTTCTTCAAATCTCTTTTTGAGCACCTACAATAAGCCAGACACGCCCTAGACCTTGGCGATTGATGCAGCGATGCATAGAGTCCTCCTTTCTTGGATCGTGTGCTTTTGTGGAAGGAGGCAGGCCGGAAACAGGATCTCTAAATACAAGTGTATAACGTACTATGTGGCGGTGAGTGCTCAATGAAAAGCATAGTAGGGAGGGGACGGTGGGTGTAGGGGTTTGTTTATGTCTGTGAGTGTGTGTACGGAGAGGTGATTGTCATTTAGCTAGAGATGCTAGAGAACGTCTCCCTTAGAAGATGACGTTTGGGTCTAGACCTGGGTGACAGAAGTGGTCCAGGCGGGAGGTACAGGAGATGTGAAAGCCCGGGCAGGAGCGGGCGTGTCTGGTGTGTCCGAGTATCCTCAGGGCCTGCGTGGTTGGCGAGGAACGTGGGAGGGAGACAGCAGCAGGGGATGGGCCCAGGAGGTCACTGAGCTGGACCCGGCAGAACCTTCTGAGTCAGTGCCAGCCTTCATCTCTTCTGAGTGAGGTGACAGCATGGAAGGGGTTTGAACACACAAAGGACTAACGGCATCTGTGAGCAAGTGGGGAGGGTTAAGGCAGTGTGTTCTGCCAGAGCCCAGAAAAAGGACAGAGCAAAAGTGCCTGCTCAGAGCCTTGGGTTTGGTCTTGAGATGATGGCAGCAGTGAAGGGTTGGAGTAGCAGCACAGTGACGTGCAGACCTAAGGATGGAAGGCGAATCTGGACACAGGAAAACAAAGCTGTTGATGTAATTCAGGAGAGAAACAGGAAGGGCCAGAGCCCAGGGGGTGGGAGGTAGGAGAGATTTGGTGTCTGCCCGTGGAGGGAGGGAGCACTCACGGGCGACTCTATTCTTTCTGGGGCTTCATCGCAGGCGGACCATGCCTTTCCACGTAGGGTGTGGGTTTGAGTTAATGGGAACATGAGCTCCTTTGAGAACTTGTCCAGGGATTGCGATTCTTACAAGACACCAGCATGGAGATGTCTGTTAGATGATTAGACACACAAGGCTTGCTCAGGAAGTTCATAATAAAGGCAGCAAACAAACCTTACCGTTGGATCCCACATTTCGTTACAGTGCTTAAAAGCATGCACAGTTCATCTGAAGACTTTTTTTTTTAATTGGTTTGCCTTTTGGAACCATTTTGTATAATGCGTGAGTGGGGACTGTCAGCAGTATTTCAAGTGACTCCAGAGAGCCGCACCGCAGGTTTTTGGCTTCAGGAGAAACGATCTGCTGCTCAACTGAGATACGTAGTCAGAGTCCCCACTCCCGTTTTTAGTGTTGTTCATTGATTCCTTTCTTACTCTTCTTTCCTCAGACAGTGTTCCTGTTATTAAGATAGTTACCCTGTTAGAATTTTTGAAATTATAGAAATTTCCAGTTCTTAAGAGATGCTTATGAGTAACCATTGAGGCAGCAGAATATTTCAGTCCATTTTATTAAGTACACAGGGAATTTCCAAGTGTCTCATGACCTGAGATAATTCCTGGGAGGTTGCTAACTTCTAGCCAAGAAAGCTGAGGGGAGCATGCGCTGAGGCAGGGAACCGAGGAGATCCAGGTTGTCGTCTCATCTGTTTCTCCCACTTCCCCCGCACGGTGTCTGGACGGACCACCTGGTGCTCAGCTTAGTCACCTGGAAGGTGGGAGCGGTGGCTCCATGTTTGGCTCATGAGTTCTCAGTCATCATACAGGTGGTGCCAGAAGGCTCTGTCCCAGGTGGGGACAGCTGGGGACACCCAGTGGACACAGGTGGTTCTTAACTCTCATGGAGGTTATAGTCTCAGGGTTCACAGCAAAGACTTAAGTTGAGGGTGTGAGAGCACCATGTAAACTGTAAAGCACGGTGAAAACATTAGTTATTCTTGCTCCAGGTAACTTTTCTTCCAGGAAGATTCAGGCTCTCTTCCCTGTCGAGTGATAAGTTGATAGAATATGCTGATAAAAAGTTGCAGGTCAATGCAGCTTATACCCCTCACAAAAATTAAGTCAAAATGGATCCTAGACCTAGATCTAAAACAATGAAATCCCTCGAAGATAGCAAACGAGAAAATCTAGATGACCTCGGATATGACTGTGACTTTTTAGATGCAGTACTAAAAGGCATGGCAGTGAAAGAAATAATTGATAAGCTGGCCTTCATCCAAATTAAAAACTTATGTTCTGTAAAAGATATTGTGGAGAATAAGAAGAAGACAGGCCAACGACTGAGAGAAGCTGTTTCCAAAAGACAATCTGATAAAGGACCATTATCCAAAATATATCCAAAGAACTCTTAAAACTCAGCAGTAAAAAAATGAACCACTTGTTTGAAAAATGGGCAAAAGACCTGAACAGACCTCTCGCTGGGGAAGATGTGCAGATAGCAAACAAGCACATGAAAAGATGCTCCACATCACAGTCTTCAGGGAAATGCAGCCTAAAACAAGATGAAACACACCTATTAGCACAGCCGAACCATAAAACACTGAGGGTGGAGAGCAATGGGAACTCTCGTTCGTCGCTGGTGGGAATGCAGAATGGTCCAGCCACTCTGGAAGATGGTTGAGCTGTTTCTTAAAGAACTAAATGTACTCATGCCATAGCATCTAGCAGTCATGCTCCTTGCACGCTCAGCAGGCAGTTATTAAATGTCTGTTGAGAGAGTAAAGGAATGGTGTTAGGATTTGGAAATTGAGTGTAGGCAGATACTGATTCCCATCTTGTGAAATTTTCAGAAATGTTATTAATTACACTCTAAGGAAGATGGGAGGTATGTCTCGCACTCACGGGAAAGAAGAGATGGTCTGTACAGAAAAATTTAACTCAGAATTCAACATACTGATTTTTAGGGAGGGCCAGAGTCAGCATGGTCTACCTAGATTTTGAAATATGAATTAGAAGAATTTAATGCCATTGCAACTGTGAGGCACCGCGTAAGATATCTGATATTGCTGATTGTGAGTGAGGTTAAAATCCTGAATTTAGAAGCCAATATGATTTGTTGAATCAAATTTGTTTACTTGGGAAGTAAAAGGAAAGTTCAGGTCCTGAACCGTGTATGTGCAAAGCATGCGAAATGAGAGCTAATTTTTTCCCAAAGAAACTTAATGGGAAGCAATTTGGTGAGGGCGGAAAGCTCATAGTAAAAATTCTGTATTATCTGGGCCATTAAAAATCCTACAACTTTGGGTGACTTTCAGATACGTATGAGTATTCCTAATAAATTTTGAAAAGTCCTACAGGCCTTTGATAGCGATGCATTTTGTGATAATTTGCACAAAACTGCACTTGTGGAGGTTGGCGTTGGGCTTGGGTGAGAGTGTGGCCTCTGACCAGGCGGCCTTCTGTCCGTGCCTTCTGCAGGCAAACATGCTGAGGACATATTCGGAGAGCTGTTTAATGAGGCCAACAACTTCTACATCCGCGCGAACTCTCTGCAGGACAGGATTGATCGCCTCGCTGTCAAGGTTACCCAGCTGGATTCCACGGTGGAAGAGGGTAGGTCATCCCTGGAGAGCCAGGAGCCGGAAGTGATGCTGACGGAGGGGAGGGAGTCACCCTGCTGCTTCCTTGGGGTCGTGCGCTCATCCTTCATCTCATCTTTTCCTAGAAGAAAAGCGAGGGGCAAAACCCACAGCGCGGTTCCTTAGTAATTAAGAGTCACATCTGGTCTACCTTGTGAACCATATCCAATTTTTAAATAAACAACACGTGCAGTATTTGTTTTAAAGGACTCTCTGAATGCATTCCGTGTTAGAAGTCCTAATGGAGGTTACTGGTAGTTATTGGAAAGATACTTTCTTACTGGAAAAATCACAGACTCATTCCAAAGATACTGTCCAGCTAAGAGAGCCCTGTACCATCTGTTTCCCTTAGGACCGATTGTAAGTGATTGAGCTGATCCTGCTGACTTAATTGCCCAGAAATGAAGGACTTCAGGCCTCTAAAACAAAGTTAATATGCACAGGTGCTGTGTAGTTAACTGATGGCCATTTTGATGATGTTCCCTGAAATTGGGATAGTTTCAAAAAAAAATTCAACAATCCTTTAAAATTTTTCACTTTTTGTCTCTTTCAAATAAAAGACTGAAATTAGACTAAAAAAACTGTCCCCCGAATCAAGATGTGCCATTTTATATTTACTTTGAAGAAAACGCTCAGATTAAAAATTATTTTTCCCTTTATATAGGCAATTACAGTTTCCCTTCTGGCATTAAAATGATCCTAGCATCTTATTTTTGTACTCGGCCTTCTATTGCAGTATTAATAAAAAGTGAAAGTTTTTTTAA
The DNA here is from genome assembly GCF_049115385.1 of Moschus berezovskii. Lineage (NCBI taxonomy): Eukaryota > Metazoa > Chordata > Mammalia > Artiodactyla > Moschidae > Moschus > Moschus berezovskii. The sequence continues at coordinate 53,737,556 of NC_142472.1, forward strand.
ATGTACTTACTTATGAAATTCATCCCTCATCACTCAAAAAAACATGTTTTCTTATCTTCAGATCTGTTTCAAAGGTCAAAATTAAATTAGTGAACTAAAAATTTAACAAGCATAGAACACTGAGATTTTAATATGTTATGAACATTCTTACTTTTCCAGCAGTAAGTAGGAAGCTAGAGAAGTGCTCTTTTTAATTTGATTTTTAAATGTATCTTTTATTTAAAAGGAAAAGTTTGAATAGCTACTGGGTCTATTCAGGCAAGGAGTTTTAACATTTCAAATCAATCATATACTTTTCAAATGGCATCAGAAATGATTTTAAAAATACTTGTTTTTATTCAGCTTTTTGTTGGCTCTTGCAGTTGTGATGCTTGTGATAAACCTTACCTTGGAAAAGGTTAGCATCATGAGATTCTGCAGCACATTTTATAGCCTTAAATTCTCTTCCCAATCAGTATTCTCCCTTATGACTTTCCTTGGTGTGGATATTCCTATAGAAGAATCCTTGACTAAGTCGGGAAATCTATGCTCTATGTGATCCTGCCACTCTTCCATTGGGCAATCTTGGAAAGGTCATTTAACACCCCTGACCATCAGCCTCATTGGTTCAGTGGGTGAATGCGCCTGTACACCCACCTCAAAAAGTCATGTCAAGGTCAGATGAGTTGATACCTGAGATGCAGCATGCTGTTCAGACTCAAGAAATGAGTGTGATTAGCCTGCTTCTCTCAGACTCCTTAGTGTAGATTTGTATCCTGCTGCTTAATTTCCAGGACTCTAGGTGTGCTGAAAAGCTTTACCATTTCTCCTTAATATTACTGTCAGAAAAACTTAATGCACTTTCTACATTCATGTATTTTTTGCAGATGCATTTCCCACATGTATTGTAACTAAACTGGTTTTAACTGTTTGAATGGTTCCCCTCCCCCTGGATATCCCGAATCTTTGTGTTTACATACCTATTACACTCATAACTTTATTCCTGTGTGGTTTCTGAGAAATGCTATTTAAGTAAAGAATGATACACTCATAATTAGGCTCAGTGAAATCATTATATTGCTACAAAAGAAGGAAAGACATGGTTTATAGAGATAACTGTTGTTTATCAGAGGGAGGGGTTGCGCATACTAGTAAGCATGATTTTAAATGAACAATAATAGATATTATTATTCAGCTAGAATAGATGTTATATATTCGGCTATTCTAGGAGATGTTTATGATTGTGAATCAAATTATACTTGTTTCTAAACGTTTCAAAATACTTCCACATAACCCGACTTAGGAGACTTTTCTCTAAACAGTGTCACTACAGGATATCAACATGAAAAAAGCTTTCAAAAGTTCCACAGTCCAAGACCAGCAGGTGGTTTCAAAGAACAGCATTCCTAATCCTGTTGCTGACATTTACAACCAGAGCGATAAACCACCTCCTCTGAACATCCTTACACCATACAGGTAGGTCTTCCACGTGCAGGTGCGTCCCCAGAGCTTCTCAGGGTAAGTAAGTTGGGAGAGGTGGGCAGTGTGGTGAAAACGTCTTTTCAGACTTTGAGAATAATCACTGCCGTGTTATCCAGGATGAAATTGGGTTTCCCAGGTGGCACAGATGGTAAAGAACCCGCCTGCCAATGCAGGAGATGCAGGAGACACAGGTTCGATCCCTGGGTCAGAAAGATGCCCTGGAGAAGGAAAAGACAGCCCACTCCAGTGGATTCTTGCCTGGAGAATTACATGGACAGAGGAGCCTGGCAGGCTACAGTCCTTGGGATCACAAAAGAGTCAACTCTCTCAACAACAAAAACAACCACAATGACATTAGTGATTTATAGAATTGCTAAAGTTTGAGTATTTCAAAATGCAGATAAGCTTACCAAGGGAAGTGTGAGCTCTGATGTTAACTTTCAGATGCAGATATCTTGAGAAGAGGGCACATTACATAGTAATGGTGTGTGATTGTGTTGATCCTCACGTTCAAAGTCAAGTTTAAAGGAGTTGCATAATTCATCTCTAATGCAGCCAAGTACCTGTCTCAGCATTTCAGCCCCGCAGACATTTGTTATTTAATTCAGAAACGTGTGTTCTGCAGCGTTGGGGTTTCTAAGAGTGAGAATAGAATCAAGAAGGTAACCTTTCATTTGAATTGGTAGGACACACTATCAGGACCAAACTTCCTAGAAAAAGAACAAAAAATAAATTGTACAAAAATTATTATTAAGACGCTAAACATGCTCTTTAGAACTCCTCTCCGACCTACTGCCACATCATTGTGTTCTTTGCTGTTTTCATGTATTGGGTTGGCTAAAAGGTTCATTTGGGTTTTTTGGAACAGTTACAGGAAAACCCAAATGAACTTTGTGGCCTACCCAGTAATTCTCTGGTCGTCCCCACCTTTCACCCCCTGTAGAGCTCTCTTCTCAGCCTGTGATGAGCTCAGACTGGTGGGGGGTGGTCCTCACGGCCCCCCAGGATTAGCTCTGCTGGGTGGTACCCCAGCTTTCCTGAATTCACTGAGTCCTTCATGTCCATTACTGCTCTGCTGGGTCCGGTGGCCCTTCTCAGGCAGTGCCCAGCGGTTTTCTTGGTCTGAATTCCTGTCCTTTCTCAGGGTCCAAAAGGAGATGTTTGGACCCGTCCTTTATTGCAGCTCTGCTAGGAACGTAGTCATTCAGACTGCATCCCTTTCTTCAGCATGGACAGAAAGATGCTCCAGAAAATGAAACAGGGATTCCATGGAAGCTGTGATGGGAGAGGATCAGGATACCACATTTTTCTATGAAACAAGTGTGTTTCTGGAGTCTTTAGATACTCAACTTAAAGATGAATAGTAGTATTGTAGCCTAATTTTTTTTAACCTTTTAAAAATTTATTTTTAATTGAAGGATACTTGCTTTATAATATTGTGTTGGTTTCTGCCATACGTCAGCATGAATCTGTCATAGGTGTACACTTTCCCCTCCCTCTTGAACCTCCCTCTGCCTCCCGCTCTACCGTATGTGAAATAGATAGCCAGTGGGAATTTGCCATGTGACTCCGGGAACTCAAACTGTGGCTCTGTGACAAGCTAGAGAGGTGAGATGGGGTGGAAAGCCTAATGTTTTAACTTGTGAATTTGCTTTTGTTCAGCAGACATTTTTCTGGGGGCAATTTCAGCTTTATTTATTCCAGAGCCATGAGAACTTACTAAAATTTTCCTAAGAAACCTCACTAAATATTTTGTTACAAAGGAAAAAAGAAACCCAGAAAACTCAGTGAACCACTCGTATTTGACTAATCAAGACCATGATTAAATATTTTTGGTGGTTAAAGTTTTTAATTGCATAAAAATAAATTGATGTTCATATATATTATGTATATTCAGTTTTACAGAAAAGAAAAATGTCTTTTAATAGTGTGTTTAAAAATAGTCATGCCAGCTCCAGTATACTTTTTATTAATACTGAAAATATTTTGGGTAGGAAAAAACATAGACTTTTGCAATTGGATTTAAATATGACAGTGACAACACAGTTTAAATAATACAGTGTGATACTGAAAAGTCAAGTGTTTAGTTGCGATAAACATAGAATATTTCTGCTTATATTCTGTTTGCTGAAGTTATTATACATATTTGTTCCATTAAGTAGTAACTCCTCATCAAAGTATTAGCTCCACTTTTGAAAAAAGAAGATGCATTTTATACATTTTAAAATTGCAGCAAGTTGTTGCTCAGTTTTTCTATGTCCTCAGCTATATTGACAACCTAGTAGTGTCTTAGGGAAATAGTTTATATTTTTCACAGCAATGTCTTTAATAAAATCCCAGTAATGCAGGTTGCTTGTCACTTAGGAAATTGGGAAGAGAGAGGATTTTAAATAACTAAAGATTGAAGTAGAGTGAATTGTGCTGGTTTGTTAGCGACTTTGAAGCAGAGAACTGCCAGACCACCCTCCTGAGAGCCTGACTTATCATTTGATGCTGAGAAGCTTAGAGAACCCCCACATAGCAGGGAGTTCAAGACCAGTTTCCCTTGAGTAATTCATGTCATTTTGTTTGACTACTGGGTCACAAACTCTTTTCTATACTATTTCTCTGATTTTTTTTTTTTTTTCTTCTCTGTATGCCTCAAATGACTAATTGAAATGCTGTCTTTAAGTGAAAATGTTTTGCTTCCTCTTGAAGGTAATATACAGGTCACATACTCTTTTTAAAGCATTAGCAGATAGAGTGTTCACTTCTTAACATGATTATTTTGAGCTTTGCTGTCTACTGATGTATATTACAACTTTGGGTTCATGTTGGCTGCATTTTATTGACTTTGTGATGAATGAGTAGTATATAAAGACTTGAAATATTTTTAATATATAGTAATTATAGCAGTTCTTGAAAACTAAATAGCTGCAAGTGAATTTTCTTTGTGAGTTACTTCCATTTAAAACCCCGGAGAAGGGAATAGCAACCCATTCTGGTATTCTTGCCTGGAGAGTTCCATGGACAGAGGAACGTGGCAGGTTACAGTCCCAGGGGTCACAAAGTGACATGACTGAGTGACTAACACGTTCACTTTCCATTTGAAAAGTATCTGGGTCATCACTTTCTATCCTAGTTACATTTATGCACCATGAATATTCTGCTGCTTTCCTAATTGAATTATAGATGTTGGGCAAACCTGATCTTTAAAAAAAGACACAGTACTTGCTAATTTTTATCCAGATAGCCTCATTGGTCCAGAATAGAAGTGAGCATATATGTGCTGAGAGATCCATCCATCTCTATATGCAGCTCCCATTGGAATAAGCAGAACATACCTTGAAATAATTGTGGTATTAATTATTGCTGTTTATGAGCCATATTGTGATTTTGGGTAGCATTTTTCTAAATCTAAATATGCAAGAGTAGTTTTTACTTAATTATTCTAAAAAAACTGCTGTTACTGCATGTTCACACATTTTTTTTCAAGTAAGGAAAATTGGGAGACTTCAGAGAATATAGGATAGTTCAGATTCCTCATGCAGATGTTATTTTGTGAGTTTAAATGAACATTAGTGATTACCCCATATGAAAATATCTAACAACCTTTTTTCCCGCCTGACTTGTAATACATTGATTTACAGAGATGATAAGAAGGATGGGCTGAAGTTCTATACCGATCCTTCCTATTTCTTTGACCTCTGGAAAGAAAAAATGCTACAGGACACGGAAGACAAAAGGAAAGAGAAAAGACGTCAAAAGGTACAGAATTCAAGTATGGGAAGTGTCATATAAATGTGTAACTGAGATGGTTGCTTAGAAATTAGAGATTTAAAAATCAGTACATTTTTTAAACAGTTGAGATGTTGGGTTTTGTGCTGAAATTTTTTTAGAGGTTGCATTCTTCACGTGAAGATACCATTCAATCTAACACAGTAATGCAGTACTACTGTCAATAAATTCTATTGATTTATTCTCTAAAACTTGCTTTGCTTTCGTAAAAGTAGTGGCAAAAATTTCAGTTTTGTCTCTGCGTTTTATAACTTTTCTCTTGCACTTCCAAATTTCATAAAGCAGTCAACCTTCCATATCAGTTAGAATTATCTGCTTTTGGCATTTTTAACATTATTAATTGCTGGGCTGGCACGTAACTAATTAAGACCTTCGTGAGAGAGGTTTGTATCGGATGGAAAAGCATGTGTGGTCAGCACACTGAGAGAACAGTATTTCCTGAAAATGAGCTGCTTCCCTTTGGTGGGGTGGTCGTAGGCAGGGGAACTGAGGCACCTGCCTTGCAAACACTCTTGGAGGGACAAACCCACCCTCGGGTTCAGGAACTTCTGTTTTGAAAATTGTCCCTTTGTGGCCCAGAAATTAGACTTAAATGACTGAAAATCAGTTATTCTCCAAAGGCAATTAGTTGCCAAGCCTTTTATATATGAACGATGTTTTTAAAAAATGACCACCTAGTGTGTGAGTTAAGAGCTTATTAGCATTTTGTGGGCTGGCTCCCTGGTGGTTTGAGACAACTAGTAGGTATACTCGCGCAGTAGGAGTGACAGTTCAGGATGGAAGAGGATTTGAGATTTGAAAACAGGATTTCAGAAAGGGAGCATGGCGATCGGTTGCAGACTGCAGGTGTGAAATGTTACCTTGTTATGCCCTGAGTCTGGTCCCCCCATACTGGTAGAATAAGACACTCGCAGCAATGCAAAAGCAAGAATGGGGTTTATTTCTAGCTCGAGCTAGGGCTCATGCCTCCTCCAGCGCAGTGGAGTGGGACAAGAGCCCCGAGCCCAGCTTACAGCGGTTTTTATAGTCTCAGGTTACATAAGCACCTATTTCTGTTCAAAAGATCAAGCTGGCGGAAGCTCATTGGCCAGTTTATACACGCGCGGGGTTTTTCTGGGGGATTTCCCTTTTTACTCTGATTGGCCCGACTTTTGGCGCCGGGGGGACTTTTCTAGGGAGGAGTTTCTTAATTTTGGCGCCGGTGGGATCTTCTTAGGGAGGAGTTTCTGTGGACTTAGTCTCCACCCTCTCTCCAGAAAATCAAAACTTAGGCCTAAGCAAGGTCTCAGGCCTATCCTGGCTACTCAGATGTTAGGGCTCCTAACAACCTCAAATCCTGGGAGGGAATGTCTCAGATTGTTATCTGTGTGCTCTTCTCGGGGCTTCCCAGGGGGCTCAGGTGGTAAAGAATCCCCTGCAATGCAGGAGACCCAGGTTCGATCCCTGGGTCGGGAAGATCCCCTGGACAACAGCATGGCAACCTGCTCCAGTATTCTTGCCTGGAGAATCCCGTTGGGGCAATTTAATGGGGAATCTTGGAAGAGTTGCTGGGTGTCCAAGTGGAGAAATATTCACACAGAGACACCGCTAAGGACTGCGTGCAGGATGGGAAGGTGCTGATCTCTCCAGAGGAGAAGGAACAGAGGTTTGAAGGCCTGTGGGTCTGAATCCCCACACCTCTTCATGGCACCAGGGCAGAACTCCACGACTTTACAAGTTCTCCCCTTTAAAGCATGCCTCCTTTAAAATGGCCTCCCAGAATTCCCTCGAAGCAGCAGTGTTCGTTTTGGCAAAAATATTTAACTTTTCCGCCACTGTTCTTCAGGGGAAAGCAGTCTTAGTCGACTGTGTTTGATTACCGTGTGTACAGAATTATTTGTCATTTCCTAGGTGGTTTTGTCTCATCCTGTGTGCCTCAGACACATAAAATTCTGATGAGAATTTCTTCTTCATTCATTTGTATGATGGTTCTTTTTTGAATGCCTTCTAAAGGCTGTGATGTAACAGAAAGGACTATCACCCTCATGGAGATGAGAGTTGAGTGGGGGAGACAAACATTAAAAAAAGTCACGCCATCCTCTGGAACTCACAAAGAAGGAAAGAAATTTGAAATTTTTAATACAAAATCTGCTTTCTATAGGAACGGGAAACGAGGCAAGGTAGCCTTCATTTCCCAGGATTCTAGAAACCCCAGAAGTCACACTCTTATTTGGAACAGACAAGCCCATCTGAAGGAAGAATTGGTTTAGAAAATTTGGGGAGAAGACATCCGTTGTTTCCGAACATGAAATTTCCTTCGTTTGCTGGTGTAAAAACATTTTTTTAAGTCGTGCAAATAACGACGTTGGTGTCAGGCTGAAGTTGCAGAGCTGGAAAGTGAGGGATCGGGTGGCTTTGGGGGAGGTGGCAGCGAGGCAAGGAGGCGAGGTGACTGTGCGGAGAGGATGTGGAGAGTGGAGGAGGTGTGTCCCTGAGATGCAGGGTCAGATAGAAGAGGCTGGCTGAGCGAGTGAGTGTGTGCGTGGGGGTGGTGGGGCTTCAGGATGGAGGAGCGTTCTAAATAGCAGCAGCTGAAATCATCCTGGGGTAAAAAGGAGCTGGGGACAGCCTTGGGGTCTTCATGTAGGCGGTGTAGCCAGATGCAGATGTGTCAGGGTCAATGTTATGGCATAGTCAGCTTGTGTGTGTGTGTGTGTGTGTGTCAGTCATGCATTGATGGGTAGATTGGAGGCTGAGCCATTGTAAAGAGAGTGGCAGATACCGCCACACTTGTCCTTACCCATGTCAGCATTCACCTCTTAAAAGTAGGGGTGATAGCTATTAATTAGTCGAAGACAGTGACTCTCAAGCAGGAGGTATGTTGGAATCCAGAGAAATCTTCCTTCTTTTCTTTCTCTTGGTTCTAAAAGCATTCAGACAATACATGCCAGTTGTAAAATGCCCAGCCCATCCTGAAGTAAACACGTGTGTTTAGAAAATTTGGAGGTGAGTTTCTCCCTTGCCCAGGCATAACTGCCCTCTGGTAACAGCTGTGCTTTCATAATACAGGTGTACACATTTCACAAAGTGTTTTTTATCCCTGGAATTGACCTGCATACACAGATACAGACATACCCATATCATGATATAATAATGAAGTACTTTGTTCTTCTTAATCGTTGTATCATATTCCAAAGTTTGGATGCTTCATGAGCTATTTACCAATTAAGGAATTAATGAGTATTTAGGTTGCTTCTAAACTGTCCCTGATACAGCACTGTAGGGGGTACCTGTACTCAGGTACATGTATTTCTTCAGGGTCAGTTCCCAGCAGTGCAGTGTGGACTTAAAATTTTGAAAGGTGCCACCTTCTTGCTGTTGACCCTCTCAGGACTGGGCCAGTTTATGCCCCTAACAGGACTCCTCCAGTTGTGAAGATTATCACTATTATTATTAGGCATTATCTTCATTTATTTAAAATTTTAAAATGTAGTTCTTAATGGTTCCTTTCCATTGACAGTTAGGGGTTCAGCTTGGGTGAGATTGCAGGCCCCATGAGGGCAGACACCTGTCCTCTTTTGTTTGCCATTCATACCATCCGGGCTTGGCAGGTGCCCCGACCATAGTGAATATCTTGTTACCTGGATTTGTTCATTGCAGAGCCATGTGTGGAGGGGCTGTAAGGGGGGCGTAGGACTTAAAGACTCATAGATCAGTTTCCCAAAGATCATCAGATTTCACGAGGGGAGCAGGAAGGACATATAAACACACATGGAAGTAGTGTCCTTACCTTTAAAAGAGCACCTGCAAAGGACCCAAGTTGTTTATTGAAGACATTTTTACTGGCAAAGTAGATCTGGAGCAGGAATGAGAGGGAAGGTAAGTTCTTACCTTGTTTTTAGTTTGTGTTAAGCTAGTTGCAGGGTTCGCTCAAATATTCTGAAATAATCCTTTTGAAACTGAACACTTAAAATTATTTTGTGATAGATAATTATACATTAGCAAGTCAGAGCAGTGTAAGTGTGGGAAACGAAGTCTCTGTATGGAGCAGGCAGGTATTTCACGAGTATGGAATAGATCTAGAAGTATTGTACACTGAACAGAAGCTACATCTTAGTGAGGTGAGAATTCTTGACCAAAAATGACGGTAAGCCACTCTTGAAACTGCAGCACAGTAACTTTTACGTGTTGGTGTTAAATCAGTAAGTGTCTGTTCTCTTGGTTGGGTCTGTGTTGGGCGAGGGTGTTAGGAGGTTCTCGACCCGGGAGTGATGGAAAAGGGCCTGCCCTGCCTGCACCTTGGGCTCACTGCTGCCGTGGCAACCGCACTAACTTGCTCTTTTCCTTCCCTCTGTCTCGTCATGCTTGCCTTCCTCCTCGGACGTCAGGAGCAAAAGCGTATAGATGGCACAACCCGGGAGGTGAAAAAGGTTAGAAAAGCCAGAAACAGGCGCCAAGAGTGGAATATGATGGCGTATGACAAAGAGCTTAGACCCGACACCAGGTTATCGCAGAGCGCACACCACGGAGCGTCTTCTGAAGGATCCTTGTCCCCAGACACTAGGTGTGTGTGTGTGTGTGTGTGGTGTGTGCACGCGCGCGTGTGCATGCATGCATTGTGAGGGTGAGTGGGGCTTGGCTTCCCTGTGGAAGTGGAAACGTAGCACAGCTTTGTGTTTCTATGGTCCACAGTGTCTCCTAACTTTCCTTAAAGATAAGCATTGTATCTGTTTTGAGTTTGAAATAAGACTTTAGTTTTGTTTGATGTTGGGTTACTTTGCATCATTTTCCATCTGTGACTTCACTTAATCATTGCATTAATCTAGATGTACTGTTTTAACCTCGATTCTGAATTTGGGCTTAGTACCTGCCCATGACTGGCATTTTCATTTTGATAATCATTTCATTCTTTCTCTGCCACTTTTGCTTAGAATTTATGCTTTTCCTTTGCCACTTGGTATCTGAAACGATTGGTAGTGATTGATGTGATCAAGGAATAACTTCATTGTTCTTTTTGATAACCTTTCCAAAAGGGATGAACAAAGTTTTTTTTTCCCCCTTCAGTTCACTAATCTTATGTATTCTAATTGCAGGAGGAGAATTCTCTTAGGAATTTATTTTTTAAAATTGTTAGCAATTCAGTAAAACTATTTTCTTGCAGATGTGAAAGACATGGTCACTAAGCAGCATTTATCCCAAAAGGGCTTCACTGGACAGGAAGAACTGACCAGTAATTGTAATTTACAGTTAATTTCGTATTTCTGCTTCTGTAAAGGTGGGCTCTTCCATCGGCATTTAAAAACGTGAATAGAGGATTCTTACATCCGCAGTAACCTGGACCTTGCATTAAATCTGTGTTTTAAGAAATGTGTATTAATCTCCGTGTTTAGCTCAGACTAATGTACAGAAGATGCTTAATGCTCAGTGGGTATAGCTCCCATAAACACACTTATCCCACAGGGCTGCCGGTCACTGGCTGAGGCAGGGTCTTTTTCTGTACGGGCTGTTACCAGGTAATGATCTGACAATTCCTGGAGCTTCAGCTGAGCTGTAGCCTCAAGTTTTAGTCTTTGTGTCAGTTTATCTCTCTAGAAAGTAAGACTGAAGATATACTTCTGCTCATAGTTCTTTGGGTGAGAAGTACATGAACTTGACAGCTCCCAGGATGTCGTATCTGCTGTTCGGTTTTCTCCAGCTAAGCTGTGACTGTTTATTCGTGCAAAATGTATACTTTTGTAATGTTCCATACATAATTCTTTCTGTAGGTACAGATGGAAAAATGAATTTTTAAAAATTAATCAATTTTCATTCTGGAATCTGAGATTAGACTGTGCCATGCTGGGTATAAAATTGATGGATTATAGCCCTTAAGTTATTTTGGATACTTTTTATATTATGAAAGTATAACAGTTTTCTGATTATAAAATAAGATTAAATTTTTATATTTGGAAAAAATTAAAGTATTCATAATCCTATTACCAGAGAAACCACTGTTTTTGCATTTTAGTGTATTTCTTTTTTTGGTCTTTTTTTCTGTACATGTGTATATTTTTTACATAGTGAAATTGAAGTCTTTGCCCTGTGTTATTTACCTTTTGATTTTATAATGTCTTATATTCCTGGGCTTCTCTGGTGGCTCAGAGAATAAAGAATTGCCTGCATTGTGGGAGACCTGGGCTAATCCCTGGGTTGGGAAGAGCCCCTGGAGAAGGGAATGGCTGCCCACTCCAGTATTCTTGCCTGGAGAATCCCATGGACAGAGGAGCCTGGGGACTGCAGTCCATGGAATTGCAAACAGTCAAACACAACTCAGCGGCTTTCACACATTCCTGTTTTAAGTGTTGTTTAGAAACATGTTATTTAATGGATGTACTCAGGGTAACTGAGGGAAATTTGAGCCTTAAGTTTGATGGTATGTATATAATTTTTTCTTGTAAGTAATACATTTTCACCTCATCACACAAACTAATGGTAAGTTTTCACTGTCTTTGTAGATCATCAGGAATGGTTTGATTCTAAGCATACATTGAGGATGAGCCTTGATGAAATGCTTGTCCCTGGCCCCCCACATCCATCAGGAAGCAGGGTGCCCCCGGCCCCTGTCCATCCCCCTTCCTCACCCTGCTCTGGGTGTCGCAGCTGCCTGACCCTGCCCGCCCGCAGAACCCCGAGGGCTTTGTCTGCTTCTCCCACTGAGTCTCCACTGCTGACACTTCCTCCTGTCCCATCTTTTCTTCATTCCTCCACATTCTCTTTCCCCTAGCAGATAACTCCTGGTGCCCCTGCAGCTTCAGGACCACCCGCCCGGGCCCACACGGTGCCATGTCTCCTGGGGCTGATTCTGCCTTCCTATTGGGGGGTCCTGTTCGCTCAGTGATCACCCTCCTCCTCATCTCTTGTCCAGCCCACCGGTGTCCCCTGAACAGGGGCAGTGACACCTCCAGTGACCAGTCAGGCCCCTCTCCACTCCCCCCCCCCCACCGTCACAGAGCCCTGCCCCCAGGCTCTCCTGCTGTAATTCCTGACATTGGGCATGGCCTGCTTGCTTCTGTCCTGCATCCAGTTTTGTCCTCCATTGACTCCATTCGGCCCGGTATCACCCTGAACCTCACAGAACAGAGCTCTGAATCGTGCCAGGATATTTCCAGCCCCGGCTCCTCGCCCTATCAGAAGCACTCCGTAGCCTGTAGATAAGTTTGTTTCCATTAGAAAGTTGTACCCTGACTGTGACACAGTTCCCCATACGGGGCCATGCCCCCATCATCAGGGAATCCGGAGTTTTAGGTATTCACATTTTAAAAATACACTAAAACTAAAAACAGGTCAGATTCATCCCCCACTGAAAATATTTTTAACTCCCTTGCCAACAGTTGGCATAGTTCAAAAGACAGTCATATGCACACCGTAATGCACAGTTCATACTGCAGTTAGGGAAAAAGGAGGTGAGTTACAAGTTATGTTTATACTGAAATTAGGGAAGAAAGAACAAAAACAGTAGTCTTTTGCCGTTTAGAGAACTTTTCTACGCAGTGATGTCCCAGGGAAGCTGCTGTCTGAATTCCAAAGACCCGACGTGTGTTTGCCTCTTCCCTTCAGAGAGAGAGACACAAGCTGAGTCCCAACAGAAGCCAGCAAATAAGTGTGAGCAAAGTGAGGACCAGAAGAGACGAGTGGGAGAGAAGGAAGATGGGCGTTGAGTTCATGAGTGACGCGAGGGGGCTGCAGCAGGCGGGGGGCGCGGCAGAGCACAGGACGCCCGCCGGGTTTGTGGTTCCGCTTGCTCCGGGTCCCAGCCCCCACGGCCCCCTGCTTCGGCGTCACGAGAGGATGCTCTGCCCTGTACTGACCACACGTCCCATAACCCCGGTGACTAATGCCCTGCGGCGCTGCCCAGCCCTCCCCGCCCCCAGCGGTACCCACAGGGTCCCAGCATTCTTCTCAACTCTGCCAACTAACATGGAGATGTGTGCATCCTTTCAGAGTTTCTCCCGCGCGCCTTGGAGGCAGCAAGAGGGCTTCTGCCTGCAGCACTGTGCTCCTTCTCTCTCTTTTGGCCATAAGTACATTTCTCCTGTTCAAGAAAACTACCACTCACCGCATTTTGACTTCTTTCTCTGTTCTTACTGTTCATTTTTTTTTTCCCGATTCATCTGCCGTTTGTTAAGGTCTAGTTAAATGCTGTCAGTTTAATCACCACTGAAATCTTCTACCTTGGATGCCGTTTTCAAGTTCAGCGCCCTGTCTTGGAGGCTCCTTGTCTTACAAACGTGTCCGCTGCGATGCTGTGAAGGGGGCTGTGCTGTCTGCCGCTTGTCCGTCTGTCTGACCACGCACTTCACAGCTCTGGCTCTGAAAGCACATAACCCTGGAGCTTTGCCGCTAAAGTTATGATTGCATTGTGCTTGGAAGCTCTTGTGGGCCTCGGCCTTGTCGATAGTACAGGGAATAAGCGTGTGATTTCTGTGCCTTGGCTGTGTTCTGATTTAAATGTACGCTGATGCCTGGTGGCAGGGGGGATGTCTTCTTAACTGACGCCACTTTCTTCCACCCCTGGCTCTGGCCCACAGGTCCCATGCATCGGATGTCACGGATTACTCGTACCCGGCCACCCCCAACCACTCTCTGCACCCGCAGCCCGGGACCCCTTCCTACGGAGCAGGTGACGCGCTGCCCCACGGGCCGGCAGCCCAGGCCCCCGAGCACGAGTTCCGGCCCCCGTCGGCCTCAGCCCGGCATCTGGCCCTGAACAGGCCCCAGCAGCCCCCGCCGCCACCACCGCAGGCCGCGGAGGGCTCCCAGGCCCCCGCACCCATGGCCCCAGCCGACTACGGGTAAATACCCCATCCTGGACTTGCTCTGGGGCTCACCGTTGCATGGGGGTCTTGCGGGTGGGTGATGAGGAATTGTCCCTGGATAACCTCGAGGAGGAAATGGCAACCCCCTCCAGTATTCTTGCCTGGGGAAGTCTATAGACAGAGGAGCCTGGTGGGCTACAGTCCATGGGGTCACAAAGAGTCGGACAGGACTGAGGGACTAACACTGAACACTGAGCCAAACTCTAGAGGCTCGGATGCAGCCAGGAATGAGCGGGTGCAGATACTGTCCATTGTGAGAAACTCTGTGTTAGGAAAGTCAGGGTCCCGCCGCTCCCCTGTTGTGACACATAAGCCTCAGGTCTGTGTCTGTTCGTGAACACACGTTACCTTTATGCTTGAATGACTGAGCCAGGCCTTGACAAAGGACGACGTGCCAGTTTTGTGAGCAGGTCCCAAATGCTCCAGAGAACTCGAATCTCAAAGAAGAGAACGATAATATGCAACACAGGACTTCTTAGACTTGGGTGTATGTAACCCTGACCTCTGGGTACCCAAATATTATTCTGCCACCAGGTCCTCTTGTTCTGTGTCATTTGGGAAAAGTTCAAACATCTCCTAAAAAAAAAAGATCCTCATGTTAAGGGCTTATTAAGTTAAGCCCCAAAATACCGCCTGTATTTTGGTAAACGGTCTTTTTGGCTTAAGCTCAGTCTTTCAAGAGTTAGTCCCTCCCAGTCAGCGCCCAGGGAAGTTGAACACGTGTTTCCATGGACAGCGTTTTCTCCATTCTGGGGCAGTGAGGGTGGCACTCTAAACGTACATCCCTCAGCCCCCAGAGGTCTTCTCTCCGACCGCAGGGTCTTAGACGGTCCCTGCAATTGGTTCTTTGTAACTCAGGGTTCCCACAGAGTGTTCTGAGGCTCTGAGTGTCAAGCAGAGAGGGTTTGTGGTCCAGTTGGTTTGGAAAACCTGAGGGTTTTCCAAAACAGAACCCTGCAGGTTTCTTGGCTAGAGGGGTTTTCGAAGCTTTGGATGTTCTGATGGGCTTTGGGGAGTTTTCATGGGGTCGGGATGTAAAATACAGAATTTGCCAATCTGATTGGCCTCAGAACCCTCCTAACACAGATTTCCGAGCCCGTTTTCTGAGATGCCCCGTGTAAGGATGCCTTGTCCTGCCTTCTTCGCGCTGCAGTCAGCTGTCCAGCGCTCCGCAGACGTCACCTTTTCCCATGGTTATCATTTAGTGCACGTCAGCAGACCATCTTGAATCCCATCACAGTGACTTGTGATGACCTGTGGTCCAAAGCATGGTTGTTTGTGTCCTGCAGTGTTTCACATGACAGCGTGCGCAGTGTCTGGCGACAGGGGTGCCTGTCTCCAAGGTGGGGGAGACCCTCTGAGGATGGGACTGCCTGTTGCTCTCTAGTGATTCTTTGCTTCCTGTCTCTGCCAGGATGCTGCCGGCTCAGATCACGGAGTATTACAGCCCCTCAGGACCCCCACCACCCCCACCCCCGCCCGTGATCCCCTCCGCACAAACTGCTTTCGTCTGCCCCCTCCAGATGCCCCTGCAGCCCCCCTTCCCAGCCTCTGCCGGCTCCGCCTACGCTGGCCCTCCCCACCCTCCCTCCGGTGGGCTTGTGGTCACGGCCCCACCGCCCCCGGGCCCCCCGCCACCCCCACCTGGCCCTCCAGGTGCCGGCTCGTCGCTCTCCTCCTCCCCAATGCACGCCCCTCCAGGGGCTGAGGCCAAGAGGCAGGAGGCTGCACAGCCGCCGGTCAGCGATGCCCGCAGCGACCTGCTTGCTGCCATCCGGATGGGTGAGTGCCCGTCCCAGGACAGTAGCCCACCAGCCATGGCCTCCTCGGCTTCCAGCAGCTCTAACCTCCACCAGATGGCCTTTAGGAGAGGGTGACAGGAGCCTCGTTTGATTTTCTTTTTTTTTTTTAAACCATGTATGTGTTTTTTCAGTGCCAACTAAACATGGTGATAAAGCACTGAGAATTCAGGAAAGCTTTACTTGACTAGGAATGGATTATAAAAATGATCATCAATTAATTGGATCTTCTTTTTTTCACTGCATCTTACTCTAAGGTCAAAAGTATAAATAAAAGAAAATGAGCTTCTGTCAGTGATCTAGTTTTTCAGACTAGTTTTTCATATCTAGGATATGTCTTAGACTTTTCGTATTTTTAGTTTGATGTGCCAGTGAGCTGCAGGCCATCCAGGAGTACAGTCTTCATGATGGAAACACTTGGTGGTACAATTGTCCCAGTACAGGGGGCCACCGGAAACTCCTTGAAACAGCCTCTGGTGGCCGGTGGCTACCTGCTTGGGCTGTGCTGCTCTAGAATGTTCTTTCTCGGTGCTCATGTGCACTGGAGTCATGACTATCTTACATTTCAAACACATCACTTGAGGAATGTCACGACTTCTATACATTTTATTTTTTTTCTTGGTCCTGTAACATCTATTTCCCAAGCATTTCCTGTCCAGTTTCTAAAACATTTTATTCTAGCGTCAGTAGGCCAAAAAAAGTCTAATAGGCTTGTCAGTCCGTCTCTGTTTAATTGGAGCGAGCAGAGGGATTGCATTCTGAGCCGCGTCTCGTGTCTCCAGGGATTCAGCTGAAGAAGGTGCAGGAACAGCGGGAGCAGGAGGCCAAGCGCGAGCCGGTGGGCAATGACGTGGCCACCATCCTGTCCCGGCGCATCGCCGTCGAGTACAGCGACTCGGACGACGACTCGGAGTTCGACGAGAACGACTGGTCCGACTGAGGCGGGCGCCCAGCAGGCCGGGCTGGGCCGGAGGGGGCGTGTTGACGATGTCAGTGGTCCCAGCACCCAGATAGTGGTATTATAATCCCATAGCTTAGCCACTTTTGTATCAATAATGTGAGATTGCTTTTGCACATCCAAAACTTCTGGGTTTTTTCAGTATTTACTGTGTAATACTTAAGTGCCACTAAACATAGCAAACCGTGCTGCACACGAGGAAATAACGCTGTAACTATCGCATCGTCCTGAAAACAGCCTCTTGCTTCTTTCTGTCGGCCACAAACGCGTTTAGTGACGTTTGGGTTCACGCTCCTTGATCATGAAAATCCTGCAGACTTGCTGTGTGTTTGTGAAGCTGCCTGTTGTCAGGTCTCTGCGAGATTCACGACTGTGCGACAGACAAGTGTCTTCCGATCAGTAAGCGATATTGTTTTCCACTTTTTTTTTTTAAATGTGTTTCAGAAGAAGTTGGTTCTCGAGAGAAAGATTTGACAAGTAGGAGACTCAGCTGTCTGGGCTTGCACTGTCATGGCCCGGAGGCCTCTGTGAATCTGGAGGCTCTGTTGAAGAACCTCATTTTTTCTGCTGACCTTGTGAAATGTGAACCTGGTCCTTCTCAGGCAGGATCCCTCGTGGGTGTTCATGGAGTCAGTGCTCGCTGGTGGTTTCTGTAGGAGGTTTCAGTAGCACAGTAGGAAGGAAAGTGGAAAACGGCCCTTTTTCCTTTGGGGTCGTTGGGGATGAGGGGTGCACTCAGCACCCTCGGTGGCCCCTGGAGCTGGGGAACAGAGCCCTCGGTGGCCCGCACGGACCTGGGAACAGAGCCCATACAACCTCTCTCCCGGAACCACGTCCCAGGTGGCCCACGTCCCCGTGGAGGCCTTGGAGCCACAGAGAAGGCTCCAGGTGGCACCTGGCCCCACCTGGTCTTGAGTTCTGAGAGCTTCATGTAGGTGAGAGGAGACTGTCGCATCTTTTTTGCCCTCCCTGTGGAGGTGCTGAGGCCAGTTAGGGACCCAGCCCTTGAAGCACATGGGTTCCTCTCCCACGCGGTCGTTGGCACACCACGCTTGACCAGGTACCCCAGGGGAGGGTCACCCCTTCCCTGTCCCTTCCCACATGGTGACAGGTCAGCCCCAGTGGGTCTTCCTGTTCAAGACAAACTGCTAGGAAACTCATGAATGAGAACTTAGATTCTGTAACGCTGGGTGAAGGTGAACTGTTCGTTTGAAAGAAAAAAACCACCCCAGGCTTTGATCTCAGGTGTAACTTCACAGACGTACAAAGACACTTTACCCCCGAGCAGTTCTAAGGCCACGGTCATCCTGTAAGGGCTGCCCGATGGGCCTTGAGTCACCTCGGTTGGAACTCGAGAAAAGCCTCAGATCTGTATTACCCTTGTTTCCAAGTGCCCAAGCCAGGTTGTCTGAGTCTTTTCAGCTAAACCCAGCTGTTCGGGCACATGCTTGCTGGAGCTTGTCACCATGTTGTGCTGCCTCTAAGCAGGTATTAGGGAATTCCTCAGTTCCTCTCTTTTAATTTCTCTCTCTTTCTCCAGTGCAGAGGCCAGCTGTTTTGGCATTTTTCCTGGGACTTCTACCAGTTGTGGTCATGTTTTGTCTTTCTTTACAGTATTTTGTCTTTAGTGTTACTTTTGGATGTGGAAGCACCTGTGTCCTTCTAGAACCTCTGTTTGGTAAATCTTTTTTTTTTGTAGTGTCCCTTCTGTCCTCAGGATGGAGAGAATGCATAAAGCTACTATCCGTGTCAGGATTTCTTCTATTTATATCTTATCACAGTAAAATTAGTGGCACTTTATACATATTCATGAGCCTGTTAAGTATTGGTTGTCTTCCTGTAGTTTAATCAACAAGTTATTTTCAACTTGATGTTCTGACCAGTGAAAACGCTTTTGCCCTGATGTGTTATGTAGCCTCTAAGAGAATAGAAAAGGACTAAAATCCATTTTAGATTATTTTTCACAGTATTTTTCTCAGCACTGATTTATTCTAAAAATGAAATCCAGGCTTTTTCTAATACGATAGCACATGAAAAGGAAAACGTGACTATTTTGAACCGTACACTTTCATTTTCAAGAAATATTTATGAGACAAATGGAGAAAAACATTTAAATTCATACTTCCTATCTATGGATTTTACGTTTTAAAGTAAGCTCTATGTTGTAAGGTTATTTTATTTTTTTGTTTAGTCTAATTTCTTACAAGGTTTTTCTCATGTCATGGATCAGGCAGAGGGATGAGAAGATGACTCAGAACTACCCATTAACTGCACGCATATGATGTAGTCAATTTTCTGTTGTTTAGCCCTAAAACCATAAGATTTGGTCGCTTATGTTTTTCTTCAGTAAAAGTATACTGTTGGAGAATTACCTTTTTCATTTCAGTAAATTTTTAGAATGTCGAAATCTTTTCTGAGCACCACGTGGCTAGATTGTGAAAGTTTTGTAATAATTTGCAGCTGAAATTCACGATACATTTTCATCCATTGAAGACTCATGGGAATGTATCAGCCAGAGTAGCAAGTAATTTTTGTTTTCTAAATCAGTCTGTCACCTTGCAGTATTACCAATGCTGTTGTACACTGAATTTAAAGTGGTATTTAAAAAAAAACTCCTGGTAAACAGTTTTTATCTGTTTGTATATCTTACTATAGATTATGTACAAGTAACATCTAAATAAAATTACACTTTTAACCCTAAACAGTTTTGCTTATTATAGCAGTGTTGTATGGTTAACCTTTTGGGGTGGGAGGAGAAATTGGGACTTGGTGGGGTTTTTAATTAGCCTTTCCATTATTCCCTGGTGGTTCAAATGGTAAAGCATCTGACTGCGATGTGGGAGACCTAGGTTCGATCCCTGGGTCGGGAAGATCCCCTGGAAAAGGAAATGGCAACCCACTTCAGTATTCGTGCCTGGAAAATTCCATGGATGGAGGAGCCTGGTACAGTCCATGGGGTCGCAGAGTCAGACATGGCTGAGCGACTTCACTTTCACTTTCCATTATTAGATAATAAAAGATACTGCTTAGATGCCATTTAAATTTCTACACAATTTTTGTGTAGACAAGAGTTGAGGTTGGTTCTGCGAGTGACTTGGGAAAGGACTGGTATAGTTTGAAAATGCCGTTCCTGGAGCACGAAGCAACCCGCCCAGGAGACTTTGGCATCTTTTTTTTTTTTTTTTTTAAATTTTTATCTAAAAAAGAATTTTATTAAAAAAGCACAAATGCAAAGAAATGAACAGAGGAAAATTTATGCGTCGAACCTGGACTGGTCACTTATGATAATATACATGCTACAATTATATGGAATTTAGAAAAATGGTAACCTGAACCCTGTATAAGAGACTGCAAAAGAGACATAGGCATTTAGAACAGTCTTTGGGACTCTGTGGGAGAGGGTGAAGGTGGAATGATTGGAGAGACTTTGGCATCTTAACCACATCAAGTCTCAATCGTAGTGACTAATATTCTGGAGCATTGATAGCTTCTGAGATGCTTCCGTCTACTCCTTAAAATGATCCTTTGAAAGAAGGCGTTCTGTTTCCTGTGTGAGAGAACAGAGTGAAGTTAAGCTGCTGGCCGGAGAAGGTTTCTGATGGACCTGCACTGCACATGGGGGCAGCGCTGCAGGGGATTGTGACAATTGAGGTCAGGGGGACAAGAGCAGCCACCTTAGGGGGAGCAGGCTGGCATCCAGGCTCCTGCAGCCGCTGCTCAGAGCTGGCTATCCACGCGCTCTGTTCTGCGAGGACTCCGGTCATCTGTGTGTCTGAGCCCCAGCACGGCCCCAACTCCTCCACACCAAGCAGCTACTCGTGGAGTGATTGGATGGATGGTAGATTTCCGAGTTACTTTCTTACCAAAAGTTAGCTGTGTGCAGTTTTCAAAATATGAAGCATTTCGCCAGGTTCTCCGTATTTCCTCCTTATTAGCACTTAACCCTGGATGCCTGGCTCCCACTCTATTTACGTTGTGTCCTCCAGCAGCGGGGCCTCAGCAGGGCAGGCGGGGAGTGTCATATTTACTGTTACAGCCTGTTTGTCAAGCAACGGTGCCCGGCGCTTCATAGGGGTCCATTCATATTTATTGATTGATGGTCATTTACAGAGCTTCATTAGAAAGGGAGTCTTCATCAACACATATTTGAAGGCTTAAGAAGAAGGTAAATGCAATAACCCGTGTAAAACACAGAACTGTGCCGGACGCCTAGCTGACAGAGGGGACTGTTGTTGGCCACCGGCGTCTGCAGGCCACTTGGTAGAGACGGAAGCATGCCAGTCTCTGCCCTCAGGGAGCATCTCATCTAAATAGACAACGTTAAATGCTGTCACATCCTTTGCTGGGATTTTCTTTGTATTTATCCTGCTTGGGGTTCACCGATCTTGAATCTGTAAACGTGTGTCTTTCATGAAATTTGGGGACTATTTGGGCATCATTTTTTCAAATATATTTTCTGCCCCTTTCTTCTTAAACCTGTTACAGGCAGACCTTGTTTTAGGCTTTGCTTTATTGCTCTCTCTTTACAGATGATGCATTTTTTTTCAAGTTGAGGCTCTGCAGCACCCCTGCCTCAAGCACGCCTGCTGGTGCCGTTTTCCCAGCAGCGTTTGGTCACTTCATGTTCTGTGTCACTCTTGGGTGATTCTCAATATTTTAGACTTTTTCATGATGTATTCCAGTGATGAGTGATCAGTGATCTTTGTTGTTACTGTTGGAATTGTTCCGGCATTTTTTGGCAGTAAAATATTTTTAAGGTAAGTACATTGTTATTGTGGACATAATGCTGTTGCACACTTTAATAGGCTACAGCATGTGTAAACATGACTTTCATGAACACTGGAAAATAGAAACTTCATGTGACTCACTGTCTTACAAGGGCTGTGAAGCCAAACCTCAGTGTCTCTGAGGCCCGCTTGTCTCCATATGTTAGCTCTTTCAGTGTTGGCCCGCAGTTGCTTCGGACTGTTTCCATTTTTTAAGTTTCTTTCTCGCTGTTTTGCAGGTTGGATAATTTTTATGTATCTTCAGTTTCACTGAGTCTTTATCAGTCATCTATAACTTGCTCTTAAGCTCATCTAATCTTTTATTCATATTTTTTCCATTCTAGAATTTGCTGTTATTTTTTTTTTAATAGTTTCTTTCCTGAGATTTCCTACTTGTTCACTTACTAAAAGCTCATTTTCCTTAATCTCTTTGTACGTAGTTACACTACCTCTTAAAAAACCCTTGCCTGATAATCCCCAACATTGGGATATTTCCAGGATCAGTCTCTATTGATATTGATGAGTGCATGATGCCTAGTAGTTTTGGATTGTATCGTAAACTTGGTGCATAACACATTTTAGAGACTCTGGATTCTGTTATGTCCCTCTGAAAAGTGCTAATTTTTTAAAAGTACACTTTCTTCACAGAGCTGACACCTGCTGGACATGTATGTGCCAAAACACAGCAGCTCTGTGGTGAATATTTGCATATGTCATCTTTCTAAGTCCTCCACTACATTCATCTGCGTGCTTGTGATTTGAATAATTAGCTTCAAACACAGCACCGTGATTAGAGGTGGTGAACTGGTGGATGATTCACTATGAAGAAAATAGACCCCCTGAGAATAATTTAAAACCTACGAAGTGGTGGTACTTTCCATGAAGTGACATTTCAAAACATTTAGTATTCTAGGGTGCGTTCTGGCAGTTCTGGCCCCAAACCGGTTTAAATCGAAGTCAAGCAATTTGAGAGGATGCAGCCCTTCCATCCTGCAGACGGGAGTTGTAACTCAGCATTTATATGGATCACACGTTGCCTTTTGTGGGTGCAGGTGATGGTGGCTTGAAATGGACCCTCTTGGAATCAAGACTGAGATCTTGATAATTAAGTTAGGGTGTTACCTCTGAGCTGCTTTGTAACGTCTTTGAACATTTCAAGAACCTAGGCATTTGTTTGACTTGCAAGTTAGAGACTTTCAATGACAGCTATGTTGAGGCCGAGCTGAGCAATGAATCACTACTGAGCCCCTGGATTCCTCCAGAGCACTGCCCCCACCCCCAGTGGCCAGCTTGCAGCTCCCTGCTCTCCTCCCCTCTGTGTCCAGACCCTGCCCCACCACCAGGTCTTGAGGCAATACTGGGCGCTGAGGCCCAAGGCAGTTAATAAAGGAGTCAGCTTGTCTGAGCCGGGATGTCCCTGGATGCTGCCAGAGGAGCATGGTAGTCACATCCCCTTCAGGGTCTTACCAGCCAAGAGTCTGAGTTTTCTCCCAGCCTTGTTCCCACCCTACCCGCACCACAGTTACCTGGGGATGCATGTTAAAAATGCAGGTTTCTGGGCTCCATTCCAAACCTCAAACAGGAGACCCTGGAATTGCAGTTCACCCTACCAGGTGAGTGATTCTTGGCGACACCAGAGTTCAAGAAACACAAGCTCTTACAGGACTGATCAGAACCCAAAGATTCTGACAGTGACCCAGGCCAGCCCACTGAGGCGCCAAGTGGACTCGACGTGGGGCTCAGACCCCCCCCCCCCAGTCTGGGGCTGCCTGCCACTAGTGCCCGATGGAGGGAAGTGTGCAGCCCTGGTGTGCATGGGGTAGCAGAGTCCCCTGCCAAGCAGCTTCATCTTGGACCCCAGGGCTGGGGTGCAGAGTGGCCATCCTAACTTCACATCCGGTGGCTCAGCCCCATGTTCCTGCAGGACGGCTGTCCCCTCATCTCCAAACCTGCCTGCTGATCGTCTCCCAACCCCAAGCTCCTTGCTTGTTTGTATCGATGGGTCTTGGCTGCACACAGCACCTGGGAGAGTTTATGGTTCTGGACAGAGCAGGTAATTTAGGAGCCCCTCTGAACTCTTGGCTTCAGTACCTGGGAGGACAAAATCCTGGGGCCTAACTCTTGTCTGGGGGCTGTCTCCGTTGACACCACTCACTGGACAGAGCTTCGTCCTGCCCTGGCTAGACTGGGAGATGAGTCTGATTCTCTGCTCCGCTTCTACCACTGCGGGGTCCTTGGGGTGGGGACAGGGCTGGTGTGATAGGCTCAGGGGTGTGAATTGGCCCCAAGCTCCCAGGACTTCTCTCCTGGAGGTGTGAGCACCCTGCTCTTAAAAGTTCCCTTGGGACTTCCCTGGCGGTTCAGTGGTTAGAACACCACACTTCCACTGCAGGGGGCATGGGTTCAAACCATGGTTAGGGAACTAAGACCCCGTGTGGTGGAGACAAAAGATAAAGGTGTATTAAAAAAAAATATATATATATATATTTAAAAAGTTCCCCCACCCGCTTTCATGGCCCTTAGAACTGGCATGTGCGGCAAGTTTATGATGAGAGGCACGGGGCCCTAACCCCTGGCCCTGGGGGGAGGGCAACAGGAATGGAAGCCAAGCACTGCCTTGGTTTTCTAGAGTAATGAGTTTTACAAAAAGAGGCTTCTGTGGGGGCTGGTGGAGGTCTGTCATGCGGGGTGGGAAGTGGGGAAAGAGGCTTCGTCTCCCTAAGTCCAGTCAGTTTGCAGGTGCAGGACTGACCCAAGCAGGTGGGTCCCCTAGCTGGTCCCAGGCTGGGGGGTGCTCTAGGGCGTCCCTTCCCATTTGGTAACTGACTTGAAATGGGAAAGAGCTTCCCTGGTGGCTCAGATGGTAAAGAATCTGCCTGCAGTGCAGGAGACCCGGGTTCAATCCTCTCAAGTTCCCCTGGAGAAAGGAATGGCTGCCCTTTCCAGTATTCTTGCCCAGAGAATCTCATAGACAAGAGGAGCCTGGTGGGGTACAGTCCATGGGGTCACAAAGAGTCAGACGAGTGAGCAACTAACACTTGGGATGGGAAACAGTAAAGATTCCTGGCTGGATCCTGCACCTGGTAACATGGTTATCTGCCCTCTGCTAAGACGAGTGGCCCTTAGACTCATCTACATACTGGTGGGCCCTCCAGCTCATCAGGAATACTGGGCGCCTGTGTTCAGCCTGAGGGCCCAGGGAACCTGGGGCTGAGCCAGTTGGAGCCCGCCCACCCCTGCCTGGCCCTGCCGAGGAAATCATTCTAGCCTCGCCCGGAAGGAAGGAGCAGCACCGTCTAGTCTACGACCATGGCTAGGAAGCCATCCTAAAAGCAGGTTGGACAGAGGCCTCCTTGGAGCAGGGAGACTGGAGGCGGGGCTACCTGTGTTCTGGCTCTTCAGTTCAGTTCAGTCGCTCAGTCGTGTCCGACTCTTTGCGACCCCATGAATCACAGCACGCCAGGCCTCCCTGTCCATCACCAACTCCCAGAGTTCACTCAAACTCATGTCCATCGAGTTGGTGATGCCATCCAGCCATCTCATTCTCTGTCATCCCCTTCTCCTCCCTCCCCCAAACTTTCCCAGCATCAGAGTCTTTCCCAGTGAGTCAACTCGTTGCATGAGGTGGCCAAAGTATTGCAGTTTCAGCTTTAGCATCAGTCCTTCCAATGAACATCCAGGATTAATCTCCTTTAGAATGGACTGGTTGGATCTCCTTGCAGTCCAAGGGACTCTCAAGAGTCTTCTCCAGCACCACAGTTCAAAAACATCAATTCTTCGGCGATCAGCTTTCCTCACAGTCCAACTCTCACATCCATACATGACCACGGAAAAAACCATAGCCGTGACAAGACGGACCTTTGTTGGCAAAGTAATGTCTCTGCTTTTTAATATACTATCAAGGTTGGTCATAACTTTCCTTCCAAGGAGTAAGCGTCTTTTAATTTCACGGCTGCAATCAGCATCTGCAGTGATTTTGGAGCCCAAAAAATTAAAGTCTGACACTGTTTCCACTGTTTTTCCATCTATTTCCCATGAAGTGATGGGACCAGATGCCATGATCTTTGTTTTCTGAATGTTGAGCTTCAAGCCAACCTTTTCACTCTCCGTTTTCACTTTCATCAAGAGGCTTTTGAGTTCCTCTTCACTTTCTGTCATAAGGGTAGTGTCATCTGCATATCTGAGGTTATTGATATTTCTCCCGGCAATCTTGATTCCAGCTTGTGCTTCTTCCAGCCCAGCGTTCCTCATGATATACTCTGCATATAAGTTAAATAAGCAAGGTGACAATATACAGCCTTGACGTACTGCTTTTCCTATTGGAGTAAGCGTCTTTTAATTTCATGGCTGCAATCAGCATCCACAGTGATTTTGGAGCCCAAAAAAACAAAGTCTGACACTGTTTTCACTGTTTCCCCATCTATTTCCCATGAAGTGATGGGACCAGATGCCATGATCTTTGTTTTCTGAATGTTGAGCTTCAAGCCAAACTTTTCACTCTCCTCTTTCACTTTCATCAAGAGACTTTTGAGTTCCTCTTCACTTTCTGCCATAAGGGTGGTGTCATCTGCATATCTGAGGTTATTGATATTTCTCCCGGCAATCTTGATTCCAGTGTGCTTCTTCCAGCCCAGCGTTCCTCATGATGTACTCTGCATAAAAGTTAAATAAGCAGGGTGACAATATACAGCCTTGACGTACTCCTTTTCCTATTTGGAACCAGTCTGTTGTTCCATACAGAGAAGGCAATGGCAAGCCACTCCAGTACTCTTGCCTAGAAAATCGCATGGACAGAGGAGCCTGGTGGGCTGCAGTCCATGGGGTCGCTATGAGTCAGACATGACTGAGCGACTTCACTTTCACTTTTCACTTTCACACATTGGAGAAGGAAATGGCAACCCACTCCAGTGTTCTTGCCTGGAGAATCCCAGGGATGGCGGAGCCTGGTCGGCTGCCGTCTATGGGGTCGCACAGAGTCGGACACGACTGAAGTGACTTAGCAGCAGCAGCAGCAGCAGCAGCTGTTGTTCCATGTCCAGTTCTAACTGTTGATTTCTGACCTGCATACAGGTTTCTCAAGAGGCAGGTCAGGTGGTCTGGTATTCCCATCTCTTTCAGAATGTTCCACAGTTTATTGTGATCCACACAGTCAAAGGCTTTGGCATAGTCAATGAAGCAGAAATAGATGTTTTTCTGGAACTCTCTTGCTTTCTTCATGATCCAGCAGATGTTGGCAATTTGATCTCTGGTTCCTCTGCCTTTTGTAAAACCTGCTTGAACATCTGGGAGTTCACGGTTCACATATTACTGAAGCCTGGCTTGGAGAATTTTGAGCATGACTTTACTAGCGTGTGAGATGAGTGCAATTGTGCAGTAGTTTGAGCATTGAGCATTCTTTGGCATTCCCTTTCTTTGGGATTGGAATGAAGACTGACCTTTTCCAGTCCTGTGGCCCCTGCTGAGTTTTCCAAATTTGCTGGCATGTTGAGTGCAGCACTTTCACAGCATCATCTTTCAGGATTTGAAATAGCTCAACTGGAATTCCATCACGTCCACTAGCTTTGTTCGTAGTGATGCTTTCTAAGGCCCACTTGACTTCACATT
The DNA here is from genome assembly GCF_049115385.1 of Moschus berezovskii. Lineage (NCBI taxonomy): Eukaryota > Metazoa > Chordata > Mammalia > Artiodactyla > Moschidae > Moschus > Moschus berezovskii. Next base: position 53,764,755 of record NC_142472.1, read on the forward strand.
CCAAGATGTCTGGCTCTAGGTGAGTGATCACGCCATTGTGATTATCTTGGTCGTGAAGATCTTTTTTGTACAGTTCTTCTGTGTATTCTTGCCACCTCTTCTTAATATCTTCTGCTTCTTTTAGGTCCATACCATTTCTGTCCTTTATCGAGCCCATCTTTGCATGAAATGTTCCCTTGGTATCTCTAATTTTCTTGAAGAGATCTCTTGTTTTTCCTATTCTGTTGTTTTCCTCTATTTCTTTGCATTGATCGCTGAGGAAGGCTTCCTTATCTCTCCTTGCTGTTCTTTGGAACTCTGCATTCAGATGCTTATATCTTTCCTTTTCTCCTTTGGTTTTCACTTCTCTTCTTTCACAACTATTTGTAAGGCCTCCTCAGACAGCCATTTTGCTTTTTGCATTTCTTTTCCATGGGGATGGTCTTGGTCCCTGTCTCCTGTACAATGTCACGAACCTCTGTCCATAGTTCATCAGGCACTCTATCAGATCTAGTCCCTTAAATCTATTTCTCACTTCCACTGTATAATCATACTGCTGCTGCTAAGTCACTTCAGTCGTGTCTGACTCTGTGTGACCCCATAGAAGGCAGCCCACCAGGCTCCCCCATCCCTGGGATTCTCCAGGCAAGAACACTGGAGTGGGTTGCCATTTCCTTCTCCAATGCATGAAAGTGAAAGTGAAGTTGCTCAGTCGTGTCTGACTCTTAGCGACCTCTTGGACTGCAGCATACCAGGCTCCTCTGTCCATTGGATTTTCCAGGCAAGAGTACTGGAGTGGGGTGCTATTGCCTTCTCCGAGGGATTTGATTTGGGTCATATCTGAATGGTCTAGTGGTTTGCCCTACTTTCTTCAATTTAAGTCTGCATTTGGCAATAAGGTGTTCATGATCTGAGCCACATTCAGCTCCTGGTCTTGTTTTTGCTAACTGTATACAGCTTCTCCATCTTTGGCTGCAAAAAATATAATCAATCTGATTTCGGTGTTGACCATCTGGTGATGTCCATGTGTAGAGTCTTCTCTTGTGTTGTTGGAAGAGGGTGTTTGCTATAACCAGTGCATGCTCTTGGCAAAACTCTATTAGCCTTTGACCTGCTTCATTCCATGCTCCAAGGCCAAATTTGCCTGTTACTCCAGGTGTTTCTTGACTTCCTACTTTTGCATTCCAGTGCCCTATAATGAAAAGGACATCTTTTTTGGATGTTAGTTCTAAAAGGTCTTGTAGGTCTTCATAGAACCGTTCAACTTCGGCTTGTTCAGTGTTACTGGTTGGGGCATAGGCTTGGATTACTGTAATACTGAATGGTTTGCCTTGGAAACGAACAGAGATCATTCTGTCATTTTTAAGATTGCATCCAAGTACTGCATTTAGGACTCTTTTGTTGACCATGATGGCTACTCCATTTCTTCTAAGGGATTTTTGCCCACAATAGTAGATATAATGGTCATCTGAGTTAAATTCACCCATTCCAGTCCATTTTAGTTCACTGATTCCTAGAATGTCTACGTTCACTCTTGCCATCTCCTGTTTGATCACTTCCAATTTGCCTTGATTCATGGACCTAACATTCCAGGTTCCTATGCAATATTGCTCTTTACAGCATTGGACCCTGCTTCTATCACCAGTCACATCCACAACTGGGTATTGGTTTTGCTTTGGCTCCATCCCTTCATTCTTTCTGGAGTTATTTCTCCACTGATCTCCAGTAGCATACTGGGCACCTACCGACCTGGGGAATTCCTCATTCAGTATCCTATCATTTTGCGCGTTGATACTGTTCATGGGGTTCTCAAGGCAAGTATACTGAAGTGGTTTGCCATTCCCTTCTCCAGTGGACCACATTCTGTCAGGCCTCTCCACCATGACCCGCCCGTCTTGGGTGGCCCCACACGGCATGGCTTAGTTTCATTGAGTTAGACAGGGCTGTGGTCCATGTGATCAGATCGACTAGTTTTCTGTGATTATGATTTCAGTGTGTCTGCCCTCTGATGCCCCCTCGTAATACCTACCGTTTTATTTGGGTTTCTCTTACCTTGGTCGTGGGATATCTCTTCACAGCTGCTCTAAGAAAGCCCAGCCACTGCACCTTACCTTGGACGAGGGGTATCTCCTCAAGGCCGCCCCTCCTGACCTTGAACGTGGAGTAGCTCCTCTCAGCCCTCCAGCGCGCGCAGCCACCGCCTCTTGGACATGGGGTAGCTCCTCTCGGCTGCCGCTCTGACCTCGGGGTTGGGTGGCTCCTCTCAGCCGCCGCCCCCAGCGGCGCAGAGGCGAGAAGCTCAGAAGCTTGGCTGAGAAGAGCTACCCCACGCCCGAGGTCAGGGGCGGTGAGGGGCGCAGACGGGAGACGCCTGCTCTGGCGCAACCGACCACTCACAGAAGCCTGGCCGAGAAGAGTTCTGGCTCTTAGTGAAAGCTAATAGAGGGCAGTAAGAGGCCTGCTAGGGCGTGAAAACGAGGATGCCCCCCACACCATGGCCTGGGGCCACCGGCACGGGGGTTGGGACAAGGTCAAGCGTCTCCTGTAATCCAGCAGAGAGTCTGGCAGGGCGGGGCCCCGGGGAGTGGGCACTGGGGGCCTGGCATGCAGACTGCCACCCTCCCCCGCTGCAGGGTGATACAGGGGAAGCAATCGAGTGTCCCTGAGGGCCCATCCACCTCAGCTGGAGAAACCGTGTGGAGGGGGTGGCTAGAGGGACACCCGTGACCCGCCCCCATCTGTGTGGCCTGAGTCTCAGCCTGACCCCTCTCTGCTCTGAGTGTGGCCAGAACACTGGCCTCTCTCGCTGGGATGAAGGCGCTGGGCTGGGAGCTATAAGAGCAGAACAGAACCAGGGTGATGGGAACAGGCCCCCACGCCCCCAGCTGCCCCATTCCCGGCCCCACGCTAGGACAGCTGCGTGAGCCATCGGGCTGAACACGGCACTTCTCTGCAGTGGGGTACGACCATTTCACAGGTGAGAAAAGTGAGGCCGCCTGTTTTCCCCAGGGGTCCCAGGACCGAGGTTCAAACCAGGCCTCCCAGTGGGACTCTGCTGTCCCGGCCAGGCGAACTGGCAGGAATTTGCAGGAGGACTTGGTGGGCAGCTGGTAGACCCCACTGCTGCCGCTGTTCTGCCAGGAAGCTGAGGTGGGACTGCAAGGTGGGAAGTGAGAGTGGGGGCCCCAAAGCACCGCAGAGGCAGATGAGTCCACCCAGGCAAAGTGACAACACGCTCTTCACGGTGGGCAGCAGGCCTGCTGGTCCCCGGGTTGCTTAGTCGCTCAGTTGTGTCCAACTCTTTGTGACCCCATGGACTGTGGCCCACCAGGCTCCTCTGTCCATGGGATTGTCCAGGCGATGGTGCTGGAGTGGGTTCCCATGCTCTTCTCCAGGGGATGGTCCTGACCCAGGGATTGAACCCGTGTCTCTTGCATCTCCTGCACTGGCAGGCAGATTTTTACCTGGGAAGCCCTGCTGGTCCACCTGCTGGTCGTCTACTTGGACTGCAAGCAAATTGACTCCACCAGCCCCAGAGCCCTGGTGGAAAGGGGACATGATGGGGGAGGGGAGGGTGATGAATAGGGGGTCCATGAACCCATTTCACTCGTTTTTGGAAGGTTTATGCACAATGGAACTATCCTGGCATCAAAGCTTCATGGTCAAGACATCCTGCTTTGGGCCCTGCTGACATCTGAGGAGCTGTTTGTAGGCAGGGAGCTGGCCTGGACCTCCCTGGAGATTGGTGCAGGTGCCTGGCCTGATCCCTCCCTCCCACGGGTGGCCTTCGGCTGGTGAGACGCTCACGGCCGGTGGACAGGCCCCCTTGGTGCTCTAGGCCAGGCAAGGAGATGGGAAGGTGGGCATTTTGAGGGCAGACTCACGGGCGCTGGAGGCGGGAGTGGGTCTGTGTGAATGATGACCCCAAGGCGGGCCTGCATCTCAGACCTCGTGCATAGAGAGTTGCTGAGCCGGTGCTGCTACCAGCCCCCCCATGCCACACCGGGGGCCTCACAGCACCAGGGAGGCTCAGTCCCAGGGGCTGTGGTCTTGGGGTCGCTGAAAGTGACCAAGGGTTCAGCAAGGTGGAATCAGAGACAATCACCCCTGGAGTCATCTGGGCAGGAGTGCAGCTTGGGGCTCAGCACTGACACAACCTCTGACCCCCAGCAGCATCTCCTGTTCCCCTGGGGACTGAGCGAGCCCTCTGGCACTCAACCCTGAGGCCGTCTGGAAACCTGCCTTGAATGGAACTGCATCACCCCAGAGTCCTGTGGAGGATGGTGGGGCTGGAGTCCCTGGATGGACGTTCCAGGGAGACCAGACAGCGCTGTACTGAAGAGCTCGAGAGACGGACGGCTCTGATCCACCTCTCGTCTTCCGTCCACCGAGGCACCCACGCGGTGTGAGCCCGCAGAGCGGACCGGATGCAGAGAGCGTCTGGCCTGGCTCTTTAAGCGCGTTGTAGTCACTAGGGGCCTCCGGGCCTCGGAGGGCACCGCCCTTCACTTCTCCGGGGAAGCGCCGCCCCCCAGCGGCCGCGTGATGGGACAGCTGCACTCCTGCGGCCCCTCCCCGAACCCCTTCTGTGCTTCCAGCTCTCGTTCCTCCATCAAACAGGTATGTGTTTCTCACTCACCACCGTTGGGAGGGAACTGGGACATATTCCCCCAAGGGCGATTAGCAAACATCTATAAGACTGCACATGCCTGTGATGGAGCAAGTCCATCTCTGTGCAGGACTTTCCCAGAAGAAGTATTTCTGGGCCCATGTTCCCTTCCAATGTCAGGAGGGGATTCTATTTCCCTCCCCGCGGAGCCGGGTGGGGTTTTGGGGGCTGCTTCTCTGCAGGCCAGACTTCCCAGCCGAGGTCACAAAGACAAGGAAGCCTGGCTCAGAACCCACCTCTGGGGTCAGCCTCCATGTTGTGAGGAAGCCCACTAGAGGGGCCACATTAAGGTCTGGTCCCAGCTGGCACCCAGCATCGCCTGCCAGGCCCGGGAGTGGGAGAGACCCCTGCCGAGGACTGGGGTCCTCACAGCCCACCATTGCTGGGGCAATGACATCCATTCCCACTGAGTTCTGCCAGCTGAAACTGCAGGTTTGTGAACAAAAATAAATGTCCCCTTAGGTTACTCATATTTGGGGTAACTTGTTACACACCTTTCGGAACTGAGACATACTCCAGTCCCTGGCACAGAAAGGTGTTTCCAGCTTATTTGCACACTGCAAAATGACATCTTCCCCACAGCATGGTTTGAAATAGCAGAACATTGGAGACAGCCTCCTGTTCTAGCAACAGAATACAAATTAAATTATAGAATTTAATGTATACACAATGGAATACTCTGCCACTCTACAAAATATGAGGGTGTTTTAAATGAATTAATATGATTCTCAAGATAAATCATTAAAGTGAAAAAACAAAGGTTGGAAAAATGTGCAGATATGCCATTCATTAAATAAAAAAGGAAAAACATGTCTTTATTTCTATGTGCATAAAATATTTCTGAGAGGATCCACAAGACAGTGGCAGTAGTACCCCTCAGGAGCATACACGTGTCTCGGGGTGGGGGAGAGGGATCTCGCCGGCTTCCCTCTTCATACCTGTCACTTTTATAGCCAAGAAAATGTTCACCTGGGGGACCTCCCTGGTGGCTCAGTGGTAAGGAATCCACCTGCCAAACAGGAGCAGTGGGTTCGATCCCTGGGTCAGGAAGGTCCCCTGGAGAAGGAAATGGCAACCCACTCCAGTATTCTTGCCTGGGAAATCCCATGGACAGAGGAGGCTGGTGGGCTACGCAGTCCATGGGGTAGCAAAAGAGCTGGCCACAACTTGCCAACTGAACAACAACAAATGTTCACCAGCCTAAAAAACATTGACCAGTTATTTTTAAATGTATAAAGTCCTTCTGATACACTGCACATGAGATATAGAGATGAAAGCTTCCTGTTCGTCATAAAATTCACCTTATTTTTCTACAGGTAAGGCAAACAGCAAGAATGGGGCCCTAGAATTGGGCTTTTGAAATTCCAATCCTGCCTCTGCCCTGTGATCTTGGGCAAGTTACTCAAATAGCTTTTGGCCAATCCAATATTTAGAAGTGTTAATTTCCAAACATAGGAAGACTTTCTAGGGTTTTTTGGTTTTTTATTTTTAGCTTTGTTGCGTCTAGTTCTAGAGTATGTTTTTCATGATTTCATGCAGGCTTTGTATGAAATTTGCTAACATTTACTTTAAGACGCAGTATATGTCAAATTTTGGAAAATAATTCATAGGAGCTTATTGGATGCAGTGTTTTATATGTGTTCATTGATTTAAGGTTTTTGTACTGTCAACTTTTCCATATTGTTACTGCATTTTTTAAATCACTGAGAGGATTTGTCTAGAATAGCCCACTGAGAATCTGGACTGGTGTCTCTTACATTTTGTAGTTCTGGTAAACTTATCTTCACATATATTGATTCGTGTTATTAGGGTTTGTAAAGCTTCAAGTCCTATGATGGAATGCCTACTATATACATACATGCCAGGCATTGTTCTAATTGCTTTAAATATATGCTAACTTGTTTATCCTCTTAACCATTCTATGTTGTTTAGCCACTAAGTTGCGTCTGACTCAGTGACCCCATGGACTGCAGCCTGCCAGGCTCCTCTGTCCATGGAATTTCCCAGGCAAGAATACTGAATGGGGTGCCATTTCCTTCTCCAAGGATCTTCCCAACCCAGGGATAGAACCCGGGTCTCCTGCATTGTTAGGCATGTTCTTTATAGCACTGAACCACCAGAGGAGCCCAACGGTCCTATGAGGTAGTTACTATTAGTAGCCCACTTACGTATGGAAACTGAAAAATACAGAGACTAAGTAATTTGCTGTAGACTCCACATATAGTAAGTAGCCATTCTGGGATTTGAACAGACTGTCCCTGGAATCTGTTCTTTTAACCAGATCTTACATCGTTCTAGTGAGTGAGCTTTTGTTGTTACGACATGAGCTTCTTTCTGATGATTATCTTTACCTTAAATCTGTTCTATCTAATATTTATAATGGCCCAGTAGCATTTTTTTAAATGGACATCTTCTTGGTGTATCTTTTTCTGTCCTTTTACTTTCAATCTTGTGTATTCTTATGTTTTAGATATGCCTCTTGTTAGCAAATATTTGGATTTTTTTTCCTCCTTCTGACAATCTTTGTGTTTTAATTGGAAATTTTTTAATGGGTCATTACTCTCAGCATTATAATATGAAAGCTTAATTTATCAAAGTCTAAAAATGGTCAATAATTTCCCCAGAGGTAGTGAACTTATTTGTTTTATGACACACATGGGCCAATCAGAACTAGTGGCCAGTCCACTTGGGAAGATGTGCAAGTTCAAGCTGCCTGGCGGCCAGCCCTGTCTGCTCACTCCTTCAGGACAAGATGAGGGCTTTGCTGCATCTCCAGTGTAAAACAATTTCCCTGGTGTAACTCAGCTGCCATAACGAAGTACCGCAGCCTGGGTGATTTAGACAGCGGAAATGTATTTTCTCACGGTTCTAAAGACTGGAAGTCCAGCATCAGGGTACCAGTATGTCTAGATTCTGGCGGGGGGCACCTCCTCCTGGCTTGCAGACAGCCGCCTTCCTGCTGTGCCCTAACGGGGCAGGGTGGAGGAGAACTCTCCGGGGTCTCTTCTTATAAGAGCGCTCATCCCATCCCGAAGGTCTCCTCTTATAACTTAATCACATCTGAACACCATCACAGTGGGATTAGGGCTTCTCCGTGTGAATTTTGGGGACGCAATTCAGTCCATAGCACCCCCATCTGACCTATGGATTCTTTTTTTCAACCTCATAAGATAGCATTGTTTCATGTCCTTTTAGATCTACCCCAAAAGTCATCATTATTTTTGCTCCTCCTTTCTTCCTGTATTTCAGACCTTCCATTTGGGATCACTTCATTCTTTCCTGAAGTACGTTACTTAAAAATGTTCTTCAGTGAGGGTTTGCTGATGGAAAAACTCATTATTTTCATTTGAAATTATTTCACCCTTGGTTTAGTTGTTGAGTGATTGACTCTTATCTTCACAAGCATCCCCCAACTGCAGCCCCCTGCTCCCACTCCCCTTTGTGCCCTGGGATGGCAGCGGGGGGTGTCTGCCAGAGATCTGCCTCCTTTTACCAGTCTTGAGCTCTGCCAGCAGGCTGTCAGGGTTCAACTGGAAACAGTAACTACACTGGTTATTTGAATGGGGATATTTGGTGGCTCAGGCGGCAGAGAATCTGCCTGCAAAGTGGGAGACCTGGCTTCGATCCCCGGTTAGGGAAGATCCCCTGGAGGAGGAAATGGCAACCCACTCCAGTATTCTTGCCTGCAGAATCCCATGGACAGAGGAGCCTGGTGGGCTACAGTCCTTGGGGTTGCAAAGAGTCAGACATGACTGAGCAACTAACGCTTTCTTTTTTTATTGTTTTTTTTTTTTTTTTACTATGTTGTATTGTACTATGTTTACATATTTTACTATATTGGTTTCTGCTGTCAGTTCAGTTCAGTTCAGTCGCTCAGTCGTGTCCGACTCTCCGCGACCCCATGAATCACAGCACACCAGGCCTCCCTGTCCATCACCAACTCCCGGAGTTCACTCAAACTCATGTCCACAGAGTCGGTGATGCCATCCAGCCATCTCATTCTCCATCGTCCCCTTCTCCTCCCGCCCGCAACCTTTCCCAGCATCAGAGTCTTTTCCAGTGAGTCAACTCGTCGCATGAGGTGGCCAAAGTATTGCAGTTTCAGCTTTAGCATCAGTCCCTCCAATGAACATCCAGGATTGATCTCCTCTAGAATGGACTGGTTGGATCTCCTTGCAGTATAAGGGACTCTCAAGAGTCTTCTCCAACACCACAGTTCAAAAGCATCGATTCTTCGGCGGTCAGCCTTCTTCACAGTCCAACTCTCACATCCATACATGACCACGGGAAGAACCATTGCCTTGACTAGACGGACCTTGGTTGGCAAAGTAATGTCTCTGCTTTTTAATATACTATCAAGGTTGGTCATAACTTTCCTTCCAAGGAGTAAGCGTCTTTTAATTTCATGGCTGCAATCAGCATCTGCAGTGATTTTGGAGCCCAAAAAAACAAAGTCTGACACTGTTTCCACTGTTTTTCCATCTATTTCCCATGAAGTGATGGGACCAGATGCCATGATCTTTGTTTTCTGAATGTTGAGCTTCAAGCCAACCTTTTCACTCTCCTCTTTCACTTTCATCAAGAGGCTTTTGAGTTCCTCTTCACTTTCTGCCATAAGGGTAGTGTCATCTGCATATCTGAGGTTATTGATATTTCTCCCGGCAATCTTGATTCCAGCTTGTGCTTCTTCCAGCCCAGCGTTCCTCATGATGTACTCTGCATACAAGTTAAATAAGCAAGGTGACAGTATACAACCTTGACGTACACCTTTTCCTATTTGGAACCAGTCTGTTGTTCCATGTCCAGTTCTAACAGTTGCTTCCTGACCTGCATACAGGTTTCTCAAGAGGCAGGTCAGGTGGTCTGGGATTCCCATCTGCTGTACAGCAGCACAAATCAGTAATTATAACAAATAGCTATACCTACATGGCCTCCCTCCTGGGCCTCCTTCCCCTCCTCCCACACCCCGCCCCTCTGGGTCATCACAGCGCCGGCGGGGGCTCCCTGTGTCACACAGCAGCTTCCCCAGAGCTAGGGTTTTTACACGCGGGAGTGTGTATGTATCAGTGATGCTCTCTCAGCTGACCCCGCCTTCCCCTGAACAAGGGCGTTTTGATATTAGCTCCCAGCAGAGGTTCAGAGGACCCGGGGAATGAGGAGGCAGGAGCTGTGGACGAGCAGCCTCTGCTTCTCGGTGGGCGAGGCGGGCAGTGAAGGCGCGCAGGTCTAGGACAGGGACCCCTCCCAGGGCCGCCCCCGCGGGCGAAACCAAAACCAGACCTCGCCAGAGCGTGCGCTGGCGCTGCCTGCAGGGCGGACGCGGCTGGGGCCTGGCCTGCCCGAGTCTGGGGCGCCGCTGGGGCGGATCTGGGGGAGCGTGTGGATGGGCCAGTGGCCGGAGAGGCGAGAGGCAGCTGCCCGCACACTGCTGAAAAGCAGGGAGCGGAGTCAGAGGTTGGAGGATCCTGCTCGAGACTCGCCGTGGAGCTGCGGCGGTCAGTCCACTGTGGGGCCGGGGAGGAGCACCGGGCTCCCGGGCCCCTGTCGGCCCGTCACGGGCTGCACGGCCCGGGGTAGGTCGCGGGTGGCTTCTGAGTGTTGGGTTCCTCACCCGGCACGTGGTGAGAAGGGTGCCTGCCCCGCAGTGGGGGCATCGGTGGACCTGAATCCAGCGACCCTGCGGGCCCGCTCTGAGGCGGCCGCCCCGCGGGCCTTCGGCTGCCAGGTGGCTGCGGTGCAGGGACCGTCCACAGGGGGGCAGTGCTGCCTCGGCTCCGGGACCAGGATGAGGCGTCACCGGCGCAGGGTCCCTCGGCACCCCCGGGGGGAATCCTCCCACCTGCCTAGCCACCCCCTGCCCTCCGGTGACCCGCTGCCCAGTCCAGGAGGGCACTGCTGCAGAGCTGGTCCCCCCTACCCCCGGACCCAGAGCCCAGGGCTTCCCAGCCCGTCCGCCCAGCGTCTAAGAGCAGGTAGTCAGGGTGCCCCAGCCTAAAAACGTGTGCTTCCCCAGGCTATTTCTGCCTGGAAAGGGGTTTTTCCTTCCACGTGGGAAGTGCCCTGGATGGAGCCGGGGAGAGGAGGGTGGTGTGGGCGTCCTGCCCGGGTCCTCACTCCTGCTGGAAGAAGCCGGGGTTAAGTTAGTCCCCTCCGGTCAGTCCTGGATGTGGGTGGGCCCCTGGATGCTGAGTCACGAGGTGTCCCTGTCTGCTCTCTGAAGGGCCTAAGGATCCTTCAGGAGATCTGGCGGGGAGTGGGGTTTGGACCTAGCTGCGTGGTAAGTGGAGGTGGCTGTCACATCAAACCAGACAGCCGGGGTGGGGTTGGGGGGAGCACCTCTCTGGCCTGGAAGCTTTCTCCTCAGCATCCTCTCTGCTCCAGGGAGCTGGGGGAGAGCCACTGACTCAGAAAAAGAAGTTGCAAAAAGTACAGTAAGTTCCATGTTTGGAGCTGCCAGGCTGTTGTAACAGAGAAACCAAGGCCAGAGGAGGCTGGACCAGCCGGCTCAGGCTGCCTCCGCTCATGGACCAGGCTGGGATGGAGGCTGGGTGCAAGAGATGGAAATCACTTCACTGCATCTGTGCTCTGAGACCCTGAAGGCCCTCCTGGGAGCTGGAGAGGGAGGCAGGGAGAGTTGGAAGGGGCGCAGGGGGATAGGTTATACTGTGGAAGAGAGGGCACCCTGAGCAGGGCACCCCCAGACTCTCCTGGACTCCTACTGTTGAGTGGCCCAAGGCAGTTCAAGTAAAATAAGAAATTGGTTCCCACCCCCACGTGTTATGGATTTAGGTCTAAGAAGCCTCTTCATTCACCATAATCTTCCCGAGTCTCACATCATTGGAATCTATGGGCAGGTCTATTTCAATTGGCATGATGCCTTCAAGTCTAAACTGGCTTTTTGTCTCAGTCAGAATTATTAGACCAGAGTGGTGTAGACAGAAAGACTTTGTGCCTAGAGTCACTAATGTATTATACACTTGAAAATGTTACTGTTATTTTATCTCATCTTTATGATAATTAAGCAAAGCAAATATATTCTGTTTCTACATTTCTTTCATTCCTAGATAGTTTTACATTGCTAGATAATGCAATTTTTTTTTTTTTTTGGCTTACATTAGCTTGTGTGTGTGTGCTCAGTTGCTTCAGTCATGTCTAACTTTTTACTATCCCGTGGACTGTAGCTCGCCAGTCTTCTCTGTCCATGGGGTTCTCCAGGCAAGAATACTGAAGTGGGTTGCCGTGCCCTCCTCCAGGGGATCTTCCCGAGCCAGGGATCGAACCAGTCTTCTGCATTGACAGATGGGTTCTTTACCACTGCTTACTAAGTATCACCTCGGAAGCCCAAACATTGTGTGTTTCTATACATTAAAAAGAAGAAAGAAAGAAGACTTTGGACTCAGAGGTACCCAGGTTTTTGAATCCTGTCTCTGCCTCTCCTGGTTGTGTAATTTGGGACAATGCGTGTGCTTGGGTCTCTGTTTTGCCTGAGTTAAGAAAGTCTCATCATTTCTCTCATCAAGTTGCAAACACAGGCACCTGACCCAGTTCCTTGCCACAGACAGGTATTGAGAGTGGTTTCTTCTCTTTCAAATCCAAGGAAACAGGCTCAAAGGGTTCAGGTGGCCGTGGCAGGAGAGTGTCTCCTGATGGGGCAGGTCATGGTCCGAGTCACGCTGCTTCCTGGGTGGCTGTGCTCTGTTTCCTGCAGGTAGAAGTCTCGTTTCTGTTACACAACACGAGCTGGGGCTGAATTCATGTCTGCAGTGCTGGTGTGTGCAAGGACTGTTTTCGCCTTTTAGAGTATTTTAAAATGAGCTACTGCTCTGTTCTTTTTTTTTCCCCCTCTCTTTCTCTCGTGTTTAAAATGCAGTGCTAACAAAATATTTCTGACTTAGTAAGCATAATATATTGAGAGATTTTTATAAAGAATTAATGTAACTTGGAATCCAATTAAGATGAAGAAAGCAGTTCTCATTAAGATTCCAAATTATGCCAATGCACTACAATTTTATGATGATCAGGATGGCAATGTGGCAAGGGAGCTGACTGTTCTTAGCATCATGCAAAGTTGACATTATGATCATTTAAAGCCGCCTGCTCATCAGGCCTCGATCGGCAGCTCAGGGGTGGCTCAGTGGCCTGGGGCCGGGGTTCCCAGCACTGGCTGCATGTAAGAGCCATCTGAAGGCGATTTTGAAAGTCCCAGTGTCCAGGCTGTGCCAGTAAATAGCAAAGTGGTTGACTTTGTCTGTTAACCTTGTATCCTGCTACCGTTGCTGATAGTTTCAGAAGTGAGCCCAATTAATTTCAAGTGTCACCCTTAGACAGCTGCCAGTTTTCGAATAACTACCGTTTATGCTGGACTCTCTGCATGTGGCACCATCTTCTAAGTTCTCTGCATGTGTCCACTTCTTGGTGACTTGGTTTTCCCATCTGTAGCGCGGGGCAGAGGACGTTGTTTTGAGGCCCAAGTTCACCTGCCTGTGTCTCAGGGTGGGAGATGGATGAGAACCTCAGCGTTGTGCCTCCTGGGGCCATGTGAAAAGGTGGCCCTTCAACAGCACTGTCAGTGGAACAAGACTCTTCTTTGGAGCCTGGCCCTCCTTGGCCCTAAACCCTGGTGTTCTTTTGAGCCACATCACTGTCTTATGTCTCTTCTTTACAAAGACTGGCTATCCTGAGATCTTACTCTCTTGTGAAAACGAGCTTTGGTCATTTTTCAAAACATCATCCGTGTGTTTGTCCCAATCACATTTTATAGAGAGAAGAATCGCAATTTTACAGAAAGAATATACCTGCAGGGGAAGGGAATCCATCATCATCAGAGAATGACCAGCATCCCAGGCTCCCAGGGCCCCGGCATCGTGAATCCATTGCAGGAGAGGGTCAATTGTTGCTTTTAAAGAAGCAGAGCTTTAATAACCGACAAAGTTATGTTAGATATTGATCATGTGCAATGAACTCAACTCTGGAAGGAATGATCAAGATATCGGATATTAGATTCCCTGGCCCTCTGGCTCAAAATATAAATGTTCCCATTATTGCTATAAACACTAGAATGAGGGATTTGCCCACATCTTACAGGCACTGGCTCTAGTTGGCACGGGGGCCAAAAGGGACATGGCAATGCTGCCTCTAAGAATGCTGCTAAGAAATCCTGTGCGATTAGGATGATCCCCTGTAGTCCTGTTTCCTAAGTGTTTTATCAAGAACGAATACTGAATTCTTAAAGTGCTCTTTCTGCATGTGTTCGGCTGATCATTCATCTTTCTCCATAGTCTATCAGTGCGGTGAATTACATCTTTTGATGTCCTAGTGTTAAACCACTTCATATTGCTAATATGATACCAACTTGTAGACAGTGAAAGTCGCTCAGTCGTGTCTGTCTCTTTGCGACCCCATGGACTATGGGATTCTCCAGGCCAGAATACTGGAGCGGGTAGCCTTTCCCTTCTCCAGGGGATATTCCCAACCCAGGGGTTGAACCCAGGTCTCCGAGCCACAAGGGAAGCCCTTAAGGACCCCTTTAAAATGTTTTACTGGATTTTTAAATCTTTTTTTAAAAAAATAATGAAGCTGGTACAGTATTACTCTCATAATATTCAGTTCAGTTCAGTTCAGTCGCTCAGTTGTGACCAACTCTTTGCGCCCCCATGAATCACAGCACGCCAGGCCTCCCTGTCCATCACCAACTCCCGGAGCTCACTCAAACTCATGTCCATCGAGTCGGTGATGCCATCCAGCCATCTCATTCTCTGTCGTCCCCATCTCTTCCCGCCCCCAATCCCTCCCAGCATCAGAGTCTTTTCCAGTCAGTCAACTCGTCGCATGAGGTGGCCAAAGTAATATTAGTGGCAGCTTTTGATTTCAGCCGTGTACTTGCAAAAAAGTCATGGGCCTTCAGTGTTTTTATCAAGGGCAGGAAGTTTGTGTTCACCAATAAGTCACAAAGAGGTGATGGGAAAGAAAATAAAGTAGCCTTTTAATCCCACACACAAATACCTCTACTAACTATGCTGGGCTTCCCCTATGGCTCAGTGGGGTAAAGAATCTGCCTGCAATACAGGTGGATTGAATTTACGTTCAATCCCTGGGTCGGACAGACCCCCTGGAGGAGGAAATGGTAATCCACTCCAGTATTCTTGCCTGGAGAATCCCATGGACAGAGGAGCCTGGGGGGTCAGAGTTCATGGGTTTGCAAAGAATCGGACATAACTAAGTGACTAAACACACAGACAATAAAGCTGCTAATAATGCCACTAAGGGGTGTAGGCAAATACTTATGTGCAATGCACACGGTGGCTCAGATGGTGAAGAATCTGCCTGCAATGCAGGAGACATGAGTTCCATCGCTGGGTGGGGAAGATCCCCTGGAGGAGGGCATGGCAACCCATCCAGTATCCTTGCCTGCAGAATCCCATTGACAGAGGAGCCTGGTGGACTTCAGTCCATGGGGTCACAGAGAGTCGGGTACACCTGAGGGACTAACTCTTTCACTTTATTTTCACATAAGATGAAGGAAATGGCCAAGGCTCCTTTCTTGATGCTCAGGAGTATGTGGGTCGGTGGGGGGCCCTGTGAACACATCCGACATCCTCCCCTTCTGCCACCCTCAGGACCGCCCCCCTCATCCAGGTCACCGCTCTCCCTCCCTCTTTGTCATGGGAGACAGCCCCTTCCCACGATCTCTCCTTGTCACCCTGCGCCCTGAATCTGCCCCTCACAGAGCAGCCAAGCAACTTCCTAACTGCCCTGATTAAACCTCTGTGATTTGCAGCATCTTCCAGCAGGTTCTAATGCAAACCACAGATGTGAACCACAGGTATAACTTTATGTTTCTCGTAGCCATACTGCAAATTTTGAAAAACTGAAATTAATTTTAATAATATATTTTGTGCTTAGTTGTTCAGTGGTGTCCGACTCTTTGTGACCCCATGGACTGAAGTCTGCCAAGTTCCTCTGTCCATGGGGATTCTCCAGGCAAGAATACTGGAGGAGGTAGCTTTTCCCTAATATATATTAGGGACAATATAATATAAATATATATTATATTTTAGTTAACCCAATACAGAATATTCAACATAATATCATTTCAACATGAGATTAACATAAAAAGTTGCTGAGATAGTTGACATGGTTACTGTCCCCTAAGTCTTAGAAATCCTAGTATATTTTCCATGTGGGACACATCTCAATACTCGTTTCAGTGCTCAAGGGCACCCGTGACTGTGGCTGCCTCACTGGACGGGGCGCCCCTGCAGCCTGTGGTCACTGCTCACCTGCAGTGTCCGCCAGGCTCCCTGCCCTTGGGCCCACTGGCATTTGGTTTTCAGCCTTGAGCTCCTGGAGTTCTCTCTTTGTGCACAGAACTCCCTCTGCCTGGAGAGTGCTCTCACTGCCCACTTCATCCAAGTCATTCCACCCTTCTGCTCTTGCCTCTCACAGCCCTTGATAGGATTCACAGTTGCAAATGAACTTGTTCACTGAGCACCCATAGTCTTGTACCATGTGTACTTCCCCAGGCCAGGCATTATCTCCTTAGCTCAGCACTACGTATTAGGTGTCCAGCCCGCTCGCCACCGGGGAGGGACTCAAAATTATTCACTGAAAGAATGAACAGTTTCCTGATGTATGGGTTCCTTAATCTAGTCTTTGCAAAATGTGCGTTGGAAATCGATTCGAAGACGTGAAATCAATTTGCTGGGTCATAAACAGCACTGGCAAAAAGAAATGGAATAACGAGCATGTGGAGGGTGGTGGCGTGTTGTGTTTCCTACCATAGTTGTGTTCAAAAGCCTATGGAAGCCTTGCTCTTGTCAGTGCTGAGATGCAGGAGGAGGGTTCCAGGTCCACAGGGTCCCACTGGCCCCAAGTTGCCAGGCATGTGGGACCTGAGCTGGGGTTCCGCTGTGCTGTTCCCTAAAGCCGGGGTCAAAGTCAGTGGAGAAGCCTGCATGCTGGCAGCTTCCTTGGAGGTGCTGGCGGGTCTTCTCTCCGTCCTGGAGTCCCTGGTGTCCAGCAGAGCCAGGGAGTGCCAAGGGCAGGCCTTCCCATCAGACCTCCTCAAAGATGAGGATGGACGTGCTGCAGAGCATGGGGTGGCAATACTTTCTCTTCGTGGTGCGGGGGACGGACTCTCCACAAGGGCCTCCCTGCGCCCCCCGCTCCGCGCCCGCTGCACTGGTGTTACATTTAGGCAACAGTCACGGGCTGCTGGGCATGTCTTTCCTGAAGCCCGACTTCAGTGTCTGCGATGTGCCCACATGCCAAGGGAGTGTGGACACACGAGCTGGCATCCTGGGGGGAGCGGGCAGGCTCTGCAAGCAGGCCCACCAGTGTCCTGAGATTGCGGGGGCCAGTGAGTGGGGGTTTGCTTGGTAATCAGAGAGGGGGCCAGGCCGAGGGTCCTGTGATCTGAAGGCCTAGGGACAGCAGAGGTGAGACGGCCCTGGACAGAGGCCTGGGGGAGGCCCCAGGTCAGCCTGCAACCCCCACACCTGGGGTCCGTTCACCCCCTCCCCTGGCATCTGGGCTCAGACCCACAAGCTTCTCGTCCCCTCACCCCAGGCTGGTGTGGCCTCTGGGAGGAGCTGGCATCTCTGAGGTGCTGCAGACATGTGCCCTGGGTCCCCAGGTCTCTGAGTGAGATTCCGGGGACAGCTGTGGGGGAGTTGGGAGCGGATGACCTAGCGGTGGCGTACAGGGACCTTCTACTCCAGAAACGAGCTTCACCAGGGCGACCGCAACACGGGCATGTTGAGAGCCATCGCAGCTAAGCAAGAGGCAGAGACTTTCAGAAAAATGACTGAAGGGTGTTCAGCGTGGTCGTGATCAGATTCCCCGGAAGGTCTGGCTGGAACCTCGCCGCATGTCTGTGGCATCAAGTGGAGGAGCTTAGACTTGGCGGTTTCCATGCCCTTATCTTGCAAACTTAGGAGATGAGCTCTCCTCACATGGGTTTTTCTTTTAGTTTAGATGATGATCTGTTTTGTTTTTTTTTTTAACAGACCACCCAGGGATCTGGTGTCTCTGCTGGGGAGTAAGAAAGCAACCACCCGAACGCTGACTCCAGGCTTCGGGTGGTGGCCCCGGGTGATTCTGGTGCCGCACACGGGAGGCCGGGGACTGCCTCCTTCCGTGGAGCACTGGCAGGGTCTCCAGTGTTCCGCCCGGTGGGTCAGACTCTCTTCTGTCTGCATGTCAGGCCCTGCAATTTCCCCCCAGTCAGTGATACCCAGATAAAAGAACCCTACCACCCTGGTGGCACCTCGGGGAGGGGCCCCCATCCCAGAGTCCAGTGGTCCAGCTGTTTGGCCTGCACCCACCCAGGTGGGGCCATGCATGTGGCCCAGTGTCTTGCGGGGGACAGCGGTCTAAGTGTCAGCTCCCTATGGAGGCCTGACCTGGAGCGGGGCTCTGTGATCTGCCCCACCTCCTCCCCGGGGTGCATTTCCTCTCCGGAGGCTTGATATCGCTCAGTGAACCCTGACCTCCACCTGCCACCCCCACCATGGGCCTGCAGATGTCCAGGTGTCACTGTAAGCAAAGACAGTCTTGAGGAAACACAGACTCCATGTGCTGGACAAGTGGGGTCTGTGTTCTGAGCCTGAACTCCAGCCCAGCCAGGACACCGGTACAGACGTAGAGAACAAATGTATGGACACCAAGGGTGAAGAGGCGGTGGGGTGGGTTGGGAGATTGGGACGGACATTCATACACTATTGATACTATGGCTGAAACTGTTGAGAACCGACAGAGCACAGGGAACTCCGCTCAGTGCTCTGCGGTGACCTAAATGGGGAGGAAATCCATAGAAAAGGCGTTATATGTACACGTGTGGCTGATTCACTTTGCTGCACAGAAGAAACTGACACAACGTTGTAAAGTCACTGTACTCGAATGAAAATTAATTTAAAAAATGCATTCAACAATCCAAGGCAGAAGAAGGGACAGAAAGCAGGACACAGCAGAGGGAAGCAGACAACCAGTTCATACTGGACTTTGACACGTCTGGAGTGGTGGTGTAATCTCCGTGGTAACCACTAGAAGAATATGAAAAACTGTATAATGAGATAATAGAATGAAATAATAAAAGTAATCTATAATACACAACATCATTAATTGTAAACATGATAAATGTTCTAATTAATACAAAGTTTGCCAGATGGGATAAACATGGCCCAGCGATATGCTGTTTATAAGAGACACATCTAAAATGGAAGATGAGAATATTTTTTCACTTCAATGCAACTAAGTTAAAAATCAATAACAAAAAGATAAGTGTATTTGATGGGTAATTAAGCAGTATTTTTTCTAAAGAACTATATGGGACAAAGAAGAAATCATAATAAAAATCAGAAAATATTTTTAAATTAAATTATTCTTAAACACTACGAATCAAAATGTTTGGGATGCAGCCAAAGCCATGGCTGAAGGAAAATTTATGGCCTTCAATGAATCTGTTGCTGTTGCTGCAGTTTAGTCACTTAGCCGTGTCCAATTCTTTGCGACCCCATGGACTGTAGCCCACCAGGCTCCTCTGTCCATGGGATTCTCCAGGCAAGAATACTGGAGTGGGTTGCCACTTCCTTCTCCAGGGGGTCTTCCTGATTCGGGGATCGAACCCCCATCTCCTAGTTGGCAGGCAGGTCCTTTACCACTGAGATACCTGGGAAGCCCAAATGAGTTTATTAGACAAGAATAAATGCTAAAAATTAAAGCACTAAGAGTCTATCTCAACAAGTTTGAAAACGAACAGGAAAATAAAGTCAAAGAAAGTATCATTTATAATAAGGATAAAAGCCAAGGAAAAGACTTAGAAAAATAAGCATACAAAAGAGGATTGAAAAAGCCAAAAACTGGTTCTTTGAGAAGACAAAAATTACAATCACAGTTTAAAGAAAAAAGGAAGTAACAAAATCAACGTCAGGATGTATAAAGGGGATTTTTGCTAAAAGTCCCACCAATCATCAAAAAGGTAATAAGCAATTACGCCAATACATTTGAAAATGCAGGTGAAATGGACCAAGTCCTGGAGCCAGGCCATGGGCTTTGCAGTCTTTACTAAAGCCCAAGACCATGGCGTGCTGCCCATGAGGGTCGCTGGTCTGCGGCTACACTCCAGACCCAAGTGCTTTAGAGAGGTCAGTCTTCGTACTAAATCCAGCTGGTGGGAGGGATGCGGTCTGACAGGGTCCTGGGAGTCTGAAAGGCCGGAGGAGCATCCTCACTCCTGAGTGGTCAAAAGGGGGCTCTGGAGCGTGGTCCTTCTGCATGCACCCCGCCCACACCAGCTTCTGCCTCAGCTTACCCGGTCAGGCCAGCCACCTCGGCTGAGCTACTGGGAAGGCCTGCCCGGGAGGCACCCGCTGGCTTTGGTCCCTTCAGCTGTTTGAGGGCTCTGTGCACCTCCAGACTGTGTGCTGACTGCACACAGCCCCCACCAGGGCCCCTCGTGGCGCTTCAGAAGGCTCCAGGGACTGGCTATTGGCCCCCAAGCAAGGCTGGCTGGCAGAGTGAAGGCACTGCAGGGTGTTTCCCCAGAGGGCACGTGCGGGGCAGCGACTGCTCCCTGTTGTGCAAAAACAAACCTCAAAGCAGTCCCAGCTCCAAGGGGCAGTAAGCGATTACGATTGAACAAGGGACCACTCGCCTGGGGCTGTTGGGAGCTGGCCATCAAGGAAGGGTGGGTGGCTGATTGCGCTGCCAGGGACCTGCTGATGGAGGAGACTATTTTTGACTCTTCTTTATATTCCCCTAAATAGAGCATCCAGCCTACCTTGGCTGCAGTTGGTCTGCCTGCACAGCCCTGAGCTTTTATTTTCATCTAAGAGTCAGGGATATTTGCTGTTTCCCAAATGCTCATTCTATGCAGTTTTCTTTTTTCCCCCAATTCACATAATGCACCATACTGAGCGCCTCCTATCTGCAAGTCATCTCTGAATATCTGGCTTTGTGTATCGCCTTGCCCCTGAGCACCTCCTCCATCAACAGAGGGTGGTTTGTCAGTAATCTGGGGAATCTGTATAATGGGTATGGTTGGAATAGGACGTCACATGTTGCGGATCCAGATCCTTCCACCTTGATCCTCACCACAAGGATTTCCTATTTTGGCTAAGATAACTGCTGTAGCTCCAGCCATCGCATATGCATTCAGCTGGCTAGAAGAGAGAAGGTGGGGAAAGCGTATTTCTCACTTTTAAGGACATCTCTAGGTAGTTGTGGGCCCCAATCCTGCCTCTGTCCCAGGGGTCACCCCAGGCGCAAGGAAAGTAAGTATAGTTTTTCTTCCGGGCAGGCTTGTATCACAGACAAAATTTGGGTGTAATACTAAGAGAAGGAGAAAACTGATACTGGAGGATAAACCTTGTCACAGCATCGAGCAGTTTTACTTTCACACGCACAGGGTCTCACCAACAGCGCCTCAGTGCCAAGCGTCCTCTCCCATCCTCCTGGACGTGGGGCTTGAGACAGCACAGGGGTCGACATCCACCACGATGAGCCCACACCTATCCCGAAACTCCGCTCGCTTTTCTGCCTCTGGGTCTGACCCGCAGATGCCCGCCCCTCTGTCCTCAGCCCATCGCTCACCTGCCCACGTTTCATCCTGAGATGGTCTTGTTCCCACTGACGTGTGGATTCTGTCCCTCTGAGTAGCCGAGAATCTTTCAGACATCCTTAGTCACAGCATAACGTCCCACCCTGTGTCCTCAGCCAAGTGTTACTGACAAGAAAGAGCTGCAGCTGGAATTATTTACTCTTTCAAACCCTTTTAAAACAGAGTCAAGGTTATCTCCAGGGTGGCTATCATCCTCCTTTGCATCCTGGTGTGTTTCCTGGAGTGAAATGGACACGGAAGGAGTTGCAGCCTCCCTGTGGGTGGCAGGGCTCCAGAGTGAGTCCTACCCCAAGTATCAGCCACCCCAGTTCCATTTCTTTTTTATCTCAAGACACATCTCATATGGAGCTTCTTAGAAACCATGCAAGATTCTTTGGCCCAGGTAACCTTGATTTTGCCAGAGAAATTAAAGAAAGGAAGAGCAGTAATAAGTGTGGGCTGGGAGCCTCTGGGGGCCTGTGCACCCATGTCCTGTGTGATTTGGCGGCAGGGAGCTCCCCGAATGTGTGTCCTCCCAAGGGAAATCTCTAGCAGGAGATGCCAGGGCGGCGGATGTGCTGTGTGCTGCTCACCCACGTACACTTCTGTGTGCCCACGTTCTAGCCTGCACCCTCACCTGAATTTCAGCCAAAGTGGATGCCTTAGAAAATAGAACTGCTGGTCCTCACTGATGAAGAGGCAAGTTGTGATGTGACAGCTGCTTGCCCACCACCAGTCCTTTGCTTCCTCCCAAAACTGTTTGTAGCTCATTGGCCTGTTTCTAGCCAAGGAGATGGTTCCTGAGCTTGGAGGGTCTCCCAGCTCCAGGCAGGCCGCCATGTGTGCTTCTCGGACAAACTGGCAGATTGTCAGAGGCTAGAGGTCCAGGGCACCTACTGGCCAGTGCTGGGCTGGTGGTTAGAGCTGTGTTGGGTGAGGGTGTGGATCTGGGGTCCCCGCAACTGTGGGAGGCCAGAGGAGCTTTGCAGGAGGTTGGTGTGGGTTCATGGGAAGGAAATGTTCTTATACCTTCATACAAGGTGCATACGTGTGTGCTAAGTCACTTTAGCCATGTCAGACTCTCTGTGACCCCATTGACTGTAGCCCGCCAGGCTCCTCTGTCCATGGGATTTTCCAGGCCAGAATACTGGAGTGGGTTGCCATGCTCTCCTCCAGGGCATCTTCCCAACCCAGGGATCGAACCTGCGTCTGTTATGTCTCCTGCATTGCCAGGTGGGTTCTTTACGGTGCCGCCTGGGGAGCCTCATACCAAGTAGTACCTGTGATTAAATGAGATGACTGGGAATAAACATCATTGTCTCAGCAGTTGCTGCAAGACTTTACCCTGCCTGAGTCCTGCATGCGGGAGGGTGGAAGTTTCCTTAAGCTCGTCAGGATTTAGGATACAGACCAGGCTCCCGGGCCTGTGTGCCAGCTACTGCCTGTGACAGAGACACGCTGGCAGAGCTGAGAGCTGCCAAGACAGAGGATGAGGGCAGGCCATCTCCGGGGGAAGGGGCTGGGGAAGCCCTCTCTGTTGGGACAGGGGAGGACAGAGGTTAGGTTTGGAGAAGAGGTCTGCCCAAGGGGGACTTGGCGGTGAGATGACACTCTTTATGATGGGGAAACCGAATGCTTAGAAGACAGCTGATGACAGGACCAAGATATCTGGGCTACAGTGATGCTTTAGAGAGCATCACCTGTTGACTGTGCATCGGGGACCTTGTATCCCAGTGGCTACAGGCAAGGGCTGTGGAATCCAGTAGGAGTGCGTTCAAGTACTCAAGTCAATGGTCAATAAATACAAACCCTTTTCCAGGCATAGTGCTAGGGGCTTGGGCATCCACCGGAGGGTGGAAGAGCACCTGTGGGCCTTTAGCAAGTTAGGGGATTTCTTCAAGCGCCTTAATGTAGGCTTGAGGTACCAATGCTACCTGCAGAGACTTGCCCTCAGCAGAAGGTCATCATCAGATTCAGTGAGACGATGCATGGAAAGCATTCCCGTTGTGTCCAACTGGAAAATATCCCACTTTAGTGTGGTCTATTCTCCTTACCCAATACTCCACCAGCACTGAAAAAACAAAACAAAACACTCTCTTTCATGTTCTTTATAACCTCAAGGTAGTAATTAGGTCATGAACTGGCCTCCTTTCCTCCAGGACAGAGAATCCAGTTCTTTTCTTCTTTCTTCATTGACTCCATTTCCTGACCCTTTAATCACATCGTAAACTGAATTCATTTCAATGTATCTGTAACCATTTCCAAACATGATGTCCCCGGATGGGCGCACGGACTAATAGAAGTGCAACCAGCACAGAAGGGAGAGGAGGTGGTCCCAGCCCTCCTTCCCCGTGGAGCCTGCCCCCTCGCGTCTCTCCTCTCTGTGCCTCTGGGTTGAGATGGAGCCCATTGTGGCATCAGGGGGCAAGGCCGCCACCGTGGGGCAGAATCATCCAGTCATCCTGCCTTCCCTCGTCTGTGCAGACACACCTAGCATAGAACCAAGTCTACTGAGGATGTTTGCATGCAATGCTGGTTGGATTGCGAAGGAATCCTGAGGGCTTCCCTGGTGGCTCAGACAGTAAAGAATCTGCCTGCAATCAAGGAGACCCGGATTCGATCTCTGGGTCAGGAAGGTCCCCCGAAGAAGAGAATGGCTATCCACTCCAGTATTCTTGCCTGGAGGATCCCATGAGAGGAGCCTGGCGGACTACAATCTACGGGGTGGCAAAGCGTCAGACCAGACTAAACAACTAACACTTTTACCTGGAGGGGCAGTTTGGAACTTTGATGCAGTCATTCTTCTTCTAGAGTTTTTGTTTTTAATTTAAGGCTGCAAAGAGCATCATACTACAGTTTATACAAATGAAAGGAAAACAATACTAAGTTAGGTAGTGTTTATTTTTATTCATTTATTTATTTCTGCTCGTGCCATGTGGCTGTGGAATCTCAGCTTCCTATCCAGGGATTGAACCCAGGTCATGGTAGTGAAAGCACCAAGTCCTAACCACTGGCCCAAGAGGGAACACCTATCTTCTAGAATTTTTAGAGAAAAATCATAGGTGTGGGCAAACGTGTGTTCAGGGCTAATCCTTGAAGCATGTTTCCAGTAACAAAATTGGAAATTGGCCAGATAATCAGTATAAAGAAGATTGGTTAAATACCAACTGTATTTTCATCTGATACGATCCTATAGTCATTAAAGAGTATGTACATGGTCATAGACCAGGCCCTGCCTGAGGAAGTGTGTTTGCCATACATGAAGTGACAAAACAGCACATTGAAAAATCATGGTGTCAGACAGAATGCAGACGAAGCTCCGAGCACCACGCTGGCTCTGTAAGTGTTGGCAGTCATCACCATTAGCAATGTGAGCAAGGCCTTAGACAAGCGTTCATGAATAATGGAGGAAAATAAAGCAGGACTGGACCAGCCCACTCCATGTCCTGTCATCATGGACCCCTCCTCTCCCCTCGCTAGACTTGGTTTACCTGTTTGGGAAATAATATCTGACTTTTATTAGGTTAGAGGGTACTTGCTTATGCAGACGCTCAGCAGGATTTTCATGCAGAATGATAAAGATAGCTCCCCTTGTGAGTCCATGGGGACACTGCTCTACAGCCATGGTCTCATGGGCAGCTTCTCACAGAGGACATTTGGGCTTAGAGAAGTGAAGTGACTCGCCTAAGGTGGGAGCCCCAGGACGCGGACACAGGTCCCCAGTGGCAGGCACCAGCCCACCACCTTCGCACAGGACCCCTGGCCCGGGTGGTGTTTCCAGCAACCAGCTCAAGGTCCTGAGAGCCACCACCACGGTCTAAAGAGAAAGCTGAGGATGGGGTGGGGTGGTGGACCCGGGCTGTGGCCTAAGACGGGGTGGCAGCCGGCAAACCTGGGGGCTCAGTTCTGACCCAGACCCCAGCGTCCGCACCTGGAAAGGGATGAGGCTGGAGGATGGCCCTGCAGGGAGGGTCTGCACTGCTGCTTTGTACAGCAACTGGATCACACGGGGCGGGAAGCTGGGGGCTGGCCTGGTGGTCTGGGACTGGCGCGGGGTGTGTGTCTGGGCTCCATGAGTTGCGATCAGTATCCTTGGGACTAACCCATAGGAAATGGTTCTCAGTAAAACCGACCCCATGCCCCCAACACCCACTGCTCTAGGAAACTTTCCAGGTGACCCTTCTCCATTTCCACCCTGGGATCCAGGGCATATCCTTCCCTGAGTCCTTAATCACACAGACCCACAGGAGCCAGTCTTTATGTAGTTGTCTCCATGACAAAAGCAGTGCACACCTAGATGCCTGCTGTGCTGTGCAGTGCAGTACCTAGCAGCAATAAATGGCTTTTAAAATTTAAATCAATTGACATGAAATGAAATGAAAAAAAAATCAGTTCCTCAGTCTCACTAGCCACATTTCCAATCTCAGTTGCCACACAAGGCTGCAAGTTCCTGTATCGAATAATAGCACACAGACAACTTTCCCATCATCACAGAAAGTTCCCTCAGACAGCCCTGCTCCAGAGTTTTTCTATCAAAATAAATTCACGTAGAAATAAACACAAGTAGAGCTGGTGGTTATTTTATTTTACTTTTCTTAAGTAACCATTGACACAGATTTCAAGAGTAACTGTATAGATTTGATAGTTCCACACTAAATATTTACCAAACAAAATTATACAATCCAAAATACGTACCACTGACATTAAACATTGACATTAAGAATAACTCACTAATGACTGAATTGTATGCTTTTAAAAGTATATAAAAACGTGTTTGGAAAAACTGAGTATGTGTTGAAGGCTTCAGCTTTGTCCTATCCCACTTTATTTCATACTTCATGCAGAAAAATCAAGCTTGATTTTATATATCCTTAACTGTTTTTCAAACTGTTTCAAAACCTAAAATGAGAATACATAGGTTACAGTCCATCTTAATGCACAAACACATTCCACTGAATATACTTTTATTAAATGTGGCTTGCTGTGGTGTGCTCAGTTGCTCCATTGAGTCCGATTCTTTGTGTCTCTATGGACTGTAGCCCGTCAGGCTCCTCTGTCAGTGGGATTATCCCAGGAAGAATACTGGAGTGGGTTGACATTTCATCCTCCAGGGAGGAGGATCTTCCCAACCCAGTGACTATTTCCTACATCTCTTGCTTTGCAGGCAGATTATTTACCCCTGAGCCACCAGGAAGCCCAATGTTGGTTGAGGCAAAGATTATTATTCTTGGGTCTCAAGTTCTGTGAGGCAGCTGATTGCTATCCTGAAATGAACTGCCAAATCCATCATTTTCAGTGAAATCTCTTATCCAATATATAGACCATCTTCTTAGAAAGCCTGTAAACTTCGCAGACTGGAAAATAGCCAGTCTGTGCTTTTCTCCCTCAGGAGAACTAAGAAAGCAGCTGTCCCGGTTTTTAAAAAATCCTGTTTTTATTGGCTAGCTTATTTTGAAGGTTTCTTCAGTTCACCTGTATTTCTGCAATTTCCAATTTGCAAATCCTTCTTCTGAGCTTGCCAGCCCTGCTGTGACAAAGCATCGCATTGCCCAGTTGTTTTGTGCTCATATCTGGGGCATGCAAACATCATATAACCTGTGTTGAAAATGCAATGACTTCTGAAATGCAGTGTTGCTTATTAAGCCAGTAAATCATCAGACGATTTGAGCTCAGAAGTGTGTTGAGCTCCCGGACGTGCAGACCAGAACACCGGGGGCCACAGAGAAGAAGGTTTGTAGGACTGGCTCTGAATCTGCCGGTGCAAACAGGCCCCCCGCCCCCGCTTTAAGGCTAGTTTTCAAATACTACCTTCAAGGGTTGAAAAATGAGTGAGTCTCATTTTATTAGCAGCAGCGCTAATAAAAACACTAAGGCAAAATAACACCCAAGTAGATCTGTGCAAAGTGGTGTATGCTAGACCCTTCCAGCGTCCCATCTCCTGCAGCTCTGCGTGGTGGGTCTTAGGGTCACGCTCTTTTCATAAAACCAGGACATGGAGGTTCAGGGAGGTTAAGCAACACACCCCAAAGCCAGTAATCGTAAGTGATGTGAACCCAGGTGGCATGTGTTCAGAGCCCGTGTTCCCAATCATTTTATTCAGGAAGACTACATAACCATTGATTGACATCTTTCCCTCTTACAATCATAAGCCTATTTTTATTCCAACAGAAACAACATCTATGATCAACGCTGCTGACTCAAGCCCTGTCACTCTGGCAGGTCTGCAGGTAGAGGCGGGCACCCTGAGTGGTAGGTTTCTTTCCCAAACCTCTGCAACCCAGGGGGGCTTCCTGGAGGAAATCAGTAGGAGCCTGCTGGTAACTAGAGGAGAAACCTAGTCTGAGAGACGGAAGAAACCATCTTCACACAAACAGAAGGGCTGGGTACAGTGAAATGAGCTTTTCTGAAGCTTATTTCTGTATTGTGTGAGGAGATTCCTCAACGTTTGTCACCTGTTCCAGAACTAAAGCAGTTACCTAATGAGGAGTGGCAGTTTTGTTTCTTTTCTTTTTTAACTTAACCAAAGGAGTATAGTTCCTTTGGTCTTTACCAGCTGTTTCACTGGTAAAAAAATCCACCTGCAAAGCAGGAGATGCAGGTTCAATCCCTGGGTCGGGAAGACCCCCCTGATGGAAATGGCAACCCACTCCAGTATTCTTGCCTGGAGAATCCTACGGACAGAGGAGCCTGGCGGGCTACAGTCCGTGGGATCACAGAGTCGGACATGACTGAAGCAATTTGTCACGCATGCACCAAGCATGCATGATGCCTGTTACAATGCTAAGTTTGCTGGGGGCTGCAGGGGGAGGGGTGGGTGGTAGGGCAGAGAGGAAGCCCCTGGGGGGTGGGGGAGGACATCCAGAGGGAGGGAGGCCCCTGGGTTCCTAGAGTAGAACCTGGACTGCAAGACTTTTCAGTTAACTCTAGTTCATGCATCAGGTTGCGGGGCAGGGGCGGGGCGCAGGGGCAGCGGGCTTGTTAAAGGTCCGACTGCAGGGTCTCATGCCCCAAGTGTCTGAGTCAGTAGGTCTGGGGTGAGGTCTGAGATTCTGCATTTTTAACAGGTTCCCAGGAGATGTTGAGGCTGCTGGCTGGGGTCTCTGCTTGAAAGCCCACAGCTACATGGCCAGCAGACGCAGAGGGTAATTAATCACTCTGCCCCAGGAAGTTCCACATTTCGTGGGACACTGGAGCCCAGTTTTGATGACTCGAAGAGGCTGCAGAGAAATGGTAGATGATGAGGAGGAAAGGATCGGGAAAATGATCAAAAGGGCATAAAATACAATCAACCAGGAAAAATGATTTCATTCTTTGGGATAACGTCATTTGAAGAAGACAATAGTGTTTAATCAATATTTTCAACATATAAATGTTGACTGTGACGAAGGCGTTCTCTACGTGTCCGGGGCTGGGCCATGGTAAACAGACATACAGCGTCATAAGACAGACTGTGATTCAGTTCAGTTCAGTTCAGTCGCTCAGTCGTGTCCGACTCTCCGCAACCCCATGAATCACAGCACGCCAGGCCTCCCTGTCCATCACCAACTCCCGGAGTACACTCAAACTCATGTCCACAGAGTCGGTGATGCCATCCAGCCATCTCATTCTCCGTCGTCCCCTTCTCCTCCCACCCCCAACCTTTCCCAGCATCAGAGTCTTTTCCAGTGAGTCAACTCATCGCATGAGGTGGCCAAAGTATTGCAGTTTCAGCTTTAGCATCAGTCCCTCCAATGAACATCCAGGATTGATCTCCTTTAGAATGGACTGGTTGGATCTCCTTGCAGTATAAGGGACTCTCAAGAGTCTTCTCCAACACCACAGTTCAAAAGCATCGATTGTTTGGCGATCAGCCTTCTTCACAGTCCAACTCTCACATCCATACATGACCACGGGAAAAACCATTGCCTTGACTAGACGGACCTTGGTTGGCAAAGTAATGTCTCTGCTTTTTAATATACTATCAAGGTTAGTCATAACTTCCTTCCAAGGAGCAAGCGTCTTTTAATTTCCTGGCTGCAATCAGCATCTGCAGTGATTCTGGAGCCCCAAAAAATAAAGTCTGACACTGTTTCCACTGTTTTTCCATCTATTTCCCATGAAGTGATGGGACCAGATGCCATGATCTTTGTTTTCTGAATGTTGAGCTTCAAGCCAACCTTCTCACTCTCCTCTTTCACTTTCATCAAGAGGCTTTTGAGTTCCTCTTCACTTTCTGCCATAAGGGTAGTGTCATCTGCATATCTGAGGTTATTGATATTTCTCCCGGCAATCTTGATTCCAGCTTGTGCTTCTTCCAGCCCAGCGTTCCTCATGATGTACTCTGCATATAAGTTAAATAAGCAAGGTGACAATATACAACCTTTACGTACACCCTTTCCTATTTGGAACCAGTCTGTTTAGGAATACTAAAACACACTAAGCTTTGAGGGGAAAGTGTGGGACTTCAGTTTCCAAAGCTACCTTGACTTAGATGGTTTAGGTTCCATATAGAAAATTCCACTCTGTAAATTTCCTTCTAGCTGTTAGACTCTATAGTACCCAAGAATAAATTTGTTCCTATTTCAAAAGGATTCTGGAGGGAGTAAGGATGTAGTTGGAACAAACCAATTTTCCCTTAGGTTTTTTCCTTTCAGTTTCCCAAGTCAGTAACCTTGACTTCTGTTACCTTTCAGAGGATGCCCTTAAGATGTTCTTTTTCCTTTTAAAATACACTCCTTGTAGTTGTCCGTTCAGACAGTCAATTACCAGGGACTCTGTGCCGTAGTGTTTTCATTTCTGCTCCAAACTTACTTTCAATGGAAAGTTTGTTCACTGGTGCTTTGATGCTATTATTTGAACTTTTATGAGTAAAAAATTCCTAGGTTTCCTCTGTAAATATTTAATACAATGGAGATATTTAAGTTATATATTAAATTCCACTTCAACATACTTCTGTTGGATTAAAAAATAAAAATGTTCTTACCTCCTCGGGCAGAAATGTAGCACAGTGGATGTAAGGACCATCGTCACTATTAACATTTATAGCATTTTTGATACAAAAGATTACAGATAAATGTCAGAAATCATGGTGAGATATTTTTCAATTTCTCCGATTTATCTTGACTGGAAAAAGGATGGCTTAAGATGAGTTTGGTTGAATTTTGGAACCCAGAGAACAAAAGTTTTCATCTCAGTTATTTCAAAATGAAATCATGCAAGCACCTGCAGTCCCCCAAACACAAATCACATGCATCATGGGGAAAGCTGTCCTTGAATAAATGGCAGCGAAACCCTTGGTTGCTGCTGTGTATAATCATATATATATATATATGTATACACATATATATATACACGCATACACATATATGTACACACACACATTGCATTGTTATATAAGGATTGTGAAAGAATTACCTTAAGGTAATGATAATCTGAATTTTAAAAAGTGAGAACATTAGCATGGAAAAAATACTTATAGATCTTTACTAGGAACTGAGAAACTCTATAAAAAGTTCAAAGTTC
This sequence comes from Moschus berezovskii, assembly GCF_049115385.1. Classification (NCBI taxonomy): domain Eukaryota; kingdom Metazoa; phylum Chordata; class Mammalia; order Artiodactyla; family Moschidae; genus Moschus; species Moschus berezovskii. Next base: position 53,795,501 of record NC_142472.1, read on the forward strand.
ATATGCATTAAACACAGACTACTTAATTATTAACTTCTGACAATATTATTTAAAATATATATGTATTTTTATTTTATTATATATATTTCTATAAATTATATATGTTTAAGTATGTATATTTTATGCTTTTCCAACTGTGGTGTTGGAGAAGACTCTTGAGGGTCCCTTGGACTGCAAGGAGATCTAACCAGTCCATCCTGAAGGAGATAAGTCCTGGGTGTTCATTAGAAGGACTGATATTGAAGCTGAAACTCCAATATTTTGGCCACTTGATGCGAAGAGCTAACTCACTGGAAAAGACCCTGATGCTGGGAGAGATTGAGGGCAGGAGAAGAAGGGAATGACAGAGGATGAGATGGTTGGATGGCATCACCGACTCGATGGACATGGGTTTGGATGGACTCCAGGAGTTGGTGATGGACAGGGAGGCCTGGCGTGCTGCGGTTCATGGGGTCGCAAAGAGTCGGACACGACTGAGCAACTGAACTGAACTGATGTATATTTTAAAGTGTTCATTCTTATCAAAAGTTTATAGACTTTTTGAAAGGATGCTAGAGACGGGACAGTTATCCTCATGACTCAAAGCATTGACTGCAGACCGTCAGCATCACCATCAGTATCACCTGGGAACTCGCTGGGAATTGGGTGAAGACCCAGACCTGTTGAAGGAGAAGTTGCACTTTAGCAAGTCTCAGGTAATTTGTATGTCTTTCAAACATTTAAATTTCGAAAATCCCTAGTCAAAATTGCGAGCATGCTAAGTCTTTTCCGTAGTGTCTGACTCTCTGCGACGCTATGGGTCATAGCCCTCCAGGCTCCTCTGTCCATGGGATTCTCCAGGCAAGAATACTGGAGTGGGTTGCCATGCCCTCCTCCAGGGCATCTCCCTTACTCAGGGATTGAACCCACATCTCTTTTGTCCCCTGCATTGGCAGGCAGCTTCTTTACCACTAGCGCCACTCTAGTCAAAATTATCAGGATTTTTTCTGCATTGTCTGCTAGAGGACAGTATATCTGTCTGCTAATTCAAACTATTCTTTTACTTTCTTGATGTATATAAACTAAATTTGATGATTCTAAAAGTTCTAATCAGATTTTAAAATTCCAATCAGAGAGCAAAACCATCTGATAATCATCCCATTCTTCAAAAGGGACAAGAAGGCCATCTGTTCCTTTATTACACTGGGCTTTGATCAAAGTGGAAACATAAATGTTCAATACAATACTATCATAGTCACTTATTTAATATATATTTTAAATGTGAAATGGTAAGTCTTCCTAATAAATGATCTATATGGTATCAATAAATAAAATCAATCATTATTTTAATAATGAATTCAGCAATTCTCTAAAAACAAAAAGTTTACTATGGCTCCAAAATACTTTTATTGGCACTGAAAGTGAAAGTCATGTCCAACTCTGCAGAATTCTCCAGGCCAGAATACTGGAGTGGGCAGCCTTTCTCTTCTCCAGGGGATCTTCCCAACCTAGGGATTAGAAACCAGGTCTCCAGTATTGCAGGCAGATTCTTTACCTGCTGAGCAACAGGGGAAGCCTAAGAATGCTGGAGTGGGTAGCTATCCCTTCTCCAGCGGATCGAACAAGGGTCTCCTGCATTGCAGGCAGATTCTTTACCAACTGAGCTATGAGGGACATTTTCTCTTTTAAACATGTTTAAATCCTGCTTTAAATTTTGCAGGATTCCAAGATTAATCCTGCCTGCCAAGTCAGCAGAGGAATTTTCCCTTCGTGAATGTGGCCATTCCATTTAGGTTTCTGAAAAAGGTGCTTTCCCCATCACCCCACCCCCTGCCTCCAGGTACCAGGAGGGAAGACAGCCCCCCACATAAACATCCTGAAATCTTCACAACTGAAAATAAATTGTAAGAACATGTTACAGTTGATTGAAAAAAATCTCAGCTAAAATCAGGTGTTTTAAAAACAGAAGGCAAAAGCAGCCACTTAACTAGTATTTGGAAGACCATTACATACTGATGTAATGGTATAATAGGAGGATTAAAATAGTAAATGAAGGGGAAACCTCTGTATAATAAGAGTACCCTCATTTCTTTGCATTAAAACATTGCAGTGTGCCTCTGGGCAAGGGGTGGGGCTGGGGGGGTGGCTTGGCTCTAAATGGGAAAAAAGCTCAGGGAAGAAGAGACCTAAAAAAAACAGGCCTCTTTCACCTAGGTAGGACCACACTGATAGTCCATCCCATGTAATTTTAAAAGGGAAGCTTTATGTCTAAAACTTTAGTGACAGTAACACAAGTGGCTTCTTGGTGGCTCAGATGGTAAAGAATCCAGCTGCAATGCCGGAGACCCAGGTTCGATCCCTGGGTCAGGAAGATCCCCTGAAGAAGGGCATGACAATCCACTCCAGTGTGCTTGCCTGGAGAATCCCCATGGACAGAGCAGCCTGGCAGGCTACACTCCATGGGGTTGCAAAGAGTTAGACACAACTGAGCAACTAAACAATAACACATGTTGTAAATCATTTCCCTCATATTCAGGGCAGCATCAGGGCGGCCCTGTGCAGAAGGGAGACAGGCACGGACGCTGGAAAACCTGGGTTCAGATCCCAGCTTTACCCTTGAAGCTCTGTGGCCTTGGACAAATTTCTTCGCCTCTCTGAGCCTCTATTTTCTTAACCGTAAATGTGTGTTTTTGTGAAGACAGCAGAGCAGGTAAAGCACCCAGCATGAGGCCCGGCACATTTTAATACGGTGAAAAACAGTACTTATTATGATCATTATAATTACTCTTAGAGATATGAAAATGGCAAACACTATTTCTACAAAAACACCATTTTTTGATTCCAAACCTCTTTATGGATATTTCCCAGCCCACGTCGAAACCAACCTACCTTAGTCACTTCTCCCACAGAGATGCGATTAACTGTCAAGTGACGAAAAACAGACTCATCACATTCAACCTACCAACTCTGTCACATGTTGATGAATTTTTAAAGGCTAAGAAGGGTCATCCAGTGATGTGTATTGAAAACCCTTTCCCATTTCTGCAATGTTACCACCCCTCTCCTCTACATGGACTCAGGCAGGACTGATCCACACCTGGGCCGCATGAGAAAGGGCCCTGGAGAGATGGTATCAGCCCTGCAGGCTGCCAGAAGGGCCTCAGACCACTGTGAACACAACATTTGGGACAGACCAAAGAGGTTAATTTACTACAAATGATTCCCCAGGGACCCTGAGATTCTGGTCTTCCACCATCTGAATGGGCTACATTGATGGGCTGTCCAGAAATTCTCCCACTGGTTGTACAGCCACAGCTACAAACACACTGCAACTGGAGGCAAGGTTTTCTGTGTCCAAAGTATCCTCTGTGCTAACAGAAGAGAGTCAAACATAACGGTTTTACAATATATTTAAAATGGATCTTTGTGTATCATTTCCTGAACTAAATCCTGGCTCTCTGAAAACAGGCAATATAGTTTTTATTGAATTTAAGTTGTTTTTTGGTGAAAAGAAAAGCAATTCAAATTCAACTTTTCATAAACAGCCACGTGGTCATTCTGCTTGTAAACATACAGAATATAGCTAATATACATCACAATCAGATATGTATGTTATTTATTCACAAGCTTAATTGGTAAAACAGAAGACCACCTGTTTCAAATGCACTGACACCACAGACAGTGTATGAATCAGAAATACTTGGTCTACAGTATTTCATTCTATTTGGTTCAATCAAGAAAAACTATTAATACATTCTTAGATAGGAAAAGTGATGCTTTTTATATTTTATGATAGCTTCACATTGATTCATTTTTTTCAGAATATACTAAAATCAATTTAATCTAATTTGAACATGTTACTAATTTTTTTCTTTTGTTTCCTGAACACAGACTGTAGCTTAGGAAACTACCGTATTATATCTAATCAATCCTACTTTGTATGTAAATCACAACACATTTCATATTTCATTTTAGAAGGTCATATTGAAAAACTGTATTGAAAAGTGACTCATCTGGTTCTGGATTTACATGGCAACATTTGAAACTAGTGGTCTAGCTGACATAGGCAGCCATGCAGAAAGAGTTAACAACAGTCATAGAAATACCAAAATAATTCCTGTGAACAGCAACTGCTGAAAGTAAAGAAAGAATGAATAAAAATGAATTTATGGTTTTAGTGTTGGTAACTCACTACTGAGTTCACGCAAATAAAATCAGTTCATGTTAATAAAATCCATAACATAATCACATAGACTATTGGTTTCAGAGTGATTGTATTCTATTAGATACATGCAGCATTAAAAAAAAATCTATCTTGACATTTTAAAAAAGAATGTCTGAAAAAAGTACTTTCTCCAATTTCCTCAATAATTCAGTTTTATTCTAAAGTCCAGGTAAAAACCCTGGGACCAGTTTACCTTTTATAATTTCATGGCCATGTTACACCTCTTCCTTTCCCCTGACAATATCAATCCTCCAAACAGTAAAAAAGCATAAGCCCTGCCTTCAAATAAAATACTTAAAAAAAAAAACCCCATCCCAAATAAAACAAAATAATATTGAGCAAAGAACTCAATTGCTTTTAAAAAGGTGAAAACACTGATGACATTATTTTCACTTCAATCACTTAACTCATCTAAGTGAATGCTTCAAAGTGCTCCTGTGGCTTGAGAGAGACTCCAGCAGAAAGGATGGAAGGAGTGCATCTCAACCGTCCAGCCAGGCAGTGGGAGTGCTTGGTGAATTCCCGCAGGCTCCTCCTAGGTGGAGAGCCCGCTACACATCGCTGGGTGACCGCGCTCTCTGGGACAGTCCGGGTGGGACGCAGCCACAGCACACGAGGCAGAGGGCCTTCTGGATCTCCTGGTTTCTGAACGCATATATGACGGGGTTGATGATGGAGTTGTAGGTGGCGGGCAGGAGGGTGGCGTAGGTGTAGATGGAGGGGTAGGTGTAATCAGCGATCAAGGAGTAGAGGGTGAAAGGCATCCAGCAAGCAGCGAAGGTCCCCAGGATGATGGCCAGGGTGGAGACCCCCTTCCGGGTGGTCACGTAGTGCGAGGTGGCCAGGAAGTGGTGCTGCAGGGCGATCTGATGGGCGTGCCTCATGACGATCTTACAGATCTGGATGTACAGCTGCAGCATGAGCGCGAAGGTGAAGAGGAAGGAGACAGACAGGATGGCAGCGTTGTTCTTGGTGAGAGGCCTGACCACGCTGCAGGTGGACTCGTCCCGCAGGCAGTTCCAGCCCAGGACCGGCAGCAGGCCCAGGCAGATGGAGGTCCCCCAGAGCATGAAGAGCATGACGTAGGTAAACGTGACCGTCCTCTCTGAGTGGTAGGTCAAGGCGTAATACAGGGAGAGGTAGCGGTCAACCGTGATGGCCAGCAAGCTGCAGACGGAGGCAGAGAAAGACGCCACGATGAGTCCAATGGTGACCAGCTTGGTGGCCTCTGACTGAAGCAGGTAGGCAAACACGAAATTGACAATGAGTCCAATGCCGGCCAGCAGGTCTGCAAGCGCCAGGCTGCCTATCAGCAGAAACATGGGTGCCCGCAGGCTGGGGTTATGGAAAATGATAAGGACCACGATGGCATTTTCGCAGGAGATGAGGGTTCCCGAGGTACATAAGACAATGTCCCAGGGGTTAACCACCAGCTCCGGCTCCGGCTGCAGGACAGGGACCTGGGAGGAGACCTCTGCCGAGATGTTCCCGGAGGCACCGGCATCTACAAACTCCCGAGGCAGCCCGCTTACATTGACCTTCGGGTCTTCATTCATTTTAACCCCTGTTCTCTTCAACGAAAAGACAGGCTTTTTAGTGTTGAGATACGGCAGGGCGACAATCCCACATCATGCAAAAACCACACCAACAGCGAGCCAGCCCTACTCAGACACTGCCCCCAAATGCCACAAGCTTCCCAAATCACAACCTGGTAAGAAATACGACAAAAGCCAAAGTCTCCGTGGCTTAAAACCCAGAAGAACAACAACAAAAATGCCGTTTTGGCACTGGGGGACACCCGGGATGGGACTTGCACACAGGTGCGCGAGCGGTGCAGGCACACGCGGGACCGCGGCGGTCTGTTTGCTCCAATGCTGGGGACACACGTGAAAATGTGTCTCGCGTGCCGCCAACGAGCGGCCGCCTGGCACCGGGGCTGCCGCGGGGGGTGGACCGCGCCGCGGCGACATCTCTCCAGCCGGGCCGGGCTGCCATCCTCGCTGGAACGTTCAAAACTCCCACCCGCCAGGCGCCCGGCGCGCGCACACTCACACCCCAGCCAGAACAAAGCGGGTCCCGGCCGCTCCCCCTCACCCCGCCCCGCCGCCCCGTGCGCACGGGGCAGTCGCCGCAGAGCCACGAAAGGAGGGCGCGCGCGATGGAGGTGTGGACACGGACGGACAGACGGATGCCCAGGCACCGCGGCGGACGCGAGGGGACCCACAGGGCGCGGGTACATCGCAGGGGTCACCTTGGCGCGCCCAGGCCGGGGGGGGACTCCTCCGGTGCTCCCGAAGCGCTACCCGGGTCGCATGTCGGCGCCGGACCCGCGGGGCGAGGGGCGGCGGCCGCGCGCGGGGCCTGGCCGGGAGGGCGGGGGCGCGCTCCGCGCCAGGTGAGCGGCGGCGGCAGGTGAGCGGCGGGCTCGGCTCGCGCGCCCGGCTTTCCCCGCCCAGCCGCTCGCTCTCCCGGTCCGCGCGCGCCGCCGCCCCCGCGCGCGCCGCCGCCGGAGCCCCGGGAGGCCGGCGCGCGCCCCACGGGTCGGGGCTGCGCTGGGCGCGCGGGCGGCAAGAGCCCCCCACTGCCGGGTGCGAGCGAGAGGAGCCGGACGCCGGGAACTGCAGCGTCACGGTGGCCGCCGCCCCGCCCCGCATCCCACCCGGGGCTTGCACGGCGCGGGGGCGGGACAGCGCCGGCCCGGAGCCCCATGACCCATTTTGTTCCCGAGGTCCCCCTGGGGCGTCCCTGTCTCCAGGGCCCGCTTCTCCACGCCTTTCCCTGAACTGCTACCTTCACGCCCAAAAGAACTGCCTAGGGTGGTACTCAGGATGGTCAGGTGGGATGGGGCAGGGGTGAGCAGGTTTAGGGAAGCAGGGTCTTTGATCCAGCCAGCTGTTTTCGGAATTGCAGTTGACCACACTGCAGTCCTGATCCCCAAGGGACCCCCTTCCCTAGGTGCATCCTGGACCTAGCTTTTTTTTTTTTTTTAATCACTATTCCCTGGGAATATTTGCTTCACTGGATATAGGATGCTGCTATGTGAATCATCATTATTATCATCAAATTGCACTTATTAAGTGTTCCCCGAGCTGTGTTTTCCAATGGAAATCATTTACAGACTTCCTGCAGAAGCAGATGCCGGCCAAAACCCAATTCATTGATGCACTAAAGTGGCAGTGTTAGTTTATCTTTTCATTTGAACACAGTCAATAGTTTCTAAGATTTGAGAACCTGGTGGCTATCTGCTTTCATGAGCCTGTCTCCTCTGGATGCAAAATTCAGAGCACCTGGGAGATCCTAAGTTTAAAGATGATCTCTCTTTCAAGATGGGAGAAGGAAAAGGCGTGATACTCTGGTCATTCCCCATCAGCAGTGAAGGTTTTCCCAGCTACCTTTCTCCACCCTGAGGTGGGGGGAATAGTTTCTGTGTGAATAAAGGTGGTCTGCAGGGCACAGGACCCTAGAACTAACTCCTTCCTGCAGACGCATCCTCCTCCGGCCGCCCCATCTTCCCTCTGAGCTCTCTGTCATTCCTAACCCCCACCCTTCAGGCTCACCCACCAGGATTCCCCCTCCTCCCCCCTCCTCCCCCTTCCTCCTCCCCCTTCCTCCGCCCTCCTCCCATCTCCTGTCAGTCAGCCCCTGCCTCTTCAAGATCACCCCGGCTCTCTCCGCACCCTAGGTCTCAGCTGCAAAGCAGTGGTTCTGGGGCGGAGCCCAGATTCTGCATTGGCAGTCCTCTTCCCCAGTGATCCGGATGCTGCTGGCCCACGGACCAAGAAGCACGGTTCTATGGCATTTTAAGAATGGTTTGTACCTCATGGAGAAGCACGGTGAGGGCTGGGCATGCAAATCCAGTAAGCCGTGGTCTCTGCTCACAGGCAGGTACAGTCTGGTGGTGATGGACACATAAAAAGCAGAAGTAATACCAGGTAGCAAATGCGGTAACATAGGGATATGCATCTTCCTCTCAACTGTTAGGCAGTGAATCAAAGCGTTTTTAGAATAAGGCAAGGAAAAACAGTCATTTAAACATACAGATAGCTGTTCCAGTATGACACAGTTTAAACCACCTGCCAACATTTTAGGAGCCTCACTTCAGCAGAACAGTTTAGGGAAAGTGAGTGACAGCACCAGCCAGACACTGTTCTCATCGATAACACAGAGTCGGGCCCTGACCTACCGGTCTTACAGCCGTGGGATTTCATGCCTTCTTTAATGTGTTTCAGTTCAGTTCAGTCGCTCAGTCGTGTCCGACTTTGCGACCCCATGAATCACAGCACGCCAGGACTCCCTGTCCATCACCAACTCCCGGAGATCACTCAAACTCATGTCCATCGAGTTGGTGATGCCATCCAGCCATCTCATTCTCTGTCATCCCCTTCTCCTCCTGCCCCCCAATCCCTCTCAGCCTCAGAGTCTTTTCCAGTGAGTCAACTTGTCACATGAGGTGGCCAAAGTATTAATGTGTTTAGGAAATAGGAAAAAAGAATGGAGGCTTGCAGGGCTTCCTGGCGGTCCAGTGGTTAAGACTCCATGTTCCCAATGCAGCGGATATGGGTTCAGTTCCTGGTGGAGGAACTAGGATCCAGGATGCCACGTAGTGCAGCAAAAAAAAAAAAAAGAAAAAATTTTTAAATAAATTTATAAAAATAAAGAATGGAAGACTGAGAAGAGAAAGGGTAATAGATGGATGGCAGGGATGTGCAGGTTTATGCGGTTTTGAGACCTGGAAAGCGTTAAAGGAAGAAACAGAAAACTCATGTGGGGCTTGGATACAGCTCAATGGTGAAACCTGGGCGCCAGGGGCCAGGGCAGCTCCTCCAGGAGCCAAGGTCAGCCGTGCATTCACCATCCTGCTGTTACTCCTTCCCCTTGAAAGGCTGCTTGTAACACAAAGAAGAAATTAAACAAGACTCCAGATTTCTATGTTTATTGGTGTATTTGTCAGGACTTCTGTTACCAGGGGGCAGACATGCAATTCAGACCAACTTGATTTAAAATGGATGCTGCTGTCTGGCACGGCTGGGGAAGGTCCTAGAGAGACTCAGGGTGGAGGAGAAGCTACAGGAACAGTATCTGACCTGTGTGCCGAGGCCCTCCGCCAGCCTGTCTCTGCCAGCCTCGAACTGTCCTTTCCTAGACCAGCATCTCCCGTGCAGCCATGAACATGGCTTCAGGCAGCCCCGGGCTGGCACACTTAAGACCGTCTTCCCAGCTGGCAAGAGAAATTGTAACACACTCTGGCCCGGCCTTCAGTAACGCGCAAGGCTGTGTTCTCAGTTCGCCTCGCCCCTGTTACGGGACACTGCAGCAGACACCCTCAGTGTGTGACATTTATTTTCTTTTCGTTCCTTATCTTCTTGGTCATTTTTTTTCTATAACTTTGGCAAGAGACTGTGTAGGAGGTAAAGCATCTTGCCTCTCTTTGACTGCTTCAGCAAGTCAGAGAGATGAAGGATGCTCAATTTACACCCCAAATTCTGCGAGGTGTGTACACGGGATGTGACAACGTGTGGCTGGAAGTGCTCTAGTAGTGGTCTTGCTAACAGTGAAGAAGGATGACCAGCTCTATGTTTTCATCCCTGGACGATGCCTGCCTAACCCACGGGCATATATGGGCAGGTAATCAATGATTACTTTGCTTGTCAGTAGACTTGACCTGTCCTAACCCTTGATTATCTAAGGCTCACGTTTCTGATTGCTTCATAATCAACCAAGTTTATGTCGATTATGTAAAATCAGTGACACCCAGAAACTGGCATTTCATAGGTTAGTAAGTTTCCCCACCGGCTGAAGCAACAACAAAAAGGAGTGACTGACCTGGGGACTTTTATTTTGTTCCATAAGTTCATTTAGGCAAGCACACTTCCAACTACTTTCATTATTATTTCAAAAGGAAAGAGAGACAATTTTAGGCATTCAAAAAAGGACATATCTCAAACAAAAGGGTAGTGCTTTTTTTTTTTTTAAGGATTGTGCTTTACATGAAATACATCTTGTTTTATGAAAACTCAACACAATGTTCCAACTTTTCTCATTTCCATCAGCTGGGTGGAAACTGCCAGAGCACAGATTTGGTTGTAGGATGACTCTTTTTAAAAATACTTATTTATTTATTTGGCTATGCTGGGTCTTCACTGCAGGCATGGGATCTTTGATCTTCCTTGCAACATGCAAAATCTTTTAGTCGAGGCCTGCGAACTCAGTTGCAGTATGTGGGATCTAGTTTCCTGACCAGGGATCAAATCCAGGCCCCCTGCATTGGGAGTGCAGAGTCTTAGCCACTGGACCACCAAGGAAATCCCCTGAGGATAACTCTTGAGAACCACTGATGGATGTGATGATTTTGTATCCACTCAAAGGGAGCCTAGAAGAGATTGAATACTTTTTGTCAACTCAGTAGGGAAAATGTAGAGGTCAAGTTTCAGACGGTACAAGTTTTCGTTTAGGCACCCAAGTTACCAAGCTTTGTTACTCCCCTCTCCAAGCTGATGGCCTGTGCTTATGGAACACGCACTGAATGCCGGGCTCTGAAGCACGAGCTCTTCACAGGAAGTAGAGAACCCTGCTGCCAACGTGCTGGAGCTTGTCTTCAGGGGAAATGACCAGCCAGCCATGAATCCTCACAGAGTGACAGTCACTCCTCTGCAGATGCACCCTGGTTTCGGGAGATTTATATTAACCAGGGGGCTTCCCCGCTGGCTCAGCAGTGAAGAATCTGCCTGCAATGGAGGAGCTGCAGGAGACACAGGTTCGATCCCTGGGTCAGAAGATCCCCTGGAGAAGGGCATGGCAACCCACTCCAGTATTTTTGCCTGGAGAATCCCATGGACAGAGGAGCCTGGTGGACTACAATCCATGGGGCAAAAAATCAGACATGACTGAAGCAACTTAGCACGCATGTGCATATTAACCAGGCTGATACATTCGAGTCAAAAGGCCAACTATCATATAATAAATATTTACAGTCTCAGAAGCCAGGTGTGAGCAGACTTGTGTGCCCTGGAGCAGTAAACAACTTGCCTTTGCTCCCTATTTGTAAAACTGAGGGTGTTAACAGCATCTATTCCTAGGGCTGGTGTAAACTGCACAGTATGCTTATCCCAGCCTGGCAGAAAGCTACGGTCTGTCAGTGACAGCTACCGTTACTAACAGTTGTGGCCACTGTTTTCCATCGTCTCCCTCACGCCCTTTATGAATGGGGATCCTCGGGAATCCTGTTCTCGCAGCCGGATTGGGCAAGTGCCTCAGCATCCTCTTTGGGGTCATCACTCACCAACACCCGGACTGTCAGGAAATTCTGTTGACTCTCCCATCGAAATACACCCAGAATCCATAACTGCCCAAACTTGGAAGTAGCCAAGATCCCCTACCATGTGTGAATGGAAAAGTAAACTGTGGTCTATCCAGATAATGGAGTACCATCAGTGCTAAAAGAAAGACAGTCTCGTGCTTCCCTGTTGGTCTAGTGGTTAAGAGTCTACCTGCCAATGCAGGGGACACGGGTTCGATCCCTACCTGGGGAAGTTCCCACATGCCTCGCGGCAGCTAAGCCAGTGAGCCACAACTACTGAGCCCCTGCACCTAGAGCCTGTGCTCAGGAACAAGAAAAGCCCGAGCACCACAGCTAGAGAGTAGCTCCTGTTCGCTGGAACTAGAGAAAGCAATGAGTAGCTACAAAGACCCAGCGCGTCCAAAAATAAATAAATAATTTTTAAAAATGAGGTTATTAGGGTGGACTCTAATCCAATACAGCTAGTGTCCTTATAAGAAGAGGAGATTAGGGCACAGACTCACACAGCAAGAGGAAAAACCATGTGACAGCTGGGAGAAGGTGGGAATCGCTCTGGTCAAGCTGCCCACTCAGTTCCAGGCATGCTGAGCCCTGTGGCATGCAAAGCTGGCTTTATATCCTATTAGTGTTCAGAGCGGAGAAGGCAATGGCACCCCACTCCAGTACTCTTGCCTGGGAAATCACATGGACGGAGGAGCCTGGTAGACTGCAGTCCATGGGGTCGCGAAGAGTCGGACACGACTGAGCGACTTCAGTTTCAGTTTTCACTTTCATGCATTGGAGAAGGAAATGGCAACCCACTCCAGTGTTCTTGCCTGGAGAATCCTGGGGATGGTGAAGCCTGGTGGGCTGCTGTCTAGGGGGTCGCACAGAGTCAGACACGACTGACACGACTTAGCAGCAGCAGCAGTGTTCAGAGACGACAAACTCAGCCTCCCCAGTTTTTCTCCTTGTGGTTTACCCCAGTCTCCCGTGCGCGTCTGTCTCTGACTCTCAACAGATTTAAGCTCACTCGGTGGGAATGTAACACTCTTAGCTCAGGTGGCCGTGGACCAGGGGCTGAAACTGCAAAACATTATTCTTCTCACCACAGTTCTGGAGACTGGAAGATCAAGGTTCTGGGAGAGCTCAGTTTCTGGTGAGGACCCTCTTTGTGGCTTGCATGACCTTCTTACTGAACCCCCTATGGCTGTCCTCACCGGTGCATCTGTGCAAGGGGAAAGAGCAGGCAGGCTGTCTGCTGTCTCCTCTTTATTTTTGTTTTAAACACTGTTCTCCACAGTGGTCACACCAGTTTACATTCCCACCAACAATGCAGAAGGGTTCACTTTTCTCCATACCTCCTCGAGCATTCATTGTTTAGACTTTTTGATGATGGCCATTCTGACTGGTGTGAAAGGTGATACCTAATTGTAGTTTTGATTTGCATTTCTCTGATAATTAGTGATGGTGAGTATCTTTTCATGTGCTTTCTGGTCATCTGTCTGCTGTCTTGTGTCTGTTCAGGTCTTCTGTACATCTGATGTCTCTTCTTATAAGGACACTAATCCTACTGGATCAGGACCCCACCCTTGTGACCTCATTTAACCTTAATTACTTCCATAAAGGTCTTATCTCCTAACACAGCCACACAGGGGCTAGGCTTTGAAAAATACATTGGGGGATACAGACATTCAGTTCTTTACAGGTAACTTGCTTTATTTTGTTATTTTAGAATTAATTTGACTTTATTTATTTCTTTAGTTCTGTCAGGTCTTAGTTGCAGTATGCAGGAGCTTTCATTGCTGCGACATGTGGAATATTAGTTCCCCAACCAGGGATTGAACCCATGTCCCCTGCATGAGTGCTAAGTAGCTTCAGTCATGTCCAACTCTTTGTGACCCCATGGACTGCAGCCCACTAGGCTCCTCTGTCCATGGGATTCTCCAGGAAAGAATACTGGAGTGGGTTGCCATGCCCTCCTCCAGGGGATCCTGCATTGGAAGTGAATCCTTAACCACTGGACCACCAGGGAAGTTCCCACCAGGGAAGTCCTATTTTCACTGCCTTCCTCTTTCTCCTATCTTGATTTCTCTATCCCCACCAATGTTCCCTGGGATCACATCCAGAATAAATTACCAAATCTTTGTCTCAGAAAATATTTCTCTGTTTCTGGGGAACCCAAACTAGGACAGAAAAGCTGAATGCCCTAAGTCCTTCTAGGAAAATTACAGCACTTGGTAGCATGTTAGAGGCTCCTAGAAGTCTTCCCTAAAGAAACATTTCATTGAGTTTAACCCAGGACTTCACAAACTTTCTTAACCGCCTTGGAATGCCCTAGAACACTTCCCAGAATTTATTTGGAAATGCTGTGTAGGGTTGGTGAAAGCTGGGTATGCATGTAGTTTGTTTATGTATGATTGTTGCTTGGGGCAGGGGGTTGCAGGTGAGGTTTGGGCGGACCTGCAGGTTGATGGAGACTCTGGTGGAGGAATGTGTGTGAGGGCAGAAGCAGGGGCTGCACATGGCAATACTGGCCATCAGCATTAATAATTCATCCAAAGGCACTGGACGAGAGGTTACAAGACACCAGAGGATGTGGGGACGTGACTCCTGCCCTCATATGGGGTAGTGAGGGAGAAAGCAGAGAGAGCTGTAATAGCAGTGAGGTGACCTATGGCAAGAACCCCATTATACATGCTCTGTGTCTGGCCCCGGGGACGTTAATGATGCAAAAGAGAAGGGGTCACATGCCTGCCTTGGGCTGAGCCTCTAGATGCTTCAGAGATGCTTAAGTTCTGGTTGTTGGTTTCCGGATAGTGAAACAACTCTTGCCACGTTTATTAGACTTTCAGTCAGCCACCTCTGTGACCACTAAAAATGCCTTCTTCGTTTTCCCTGAGATGAACCAGATTAAATGATGTTGAAATAATATCCCCAGTTCAACACTGAATTGCACATATTCATAGTCCAGCCATTTAAAAGTGTTATTGATGGGCTAATATTCGTCCTATTAAAATTAAATGGCATGAAATCTGAATTAGCTCAATTGAATTCATTTCCTTCTGGAGTATATTTATCCATGACTCGAAGCAGTCTGGGCAAAGGCCGTCTTGGTTTCCTTCAGTGAGATGCATCCGATTCCAGGCTCCCTAATTTGGAATTTGAAGGTCCCTCCGGGCCTGGAGGAAGTGAAGACATGCCCCCTGCCACCTCTTGCTATCTTTAATCAATTTAGCTGGAAACAGGGATAAAATGGTACCAGTTTCATAGAATTTGTTTTCTAAAATGAAGCTAATGAGCACACGTGAAGCCCTTGGCGCCAGTTACAGCAGATGCTCGAGACGTGCTCAGTACTAAGATGTGTTGTCATCATGCCTGTAAGGCTCCTTCATCCAGACATGAGGACGAAGGACCAGAGAACTGAGCCAGGAATAAACCAGAAGACCCAGATTCTTGTCCCTCACTTGAACGTGGAAGTGAAAATGTTAGTTGCTCAATTGTGTCCGACTCTTTGTGACCCCAAGGACCGTAGCTATCCATGGGATTCTCCAGGCAAGAATACTGGAGTGGGTTGTCATGCCCTCCTCTAGGGGACCTTCCCCACCCAAGGATCAAACCCATGTTTTCTGAGTCTCCTGCATTGCAGGTGGATTCTTTACCACTGAGCTACCCAGGAAGCCCCCTATGGGGCCTCAGTGAATTTTAAATTAATCTCAATCAACCAGAATTAACACCATGCCAGAATTCTCTCTTACTCAGAAAGAATTTTGGTTTTATTTCCATTGAATTTTGATAAGAATGAGGAAAATGACAAAAATAAGATGACATTTAATATTCAAAGCAGCAAATACAGGGCTTTCCTGGTGGCTCAGTGGTAAAGGATCTGCCTGCCACTGTAGGAGACACAGGTTTGATCCCTGGTCCAGGAAGACCCCATATGCCGTGGGGCAACCAAGCCCGTGCACCGCAGCCACTGAGCCTGTGCTCCGGAGCCCGGGAGAAACCACCGCAATGAGAAGCCTGCACACTGCAACTGGAGAAAAGCCTGCACCACAACGGAGACCCAGCACAGCCAAGAGTAAATAAACAAAGAGATAAAACTATAAAAAAAAACAACAAATATGTTCCAGTGTACGTTCAAGGTTTACCTTTATTCAGCCAGTTCATTGTTGAGAATCATAAATCTGGGTTTGGGATGGTGGTTTTCAAATTGTCCTTGCAATTCCTTCAGTTCAGTTCAGTTCAGTTGCTCGGTCATGTCAAACCCTTTGTGATCCCATGGACTGCAGCATGCCTTAGCAGTTCCTGAAGTCAGTGAGCAAAATTTCTTAGCAAACAAAATAGAATAAAAAATTTAAATGTATTTCAAAAGGGTAGGTGTTTTTCATTAAACTTTGTTTTAATTCTGTATAAGTGCACATATGTACGTGTGTGTGTGAATGCTCCACGTAACAATCATCTCCACTGTGGGATGCAGTCAAACCACGTGATGGACACTGACGTGGTCGATCACCGTCAGTTTTCAGATGAAGACGCACAGATCCGCGTGGATTAATCTCCCTGCTCCTGCTCCCCAGCTGCCTGTTGGGGAGACGCTGGGCTTGTCCTCAGCTCACTGACCCAGAGTGTTCTCTTCTGCAGACCTGGCTCGCTCCATCTCGCTGTTGGTCAGAGACGTTGCCTCAGTGACCACAAGGGATTCTCTCATCACTAAAAGATGAGATCTCATTTAGTAACTAGTATTTATTATTGCAGAAAAGCGGACTAGTCCATTTTAGAAAGATTTGCCATCAGGGTTGAAATAAAACGGGTCTTCTAGTAAATACTTCATCCATGAGAAAACACCTCATCAATTAAAGCCAGCCCATCTCAGTCTCGGGCTTCCCTGGTGGCTCAGCAGTAAAGAATTTGCCTGCCAATCCAGGAGACACTGGTTTGAGCCCTGGGTCAGGAAGATCCCCAGGAGAAGGAAATGGCAACCCACTCCAGTATTCTTGCCTGGGAATCCCACAGACAGAGGAGCCTGGTGGGCTACAGTCCATGAGGTCGTATAAGAGTTGGACATGACTAAGCAACTAAATAAACAACAACATCGGGAGACTATATGTTTCTATTGCCTCCTTTCTCCCCCATCCCACCCCTGTTCTTTAGCCCCACGTTGGACAACATGTCAACTAGAACCTGCTTTAGAATTGTCTGGGTAAAGGGAACATTATCACTTCCCTGCCGTTCTGCAGGAACCCGAGTTTTAATCCAGTTCCCGGGAAGACTTCCTGAGTTCCGATTGGATTGGTCCAGATATTACTGACCAGTTGGATGGCACAGCCCACCTGACTTCAGTCAGCAAATGATGACATATTTTGACCTCTGGAGTCAAACAGTCCTGGATTCATACCCTCAGCTCTACAACAAAATGACCTGAACTCTCGGGACAAACCAGAATCTCATTAACCTCATTCAGCAAGTATTTCATGAGAGCCCATTATGTGCCAAGCACCGTGCTGGGGTCAAAACTGGAGCAAGGAGTACCTGCTCTCCTGGTGCTTAAATATACCAGGGAAGAGATTCCTCACACAAATGGTCATTTAACTATAATTGTACGGAATCATCAAAGAGGTACTACTGGGTTAACCAGAAAGAAATATTAAATATCATGGTGGTGATAGTGGTTTAGTCACTAAGTTGTATCCAACACTTGTGACCCCATGGACTGTAGGCCACCAGGCTCCTCTATCCATGGGATTTCCCAGGCAAGAATACTGGAGTGGGTGGCCATTTCCTACTCTAAGGGATCTTCCCAACCCAGTGATTGAACCCACATCTCCTGTATTGTAGGCAGATTCTTTATCAACTGAGCCAGCAGGGAAGCCCCATTAAATATCATAGGGCTATTCAATAAAGGGAAACCATAGAGTTAATCAATAAAGGACTGTTATAGGGTACCATAAAATCAGGACAATCTGGCTTCATTAACCTTGGAGGACTAGAGAAGCCACACTAAGGAAGTAATACCTGAAGAAGGTCACAGCCAGAAGGGGAGGGGAGGGGGAGGAAGGGGACTCCAGGTGGAGAGCGGCACGTGCAAAGGGCCTGAGGTCACGGAATGTTTGATGCAAAGAAGGGAGAGGTCAGTGCAGCCTGTTGATCAGAGCTGGAGGGAGAGAAGGGTGCCACACAAGGATCTGAGGGATTTTAGGAACAGGAAAATAAAACCCACACTCCATTGCTGCTGTGAGAATTAAATGAGTTAAAATACCCAATGTATCTAAACTGCTTAGAACACAAAAAACTAATAGTTATTGTGAGGGAAGTGTTTACTAATTTACAAACTGTAGTTGGAAGCCCTTATTTTTGGCACACAGCAAAATTTCGACAACAAGTGTTTCTCCTCAAAGAGTCTCAGGAAATTGTCAGCATCACCTGCCCAGTTTCTCTGGCTTCCAAACCCAAGAGGATCCTTGATTCCCTGCCTTTTCTCCCCACTCACGTTTAATCCATCACCAAGTCTCATAGCTCTACCTCCAACATCTTCCACCTCTCCTCCTGGCCCACCTCCACCACTGCCACCCTAGTGTCCATCATAGCCTTGGGGAGAGTTCCCTGAGAATCTGTCTATGATGAGGGTTTGCATGCAGGAAGGTTATTGGGATCAATTGCTGGAAGGCAGACAAACAGGCAGGGTGGCACAGAGGGTTAGTGGTAACAGAAGCCTCTGCCGATCCCATGGGGCACTCTGGAATGGTCTGGATTGCCCCAAACGGAGTCAAGGAGACCATGTCCACTCTTCATGGACCACTCACTGGAGGCAGGCTGCCCCGGGCAAGGCAGCACCCTAAGAGGGCCCAGTTGTGAGTTCTCTAACTGGAAGCTTTTGGCCCCAAGGGGTCTGCCTGCCTCTCTATAAGCTGATTTCCCAGGAGGACTGGCAAGTTGTCTTGTCCACCACAATGTCCCGAATACTAGGCCTTAATAAATATTTATTCACTGGAAGCCCATTATTAGTTTATAATTCAACTGATTATTTTAAGATGTGAGGCAGGTTGGAAGTGGATGTGAAATTCTCAAAGGATTACTGGTGAGATTTCTAAAGGAAGGAGCATAAAAGAGGATAGAAATAGATAATATATTTTTTAGGGAAAATGTATATAATTGTTATTGCTCTTCAAGATCCCACGTAAAGGTTCATAGAGTTAATTTAGAACAGTGGTCTCAGCTTTTAGATGTTTAACATGTAAGAGATTTTTAAATATTTTGGTCAGAAAGAAGAATTCTTATTTCAAAAACTATACTGAATTTTCAAAACGCTTTTGGGACCATAAATGTCACATTTATAGGGACATAAAGGGCTCCCCTGGTGGCTCAGATGGTAAAGAATCCACCTGCAATGCAGGAGACACAGGTTTGATCCCTGGAGATGGGAATGGCAACCCACTCCAGTATTCTTGCCTGGGAAATTGCATGGACAGAGGAGCCTGATGTGCTGCAGTCCATGAGGGCGCAAAGAGTCGGACATGACTGAGTGACTAACTCTCACTTTCACTGGGACATAAACCAGCAGTATCAACTGTGGGACTCCGCCCCACAGATTCTAATTTTTTTGGACTGGGGTGTGGGCTGAGCACTGGGATTTTAAAAAATCTTCCAGATGATTCTGTGCATGGCCAATGTTCAGAATCAGAGCTCCAGATGGTGAAAAGGGCATGACAATGGCCTCGGACCCCTCGGAGACTGGTGCACTGTGGTACCCTGCCTCAATCTGACTTAATGTGGATGTAGATGCTGGAGCCAGATGTGGCCATGGGGCTGGGAAGTCGGGGTACTCGGGCATTGGAGGTGAACTTGGTTTTCATGGAATTTAGCAATTTGCCAGCAGCTGTGAGCAAAGTTTCCCGGTTCATGTGACATGGTGTCTGCTTTTATTTATCATGAAGATAGTTGAGAAAACATTCCAAATAAGACCTGTTGCACCTGTTTCTATAAATGAGCCTGTGTCCTAGTTTTCTTAAAGCTGAGATTCACTTCGTTCCCCCTTTTCAGAGCCATGGCTGCTGCAAATTCAAAATGTTCACGCACAGAAACAAACTGTGCAAGGCTGTACTGAAGATTTTCTTAGCGGAGGTTATCGATTCTGTCTGTTTCTCTTGCCTTTTAGGTTCATGTGACTGCCTTGTTCAAGCTTTTCGGGCTCATGTTAGTACTTAAAGCAGAAAGCTTTTCTACAACGCAACAGCTATCTTTGTTAATCACGCTAGTGATTCTCTTTTTTATTGTGGTAAAAAAATATACATACAATGTACCACTTAAACACTACTTAAGTGTGCACTTCAGTGGCATTGTGATCATCCATGTGGTTGTGCAACCATTACCACCATCCATCTCCAGGATCTTTTCATCTTGCAAAGCTGACACCTGTTCCCATCAAATGCATGTGTGTGTGCTAAGTCATGTCCAATTCTTGGACTTCAGCCTGCCAAGCTCCTCTGTCCATGGGATTCTCCAGGAAAGAATACCAGACTGGGCTGCCGTGCCCTCCTCCAGGGTCTTCCCGATCTAGGGATTGAACCTGCGTCTTTTATGTCTCCTGCATGGGCAGACAGGTTCTTTACCACTAGTGCTACCTGGGAAGCCTGTTCCCATCAAATAGCATCTCCATACATGTCTCCAGGTGGCAGTACCCCTTGCTATGGTTTTGCCTTTTAGACAAGGACAGATGGCTGGTATTTTGGTCATGCAGATCCAAATTCATTTTAGAGTCAGGCCACAGAGTTCAATCTAAGCTCCTCTAAATGGAAGTGGGTTGGAAGCAGTGAGAAGACTCTGACAGCTGTGTCTCACCTTGCCCACGTAAGCACTGGGGTGACCCCACGCATGCAGACAGAGTGGAAGCCATAATGATCAGATAAAATCCCAGCTCTCAGCTGTCACTTGCTTCCAATGGTGAATGGTCTTCTAGAGCTAAATCTGGGGTGAATTTAGAAAAAGAGAAGAAGAGTATCTTGTGGCCCTGGGAGTGGGGGACAGTGTATGCCTGTTACCCCAGCTCCTCCACCACCTGCTCGAGGCCTGTAGCATTGCATGTGGCCTGAAACACTTCCAGCAGCTCCCTTGCCAGCCTGGCACTCACATACCCACAGCACCTTCCCAAGCTGTGCCAGAGAGTTTTCTAGTTCAGAGGTGATCACCAGCCTGTGCTCCTATCCAGTAAAACCCTCACCAGTGGCGCCTGTAGCTCAGAGCGCAAAGCCCGGGACCCGCCATGTGCTCACAGGGCCGCATTCAGGGCTTCGCTTGCTCCACCATCCACCTCACTCTCTGAGCTCCATCCTGGGACTTTCTTCCTTTCTCTTGGAAACGCCCAGATCCCCGCCATCTTGAGCCTTCTGCACACACCCCCTCCTGCAAACACCCACTCCTTCCAACTAAGTCAGCTCATCCTCAGGCCTCCGCCAACCCCCACTTCCCCAGGCAGCCTTTCTAGCACCTCCTGGCTGGTCAGATTCCATGTTTACTCAACGCTTGCCTGGGAGGTGCACCTCTCCCTCTGTGCCTGTGTCTCGTGGTTAGACATTTGTATTTGTGACATGATTTCATGGATGTCCTTTCACAGAGACATTAAACACCATGTGGCCAGGGACCTCCCAGCAGTGCCGGGACCTCTGCCTTTCTGCTCAGGGTCATATCTTTCAGTAGGGCTTCCCTGGTGGCTCAGGTAGTAAAGAATCTGCCTACAATGCAGGAGATGCTGGTTTGATCCCTGGGTCAGGAAGATCCCGTGGAGCTGCTGCTGCTGCTAAGTCACTTCAGTCGTGTCCGACTCTGTGTGACCCCATAGACGGAAGCCCACCAGGCTCCCCCGTCCCTGGGATTCTCCAGGCAAGAACACTGGAGTGGGTTGCCATTTCCTTCTCCAATGTGTGGAAGTGGAAAGTGAAAAGTGAAAGTGAAGTCGCTCAGTCGTGTCCGACCCTTAGCAACCCCACGGACTGCAGCCTACCAGGCTCCTCCATCCATGGGATTTTCTAGGCAATAGTACAGGGAATGGCAATCCGCTCCAGTATTCTTGCCTGGGAAATCCCATGGACAGAGGAGCCTGGAGGGCTACAGTTCCTGGGGTCACAGAGTCAGACACAGCTGGAGCAACTTAGCACGCACACATACACATATCTTCCATGCCTGACGCTGCGGCTAGAACAAGCAGGTCTTTATGAGCTCAGGACCAAGGGGCACTTGTCAACAGGTGACCCAAAGGCACTGCCAAAGACTTATGACCAGGCAGTCTGAAAACAAAAGGGCTCTGAGATTCCCTTAAGGACCTGTGAGGTCATAAAATTGCACGATGATGGAGGAAGTTTTCTCGGCATAGAACAGATGGAACAGAGGACACAGGAAAAGGGCCATCAGAAGGGAAGGACCCTCCATACTATTCTCCATAGTGGCTGCACCAGCTTACATACCCACCCACAGTGTAGAAGGGGGCACAGGGAAATCTATTCAATATCCCAAGATAAACCATAATGGCAAAGAATATTTAAAATTGTGTGCATGTATGACCAATTCGCTTTCCTGCACAGCAGAAATTAACACAACATTGTAAGTCAACCATACTTCAATTAAAATATAAAAAGGGAAGGAAACCGAGCATATGGCCAAAAGGTATTCTTTTCTCCCCAAGCTCTTTGCAATGATTTCTTCCTTATCCATTGAAGTCCAGGACTGTGTCCCTATTTATCTTTCTGTCCCCAGTGTTCAGCCTCTCGTGTGTGACAAATAATAAGCACTCAATAAATGCTACTTGAAGAGAGAGAGTCATACATCAACCGGGAAGGGAAGAACACAGTGATATTATTCTCCATCATCTAATCAGATTTAACATTCATAATTGATTGTGGCCATTGAATTCTTTTATTGTGATTTCATTAACTGTTCAGCAATCCGTGTGCTTATATTAACCTCCCGGCCTTGTTCCTGTAATTGAATGTAATGGTTTGAAAGGGCTCATGATAACGAGGTTAGGAAGGGTCCATGCCCTCGAGTGGACGGTCTACAGTCTCTGGATCCTGGGTCTGCTCCCCTCTGGGGGGCAGGTCTTCCTGCACCTTTCCCAGGACTCCCCCTAGTTCAGCTCCTGTCCCTGCCAAGTCACGATGCAGCAGTAGCCTCAGGAGAGAGGCACACAGAAGCTTGGGAAGCTACCAGCTCTGCTTCTGTGAAAACACGTTTACTTAAGGGTTTATCTCAGTTCAGTTCAATCCATTTTGTTCGAAAGGTCACTGCTTTCTGGATGGTCCTTTAAAAGGGTTTCAGTAGAACTTATTAACTGACCTGTTACCCAGAGACTCCACAAAGGGTTTGAATCCACACATTTGTGGGGCAGATATTTGCTGGGTAGCAGACCATTTGTTCGGGCTTCCCTGGTGGCTCAGATGGTAAAGGATTTGCTGGTAATGTGGAAGACCTGGATTTGATCCCTGGTTCAAGAAGATCCCCTGGAGAAGGAAATAGCAGCCCACTCCAGTATTCTTGCCTGGAGAATTCCATGGACAGAGGAGCCTGACGGGCTATAGTCCATGGGCTTGCAAAGAGTCAGACACATCTGAGCGACTAACACATGCATGCGTGCACACACACACGCGTACACACAAACAGGCTATTTGCTCACGCTGTTCCCTCTGCCTGGAGACGTTCGGCTCATGCTTTGGTCCTCAGTGTCCAGAAATCGTCTCAGATCCTCTGACCTGACTGAGCTCCCAGGATCAGTTTTCAAGATACCTTATTTCTCTATTTCTACCCCCACTAGACCTAAAGCTGAGTGAGAGCAGGGGCTGTGTCCAACTGCCGCCAAGTTCCCTAGCACCTAAAAGAATGCCTGGCACACAGTAGGGACTTAATAGATATCTATTGACTGTCAGATGAGCCAGCTCATGGGAATAAGAAAGGCGCCTGAGATATAGGGCACAGATGGAGCCAGACTGTTCCCTTGGGGTCAGAGGTTTGGGACCAGCCTGGAATCAGAGGCTGGCCTGGCATTCTGCCTACCAGTGTATACATGATCAGTTAGGTAAAAAGTGAACTTTTTGTTTATTATTTCATTAGAAATCTCCTTTATAACAATGTTCTAATTTTGCCATATACCTTGATGACTATCATAATGCTTCTTCCCATTAATCATAATGAAAAGAACAAATAAAGTCAATGGTGAAACGTCATATCAATTTGATTAATGCAGCCCTATATTGAGACAGCCTTTCTTATTAGCTGTAACCTAGATTTTTCCAAGGAGAATAACTCTCGTGGTTGCCACTTAATTTAAATGTATTTCTGGAGATAATTTAGGTCAGAGTTTGTGTGTTTTTTCAAACAAACTCCATTCACATTCAGTGTTTAAGCAAAACCTCTTAGCAGTTGATTCCATCATATTTGGGGCTCATCACAGTCTCCTGATACTTTACAATTCAAATAACTTGCCTGGAGGCTGGATAAGACCATTTTCATAATCTTAGAGAAAAAAGGAATTTCTGTTCTTCATGTATTCTGCTTGGATGCTTAGCTTTCAGGAGGATGCCGAGACTCAGATTAATCCTGCAAATGGCATTGACACAGACACGTGGACTAACCCAAGACCATGCTCTGGTGAAGGCTGTGCTCCAGGCCAGCAGTCTCCTGGTTTTCAGGACATAGGATACATAGTGTTTATAACAGTGTCCTGGGACTTCCCTGGTGGTCCAGTGGCTAAGACTCTGTGTTCCCGATACAGGGGCCTGGGTTCGATCCTGGGTGAGGGAACTGGGTCCCACATAATGCAGGGAAAGATCCTGAATGCCGCAACTAAGACATGGTGCAACCAAATAAATAAATGAATAAAAATATACTAAAAAGAGAACATAAATAGTGTCCTCACCATAAAAAGGGCTGAGTGCCGAAGAATAGATGCTTTTGGACTGTGGTGTTGGAGAAGACACTTGACAGTCCCTTGGACAGCAAGGAGATCCAACCAGTCAATCCCTAGAGGCAATCAACCCTGAATATTCATTGCAAGGACTGATGCTGAAGTTGAAGCTCCAATACTTTGGCCACCTGATGCAAAGAGCTGACTCCTCTGAAAAGACCCTGATGCTGGGAAAGATTGAAAGCAGGAGGAGAAGGGGTCGACAGAGGATGAGATGGTTGGATGGCATCACTGATTCAATGAACATGAGTTTGAGTACACTCTGGGAGATGGTGAAGGACAGGCAAGCTTGGCGTGCTGCAGTCCATGGCGTCGCAAAGAGTCAGACAACCGAGGGATGGAGCAAAAACAACACCCTTTTCATGCCAACAGTTGGTGACAATAAGCCTTTGGGTTTCTTTTACGTAAATCTCATCTGTAAACACCTTTGAAAATCTGGAGAGCCCTGCACACAGGCACAGGCAGGACGCAGGCGTCGGCCCGGAGAGCAAGCCCTGGATTTCCTGCAACAGACGAGGCCGGATCACCTCCCAGACCTGCTCCTTTCACCTGCTCTGCTCCAGCAGAAGGTGCGCTCTGGGCTGGCCTTAGGTTTTAGACTATTTTCTGTGCTTTTCATGCCTACTGTATTTTGATTTGTTTTTTATTTTCCCAGCTCCAGTGTGTCTGACATAATTTATTTCAAAATTCTGGAGGGTTGAAGTTTTAAGACTAGAACAAATTTTTCAGATATAGGTTCCCTAGCTCTTTGACAAAGGCTGCCTGTATGCTCATGTCACTGTGGTTATATGATTGGGTAGGCTTTTTTTAAGTTCTGAATGTGAGTTTTCTGGATTCACCTTTTCTTTTTGAAGCCGAACTAAATAAATTTCTGCCTGCCCACAACTGCCGTGAGCTCAGTGCCTGCCTCTGGGTCCCAACGTTTTCCTAGGCAGAAGGCATGGATGTCAGCATCATCTTGCTCCTGACCCCTCTGCTGAGTCTAAGTGCTCTGTTTTTCCATCCATGTCACCTTAAAATATGACAGTCGCTCAGACTCCTGCATTTAACAACCTCCCTCTGGTGACTCAGTGGCAAAGAATCCGCCTGCAATGCAGAGGACCTGGGTTCGATCCCTGGGTCGGGAAGATCCCCTGGAGTAGGAAATGGCAACCCACTCCAGGATTCTTGCCTGGAAAATCCCATGGACAGAGGAGCCTGGTGGGCTAAAGTTCATGGGGTCACAGAGAGTCTGACATGACTGAGTGACTGAGCATGCCCGAATAGATGGCTCCTTGGGACAAAAACATTTTATTAAAGTTTAGGAGAGTTTGGAGATAGTCAAGAATTACAACCAGTAAACAAGTGAAACAAATAAAACCAGAAGAAGAAAACAAGCCCAACCAGGAAACAAGAGTATGTGAGGCAAGGTTTGGCCTGGGGAATTTCAATAGCAACTTTCCCACCTGATGCACCAAACAGTGGTACAAACTAGCAGCATAATTTTCCACAGAATTTAGTACCAATTTGCGTTGTTTTCCCCACCCCAGAAGAGATCTTAAGACGTGCACAGCCAGAGGCAGGGTCTCTGGGCCCTAAGCCCCTCGTTCTGTGTTCCCCACACATCTTCCCACGGGCTCTGGTAAGTTCTCGGGTGGTCCTGGGCTGGGATTAAGCATGCCACCCGCCCCCCACCGCAGGCTGTGAAGAAGTTCCACTAGGCCTGGAAGGTACTGCCTCCCGCTAAAAGTCTCTTTTTCCGTCTCAGAATGATTCAGAGAGCAAATCCCAGGGAGAACACCACCAAACTCCATCTCATGGGTTCTTGGCTGGGCGTGCGGGGGTCTGCCTGACACTACCTGTGTTTATCAGGAGTTTCAGGCAAGTCCAGGCGTGTGTGGCCATTTATAGCTCGGGCTGCAGGAACCTATTTATGCCACAGAGCCAGGGCCCTCCTGGGACAGAGCAGACCCACGGGAAGGGGTTTGGTGCACAAGGACAAACGCAGTTAATTGCGGGTGGCTCAGCAGGGTCCTGTCCCCACTGCATCCTGTCTGGCCCCAGGAGGAGCTTTCCAGGTGGCTCAGTGGTAAAGAATCCACCTGTGAATGCAGGAGATACGGAGGCACAGGTTCGATCCCTGGGTCAGGAAGATCCTCTGGAGAAGAGAATGGCTACCCACTCCAGTATCCTTGCCTGGAGAATAGCATGGACAGTGCAGCCTGGAGGGCTACAGTCCATGGGGTCGCAAAGAGTCAGACACGACTGAGCAACCCAGCACACAAGACGTATAGATGCCCTGGGAAAGGTGGTAACTGGGCAAACTCGGGCAGGGTCATCTATCATAAGAACATGAATCTGTGTATGCAATCTGCGGAAAAGAGCCAGAGTGGCTTCTGCTTTCTGCAGCTGCATCCTGACTGGCAGACACACGATGAGCAATAAAACGTCGTATGGAGTCTGGGTTCCAGGGCCTCACAGAAGCCACAGCTGCAAGGAGCACCCTGAAAGTCTTTCCCGCCCAAGCTTGGTTGGTGGGGCTTGTCCCTAAGACTCAACAAAATCCAGTTTTTGAATCAGAAAGGGAAACCAAACCCTTTCCTGGGGGGCCTGAGTGAGGCCCTGGTGAGCTGTGTTCTGGAATGACATCCTGTTTTTCTCATCACAAATGGGTTAATTGTGTGTCACAGATAACACGGTGTAACAGGTGATGCCTGCTGTTTTTCCCCATCCCCAGGTGAGACTTTACTGAGGGTGGCAATAGCTAGTAACCATCCAGTCTCAAAGCTCAGACCCACCACAGTCTACTGACACTCAGGGCTTCTAGCTACCCTGTCAGTTATGACTGTGCTTTGAACAGCATTGTATTCCTTGTTCTAGGAACGCTGCCTGTCTATTTTTATATCTGCATCTGCAAGTTTGACAAGTGTCAAAACAAAACAAAAAACTCACAAAGAGGAGTATATTTGAGAGGGAGGGAAAACAATCAAATAATGGTAGAGACAGAACTGACATTACATTTTCATTATTGGCTTTAAATACAGTATTAAACTCCACAATTCCTTTTAGAATAGTCATGTGTTGGGACGGGGAGAAAATTTGTTTACCATCTGTGACGCTTTCTTACTTGGCATCTTATGAAATGTCACTTTTCAACAGAAGAGCTGCCACCAATTTCAGGTAAAAAAAAAAATTATGGACCACTAACTTTACTTTTCAAAGAGACTAGAATTTTTGCTTATCATATTATACTCACTAATGAATGGGTGTGTCCTTAAAAGCAGAATTAAGAAGATACTTAAGGCTGTGGGTTTCCATTTCTTGTAAAGTACATGCAGTGTTTTGGTATTCTGTTAGGAACAGGTTTGTATCCTTCCACCCCCTCAGTCAGAGCAATCTCTCTTCCTGCAGGGGAGCAGGCTTTGGGGCTGGCTGGGCAGATACAGGCCGCCAGGCGCACCTCGGCCTCCGGGCCCTCCTCACTGACGAATGAAGTTCTGCAGGCATCCAGCTCTGTGTCAGCTGGGTTAAACATTTCAGGACATAAACCAGTTTTCTTTGTGGGTTTCTCTGCTTTGTTGTGGTTCAGTCGCTCAGTCATGTCCGACACTTTGCAGACCCATGGACTGCAGCACGCCAGGTTTCCCTGTCCCTCACTATCTCCCAGAGCTTGCTCAAATTCATCTCCATTGAGTCGGTGATGCCATCCAACCATCTCATCCTCTGTCACCCCCTTCTCCTCCTGCCCTCAGTCTTTCCCAGCATCAGGGTCTTTTCCAAAGAATTGGCTCTTCGTTCGCATCAGGTGGCCAAAGTATTGGAGTTTCAGCCTCAGCATCAGTCCTTCCAATGAATATTCAGGGTTGATTTACTTTAGGATGGACTGGTTTAATCTCTGTTTTATCTCATTACAAACTTTCTTCTCTAAACCTCACTTTACATAATAATCAGGCAGGAGACTTGATCATTCATCACTCACTCCCTCTGCAGTAACTTTTATCCTGTGACCTGTGGTCCAGCCTGAGATCTGTGCTTTAATCATCACAGGGATGCTTGAAGCCTCAGAAAACACAGGAGGTGGGGGTGGGGGGACATTCAGACCTAGACCACCTGCATATTTTCTTTGGCAAATAAGCAATTTGCTTCTCTTACTCATAGCTATTCTTTTTAGTTGATTTACAATGTTGTGTTAGCTTCTGGTATACAGTAAAGTGATTCAGTTTTATAAATATATATATATATATACATTCTTTTTCATATTCCTCTCCATTATGGTTTACTACAGAATATTGGCTGTAGTTCCCTGTGATGTACAGTAGGATCTTATTGTTTATCAATTCTATGCATAATCGTTTTCATCTGCTAGGCCAGACTCTTAATGTATCCCGTCCCCCTTCCCATTAATAGCTACTTTTGAGTGAGGGTGTAAGATAATATTAAGTATATGTTTCTATTAGAAAGATAATAAAAAGTATAATAGAAGGTCTCTGTCTCAGTTCCTGTCCCAGAGTTCCTTCAATTCAGTCGCTCAGTTGTGTCTGACTCTTTGCGACCCCATGAACCACAACACACCAGGCCTCCCTGTCCATCACCAACTCCCGGAATTCACCCAAACCCTTGTCCATTGAGTCAGTGATGCCATCCAACCATCTTATCCTCTGTCGTCCCCTTCTCCTCCTGCCCTCAATCTTTCCCAGCATCAGGGTCTTTTCAAATGAGTCAGCTCTTCGTATCAGGTGGCCAAAGTATTGGAGTTTCAGCAGAGTTCCTTAAGCCCTGATAATTCCTAAGTGAAAAGAACACTAGGAGAGCAACTTCCCTGGTTGCCCAGTGGTTAAGATTTCACCTTCTAGTGCAAGACGTATGGGTTCGATCCCTGATCCGGGAACTAAGATTCCACTGCCTCACAGCCAAAATAAACCCAAATGTAAAAAAACATAAAACAGAAGTAATATTGTAACACACTCAATAAAGACTAAAAATTGTCCACATCTAGAAAAAAAAAAAATCCCACTAGTGGCATTTCTTGTTCTAACATTGGTCTCAGGCCCCAGTTCCTGACACAGGGCTCCTGAAACCCTTGTAATTTCCTGGGGAAATAGGAGGTCTTTTCTTCTAATGAGACCACTCTGGGTGGGTTCCTGGATGGCTCCTGGATGAGGACTGATCACTGGAAAGAACAAGCCATGATTAGAAGCTTGGAGTTTTAGCCCCACCTCATTCTCTTGAGCAGGGAGAAAGGCTGAGGATGGCATTGATGACCTTGCTTTGGGGTTCCCAGGTGGTGCTAGTGGTAAAGAACCTGGCTGCCAATGCAAGAGACATAAAAGACGTGGATTTGATCCCTGGGTCAGAAAGATCCCGTGAAGGAGGGCATAGCAACCCACTCTAGTATTCTTACCTGGAGAATCCCATGGACAGAGAAGCCTGGCAGACTACAATTCATAGGGTTGCAGAGAGTCGGACACGACTGAGCGACTAAACCAGCACATAAAGACACCAGCCACACCTGCTCCAGTGTGTCTCATCTAATGAATGTCTAATGAATGACTCTATTTCCAGTTAAGGTCCCACTCTGTGGGTGAGCATTTGTAAACCTCTAAAGTTCTAGTCAAGGCTATGGTTTTTCCCGTGGTCATGTATGGATGTGAGAGTTGGACTGTGAAGAAAGTTGATCGCCAAAGAATTGATGCTTTTGAACTGTGGTGCTGGAGAAGACTCTTGAGAGTCCCTTGGACTGCAAGGAGATACAACCAGTCCATTCTAAAGGAGATCAATCCTGGGTGTTCATTGGAAGGACTGATGCTAAAGCTGAAAACTGCAATACTTTGGCCACCTCATGCGACGAGTTGACTCACTGGAAAGGACTCTGATGCTGGGAAGGATTTGGGGCGGGAGGAGACGGGGACGACAGAGAATGAGATGGCTGGATGGCATCACCGACTCAATGGACATGAGTTTGAGTGAACTCCAGGAATTGGTGATGGACAGGGAGGCCTGGCGTGCTGTGATTCACAGGGTCACAAAGAGTCGGACACAACTGAGCGACTGAACTGAACTGAACTGAACTGAAACTTCTGGGAGGACAAAGTTAGGCCATAACAAAGTTCACCTCTGAAGAGAAAAATGTGTGAGTCCAAAGGTGTGAGGCCCTGCAGCAAATTAGGGGTGAACTGGGTCAGAAAGATGGCTCAGGAAGATGGTAAACTTTTCAGAGGGGGTTGGAGGGCCATGGCCCTGCAGTACTGGCTGCAGGATCTGGGGAGAGTTCAGTGGGGGGTCTCAGGCAGTCCTGGAGGATGGAGTGCAAACTGGGTGTGCTGGGTGACCTTGAAAAGTCCTTCAGTTCAATGTCATTGAACAAGCATTTGCCAAGTACCCTGTGCTAAGAGCTGGGTGCCCTGCTGCTGCCCATGGAGAGCTCACAGGTTTATGGTCAATGTCTACATTTTTTTCCATAGAGTTCAGAAACACTTGTGACTTCCCTGGTGGTCCAGTGGTTAAGACTCCAAGTTCCCAATCCAGGGGGCCCAGGGTTGCTTCCTGGTTCAGGGAACTAGATCCCATATGCCACGACTAAGGGTTTGTATGCCGCAACTAAAGATCTCACGTGTTGCAACTAAGATCAGAAAACCTGAGTGCCACGACTGAGACCCAGAGCGGCCAAATAAGTAAATAAATAATTTAAAAACAGAAGACAAACCAAAAAAGCCCCAAATGGTTAAGTTCCTTTTCGAACCACATTTTCATCTGTCTTGAGCTAGACAGAGAGGTAAAAAGCAGCGAAACCATCAGCCAGGCGCTAAAATTACAGAACAAAGTGGTGAGGTGCCAGTTTTCTATTGGTTTGGAAACAAACAGTAATGGGCTGATGGCATAAAGGAGTGGAGGGTGGGCGGGTGGCGAGGGCCACACAAGAGGTAGGAATGAGGCTCATGATCTCACCTCCACGCGTCCTGTTCTGACAAAAGGAGTCGCCTCTGTGAGGCTCTGCAGATGTCAAGTGTGTCTTGCCTGAGATTCAAGACAGGGCGTCTCTGCTCGAAGCATGCCAAATTTGCAAGCGTTACAATACAGTCTCTTAATAGCAGAGTTAAATTTAATACAGCACATCTTGCATCCTGTTGAGATTTGGGAACTTACACATGCTTGTCTCCTGTTTGCCATCACTCTGCCACCATGCCACCTGGTTCAGGAAGCTGGACCTGCTGTTTCTTGTTGGCAAAATGGGAATAATAATAATTTTCTAGCATGACGATGAGACCTGGACAAGACAGCATATTACAGACCCTGGCCCAATCCTGGCACACAGTGACAGGTATAAGAGCATTCTCCAGGTTTGCTCAAACAGCCACAGCTGTCCCCATTGTGGCTTCAGGAGTTCAGAGGAGCCAGTGCCGGGACGTGGTTCGGAGGGAGCCCTGGGGGCCAGGCAGGAGACTGGTAAAGAGGGGCACAGACTCGGAAGCAGAGGCCCAGGGAAGTTCAGGGGAGGAGGGCTTTAGGAATGTCGGCACCACATCTGAGCGAGGCCTGGGTGGGCAGGTGCACTCCTTCCCCATACCTGTGCATCCCTCTGCCCATGGCCGCTGTCTGGGATCTGGACCCTGGGGTCCTCAAGGGCTCCTAACTCACCTCTCCGCCTCCTTCCCATCTGCCCGTAGAAAGATCCCATGGGTTCAAATCCCTTCCCACCCGCCTGAGCTTACAGCCCTCCACCACTGCCACTACCTTTAGTACAAAGTCACATCCCCTGCCGTGGTTCACAATGCCCACCGGATGCGGTCCCTCAGGCTCCTCCAACTTGCTGCCTTGCTGACAACTACATGGAAGAAACACAGTCCTCCCTTGTCCTCACCATGTTCCCTGTGGTCTGTGGGCCTTTACACCTCCTGTTTCCTCCACTTAGAATGCACGTACCCTTGCCTTCCTTTGCGTCCTCTGTCAGACTCCTGACATAATGTTTCCTCCTCCAGGAAGCCCTCCTTGCCTACCACCCAGCCCAAGACTGAGTTGACATCCACACAAATCCTTAAGTTGCCTGGAGGCACCTCACAGGGTAGCTGGCAGACATGACATTTAGTAAACATCTGCTGATTGAATAGATCTTGGGGGGCTTACTGCGGGCTCAGCTGGCAGATAACTGAGATAATTCACTGACAGCTCACTGCATGTGTCAGTCAGAGGTCTAGCAGGAAACACACGGCTCAATCAGCCAGGGTCATCAGGAGTGTGCGACCAAGGGACTTTCTATGAAGGTGTAGACAGGGTCAAGGTCATCCAACAAGGGAGGACGAAGCACTTGCTCTAGGACTGAGGACTGGGGTAGGGGGAAGCCACCACCACCCTCGGTCCGATCGGACAAGAGGAGGGGGTCTCAGATCCTCAGGGCTGCAGCCGGAGGAGGGGCTGCTGGCCCTGCAGCCTCTGTAGTGGAACAACAAGGGGCTGGTCCATGTGGTCACAGCCCTGTGGGCTCCGAGGAGTGAAGAAGGGTGGTGAGTGAATCCGTGGGGAGGATGCAGACTATCCAGCTGTTCTAATAACTTACCAACCTGTTCTAATCACCCACCCTAAACTGTCAGATGGTCTTCCCTGGTGGCTCAGTGGTAAAGAACCTGCCTGCCAATGCGGGAAACGCAGGTTCAATCCCTGGGTTGGGAAGATCCCCTGGAGAAGGAAATGGTAACCCACTCCAGTATTCTTGCCTGGGAAATCCCATGGACAGAGGAGCCTGGGAGGGCTACAGTCCATGGGGTCGCAGAGTCGGACATGACTAAGCAACTAAGCACACATGAGCATGCGTGCACACACACACACACACACACTGTCAGAGTGGCGGACTCCATCTGCTGGTGTTAACATTTCCATTCCTCAGAACGGAACAGATTAATCTGCCAACTGTATGCTGCTGCTGCTGATAGGTCGCTTCAGTCGTGTCCGACTCTGTGCGACCCCATAGACGGCAGGCCACCAGGCTCCGCCATACCTGGGATTCTCCAGGCAAGAACACTGGAGTGGGTTGCCATTTCCTTCTCCAATGTGTGAAAGTGAAAAGTGAAAGTGAAGTTGCTCAGTCGTGTCTGACTAGTAGCGACCTCATGGACTGTAGCCCACCAGGCTCCTCTGTCCATGGGATTTTCTAGGCAAGAGTACTGGAGTGGCTTGCCATTGCCTTCTCCGGCCAACTGTATAGGGAACAAAAATATTTTCATTAAATTAAAAATATTAAGACTTTTTAAAAAAACTTAATTTAGACTCTGGGTTTTACTGTAACTTAATAAAAGTAGTTTTTAACTTTTAAAAATCTGCTTGGAGATTTGTCCTGAACTGGACATGATTCAGGCTCAATCTGCAAGTGGATCTGCCCATTGCCAGATGGCATGAGATCTGAGCAAGTGCCTCTTGTCTGACCAGGGACATCCCTTCCGGAGGTGTGGGCATCTCCACAGAGACAGGTGTGACCGTCTCCCCATTGTCTGTCCACCAGTCTGGAAGTTAGATGCTGGCCCCAGGGAGAACTGGCAATTCGAGGGTTAACAGGTTGTCACCTGGACAACGTCAGTGTGCAGACAGGAAGTTTCCTGCCTGAACAGACACACTTCTTAACTTGCAAAACGACACACAGCCTCCTGTCTGGGGCGCACAAAGACTCCTGTATGTGTGAAGGGCTCGAGGTCAGCTGCTTTTGTCTGGATTTAGGTGGCTTCTTGGCTCAGGCCAGAAGCCCCTTCTTGGCTTCTGAGCTTCTTGGCTCAGAGTTCCAGCAAGTGAAGGCTGCAGGGGCCAGATGCGAGCCCAGTCTGGGGCCCCTCAAGGAAACCTAAAGTTAAAACAGCATCAGAGGAACCACAGCTGAGAGTTTTGCACCTGCATCTCCGTCTTCCTGAACCCAAGCTCCAGGCTTCTCCTTGGGGAACCCAGCTCTGGTGGCCGCTGGTCTGTTACACAGTCTTTGCTATTTCAAGACCACTTGGGGTGGGGGGCAGAGCTGGGGCAGTGGAGGGAGGAAAGGAGGGTTCTATCTGGGTGCTCTCGGGGGTCCCTCAGGGTGGCTGGCGCAGAGAGGAAGGCAGCACCCTGGACAGCAGCCAGGGTCCAGAGCATGAGTCTGGAGCAGGGCAGAGTGTGGACAAGGACGGAACTCAGTTTCCCCAAAAGATGGGGCTCTGACTAAGCTAAGCAAGTGCAGGACCCCTAGGAGTAAGGGGGTCTGTTGTCAGAACCCACAGAGGTGCCAGGGGAGGGCAGGGCCCGGGAAGCTCATGGGCCGTAACTTATCCTGGGCTGCTGTTTCCAGTGAAGGCGGGACATCGTCAACCACCACAACCAGTCAATCTTCCCTGGATCCGGAATCTCAGAGTCTGGACTCCCATCCTGCTTCTACACTGACCAGCTGTGCCCGACTCCAGTTACGGGTCTTCCCTGAACCGCCGTTTCTTCCTCTGAGAGACAGGGTATAATCGTGCCTGCCTGGTGAGGCTTTGGTGAGGACTGAGGGTGATGTGGGCCCTCAGTGATGGTTGCAGCCACCATTGCTAACGTATGAATGAGTTTGATAGGTAGTTCTTCCAGAATCCAGTGTTTGCTGCTGGCCCTGTACTCTGCCAACATTTCCTAGGAAGCATCGCTGTGTCTGAGGAGCTGTGAACACAAACATGACCAAGCCCAGGGCTTCCCAGGAGAAGCTCCACAGGGAGGAAGAGGGTTGTGGGGTACACTGATAACCCTATACTTCTCTTTCTTCCTAGAGTCCAGCAATGTCTGCAGATGAGCTATGGAAGGATGTAAATAGCTGCTGCTGCTGCTAAGTCACTTCAGTCGTGTCCAACTCTGTGTGACCCCATAGACAGTAACCCACCAGGCTCCCTCATCCCTGGGATTCTCCAGGCAAGAACACTGGAGTGGGTTGCCATTTCCTTCTCCAATGCATGAAAGTGAAAAGTGAAAGTCAAGTCACTCAATCATGTCCGACTCTTCGCGACCCCATGGACTGCAGCCTACTAGGCTCCTCCGTCCATGGAATTTTCCAGGCAAGAGTACTGGAGTGGGTTGCCAGTGACTTCTCTGGTGAATAGCTAAGCAATAAATAAATGATACACCCAATTACGTGTGTGCCCAACTCTTTGTGACTCCGTGGACTGTAGTCCTCCAGGCTCCTCTGTCCATGGGATTCTCCAGCCAAGAATACTGGAGTGGGCTGCCATTTCCTCCTCCAGGATATCTTCCTGACCCAGGGATCGAACCCAGGGCTCCTCTGGCTCCTGCATCAGAAAGTGGATTCTGCACTGCTGAGCTACCTGGGAAGTCTGATTACAGATGGTTTTAATTCTGTGAGCCTGCCTGGCCGCCAGACACAGGAGTCAAATAGAGTGAATGTAATTTCCTTTAGCCACACCTTCCCAAGGGTGGAGAGTGTGGGTAATCTCTGCCTCCCCCCCACACACCGGGAAGCATGTGTCAAGCCAGTGCAGCTGCATGCTGTCCCCCGGGTCTCAGGAAAGCTTGGAATCTAGAGCAGTGGAGTATCTCAGAGGCAAATCCCGCCCCCCGCCCCAGGGTAAAGTGATTGGAGAGTCATTCCCTATGGACTGAAAACTCCAAGAGGAGACAAGCAGGACAATTAAGGGAAGAGACTGGGCCCTGTCCAGACAACATATTTCTCACTGCTGAAGTCAGGAGACCTCCCAGACCACATGTGCTCAGAAAAGGCTTCTTGGAGGCCAAAGGGGAGTCATGTCAAGGGGTGTTCTACCCAGATGCCTTTGCGGTAAGATCCATCTTGGCCAAGAGATGCATGCGCACACATAGGAGGACCCTGCTGCTGCTGCTGCTGCTGCTGCTAAGTCACTTCAGTCGTGTTCGACTCTGTGTGACCCCATAGACGGAAGCCCATCAGGCTCCCCCATCCCTGGGATTCTCCAGGCAAGAACACTGGAGTGGGTTGCCATTTCCTTCTCCAATGTGTGAAAGTGAAAAGTGAAAGTGAAGTCGCTCAGTCGTGTCCGACCGTTAGCGACCCCATGGACTACAGCCCACCAGGCTCCTCCATCCATGGGATTTTCTAGGCAATAGTACTGAAGTGGCTTGCCATTGTATACCAAATATGGACTGTGAACCAGGCAAATCAAAATGATTGGCCAGAGGAAACCTGGAAGAAATGCGCCACAAAAGTAATTCAAACAACTACGAGGGCGCAACTTGACTCTCTCTTTCCCTGAGTCTGCCCACATGCCATCCACATGTACTGTACTCTTTTCCTCTTAATAAATACTTTGTTTCACTGCTTTTCATCTTTGTGGGAATTTGTTTCTGCAGAACCAGAAGGGCCAGGGCCCTCGTCACTGACCACTGGTCTAGTGGCTAGGATCTGGTGCTCTCATCACCATGATCAAGCCTCAATCCCTGGGGATGGCAGTCCTGCGAGCACAGCAGACAAGGATGCCCAGGCCTGGAAAGCCCCTTCTGCCCAGCTCTTCTCTGGGACCAGCCAATACTGTGCTATTCTGAGCTGTGGGCGGGAGGGTCCCTGCCATGGCCCGAACACACAGAAAACCAGCTCCTCAAAGAACACAGGCTCCTCTTGCTCATGACCAGTCACCGTGCTGGCCCAGGGCTCCTCTGGCTCCAGATGTTCCTCAGACCCCACGGAGGACCCCCTACTCACCTGTTCAGGGCCCCAAACTGCAGATTCACAGGAGCTGCACAGACACCAGGGAAGGGCGCTTCCCTGGAGCACAGGCAGGGCTTGAGCTGTGGAAGCTTCTACAGGAGAGAAGGACAAATCAATTAATTTGTCAGGTCCTTCCTCTTGGCAGAAACGCAATCAATTCTTGCAGAGAGGAGGCCTGGTGCCCATTTCCATGCTCCTCTGTGGTCTGGGCTCTGGCTCCATGTGTGCTGGCCAGGGTGGTGTTCACAGCAGGGGTTAGGGATCCCTCTACTGGGTAGACCCGAAGCTGGAAACTTCCATGAGCCAGACACGAAGCTGGAAACTTCCATGTGCCAGACCGTGATGCAGAATCTCAACCTTGGCACTGAGACAAGCACTGAGGGCTGGAGTTGTAAGTGGTACAATTTTTATAAAAACATTTGATAAAATGTAATCACTTTTTCAAAATAGAAATAAAAATAAATCTTATTGAAATCATTTTGACTGATGCTTTGGATATTCATGAATTGTAACCTATTTGTATTCAAAGTTTTCATAGATGACTTTGCATATTTTCGTAAGAAAAATGGGAGAGAGTCTGCTTAAATTTCGAAAAAATGGGAAGCAGTGACATTTAGCCAACATCTGGGGAGCATGGACCATGTAACACTTATAAACAGGATGTAACCCATTCTTCATTTAATGAAGATTGGATTAAAACAATGGAACTGGAAATAGGAAAGAAAACTAGTCGAACTGAACCAATGGCTTGAATAGATCAAACAAGATCTCTAAAACTTCATATTCTATAGTACATGAAAATTTAATAACTCATCAAAACAGCGAGAGTGTAAGTGGGCCTTCTGGCTGCTCTGGCAGAGGCTCCAGCACATAAGGAGAGCCGTGGGACACTGAGATTCTCATTACAAAACCTGCCCTGCAGGACCCATGGGTAGAGATGCTGTGTGTGTGCTTAGTCGTGTCCAGCTCTTTGCAACTCCATGGACTATAGCCTGCCAGGCTCCTCTGTCCCTGAAATTTTCCAGGCAAGAATACTGGAGTAGTAGGTTGCCATTTCCTACTCCAGGGGATCTTCCTGATCCAGGGATCAAACCCTCATCTCCTGCATTGGCAGGTGGATTCTTTACAACTGAGCCACCAGGGAATTACCATGGTCTGAACTTAGAACCTGCCACCAGGCCACAGTTCATCGGATCAGATCTTTTCTCCCAGAAAATTTTAAACCAAGATTTACAGAACAGCAGTTAGCCAATAGCAC
Organism: Moschus berezovskii; assembly: GCF_049115385.1. Taxonomy (NCBI): domain Eukaryota; kingdom Metazoa; phylum Chordata; class Mammalia; order Artiodactyla; family Moschidae; genus Moschus; species Moschus berezovskii. The sequence goes on from NC_142472.1 coordinate 53,833,840, forward strand.
CATCTGAAAAGAACAAGAAACGGTATATAATTTCAAAGGTTGTAGCACTGTGGCTCCCACAAAATAGATTTTAAAATTTACTTGAAAAGCATTACCAGCTCACACTCCTCTGGGTAAGATGAGTCACCTAGTCTTTAAATAAATACATGTTGAGTGTCAGTGCTGAAAGGAACTGGAGGTGAAGATGGAGACCCTGGCCTCGTGGAGCTTTTACTCCAGTGGAGAAGGCTGTGTGACTCAGAGTCAGGCACAGCGACCCCTGAGAAGACATGGCTGCTGGTCACCCATGAAAGCCGTCTGGAGGGAGGACTAGGTGTTGGCGCATCACCCTGCCCCCCAGCCAACCATCGAAGGATGGTTGTAGCTCTCCCGCTGACCCTGGGGCCGGCTGCCTCTCTCCTCTCCCCCTCCCTTCTGTAAGTAGTCTCTGTGGTTTTAGGTGGGATAACACAGTGAATTTCTTTTTAGGAAGCAGCAGCATTCAAATGCATGGAAATTCAGAGAAGGGAAATGGCATGGCCGAAGCTGATGTTTAAAAAAAAAACCTTCATGATGATGAATGTGTCCTTTCCTGGGATAAATGGCTGCCTGAGGCCCCTGGGCTGTAAACTCTGGTTTCTGAGATGTTAATTGGAGCTGTTTAAAAAAAATAAAATAACAGGCTGTGAGATGAGAGTTAGCAAAAAAAATAGGAAGCTGGAGCCGCAGATGGGTGGAAGTCTCACTGATTCCTATAGAAATAGAGCTTTTAAAATTAGCTTGGTATAAAAATAGTCCAGGACGTGGGGTTGATTTACTATCTATATTTCCCACTGTTGATTCCATTTCTGTTTTGAGAAATCTATCATGTTGGCGGGTTCCTCAAAGACGCAATCTGGGCTCTGGCCTCAGTAACTATGACAACAGCTGATTGCTGGGGTTCACACATGGGCCGGCAGGCGAGACCTTGGACGTTTTCACAGCCTAGCCTTTGACTTGTCTTCCTGTTGTTGCTACTTGTCCGGGAAAAATTCTTGGCTTCTTCCTTCATTATATGTTGTCACATTCCTACGTGTGCATGCTCAGCTGTTTCAAGTCGTGTCCGACTCTGTGAAACCCCTTGGACTGTAGCCCACCAGGATTCTCTGTCCGTGGGATTCTCCAGGGAAGAATAGTGGAGTAGGTTGCCATTTCCTCCTCCAGGGGATCTTCCCGACCCAGGGATCGAACCCGCATCTCTTGCATTGCAGGCAGACTCAGGGCTCTATAAACAGTGTCTGTGGTCATTTTTACCATAAGAAAGATGGAGTCTCTCCATTCCATTCCCTTGCCTGGTGCTGCTGGGCTCCAGCTCCCAGCTGACTGGATGCCACCCCCTGGCCCCTGCAAGGCCAAGGAGGACACGCCTCCTTCCCTGTGTTCATCATGCAGCCTCCTGTGTCCCCACATCCCGCTGCAAGGAGGGGGCCGCGGTGTCTAAGAAGCAGGCATGCAGGTAGCCCCCAGACCCAAATAGGGACCCCAGTCTCAGCTCCTGTAAGGAGACTGCTGCCCCCTGCCATTAGTGCAGGTCAGCACTACCGTGGGCTGGGCTGCTAGCACCCTGCCACCTCCTCCAGGCAGCCTGCCCAGAGAACCCAGGTACTTGGGTTCTCTGACCTCATCATTTCTCCACAAGGGGCCCTAGCTCATCTACTGCACCTCTTGGGTGGGACTTCTTAAAATTTGCTTTTTGGTTATTTTTATGCTTCTGAAATGTCTGCTATCACACTGTGTGGCTTGAACTGCTCGGAGTGGGGACTTCTGAATTGTGCCAGCATCCCTGCCAGGCCTTTATGTGTGCGTCCCGCAGGACTTCCTTCAGACTTCTGTAGATGCAGAAAATGCCCTTCCAAAAGGCTTCCTACAAGGGTTTCAGAAGCCTGGGTGCCCAGAGCAGGAGGATGCGCTGTGACCTTGGGCTGGCTGTGCCTCTCTGAACACAGGTGGGTGTAGAGGCCAACCTGCCACCCCAGTCTTTAGAGTTCCGCGACTAGGGTGACCACGCAGCTTATTGTCCGGTCAGGACACTCTGCGAGCAAGACCAGGGCACTGTTCAGAGCTGGCCAGGACGGCAGACACAGGCTTGGCGCCTCACACTAGACTGGTGTCACTCCTCCAGCCTCTGCCGCCCCCACACACTCCAGCAAACAGAACTCAAATGGCAGGTGAGGTCTTAGAATTGCTCCAGAACTACGCTCGCCTCTAAAACGGACAGTGTGCTCTTCCTGAGAACCATACCGTAGGGCTGGAAGGAATCTTGAACAACATCTAATCATGTCCCTTTTCAGATGAGTAACGGGGAGGCTGAACTTATCCACAGCTACCTAGTGGCAGAGTCAAGATGAGACCTTACTTCCAGAACCTCAGGCCACATGTTTATTCCTTGGTGCTATTTTTAAGATGCCTTTCCACCCAGTGAGTCCTCCGCCACTCATTTGTCTGGTAAGTCGGTGCCCATCCATTTATTCTTTCATTCGTCAGCCTTAAAATCGCAAACTCTTGTGGGCAGTTAAGCTCAGGACAGGATGATGGACAGAAAGAGCAGGGACGGCTCTCAGGGGATTGTCACGGATGGTGACCTGTGAGCGGAATCCTAAATCAGGAGCAGGTTTTCTGTCTGCTTTGGTTATAGCTTCCAGAGTGCATTTCAGAGCCACTCTTTGAAATGATGGGGAAGGGGAGGGGGTTTAGTTCAGTTCAGTTCAGTCATTTAGTCGTGTCCGACTCTTTGCAAAACCGTGGACTGCAGCACGCCAGGCCTCCCTGTCTGTCACCAACTCCTGGAGCTTGCTCAAACTCATGTCCATTGAGTCAGTGATGCCATCCAACCATCTCATCCTCTGTCGTCCCCTTCTCCTCCTGCCCTCAATCTTGCCCAGCATCAGGGTCTTTTCAAATGAGTCAGTTTTTGCATCAGGTGGCCAAAGTATTGGAGTTTCAGCTTCAGCATCAGTCCTTCAATGAATATTCAGGACTCGTTTCCTTTAGGATGGACTGGCTGGATCTCCTTGCAGTCCAAGGGACTCTCAAGAGTCTTCTCCAACACCACAGTTCAAAAGCATCAGTTCTTTGGCACTCAGCTTTCTTTAGAGTCCTACTATCACATTCATACATGGCTACTGGAAAAACCATACCTTTGACTACACAGACCTTTGTTGGCAAAGTAATGTCTCTACTTTTTAATACGCTGTCTAGGTTGGTCATAGCTTTTCTTCCAAGGAGCAAATGTCTTTGAATTTCATGGCTGCAGTCACCATCTGCAGTGATTCTGGAGCCCTAGAAAATAAAGTCTGTCACTGCGTCCATTGTTTCCCCATCTATTTGCCATGAAATGATGGAACTGGATGCCATGATCTTCATTATTTGAATATTGAGTTTTAAGCCAGCTTTTTCATTCTCGTCTTTCACTTTCATCAAGAGGCTCTTTAGTTCTTCACTTTCTGCCATAAGGGTGGTGCCATCTGTGTATCTGAGGTTATTGATATTTTTCCTGACAATCTTGATTCCAGCTTGTGCTTCATTCAGCCCAGCGTTTCTCATGATGTACTCTGCATAAAAGTTAAATAAGCAGGGTGACAATATACAGCCTTGAAGTACTCTTTTCCCAGTTTGGAACCAGTCTGTTGTTTCATGTCTGGTTCTAACTGTTGCTTCTTGACCTGCATACAGATTTCTCAGCAGAGGGGTTAGTGGTCAGGAGTTTAAAAATCAAGGATTATTATTCCAACTTTTCAAAGATCATGTTTTAAAACTCTATGCCGGGCTTCCCTGGTGGCTCATTGGTAAAGAATCCGCCTGTCAGTGCAGAGACACAGGTTCGATCCCTGGTCCGGGAAAATCCCACATGCTGCAGGGCAACTAAGCTTGTGCCCCACAACTATTGAGCCTGTGCTCCAGAGCCCGGGAGCCACAGCCCTGAGCTCATGTGCCTACAGTCTGTGCTCCACGAGAGAAGCCACTGCAGTGAGAAGCCCGCACACTGCAACTAGGGATCGCTTCTGCTTGCCAAAAAAGCCTGTGCAGCAGTAAAGACTCGGCACAGCCAAAAACAGATAAAATTATATAAAAGACCCCAAACTGTATTCCAATTAGTTGTATGGGGGCTGGGCCCTGAGGCCTTCAGATCCACCCTTGCCTGAGGGCTTATAGAAGCCCGCAGGCAAACTCCATTCTTCTCTTTAAGACTGTGATCGATCCCTGGTTAAAGGCAGCAGTCCTTGGGAAAGGCCACATTTGGAGTAAAAGACACCCTCCATCAGGGCAGCTAGGAACTGAGCAGCACAGCTTGAAAAGCACCAGAGTCTGCCGCTCAGGTTCAGCTGCAAAACCTAAGATCCTCTCTTCCAGAGGACTGTGAGAGCAGACCCTGGGGGGCAGTGGCCCCAGCGCTCACTGAGGGGCCCACCCAAGGTCTCCCCACAACCTGGCACACATCATCTGTCCCCACAAACTCAGCCCCTGAGGATCTCCCTCCGACAAAACTCTACCAAGTTGGACCTGAAGCCGTTTCACCGCAGCTGGAGTGAGATGCCAGATCTGGGCCAGAAGAGGGTGCCACGATGTGCCCTCAGGCTTGTGCCCTCAGAGATCAACAGGGTGGTCTGGTGGCCAGCTGCCAGGACCGTTGCTGAGGACAGCGCCCCCTCACCTCTCAGGCATGTGCCCGCCCGCCCCCGCACACATACGCCGCCTGGAACCTTCCACCCCGCCATCCTGGCTGGCACCGGGCCCGCCACTAAGCTGGTGTGGTGAGAGCGGTGAGTACATGGCAGACGGGGGTTATTTTTAAACACCCTTGCTCGGAGGCAGTAGTGACCTCAAAGTAGGTTGTCTCTTTTTCCGGCATTTCAGTTGTATTGTAAAAGCATTTATTTGTAGAAATAGAGAATGCCAAGCTGCAAAAGCTCACACGTTACACAAATAGCAGATGGTGTCTGTTCCCGGGAGCAGCTGGGACACACCCTTGGGGTCAAGGAGCCCACAGGCCGCCCCATCTTGAGAACGACCATCCCCAGGAAACACGCTCCTCCTGAGACCCAGGGGCCCTGGGTGGACAGAGGTTCCTGAAGACAGGAAGGCAGCCACAGGCCCTTCCAGGCAGGGGGAGCAGGGTCTGCTGGTGGGTGGGATGGCACCTTCCATGACCCACCTGCATCACACCTGCTACCTAGGAAAGCTTGGGGCATTTCTCATCTTCCCCAGGCAGAAGTGAATGCACTTTCCTCTGTCCATCAAAAGACAGGAAAGTAATGGGAAGGGGAGGGTGGGATGAACAGGGAGAGTACATGCCCCACCACACGCAGAACAGATAGCTGGTGAGAAGCTGCTGTAGAGCACAGGGAGCCCGGCTCACCTCTGTGATGACCCAGAGGGGTGGGGTGGGCGTGGGAGGGTTCATGAGGGAGGGGACATGTGTGTACACACAGCTGATTCATCGTCGTACAGCGAAAGGAACACGACAGTGTAAAGTAACCATACTCCGATTAAAAATCAGTTAACTAATTTTTTTAAAAGACAGGAAAGAGGAAAAGGACTCAACTTCCACTCAGGGAGCCAAGAAATATGATGGACACCTGAAGGTTTACATGGTCCTCAGGAACTGGGTCTCTGAATAGTAATAATAATAATAATACAGCAGCATAATAATATACTATACTATTATTAACATATTAAATAACATGAGGATGGCAATATAGAAAATAAAAGAATGATATCTTAATAGAATATTTAATACTATTATTAGAGCTTATCATCACTTCAATGGACTGTTCTGAAAAATTGATTAGATCCTTACATACATCAACGCTATGGGATACTAGGAGTCCAAGACCCTCAGGGGCTTACAGGTTAGGAGAGAAAGATACACAAGCAGAGGATGTCACTGAAATACAGCAGAGGTGCCATGGAGGACAGCAGGACAGAGGACAGCGCTCGGCCAGCCCAGGTGGAGGCACCGACAACCCGTGGGGAAGGTTCCCCACCAGCGCTTGTTGGCAGCACCAGGTTATTGACAGGGTCAGCGGTCATGTAAACAAAGAGGTCTGGAAAACAGCCCTGTGGATGTTCTGTTCTGAGCCTGGGCGTGCCTGCTGAAGCTTCCCTGGAGGACTTGGCTTGGTTCTCCCCGAGGCGAAGACGCCCACCCCCTGGCGTGTGCCCCCCACATGGCGCACACTGCAGCCTCCTCACCTCTTCATGCCTCTCTGTCTCCCACTGGACCAGGGGCCCCAGACAACGTGCCTGTCACCCCTGTGTCCCTGGCACTGGGCAGTCACCAGTGGGTCATCGATACACGTGTCTGCAGTAAGTGAGTGAGCGATGAACAGCAGTGGAGGAGGTTCACTAAGGAAGCCTGAGTTCCCCCAGACGGGGCACAGCCAGCACCCAGATCACCGCCCACCCCCAGCACCCCCAACCCCAGCTTTCAGACCCAGTGCCAAGCAAGAGTTTTTGCTTCCAGCAGCAGTGTAAGGAGCTCAGGGAGATAAGCAATTCCTTAAGGTGATGGTTAGAGCTCTCCTCTGAAGCAGGAAACCCACATGTCTTAAAAGCTCACTGGCCTCATTCCGCACCAGGAAACCTTCAGCAGAGAGACCAAAGCCTTCCCAAGACAGACTTAAACTCAGTCTCTGCCGTTCATCCCTGGGCCACCCACAAGCTTTGTTGGTGCTTGATTTTTTTTCCCTCCAGTTTCTCTGAGGAAGGAGTGACTATATCCAGGTGATGTTTGTGAACTTTTGTGATAGAAAATTGCAGCCTCATCTCAATTCTTCAGAGCTCTGCACTGACATAAAAAGCCACACAAGGATGACCGTGCTGGTGAGACGAGACGAGGAGAACCCTGGCGTCTCAAAGGAGCGTGCAACAAGGAGCTGCTGCCACCACCACTCGCTTCTCAGCGAGTGAAGCTGGCTTCTTTCCCATCATCAGATTTCCTTCTAACCCAGACGTCCAGGGCCTGCTTTAGGGAACCACAAACATAAGGAAGTAGTACAACCTGCTATGAAAAGCCAATATTTATCCACAAAAGAGCAGTATCTCCCTTTTACTCTAGTGGAATCTTAATTGAGCCAGGAACCTGGCACAGACTGTCAGTCTCCAAAACATGAACCTGAAGGGTTCTGGAAATGAGCCTTTTCTTTCCTTACAGAGATTTATTAAATAAACTCTGATTCCAGCAATTTAATTCATTTGTCTCTTATTATTTGACGACTTCTTGAGCATTATACTATAGATACAACAAAGCCACCTGATGCAAAGAGCCAACTTATTGGAAAAGACCTTGAAGCTGGGAAAGACTGAGGGCAGGAGGAGAAGAGGGCAACAGAGGACCAGATGGTTGGATGTCATCACTGACTCAATGGACATGAGTTTGAGCAAGCTCCGGGAGATGTGATGGACAGGGAAGCCTGCTGTGCTGCAGTCCATGGGGTTGCAAAGAGTCAGACATGACTGAGAGACTGGACAACAACAAAGCCAGATCATGAATATAGAAACGTATGTGAAATGTACACGCTTCGTCTCCATAAAGAAGAGTCAATAAGCACTTTTATTATACATATCTCTATAGACGACTGCATGCTTTCCTTTCAGAGATGGAACTTGAATGATTCTCTGAGGATATTAATGATTCTCCTGTATGGATTGCAATGAGCATGTTTTTACTCCTGGAAAACTGAGAAAAGCCTTTTAACTCCCATTACTTCTTGCCATTGGGACCCTTAAGATGAAGGCAAAAAAGGACTTAAAGACCATTTCCCCCCCAACCCATTCTTCACTTTATTGCTGTGCATTTGCTATCACATAAATAAGTTATACACAAATATTTTTCCTCCGTTTTGTTAATATTTATGGCATGCTGTGATTCATGGGGTCACAAAGAGTCAGACACGACTGAGCGACTGAACTGAACTGATACCCATTATTCCTGTTTCCTGACATGATGCTTTGAGCAGCCGATGTTCAGTAATAGGGGTACTATGAAGGAAACACGATAAACAGAGCCTACCGTTCTGAGTCCTGGAGCCAGTGTTCAAATCCCAGCTCTGACCTTCCTGGTCATACACCACTCAGAGCCCCTCTCTGCTCTGTGTGAAGTGGAGGTGATGCTTTCCCTGTAGATCTGTCCTTGGGCACTGGTACACCATTGGGCATGTAGTGGGGTCAGTACATAGTGACAGTCACTGTTATCTTCATGGCTATTCCACCCTCTCTGGGCCATTCCCCTTTAACCACCTCTGTGATTTCACACTAAGCATGATGCTGGCTGTCAGGGGTTCTGTGTGAGCTTACTCACTCCTCCTCCTCACCTCCAGATTTCACGCTAATTGAGAAGTAGACGCAGATCCCAGAGGAAATTAACACACAATATTCATTTAATTGCTCTCATGGTCACACTAGAGAATGCAGTGTACACCGAGTGCTGAGGTGGGTTCTACTTCTGTCCGGCCTCTCCCTCACAGTCCAGACCCTGAGACTGACGTGCTGAGAGAGTGGGGTCAGCATTCCCTCCCCCAGCCGTGGAGTACCTGCAACTCTCCTCTGATCCCAAGAAGCAGGAAAAACTAAGACTCAGACAGCCGAGCCATGGTTACATTCAACACAAAGAAGTCTGAGCGCTGAAGAATTGATGTTTTCAAACCATGGTGCTGGAGAAGACTCTTGAGAGTCCCTTGGACAGCACGGAGATCTAAGCAGTCCACCCTAAAGGAAATCAACCCTGAATATTCATTGGAAGGGCTGAACCTGGAGCTCCAACACTTTGGCCATCTGATGTGAAGAGCTGACTCATTGGGAAAGACCCTGATGTTGGGAAAAACTGAGGGTAGGAGGAGAAGGTGGCAACAGAGCATGGAATGGTTGGATAGTATCATCAACACTATGGACATGAGTCTGAGCAAACTCAGAAGATGGTGAAGGACAGGGAAGCCTGGAGTGCTGCAGTCTATGGGGTTGCAAAGAGTTGGACAAGATTGAGCGACTGAATAACAACACCTAATCATTTAGAAACAGAGATCAAAGAATGTCATAGTTTCACCACTCTCTCCTGGGGGAGGGAGAGTAGGGAGGGGAAAGGAAGCAAGCAAACAAAAGACATTCCTTAATTCTTCCCCAGTGAGGCAAGGAGTACTGGGAACACACCCATGTTATAGTCCAAGGAGGAGAGGAAAGAATGATTGGAACAAAAACATATTTGAAGAAATTCTGGCCACTGTCTTAGTCTTTCCTGAAGGAACATGTTATCACAAAGCCCTTCTGTATGACCACCAGATCCTTTCCAGCTCCAGTGCGGACGATCACACTTCTGACACCTAGGACGTCTGTGTCTGGCTCCCCTGTAGGTGTAACTCCCAGCACCCTGGTCCAGCCTTTGCTGCCATCTCAACAGATCTAATGGGGTTCTGGGTGCCCTGAAGGCCACTGGTAACAAACTGGCTTGCTCTGGCCCCACCCACAGCCCCTGATGAGAAAGGGTGCATGGCGCCCCTGTTCCATCCTTTGTGTGCCCACTGGGGTGACTGGTTTCCTTCTGGTAATCAATGGTCCAGGCACATCTTTTCCAGGGCAGCTGGGCACACCTAAGGCTTATCATCAGTAAGCAACGGGCCCCAGGATGCAGGAAGCTTCAGTTTGAAGCACATTTTTTTTTCTTATTTTGAGTAGTTCTGTGCTTTTCCAGCAAAAGCATGTCATCTGGTTTGGGACAAAATCCAATCATCAGCCAGTCTGCTTTCTCCTTTAAGCAAGTTGTTCTCAATTCCCTCCAGATAGATAATTTATTACTGTGTCTTGCAGGGCTTTGCTCTTAATTGCCAGTTTATTCCCCCTTAAGCATCAAGGGCTCTCTGGCCCAGCTGGGTGTGGGTGCTGGATCACAGAGTCCAGAGAAAGGCCGGTACTGAGGTCAGCTTCTCCAATGATGACAACTCCATCCACAGCAGCAAAAACCCATTAAATAAGCCCATCCGTATTGCCCTTCTGTCATGTATCTTTATTGTACAAGGAAAATTCATGGAGAAGCGATCCAGAGCTCACCCATCATCAGGCTTTGGTGACTGAGCCTGTGTTTACCTTGCAGTCGAGCGCATGGACCAGATCATTCACGTTCACCTTTTCAGATGGAAGAGCAGTCAGATGAGGGATAAAGACTTATCTCCAAGTGATATAATCTGTTAAAGATGTCATTTCTATCTCATCTTTGGCAGGCCGCCCACAGCTCTGTGATCAGCTTCCATAATTCATTCGCTTATTCGATTCCTTCTAATACAAGGTCCCAAAATAGACTGTCTTTTTGTCTTGACTGTGGCATATTTTTACCAAGAGGAACCAGGGGAGCATCTCGGTGCCTTGGAGAATTATTAATGGGAGGACAGGCCTACTGACAGGCTTTGCTGGTGGCACAGACAGTAAAGAATCTGCCTGCAACGCAGGAGACCACAGTTGGAGAGATCCAGGTTTGACAAACCCTGCCCGGAGAAGAAGCAGAAAGGGACTTTTGGATTCTAAAAGAAAGAGGGATTCAAGTTTCCATTCAGTCACAGGACACCAGCTGCTGATTATTGAGGCTCAAACCCAGGGGGAGGAGCTGATAAAAAATTATTGGAAAATACCGAGTTTTACGAACTGTGGTGTTGGAGAAGACTCTAGAGAGTCCCTTGTACTGCAAGGAGATCCAACCAGTCCATTCTAAAGGAGATCAATCCTGGGTGTTCACTGGAAGGACTGATGCTAAAGCAGAAACTGCAATACTTTGGCCACCTCATGTGACGAGTTGACTCACTGGAAAAGACTCTGATGCTAGGAAAGGTTGGGGGCAGGAGGAGAAGGGGACGACAGAGAATGAGATGGCTGGATGGCATCACCGACTCTGTGGACGTGAGTTTGAGTGAACTCTGGGAGTTGGTGATAGACAGGGAGGCCTGGTGTGCTGTGATTCATGGGGTCGCAGAGAGTCGGACACGACTGAGAGACTGAACTGAACTGAACTGAACTGTACTGTTTTTCTTGAACAAGGAAATCACAGAACAAATCTATGACATTCTTTAAATTTCTAAGAAATGCAGAAAATTTGTCTCTCACCATCTCTCAGAATTCAGTTTTCCTTGATGGTTTAATACATATATCAGTCTGCTGGGCACAGTGATCACAGGATGGTTTTTCTGTCTAGGATTAAACGCCAGCCACAGGAGGCTCTGTCCTTGGTGCTTACCCAGCCCGGATTCATCCAGGCTGGTCCATGAGAAACACAGCGGGTTATGTCAAGACCCTGGGTGGGGACCATCCAGGGCCTGGGCGCTGGTCCCCGCTTGGCCTTTTGCTTTTGTGAACTTGGATGCATCACTGAGTGTCTCTAAGGCCTCATCACTCCCATCTGCAGTGGGCAGAATACTCCCTCAGGGGAGACAGGATTGAATGAGGGGACACTTGATGAAGGAAGCAAGGCACCCACAATCACAGCACACTGGGATTCCTCTGTGGTTATTACTGCTTCCATTTGGGGTGTTTGTCTCTGAAGATTCAGGGTTTTCTACATGATTCTTGAGCTCGCTTATCCTTTCACAAGTGATGATTTGACAGTATGTTTGGTGATTTAAAAATGATTTTTTCTAAAAGCAATTAAGACAGGAGGGGAAAGGAGTCAGAAAGGGAAGACCTGTGGCCCCAGATACTGGAAAATCATATTTTCTGAGTTCGTATTCTCGTTCAGAAAACTAAGACCATGGCATCCAGTCCCATCACTTCATGGCAAAGAGATGGGGAAACAATGGAAACAGTGACAGACTTTATTTGGGGGGCTTCAAAATCACTGAAGATGGTGACTGTAGCCATGAAATTGAAAGTTGCTTGATCCTTGGAAGAAAAGTTATGACCAACCTAGAAAGCATATAAAAAGCAGAGACATTACTTTGCCAACAAAGGTCTGTCTAGTCAAAGTTATGGTTTTTCCAGTAGTCCTATATGGATAAGCTGAGCACCAAAGAATTGGTGCTTTTGAATTGTGGTGTTGGAGAAGACTCTTGAGAGTCCCTTGGACTGCAAGGAGATCCAACCAGTCCATTCTAAAGGAAATGAGTCCTGAATATTCATTGGAAGGACTGATGCTAAAACTGAAACTCCAATACTTTGGCCACCTGATGCGAAGAACTGACTCATTGGAAAAGACCCTGATGCTGGGAAAGATTGAGGGCAGGAGGAGAAAGGAATGACAGAGGATGAGATGGTTGGATGGCATTACTGACTCGATGGACATGAGTTTGAACAAGTTCCAGCAGTTGGTGAAGGACAGGGAAGTCTGGCATGCTGCAGTCTATGGGGTCGCAGAGTCGGACACGACTGAGTGACTGAACTGACTGATTCTCTTTCCACCCCTTGTTGGCTGTGTGACTTTAGGCAAGATACCTAACTGTTCTGGGCTGTTTTTTAACCTATACAATCATGATTCTAATGTTACGTACTTAATAGGGTGATGGACAGGGAGGCCTAGTGTGCTGCAGTTCATGGGGTCACAAAGAGTCGGACATGACTGAGCGACTGAACTGAACTGAACTGGACTGAGATTTAAACAGAATGGTGTATATAAAGTTCTCAGCACGGTGTCTGACTTTTATAATAAGATCTCCCAATCTATGCACATCTATGGCCTTAATAAAGATTTGATGAATAGGTAAATTCATAAAGTAGTAAATAGAGACTTCCCTGGCTGCCCAGTGGTTTAAGACCCTTCACTTCCACTGCAGGGGGCACAGGTTCAATCTATGGTCGGGGAACTAAGATCCTGCATGCCCCATGGCGCGGCAAAATAAATAAATACATGAAATAGTAAATAAAAAACCAAAATGGAGGAAATTAAAGACTGAATTCCTGAGACTTCCCTGGTGGTCCAGTGGTTAGAAGTCTGTCTTTCAGTGCAGGGGACGCAGGTCTGATCCCTAGTCACGGAACTGAGATCCCACACCCCTGGGGGCTATTGAGCCCACTCAGCACAACTAGAGAGAAGTTCTGGCACCAAGAGGAAAGACCCCACATGCTGCAATGGAGAGCTGATGCAGCCAAAAGTAAATACAGATTTTTTAAAAGAGTTATTTTTTTAAAAAAAGGAATGGAGTCCTTCCAAAAGTCGTCGCTGAATCCCAATAATGCAAATTTACAGGACAAAGATGTACTGACCTGGCCTCCGACGGCCTCTCAAGCCCTGTTGGCTGCCCTCCACCCTGTCTCCCCTCCACCCTGTCTCCCCTCCCCCTGTCTCCCCTCTCCCGCCCCATCCAGCCTCACGGGACACACAGGCAGTTCTCTCCATGCGCCAAGGCTCTGTGATGTCAGCCCACAGCGCTGCTCTCCCTTTTCTCACCGACTGCATCCTAATTCTTCAAGGCTCCTTCCAGATGCCACCTCATCTGCAAATACTTCCTGAATCTTCCTGAGGCTAAGTGAATTATGCTTTAACACAGGCTAGCAGGATGGAGAAGGCAATGGCAACCCACTCCAGTGTTCTTGCCTGGAGAATCCCAGGGACGGGGGAGCCTGGTGGGCTGCCGTCTATGGGGTCGCACAGAGTCGGACACGACTGAAGCGACCTAGCAGCAGCAGCAGCAGCAGCAGGATTTTAGCGACGTCGTTACTGATGTTTGTTTCGCCAGCTTCAACATCTCCCTGTCAACTTCCGTTTCTCGGCAGTCCTATGGGCCAGCGTCCTGGCTGGCCCAGATATCACATGAGCAGCAGCGCCCCCTGCCCACCCCCGGCACCAGGAGAGGGATGCCCACTCCTCCCAGGCCATGGTTTCCTTCTGGGATCGATGCCCATGAAGCATGGAGCAGGCGGGTATGTACTTTCTTGTGGGCAGGATGAAGAGGTTGAGTTGATTGGCTGAGATTTCTCCAGCCTGCAGGCTCAGTGATCCTTACAAATGAGCAGTGGACATCGGACACAATTCCATACCGCAATTTTTAGCCTTCAAACACACCACAACAGACAATAAAAGTCCCTGCCTTCCTCCTTAACAACTCCTCCCCCCAAGAGATGCTTGACTGTCCCCCTGGGATGTCCTGGCCAGGGAACCACAGCAGTTTCCAGGTTTATAAAGGTCTCTGGGACCTCCTGGTATGGCCTTCTCTCCCAGATTCAGAGTCATCTTTGATAGGATCATGGGTCTGAAAGGAGACTGTTTGCCCTAGAAGAGAGGCTGGGAAAGACAGCAGGCAGGTGACAGCCCTTGCGCGCTGAGCTGTCTGCAGCAAGCACATTTAGTGAGCATGGTGGGTTACAAGAGTCACCCTTTGTTCAGTAAAAAGTGCATTCCATCTCCCGGCATCGTCCCCCACCTCCACACTACTCAGAAACTGTACCGGGGAAGGATCAGTTTTTAATGTCTTTTTGTAGAGAGAGAGTGCATGATTACGGTTCAGTTCTTTTTCACCCTGCAATTCTTTGTGGAATGAAATGCCATTTTATGATGCTGTGATAGTGGTTATGATTACACAGGGCACTGAGAAGGAACCTGAGCTGGAGACTGAAAGGCAATCTCGTCATTTTTAGAGGTTCCATTATTCCAGGACCAAGTGCCGTTCCATCTTTCTACTTAACATTCTATGGCCGTTCCTTCAGACTAATTATAATTCATCCGATTACCTAGTTCTAACGGTCTAATTTTATCATTGTGTAATTAAGCTTCTTCTGGCAGCATGCTATTTAGCCATAAAAGGAAAATATTTCTTTTCCCATTTTCAAAATTAGTTGAGTGAGACAAGGGAAGGGAGTCATAACCACCTAATTCTACGCCTCTTCTGAGCAACGGTTTTTCTCATTGACCTAAAGAACTAAGAGGTTAGTCCAAGAGAAAGCTTCTCGGGTATAAGATGTTTGGAGCATTTCTCCTAGAAACACGGCAGTGAATCAGCCAATATTATTCGACACTTTAATCATGCTGTTGTCGCTGTTTAATCAGTCAGCCATGTCCAGCTCTTTACGACCGCATCGACTGTAGCCCTCCAGGTTCTTTTGTCCCTGTGATTTCCCAGGCAAGAAAATTGGAGTGGGTTGCCATTTCCTTCTCCAGGAGGTCTTCCCAACCCAGGGATTGAACTTGCATCTTCTGCTTGGCAGGCGGATTCTTTGCCATTGCACGAACTGGGAAGCCCACTTTAATCATGCAGCTAAAGACTCAAAAGGAGGATGACAAGGTTTCTTTAGCAGTCTGTCCTACAACTGATAATACTGCATATTTGAGAAACCGAGGCTGCTCATGGCTTATACAGTACACAATATCCTGTGACTGAATTGTGGGTGGAAGGTATCCACAGGTGGCCATCAGGGGGCCAAAGTACTGGATCTTCAGCTTCAGCATCAGTCCTTCCAATGAATATTCAGGACTCATTTCCTTTAGGATTGACTGGTTTGATCTCCTCGCTGTCCAAGAGACTCTCAAGAGTTCAAAAGCCTCAGTTCTACAACACTCAGCCTTCTTTGTGTTCCAACTCTCACATCCATACATAACTACTGGAAAAACCATAGCTTTAACTAGACGGACTTTGTCAGCAAAGTATATCTCTGCTTTTTAATATGGTGTCTAGGTTGGTCATAGCT
This sequence comes from Moschus berezovskii, assembly GCF_049115385.1. Taxonomy (NCBI): domain Eukaryota; kingdom Metazoa; phylum Chordata; class Mammalia; order Artiodactyla; family Moschidae; genus Moschus; species Moschus berezovskii. Next base: position 53,849,446 of record NC_142472.1, read on the forward strand.
TTTCTTCCAAGCAGCAAGTTTCTTTCAATTTCATGGCTGCAGTCACCATCTGCAGTGATTTTGGAGCCCAAGGAAATAAAGTCTGTTCGCTGTTTCCACTGGGAGCCTGGGAGATGCCCAATTTCACCTTGAAAGCCAAGTCTCTTTGAAACAAACCTTTTATGGAAAGTCTTGGTTTGCAGAAATCCTTTTCTACCAGAAGGATTCTCTGGATGAAATGTGCCTTCAGTGAGAGAGGGTGGAGTTATCTAGAACTTGGCTTTTAGCAGGCAGTGGTTATCACTTTAGTGGACTTAGGCATGGACCTAGGCATTTGGCCACTGTACTCCATGATCTCCGAGTGGAAAATAAAAGCAGAGTCTGCCTGTCTTTCTCTTAAACCTTTTGCTCTGACATTCCAAGAGGTGTTTTAGAACAGCAGAAATGAGCTTCTTTTCCCAGCGTGACAAGAATGACCCACAGCTTATTTTCTTTTACACTGTCCTTATGAGCTATGCCCTGGGCACTGCCAGCCAGCTTACTCCAGGCTTTAAGTCACATCATTGCAATGAACTGCCTGGGGCCTGGGGACACAGGGCCCCTCCCACCCTTGGGTTATTCCATTAGATGAAAAGGGACTTGGGAGGAGGCTTCCTTGGCTCTGCTGCTGCTGCTGCTGCTAAATCACTTCAGTCGTGTCCGACTCTGTGTGACCCCATAGACGGAAGCCCACCAGGCTCCCCCGTCCCTGGGATTCTCCAGGCAAGAACACTGGAGTGGGTTGCCATTTCCTTCTCCAATGTGTGAAAGTGAAGTCGCTCAGTCGTGTCTGACACCTAGCGATCCCACGGACTGCAGCCTACCAAGCTCCTCCATCCATGGGATTTTCTAGGCAAGAGTACTGGAGTGGCTTGCCATTGCCTTCTCCGTCCTTGGCTCTAGGACAAGGTAAACTAAATTCTTTGCCCCCTTCACATCCTGCCAGCCTAGAGCTGACTCATTGGAAAAGACTCTGATCCTGGGAAAGATCGACGGCAGGAGAAGAAGGGGGCAACAGAGGATGAGATGGTTGGATGGCATCACTGACTCAATGGACATGAGCTTGAGCAAGCTCCAGGAGATAATGGAGGACAGGGAAGCCTGGCGTGCTGCACTCCAGGGGGTCACAAAGAGTCGGACATGACTGAGCAACCAAACAACAACAACAAGCCTAGGGAAGCCATTGAGGTGATCATCAGGGTAGCAGATCAGAGCTGGGGAAGCGCCGCTATCAAAAGGGAACATTTGGGCTGTTTTATTCTTTGCTTGTGTTTCAACATTTCCATAACCAGGAAGAAAATGTCATGGAGACCTAGCTGCTTTTTCTGGGCTTTGTGGAATGAGCCACAAGTGACCCACAGGAGCCGTTCTGTGCCAGAGCTTTGGAGATGTGGAAGCATGACAATACCATGTTTAATAACAGCTTTAGCACTAGACCTCAGGGAATTCCCGGTAGCCTTGGTTACTCTGGTTCTTATTTTCCTTGCCCTGTATGGTCTTCAGTCACTTCTGAATGCAGAGAGACTTTTAGCTGGAAAATTTGGAGCTCTTATTTCAAACCTGCCACAAAAAATATCCCCCCACCCCCACCTTATAGCCTGCGTATATGGCATAGCATCTGCAGATGGATGGGCTGTGTCTCAGCTCATGTGATGCTGCTTGCTGATTATTGTTTTCTCTCTTAATTGCTAGCAGTAATCTAACTCTAATGTGCTCACTAATAAGCACAGCTGAGAAGCACAGTTTAGAAATTTCATGGACTCCCCAGGTGGTGCTAGTGGTAAAGAACCCACCTGCCAAAACAGGAGACAAAAGAGATGTAGGTTTGATCCCTGGGTCAGGCAGATCCTTGGAGGAGGGCATGACAACCCACTCCCGTATTTCTGCCTGGGAGATCTCACGGATAGAGGAGCCTGGAGGGCTACAGTCCATGGGGTCACTAAGAGTTGGACATGACTGAAGTAACTGACCCTTTGTTTATAAAAGAGGAAACTAAGGCTCAGAGAGACACAGTGCCATTTGCTGGGATTACACAATCACAAAGTGGGACCAGAAGCCAGGCCTCCCCAGCTCCACATCTGCGAAGGTTTGCACTATGGAACCTTCATTCTTAAGGATGGATTTGCAAGTCCTGCTCTTGAACTGAGCTCTCACGAATACATAGACCAGATGTCTAGCGCAGTACTAATTATAACAGTGAAAATCTGGAAGCAATCTAGATGGCCAACACGAAGAAAATTATAAAATGAATGGTGACATACTTAATAAATATTATCTAAATATTATACAATTATAATTCTATGTTGCATCTTATAATTATATGTTATGTAAACATTACAAACCATTTTTGGAAATTATCTAATGATCTTGTAGAATACTTGCAGCATAATGTTGAATGAAAAAATATCAGGCTACAAAACTGAATACATATAATGTGGCAGTGATTTTGTTTCATATATACAGTAAAAGAGTAGAATACATCAAAGAGGAATTTTTTGAGATGGTAGGATTCTGAGCTGTGTTTGCTCCCTTTCTGAAACCTTTCCATGATTTAGGGTTTTCCACAATTTGCATGTCTTAATTAAGTGTATAATTAGAACGAATTTGTGGTTCTTTTAAGAGGAAAGATATCATCAAGCCTCAGCCACTTGAAAGAGATTTTTCTCAGACTGGGAGATGGCGATTACAGAGGATTATGAAGAAATTCCTCGAAGTGAGAGAGCTATTTGCACAATTGTTGTTGAATTATTAAATGGCAAAACCTGAGCCAAAGTGTAGAAGACAAGTCAGCACCCGGCGCTCTTACATTTCCTCCCGTCCTTCTCGCCGCAAGCAGTACCTGCTGAGGGCTCAGGAGGGCTGCCGTGAGCCTGAGCGGCTGTGTGTTGGCGGCTGCGATGAAGCAGAGAGTGGCTTCTCTCCACGTGGTGTGAGTGTGTGTGTGTGCAAGTGATGTGAACCAGGCTGCGCTGAGAGCCAGGAGACCCGCAACCCTCTACCCTTAAATTCCACTTCCCAGAAATAAAATAAATTTAAATTCAACCCACCTCATCTTTTCTGTGTATAAAATAGAAGTTATTTGTTGACACCCAGTGCTTCAGAGGATATAACCACAAGATAGGAAATAATACCATTAATTTGAAATTCAATTGGCAGTAAGATTCAAGTGCCATAGATTACTTAGCCTTTGATCCAGTAATCTTATCTCTGGGCCTTTACATGAAAGAAAAAAAAAATCAAGAAGCAGAAACGGCTATACGCCTGGAGATATTCATCCCCAGGTTATTTCAACCGGTGTAAAACTGGGAGCAACAAAGAGTTCCCAAAAAAAGGATTTGTAATAAAACTAGAGTGCATTTGGAATGATATTATTGAGAAAATCATTACAAAGAAATGCTTGTGATGTAATACTTTAAAATCAGAACATTAAACCTATATATTATTTTGTCATTATGAATATAATTATATAAGATAAATGCAGAAAAAACTGAGAACTATTTTGTTAGAATGGTGGGATTTTGGATTACTTTCTCTATTTTCCAATATTAAAAAAAAAAAAACAAACGATGACAATTGCTCCACTGGTTTCTTGGGGAGTGCCTCCTGCTGGGCTTGATGGTTTCTAACCGCCAAGCACAGCGTCTGTAATGCGCAGCCCTGGACAGGGCCTCTCTGGAGTCAAGTTGCCAGAGTTCACGTGCCTGGTTCTCCCACCTTCTGGCTGTGTGAACCTGGTGGTTTACTTGCACTGCTGTTTTCTTATTTGTAAAACAGAAGACCTTGAAAGGAAGTGAGCTTTGGAAAACGGTTTTTAAAATATTTATTTGACGGCACCAGATCTTAGTTATGGCACATGGGATCTTTCAGCTATGGCTCGTGGGAATCAAGTCCCTGAACAGGGATCAAACCCCAGGACCCTGCCTTGGGAGCATGGAGTTTTAGCCACTGGATGACCAGGGAAGTCCCTGAAAAAGCATTTTTAATGGTTCACATCTCCCAGGGTGAACTGACTGGTAAAGTTTTCACCGCAAACCTTCATGGAGAAACACTGCACTCAAAGCTGCAAGAGAGGCCAAAATCAAAGGTTCAGGCAAAGCTGCAAGTTGGGGTGAAATCCTAGTTGACATGTTAGAGAAGCTGGTCCAAGGCTTCCCCTACTCCAGGAAAAGGACTGGACCTTGCCAAAGAGCAGCAGAATGGACAAATTCTGAGAGAGGGCAAGGAGGTAGTCCTGGGGCGAGGGCCTAACACTGATTTTTTTCACCTGTATTTTCATCCATCTATCTCTGGCGGCTTCCCAGGTGGCACTAGTGGTAAAGAATCTGCCTGCCAATGCAACAGATGCAAGAGATATGGATTGGATCCCTGGGTTGGGAAGATCCCTGGAGAAGGAAATGACAGCCCACTCTCTATTCTTGCCTGGAGAATCCCATGGACAGAGGAGCTTGGTGGGCTACAGTCCATGAGGCCACAGAGTTGGACACAACTAAGCATGCATATCTATCTAAAACCTACCTATCCATCTATATCCATGTATTTTAAGCTTTTGGAAAATTTCAAACCTATCCTAAGGAGGAAAAATGATATAGCAAGGTATTCATCACCCAATTACAAGAAAATGAAAGTTTCACCTAGTATTCACCTATACCCCTTCCCTGGATGATGCTGAAATGATTTTATCCATACATCTGTAGGTACTTTGGGATGTATCTCTAAAAGATAGACTCTTTTATTTAGAACACTCACAATGTGATCATCATACCTCAAAAGTTAGCAGTAGTTCTTAAGGGTGTTGTGTGAGGACACCCCACAGGGAGGTGAGTAGGAGACATGGTGCATTTAAACATTCGGGGGGCAACCAGGAGCCCCGGCCCATTCGTGTGACATCACCCCTTTCCCCAGCACTCCAGACAGGGCAGCCTGAGAACCACCCTAGATGCCATCCACCTGGTACGAGGCTCACAGGTTGGGCACAGGACTTTCTATTCCAAGTTCTGCAAGGGGCTTCCCTGGTGGCTCAGCTGAAAAAGAATCTGCCTCCAATGCAGGAGACCTTGGTTTGATTCCTGGGTCAGGAAGAGCCCTTGGAGGAGGGCATGGCAACCCACTCCAGTATTCTTGCCTGAACAATCCCCATGGAGAGAGGAGCCGAGGGGTCACATTCCATGGGGTCGCAAAGAGTCAGACATGACTGACCAACTAAACACAGCACAGGTCCTGCAAGACCAAAGTGAGGGCTGGAACTCTGAAGGAATCTTCACATAAACCCAAAATAAACAGCCTAAGAGGATGCTAGAGGGAGATGGTTTTCAAGCAGGGTTCACAGGGCCCCGGGATCACTGAAGAGGGAGGAAGAAGAGAGAAGGATAAAAAGGCTTTGTCCCTCACAACTCAACTGCGAGCTCACTTCACTTCTACCTACTGGGCTTCTAGAACAGGATCCTGGGGGAAGCCTTTCCACGGCCAAACCAAGCTTCGGCTGGAGAGTTTCCCCTGCTGGTCAAGGAGGTGCCAAAATACATGGAGGTGGAAGCCAAGACCCCAGCTCAATGGACCTCAGACCAGCCTCTGACCCTCATGCATCACCTGCAAAGTAAGGGCAACACTGGTCTTTGCACAGATGAGATGAAATTAGGTGTGAAACAAAACCTAGCAAATATTGGGCATTTAATACATTTAAATTGACATCATCTAAATATATCTGCCAAATTACGAACTGCTATATTGAGTTTATGATATTACTTTTCAGGACATTTGGAAAAACATATTATATTTCTGCATCTTGGTGCATGTTATTAGTAATTTACATAACTTGCTGGGGTCTCTCCCAATGACTAGTTCTAAGCCTGTGGAGTAAGCTAATCTCTGGTGAGCATATTCCAGGCCAGTGAACATGGTTTCTGCACAGCCTGGGGCAGTAACATTTTTCTTTTTAATTTTTGGTTACACCTGGGGAAACATGGGAGCCTCGATCCCTGATTAGAGATTGAACCTGCGCCTTCTGCATTGGAAGGCAGAGTCTTAACCACTGGACCACCAGGGAAGTCCCAATAGCAACGTTCTTTAGCAAAGGATGGACACCTAAGGAATTGTCTCCGGATCGTGACATAGCCGGAGGAAAGGGAAACGAGTGGCAAGCATCCTGAATCCTGGCAACATTGGTGGCCCCAAGGATGCTATTCTTCTCCAATATGCATCTACTTTTATTGTTTTATCTTGAGGAGATGAGACTCGGAAATATTTTGAAGTGTGATTCATAATGACTCCATCTACAGAAAATCAGGGCTCAGAGCTTTAGTCTTCCAGGGACAATGTTCTGGGACATTATTTGCTGTGATTCACCTCTGCACATCAAAGGGGAAAAGATGGGCCCCTTTTATGTGGGGGTGGGGTGGGGGGGCAATGAACAGGAAGAGAAGGAATGAGGTTGCCGTGAGGACAGCACCTCGAAGTCCTGGAAGGAGAATGTGGCCTCTGCTGAACCACAGCTGATAACCTTAAAACACAAGCAGGAATCTTTGATATTTCCAAGTTTCTCTTCCCTTCTAGTTCCCTGCCGCCCTGCAGAGGGATGGGATTTTCTGGATGCTTCCTGCTCTGCAAGAAGGCCATTCTCTGCTCCCTTTGGATAATGGGCTGTGACTTTTCCTGATGAAATAGCCACTGTTTCCCCAGATGACCAGAACAAAATCTGGGTCTTGGCACAAAAATTGACGCTCCCCACCCCCTCACCCACCGTGACAAAAACAGGAATGAAGTGTTTGCCTGGCACTTGTCAGCCCAGAATTCTGACTGAGTGGATTTCTCTAATCCTTTGTTGTCATGGAGATAGGCAGGGGCGGGCGCAGCTGAAGCCTCGGAGATGGGCAGTTGGTTTGAACTGATGGTTTCTTCCCTTCCCCTGACATTGAAATGCAGGCTGGGGAGAGCTCCCCACCACACACACCACACTCCCAGGCCCGCTTGGCCATGCTGCTGCCAGACCACCGCCAGGCTGAACAGACCCATCCCACACGGTCCTAAATCCTTCCTCCTCTTTCTCCCAGCACTGATCCTCATTTCCTCAAACACAGTCCACTGCAATTGGCTGATTTAATAAAGGTTTTTGAGGTGGGGTCCCAGTCCCCTGAGAGCTGTCTATCCCTGACATCAGCTCCCTGGTTCTGTTTAACCTTTTCTCAAACAAGGGACAAAAAGAGAATTCCACGTCCCACACAGAATGTTCTCTTTGGAGAACTAAAATAGTGAAGAAATTCATTCCTGGGGAAAAATATTTGCAAATGATGAAACAAGCAAGGGCTTAATCTCCAAACTATACAAACAGCTCATACAACTCGACACCACCAAAAAAAAAAGAAACCAGCCAATTGAAAAATGGGCAGAAGACCTTACAGATGTCCAGTAGGCATTGGAAAAAAATGCTCAACATCACTAATTATCAGAGAAATGCAACTCAAAACTATAATGAGGTACCACTCCACATCAGTCAGAATGGCCATCGTTAAAAAGTCTATACCATGAGGAGGAGACATGGCATAAAAAAGAGAAAAAATTGTCTACAAAAAACAAATGCTGAAGAGGGTGTGGAGGAAAGGGAGCCCTCTGCACTTTTGGTGGGCTGGGACACTGCTACAGCCACTATGGAGAGCATCATGGAGGTGCCTCAGAAAACTAAAATTAGAATTACCATATGATCTAGCAGTCCCACTCCTGGGAATACACCTGGATGAAGCTCAAATTCAAAAAGATATATGCATCCCTATGTTCACAGCAGCACTGTTCACAATGGCCATGGCGTGGAAACAACGTCTATTGACAGATGAATGGATGAGGAAGATGTGGCACATATATACAACGGAATACTACTCGGCCATGAAAAAGAACAAAACAATGCTATTTGCAGCAACATGGATGCAAATTGAGGTTATCACACTAAGTGAAGGAAGTCAGAAAGAGAAAGACAAATACCATATGATAGCACTCACATGTGAAATCCAAAATATAGAGCAAATGAACTTGTCTGCAAAACAGAAACAAACTCACAGACATAGAAAACAGACTTGTGGTTGCCAAGGGGAAGAGTCGGATGGAAGGGAGGGGCTGCGAGTTTAGGATTAGTAGATTCAAACCATTACATTTAAAAAGGGTAAACAATGAGGTCCTACTGTGTAGCACACTCATTATCCTGATATTAACCATACGGAAAAGAATATTTAAGAAGAAAGTATATATGTGTATAACTGAATCACTTTGCTGCAAGGAAGAGATTGGTACAACCTTGTAAATCAACTATACTTCAATTTAAAAATTCACTAAACTATACATTTAAAGTGAAAAAAAAAAAGGAAACCCATTCCTGGGACAAGTGGTGGTAGGAGGATTCTGTCTTGGGGAAAGAGGACAGATTTATCCCTTCTCGGAGATTATCTCCCAAGGGAGATCCTGTTACAGCTCTACAGGAGGGCAGTGGTGAACAACAGCCATCCTCGGGTGCTCACGTTAGGTTGGATGGAACTGAAGACAGTGAGAAGCATTCCCTGAGTCTAAAGGAAGGTATGGAATAGTTCCTGGTGCTCTGCAGTAGGTCCTTGCTGTTTATCTATTATATATGTAGTAGTGTATCTGTTAATCCCAAACTCCTAATTTATCCTTCACCCCATTCTTTCCTCCTTGGTAACCACACATTTCTTTCTATGTCTCTGAGCCTGTTTTTGTTATGTAGACAAGTCCATTTGTATCATTTTTTAGATTGTATATACTAGGTCTGTCATAGAGGTCTATCACAGATATTCGTCTGTCTCTGTAAATTTAAGCTGACATTTGTACTCTGATGTTCCTGAGTTCTTCCTTCCAGCTCAGATCACTGTCTGGTCCTACACCCTACTCTGCACCTTCTTCTGAATGTCCACACACACCCCACTCATCTGTAGACACTGGATTGGATTTTGGGGAATGAAAGTGTGCTTGCTTCTCAGTCGTGTCCAACTCTTTGCCACCCCATGGACTGTAGCCCACCAGGCTCTTCTGTCCATGGGATTCTCCAGGCAAGAATCCTGGAGTGGGTTGCCATTTCCTTTCCTAAGGGACCTTCCCGACCTAGGTATTGAACCCACATCTCCTTCATTACAAGCGGATTCTTTACTGTCTGAGCCACCAGGGAAGCCTGTCTCTGAATTATGGGGTCCTTAGAGACTGAGATCCTAATTTTTGTGATCTTTGTTAGCTACACTCATTTGATATGCTTTGCCTTTAGTTAATGGATCCCGTTTTAAGTCCACCTTTTTATACAGCCAAGAAACAAGAAGCCTGGATCCAGCAACAGAACACGCCTTCTGGGATACTAACCTCACATTATAGGCTGTGATAAACCAGTTGGCTGCATTTCTACTGGGCTTCCCAGGTGACGCTAGTGGTAAAGAACTTGCCTGCCAATGCAGGAGACAGAAGAGACACGAGTTCAATCTGTGGCTCCGGAAGATTCCCTGGAGGAGGGCATGGCAACCTACTCCAGTATTCTTGCCTGGAGAATCCCATGGACAGACTGACAAAGCAGCAATCTGGCCCAGACTTAGCAAAGCTCTGCGAATTGACAAAAAGAAAACAAGATTAAACCCTGTGGTGTGTGAGCCCAAAGAGGAGGGATTCTACAGAAATCTGTGCAGACATGAATCCTAATACATCGGACACAGAAAAGTTATCTCTCCTGGAGATTATCCAAGGATCCTCTGGGGATTTCAGCTGCCAGGGTCTCTGTCCAGCCACCAAAGATGCCAGCAGGGGATGCTTTGTCTGGTTTGTAATTCTAAACACAGTGGCCATGTGCTCCCCAACTTGGTGAAGAGGAATGAGTTTCCACAGTAAGAAAAAATGATGTGAAAAACTAATTTTTCAGTTGAGTGCGGATAAAAAGATGAAGGTGATTTTTTTAATTAGGGAAGAATTTGGAATTCTCTTACTCGAATGTTAATTTCAGTATGAAAAATAACTCTGAAACAGAAAGACACTATTTTAGGCAGTGTGTTTTTTTCTCACTGACTTTTTTAAAAATTTCAAGCCTACAGAAAAATGAATAGAACTGTTTGATGAATAACTGGATCACCTTCACCAAATTTCACCAATTTTAAACATTTTATGGTTGTCTGAGTTTTTAATTTGTGTTTCTTTTCCTTTCATTTTTTAATTACCTAAAACTTTATTTTTATTTTATGCATTTATTTTTTATTGAAGCATAGTTGATTTACAATATTATGTTTCAGGTATATAGCAAAGTGGTTTAGGGTGTGTATGTGTGTGTGTGTGTGTTTACTATATGTATATACTCTTTTTTTCTATTCTTTTCCATTATAGTTCACTAAAAGATATTGAATACAGGTCCCTGCGCTATGCAGCAAATCCTTGTTGTTTAATCTGTATGTTTCTTGACAGTACTGACAATTTTGGGGTCCATTTATGGAGAACGAACCCACAGGGTCAGGTCCAGAGACACATGGCTGGTGATGATGGTAATTTATTCCCTAAGTCATGCCCAACTCTTTGTAACCCCATGGACTGTAGCCCACGAGGCTCCTCTGTCCATGGGACTTCCCAGGCAAGAATACTGGGGTGAGTTGCCATTTCCTTCTCCAGGGGATCTTCCTGACCCAGGAATTGAACCTTTGTCTCCTGCATTGGCAGGTGGATTCTTTACTGACTGAGCCACCAGGGAAGCCCATGGGTGGTGGGAACACACAAAATTCCTGTCCTTGTGAGGCTTAGTCCAATCTAATAGGGAAGACAGACAGGCAGAAAATAAATATAATATCAATGCCATATAATTTGAGGTAGAAAAAGGACTTCACAAATTCAGTTTGGGATGTCTGTAAGCCAACTGACCAAGCTATGAAATTTGATCACATTATTCGAGAAATCCATGAAGTCACCTTTAGGGTCGGAGACTCACCTTTGGAAAGCACAAATCCCCGTGCTGTACCCCGCCACGCCCCCAGCCCGGCCCACGAGCCCTGGAAGACTCCTTTAAGAAATCTGCCTGCAAAGGCCAGGCCAGGGCCCAGGCTGGTGGCTGGAGGGGGACTTGGCTCCACTAGTTTAAGGCTGGGCTGGGTCAGGTCTGCGGAAATGCAACGGTGGGGGAGCTCTGGAGGAAAGAGGGGGAGAGTCTCCAGCAAGGACCCCAGGTCCCTGAGAAAGTGCAAGGACTGGGAACCAGGGCCAGGGAGGGAATCAATCTTCTTTTATTAATTTTTGTAACTGAATGGAAGGTTCTTTAAATTCTATAGCGCTTTACAGGTCTCATACCCATGACTTTATATAACCCCATAAGAACCCTTTCTCCCCACCCCGACCCCTTTATGCCCCCTCCCCCTTCCCTCTCCCCACTGGCAACCACTAGTTTGTTCTCTGAATCTGTAAGTCTGTTCTTTTTTTTGGTTATATTCACTAGTTCACTGTATTTTTTAGATTCCACATGTAAGTGATATCATACAGTATCTGTCTTTCTCTGTCTGACTTATTTCACTTTGCATAATACCCTCCAAGTCCATCCATGCTGCTGCCAATGACAAGCCTCCATTCTTTTTTAATGGCGGAATAAAGGGGCTTCCCAGCTGGCACTGGTGGTAAAGAACCCACCAGCCAATGCAGGAGACATAAGAGACACAGGTTCCATCCCTGGGTCAGGAAGATCCCCTGGAACATGGCAACCCACTCCAGTATTCTTGCCTGGGAAATCCCATGGACAGAAGAGCCATAAGGTCGCAAAGAGTCGGACACAACCAAAGTGACTCAGCGCCCATGCAGGCAGAGGGGACTCAGCTTTCCCAGAAGAATATCCACATCCCCTGCTGGAAGGAGGAGAGAGGGACAGGCCAGGAGTGGCCGGCAGCTCCCAGGAGCTCTGCATCCCCTGTGAACCAGGAGGTGAGGACAGCGGGGAGGGGGAGGGGCAGAGGAAGGAGAGAGGGACACATCTGAGAGTGAGCTGGCCCTGCAGGGGCTCAGAAAGTCTTTCCTGACTGGATCTGCACGCATCATTTGGGAAACTCCCACCTGCATTTTAACCGAAGGAAGTTAAAAGTAAAAGCCCTGGGCCCACCTCCCTCAGAAGCTGCAAAGACAGGAGCTCTTGTTCTTGTTAGAAATATGAACGGTGGCTGCGCAGCCCTGGCCTGCACTTTGCTTGCCTGTCAGGCTCTGTCCCTGGCGGAGAGGGGACATGGAAGGCTAAGGGGCTGAGCTTGAGGACAGCAGGCCAGCCCTGGTCCCGGACGTGGGGCGGGGAGTGGACACGAGCCCCCAGTGAGGCCAGAGACCGGCGTCTGTTTTCAAATAGAACAGTAGGGTCCCTGGAGCCTTCTGCTCGGCAGCAATGAAAACTGTAGCTTATTAGAAAGGGAAAGCCCTGAATGAACACACAGTACAGCCTGTGTAAATGCTTAATTAGAGGGAGCTTTTAAAAAATCTTTTGTGGCTGGTTGATTCAAAGGTGTGAGAAAGGCTATATTTATCACCCCCTCCAGTCCCGGGGTGCTCATTAACAAGAAAATGAAAGGTTCTAAATTTTAACAACCTCTCCTTCTGCAAAGCTCTGAGGATTGATCACTAAAGACATTTCCATTTAATTTATAGCGACGTCTTTCCTTTGACCCATGCGGAGGGTGCTGAGGAGAAGGTAGCTGGGCTGATGGCTGATGGTTTTTATGGATGAGGAAGAGAGAGAAGGCAGCTGGGCTCTTTTCTGGGACCTTCAGTTGGCAGACATTCGATTTCTCCAGCGCATTCATGTGATGCCCATCTAGAGTAGGAATCCTTTCCCACCGCACTCCTCACCCCTGGTCCACTGGAAATGACCTACGCCACACAAGGGTCAGATAGTAAGAGAAGGACCTTCCTGTCCCCAGAGCCGATTTAGCTCTTAACTAACTGTGCCACCTGGAGTCCCAGAGTCGGAAAGGTGGTCTTAAGAAAAAAACAGTACGTGTGTGAGCTTTGGGTTCAGATGGACAGGAAATTCTCTCCTTCAGTAAAGATGAATGAGGTGTCTGCTATGCCCCAGGCTGGGTTGGTCAGTATTTCAAAGAAGAATAAGACAAGTTCTCACCTTCAGGCGCTCAGAGAGTCACAAATATACATGGCGTTCCCTTCGTGGAGCCAGCATTGTGCTATGGAGGATGCAGAAGAAGAGTGAGAGTCCCTGCCTCCAAGGAGCTTTGCTGGGAAGAGAAGATAGGATGTCCAGGAACAAGCTGACACCCAATATACGTCTTAGTTAGGTATTAGAGTGTGTGTTACAGAGTGCTCCCAGGGCAACACATGAGGAGGCGGCTTTGGGAAACCAGTCATGACCAGATGATGTATCTGGAAGGGCCATGGAGGGCCCCCACTAACGCCTCTCTCCCTCTGGGGTCACTCCACATGACATCATGTTAAAATAACCAGGCCATGTAGCCTGACTTCTCATGACTGGTTGACCGTGACTAAGGAGCTAGGCTTTGTTGTTTGATCTATCATCCACAATAAGGAAGTGGGGTGTGAGAAGCCTTTTTAATCCCATGGTCATCTGGCCCACAAGGAAGTGTAGGTTCATCCTCTAAGGTTATCTGGAAGACAGAAGTTCATTTGACTTGATGATGATGCCATATGTAAAGGCAAGGAAGTCTCCCAGGATATAAGGCAGGAAGATAAAACACAGGATAAAAATGAGAGAGAAGTTAGAAGAGGATGAATTCCAGACACCCAGCATCCGCCTGATGGACATTTCCACTAAAGGAAATGGAGATGAAGAAAGAAGTAAGTAACTGAGAGAAGAAAACTCCCTGATCTGAAGGAAGATAGCAGTTTTTACACTGAAAGGATGCTGAGAACCAGGCAATTTTAATGAAACAATACACCAACCACACCTCTAACCACATCGTGGTAAAACATAAGACTCCAACCATAGACAGGGGGTTTAAAAACTACCAGAGGGAGGAAAGCTAGTGGCTTACATAAAAACAGGAATAAAACTGTCCACAGTCACCTTGTCAATGACAACAAAGTAATTCCTTTAAAGTTTGGAAAGTTATTTTGAACCTGAAATTGTATCTCCAGCCAAATTATCAACCAAAGGATATCTGAGTGGCCCGTAAACACTTGAATATGTATTCAACATCATTACTTGTCAGAGAAATGCAAACTAAACCCACACTGAGATACCCACTAGGATGACTAAATTAAAAGGTTGACCATTACAAGATTGCCAAAGAGGGTTGACTGCAGCTGTCATCTTTTGCTGGTAAGAGGGCGAATGGCTCAATCACTTTAGAAAACTGTTTGATTATATCTACTATATATCCAAGAGATGTTCACAAAAAGACATGTACAAGATGTTCATAGCAACTTACGTAATACCCAAAACATGGAAACAATCCAAATGTCTACCAATAAGACAGTGGAGAAACACCTTGAAGTGGTGCTGGTGGTTTAGTCGCTAAGTCGTATCTGACTCTGCAACCTCAAGGATTATAGCCAGCCAGGCTCTTCTGTCCATAGGATTTCCCAGGCAAGAATACTGGAGTGGGTTGTCATTTCCTTCTCCAGGGGATCTTCCTGATCAAGGGATCAAACTCGTGTCTCCTGCATTGCAGGCAGACTCTTTACCACTAAGCCACCAGGGAAGCCCCAAGAAGAAATTCCTTACTACACAGCAATTTTAAAAGCACAAACTGCTGATCCACACAATGATGTGGAATCTTACAGTTAATAAGAAGCAAATATGCAGTAGAAAGTGAGTGATTCAATGTATATGAAGCTCCAGAACAGGTAAACAAATCTGTGCTGTAGAGACCACAATAGTTGCCTGAGTTGTTCTGTGTTGGAGCTACTGCCCCAGAAAGGACACAAGGGAAGTCTCTGGGTAATGGAATTGATGTTCTTTATCTTAAGATGGGTAGTGGTAAAATGTTGAGAACAAACTTATGGTTACCAAGTGGGGAAGGGGGAGATGGGATAAATTGTGAGATTGGGACTGACATATATACACAACTATGTATAACTAATGAGGACCTACTGTATATCACAGGAAACTCTACTCAATGGTGACCTAATAGGAAGGAAACCCAAAAAGAGGGGATATATGTACACATATAGCTGATTCACTTTGCTGTACATCAGAAACTATCAACATTGTAAAGCAACTATACACCAATAAAATTTAATTTTTAAAAAATGGGTGTGATTGCATACAAAAATTCATCCTGCTGTACACTGAAGATTTGTTTCCTTTACAAACACAAATTCAGTCAGTTCAGTTCAGTTCAGTCGCTCAGTCGTGTCCGACTCTCCGCGACCCCATGAATCACAGCACGCCAGGCCTCCCTGTCCCTCACCAACTTCCGGAGTACACTCAAACTCATGTCCACAGAGTCGGTGATGCCATCCAGCCATCTCATTCTCCGTCGTCCCCTTCTCCTCCCACCCCCAACCTTTCCCAGCATCAGAGTCTTTTCCAGTGAGTCAACTCGTCGCATGAGGTGGCCAAAGTATTGCAGTTTCAGCTTTAGCATCAGTCCCTCCAATGAACATCCAGGATTGATCTCCTTTAGAATGGACTGGTTGGATCTCCTTGCAGTATAAGGGACTCTCAAGAGTCTTCTCCAACACCACAGTTCAAAAGCATCGATTCTTCGGCGATCAGTTTTCTTCACAGTCCAACTCTCACATCCATACATGACCACGGGAAAAACCATTGCCTTGACTAGACGGACCTTGGTCGGCAAAGTAATGTCTCTGCTTTTTAATATACTATCAAGGTTGGTCATAACTTTCCTTCCAAGGAGCAAGCGTCTTTTAATTTCATGGCTGCAATCAGCATCTGCAGTGATTTTGGAGCCCAAAAAAACAAAGTCTGACACTGTTTCCACTGTTTTTCCATCTATTTCCCATGAAGTGATGGGACCAGATGCCATGATCTTTGTTTTCTGAATGTTGAGCTTCAAGCCAACCTTTTCACTCTCCTCTTTCATTTTCATCAAGAGGCTTTTGAGTTCCTCTTCACTTTCTGCCATAAGGGTAGTGTCATCTGCATATCTGAGGTTATTGATATTTCTCCCAGCAATCTTGATTCCAGCTTGTGCTTCTTCCAGCCCAGCGTTCCTCATGATGTACTCTGCATATAAGTTAAATAAGCAAGGTGACAATATACAACCTTGACGCACTCCTTTTCCTATTTGGAACCAGTCTGTTGTTCCATGACCGGTTCTAACTGTTGCTTCCTGACCTGCATACAGGTTTCTCAAGAGGCAGGTCAGGTGGTCTGGGATTCCCATCTCTTTCAGAATGTTCCACAGTTTATTGTGATCCACACAGTCAAAGGCTTTGGCATAGTCAATGAAGCAGAAATAGATGTTTTTCTGAAACTCTCTTGCTTTCTCCATGATCCAGGCGGCCGAGAGGAGCTACCCCACGTCCAACAGGCGGTGGCTGCGCGGGTGCAGGAGGGCCGAGAGAAGCTACTCCGCGTTCAAGGTCAGGAGCGGGGGCCTTGAGGAGATACCCCTCGTCCAAGGTAAGGTACAGCAGCTGCACTTTGCTGGAGCGGCTGTGAAGAGATTTTCCACGACCAAGGTAAGAGAAACCGAAATAAGAAGGTAGGTATTGCTAGGGGGCACCAGAGGGCAGACAAACTGAAATCATAATCACAGGAAACTAGCTGATCTAATCACATGGACCACAGCCGAATGTGGTCCCCTGGAGAAGGGAATGGCAAACCACTTCAGTATACTTGCCTTGAGAACCCCGTGAACAGTAACAAACACAAATTATAGCTCCACAATAACTAAGAAAAAAAAAGCAAAAAGTTGTCAAATAAATGGAAGAAAGACATTTGAGGGACTGCAAAAACTCAGAAAAAAAATTGTGCATCATCACCAACTTTATAGAAACAGAATTATTCCTGAATCCACACCAGCAAAATATTGAAAAGAAAGCAATGAAGGAGAATGTGGTGGGAAAAATAAGCAGTAGTCATTGAGTAAGTTATGGATCAAAGATTAAAACCATTTTAACTTTATGCCTGGATGATTCTCGTTTGACAGCCAAGATTCTGAAGACAAAAAATATATTTATTTTTCCAGAGATTCAATAACACTCTTGTCTGTGAAACTTTATAATTTTTATAATTATATTAGAATTTTTATATATGTCATTTAAAATAATTTCTTCAATGATAATATTATCGATCAATTTATGCAATTTCAATGTTGAAAATCAACTTCAAGAATAAGTACAGAAGAATCTGTACTTAGTTTAGTCACAAAATCAAAAGTGTTCAAGCCAAGGCAATGTCAAATTAATATAATTAACTGAAACTAGGGGTTGGGGAGTGTGGTGGTGGTGGTTTAGTCACTAAGTTATGCCCAACTATTTGGGACCCCAAGGACTGTAGCCCACCGGGCTCCTCTGTCCTTGGGATTCTCCAGGCAAGAATACCGGAATGGGTTGCCATTTCCTTCTCCAGGAGATCTTCCCCACCCAAGGATTAAACCCACATCTCCTGCATTGGCAGGCAAATTCTTTACCACTGAGTCACTTGGGAAGCCATCTTTTGACTGGGAGTCCAGAGACATAATCCAACGTGGGTGAATCAAAAATTGGGGTTTAGGTATATTATTTAACGTCATAGAGGTAACTAGCTAACAGAAGAAAGAAAAGTAATACTACAAAGAAAATTGGGGAAGGGAAGCCGGAGGGGGAGATGGTGAGATATTATCCATTGATACTACTTCTCCATCTATGGACCATCTGCTCTGACAAATAAGACACAGAATTATAAGTCATCACTGTAAGAGCTTTAAAAAATAAAAGTGTTAGCTTCTTAAGAAGGAGTCCAGAGATGGAATTTCAAGGTCAGAGATATTGACATTTTATTTGCTTATGCCCTCCTGTATGTTAATTTTTTAAAGTCTGCTCATGAATTATTTCAGAAAGGAGGAAAGGGGGAGTCACGGAGCTGGAAGATGGACCACACCTTTTCTGTCTGAGGAGCCCTGAGACGAAGAGTTAAGGCTACAGAAGTAGGTCAGCTGAGCTGGAAACCAGGGTCCCTTAGAAATGCATTTAAACAGCTCTTGTGGTACAAAGACAGAAACATATTCTCCTGCCTGTCTTGATCCACCATGTGGGGAGAAGAGAGTTGGCTCAGCAGACTTGAGACCTTGAGACCTGAGGTCTCGGAAGAGCTGGGGTCCTCGGGTTGGGGGTGGGGGGTGATGAGCGGGCTTCCCCAGGAGCACGGTTTTCTGTGGAGAAGGTAACCATCTCCAGTCCTCTTCCGCTCAGATGATACTTTGGTAAATTAGACACCATCTCAGAAAATAAAGTCCCTTAAGCCCATCACCCACCCACCAAGACTTACAGAGCCCCCTGGGCTGGGAGGAATTGGCGAGGAGACCAGTGATGCCCACCTGGACCCTACAGCAAGGGGACGGCAGGGCGTGAGGACAGGGAGGCTGGGGGCTTGTAACCAGTATGGGTTAGCATGAGGGACACGGGAGAGCCCACCCACAGGACCCGTTTCCAAGCCCAGCTCAGCCTCTTCCTAGTGAGCTGACCTCAGTTTTCAGTCTGTAAAATGGGGACAGTAGCCATAACGTGCTGAGAACAAGGCTCTGGGGCCACAGGAAGTGCTTCCAGGAATCAAGGGACACACAAGCGGAGCTCTTGCCGGACCCCTCCATCCCCCAGGGAGCCAAGACCAGCCCCTTGTTTCTCTGGGTGTCACCGCCTCTCGGAGGATCCAGGTAGGAGGCACACAGCCTGCTTCACCTTTAACACAGAACATCAGGGACTTCCCTGGTGGTCCAGGGATTAAGAACCCACCTGCCAATGCAGGGGACACAGGTTTGGTCCCTGGTTGGGGAACTAAGATCCCACAAGCCTCAGGGAAACTAAGCCTGAGCCACAGCTATTGAGCTCACGCCACACCTACAGTCTGTGTGATGAAAGGTCCCGCATGACCCAACTGAAACCGAGGCATCCTAATAAACAAATAAATATTTTTTAAAAAATACATCAGCTTGGTCTCCCACTCACTTCACTCCTTTCCCCGCAGCACTCAGGGTGTCGGCCAGCGAGGGGGGCCAACTCAGTGGCTGATGCAGATGACGTGAAGGGCTTTCCAGTCTGACTCCAGTCTGGGCGACTTTTGCAGCTCCGTGGCAGGAAGCCAGGTGGAGAGAGAGGGAAGGAGGCCCTGGCTGCAAAGTGGAGCTTGGCTGTGTGGGCCGGGGGACAGTGCAGCAGAAGGGGCAGGTCCAAGCAAAGAGCCAAATGATCCAGCTTTACTGGTGGCAGAGGGTCTGCGAAGCTGCACTGGGGCGATGCCGGGTCTCCCAGAGGCATCAGAGCCCAGGGGCCGAGCAGTCATGAGACAGTGCATCCAGCGGATGGGGACGAGCACGGAGGCAGAGCCGCCTGCATAAACGCGGGTGGACTGAGGGTCATCAGGAACGGGTTAAATGTTACTGAGTTTCAGCTTTGGTGGCTCCTCAGAGTCTTAGAAACGTGGGTCTCACCCGCAGAAATTCAGACGCGGTGGGTTTGGGTTGTGACCTGGATTTTCTAGAGCTCCCCGGATGCTGGCAGAGAAGGCAAAGGGAAATAAGCCTGTCCTAGTTGGGGCCGGGGTGGGAGAGGAAGGACAGATAGAGGAGTGTTAGCTGTGTAAGGAAGGAGCACCTGCCCAGATGTGACAATCGTGCACTTCCACACAGGAGTCAGGTTTTGTAAAGTCGATTAAAAGGCCCCTCAGACACTTTCAGGAGGTTTGCATTCCTCTGTCATTCTCTTTCTCTCTCTCTCTCTCTCAGCGAATGACAGACAGCTGAGTCCCCAGGGTGTAGAACTCTTAGGCTCAGACTCCATTCAGCCCAGCACCTACAGCTCTCAAAATCAGGTACAAAATAAGCTTGTTTGAAATGCAAATTCCCCACCCCAGTGCCTGCTTCCCCATGGCTCTCGGTGGGTCAAGAATCCACCTGAAATGCAGGAGAGGCAAGAGACCTAGTTCGATCCCTGACTTGGGAAGATCCCCTGGAGGAGGAAATGGCAAGCCACTCCAGTATTCTTGCCTGGAGAATCCCATGGACAGAGGACCCTGGAGGGTACAGATCATGGGGTCAGAGTCACTGAGCAACCTAAGAATGCAGGCCACCTCCCTGCCTAGAGGTCTGAGGATGGTCTGAGGCGGCCCCCGTCCCAAGCAGCATCAGAAATGCCCAGCCCCTTCTAGAGCCTTCTCTACCTGAGACAGGGCAGCCAATGCTGCTAACCTGGCCTGGGGCCCTGGGTGTCTGAGGGGAAGGGCCTGAAGGCAGAAGGCTGCCCAGCAGATGTGGGACACTCCACAAACTCCCTCATCTGGTTTCCCAGGCTGGGGGTGTGCTCGCACTCCAGCCTGCACAATGGAAAAGCAGGTCGACGCTCAGGTAAACGAAGGGCCAGATCTGCTCTGGGCAGGGAGACCTGAATCCTCCCCAGGGGGGCGTCACCCCCACGCCCTGTATTTTCCTACACTTACAGATGAGTGTTTTTTTTCACTGCTTCACTGGGGAATCACTTAACCTTAAGCATCAGGAGTGAGCCCACGGCCTGTGTGGTCCTGAGCCTAAGTCTGTTGGGCTGCAGGGCGGGAAAAGAGAACAGGAACGGGACTGAGAAGAGGGCACCTGGGTGGCCAGCCCCCAACCCCAGTGAGAGTCTGGGGAACGGCTCCCTGAGGCCCCTCCCTTTCCCTCACTGAAAGGACTCATGATGCCTGTCTCTGCTCCATCCATGGTTGAGAGGACGCTGACCTCCAACCAGCCACCACAGCTCCAAAGAACAGGAATCAGATAATGAGTTGTATGGTGCAAAAGACCCCTGCTGATCCAAAAACTCTTGTTGAAAGATCAATAAACAGCAAAGTCCTACTGCTCAGCAAGGGAACTATATTCAATCCCCTGGGATAAACCATGACAGGAAAGAATATGAAAATGGTTGAATATATGTGTATAACAGACTGAAAACCACAATCACACAAAACTAACCAATCTGATCACATGGACCACAGCCTTGTCTAACTCAGTGAAACCATGAGCCATGCTGTGTAGGGCCTCCCAAGATAGACGGGTCATGGTGGAGAGTTCTGACAGAATGTGGTCCATTGGAGAAGGGAAGGGCAAACCATTTCAGTATTCTTGACTTGAAAACCCCATGAACAGTATGAAAAGGCAAAAAGACATGACACTGAAACATAAACTCCCCAGGTCAGTAGGAGCCCAATATGCTACTGGAGATCAATGGAGAAATAACTCCAGAAAAGACTGAAGAGATGGAGCCAAAGCAAAACAACACCCAACTGTGGGTGTGACGGATGATGGAAGTAAAGTCCTCTGTTTTAAAGAGAAATATTGCCTAGGAACCTGGAATGTTAGGTCCATGAATCAAGGCAAATTGGAAGTGGTCAAACAGGAGATGGCAAGAGTGAACGCCAACATTTTAGGAATCAGAGAACTAAAATGGACTGGAATGGGTGAATTTAACTCAGATGACCATATATCTACTACTGTGGGCAAGAATCCCTTAGAAGAAATGGAGTATCCATCCTAGTCAACAAAAGAGTCCAAAATGCAGTACTTGGATGCAATCTCAAAACGACAGAATGATCTCTGTTCATTTCCAAGGTAAGCCATTCAATATCACAGTAATGCAAGTCTATGCCCCAACCAGTAATGCTGAAGAAGCTGAAGTTGAACAGTTCTGTGAAGACCTACAAGACCTTCTAGAACTAACACCTCAAAAAGATGTCCTTTTCACTAGTTGAAAGCAAAAGTAGGAAGTCAAGAGATAACCTGGAGTAACAGGCAAATTTGGCCTTGGAGTACGAAACAAAGCAGGATAAAGGCTAACAGAGTTTGTAAGAGAATGCACTGGTCATAATAAACACCCTCTTCCAGCAACATAAAAGAAGACTCTACACATGGACATCACCAGATGATCAATACCGAAATCAGATTGATTCTATTCTTTGCAGCCAAAGATGGAGAAACTCTATACAGTCAGCAAAAACAAGACTGGGAGCTGACTGTAGCTCAGATTGTGAACTCCTTATTGCCAAATTCACACTTAAATTGAAGAAAGTAGGGAAAACCACCAGACCATTCAGGTATGACCTAAATAAGATCCATTATGATTATACAGTGGAAGTGACAAATAGATTCAAGGGATTAGACCTGATAGACAGAGTGCCTGAAAATCTATGGATAGAGGTTCATGACACTGTACAGGAGGCAGTGATCAAGACCATCCCCAAGAAAAAGAAATGCAAAAAGGCAAAATGGTTGTCTGAGGAGGCCTTACAAATAGCTGTGAAGAGAAGAGAAGCAAAAGGCCAAGGAGGAAAAGAAAGATATACCCATTTGAGTGCAGAGTTTCAAAGAATAGCAAGGAGACACAAGAAAGTCTTCCTCAGTGATCAAAGCAAAAAAATAGAAGAAAACAATAGAATGGGAAAGTCTAGAGATCTCTTCAAGAAAATTAGAGATACCAAGGGAACATGGCATATAGATGAGGAAACAGTGGAAACAGTGGCTGACTTTACTTTTTTGGGCTCCAAAATCACTGCAGATGGTGACTGCAGCCATGAAATTAAAAGACGCTTACTCCTTGGAAAGAAAGTTATGACCAACCTAGACAGCATATTAAAAAGCAGAGACATTACTTTGCCAACAAAGGTCCATCTACTCAAGGCTATGGTTTTTCCAGTAGTCATGTATGGATGTGAGAGTTGGACTATAAAGAAAGCTGAGCACCAAAGAATTGATGCTTTTGAACTGTGGTGTTGGAGAAGACCCTTGAGAGTTCCTTGGACTGCAAGGAGATCCAACCAGTCCATCCTAAAGGAGATCAGTCCTGGGTGTTCATTGGAAGGACTGATGTTGAAACTGAAACTCCAATACTTTGGCCACCTGATGCAAAGAGCTGACTCATTTGAAAAGACCCTGATGCTGGGAAAGATTGAGGGCAGAAGGAGAAGGGAACAACAGAGGATGACATGGGTTTGGGTAGACTCTGGCAGTTGGTGATGGATAGGCCTGGCATTCTGTGGTTCATGGGGTCACAAAGAGTCAGACACGACTGAGTGAATGAACTGAACTTAAGGGAACATTTCATGCAAAGATGGGCACAATAAAAGACAGAAATGGTATGGACCTAACACAAGCAGAAGATATTAAGAAGAGGTGGCAAGAATACACAGAAGAACTATACAGAAAAGATCTTCATGACCCAGATATTCATGATGGTGTGATCACTCACCTAGAGCCAGACATTCTGGAATGCAAAGTCAAGTGGGCCTTAGAAAGCATCACTATGAACAAACCTAGTGGAGGTGATAGAATTCCAGATGAGCTATTTCAAATCCTAAAAGATGATGCTGTGAAAGTGTTGCACTCAATATGCCAGCAAATTTGGAAAACTCAGCAGTGGCCACAGGACTGGAAAAGGTCAGTTTTCATTCTGATCCCAAACAAAGGCAATGCCAAAGAATGTTCAAACTACCACACTACTGCACTCATCTCACACACTTGTAAAGTATTGCTCAAAATTCTCCAAGCCAGGCTTCAACTGTCCATGAACTGTGAACTTCCAGATGCTCAAGGTGGATTTAGAAAAGGCAGAGGAACCAGAGATAATTGCCATCATCTGTTGGATCATCAAAACAGCAAGATAGAAAAACATCTACTTCTGCTTTATTGAATATGCCAAAGCCTTTGACTGTGTGGATCACAATAAACTGGAAAATTCTGAAAGAGATGGGAATACCAGACCACCTGACCTGCCTCTTGAGAAACCTGTATGCAGGTCAGGAAGCAACAGTTAGAACTGGACATGGAACAACAGACTGGTTCCAAATAGGGAAAGGAGAACATCAAGGCTGTATATTGTCATGTTGCTTATTTAACTTATATGCAGAGTACATCATGAGAAACCCTGGGCTGGAAGAAGCACAAGCTGGAATCAAGATTGCTGGGAGAAACATCAATAACCTCAGATATGCAGATGACACCACCCTTATGGCAGAAAGTGAAGAACTAAAGAGCCTCTTGATGAAAGCGAAAGAGGAGAGTGAAAAAGTTGGCTTAAAACTTAACACTCAGAAAACTAAGATCATGGCATCTGGTCCCATCACTTCCTGCCAAATAGATGGGGAGACAGTGGAAACAGTGACAGACTTTATTTTGGGGGCTCCAGAATCACTGCAGATGGTGACTGCAGCCATAAAATTAAAGGATATTTACTTCTTGGAAGAAAAGTCATGACCAATCTAGACAGCATACTAAAAAGCAGAGACATTACTTTGCCGACAAAGGTCCATGTAGTCAAGGCTATGGTTTTTCCAGTAGTCATGTATGGATGTGAGATTGGACTATAAAGAAAGTTGAGTGCCAAAGAATTGATGCTTTTGAACTGTGGTGTGGAGAGGATTCTTGAGAGTCCCTTGGACTGCAAGGAGATCGAACCAGTCCAACCTAAAGGAAATCAGTCCTGAATGTTCATTGGAAGGACTGATGCTGAGGCTGAAACTTCAATACTTTGGCCACCTGATGCAAAGAACTGACTCACTGGAAAAGACCCTGATGCTGGGAAAGATTGAGAGCAGGAGGAGAAGGGGACGACAGAGGATGAGATGGTTGGATGGCATCACCAACTTGATGGGCGTAAGTTTGAGTAAACTCCGGGAGTTGGTGATGGACAGGGAGGCCTGGCGTGCTGCAGTCCATGTGGTCACAAAGAGTTGGACACAACTGAGCAACTGAACTGAACTGATGTATTTAACTGAGCCACTTCACTATACAGCAGAATTTAATACAACATTGTACATCAACTAGACTTCAATATTTAACAAAAAGAAAAGAGATCAAGAGACCATGACAAAGCAGCTAAATCTCTTAAGGAGCAAACCAGGGCTCTCAAGGGGAGTGGAAATGGTGAGGCTGTGTCAGGAAGGAAGTCGAGAGTGGAATGAAGACTCGAGATGTTGGCCAAGGCGCATAGGAGAGCAGCAGAGAAGTGCAGCCAGAGCCTCACACGTCCCTGAAGGAACATCAGAGACTCAGAGCTTACATCTGCATTGCTAACTGCTAACCGAAAGGGTGTTGTTTTGTCCTTTAGTTGGTAAGTCGTGTCCGACTCTTTTGTGACCCCATGGAAGTCCGCCAGGCTTCTCTGTCCATGAGATTTCCCAGGCCAGAATACTGGAGTGGGTTGCCATTCCCTTCTCCAGGTGATCTTCCCAAACTAGGGATCAAACCCACGTCTCCTGCATTGCAGGTGGACTCATTACTTCTGAGCCACCAGGGAAGCCCTACGTGTTCTGGATACAAGTCCCCTATCAGACAGTGACTTGCAAATATTCTCTCCTAGTCTGTTGTTTGTCTTTTCACTTTCTTAGTGGTACAGCTTGAAGTGCAAATGTTTTAAATCATGATGAAGTCCAATTTATCTACCTCTTCTTTTGTCACTTGTGCTTTTTAAGAAACCATTCAGTTTCTTACATCCAGTTTTTCCCTTCTTTGTGGAAAAGACTATTCTTTCTCCTCAATAAATTGTTTTGACATCAATAAATTGGCCATACATGGAAGAGCTTATTTCTGGACTATTAGTTCTAGTCCCTTGACATGTCTGTTCTCATGCTTGTACAACACTGTCTGCATTACTGTTTTAAAATACATTTTAAAACTGGGGAATGTAGGTCCTCCAGCTCACTCTTCTGATAATTGGGGTCCTCCAGGAATTTTAGGATCGGTTTGTGGATCTCTATAGGAAAACTCAACTAGGGCTTTGAATCTGTGGATCACTTTGGAGAATACTGCCATGAATATGAAGTCTCAGCATCTCAGTTCCGATGGATTCAGTTAATACACAGATCTATCATCAGTCATCATCTGCCGCAGGAAGGACAACAGAGCTCAGATCTACAACTTTCCTTCCATCTGAATTCAGGTGGCGACACTGAAAAAGCAATAAAGGCATCACTGGATAAAGTAAGCTGATTGTGATTCAATTTTTAAAAGACATTTAGAAAGATTATTTGAATATCTTTAACCTTTTAATCATCTCCATCAGGGGTGTGTGTGTGTGTGTTTAGTTCCCACCTGGCCCATACAGTGCTGGTTGCTACAGAAAGCCAGTTTATACTGGATGCATTCCAGCCCTGCTCATGGTTGATATTAAGGAATTGCTGGGGCCCTAACAGGACAAAATCAAGGAGGAAATGTGGCTGTCAGCCTCACTTTTTTCTCCTTGTCTCCTGCAGATTAGTGCTTCTGGCTCCAAGAAGAGAATTGCTTTCCCTGAAAACTCACTGGCCCTGGGCACAATGGCCACCCACAGGAACGCGGTGGACACTCCTTGGAGGTTAAGGGCATGCATCCATCTCACTTGTCCGTGGCTAGCTGTGGCCGGCACCTGGCAAAGGTGCCTCTGTTCTTCCCTGCTTCTTAATGAAACGAGGCTCTGAGCTACAGGAGGTGCAAATCTGGCTTCATTTGCAGAAAAACCACAGTCACTAACCCCCCAGGAGGGGCTGGGTTTTGTCTGGATTTGCGATCCTCAGCTCACACAGTCCCAGACCTCTCCTCCAGGCACATGTCTCTACCCCAAGTAGAAAACTCAGATGGGAGCTTCTCACATGGCTCTGGGGGGCCCTTGATCCTCTCAACCCTCAGCCAGGCAGCCCTGTAGGAACGCTTCCCGTTGGAGAGGAACATCCACCATCCTCTTGGGCTGGCGCTGGTCTAGTGTGGAAGACAGCAGAGATGGACATGAACATGGGACCTGGGTGCAGAAGGCAAGGCTGGGAGGGCTGTGGCAGGGGTGCTAGAGTCCACAGGGGGATAACCTGTGTTTACTGAGATCCTTGGAAAGGTGGCTTTAAAAAGGTGGACAATTTCACTGAATCCCTTAAAGAGGCATCACGTCCTCAAACACGCACAGTGAAACTGAGGCTCCGAGAGGTGGGTTCACTGCCTGGCTGTGAGGAGTGTCTGGTACAGTCGCTCAGTTTCAGGTTGTCCAACTGCAAAGCCTGTTCGCTCTTCATCCCGCTGCCCCTCAGTTCCTTCCTCCTGCCCCTTTGTCTATAGACGGTCCCTGATGAGCTGGAAAGAAGCTGACGTCAGGAGACTCCTCGGGGAGGGGGGTGGTGGGGTGGGGAGCCCACTCGGCGAGAGTCTTGAGAGGATGTCAGTGAAGGTCAGCCGGAGACTGAGGAACAGTGAAGGTCAGGAGGAGACAGGGAACAAGACTGTGTCCAAGGTCAAGGTCAAGGAGTCAGCCCACCTGGTTCTTTGAGACAAGGAGCTCCAGAACTCCTCCAAGGATGCCCGGCCGGCTCACCTCCCACCTCTGTGCCAGACAGCGTCCCCCAGGCTGCCAGCTGTCCCCATCACACCCTGAGCGTCGTCCCTATTTTTAAACTCCTCTCTTCTGCACCCTTTTCATCTGACAGGTGAGAAATTGCCGTCATTTTCGCACCGAGTAATACTCATTACTCACTCTCTGCAGTGAAGACCTTAATTACTACCTGGTCACTCCCTCCTCCTAAGCAAAGGGAGCCTTTTTAATACTGAGGGGGGATCAGTCCAGCTTTCATACAATACCTGCAGATGGATGACAGGGGATGGAAGACAGGCTGCGTGTCTAGGGGAGAAGGGCTCAGCTGGAGGCATTTTAATGTTAGTCTGCTGTTTGGGCCAGAGTCAGTGCCCAAGAAAGAAACAGCTTTCAAAAATATCTGCGACTGGGCTTTCCCGGAGGCTCAATGGTGAAGAATCCACCTGCCAATGCAGGAGATTCGAGTTCGATCCTGGTCCCAGAAGATATCACGAGCAACAAGCCCATGCAACACAGCTACTGAGCCTGTGCTCTGCAGGAAGAGGAGTTAGGCCCTGCTCACTGCAACGAGAGAAAGCCCTCACAGCAACGAGACACAGCACAGTTCAGTTCGGCTCAGTCACTCACTTGTGTCTGATTCTTTGAGACCCCATGGACTGCAGCACACCAGGCCTCCCTGTCCATCACCAACTTCCGGAGTTACTCAAACTCATGTCCATCGAGTTGGTGATGCCATCCAACCATCTCATCCTCTGTCGTCCCCTTCTTCTCCTGCCTTCAATCTTTCCCAGCATCAGGGTCTTTTCAGATGAGTCAGGCCAAAGTATTGGAATTTCAGCTTCATCATCAGTCCTTCCAATGACTATTCAGGACTGATTTCCTTTAGGATGGACTGGTTGGATCTCCTTGCAGTCCAAGGGACTTTTCCAATACCACAGTTCAAAAGCATCAATTCTTCAGCACTTGGCTTTCTTTGTGGTCCAACTCTGACATCTGTATATGACTACTGGAAAAACCATAGCCTTGACTACACGGACATTTGATGGCAAAGTAAAATCTCTGCTTTTTAATATGCTGTCTAGGTTGGTCATAGCTTTTCTTCCAAGAAGCAAGTGTCTTTTAATTGACACTTTTTAAATTTGACCCAGCACAGCCAAAAAATAAATTAAAAAAATATCTGAGGCTGTCAAATGGATACCCGGGAATCGTCCCCAGTCTTGAACATCGCATCAAGAATGGGAGTGATGTCTCAAGCCAATCAGGGCTGTTTAATTCCATGTGCAAAGTCCACATGGAACGTGGATATAGAAGGAGCCCCCAGCTCTCAGAGGACTCTCCATTCACATGGATTTCTGAGCACCTTCTCCTGCCCATCACTGAGAAAACACAAACCCCGAGGCCATCCTGTGGCAGGTGTGAGAGTGCGCCCTGCCATGTGGGCCCTCACTGCAGCCACCTGGGAGGCTGAACCGAACACCGGGCCACTTTTCTGAGGACAGGGGTCTGGCTCCCTTAGTCCCCCCGGCTCACCTCTCTCCAGCTGGGGCTCAGTGCCTTGTAAGTAAGTGCTGACACCAGCTTTCATCCACCCAGAGCCCAGGAGCATGTGCCTGGTACTCTGTAGAGCAGCCTATACTTCAAAGTTTGCTTCCAGGCACAGGGGCTCTGTGATGGGGTGAAGACGAAAGGGGAGGGAGGGCAGGCCCAAAGCTGCTCCCCTGCCTGGGGACAAGTCTGGCTGCAGAGGCTGCAGCCAAGGGGACCCTGGCCTGGCGACCCGTAACCGCGCTTCTCCTCTTCACCCTGATCTTGGATCTCCCAGACAGTTTTCATCCTTCCCTTCCCAGGCTTGATCTGACGGTACAGAAACAGATTTGAACTTCACGCGCTGTGCTCTTATGCTCACCAGCTGCAGAAATAGCGCAGGCGGGAGAGGGCTGGCAGAAGAGACCCAGTTCTTCCGAAATCTGTTTCTCCTTGGCTCCCCACTCTCAGCCCCTCCCTTCTCTACTGAGGCCCCCGACACAGACTCAAGGCTGCTTCCGTCTCCCGTGTGCAGGGAGAGCTGTGCACAGGCCGACAGACAGGGGCGGGGGCAGGGGGAGAAGTGGCTGTCCCCTGCGAAGGTCTTCAGGGCCCTGAACCTGACCAAGGTGAAGGTGCTGGCTTGACACACCAGCAGGTGGGCAGATGGCAGCAAAGGCAACACTCTGCAGACTGCAGCTCTGAGAGCCCATCAAAATACACTGTGTCCATCTATTGACTTCTGATGACCTGCAGGGGTGGGATCAGTGTCATGGTGACAACATCAGACCTTTGGGAAGTACGGAAGTTAGGCGCCCTCCAAGAGGCCAGCCAGGTGGTGCAGGCTGCATCTCTTCCCTGTCACACATCCCAGTCTGGGACATGCAGGACCCCAGTAGGACCCCACAGCTCAGGAACCCATGTCCTCTGCCATCCAGGTTCCTGGTGTCTTTCACTGAACCTCCAGCATCAAAGGTAAGATGCTTGCTTCCTCAGAATATTAACAAGCTGAGCTTAGCATCTGCACAGAACTGGTCCAGTCTGTCCGTGAAACCTGTCAGAGAGTTTGTGTCACATGGGACTGTGTGGTCCCTCCATTCTGAGCTGTGGGGACCCACAGAAGGCAGAAACAAGGCTGTCAGTGAGAACCAAAATGTAAGCAAAGATGAGCTAAGCTCGCACACAGTCTGTGAGCCACTTCTGCTGCTGTTGTTCAGCTGCTCAGTGGTGTCCGACTCTTTGAGACCCCACAGACTGCAGCACGCCAGGCTTCCCTGTCCTTCACCAACTCCTGGAACTTTCTCAAACTCATGTCCATTGAGTCAGTGATGCCATCCAACCATCTCGTCCTCTGTCATCCCCTTCTCCTCCTGCCTTCAATCTTAGAAGCATTATAACTTAATAATTTGTTTTAGCCTTCATCAGGGTCGGCACATCCCCATAAGTGCTAGCCCTGGGTTATTTGGCTTCGTATTTCAGAATGATGTGTACTGACTGCAGTTACCACCATGGACTTCTTACCGATATTCATTCTGGGGCCTAATACAGTCAGCAGGTGGACAGGACCACAAGGTAATTTTCCAGCTTGTTCCTGTAGGCTGGTGCTTTCTGGAACAGAACACAAAGGCTCCTCCCGCAGGTATCCCCTCTGGTAACTGCTAAGGTCTTCTTCCAAGGAGAAGCCTTAAATGTCACTTCCCACAGTGGCCGGCCCGTACTGCCTGCGGGCATCCCATCACCCTGACACTCAGCAGCTCTATAGAGTCTGCCCCTTCCCGAGCGTCAGGAATGTGGTTGTGACTGCGAATCCTAATTAAAGGCTGGAGGAATAGTTGCATGTTGTGACTAGAGCACCAGCTGCTAATGCAGTCACCAGCCTACGCCTGCCCTCCTCCTGTTTTTCAAATGTTGAGAGTGTAAAGTGTGGCGGCAGTGCCCTAGCTGGGGTGGCAGAGGGGTTTCATCTCAGGGACATCTCTGGTGTCTGCCTGGAGAGCTCACGAGAGCGACTTGCTGGACTGAGTCTGGGCTCAGCAGACAAGAGCTCAAGATTGATTAGTCATGTCTGCCATGGGAGCAGGCGTAGAACAGTGGCACGAGTGTGTGATGTTTTGTCAACTTGGTTTATAGCATTGATCCTATAACGTGTCCTGTGATGGCAGCAACCAATTCTCATTCCCCATCCCTTTTATGAAAATATTCCAGACTTTTCTCATGAGATGAAACTGAACCCTCACTAACTGTCCCCACAGAGCAAAGAGCAGTCAGAGAAAAGACCCAGGCATCGTGGCTATACCTGTGATGATGTGAAATTCCTTTAGTGGGTCTGTGCTTGTCATTCAAGGAGGGCCATGGCAGAGCTTGAATTTGACTCCTGACCCATGGCTGGCCACTGAGTGACCTTGAGCACGTGACCTGAGTCTCAGTTTCTCCAACCCTACCACGGAGCAAACAATCCCTACCCTGTTGAATGGTTGTAACAATTAGGGGCTTCCCTGGTGGCTCAGAGGTTAAAGCGTCTGCCTCCAATGCGGGAGACCCGGGTTCGATCCCTGGGTCAGGAAGATCCCCTGGAGAAGGAAACGGTAACCCACTCTAGTATTCTTGCCTGGAGAATCCCATGGACGGAGAAGCCTGGTAGGCTACAGTCCACAGGGTCGCATAGAGTCGGACACGACTGAGCGACAGAACGGAACGGATACAAAGTTCAGGGAATTACACTGAGCTCTAGAGGGAGGACAAAGCCATGAATGGTTGAGGATGGAGCATTCCAGTTAAGTGGTCTCTGTACCATAACCAAATAATGGCTTTTCTCTGGGTCTTTGTGTACATAATGGGAAGAACCTGGAAGGACAGGGAAGAAATGGAAGGACAGTCAGAAGACCTGGGTCCTCAGTCCAGCCAAGCCGAGTGAGCTGCAGGTCCCCTTCAGCGAAACACAGCCGGGAAGGACAAGCCCACTGTTAGCATGACTCTGACCCTAAAACCCTTCCTGATTCACAGAAGTGGCTCAAAAACTTTGTATCAAAAACTTTGATTTCTTTTCACTCTTATTTGGTAATAAACTTTCTTTTTTTTAGAGCAGTTCTAGATTTGCAAAACTATTGAAAGACAGTTCAGAGAGTTCCCATACACCCAGCCCACAGCCTTCCTATTATTAACATCTCACACTGGTATGCTGCGTCTGTTAAATTAATGAGCCAATATGGATATATTATTATTCAGTAAAGTTCATGACTCATTCAGATTTCCTTCG
This sequence comes from Moschus berezovskii, assembly GCF_049115385.1. Taxonomy (NCBI): domain Eukaryota; kingdom Metazoa; phylum Chordata; class Mammalia; order Artiodactyla; family Moschidae; genus Moschus; species Moschus berezovskii. Next base: position 53,881,652 of record NC_142472.1, read on the forward strand.
TTTTTACCAAATGTCCTTCTTCTCTCCCAGGATCCCACAGGCCATCTTGTTAGCCTGCTCCTCTGGGTTGTGATGGTTTCTCAGACTTTTCTTTGTTTTTCCAAAGACCTTGATAGTTTTGGACAGTATAGGATAGTTCTCTCCTTAATAAGTGGAGAATCACCCTCTGACTCCTTGAGGGTGGAGGGTCTACATTGTTCAGACCTTTAGACTATTTAGACTCTTCCTGGCTTCCCAGGTGGCACTAACTAGTGGTAAAGAACCCTCCTGCCAATGCAGCAGACATAAGCGACATCGGTTTGATCCCTGGGTCAGGAAGATCCCCTGGAGGAAGGCATGGCAACCCACTCCAGGATTCTTGCCTGGAGAATCCCATGGACAGAGGAGCCTGGTGGACTATAGTCCATGGGGTCATGAAGAGTCAGACACGACTGAAGCGACTTAACCCGCATGAAGTCTTTTCCTATGAAGTATATTTGTCTCTTCTCCCCACACTCATTTACTTTTCATTGATTTACTTACATTAACATGAACTTGGGTATATTTATTTTACATTTTGGGTCATAATCCAGCACCAATTTGTCTTGCTGCTCAAATGCTTTCAGCATTGTCCACCAGGAGCTCTTTCTGTTGACTTCATGTCCCTTTGACAAACCCCATCAAAGTGCATTTTTTTAGCACTTCCTTGCTTTCTAACACTACAAGATATCTTTCAACTTTTTATTTGGAAATAATCATAGATTCGCAGGAAATTGCAAAGAAATGTCCAGGGAAGTCCCATACACCTTACTCCAGCACCGCCCCCCCTACCAAAGTCACCATCCAGCACAACCATAATCAAAGAGAAAAACCAAGAATTGACATCAGTGCCATCCACAGAGTGTATCTGGATTTCTCTAGCTATACATGCGCTTATTTGTGTGTGTGTCTGTGTGTGGGGCTCTATGCAACTTTAGGTGCAGTATAGTATCATCCATCACCACCATCAAGGACAGTTCAGTCACCACCAAGCTTCCTTGTGTTACTTTTTGTCATGCTTCCTCCTCTTTCTCTCTCTAACCCCTGAAAAACAGAGTCTGTTCTCCATCTGTGTAGTTCTGTTAATTCAAGAATGTTAGATAACTGGAATTCCCACTCCGGACAGAGCCTCCAGGCTGCTACCCGCCTGACCCTGCAGAATCTGGTTCCGTCCCCCATGAGCTGCTCTGTCTTCTGGTAGAAAGAAGGTGCAAGTAATAGACACCCCCCCACCCCCTCGCGAGACGGCGGCCAGGATTAATTAGACAACACATGGAAAGGACTTTCCCTTCTCAGCAAACCTGGAGCTGGCGTCGGGAGCACCTCTGCTGACAACAGGACACGTCCTTCCAGAACCCTCTCTTAACCTTGAACGTGCATCACATTTGTTGAGAACTAGGGAGCCTGGTGGGCTTCTGTCTATGGGGTCACACAGAGTCGGACACGACTGAAGTGACTTAGCAGCAGCAGCAGCTCCTTCATTTGGAATATCAGGGCAGTTCAGAGGTGTTGTAAATATCATAAATATCAGAGTGACTCAAGAAGAGAAATAACATCATGCATGTGTGAAACATCTGGCTTGTCAAACACACCCATGAAGTCATGGCTTTCTCTGTTAATGCTGGTGAGTCACAGCTTGAAGTGTAATCTCTCCTTCTAGGCGAAGGGTTTTTTTGAGAAGAAAAGGGCTTTTGGGAGTGCTCATTGGTGCCCCCTGGTGACTGCTTAGGGGAATGCGCCCCCACTACCCACTACCCCACTACCCGACCCGTGCACCCCTGGAGTGTCTGAGCGCCCCCACTAGCGCCCTCACACACAGAAACCAGCATCATGTTACGACCCCGCAGAGGTGAGGAAACGGGGTTCCCTCTGCCCGCAGGTGGCAGAGCCAAGACCCTCACTTGGTAATTTCTGGGTCCCGGCCCAAGGCCCATCCATCCTTGTACCAGCCTGGCACTCCCTGTTCGCAGGAGTGGCATTTGATAGCGGTTTGATTTTTTTTTAATAAAATAAAATCATGATTATTGGCTCTTCCATGTACAGCATCACAGAGTCTAAAACAATGAAAAGAGGAGCAAGAGGCTGCCGGCTGATTCAGAGATGGGTCTGGTGGTCTCCTCATGTGGGTTCATTTCTGTTTCCCCGTAGCCCTGAGTCTCCTGCCAAGGGAGAGCCTGGACCTGCTGCAGACTTGGCCTTGACTCTGGGGCTCCTGCCCCTGGTATTCTTGACACCCAGGGTGATGGGCAGAGCAGCCCCCCACACGTTGGGACACTGAGACCTTTGACAGAGCTGGGGGAGTTGAAGTTTTCTTCCCAGCATATCATGCCTAAGCATTTGGCTCTTGGACCAAGACGCTTCATCTGGGTCTGCTCTTATTAATGGCCCCTTTTACCGTCCCTCCTGGTACTTTACAGCTCACCAGGTGGTGGGGAACAGCCCCAGGCAGTGGAGGAAATGGCCCACAGTTACAGTGGAGACCCCTATAAATAGGGACAACCCCCACTACCAGGGACTCGGCATCCAGGAGTGGCCCCTGTGGACACGGTAGTGGCACGTCCCCAGCTGTGGGCCACCCAGAGGATGAAATGACAGCAAGAAGTTAGGGGGCACTTGCCATGTGCCCCATATTTATTACAGAATTTGAGGGGGCATCTTGCTTGCCTTTGAGGAGGCAAGATTCATATACTCCTCTGTATGGGATTCTCCAGGCAAGAATACTGGAGTGGGTTGTCATTCCTTACTCCAGGGGATCTTCCCGACCCAGGGATTGAACCAGGGGTCTCCTGCATTGCAGGCTGAGTCTTTACCATCTGAGCCACCTGAGAAGCCCACTCGTATACTTTAAAGTTGGTACAATTTCAGTATAACAGGTTTATTAGTGCTATATAGCTACAGTTAAGTTACAGGATAGAGACCAGAAGAGTGTCTAGAAAGGTCAGAGGTTTTTACCCTGCTCCGGGTTATGTGAGCCTGCGCGCTTTCACAGACAGCAGGCAGAAGGCACAAAACTCCTGGGTCAGAGACAAGGGACTTGATTACTCATGGCACAATGAGAAGCATGTTCCCTTCCCCCCCGATGCCCCCCACCCCCAGTTCACAGGCGATGCGGAGCAGCCCTGGTGGGGGTGAGTGAGCAGTGGGTCTCTGGCACCACTCAGTAGCAGGGGTCCCCAACCTCCAAGATCTAATACTCGAAGATCTGAGGTGGAGCTGATGCAATAATAACAGAAAAAAGTGCACAATAAACGTAATGCCCTCGAATCATCCCAGAACCATCCCCCCACCCTGGTCGGTGGAAAAACTGTCTTCTATGAAACTGGCCTCTGGTGCCAAAAAGGTTGGGGACTGCTGCTCTACAGAGGGCTGCAGCAAGCCTGTCTGACCTCCACCGCCCTGGAGGGGAGACATTGTCTTTATAACGCGGGTCAGGAAACAAATCTGCCTGGTGTCCCAGAGGGAGACATGTTTCTGTCTCTCAGGGCTGTCTGCTATACAAACATCCTTGAAAACTCACCCAGAACAAACACCACTGCCTCTGCTCACAAGACTCAGAAATGCAGGAGACCAACAGAAAACGGTCTCCCAAGAAGTCAGCAAAACCTGTTAGATGAGAAGTCGTTAACTGAGGAAGACCAATCTGACGAAAGGGTAAGGGGCATTTCCAGCTGACTGAAGACACAGCCGTGATTTTTCCCAGAATTTCCCCTCCCACTGTGGCCAAATTTATACCCAGAATCCAGAGCGAATCTGGAGAACATGCCCCCAGGTGGGGCGGAGGGGTGGCCCAAAGGATGCTGGGTGAAAGGGGGAATCAGCCTGGAAGGTGTGAGTTTCTTGAAAGTGGTCCAAAAGGAGGCCGATAGTGCGGGGGATAGAGAGCTGGCAGGAGGTCCCAGGGGTGCAGAGGGCACGTCTCCTTCAGCCTCGCGCCCCAGGAAGGTGGGGGAGGGTTCGGCCAAGAGACACCCTTCCTGGGTGCAAGCTCTGTGAATCTGTTCTGTGGGAAGCCTGCTTGGTGATGAGAACAATCAGGACCCGGTTCTCAGCCATCTGAACCCACAGAGGGACATCCCAGGGAGAGAACAATCTGAAAGTCTTGCTTCTCTTGGCTTGGGAAGCGCTCCGTGGTTCTCGAAACTCCGCTCCACAAGGAGCTGCATGTTCCCTCGGAGGCTCAGGACCAAGGCTGTCTCGCGTCTGTGCACCAAGGCTGTGCCAGGCAGGCTGAGATGCCACGGGATAGAAACTTTTTGTTCCTTCATTCGCTTATTCAGTAACAAATTCGTTCTGGAATCTAACACACAGCATGGTGACTATAATGTGTGTCGTATACTTGAAATTTGCAGGGCAGGTCTTTAAAGTTACCCCCACACAAGGAAAAAACTGTGGTTCTCTGAGGTTATGGATGTGTTAATTAACCTTCTGTAGCAGTTATTTTGTAACATGTATGTACATCAAATCATCAGATTGCATGCTTTAAACTTACAAAATGTCATCTGTCGATCATATCTTAATAAAGCTGGGAGAAACAGAAAAAAAATAATGATTTGTTCACTTGCTGGATAACGAATTGACCCCATTTGCCACCCGCTAAGCATTTTCACTCCATAGGCAATTCAAATTATTGTTCTATAGTAAACTCACAAATATTTTCAAGAAGGATGAAACACTCACATTAATTTTTTTTAAATATAGATAAAATTTTTAAAAAGTATACATACATATACAAATTTTAAAAAACATTTCTCATCATTTTCCTTCCTTTATTTATTCCATGAAGTTTGCCAAATGACAACTATGCACTAGCTGTGACTCAGTTCAGTTCAGTTCAGTCGCTCAGTCGTGTCCGACTCTCCGCGACCCCATGAATCACAGCACGCCAGGCCTCCCTGTCCATCACCAACTCCCGGAGTTCACTCAAACTCATGTCCACAGAGTCGGTGATGCCATCCAGCCATCTCATTCTCTGTTGTCCCCTTCTCCTCCGTACCAATAAATGAAGAAGACCATTTTTGGAAAAGATAAGCGTCACGAAGAAAACAAGAGTGAGCCCAGGGACAGACACTGATTGGAGGAGGGCTGGCTAAGGTCGACCGGGAGGCGGCGGGGGAGGCGCAGAGAGGAGGTGACCCTTGAGCTTAGATCTGAATGACAAGGAGAAGCAACAAGACATGAATGACCCGGGGGTGGAGTCCCCCTCAGAGAGAAGAGCAAGTGCAAAGGTCCTGAAGTAGGAAGGAGGCTACTGGGGCGGCAGAGACAAGAGCAAGCAGGTGAGAGGCAGGAAACGGCCGCAGCGGGGTAGAAAGAGGCCAGTCTCTGAAGACTCTAATAAAACGCCTTGAGGAAGAGCTCCCGTGTGATAGGAGGCTGGGACCGCTCTCAACAATGGAGCTGTTTTGACTAATTTATACTTTAAAAAGCAGCCTGGGCAGGAGTGAAGGTGAGAAACCAGTTAGAATGCCAGCATTGGTTTGTATGAATTATCCTCCATCATTTAAGGGGCCTGGATAGAAAAACTGAATAAGAAGCCCAGGCTCATGTAAATACAGGTGGAGGAATGCTCCCAGCATGGGGAGTGCATGCACGCTCAGATGCTTCAGACATGTCTGACTCTTTGTGACCCCATGGACTGTAGCCTGCCAGGCTCCTCTGTCCATGGGATTCTCCAGGCAAGAAAACCGGAGTGGGTTGCCATTTCCTTCTCCAGGGGATCTTCCCGACCCAGGGATCAAACCTGCCTCTCCAGCATTGGCAGGAGAATTCTTTACCACTGAGCAACCTGGGAAGCTTCCATCTGGAGTACATTAGGGAAGAAACGTCCTTGAAATGGAAGAACATGTATGCCCGAATCTGTAAGTACACCACCCACGTACAGACCAGCAAGAAGACTGCAGCTATGTATGCAGGAGCCTTAAGACTGGCCTTCTAGAAATAAAAGAGGCAAGAGTCACTCATCTATCTGCAAAGGTGTTCTTCCTCTCTTGTCCCAGTCCCAGAACTTCTGACGGGAAGCGACATTCTGACCCACCTGCCCTTTACCACTTGAATCCCCCTGCCCAGCAACATGGCAGTTTGGGAGCAGAAGTCATTAGCAAACAAGGGAATAGAAACCAGCCCAGCACATCACTCCCGGAGAACATGTACTGAAACCTCCCGTGAGCACAGTGCATGGAGCGAGGTCAGCACTTGCTGCTCCTGGAACCCACAGGCTGGATGGAGAGGCAGATACTGGATGCGCGTCCCAGGCTCTAACAGACCTCGACCGTCGGAGCAATGGACGCTGAGGTCAGCACTGCTCATGGAGCAGCCAGGCCGGTGCAATGCAGCTGAAGGTCAGGGTCAGGGTCAGAAGCTGGGGTCCTGGCTGGGGGGCTGCTAGAGCCTGGCTGTCTATGAAGGCCTTACAGAAGACCCACAGAAGCCTTCCAGGAGGGAGGCCCTGACGGGGAGGGGTCTTCCCCACTCTCTCCAGGGCTGTGCAGCCACGGCTCACAGCCCACCAGGCAGTCCAGCCTCCACCTCCCGCACATCCTTCCCTCCTAATCTGCTCCTCATTGTTCTCTCCCTAACGAGGCCTTTCCAGCCCATGAAAGGGCCTAAATTATTTGAGTTTTCCAGGAAAATTGCACACACTTTAGTTGTGTGCATGGGGCCGTGGGCACGTTCCCTTGTAACTTCCCCTGGAAGGAACCTGCATCACTCTGGCTTTCCAGATCTGAAGTGCAGTCACCTCCCAGCTGAGTTTTCCACAGTGAATGGAGCACCCCCGGGCTCTTGAGCTTGCAACTACTGGGTCATGGCTTAGTCGTGAGTTGTTGCAAACAACAAAATCCCTGGTTCGTGTGCGAAGAACGGGCCTGCAGTGAAAGTATATCAGAGACTCAGAATGGATTGGAAGTTTCAGAGAGAGGCCCAAACCAGGAGGGCCAGGCAGCTACAACCTCAGCCAAGGTCATCCACAAGCGACACTCGGCCATAGAAAAGAATGATTGATGGCATTTGCAGCAACCTGGATGGACCTAGAGATGGTCACACTGAGTGAAGTAAGTCAGAGAAAGGCAAATTCCTATGATATCACTTATATGTGGAATCTAAAATACAACACAAATGAACCTATCTATGAAACAGTGACAGACTCAGAAACACAGAGAACAGACCCGTGGTTGCCAAGGGGGAAGGGGAGGAGAGGTGGGCTGGGAGTCTGGGGTTAGCAGATGCAAACTATTGTATATAAGGATGGATAAACAACAAGGCTTTACGGTACAGCACAGGGAACTGTATCAATATTCTCTGACAAATCATAGTGGAAAAGAAAATGAAAAAGACTGCATATGTATGTATAACTGAATCACTCTTGTTGTTGCAGAAATTAGCACATCATAAATCAACTTCAATAGAATAATTTTTAAAAAAAGAGAGAGAGAGACCCAAGAGACATGGCAAAAAGCGCTCTTGTTTGGCTGCTGGTCAGAACAAAGCAAGGATGAAAGGCATTTTTGGGGATAACCAGGAGATGGGAATATGGGTTGCATATTGGATGATTTCAGAGAATCGTATTTAATTTCATTTGTTATTAAAACGGTATCGTAATTATGTGGAAATGTTCATAGTTTTTAGAGATACCTACTGATGTGAGAGTTGGACTGTGAAGAAAGCTGATCGCCGAAGAATTGATGCTTTTGAACTGTGGTGCTGGAGAAGACTCTTGAGAGTCCCTTGGACTGCAAGGAGATCCAACCAGTCCATTCTAAAGGAGATCAATCCTGGGTGTTCATTGGAAGGACTGATGCTAAAGCTGAAACTCCAATACTTTGTCCACCTCATGCGAAGAGTTGACTCACTGGAAAAGACTCTGATGCTGGGAGGGATTGGGGGCAGGAGGAGAAGGGGACGACAGAGAATGAGATGGCTGGATGGCATCACCGACTCGATGGAGGTGAGTTTGAGTGAACTCCAGGAGTTGGTGATGGACAGGGAGGCCTGGCGTGCTGTGATTCATGGGGTCGCAAAGAGTTGGACACACAACTGAGCAACTGAACTGAACTGAAGTATTTGGGTTTCCCAGGTGGCTCAATGGTGAAGAATCCACCTGCCAATGCAGGAGACACAGGTTCTATCCTTGGGTCAGGAAGATCCCCTGAAGAAAGAAATGGCAACCCACTCTATTCTTGCCTGGGAAATCCCATGGACAGAGGAGCCTGGCAGACTCTAGTCCATGGGATCACAGAGTCGGACACTACTGAGCAACTAAACAAAAACAACAATTGAAGTATTTAAGTGTGAATAATGACCATACTTTAAAACACTTCAGCCAAAAAGAAGCAGATGACAAATGTGCCAACATGTGAGCAGTTGTTTAAATCTAGGTAATGTCCATGACCACTAAACTCACCCCTTCTCTCTACTTCTCTGTATAATTACCATTTTTCATAATAAAAAATTAAGTTGAGGAATAACAAAGGGAAGAAAACATAACAGCATCCCCCTTTTATATGAGGGGGATCTTGCAACAACAGGGCTATTGTGGGAATTAGAGCTAATGAATAAAAAGTGCTTATCCCACCGCCTGACACATGGTCCTTAATAATTGCTTCTCAAGCATTTCCCAATCTTTTCACTGAAGGGAAGAGCACAGCAAGAATATTAACAATTAAGGAATGAAATGGCAACTCACTCCAGGATTCTTGCCTGGGAAATCCCACGGACAGAGGAGCCTGAGGGGCTACAGTCTCTGGGATCGCAGAGTCGGACACTACTAAGCCTGCATGCATTGCCTGAGCCATTGCCAAGGAATGAAAAGCAGACCACAGAATCACAGGCTTTTAAAATGTGCTATTAGTACTTTTTTCTTTTCTTTTTTTCTAAGGAGTTGGCTTCTTAATTGATCGTTTCTTTTACTTATTTCTTTGGTTGTTTGCACACGGCCTTAGTTGTGGCATGTGGGATCTAGTTCCCTGAACAGGGTTCGAACCCAGGCCTCCTTCATTGGGAGCACAGAGTCTTAGCCGCTGGGCCACCCAGGAAGTCCCTAATTACTCTTTTCTACGAGTGGGATCTTGCAAACTTGGTCTCCTCCCTGAGAAAAGATGGCTCTAGAGCACCCTCTAGTGGTGCCATGTAATAACTGTTCTCTGCTCAGTGGCTGAGCCCTAGTTGAAAAAAAATCTGCTTAAGGAATGTATTAACAGGAGGCTGTCGTTTTCCAGAGTTAGTGGTGGAGCTTTGTGGTTTGATTGGCCTCTTTCCCAAGAGCCAGGGGTGGCCTTCCAGCCTCTTGCTGACCACCATTTTGTAAAATAATTCGGAGCAGCACAGGTTGAGGAGAAAGGCCACAGCATTGCTGGGTAGGTGGTAGGCATCTGGGGACCTTATAAGGGTTTCTAGTGAAATTACGTGACTTGAAAATATGCCTGTGATGAGAGCTGCTGGCCCATTTCTAGAACCTCATCATTAGCTCAGGGAAACATTTCCATGGAAACCAACCCTGAATACTCATTGGAAGGACTGATGCTGAAGCTGAAGCTCCAATACTTTGGCCACCTGATGTGAAGAACCAATTCATTTGAAAAGACCCTGATGCTGGGAAAGATTGAGGTCAGGAGGAGAAGGAGATGACAGAGGATGAGATGGTTGGATGGCATCACTGATTCAATGGACATGAACTGGAGCAAACTCAGGGAGACAGTGGAGGAGCCTGGCATGCTGCAGGCCATAAGAGTCAGACACAGTTGTTCAGTGAGTGACTGAACAACAACGTCTCCATCCCCATAGACTGGCAAGCTTGCTACAGTAGCAAAGACACCACAGGGCACTGGCTGCCAACGCAGGCTACTTGAATTTGAGCAGTGATGGGCTGACACCAATGGGAGAAGGTTACGTTCATAATAATAACGGCAGGAGCAGCACCAGTTAGCCAGTCTTCACTGTGTCGGCCAGCTGACCCAGAGGAGCACTGAAGCCTTGTGTGGAAGATGGAGGAGCCAGGACCAAAAAGAACTGGAGCCCTGGAATCACCGTGATCTGGAGGAGATCTGCTCTGATCTGGATCACAGCTGTGGACTTCTCCATTCAGAAATAAACATGCACCGTTTTGGGGTCACAGCACACTTGGGGTCACCTCACAGATGCTCAGCGCTCTGGAAGCAGGCCATGTTGCCAGGGGCAGAGAAATAGTGACCGTGGAGAAACTCTTATCCCTCTCTGCCCTTGTCAAACTGCCTGCAGACAAGACCTCAAACAAGACTTCAAATAGTAAGGCTGGAGTCCCACTGACGGGCTTCCCTGGAGGCTCAGCAGTAGAATCCACCTGCACTGCAGGAGCCGCAGGGGACACGGGCTTGATCCCTGGGTCAGGAAGATCCCCTGGAGAAGGGAAAGGCAACCCACTCCAGTATTCTTGCCTGGGGAATCCCATGGACAGAGGAACCTGGCGGGCTGCAGTCCATGAGATTGCAAAGAGTTTGACATAACTTAAATGACTGAACACACACACACACACACACACACACACACACACAGAAAGTCAGACCCAGCCCGCGGGCAGACGTGGAGAACTCCGCCCCACCAGCGCTGGCCCTTTGGGACCTTTGGACCCCCACCCTCGCCCTACGAGTCATGGGCTGACATGACTCTCCCTCTTTCTCACTTTCTCTCCATTCTCTGTGCAGCTGTTCCAGACGCGTGGGTGCTGTCCATGGGCCACCCGCCCCCTTTCCTGCCGCTCGCTCTCAGCAATGGCCTTGCCCGCCAGTGCCCTGAAATATGGAAGGATTATCTCCTTTTCCTCCTTTCCCATTCACTCCTCAGCGTACTACCGCCTTCCTCCACTGCAGCCCTGAGAGCGGAAGCCGAACGCCCACCTTCCAGTCCCCGCCCGTCTCTCTGGACCTTCCTCTGTATTTGATGCCGTGGGGTCCTCTGCCCGCTTTGTGGATGCTACACTCTTCTGGGCTCCCTCCGTCTCATCCTCTCTGCCACCACTTTAGATTCTGATAGAGAGAGCCCCGGGCACAGCACAGGTGGGGCCCTCAGTAATGAGGTTATACTGCTGAGGTTTGTGAAGCAAAGAAGGATGTCTTGGTGAAGAATATCTGGGAGGAGTGCTCAGTCTTTGAGGGTCTTGAAAGCTGCTGCCATTTCTTCCTTGCATGACCCATACAGCTTTCGTCCTTGGTTCGTCCTCTGCTTAGAATGCACCTAAGAATCTGAACTATACCCAGACTGGGACTAATAAGCAAGGTCCCTGGGGGCTATTCTTTAAGAGAAACAGAGAGATGGTCACATGAATGTCTAGTTATTCAGCCTCGCTTGCTGGGGTGGGTAAAAACAGGCCTAAAGGGAAAATTCTATGACCAGGAGGAGAAAGCACTGACCACGTGGACAGATCATCTCCCTATAGGGCCTAAGCTTTGTAGAAGGTCCCAGAGGCTATTTTTAATGAGTTGTGATGGAGGCCTATTGAGGTTGCTGGTTTTTGCTGGGTAACTGGCCCTCCAGCCCACAGCTGGCTCCAGCCACAGCTCCCCTCTGGGCAGCAGTCTTGGGGTGGTGAGGGGAGTGTCTGCCACTGTCTCTGTTCCTTGGGGGCACAGTTCTGATCTCGACCCAGAGAGCATGAACGACTCATGGCAGAGCGGGACTTTATACCTCCCCCTTGACCAGAAATGGAGGGAGACAGTCCTGGGTACAGAAACTCTTTAGGATCCAAGCTTTAGGCTGAAGTTGCTACAGGCGACCATGGCCACACCGAAGCTTCCCACGAGATGGCGGTGTTGGGACACTCCAGTTCTCACACTTGGCCCTGTTTCAGGTAAGTACCAGAGACAGAAGTACCAGGGACTTCTTACCAGGCTCAGTAAGTACCAGAGACAGAAATGAAGTGGAATTGGGATTTCTGCAGCTGAAAACCCGTGGGCCTGAGTTTTATTTGAATAACTGACTATAAAGTAACTATTAAACTACTAGTTGAAAGGGAGAAAACTGTGATTATTTAAGATTAAGCAACTTGGGAGTTCCCCGGTGGTCCACTTTCACTGCTGGGGCCTCGGGTTCAATCCCTGGTCAGGGAACGAAGATCCTGCAAGCCAAGGGGCACAGCCAAAAGAAAACAATGTTTGATTTAAAAATATAAAGTCAAACCTAGAGGGGTGGGAAGGGGTGGGAGGTGTGGGAGGGAGGGTCAAGGTGGAGGGGACATATGTATATCTACGTCTGATTCATGTTGATGTATGGCAGAAACCAACTCAACATTGTGAAGCAATTATCCTCCAATTAGAAATAAATAAACTAATAAAATTAAACAACTCTTCTTTATCAAGCCTCCTTACTAAAAATGTGGTGAGGAAAAGATATTGCTTTCAAGATGAAAGATTTTGTTTTGATATTGTCCTTAGACAGAATGTCTAATTTGATATTGTCCCGGGCTTCCCTGGTGGCTCAGCTGGTAAAGAATCCACCTGCAATGCAGGAGACCTGGGTTCGATCTGGGTTAGGAAGATCTCCTGGAGAAGGGAAAGGCTACCCACTCCAGAATTTTGGCCTGAAGAATTCCATGGACTGTATAGTCCATGGGGTTGCAAATAATCGGACAGGACTGAGACACTTTCACTTCACTTAGGCAGAATGAACCCTGTGCAAATGGGAGCTACCCTGGAATCCCTAGACACTCTGACTTCCTGAAGTTGATGGCTCCCTGAATAGCTCACTTAGCCAAGGGCTAGACAGCAAAGTGGCCTAGAAGCAGGGGCTCTGGGGCCCACACATCTGCACTTAAAACTCTGGCCCCACCACCTACTGAACAGTCCTCACTCACCTCCATGGGCCTGAGTTTCTCATCTATAGGAAGCAGAAGGGTTCCCATCTTGCTGAGCGTTTGTTGGGAAGCACGTGAATGGGTTGTCTGGGTGGATAGCTCGTCTTCAGTAGCTGATGGCCATGTACTTGGTAGTTCTGAACTCTGAGTGCTCACTGGCACCTCCAGGAGGATTTTCTAAACGATTAATTCCCACTGCAAATCAAAGTCACAATGAGATATCACCTCACATCCTTTAGGATGGTTATTATCAAACAACAACAAAAACACACAAAGAGAAAAGAGCAAGCGTTGGCAAGAAATGTGGAGAAACCAGAATCACTGGGCATTGCTGGTGGGAAAGTAAAATGGGGGTGCTGCCATGGGGGACAGACTGGCGAGTCCCTCTCAGTCACACACAGAATAGCCATGGGGCCCAGCAATTCCACTCCTAGGGACACACAACAAGACTGAAAGCAGGGACTCAGAGAGGTACGGGCACACCCATCTTCGCAGCAGCATTATCCACAACAGCCAGGAGATGAGACGACCCAATGCCTGTCAACAGATAAGGGGATAAGCAAACGCAGCAGAGACATATAATGGAACAGGGTTCATCCTTCAAAAGGCAAGACATTCGGACCCACGCAAAACGTGCATCAACTCTGAAGACACGCTGGGCAAAAGAAGTGAGGCACTAGAGGTCTCTGGACGCTGTTGCATGAGTCCACCGACCGGAGTCAAGTCATAGAGACAGAAAGAAAGGGGAAGGGTGGGAACAGGAGCGGGGAGGGGGGCAGTTACTGATGAATGGGGACAGAGATCCGGCTTTGTGAGATCAGAAGGATTCAAGAGCTGGATGGTGGTGATGGCTGTACCACAGCGTGTGTGTGCTTAAATGCCACTGAACTCTAGATGTAACAGCAGTTAAAGTGGGGACTTCCCTGGTGGCTAAAATTCTGCACTGCCAGTGCAGGGGGCCCAGGATCGATCCCTGGTGAGAGAACTAGATCCCACGTGCCGCAGTTAAGAGTTTTCGTGCCTTAGCTAAAGATCCTTTGTGCCGTAAGTAAGACCTGGTAGAGCCAAATGGGGGCTTCCCTTGTAGCTCAGTCAGTAAAGAATCTGCCTGCAGTGCAGGAGACCCGGGTTCGATCCCTGGGTTGCGAGGATCTCCTGGAGAAGGAAATCGCACCCCAGTATTCTTTCCTGGAGAATCCCATGGACAGAGGAACCTGGTGGGCTACAGTCTATGGAGTCACAAGAGTCAGACACGACTTAGCGACTAAACCACCACAGCCAAATAAATATTTTTTTAAAGGTGGTTAAAAGTGTAAATTTTATGTCAGGTATATTTCACCACAGTTTTTAAAGCTTATTTTTACAATCGTTCAAAAATATTTTAAAAAGAAGAAAGAACAAACCGGAATGACAAGAGTACACATTTGTGGAGTAGAAGAGACCAATTAGGTAAACCTCCTGCCTCCGGCCCGTTAGTTAATTTAATTATCACTTTACGGTGCCCTAAGTGATCCGTAAGGCTCACCCGAGTGCTGCCAGCTTTATGGGGTCTGCGGGCACTTTACGAGCTGCCTCAGCTCTCAAGTGTCAAATTGGGGCTCTATCGACAGATAAAAGAAAAATCGGCTGCTGAAACTGAGGCCTTTCCCTGCGATATCTTTATACTGCGCTATAAAAGCCTATCACACTTAATTTAAGGAGTGAAAACTGTTGACATCTCTTTCAATCGCTAATCTTTAGGAAACAATGAGTGGAATATTATTTGAAATGAATAACTGCTCGCTTTATTGGCGAGTAGTAAAAATCTAATAGTTGGCAAAACAATACGGTGTTTACTCTTCAAGATAGGCGGGTTTATTAGCTCGAGCACCAGGAGCGTTAAGAGTCCACTCGGCCCTCACTTCCTTAGGGTTTCACTGGGGTTATAGCACTGGGTGTTTTGTGTGCTGTTATTCTTTTTCTTTTTTCCCCCTCCTCTTGTTTTCTTCTTTCTTCATTTCCCCAATACAAGGTGACATTTTTTTTTTTTTTTGGCTGCGCTGGATCCTTGTTGCTGCAAGGACTTTTCTCCAGCTGTGGCGAGCAGGGGCTACCCTTCACTGTGGTTCTCTGGCTTCAGCTCGGTGGCTTCTGTTGCTGTGGAGCACAGGCTCCAGGCTCTTGAGTTTCAGTAGTTGCAGCTCATGGGCTCTGGAGTGCTGGCTCAGCAGTTGTGATGCATGGGTTTAATTGCTCCGCTGAATGGGGGATTTTCCCGGACCAGGGATCGAACTCATGTCACCTGGATTGGCAGGTGGATTCCTATCCACTGTACCACTAAGAAAGTCTGACGCTTTCAATTAGAGCTGCTGCTGCTGCTTAGTCACTTCAGTCATGTCCAGCTCTGTGCAACCCCATGGCCTGTAGCCCGCCAGGCTCCTCTATCCATGGGATTCTCCAGGCAAGAATACTGGAGTGGGTTGCCATTTCCTCCTCCAGGGGATCTTCCTGATGCAGGGATCAAACCCAAATCTCCTGCATTGCAAGCAGATTCTTTATCACCTGAGCCACCAGGGAAGCCCTTTTAATTAGAGATGTCATATCAAATGTGGCATATGGTCATTTAACTGAAAAACAGCCTTTGGAGGGGGGAATGTTCGTCAGATGTTTATTAAAGGTTGTTGTGGATTCCCAAAGTGAAAACTTTCAGGTCAGAAGGCTAGGAAAGCAGAGACATGACCAGGGCTGGGAGCAAGTCTGGTGGGTTTGTGTCCACGCTGCCCACACGTGCAAACCTACACACCTACACACACACACACAGTCCACAGCAGGCCTGGAGGAAGCGAGGCTGCTCGGCCTGCATGTCTGTCACCACATGTCATTCCCGTGCTCACTGTGCGTCTTCTCCACCCTCCCGGAGCCCAGGACTGCTCGGCTCGGTCACTTAAGAAGCACAGAATGAGGAGGTTGAGGTGTGCCCTCTGAACCAGAGAGACCATTTTTTATTATAACATTTTGAGAACTGACTTCTTGTGCAAATGGCACCTGTTTCCTCTTTCTTGAGGCCTCAGCTCGGTTCCCCCCAGAGGCCAGGTTGCACCTTCCGGGTTCAGTACCTCTGTGAATGGGATGCGCTGGGGGCTGCTGTCTCTCTTTACAGGACGTTTTCACTGCCGTGAGCTTCAGTTCAGTTCAGTGGCTCAGTCGTGTCCGACTCTTTGCAACCCCATAAACCACAGCACGCCAGGTCTCCCTGTCCATCACCAACTCCCAGAGTTCACTCAAACTCACCTCCATTGAGTCGGTGATGCCATCCAGCCATCTCATTCTCTGTTGTCCCCTTCTCCTCTGGCCCCCAATCCTTCCCAGCATCAGAGTCTTTTCCAGTGAGTCAACTCCTCACGTGAGGTGGACAAAGTATTGGAGTTTCAGCTTTAGCATCAGTCCTTCCAATGAACACCCAGGATTGATCTCCTTTAGAATGGACTGGTTGGATCTCCTTGCAGTCCAATGGACTCTCAAGAGTCTTCTCCAGCACCACAGTTCAAAAGCATCAATTCTTCAGTGATCAGCTTTCTTCACAGTCCAACTCTCAGCTTACATCACAGCAAAACATCCAGACAGGGGATAAGGGCCGGCCTCTCCATTATGGGCCCCTGGTGGTGCCTTGGTCAACTCCAGTCAGTTGTTTGGACTTCCCGGGTGTCACTAATGGTAAAGAACCCTCCTGCCAATGCTGGAGATACAAGAGACGTGGATTCAATCCCTGGGTTGGAAAGATCCCCTGGAGAAGAGAATGACAACCCACCCCAGTACTCTTGCCTGGAGAATCTCATGGACAGAGGAGCTTGGTGGCCTGCAGTCCATGGGGTCTCAAAGAGTCAGCCACTGAGTGACTTAGCACATATGCACATCAGTTGTTTACAGAAATAAGCTCTTGTACTTTCACCAGCCTCCCAGGAAACAATGATAAAGAGGATTTTTGCACGTGGAGACTGGGTCTGGTCTTCAGACCACAGGGTCAGCATCAAGGCCGAGGCCAATAGTTCCCCGACTTGGGTGTAAAAGTCCCTGCAGAGCAGCCTGGTAGAAACACATGGAACAGAGCAGCACTTTTAACTTCACCCAGAGACATTGCAAGTGCCCAGAGTGGCTCATGCGAGGCCACTTCTCTCCAGAAATACCACAAGCAGACAGGCCTATAAGGTCGCTGTTAAGCCCCACTGAGGGTTCTGCGCTCCCTGCAGGCAGACCTGGGCACTCTGCCCAGGTGGTCCAGCCTGCCTTGAGTCAAGGACAAAAAAATCACATCCACGCTTTGCACACAGGTGGGGCCAGGGGACGTGGTCCAGAATCTTTGGTGCTCACACTCCTGCTGCTGAGACAGTGAGCCCAGCTGGGAGCCGGGCTCCGAGTTCAAAGGTGGTGGGGCCCCTGGACCAAGCCCCGCTGCTAGGCCTGCCGATCACTCACGCCAAGAGAGGCGCCTTATCTCCTGAACTTTCAGCCTGCTAATCCCAACCACGGTACATATCGCTCAACTTTAGGCAATAAAAGAGGAAGAAAAAAAAAAGTGTTTATCTGCTATGGCCAAAGCCAGACTCTCCCAGATGACTCTTCCGCAGAACTATTTCCTTGTTCCCCGTGTCCCCGTCTCTCTGGTCAAGGCCAGTCAAAGCTCAAGCCTCGCCCAGTGGCCTGAGAACTTGGCCTTGTCACCAGGCCAGTGAGAAAGCCCTGAGCCCCAGTGACCTGACTCAGGGGGTCACCACCGAGGTCGGGAGCAGGTGCAAAGAACACCATTGGCCCCCAGGCTCTCTGCCCCATCAACAGTGAGGTACTGGTCAATGGGGAATCCAAAGCCACTGACGTTATCTGAGGATCCTGCTGTAGGCCTAACACCTCGAGAGGCCACCACCTGACCCTGGGTGGTATGAAGACCCCCAAGGTGCCAGCCAGACTGCAATCAGGCAAGGTGATGCCTGGGCCACAAAGCTCACCCGAGCAGCCACCCACCCCACCCAGCAATGGCCTGTGGGCTGCGAGGGAAGGTGCATAGTCACTTCTTCCCAGTGACCCTGGAGAGAAGGGACATATGGGGGATGAGGACTCCATGTTTGGGGGGCCGTGCCCCTGACCAGAGTGGATCCCAGGCCAGCAGGCTTGGCCCAGCTAGCATACATGCAGGAAGGGTGGGGTAGGGGCCGGGGGGCCCCACTGGTTACGCCTCAGCACAGCAGACCCAGGGACACATCCCCCTTGGTGCCGCCACTTCATTGCCATCCCCCATCCCTCCGTCAGCCTCGTCAAAGGCAGAAAAGACTTCTCCTGGCCCTTTCTATGGAGGGAGCCTCCTGGCAAGGACTGAGCTGATCAGATACAGGCTGCCCAGGGATCCCCTCTTGGTGGACACACTAACAGCACGCTCACCTGTCAGCCGCCTCCGCTGAATTGTGGTTTGGCAGCTTTATTTTTCCCAGAAGCGGCATTATTTGGCCACATGTATATGACATATATGAGGCTTCCCAGGTAGTGGTAAAGAATCTGCCTACAAGGCAGGAGGTATAAGAGATGTGGGTTTGATCCCTGGGTCAGGAAGATCCTTGGAGGAGGGCATGGCAACCCACTCCAGTATTCTTGCCTGGAGAATCCCATGGACAGAGGAGCCTGGCGGGCTACAGTCCATGGGGTTGCAGAATCAGACACAACTGAGCACAAGCATAAAACAAAATATCACATATTATATTTATATATATATATATATGACAGCATCTCTGAAGAAAGCAGAGACCCCACTGGAGCTTGAAGAAGAGCATTTCAGGGAAGAGTGCCAGAAATGGCCACCCTTGAAGATGCATAGGGTGCACCCCAAAGAGCCGAGGACCAGAAGGTTGAGGGGCTGGAGGATTCTGGGTATGTGGGCTGGCTCCTTGGCAATAGCAGCCCCAATGGGGAGACTCAAGTCACAGCCAGGGCTACCAGATTTGGGGGCACCTCAGATCCACTTCATGGCAAACAGACGGGCAAAAAGTGGAAATAGTGACAGACTTTATTTTCTGGGCTTCAAAGTCACTGTGGACAGTGACTGCAGCCACAAAATTAAAAGATATTTGCTTCTTGGGAGAAAAGCTATGACAAACCTAGACAGCGTATTCAAAAGCAGAGATGTTACTTTGCCAACAAAGGCCTACATAGTCAAAGCTATGGTTTTTCCAGTAGTCATGTATGGATGTGAGAGTTGGACCATAAAGAAGGCTAAGAGACAAAGAGTGGATGCTTTTGAATTGTGGTGTTGGAGAAGACTCCTCAGAGACCCTTGGACTGCAAGGAGATCAAACCAGCTAGTCATAAAGGAAATCAACCCTGTACGTTCATTGGAAAGACTGATGCTGAAGCTGAAGCTCCAATACTTTGGCCACCTGATTGCAAAGAGGTGATTCACTAGAAAAGACCCTGATGCTGAGAAACATTGAGTGCAGGAGGAGAGGGGGATGACAGAGGATGAGACGGTTGGATGGCATCATCAACTGGATGGACGTGAGTTTGAGCAAGCTCTGGGAGATGGTGCCGGACAGGGAAGCTTGGCGTGCTGCAGTCCACAGGGTTGCAGAGAGTCGGACACGACTGAGTGACTGGACAACAACAGCGTATGTGTCTTGGTGCCTCCTTACTCGACAGCCAGCAGCATCCACTTCCGGTGCTGATGCTGCCAGAGCATTAATGATGCTGTAAAATAATAAGGCTCGGGACAGCCTGCACGAGAGTGAGCACTTGATAAAAGGGAGATTTACAGCCACATCCATCAATTTAATTATCTTTTACTGGGGTTTAAACTTAGGAGTAATACTAATCTCTATTTAGCACAGTTTACAGGATCTATGGACACTTTACAATCTTCCTCTGCTCACAAGTGTCAAATTATGGCAATATTGATAAAATGGAGTAAACAGCACGTGAGACAACCCCAGAATGGGCTAATGCTCTTTTTACTGCACCGTAAAAGCCTATTACTCTCTGATTTCGGGTGAAAATTTGTGGCCAATAATCTAAGTTGATAATGTTTTGGAAACAATCGCACAGATAATAAAAGCTGCCTTCTCCTTCAACACCCCCACCCAGCCCCAGTCCCAGCCCAGCCCTCCTCCTCAGACTTGTCCATAAAAAGACAGGGCCACAGGGCTCGAGCCAGAGGCTGCCTGGCGATCGGCAGCCTCTACGCAGGGCCTTAGGGGCCTGGGAGGCCTTGGGGGCTGTTCAGGGACAGAGACGCAAGCACCCCATGGCCCCAGCTGCCCTGCTTTCAAGCTTCCACTCCACCTCCGCCCACATGGGCCTCCTGCAAGGAAACCACCTTCCAGAGGTCTTCATAGGAATCTGCACTTTTGGGCGTCGAGGAGAAAGGAGTAGCCTGCAACACGATCCTGGACACAGCACCTGGGGACCATCTCCAGCTGATGATGTGGCCCCAGCAAAGGGCCCTCGGGCCAACATCCCCAAGGAACAGCTGCGTAACCCGGAGTCTGGTCTGTTTCTCATTCACTCACTTTGCTGTTGGCTCAGGATTCCCCAGTGGTGTCTGTTGATGTTGTTCAGTCGCTCAGTCATGTCCGACTCTTTGCCACCCCATGGACTGCAGCACGCCAGGCTTCCCTGTCCTCCACTATCTCCCGAAACCTTGCTCAAACTCACGTCCATCAAGTCGGTGATGCCAACCAACCATCTCATCCTCTGTCACCCCCTTCTCCTCCTGCCTTCAATCTTTCCCAGCATCAGGGTCTTTTCTGATGAGTCGGCTCTTCACATCAGATGTACTGGAGCTTCAGCTTCAGCATCCACGCTTGGCACAGGTTTTCTCCATCTGGATCTCCTGTGCTTCCCGGCCTGACTTGCTTGGAACCAAGACCTCCACCATCCCCCACCACCCCAGCAAACAGCAGGGCTTTCAAGCCGAAGCTCCCTCCTGGGTGGACAGCGCTCATCAGAGATGCTGGCCGGTTCTGGACAGAGAGCAGGAGAGACCTGTGCCCTCCTCTCCACCCTGGGGTTTCCCCAGGGTCCTGCGTCCCTGCCTCAATCTGGGCCAGCATCCTTAGGCCTGCACCGTCTCTAGGCTGCCTGCATCCCCTGCCCCACGCTCACCTCGACCACTGGGCCAGGCTGGAGCTCACAGAGGGGAGCAGACTTGAGTTTTTGGCCTCGAGTTTGTCCTCCAGACCTGAAACCATGCCTCTGGTCCTTGGTTCTGCCGCTCTGCCCATGTCCTGATGCAAACAGCGTGGTGGCTGGGGACGTGGGACAGAAGTGGGGGGACGGGGGCGCTGGGCCCCACCCACAGCACACAGCCGGCCCCTGAGGACGGCCTGGTGCCCCCAACCCACTGTCACCACGACACCTCTAAACATGCTCAGTACTGCTGTGGAAGCAGTACACGTCCACAAACACGAACCCCAGTCCTTTCAAACACGAGTCTCCACCAATCACAAGGCAGTTGTGAATTCAGAGACCACATCACCGTTGTGAATCAGAGACCACTCCTGGTTTGGCGGCCAAAGAAATGAGCTCCTGGAACTTCTCTGAGTCACAGTTAATCAATCAGCCCCATGGAATGACCTGCCTTCTCCAAGAGTTTATATGAAAATCACAGGAACATGTAATATTGATAGAAGCGCCTTGTAACCTGTAAGGTGCTGTAACAACGGGAATAATAACATCCCCCAGCAATTACTAAGTGCCAGGTGCCAGGATGAGTATCTCGTACAGATTAACGCCTTACAATTACACCTCCAAATCCCTATGCCCAGTGAGTTAGTCACTTAGTCATGTCTGACTCTTTGTGACTCCACGGACTGCAGCCTGCCAGGCTCCTCTGTCCACAGGATTTTCCAGGCAAGAATACTAGAGTGGGTTGCCATGCCCTCCTACAGGGGATCTTCCCAACCTAGGGATTAAACCCACATCTTTTGTATCTCCTGCATTGGCTTCCCTGATAGCTCAGTTGGTAAAGAATCTACCTGCTAAGGCAGGAGACACCAGTTCAACTTCTTGTCGGGAAGATCCTCTGGAGAAGGAGTAGGCTACCCACTCCAATGTTGTTTTGCTTCCCTTGTGGCTCAGCTGGTAAAGAATCTGCCTGCAATGCGGGAGACCTGGGTTCCATCCCTGGGTTGGAAAGATCCCCTGGAAAGGGGAACAGCTATCCATTCCAGTATTCTGGCTTGGAGAATTCCATGGACCGTATAGTTCATTGGATTGCAAAGAGTCAGACACAACTAAGCAACTTTCACTTCCAACTTTTTTTTCAACTTTTGTATCTCCTGCATTAGCAGGCAGGTTCTGTACCACCCGTCCGAGCCACCAGAGAAGCCCCTATGATGGAGATACTGTTACTGTTATCCCATTTCAATGAAGCTGAAACCAAGGCTAGGAGAAGCAAAGGGACTCAAGGTCACACAGCTGGTGAATGAGAGGTGGCCTAATGCCCCTGCTGCTCCTAAAGTGTGGAGGTAGGGCTGCACGGCTTGGGTAATGGTCATGTGGTCAGGGTAGCCACCTGGCCTGGTGGCTGCAGGGACCAGGGTCAGACAGGAGTCAGAGAGCCAGCCCTCTGCCAACATGGCCTTCTGGATCAAAGTATAAAGATACATCCCTCTTCAGAGTTCTGAAGTTCCCCAGAGCTGAGCCAAGCAAAATATCTAGATACTAACCTGCATATGTGCATGCTCAGTCATGTCTGACTCTTTGCAACCCCACAAACTGTAACCCATCAGGCTCCTCTGACCTTGGCATTCCCCAGGCAAGAATACTGGAGAGTGTTGCCATGCCCTCTTCTATGGGATCTTCCTGACCCAGGGATTGAACCCAAGTCTCCTGCAGCTGTTGCACTGCAGGTGGATGCCTTACACTGAGCCGCCGGGAAAGGCCTAGATACTACCTCGCTTCCCCAGTTTTGAAACTGGCATGGGGGGGGTGCAGTGGGGGCCGTAGGGGCCAGAGGACCCTGTAACCCATCTGGTCAGGGTGACTTGTCCAAGGTCACGCAGCAGAGGGGAGGCTGGAAGTGAGCTCTCTCCCCTAGCGGCTCAGGGCTCGTCCGGCCAGCCAGGCCAGCCTTCGCAAGGTGAGCTGCATCCCGCATCAGGGCCAGTCAGAGTATTCGGATCAAATGCCAGTTCCAAGGCCACACTAGCTTCCTGCTGGCCAGTAATTTGCACTTTCAACAGATCTATTCTTCTTACACACCTTGTTCCCAAGAAGATGCGGTGCACCCAGCGCTGCCTTGGGAGGCCTCCGCCGCTGTGTGGACAAGAGGCCAAGGGGCTGGGCTCCAACTGGCTTCTTCCTGAGTTAACTGTAAGTGCAACAGTGCAGAAGAGACTGACCCCACCAGGGAAGTAAACCTACTCCCAGGCACACACTGCTGCTTCTGAAACCTACACACAAGTCTTTTTAAACCACCTTTCCTTTATTTTCCGAAGTCCTTTTCCAGGTGACTTTTCCTGTCTCTTTTCAAGCCTGACCCAACCCAAGGCTGGTCCTTCAGTCCCCGTGACAATCCCATGTCCCCTGAGAAGCATTTATAGAACATGGGTACGCTTTTACCCTCCCAAATGTGACTCAGAAGACAGAGCCCTGGCCTGAGCTTGTGCTCAGAGTGGGGAAGGGCCATGTTTCCATGCTGGAATGATCTCCGTGTGAACACCTGTGCCCAGATCCTGGCGCTGGGGGGAGAGCCAAAGGGGTGGCTCAGAAGACACCCACATCTCCTAAAGCAAGGTCCAGATGAGCGTGCAGGACAGGGGGCACATGGTGAGACCCTGGTGGCGCAATCGCCACCACTGCCATCCAGGGCTCTGCAAACCTGAGCACCAAGGGAGCGGAGAGGCACAGTCAATCAGAGGGCTAACCAGCAAGCTCACCTTCATGGGGGTTCGTTTATCAACTTGCTTTCCAAGAAGCCTCAGGACACACGGCAGGTGCAGGTGTGTTTGAAACAGAGATGAAAAGGAGAAGACGCAGAGCTGTGGAGGGGTGGGGAGGGCACCCCGACAGAGAAAAATCGGGGAGCTCAGGGCAAAGGGAGACCCAGGGGCTGGGGAGCAGGGAGCCTGGAAGGATGGAAACCCCAATCCAGGGGAGGAGAGCTGTCCTCACAGGTTCCCTCAGGGTCTGCCAGCCCTTCTAGAACAAGGTGGATGATAAAGCGGCCCATTAATAGTCAGCAGAGTAGACTTCGACAGCTGTAAAGCATCACCCAGATGTGTGTCAATCCCGGAACATACCAGAACATTCCTGATACTTTTAGAGCCAAGCCCGAAATAGGCAGGGCCATCCATCAGGCCTGACGCCACAGCCAGGAGCAGAGGGGCCGGGCGAGCCACAGAGCAGTCAGGCGGGCGAGGAGCTGGGCATGCTGGAAAATCAGAAAGACTTCTTTTGACCCAGGAAAGAATCTGCCCCTCTGTCTCAAGAAAAAGAGAGATTTCTAATAAAAGGAAGGTTCCAACTTGCAGCAGTCATGCTCAAGGCAATGGTAGTCAAATGTCAACAAGGGCTAGAAATAAAGTCAATATCATTCCTGTCCATGGACACATAAATATACTAGAGGTGATTGATTTGGCCATAAATTATTTCCAAGCACACATTTTCCCTCTTTTCCATTGCACATATTTTAAAATCTGTGTCACATGTATCAGCACGTGGGGTAGGGGTGGGGGGGTGGAAGCACACAGATAATTTTCAATCTGTAAAACACACATTAAAATGAAAATTCTGAAAATGTGAAAGAGAAACAGTGATTGATCTGAACGGTGACTGGGGTGGGAATCTCTTGGGAGGTGTGGTTGGTCCCACAAATGATGCGGGAGACAAAGGGCTCCAACCAGCAAAGAAAAAGCCCACCCCCCACCCCTGTCCAGCCCAGGGTGTTTGCCGTGTGCATGGAGGCAAAAAGTCAGTTTGGGATTCCGCCCGATCTTATCCGCCCAATCTTATCAGGTGGTAAATCTGTCCTTTGATCTTGTCAACAATGTGGAAGGTTGGAGACAGCTGCCACCACCCCAAGTTAGCAGGGCCTCACCATGGCCTCATAAAACATTTATGAAACCTGTAATAAACAGGCCTGATAAGGAAGAGGTTCAAGATTTCAAAACTCAGCAGCTACGGAGAAAATGCCCTTCTCTGCCTCCAAGGTTCCTTTATTTGAAGAACAAACACAAACCATCAATTCTCACTGGCCATAAAGTTTCTGAGCAAAGAGTTTCACCAAGCCCTGAGATTAGCAGAATTTGTTTGGAGCCTTACCCATAAAGGAAAACCACCCCCCACCCCCCGCCACCCTGCCGCCTGAAATTCTCTGAGCTGATACGGGCACCGGGGCGGCCGGGCAAGACAGAGGGAGGGGGCAGAGCGACAATAAAAATTCAGTCACTGAGAAATAAAGAGTCATTTGATGCCACAAAGTAAACTAATATTCTATGATTGAGTTTAGAAAAGAGAAGAGTAGCATTTTCATGGCCCGTCACAAAATATAACTTTGGTAATATTTATTTTAACTTCTGTTTTCTTTTCTGGGACATTAATGGCATTCTCTGAGTTTAGCAGAAGTAGAAAGAGCCCTCACAACTCCCCCACTGTCCGGGAGCTTTCTTAGTTGACTTTACTGGGCAGGTGTCAGGTGAGTAGCTGAACCCACAGGTCTTCAAAGAATCTAGAAATAAAGAAAGCCAAGACCATTGGGCTACCCTGATGGCTCAGTGGGTAAAGGATACGCCTGCAATGCAGAAGATGCGGGAGACCTGGGTTCAATCCCTGAATCAGGAAGATCCCCTGGAGGAGGAAATGACAACCCACTCCAGTGCTTTTTGCCTGGAGAATCCCATGGACAGAGGAGCCTGGAGGGCTACAGTCCGTGGGGTCGCAAAGAGTCAGACACAGCTGAGCGCCTGAGTGCACACAAGGGAGAGAAACATAGTGAGAGTGACCGGAAACTCCTCTAGGAATCTGAACGTGCTTCAGGGCAGGGAAAGCTGGTGGCCGCACGCTGCAGGAGGGGCCTGGCACTGTGGGCGTCCGAGGAAGGATGAGTAGGTGAAAGGAAGCAAGACGGGAGATGCGACAGGCAGTCAAGGAGCCGTCAGAGCACACCTGAGCTGAGACAGAGAAACAGAGCAAGCACACACACCATAGCAACAGCTGTAGTTAGTTCCTGCTTCAAGTTGCTCGAAGGCAACATAATCAAAGGATAACTGAATTGATTGGGAGGAAGATTCCAGGTCTCTCATATCTTCTGCCTGGCCAACTGGCTGACAACTACATGAGAAATGAAAAGGTGGACCCTCGGGGTGGGGGCTGCTGAACAACCCCACCCCTGGCTGAGCCACGCTCCTGCACAAAAGCCTTTCCACCCGCCACCCCCACCCCTCCAGGTCCCCAGGCTGGGAGACGCTCTCCTGCCCTTCTCCTTGGTGCCCACCTGTCGGGCTCACTCAAGGTCCACACCTGCCTCACCGCTCAGCACAAAGTCAATCTACACACGTCCTCACACGGGGGCCCCTGGGCGGTGCGATCTGTGTGTCCACTGTGCTTTCCTTTCAATGTTTCTGTGTTCAGAGGGTGGCGGCCACCTCGACTGATCTTGGAAGCGTCTGCCCCACTGAGAGCACCTGGAGTGGACGACAGTGTTGGGCCAGGAAGGGGGCCCAAAGTTGCTCCAACCCCTGTGCTCGGCTTCTGTGCCCAGAGCACTGACCGGCAGGTGGGCTTGGGTGGGCTTCAGCGTTCCAGGCTAAGGACACGCAGCTGGCAGCATCTGAGCTGTCCCAGCGTGCGGGCACTAGCCCTGTTCAACAGTGGTCTGGCCGAAAGCCACTGAGGTGGGCAGAGATGAACTAACCATTCCGTAAGACACAGGACCCTCTGAGCAAACAGGCTATGTTCTGAGGTTCAGAGCTGAAGTGTCTCCAGTGCTTCTGGACCAAGGGAGCCAAGCTGGACTTTCATGGAGAGCTCACCCAGGGGACCTTTCCAGAAACCCCATCTGATGGACCATTGTCAGGTGGTAGCTGTCTCAAGGCCACAGCCCTCCGATGCCTAGAACCTCAGGAAGAGGAGGGAGCTAGCTGTTGGGACGGCTGAGGGAGAGAGATGAGGGGCCCTATGTTCTGCCCTCCAGGAGAGTCCCGAGCATCTCCCGGAAGTCAGGAGGCAGGGCGGGATGCGGTCACGGGCACAAGCCCTCTGCCAACTGCCCAGGCCCCACACCCGCCCTCACACTTCCTACTCCATGACCTTGGGCCCCAAACCCTGTGCTGGGCTTTCTCCTCTATAGACTCAGAAGGCTGAAACCTCGGCTCTCGCTGGATCACCGTGAAGAATGGATGAGACGGCGCAAGGGCGGCACCGGGAACCCTCAACACCGGTTGGCGTCATCTTTAGATTCTGAGACCTTGCCAGCATCTTTCCTCCTTAGTGCTCAGAACAAACAGCTTGTAATTTTCATGCGCATTTCACACCCACAAAAGATTCTGTATGAAGCCTGAGTTTTGCCCTGAAGGGTGGCACTTCCTGCTTCTTACACACGCTGACGTCACCAATCTCGATACCTAAAAACTGGGACTCTTTCTCATGGTATTGTCCAGTTGTGCTCAGGTACTTCAGTCGTGTCTGACTCTGTGATGCTATGGACAGTAGCCCACCAGGCTCCTCCGTCCATGGGATTCTCCAGGCAAGAATATCGGAGTGGGTTGCATTCCCTCCTCCAGAGGATCTTCCAGACCCAGAGACTGACCCCTGCATCTCCTGCATCACAAGCGGACTGTTGATCACTCAGCCACTGGGGAAGCCCATGGCCCATTTAGTTATCAGACACACACACACACACACACACACAAAATCCCACATAGAGTGGATGTGGTGATCAGCCCCATTTTACTGGCAAGGCAACCAAGATCTGGAATGGGTTTCCAAGCATGGCTAGCAGGTGTGAACCTCACCTCTGAGGCTTGGAGCCTGACTCTGCTTGGTCCTGACTGGACGGGATGATGAGGAAAGGTCGAGCTGGGCCGGGGTGGAGGTGCAGGTAGGTCAGAAGCAGGGACAGGGATGAGGGTGAGGGAGGGGCTGTCCCAGAAGATGGGATCACAGGGACATCCTAGTTAAAGGCAACAAAGACCCCAGCCCAACAATCCCTGGCCAAGGTTAAGGCAGGCGAACGTGTAGTGAGGATATGGCATGTTCCTCGGGGCAGATGGGCAGGGGGCAGTCCCCCTTCACAGACACCATCCATCCCAGGGTGGCTTTCGAGCGCCCTGGCCGCCGCTGCCCTGCCTTCCTTTCAGGCCAGTGGGGAAGTCCCCTCATCCGGCACAAGTTGAAAGATTCCAGTTTACAATTTGGAGGCTGGGTATCTGCACACCCATGCTCAGAGCAGCACTATTCACAGCAACCAGAAGGTAGAAGCTACCCAAGTGTCCACTGACGGACCAATGCCAAACAAACTGCAATGTGTCCGTGCAATGGAATATTATTCAGCCCTCAAAATGCAGTGAACCCTGACACAGGCTACAGTATGGAGGGCAGTAAGGACATAATAATTGGGGAAAAAAAGACGAGGGCTGCGGGACTCCACCTGTATGAGGTCCCTGGAGCGGTCAGACCTGTGGAGACAGAAAGCAGGCCCGTGGGGCCGGGGGCTAGGGGGTGAGCAGCTGGGGGTGGGAAGCCACTGTTCGGTGGGGATAGAGTTTTGGTTTAACACGATGAAAAGATTCTGGGGGTGGCGGCACAAGAACATGAATGGACTCAACACTGCTGAACTGAGTGCTTAAAAACGGTGAAGGTGGTCAATTTGACGTTAAGTGTATTTCACCATAATTTGTTCAGAGACTCGGACGGGGTTCGCCGCCTCAGTCCACGCCCAGCAGGAAGTCAGCGCACCCTCCCCGTGCCCCGAGGGGACACCTGGCCTTGCTTCCCAGCCACCTGCCCATGCTTGCTCAGTGCCCGGGGCAGGGCTGCAGCTGCCCAGAGGAAGGGGACCAAGCTCACCCCTCTCGGGTCCCCTGCTACTCAGGCAGGGCCTGACACATTGGTACTCAGTAAAGACAGGTGGCAGGGAAGGAGGGTGGGAGAGAGAGAAGAGGAGCAGACAGACGGACAGACGAGGCAGGGGCGGACGAACACGACTCCCTCTCTGCATCACGTGCGTGCTTATGCCCTGAGAACCAAGGGGGTTTTCCAGGCTCTCAGAACTTGCCCTGGCTTTATTTTAGGACTTGATGAGTCCTGTCCCCATTTCACTGCCCAGAATTCTGAAACCCCAGAGGGCTGGGGGGGTGGGTTCCGGGTCTCTCCTGTCCTGGGCATTTCAGGGCCCGGATGAACTTGGACGTGAGCACAGGGGCTCAGCTGTCCACGATCAGCATCCACGGCAAAGGGCCCCGCGGCGGCAGAGGTTCACATTGGCCAGGACCCCATCACCTCGCTCCCCCTGGGCCCTGACAGAGGCTCCTCCTCCCCAGCACCTCTCAGCGTCTTAGTTCTAGAAAACCCAAAGGCTCCCTCCCTGGTGGAGATGAAGTGATCCCCTCCCCAGAGCCCTCCCCACACCCCCTCCGCCCCCTCACCCCCCGGAGCCTCCGTCCAGGGGAACAGCCGCCCCCGCGGTTCCGTTATCTGCACAGGCTGTTCCCAGGCGATAAAGGGCCAGGGTCAGGTGCGGGGAGCTTTGTGGCCCGGCTGAGCACAGGGATTTCCCTGGCCCGTCGCCCCAGATGTTTGCTCACCTGTCATCTCAGCCTGGTGACGAGGCTGACATGAAAGGGGGAGCGGGCGCGTGTGGCAGGAGAGGTCACTTTTTGGAGGGCTGCTGGCTATAAACATGCCTGCGCAGCTTTCGCCGGAGGCCCCGGGCAGCCACGCGGCTGGTCCCCGGTTAATGTGTAACCAGTGAGCGCCCCTCGGGCAGCCGTGGGAGGTGGTTTCACCCCTGCTCCCCACTCATTTCTTCCCACTCCTCCAGGCTGGCTACCTTATGCTGTGCTCGCTGGACCCCAACCCTCTGAAAACTGAAGGCCAGGGGCACATCCCAGCCCTCGGCCTCCCCCAAAGGCCCAGCTCAGGGCAGGAGGGTCGCCCACACGGGGTGCAGTCGAAGCGTGACCTCTGACCCTGGGCGAGGACAGGGCATGGGGCTCAGGTGTGCTGGCCTCATACTGCAGAGGGGCCAGCTAGGACAGCACCCTCTGCGTGAAGATCCGACGTGTGCTATCTGTTCCCTGCCCCTCGGCTCCCAGCAAAAAAAATCAGTGCCTTTCTTGTTAATCACGCCAATGAGGGCTGCACAGTGCTTTGGGGTCAAGCTGATGTCAAGAAGTATCAGAACACAACGCAGACAAGAACCAGCGGTCCTGAGCACGCCACAGAGCAGTCCTTGCCAAGAGCTGAAGAAATGGGCCATGGTTAAAATGACAAATTCCTAAAAAGCACCAAACCCAGAGTGAATTTGATGTTGGGGGGCAGGTATTTTCCAGAAGCCCTTTTCCTGAAGTATATCAATAACAGAAGAGCACACAAATCGCAAGAATACAGCTCAATGAATCCCCTACCCAGGGTGTTTGCCTGTGGGCCCTGCACCCAAATTACAGCACAGAGTACGACCAGCCCCAGGAGCCCCCAGACCCCTTCCAGGCGCTTCCCTCCCCCAGTAACCACCATCCTGACTTCACACACCCCAGGCAGGTCTTGCCTGGCCTTAAATGTGTTGTACATTCTCTGTGTGCCTGCCTCCCTCTGGGTCAGCCGGATGCGTGTGCTGGCTCACCCCCATGCTCACTACCCTCACCCAGGGCTGGACCCCACGGGGACGTGTCACCGTCTACTTGCCCCTCTCCTGCTAGTGCTCCTAAGGGTTGGTCATGGTCTGGGCCATCGTGATGAGAGCACACACTGGTGTATTCCCAGTGGACACCGTGCTCTTCTACTGGGCGCACATCAAGCTGGGGACCAGGCTGGACTCCAGGGAATCTGTTTGTCCTTTTTCTCTCTGAGTTAAATAAGCAAGGGTTGAGTATGAAAAGTTGAGTTGAGTATGTTTGCAGAGGATTGATTTTTAATGAAAGTGGGTATAAAAGCCAGGAGAGAGAGATAACATGCTACTAAAGTGCAGACCAATGACTCTTCAAACGCTCGCAGCTTCCGGCAAGTGGGTCATAAACGTCGCAGAAACAGTTTGCAGAAACAGCAGGAGCACCCGGGAGTGGTGCTGGGCAGGACTGGCTGGAGGAGCATGCGGGCCTTGGGGCTACTGAGCTGAGATCAGAACCCCAGTCCCTGGGGGCAGGAGGGACCAGGCTGCACGAGGGTGGCGTCCCCACACCCAGCCCCGTCTCCCCACTGGGCATCCATCACAGCCTCACCTGGCCTTCCGACCACCCTCACCCCACTGGGCGGCAAGCAGGGCGATTCCCCGGGGCACGGGGTCTGACTGCCTTGTCCTCTTCAGCCCGTACACGAGCGTGGCCACTGGTCGTGAAGTCAGCCGACTCTCAGGGTGAAAAGGGGTCCCTGGAGGCTGCTCCACGCCGTGCAAAGTTCCCAAAGCCCTCCTCACTCTCTCTTAATGAAAAAGGAGGAAATTTTCAGTAGGAAGGTGGCCCCTTTTCAAAAACTGCTCCTTGAATATCTGGAGTTAGCTGGGGGTGACAGGAAGGGGAAAAGAATATGGACACACTTGCCCAAGGGGGCCTGCAGGGCGGTTCCAAGCCCGCAGGAAGGAGGGCAGCCTGGGGGCAGTTCTGTGGCCAAAGCAGTGAAGGCCACGCCCACACGTTCCCGAGCCCCACTTCCAATCAAACCCGTAAACGCTGAGATAGGCAGAACCCTGGGGGGACCCAGCTGGGGGCAGCCGCGTCCCTGTTCTCAGGAGCTTTTGCTCCGGCTGCTGGGATGAACCGTCCAAGCCTGGGAGGTGCCCTCACGCTCTCTCCCTCTGAAGGACCACACGGTGGGGCTGATGGGCAGGGGGTAGCAAGGCTGGTATGGGCAGGAGGGATGCTAAAGGAAAGACATTCTGAAAACACAAAAAGACAGTGACGAGATGAGCTGGGTTCTGAGGGCAAGCTGAAACCCACCCTATCCCGTCACTCCTGGTGGGCGACATTCTATGGGGTCGAAAAGGGTCAGACACGGCTGAGCAGCTGGTGCTTTCACTTTGAAGGGAATCCGGGGCTTCCCAGGTAGGACAGCTGACCTTGTGCAGAGGCTCTGTCTCCCCTGCTCAGGGTCCATTAGTCAAACTGGCCCCAGCAGCTCCAACCACCCCCCCTGCCGTGAATCCAGGACACACAGCACATTGTGGGCAGCACCTCCTCTGTCCCCTCCCCGTCTATTGTATCTGCATCCAAACCCTCTACTGTGAGGTTCACGGCTCTAGAGAAGCTGTCTCTGCTCTAAGCCCCAAGTAAGCCTGTCACAGGAAAGGACCCATTGTCATAAATCCTGGAGGTGATGCCGACGCGCTGAGGAGTCCCTGCCCTTGTGCTCAGCACCCCCTCACTCTGGGGGACAAAGTGAAGTGAAGTGGTGTCTCAGATGGTAAAGAATCCACCTGCAATGTGGGAAACCTGGGTTCGATCCCTGGGCTGGGAAGATCCCCTGGAGATGAGAACAGCTACCCACTCCAGTAGTCTTGCCTGGAGAATTACACGAACAGAGGAGTCTGGTGGGCTACAGTCCATGGGGTTGCAAATCTCAATATCCCAATATCCTGGGGGCAAAGAGACACTCTCAAACTCATCAGAATGGGCCTCCCAGCAGAGCTTCATCCAGTGATTATTTTATGAGATTGTTATCACCTGCAGCCATAGGATTAATAAAAATTGAGGGTAATAAAAGAAATCACGAAGGAAACTAATGCTGTCAACTGTGTCATAAAAGTGGGACTTCCCTGGTGGCTCAGTGGTAAAGAATCTGCCTGCCAGTGCAGGAGACTCCAGTTCGATCCCTGGGTTGGGAAG
The DNA here is from genome assembly GCF_049115385.1 of Moschus berezovskii. Classification (NCBI taxonomy): domain Eukaryota; kingdom Metazoa; phylum Chordata; class Mammalia; order Artiodactyla; family Moschidae; genus Moschus; species Moschus berezovskii. Next base: position 53,914,478 of record NC_142472.1, read on the forward strand.
GTCCCCTGGAGGACGGCATGGCAACCCACTCCAGTATTCTTGCCTGGAGAATCCCATGGACAGAGGAGTCTGGTGGGCTACTGTCCACGGGGTCGCAAAGAGTCGGACACAACTGATTAACCGAGCACGTGACATAAAATAGAGGAAGGAGGCTTTGTAGTGACATATTCTCCCATCATGCAAACTCAGGAATGAGGGCCAGGAGGAAGGGAACATAAAGGAGGCAGCTTTAGATGCAGGCCACTCACTAGCCCGGGTGCCTGCCTGGCAACAGCACCTGTGCCCTGCGCCAACCAAAGAGCCACCCACAAATGCCCTGGGGGTGCAAGGGGGAGGTGGCTTCAGGTCTAGCCTATGTTTAAGCCCCCTCCCCGGGAGGAGGCTGCTCCCATAGCCACCCCCACTGCCTGGTTTACAGAGATGGAGGAGCTGTGAGTGTAGCCTCCCCCTCACCACCCTTGGGTGGAGGGGCTCATGCGATGCACACAGGAGGACGTGCATCTGAACCAAGAGTCCCCTCTTGTTCTGCACAGACACCAACCCCAAGCAGAGCCAGATTTCCCAGCAACACAGAAGGGGCCCCAGCGTCACCTCTGTGACATTCCTGTACTTGAAGCAGGCCCAGGAATGACCCAAAGAAAAGGGCAGCCCTGCCCAGCCCAGCGCAGCTTGGGCACCAGCTTCAGGGAAAACAGATGGAGTGTGGACTGCAATGCAGACCCGGCCCTCAGCACTGAGGGTGGCTGGGAGCAGACCCCACCTGGAGGAAGGGAACGAGTTCAGGCCGTGAATAAGACGGGCAGTCTAGGGAAGGCCGCTAGCTCAAGGGCAGGGGCTAGGAGGCGGCCAGTTAGGGGAGACGGTGGGCAAGCAGACAGTGGGGGCAGAGGTGGGCAGCATCGTGTGGACAGCACCGCACACGGGTGAGACGGGGCCGGGGAGGCACGGGGATTTTGAACCAAGTGACTGGGTCAGGGCCAGGTGTTCTGTGAAACCTGACTCGTTCAGGGGAGGCCATCTGGGCAGGTGGCCCCGGGCCCCTTCCCCACCCCCGCCAACTTTCTTTGATTGCTGAAACTTGGTTATGGTCATCAGGAAGCAGGGAGATGCCACCGGGAAAGTCAACTCGCTTTCGCAACAGGTGCATCAACCATCTCTGGCAGTTCTCAGCAGCTCTGAGGACAAACAGGAGGAGGAGGCGGTTTTCAAGAAGGAGAGAGGGTTTCAGAACAGGAAGCCCGATCCAGCCTAGCTGTTTGGACCCTGAGCAGAGGCCCCCCAGGAGCATGGCCATGACTCATCTTGGCCTCTTCACCGTCCAACTCGGAGGTTTCACCTCTCGGCCTGGCCTTCCTGTGCCCCAGTTCCATCTCGGGTTTTCTCCCCTAGGAGATGTTGGGTGCTCAGGGCCTCCAGTAGCTCAAGGGACAGGGTACCAGCCTCCCAGATGACCCAAGTGTCCCAGGAGAGGCCTGTGTCCTACATCTAGCAAGGGTGAGTTGGAGCCAAGTGGCCACCCATCAGTATGCAATCTAAACAACCACCAAGGCCCCTTGGCCAGTAATAAACCCAGCTGGCTGCAAAAACAGGCCCGAGAGCCCAGGATACAGCCCTGCCCAGGTAATGATTAACGGGCAGCTCGGGGCCCTGGAGGTCATACTGATAATGAGAAAGTTTCCCCAGCTATCTCAAGTGCAGAGGGCCCCGGGGAGGGGCCCTGCTGGCGCCCGACTCTGACTCCAGCTAATGCTTCCTGCCTCTCCAGGGCATGCTCACTTCAATGACCCAACGTGGCCCTGCCCACAGGTACAGGGGCCTGACGTCAGGAGCTTGGGGACACAGCCCTGGTAAAGTCCACAGTGAGGACGCCAACAGGGGGTGTCCTCTAGGAGGCAGCTTTTCCCCTGACCCAATACAGATAAGCCCTTCCAAGATGAGAAGGCTGTGACTTCTTATCTTTATGGCTTGCCGGTCCTGAGCCTTGGAGGGCCTCTCTCCAAGAGGAGTGAAACTCAGAAAGGATTTTCAGCAGGAATTTCAGCTTTTTTTTTTTTTGTAAAGCACTTTGGCATCTTGCAGTGAAATTCTCCAGCAACTTTCTTCCAAAGTTCCTGAATAACTTCAAATGCAGAACAAGTGAGGACGGCTAAGCCCCTGATTTGGGTCTATCGTGCTTTGCAGAGTGCAGGAGAATCCTTTCACTGCGGAGACAAGGCCAACAGAGAAACAATAACAATAAAAAGGACTCTAAGAGACTTCTCTGGTGGTCTAGCAGCTAAGACTTCTTGCCCCCAATGCAGGGGGCCTGGGTTCCACCCCTGGTCAGGAAACTAGATCCCACATGCCACAACTAAGAATTCTCAAGTGCATGGGTGCTAAGTCACTTCAGTCGTGTCTAACTCTTTGCGACCCCATGGACTGTAACCTGCCAGGCTCCTCTGTCCATGGGACTCTCCAGGCAAGAATACTGGAGTGGGTTGCCGTGCCCTCCTCCAAGGATCTTCCTGAGGCAAGGATCAAGCCTGCATCTCTTTTTTTCTCCTGCACTGGCACCACCTGGGAAGCCCAAGAGTTCTCATGCCGCAACTAAGACCCGTTGCAGTAAAATAAATTAATTACCTAAGATGAAGGGCCTACAAAGCCTCAGTGTTCTAGGAAATCACAATGTCAGCAGAGGACGAATGGGGTCTCCCAATTTGCAAACAGATGTGAAGACTCACTGGCGGGCATTGTCAGGACGAAGATGGTGCCATGAGCCGCCATCCCAGCTCCGGCTCCAACACCTTCTATCGAACCTTCTATCGGGGTCCTCATCCACCAACAGAGTCCCAACTCAGAGACATTTCACTCTGTCACTCCTTTACCTTCCATTCCACCAGCCCCTCTGAATGGATAGCAAGGGTCAGAAGCACCTTTCCTACTAAGGACAGAAGCTAGGAGACTCTTGGAACACTTTCCAAGCTCTCCTTGTAGAACAGGAGCTGTGTACTGTTCCTTGGAAAAGCTGATCCTGATTCCTGCCGACACACCCGTCACCTGGCACTCCAGGCGGTCCCTGGATGTCATCAAATATTGACATCCTGTCCTGGTGAGCAGGCAGCCAGCTCTGGGATCCTCTAACCTCAGGAGGCCACCCGCTGAGCCATGTGCTTAGAGCCTTTTATTTGTGATCTAATTCATCAGCTAGCTTGTACCAAGACCCCACCTTATCTCTCCAGTCAGGGTCGACTGGGCAAGTGACTTTTTCCCCTTCTTCAGATGAGTATGATCGTGCCGATCTTCTCTCAAATATGCTGTACTTTAAAATGCCCACAGAGACGTCCCTGGTGGTCCAGTGGTTAAGAATCCACCTGCCAATGCAGGGGACAACAAGTTCCACCCCTGGTCAGGGAAGATCCCACCTGCTTTGGAGAAAATAAGCTTTGAGCCCCAACTATTGAACCTGTGAGTCACAACAATCAACCTCACAGCGCAACTACGGAAGCCCGAACATCCGAGAACCTGTGCTCTGCCACAGAGAGAAGCCACCGCAATGAGAAGCCCACACACTGCCAACTAGAAACTAGCCCCTAGTCGCTGCAACTAGAGAAAGTCTGTACACAGCAACAAAGACCAGCGCAGCTATAAACAAGTAAACAAATTTTTAAAATAAATTTTCAAAAATAAATAAAATGTATTAAAATATAAATAAGCAAAATATAAAATAAATAAATAAAACACTATGTGTTGTTGATGGAAATAACACCACCTCCTGTAAAGGAAGCAATCTGGACCAAGAAAAATAAAACAAGCCCTATCAAGTTTCCAGATCTACCAACTAGTGTACAGGAAATACAGGACTAGAGGAAAATGTTAAACGACACCCAGGGCTGCACGTGGCAGCATCTAGAACACTGGAAACTGTATATTGATTGATCTCTATCCTTGCTGGGTACATGGCGGGGTGGGGGTGGGGTCATTGTATTATTTACTCTGCTTCTATGAATATGTGAAATTTTGATAATAAGGGTTAAAAATAACAAGTATTTGGCACATACACATGTACACAAATACAAAGCAACACTCAGACACCTCTCCATAACCCGCCATGCTTGGAGACAGTGATAAGGAAAATGTGAAGGATGGACCCACACCCCACCTGCTGTAATGGGCCCCTTCCCTGCCCTCTCATCTCCACCTGGACCAACAGGCTCAAGAGCCCCCAAGCCCTCCTTCTCTTACAGATCCTAGCCTAATACAGCCCCAGGGCACAGAGATGGGGCCCACAGGTTCTGAATGGTGTGGTCATGATGAGTTCCAGAAACACCGCGTCTGGGTGCATGGACGCTGATCTGACTCCGCCAGTCACCAGCTGAGAGACTTCGGGCAAATAACCCCTGTGAGTATGACTTGACCTCTCCAAGCGCTGATGCTTTCCTCTGTCAAAAGAGGAGAGTTATTTGTTCAGAACACGCTGTGATGGGCGTGAGAACGATGAAGATAAGAATCTCTGCTCTTAGGAGCGAGACTGTGCTTCAGGAACATCCAGCACAAGGCTGGACGCCAGAAGGACCATCCCAGAGGAAAAGGCCACTAAGGAGCTCTGGGCAGAAGAGAATCATTTGTCCCTGAATATCAGGGAAGGCTCCCTGGAGTAGGCGGCATTTGAGCTGGACCGTGGAAGACAGGCTGTCAGGGGACAGGAAGAGGAGAGAAAGCCAGCAGAGGGAGCCCTGAGCCCATGAGAAGGAAGATGCCCGGTTGTAGGTCTGAGAAGGTAGGTTCGATCCCTGGGTCAGGAAGATCCCCTGGAGAAGGAAATGGCAACCCGCTCCAGTATTTTTGCCTGGAAAATTCCATGGAAAGAGGAGGCTGGTGGGCTACAGTACATGGGGTTGCAAAGAGTCGGACATGACTGAGCAACGAACATACACATGTAGGTTACATAGAGAGGGTGGCTTAGGGAAAAGGACCTGATGCTATTTGCAGCCAGAAAGAGGAGGGACCCAGGGCAGCCTCTGTGAACCAGCTCTGATGGTAACAAAGGCAGAAGACAGCACAGCGGGCTGCCTCCTCAGAGGGAAAAGGCACACAAACACACAGACCTGCACACACGGCGGGGTGAAGATCGAACCAGGGTCTTGTGCATTGCAGGCAGATTCCTTACCATCTGAGCCACTGCGGAAGCCCCAGGTTGGGGCAGGAGTTCACAAACCACGAGGAGAGAGAGGACAGCTGGAAAAAGGAAAGACGCCAACTGCCAAACACAGACACATTTGCCCCCAAGATTAGGTGGGGACGTGTGTCCTCTTTTCCCCCGTGTCAGACCTCTTTGCATCCTGCCCAGGTTCATTCTAGAATCAGTCCTCCAGGACAGAGAGAACGCATCGGGGGGGGGCCGCCTGACCCCTGCAGCCAGAGCCTGGCTCCCTGAGGGGGTGATGGGAAAGAGGCCGCCCTGCCCCCGAAGCCCAGCAACCGCGTTCTCTCTGTTCTATCTGTAGAAAAATGCATCACAAAATCAAGAGGCACGTGGCTAAAGAAACAGAAGAAAAATGTTCCATCGGGCAGCTGATTCACAGACAGGTCCATTTCTGTTTGTGGTATTTGTAGGCTTTTTAAAATTTGTAACTTGATGAAATTTTTTTCTCTTCTTATTCTTAAAAAAAAAAAGAAACTGCAGCAAACTCAGTCTTATTTTTCTTAAACTGCAGCACACCCTCCCCAAACCCTCATCCCAAGTTCTCAGAGTAAGGAACACCCCCAAATGTGCACCGACCCTTGTTCCTGGGCAAGTGAAGCTCCTGGGAGCTCCCCCGCCCACAGCCTACCTCTCCTTGTCCCTCCTTGACTGATGGATGCCCAGTGCCCGCAGGGAGCGATGGGCAGCTGGAGGCAGGGTCATGGGACCCTGATGGTAAATGGACTCTGTGGGGGTGCGGGCCTGGGAAGATCGCGGGCCCCGAGAGCCACACCACCCTGGTCAGGTTCACTGCCCACCTTCTGGGCGCCTCTGGACACACTGCACCCCTCCCACCCCAACCCCGGCCAGCGAGAGAGCCAGAGACGATGGAGTACGAAAGAGCCAGTGGGGAACGGCACTGGTGGAGACAGAAGCCAGTGCCTTGAGGGCACCCCACGTGGTTTCCGGCAGTGGCCCCCTCCACAGTCACAGCCTGGGACACAGTGGCCTCGGCCCCCAAAGTGGACTCTGAGGCCCAGCTCCCTCAGGAGTCCACCTCCTGTCTCTCACCCTCACCTGATGCTCTGCAGACTGGAGGCCTCCTCTCCAAGCTACTGCCAAGAGACGGGACTGTCTCCACCACCAGCAGAGCCCAGCCCTGTACCTCAGGATTTTGGAGGATACTCAAGAAACACTTGCTAAATGCGTGCATGCTGAGTCATGTCCAACTCTTTGCAGCCCCTGGACTGCCAAGCTCCTCTGTCCAGGGGATTTTCCAGACAAGAATACTGGAGTGGGTAGCCATTTCCTCCTCCAGGGGATCTTCAGACCCAGGGATCAAACCTGCGTCTCCCGCATTTCCTGCATTGGCAGGCAGATTCTTAACCACTGGACGATGAGGGACGTCCTCTCCAGGTGATTCTCACAAGCACTGAGGTCTGTGAGCCAGGCCCTGGCTGTGACATTCCCTTTTTAATGGCTTGCAGCATCTGCTCTCTGGATGTCTGTGGCCCATGGCACAGAACTGTGCAGCTGTGTGGGTAGGGGAAGGGTCAGGGCATCTCTGGAAGGGGGTGCTGACGGGCTTCCTCTGAAACACTGTCCAGCACCTGGTAACTCAGAAGGAACCCACAGCAGATGAAGGAACAGTGCTAGGGCCCTGGAAAAATGCTCACTGGACAGGTGTGACAGCCAGGGACAGCCCCCCATGGTGACCCCACTGTAACCTGCCAGGTTCTGGGCTGGGGAGGCTGCTTCAGCCTCGTTTGCCAGCGAAGATGAGAAACCATCTTGCAGACACAGAACCTGGTGTGAACTCCCTGGCGTACCTTTGAATTTTCTAACAATAAAGATTAAACAAAAAGATGCCTGCTACGGGGGAGGCGCCCACTGCCGTCAGAGGGCTGGGTGTGGGTTCTGAGGGCCGTGGGGACGGCGTGGAACTCGGGGAGTTTTGCTCCCAGGCTGTGAGCTGCCTGGCTGGCAGGCTCCATGGGGAAAGCGCTGAGAAGACCTATCCAGGCCTCTCGGGCCCTGTGCCTGCTTGCTCCCCAGCTCCCTACTGGACAGAAGCTTCAGCCCCGACTCAGGGCCCAGCGGCAACCTGCATGGGGAGCTGGTCAACATCAGGATGGCAGCTGTGCTGCAAGGAGATGCGGCTGACTGTGGCTAAGAACTCACAGGACATGGGCCCTCCTGCGAAGGCCACCCCCCTTGACCGCTAACCTGGCCCCAGGGAGACAAAACTGCTCTCTGAACCAATGAGTCAGAGGGTCCCTTCCCGGCTCTGAAACTCTGAGGAGCTCCGGGCCCAGCCTGGCCAGCCCCGAGCCGGGTGACCAGGCCCTGGGGGTCAGAGGTGGGGAGGGGGTGGCCTGGACTCTGCCCACGGCGGTGATCAGCTTCTGAGAGTGTACCCAGGATGACACAAGCCATGACCCACTGCCAGACTTCCCGGGTTTGCAGCTTTCCCAACTGCAGCCACGTCCCAGTGAGGAGGGCAGCTTTCTAGAACGTTCCGGCTCAGCCCTCTTTTCTCCTCTGCCTCCACTCCTATCCCCTTCCCCATTCCTCTCCCTCTCCAGGCCCTACTCAGCCCTTTTATTTTCTCCCCAGACACCATCATCAGCGATATTTTCTTGCTGAGCAGTCAGAAGGGGTGACCAGGTGGGCCGTGAGGGCAGCCTCCCCTCAAGGGGTCAGTATCCCCCTCCACCTCCAGCCTGGCCCCCCTCGCCCGTGCCAGCCCCCGCTCCAGCCGTTCCCAGGGTCCCGGGGCAGACACTAACTGAGGACAGCGGAGCCCTTTCCGGGAAGGACTCCACGCCACCGCACGGGCCAATTATCAAGGGTCCGCAGCACATCTCAAGCATCATCAGTTGATGACGCTGCTTTCAGAGATCCGTCCTCCCCACCCAACTCATGATTTAAATTGTATTCAAGGAAAAGGAGCTGAGTGTTCAAAAGCCCGGAGATAGCAATAAAACAAGTAAGACAAAAGCCTGGAGGAAAAGCGGTTTACCCTGATGTGTTTTTCACCTCACAAACTGCTAAGTAAACAGAGCACACGAAGCCCCATGAGTGTTTCACGGCACCTCCTGTGTGTTATTTCCTGAAGATGCGTCTCTACACATCTCAGCCTCCGTAGCTTAGCTAAAGCCACAGAGGTAAAAGCAGCTGGGCCACTTGTCCCCACATCCACCAGCGAGTCTTATGGCTGTGTTACCCATGCTTCTGGAATCACAGCCCTTCCTGATTGGCCAGGGGACACTGCGGTCAGCAGGCGGCCACACCGCAGGCAGCTCCTGTCCCTGGGCTGGTGGCATGCCACTCGGCCTTGTTCCAGCAGCCTCGAGTGCATTGTTTCTATGTTATATCTGTTTCTTTCATGAAAGCTACTTATCCCACCTTTCAATCTAACATTGGCAACTCAAGTTGGTCTCTGCGGGCCCCAGCCAGTCAGAAGGAGTTAAGTGATTCTGATCAGGTCTGATGCATCACCAGGCAATGACAAGCTATGCCCTGGACTCCAGATGGTTCCCTCCACCAACTTGAACAAAATGGCAGAACTCAAGTGTCTAAATACTCAGATCTTCTCCAAAGCCTGAAGGATTGCTGTGGAACTGGTTTTAATGGGTCTCCAAAGCAGCAGAACTGACATTAGGAAATGGTCTAAGGCTGAAGGCATATAGGATATGAGTGTGTGTGTGTTTGCTCAGTCATGTGCGACTCTTTGCAACCCTATGAACTGTAGCCTACCAGGCTCCTCTGTCCATGGGATTCTCCAGGCAAGAATACTGGAGTGGGTGGCCATTTCATTCTCCAGGGGATCTTCTCGACCCAGGGATCAAACTTGCATCTCCAGCATCTCCTGCATTGGCAGGCAAGTTCTTTACCACTGAGCCACCGGGAAGTCCGTAGAGGACGTGAGTAGGTGGTCACATAGGCTTGCTGCTTGGAGGTAGTCTGTGATGACTGTGCTTAGACTCTGTGCCTGGTGCCAGGTGGAGAGGTGGCAGCAGGGGGTTTAGATGAGTCCTTTTTGGGGCAAGATGGCCAAAGAGAAAAGGATGCTGACTGTCTGCAGAGTTCTCATCAGTCTTATTAATGGCATCAAAAATGCCAGGTTCTCGGACTTCCCTGGTGGCCCCGTAGTTAAGACTCTGTGCTTCCAATGCAGGGGGCGTGGGTTCAATCCCTGCTTGGGGAATTAGCTCTCACATGTCACATGGTGCAGCCAAAAAAATTTTTTTTAATTTAATTAAAAAGTGTATGGTTCCCAAAGATCTTGTCAGTAGCCTACATTCAAAGTCCTACTTGAAATGAGGCTCCCCACTTCATGGACCGGAGGTTAAGAGGGGGCTCCCCATCTTAGTCACTCCTTAAATGGCAAACCTCCTTCCCAGGGTTAAAGTTATAGGGACTGAAATAAAACAGACGGACTCCACAGGGAAACAGGCATTCTTCACCGCTGTTCTGTACACAACTGTATTGACAGTTTTCTTATATTGCAATATTAAGACCAAAGTCTACCTACAGAGTTCCCTTCTGGTCAAGGTCAGTGGTTTTCAAACTCACGTGTTTATAAGTATCCTGCACAACTGTTGAATTAAAACCATTTCAGGATGCTTTATGGGAGGCTGAAGGGAATTTCAAAGGTAATTTTGGTTGGACACGATTGTTGCCTTTTGTGCTGATATCAGAACTTAACCCGTGTGCAGTCCTCCCCCACCAACCACACAACCAGGAAATCAATGAGTGTTAACACCCTGCTCGCTCAGTTCTCCCGGGACGCACTTCCCCCAAAAAACCCGGACTGTCTTGTGTATTCTTCTACTTCTCTGTCATCATATACAGAGAAGAAAAAGGCAAAGACAGGAGGAGTACATTAATAGGATTAATAGAATTCTCTCTAAGGATGCCCCTTAGATTTGGGGGATTATTTTTTTCCTTTTTGTAATTTGCATAAATATTTCCAGGTCAAAAAATAATGCTCACCCTACAGTAAAAGGGAAAGAGAAAGGAAACCCAGCACGTGAAGCACGGCCCAGGCGCCGCTCAGTCTGAGGCTGCCCATGTTTATCTCTGATGTCCGCTGGCAGTTGGAAGCATTACAGCTCGCTGATAACCAGCAGTGAGTAAGCATCACTGCCGCTCAGAATGTCACCCCAAAGCACCAATAAAATGCCCACAACTTCTGCACCGGCATCACTCCACGGCCAGCGCGCTCCCAAAGGCAAGCTTACACGTCTTCAGGTCACAAATGACCATTTCATCTGTTTTCCACTACCTCACCTGGACTCTTGGCATTCGGGCTGGTCCCACTCGAGAGCCTTCCACACCAGCTGCAAGGCCTTTCTAATCTTGCAAGGCGGAGCTCAGTGGGCTGGAAATTCCCCATGCCTGCTGCCTCAAAGCCAAGCTCCACAAATGTTAAACCAGGAGCTACGGTCCACGGGGTCACAAAGAGTCAGATACGACTTGGCGACTAAACCACCACCACATCTGAGCTGCTATAGAGACAATAAGTGTGGATGGGCCCCTCGCTACACCTGGGCTCACACCTCCCTTGCTGTCAAGGCTCTGGGGGATCATTCTTAAGGCAGAGGTTAGCCGCAGTTCCAGGAACAGGAGACAGGGCAAGAGACTCCTGGAAGGCTCTTTATAAATGCCTTCCCTGGAGGGGTTTAACAACTGGAGCCCCCCGGTCAGTGGGGAGGAGGTGCTGTATTCAGAGCTTGGATCACTGGAATCCTGGGCTCTGTTCTGGAGGGCAGCCACCAGCAGACAGGGGTGCTCACGCAGGCTGTGAGCCGGGTCGGAGGGAAGCAACAGGTGACAAAGAGCAAAGCAGAGAGAGAGATGCCCCCTGGGGCTGACTGCAGAGAGAGGTCAATGATTGGTCAGGAGAAGAAAGCAGGAGAGGGTGAGGCCTTCTAGCTTCCAAGATCTAGGAGAAAGGGACAACCTGGCTCGAGGGCAGGGGGCAGAGGGGTGGAGATGAGAAAGTGCTTGACTGTTCTTCAGTCGCTCAGTCGTTCAACTCTCCACGACCCCATGGACTGCACCATGGCCAGGTTTCCCTATCCTTCACCATCTCCCGGAGGTTGCTCAAACTCATGTCCATTGAGTCAGTGATGGCACCCAACCATCTCATCCTCTGTTGCCTCTTCTCCTTTTCCCTTCAGTCTTTCCCAAAATCAGGGTCTTTTTTAATGAGTTGGCTCTTTGCATCAGGTGGCCAAAGTATTGGAGATTCAGCTTCAGTCCTTCCAATGAATATTCAGGACTGATTTCCTTTAGGATTGAATGGTTTGATCTCCTTGCAGTCCAAGGGACTCTCAAGAGTCTTCTCCAACACCACAGTTCAAAAGCATCGATTCTTCGGCACCCAGCTTTCTTTATGGTCCAACTCTCACATCCATACATGACTACTGGAAAAACCATAGCTTTGATTAGATGGACCATTTTACATTAAAAACAATGGTGGAACTTGGATCTGTCGTTACACAAACATGTAAGCCCAAGGTTGACCAGCAGATGTCAGGCTAAGACAATCTATTTTCTACGAGGCAACACCTCTGGGTTGATTAATTACTTCTGTGAACCTAAAAATGTACCTCCACTCAGAAAGGGTGTGACCCACTCATCAAATAAATCAAATCTCTGTCTTTATGCCAACAACCTAAGGAGCAAAAGGAACATGAAGAATTATAGCTCCTTTTCTCTACGTTTCTTTTCCTCCCTTGATCCCAACTACCTTTAAACAGGTATTGGAAGTCAGAAAAGATCCTAAGTTAGAAAAACAGTGTAATTTGAGATGTGGTGCTTTTAAGGACTTTAAAAAAAAAAGCTAAGAAAATTAAATTGTGGAAGATGGTCTTTGCAGGATGAGGTCTCCAAATTCATCGAGTCAGTACCCTCGCTGTATCATCAGGAAACAACCTTCGAGGGTCCTTTGTGTCCTGGGGGCTGAGCCGGACGCTGGAGACACACAGGCCCTAAGCAGGGTCCGATTCTCTGGCTTGATGCCTCCTCCATAAGGTCCTTGAGTGCCTACACCTCAGAGCTTCCCCACTGCGTCTCCTGCACAAGCATTGTGAGGGCATGGGAGGGGGGTTTCTAATAAACACGCATCGCTTCTGTCCTGCACACGCGAGAGCGAGCTCTTCAGCAGGGCACCATGCTGACTCCAAGATGACATCAGTAACTTCTAGACTGTGCAGTTCAGGCACCAAAGCACATTCACTTTCCTTCTCGGTTTCCCCCAGCTCCTCGTACAGCTCAAACCAGGATTCAGTGATTTCCGTACCATTTCCTGAGCATGTTAAGTGCTCACGCCCAGAATCGTGAGAGGAGCCACACCTCAGTGAGGCTGTGATTATCATCCTTCCATCATAGAGATGAAAGCCGAGGCTTAAAGATGCTCAATTTGCCCAATGGCAGAAACATTGAGTCAGTCTTTTAAATGACAGGAGTGTGTAACTGCACACGTGGCCGGGGGTGGGGATGGTGTGGCGGTGGTCCGGGCCCCACCCTCAGTGTTCCAGATGAGGATCTCCGTGTCCCATGATTGTTCCTGGTTTGTGCACGAAACAAGCTGTGCCGTGTAGCCACACGCCTTAGGCACACGGCCTCCTGCCAGGAGCCTGACGTGCGAACTCCCCAAGGAAAGAACTCCCCAAGGAGAGACCCTCCCTTTGCTGGCTGCAAGCTGCAGACACACCCACTCTCCTGAATTGATTGTGTGCTGGTTCCAGTTCAGGAATTCCCAGAGGAACGCCATTCACCCAGAACCCTGGTGAGTGTAAAGTATACACTCAGTTCTCAGAAAATTCACCTAAGATCTCAACTCAAGGCTGACACATTTGTAAAGCTCTTTTTAAATAAGGGCGTTTTCTCCTCTTTTCCTCCCCAGACCTCACATACCAACGCTCAGCTGCTTCTTGCTCCCAAACCTTCCCATCTCTTGCCTCCTCTCTTCAGAGAAAACGTCCTAATGAAAGCCCCTGGATACCCCCAGGAGTGACAGTCACACCAAGCCCGACCTCTGCTTTCCTAGAACCAGTGATGCCCAAAGTCCAGGGCAATGAAATCAAAGCAGGATTCAAACTCCACAGACCAGGTGAGCTTGGGGTCTGCCCCCAAGCCCAGGCTCTGCTCCACTGTCCCCAGGAGCTAAGCTGGAAATCCGATGGCCCCCTGGCCTCGCCCACCCTGCCGTCCCCAGCGGCCGGGAGCAGAGCACCCTCCCCGTCCTACGTGCCCCCGACCCCGAGCTCCTCCCCTCCTTCCCAAGCACCCACGTTCCCCTATTCTGCCTTCTCTACAGGATCGTGTAAGCATGCCTTTTATCACATTTTTCTGCCCACAGTTTCCCTTCACTCCAGTTTTCTTCTCTATTTACTTTTCTGTCCTGCGTACATATTTGTGTCCGTGACTGTGGGGACTGGACAAGGCAGAGTGTATGCGCGTTCATCATGGCCTGAGATCTCTGTGGCAGAGGTCAGCAGCACTTCACGCTACACCCGAGGACACCACAGTGGGCGGGACAGTGACCCTGGGGGTTCAGGAGCGGCAGGGGGTCCAGGCTCCCAGCTCATCATCCCAGGCCTCCCCTTGCCCCGACCCACCACTATGCACCCACCTCCCTGCCCTCAAGTTTATAACCTGTAGGGTCAAAGACAAGAGAAGGCCACTCTCTTCTCTCGTGATACAGGCAGGGCCAGGGTGGACAAGGCCACAAAATAAACAGAATCAAATTTAAAAGGGCCCTCACCTGGAAACGTCCCTAGCCAGGTAGGCTCCTCCCTGCCCCAGTTCTGCCGCACTGTGGGGTTGATCTGAACAACTACCCTCCCTGACCTTGAACCTTGACTCTAGTTTCCACATTCCTCTGAAATCATTTCCCTTTGTGACATGAAATTCAAGTGACAGGAAAGAAACCAGGGTCCCCGGTTAAACAAGAGCCAGCCCAGCAGCTACTCTGAGTCAAGACACCCAGACCCCAAGCAGCCAGCGAGGGCACCTCCTCTGTCCCCTCCTGCAGCAGGTCCCCCAGTCCCTCTCCTGCCTCAACTCGGCCCAGTTGACCAGGACCCCTCCCCACACCAAGGACTTCTCACCCGGCGCCACGGAGCCCCCCGGGGTCTGTGGGCAGGTTTAGGATGTCATGTGTCAACTTGGACAGAGGAAAAGATGACTCTTGATCTTCAGTCACTTCTAACTGCAACTTAACATTTCCTTGGACAGAGCAGCCTCCAGTGGACCTTCCCAGCTTTGTTCAGGTGGAAATGACGTCAGTCACCCTCCACTATTTCGCATGTTATGTCGAGACCTCACATCAACTCAGCTCGGGAAGCCTTGCCTTTGGTAACTGTGAGGTTTGTGTCTGGGGACAGCCTCTGACTCTGGTTAATCTGTCAATCTCCAGATGTAGAAAATCAGACAGCAAGGGCCTGCACTAAGGTTCCTGACAACTCTGCCCCATGTCCAGTGTGTTCCCAGAGCACAGACCAAAGAGGGAGCCCAGCTCCCATGCGCCCGTTGGGGCTGGTTCTCCAGGAGCCTGGCTGACCTCTGGCCTCACCCAGCCCTCCGGGAAGAGCGCCCAAGATAAAATGAGATGCCCATGCTGGTCCTCAAACAGCTCGGTGTAAGCTCACCAAGTGTGATGGTTGCTCCAACGGAGCCACTTGGACCCAAGGAAATCCGGCTTGTCCACACAGCATTCTGCAAACACCTGCTGAGTTCCTACTGCGTGCCAGACACTGCACAAAGCATCATCAACAATCCAGGGGATTCTGGGTGGGGCCCCCCAGAGACAAAGCACTGACCCAGACAAAGTCTTTGACCAGAGTCCTGGAGACTCTGATGACAGGCATGCATTTTATTGCTGATGCAAAACGAAACCTCAGGAGGGTTTAAGCAGGAAACCGTCACATCCATTAGCGCTTTGGAAAACATCCTTCTGGGCACAACTCAGAGGCTCTGGGCAAGAAGCCCAGATGCAGCCACGCTGGTGAGTCAGGAGACCAGGCCGGGCACCGGACAAGCTAAGGTCACCAGGCAAGTCCCTCGTCTCTGGACACAGGGCTTTCACTTGTGAACGGTGGGGTGGACTGGGTGGACCACAGAGCACAAGTGACTCTGTGAAATGGGGACCTTCCTGGAGTAGCCTGATGACTGGTGTGGACCCCGGGCACCTCTACCCAAGGCTCCCCCGAGTGGGATGGACGGCCTATGGGACCCAGGGCTGGCAGTGGTTCCCCTAGACCCTATGTGCTTGAAAGGGTGACGGGGGCAGTGGGACCTGCGGGCACAGTCATCCATCGATGCAAGTCCTCCCAGGGCATCCCATCGACCCACCGCTGACCTGAGGTGGGAGCTGTGTTCTCAGGACACAAATGTCCTGAGCATTTTCCCAGGACACCCTCTGCCTGCAGCACCTGCTGCTGCTGACTCCCAGCCACTTGCTGGGTCTGACCCTGGACAGCCTTCCATGAGGAGCCCCCCCAGGAGCCCTGAGTAGTCCAAGTGCCTCCCGTCCAAGCTGTACTTCCCTGTAGAGCATGAACTCGTAGCCCCTGCCCCACTTTCTCCAGCAGTCAGTGCCCCCAGGGGCGGGACCAACCCCACCATGCACAGGAAGCAGGTGCTGGACAAACACTTGCTGAAGGAATAAGTGGACACCTTTTAAAAGCCATCGGGACGTCCCTGGTGGTGCAGTAGATAAGACTCGGCCTGCCAATGCAGGGGACAGAGGTTCAATCCCTGGTCTGGGAAGAGCCGACGTGCCTCAGAGGAGCTAAGTCTGTGAGCCACAATTGTTGAGCCCACGTGCTGCAACTGCTGAAGCCTGAACGCCTGTGGGCCACAAGCAGTGAGCCTGCATGCCGTGAGCCGGCACTCCACAACAAGAGAAGTCCCCCCAGTGAGAATGTCACTAGCACAGAACAGGAGCCCACTGGACCCGTCCCTGGGCGCCCCTCGTAAACCTCCACCTCCTGACTCTGCACCCCCTGTGGGCCTGTCCACAAGGAAGAGAGCCCTCAATTCCACAGCTGGAGAAAGCTGGCGTGTAGCAAGAAAGATCCAGCGCAACCAAAAATAAAATTAAAAAAAAATAAAAACCATCGGATGCTGGGCTGCTATACACCATGATGTGAATCGTACTTCAAGACCGCTGAAACATCTGTTTAAGCAACAAACTGACCAGTTTCTCTGCTAAGACCACTTACTCTGGGTGTTCAGTTCAGAACAGGCAATTTGTGAGTCTTCCAATTCAAGTGGTTTATCCTGGGCAGAGAGCAGCAGGTAACTGCCAGCTTGCTCAGCACCCCTAGATATCTCAGCTGTCGACCCAAGCCCGGGGCCTGTACAGAACCTTGGCGATCACAAGGAGGCATGAATTAGGGGGAAATTCAGCCACCGCCCTCAGAGCAGGTTGCTAAATGGACAAGTCACTACTTTAACTTCTATATTCATATTACACTTTAAAAGCAGCCTCGGGTATTGATTTTTTTTTTCCAGTATTCAACAATATCACTAAGCCTCCATGTTTTCAGAACAGTCCGGATGGGTTTATCTCAGAATGCCAGCTGGAGTGTGGGTGGCAGTCGGTGCCAGCCCAGGGGAGCGCCGAGTCGCCAGGTGGTGCCAGTTCAATCACTGATCACTGAGGCAGGAGGCAGGAGAAGGCAGGGAGCTGCCTGCTTCACTGCCATGCCTGGTTTCTTCCTTCCAGTGACCTGTGCCTCCAGGCCAGGAGCCCAGGTGAGTTGGCAGGGGAGACGCCAGCCTCGCTCTGCTTGGGCAACCTCAACAAGCCCTGAGAGCCCCAGCCAGCAAGCAAAGCTCTCTGCCTGCACCTCGAGACACGGCTGGTGGTCCTTAAAGAAAATGGACCTTCCAGCCTTTCTCCATCAGGACACACACATCCTCCAAACACAGGGGCTCCCCAAGGCCAGAGCAGCCCAGTGCGGTGTTTCGAAGAAGAGCCCATGAGCTTAGACAAAGCTAGGTTGTCTGGCCCTCAGCGGGGACACTCCTTAGCAGATGGGGCTCTGCCAACCAGATGCGAGTGTCTGTGTGTGTGTGTCTGTGTGTGTGTGTTGTGTGTGTGAGCAAGCGTGAGGCCGGGGAGCAGGGCAGGGAGCAGGAAGGTGGAAAAGCAAAATCCATCCAAGAGCTTTCTCGCCAAAACTGCCTTCAAGCAAATGGATGTTCAAAGTAAAATCCTGACTGACAGCCCTCCTCCTTTTCAAACGCTACGACCAACCAAGACCTAGACCGTGAGAGCATTTGGGATGTTAACAGCGCAGTGGACACGGGTGCCCCTCTCGCACTCCCACCTCCTGACTCCACGCTCCCTGCAGGGCTGTCCAGCTGCCAACCTCAGGCCCCTGCCCAGCCCGTTCCTCTCTTCTGTGCAGACCAGCAGGCGAGGTGTGCCAGCCTTCCCACAGCCTGCACCTCCAGCCACCCCCTGGGACAAGCACCCTGGGAACGCAGCATGAAGAGGTGACGCGCTTCAGTGCCAAACAGACTGAAGGGTAGATTTTGCAGCTGCTACTTGCGAACTTTGGGCGCATCACTCAGCTCCCTTGAGCATCAGGTCCATCATCTGTATAATGGGTATAACCCCTCAGTCATGGACCCTTGGGTGAAAGTAACAGAGGCCCACTGAACTGGCTCAAGCCAAAAAAAAAAGTGGGGGGTAAGTTACTAAAGGGATGCTGGGGTCAATCAGAGAATCCAAGGAAGAGCTGGGCCAAGGAAAGCTCAGCAGGCTGCAGACTTCATGAAGAGGGCAGATCAGAGAGAGTGCCGAGAACTGGGCCACTGCAGAGCCTGGGCGGCAAAGCTTTGATCAGTGTCCGCCATTGTTATTAACAGAGTTTCTCCGGTGGCTCAGCATGAAGAATCCACCTGTAACGCAGGAGACCCAGAGGAGACAAGTTCGATCCCTGAGTCAGGAAGATCCCCTGGAGGAGGACATGGCAACCCACTTCGGTATTCTTGACTAGAGAATCCCATGGACAGAGGAGCCTGGCGGGCTACAGTCCATGGGATTGCAAAGAGCTGGACATGACTGAAACGACTGAGAACACACACACTGTTATTAACAAGCCAGTTGCACCCTCTCCCAGAGACTGTGAAACAGAAACAGAGATTTCTCACTTGTATGAACGTCGTGTCTGTTCTGTTGGCATCTTCAATATTTCTAATTAGACAGCAGAATTAGATAGGAGAATCTTCCAGACATGGTAAGGGATCTGTTCTATCCCAGTTGTTTAATTTTTCCAACCAGAGTTTAATTTCATTCTCATTTGCTGTGTGACAGGGGCAGACGGCGGCAGAGCTGAGCCGCAGAGAGGACCCTCTGTCTGGGCGGGGGCGTCTCCTAGATTCTCCCACTCCCCACCCCCAGCCGCTGAGGTCCTAGCACAGAGGCGGGGTAACATCCGGATGTGCCCACACCCACCACAGGGGCATCCCTGTGGCTTCCCTGAAGCCCCTCCACCCCACCTCTCTGCACGCTGGGCGTCTGTTTCCCAGCTTCTCAGGGTGGTGGACCACCGCCATAGCCACCTTCACGATGGCAAGATATTCAGCACAGCAAGATGTGGTCAGGCTCAGTCACGCAGACAGACAAACCCACTGTGCAGTGTTTAGTCAGAACTCTGGAATCTGAAAGATCCCACTTTAAATCTGAACCCCAGCATTAACCCCTTGTGTGACTGAGAGCAAATCATGTACTACCTCTTCCCCCATTTTTTTATTACAGTAAAATACACGTAATAAAACCTGCCATTTGAATTATTTTTGAGTGCATGGGTTAGTGGCCTCACACACATTTGCACATCGCCTTGCAGTCGCCACCATCCATCTCCGGAACTCTTCTCATCTTGCAAAACTGACACCCTAAGTCTATTGTTGATAGTAGGGGTTCTTCAGAGAAATAGAACCATGGCCGCATAGACATACCCAGAAATAATGCTTAACCAGCTATCTGGGCACCACTGGCCCACTCAGATTTGTGTGCGTGCTAAGTCACTTCAGTCGTGTCTGATTCTTTGAGACCCCATGGACTGTAGCCTGCCAGGCTCCTGTGTCCACAGGATTCTACAGGCAGGAATACTGGAGTGGGTTGCCATTTCCTCCTGCAGGGGATCTTCCCCACCCAGGGATTGAACCCAGGTCTCCTGCATTGGCAGGCAGGTTCTTTACCCCTAGTGCCAACTGGGAAGTGAGAGCAGTGTTTGTCAGGCATGCTCCTGCTGTGTACAGGACCCCAGCTCTGGCTGCAGACTGACTAGCAAAGCCAAATGCTCTCCTGCCTGGGCTGTGTGTGATAGACTAGCAGACAGTCCCCTCCTCCCTGCCGCCCAGACAAGGAAAGTACCATCGATGACATTCAAAATCAAGGTTCAAGCTCCAAGTCCTTCTTCATGTCTCCTTGCCATCTGCTCCTAAGTCTTTATCTCTGAAATACTGTGCAATTGCTCTTCTTTCCAGAATCTCCTGATTCTGACATAAAAGGATGTGTCTGATGCTTTGCTTAGTCTCAAAGGTGAAACCAATAAACATGGATGAGGTGTGCACCACAGGCAGGAATAAAGCTCCCCTGAGCCCGTTACCCATAATCATTGGCTGCTATGTTTTGTTCTGTACCTTGAAAGAAGGTGAACAGGGTTGCTCTGTTAAATGAACGAAAAAGCTGTTCTAAGTATGGGATAATCAATAGATTATCTTATATAGCATTCTATAAAATATAAGACAATGAAAGCATTTTCAAACTAACTTCAAATTGCAGTCTTCCTCTCCGCAGGGGTTTTCTTTCCCGCAGCTTGAAGCTGATGTCCTTGTTTACTGTCAGTGTGGTAGGATGTACCATCATCCCCCAGGAATGTAACATGAAGTCCTCCCTGCACAAGGTAAGAGGCTGGAAAACAGGGCAGGGCAGGGTTCATTTGGAAAAATCAGCCTTGAAACATATAGTAACATTGGCACTTCAAGGCATTCCAAATTTGAAGGGCAAAGGCTATTTACGGACCCTGCAGTAACCACTGGGCTTCCCAGATGGCTCAGTGATAAACAACCCTCCTGCCAAAGCAGGAGACTCGAGAGACATGGGTTCGAGCCCTGGGTCAAGAAAATTCCCTGGAGGAGGACACGGCAACCCACTCCAGTATTCTTTCCTGGGAAATCCCACGGACAGAGGAGCCTCGTGGGCTACAGTCCATGGGGTCTCAAAGAGCGGGGCATGACTCAGCGACTGAACAGCAGTAACCCCTGATTTTCATTATATACCTCAAAATATAATTCTGATGTTTCAGATGTATTAATGTATCAGTATACTTAGAGATACAATTTTTTACTCACCAAGCGGGGTGGGGGGGGGGAAAGAGTATCTATAAATCACTGAGAATACATGTAGAGTATAACTTAACAAGAAAATGTGGAGACTGAAATTTCCTAAATTGTTAGTAAAACACTCAGACGTACAGATACACACAAACACGCATAACACACACCCCATACCATCACTACATGAAATGAGAATGTGTTAGTTGCTCAGCCATGTCTGACTCTTTGGGACCCCATGGATTGTAGCCCACCAGGCTCCTCTGTCCATGGGATTTTCCAGGCAAGAATACTAGAGTGGGTTGCCACTCCCTTCTCCAGAGGATCTTCCCAACCCAAGGATTGAACCCATGTCTCCTGAATTGCAGGAGGATTCTTTACTGCTGAGCTCCTGGAGAAGTCCATTGAATCTGTATGCTTAGCCCTTTCACACAGTTCCATATATTCCATCATAGCTCCGAATGATAGTGAAATAGCTCCATTAACCTTCAGAGAATCCTACCAAGTGGTGGGACTTTTAACTCCAGTAAGCAGAGGACAGCCCAGGTTCTCTTGTAATGTTACCTACACAGCTGCTTCTATCCAAAAGGACTCCACAAATGGTTCATCCAACCACCCAGCACACGTGGAGTATGAACTTGGTCTCCACAGCCAAGAAGAGCGATGATCAACAGAGTATGAACCAGTCTAGGCTTCTGGACCGTGGCCATCCTGCCCTTGGGTGCAGCCACCTTCCTGTATTTCAGAGACCTTTCTCAGATCCTAAGTGGCCGAGTCTGAGTCTGAGACCTTCCTGGGATACTAAGAACCAGAGAAGTGATGGAAATTGACATGAAGCTTTAGCCAAAGAAATGTTTTAACTGAAAAAGCTATTTGTAGAGCATCCTGTACTATGGATTCATTTCTACACAACATCTGTATGGGGTAGTGTGTGTTTAGAGTAAGCTCTGGAGAATATTACCAAAATGCAACTAACGGTTATTGCTCTGATTGAAGCTGAATTTTAGAGCACTTTAAGTTTCTACTTTACTTTGATTTTGAACCTTTTTACAATGAGCATGTATTAATTCTGAAATCAGAAAAAAAATCATTTTTTAATTTTAAAGAATAAATGTGCAAAATAACTTTCAACCTATCATTTTACATTCTATCAGATATGGTTTTATTAATGGCAAAATGAGTGACTAAAAATAAGATTATCTTAGCCCAGAGGCCCTATTTATTTTTCATTTCCTCATTTTTTATGCCCCAAAGAATATAGGATAGTTAATAGGATTCTAATTTTTAAAGGTGCTAATCATTCTTTAGCCCTGACGTGAAGGCACCTAGCAAATGAAACAGAGGAGTTAAATAAATTCAATGTAGAAAACAACAAACTTTATCAGAGTATATATTAGGATATTCAGTCATCGTGAGGTTCAATGCTGGACCCTATTTCACTCTCCTCTTCTTTTTTCAAATAATTGAAATTTAATAAACAGTCATGTTCTACAGTGTCATTCCATGATAAATCATAAGCATTTCCCCACATTGTTAAAAATTCTCCACAAACAGATCTCGTATCTGTACAGAAAACAACTATAACAGCTGTGTCACAGACAACTGTTCTTGGTCGATTTGGCCACTAGTCTGCCATTGGCCTTCCAGGTCTTTAATCAGCTAGTGGGAACAATCATCACCTATTCATCAGCTCTTTCATCCACCAATTCCACGATGAACTGCACACTGGCTCTGCGTCAGGCACTGTGCTAGGCACGGGGACGCAGCCACCAACAAAGCAGATGTGTCTTCCTTGTGGGCGGAATCTAGACCTGGTTGCAGGACAAACATCAACAGGTCAAACGCCCGTACTGTCACGCACTGTGCTGACCACTTCTGACACAGCTTCATGACACCCAATTTAAAGTTACCTCCAATTCCTCCAAAAATTAAAAAATTGAATGATCATATGATCTAGCAATTTGAGTAAATACTCCCAGGTATTTATCCAGAAAAAAGAAAAACAGTAATTCAGAAAGACACATGCACCTTCATGTTCATTGCAGCACTATCTACAAGAGCCAAAACATGGAAGAAACCTAAGTGCCCATATATAGATGACTGGATAAAGAAGTATATAAAGATATATATACACACCACGGACAACTACCAGTAGGCCAGCACTGACAGACATCAGTCTACTCTTTTCTGGCCCTGGCCCTGCAGGAAGGGGTTCGAGTACCCCTCCTCTGAGACGTCCTCTGACCCCTCAGTCTGGGTTCTGTTCCCCTGACTCCCTGTGGTCGCCTCTAGGTCAGCACTTCCTACATCAGACTGTCCGTCTGTCTGTCTGTCTCCCCTGCTGGATGGGGCACTCTGAGAGCAGGAATAGGCCCTCCAACTCTGACTCCCAAGGCCCACCTGGATCCTGGTGACAGGGGCTCACCTGCAAATGTACAAAATGAGCAAATTCACTGCAGCTTCACCATTTCCATCTCCACCCAGGGGACTGTTCCCCGTGGGCCCCTGTGGGGACAGATGCACGCACACCCCCACCCCGAGTCCTCAGTACTTTGCTCCACCTGCAGTCAGGCCATTTAGCATATCTGCGCATCAGGACAGGCGGGCACCAGCTGGAGGGGCCGCTGCTCAGCTCAAGAGCTGATTCAGCAAGCAGTCCCTGACAGGGGATGCCCCAGACGCTAGAGCGCCCTGGTGAGGTCTGGGCCCTGCCTCAGGCTCTGGGGAACCGCAACTGACCCCCTCGCCTCACCTGCCCAGCAAGTCTGCGCCCAGCAAAGGCCAAGATTACAGTCAGACTGCTTCTGCTGAAAGCCTCCGTCCACACAAACAAATGACGCTGCATCCAGCGAGGGAGCGACAGCGCACCTTTGCTGCTGCTGCTGCTAAGTCGCTTCAGTCGTGTCCAACTCTGTGAGATCCCACAGATGGCAGCCCACCAGGCTCCGCCGTCCATGGGATTTTCCAGGCAAGAGTACTGGAGTGGGTTGCCATTGCCTTCTCTGAACACAGCTCTAACTATGTCTTAATAAGAAAGCTCCATGAACATGCCAGGCCCGCGGTGTAATTGTGGAGGGCCACCCCAGACCCATCCTCTGAGGTTTTATCCCCACTCACTCAGCTTTTAAAACGACAGCCTGAGCCTGAGCAGCTTGATAGCCTCCAAAGACTGGCCCCGGTATAGGGAGGACAGGAGTACTCCAGCTCTCATTTGTGGGGTCTCCAGATCCCCTGGAGGAGTGCATGGCAACCCAGTCCGGTATTCAGACCTGGAGAATCCCCATGGACAGAGGAGCCTGATGGGCTACAGTCTATGGGGTTGCAAAGAGTCAGGCACGACTGAGGGACTGAGCACACATGCACTCTTCACCCAAATGTATCTTCCTCAGCTGTCTGGTGCTTTGTGACATTTGTTTCTGGGAAAGGGAGGGAGAGGGCAGCCCTGACAGCTGCTTCTGACGTCTGCGCACTCTGGGGACCAGGGGTGGGGTGGGGGGTGCAGGGAGAGACAGCTGTTGGGCCAGCTGGCCTCCTCTCTCCCTAACACCACTCGGCTTCCTAACCCATCCACGTGCCTCCTCGGGTGCCCAGAACCCTGGTGGAGTGAGACACAGCAGCAAGGATCGCTGGCAAAGCGCTCTACACCCAGCCTTTCAGAAACACTTCCTCAGCTGTTAACTGTGCCAGATGGTGGGCAGGCATGGAGGGTATGAAGAGTAAACATCAGTTCTCCTCAAGGCACCTGGGTTCCAGCTGAAGCGCTCAATAAGGTGAAAATGAAACAGGATACAACAGCCACTACAGGAAGCACTCTGTATTCTACCTGGGGGGAGTCAGGGGGGCTTCCTGGAGGAGGTGATCAGGCCTTAGCTGAGTCATGAAGCAGAAGCACTAGCTGCATGAAAAACTGGGAGTAAGGGACAGAGATCAGACTGTCCAAAGGAACAAACAAGAAAGAAGGGGCCCCACACGGTCAGAAAACCACACAAGCCAAATATCCATGAATCCGAATGAGGTCACGTCAGTTATATGAGGATATGCTCAGGTACAAGAAAATTAACACCCAGCAAAAAGTCACTCAAGGGCTTTCTAAACTTCAGAGTGTATACAAATCACCTGGGGATCTCATTAAAATGAAGATGCTGATTTTTAAATGATTCAAATGAGAAGACCCGGGGTGGGGCCTAAGCTCATTAGAAATGTGGAACATAACTGACAATGTAATTGGCCAAGATAATGGATAGTACAATTAGGGTGAGCTGTGGACCACACTTCTGATGGCAATGGTTAAACTTCCAGGAGACGACTGGATCAGGCTGTTGGACCGTGGGGCCAGTGACTTGGCCACGTCACCAGGGGTCAGGTCTTCTGTCTTTCTACCCTGCTTCCCCAGCACCACTGTCCTGGTCTCATGCTCTTGTCATCAAAGCTGACCGTCACAGCTCTAGACAGTTCATCCTCCCCCAACACTATAAAGCCAAGAGTGCTTCTCCTCCCAGGGCTCTTCCTTTTCATCAAGGAGAAAAACCTTCCCAGATGCTTAGTCACTCAGTCATATCCGACTCCTTGCAACCCCATGGACTGTAAACCGCCAGGCTTCTCTGTCTATGGGATTCTCCAGGCATGAATACCGGAGTGGGTTGCCATTTCCTCCTCCAGGGGATCTTCCCCACCCAGGGATCGAAACTGCATCTCTTACATCCCCTGTATTGGCAGGTGGATTCTTTACCACTAGTGCCACCTACAAAGTCCCAATCTCCATCCATATATATATACATATATATGCATACACACACACACACACTTATCTGTTTATCAAGAGAGAAAAGACAGAGATTTGTTATAAGGAGCTGGCTCATGCAATCCTGGAGGCTGGGGAGTGCCAAGACCTGCAGGGTAAGTTGTCAGCTAGAGACCCATGGGAGCCGATGGTATGACTCCAGTCCAAGCTGAAGGTCTGAGAACCAGGAGAGTCAGTGATGTAAGTTCCAGTCAGATGGCTAGCAGACTCTAGGCCCAGGAAGAGACGATGTTCCAGTTAGCCTTCCAGTGCTAGCCAGACCTTCAACTGATTGGACGAGGCCCACCTGCATTAGGGAGAACAACCTGCTTTCCTCAGTCTACTGATTCAAATGTTAATCTCTAGGTTTGACAAATATACCCTACCATGTGCAAAATAGATAGCTAGTGGGAACCTGCTGTATAGCCCAGGGAGCTCAGCTCGGTGCTCTGTGATGACCTAGAGGAGTAAGACGGGAAGTGGGAGGGAGGTCTAGGAGGGAGGAGTTCTGTGTATCCGTTTGGCTGATACACTCTGTGATTAGCAGAAACTAACACAACACTGTAAATCAATTATACTCCAATAAAAATAAATAAATGTTAATCTCATCCCAAACACCGTCACTTCAACACACAGAATTACACTTGACTAAATATCTGGGCACCCCCATGGCCCAGCCGAGAATACCGAAACAACTCTGAAAATGAAGATCCAATAACACCACCTAATTTCAAGACTATGCATAGGCTACAATTATCTAGTCAAGGCAGAAGGCAAAGAGATGAATGAAACATACCCACACATAAGCGCACAACTGACTTTTTACAAAGATGCAAAGTAAACATGATCCATAAAAGAAAAAGGCAGACTTTATCGAAACTAAAACCTCTGCTTTTTTGAGACTATTATAAAGAGAATAAGAAAATAAATAAAACCAGCCACAGACTGGGAGAAATATCTGAAAAATCATATAGCTGTTAAAGAACTTATATCTAGAATACACATTTTTAATCAGTTTTTTTCTTTCAGTTTCATTGCAGTAAAGTTGACATAGACCAGTGTGTAAGTTTAAGGTGTGCAGCATAATGATTTACAGCTGTTGTGAAATGGTTATCACAATAAATTTAGTTAACAGCTGCTGCCTCATATAGACACAAGGGGAAACAAGAAAAAAAGGAGAAATTTTGTACTTGTGATGAGAACCTTTAGGATATATTCTTTTAGCAACTGTCAAATACAACATACAGTAGTGTTAACTGCTGCTGCTGCTGCTGCTAAGTCACTTCAGTCGTGTCCAACTCTGTGTGACCCCATAGACGGAAGCCTACCAGGCTCCCCTGTCCCTGGGATTCTCCAGGCAAGAACACTGGAGTGGGTTGCCATTGCCTTCTCCAGTAGTGTTAACTACAGTCATTGAACTACATTGTAGCTTTTCTCTCACCTTGAAAAGCTTGGCTCACTGCATCAACAAATTTACCTGTTGATTTCATCCTCCTATGTAATTAGCTTCAGAATCACTAGACCAACGTTACTACAGATAATAACAGTGAATGAAATTCAAGATTTCTCTGCTATTTTTTTTGATCTTAGAACATATCCCATCGTCAGAGATATGCCACATTTCCAGAGAATCAGACCTGCAACAAGTTCTAGAAATAAAAACACCGCAGTTGTGGCACAGGACACACTCAGCGGCCAGTGGAACAGAGCAGGAAATTCACAGAAGATCTGTGTGTGCAGGATTGTAACCAGACACTGCCCTTGTCTTGGTGTTTCAGCTGAGGGCCCGTGGCTTAGGTACCCACGGGCTCTAGCGATGCTGGATCATCTACGTCAAGATTGCTCACAGGTGCCCCAGACACAGTCTCCATCTGAGCCGGGAGTGATAGGAGAGGATGGAGGGAGATGGTCAGTGGGAAGGAAGGATTTCCAGCAGGGACTGGTCAGGGTGATGGTATCACTCCTTGCCCACACGGAGGAGGAGAGATTCTGCTCCCTCCACTGCTCCCAAGCTAGCGAGGGGACTGCAGCCCCCAGCCCAGAGCGGGAAGCCACACCAGCAGTGCAGTCAGACCTACGGAATGCCAGGAAGTTGGACAGAGCAGCTGAGGAGGGATTAATCCCTGAGCTTCTACACAAGCCTTGACAGCTGAACACCGGGTGAGCGTGATCCTGGGGGTGGGGTGTGTTGGGGGCAACCCCTTCCTGGCCTCTCCAATTACCTTCTCCATGATAACCCTGGGTAGGGGGTCAGGTTATCATGACGCCATCCCTCCCCAAGGCTCTTTCCATCCCTTCTGCCTTGCCCAGCCTCTCTGAGCCTTCAGCCCGGTCCCCAGTGAAGACATGAGGCTGCCGTGACCTCATTCAGCCCTGAGAAAGGAGTCATACCCTCTGCTCCCTCCAGCTATGGAACTGGTGACTTCTGCTGGGGCATTTTACACATTGTGCAGGCAGTCACTTTGCCATATGGACCCAGGGCTGCAGCTGGGAGGCTTCAGATTGCTGATGGACCATCTAAGATGGTCAGAGGCCCAAGCATCACTGACAGAACCGCAGTGGATGCCAGGAGCCCCGAATGAGTCACTGCTCTTGACGGATGATGTCTGGTGACCTCCTCAAACCCAGGCTTTTGGACCTGCTCTTCTCTTGCTTGTGATGCCCCCTCTTGCCTACCCCCAAATCCTACCAGCCCCCCTGTCTCCAGGATACCCTCAGCTCACAGCTCTGACCCGAGTCTTCAAAGATCACGGACCACGCTGGGAGTATTTTCTCAAGTTGCCTCTGGTTGGTTTTGTCCCCAGGTCTCACTTCCCTAACTGGATTTTTCATGCCTGTCCTGGGGTCCTTTTTCTGGTTCTCAGTCCCAGGCTCTTTCGTGTACATCATGAGCTCCAGAGAAGTATTCTCAACATTTGTGTATGTTTGGAAAACAACGTAATAAAAACTCAACTAATAAACAAACGTGAGGCTCCTCAGAATATTAACACTGGCTCCCCACCCCCACCCACATACTCCATGAGCCACGTGGGGAGATTACTAAGCCTCCTTAAGTAACTGCAGCAGACAAACCGTTGCCAAATACAGTCTGCTGTGCTTTAAAGTGATGCCTGTGTTCCGAAAAATCCCCCTCCGGGCACAAAAGCAAAAATCACTCTATGAACAACCCTGGACTCACAGGAGTAAATCAAGCCCGTGGAACAACCCTGAAGACCAAGGACACCTTCATACACAGACAGGACCGTAGGGATCGTATTTTAACACGATCAATGGTTCACAAACACAAAAAAGAGGAGAATGAACATGGCACTGTACCTTGGAAATGACCTGAAGTGGTTCAGGGAGGGGGCCGGGCAGGGCTGCAGCCTGTGTCTTCGTGAAAGTTGGGAAGTGTGACACCCATGGTCCCGGGGCAGGGCCCCTTATTCTTGGTTATCCTTGACCAAAGGGAGGCAACCTTTCCAGCCTTTTATCCTGAGGTCTGGTTTCCTGCCTTTGAGAGGTAAACATACCAAGTGTTTATGGTAAATATCTGCTTTTATTAAATCGAATCCAGTATTATCGACTTCTTATAATCAACTTGGGAATCCCTGCTGGAAATGTGTTTCTGACCTTCTTGTTTTTCTCATCAGCGCTCAGCGCTTGGGGAAACGCAACAGGACCTGAAACCACTGAGCCACCGGGATGGCGCAGAGCCGGGCAGCTTCCGCAGGGCTCAGAGATTCCTGCGAAGGTGTCCGCACACCTGCAATGTGCTCCCTGGAATCGTGGGCCTGGAGCCTCACACTCGAGTTGGGTGTGGAATAACCATTTCTTCTTTCTTATTTAATAGAGAAAAACTCACATGTGCACAAGCAGAGCGAAGCCTGTCAGGACCACGGGTGCAGGGAATCCAAGTCGCTGCGAGCTGTCTGAGAGAGCTGTGCACATGCGCACTCGCACCAGTGCGTGCACTCATGTGGGCACACGTGCTAGTGAGCGTATTCGCACACGCGTATACATGCCCATGTTCAAAATCTCTACCCTGCTCATTTTAGGTGGGTGCAGGTTGACGCTCATAAGCAAACACAAAATTTCATGTTATGTTTAAATTTCCCCTAATGGCAGGCATCCCCAAGGTCTGGAGACTTAATACCTGATGACCCCAGGTGGAGCTGGTGTAATAATAAAAGAAATAAAGTGCACAACCGATGTAGGCTTCCCAGGTGGCTCAGTACTAAAGAATCTGTCTACTAATGCAAGAGATATGGGCTGGAACCCTGGGTCAGGAAGATGGAGAAGAAAATGGCAACCCACTCCAGTATTCTGGCCTGGAGAATCCCATGGACAGAGGAGCCTGACGGGCTACAGTCTAAGGGGTCACAAACAGTTGGACGTGACTGAGCATGCACACACAGGAGCAAGAAATGTAATGCGTTTGAATCATCCCGAAACCATACCCCCACCCACCCCCACTCCATGGAAAAATTGTCTCCCCTGAAAACAGTCCCTGGAACCAAAAAGGTTGGGGACAGCTGCCCTAATGTATCAGTTGCTCTGGAACAAATTCTCAGGCTTCATAACAGAACTGCCTGTGAGTGGAAACTAACACAGAGACCACCCTTTTTCTGAGTACTACTCTCTCTTCCATATCATCCTGGTGATAATAATAATAGTGACAGCCACCTTGTTCTCAGCACATCCTCGGTATGTGCTGGGGTCAGAGATAGAGGTTTGATGCACACGATCACATCCTGTATTTACCACAAACCTGCGAGCCAAGTCCTATTACATCTGGCTCCACAGATGAGCAAACAGACACAGAGAGATTAATTAAATCACTTGCCCAAAGACACACAGTTAACCTGTGTGTGTTAAAGAGTCACCAAAGGCACTCTGCTCACTGCTGCCTCTGCCCTTCCCTGCCCTGCCCTCTCCCTTCCTGTATGGCACCCTATCTGAAGAGGCACCCCTTTCTCCATCTTTACTCTGCCTTATTTTTGTTCATTGAACTTACCTGACCTGACCTCATAGCATATTGACTATTTATTTATTGTCAGTCCTCCCCCGAGACTGTTAAGTCCTCCGAGGTGGGGACCTGGTTTTGTCCCTGTGGAATCTCCAAGACCTAGAAGAGTCTGGTCCACAGAAGACCAGACTCCAAAAAGATTTGTGGGATGAATGAATATATCCCTTTCTAACTCAAATTTTGCAAAGTTGAAATGGTGTCATGCAAAATATTAATAAAGCCTCACTTTGTCTGCAAAATGTAAAGTGATTCAAATGTTTCCAAGTTGTAAGAATTCATCAAGATCCATACAGTTCCAAAGTTGGTAGGATGGGGAAATTGTAAGTTGTGTTCATATTGCTAACTATGGTTGGAAGATAAACCTCAGCTTCTATACTCCAGACACTTCAGAAACCAAAGTATGGGAGGGATTTTGATGGCTCGAGTGTCATTATTTCCTCATTTGCTATCATTATAATTTAAAGTATTTTGGGTGTCTATAAAAATGTCATCCAAGCACTCGCTGCATTCATGCGATGAAAAATTTGCCCGACATTCATCAACTTTGGAGCAGAAGTCAAATGTGATAAAGCTCTCTGTAAGGAAGCCTGAACTACATACACCCTGGTCATTTATGGAGAGTGTGTGTGTGTGCATATGTAGTTGCTCAGTCCACTCTTTGCCATCCCAAGGACTGCAGCCCACCAGGCTCCTCTGCCTATGGGATTTTCCAGGCCAGAACACTGGAGTGGGTAGCCATTCCTTTCTCCAGGGGATCTCCCCAACCCAGGGATTGGACCCACGTATCTTGCGTCCCCTGCATTGGCAGGCGAATTCTTTACCACTAGCGCCACTTGTATTTGTTGTGCTAAGTCACTTCAGTCGTGTCCAACTCTTAGAGACCCCATGGACTGCAGCCCGCCAGGCTCCTCTGTCCATGGGGATTCTCCAGGCAAGAATACTGGAGTGGGTTGCCATGCTCTCCTCCACGGGATCCTCCCAACCCAGGAACCGAACCTAGGTCTCCCACACTGCAGGCAGATTCTTTACCATCTGAGCCAGCTGGGAAGCCCTCATTTAGGGACAGGACTTTACAGAAGATGAGAGCCACCTGCTGAGAAAACTGTTAATAAGAAATTACAAGCCCCAGATGGAGCCATGTGTGCCCCACCCCCACCCCTGCAGCAAAGCAAGACTTAATGACAGTTTCAGTCCCTTCCAGATGTCATCTTTGAAACAGCCAATCTGACACTTCCTGATCGAGTCTAGTGAGGTAAGACCCCTGCCTGCCTTCCCTTCCCTCAAAAGAGTTGGCCTGGCCTGGGACAATCCTTTCTTTTCTTCTGCTAATAACTCCCCTTCCCCCACCCCCTTCTGCCTATAAAAACACACCGTTTTGTACAAGCCCACCTGGGTGAGATGCTGCTGTCCAATTCATTACTCAGCTAACAGAGCACGACACATCTTCAAGTTTGCTCAGTCGAATTTTGTTTTTATCACAAAACTTAAGGCAACTCTAAGGCAAAAGGAGAAGGGGGCAACAGAGGATGAGATGGCTGGATGGCATCAAGGACTCAGTGGACATGAATCTGAGCAAACTCCGGGAGATAGTGAAGGACAGGGAAGCCTGGTGTGCTGCCGTCCATGGGGTCACAGAGTCGGACACAACTGAGCAACTGAACACAGCAACAAGGCGAAAGTCATGATAGTTACAGACTCCTGTGCTTTGGCTTGTGATCAGTACTTTGTATTTCAGTGGCAAAATAGGCCTCAAATCGTGTGAGTCAAGTCTCCTTTGATCTGTAATGTGGCCACCAGGCTATGGGGTTCCAGACTCAGCTTCACAGGCAGGGTTGGCTGGGGGATAGCAACCCGGCCCTCCAGGTTGATTCTCTAGCTGCTCTGTTCCCTGGGGTGGGTGGGTGGGTCTCCAACCCTACACGGCCAGCCCCGAGCACAGGTTTCTTCTCACCCAGGTTGCAGGGGTCCCACCAGCGGCCCGGACTAAGACAGATAGAAGCCATCACTGATGTCAGCCCATGCCTACCCGAGGCCACAAAACCATACCCCAGGCCCTGCAACTAATAGGCCACTTCTTTGTCCTGAACCCTCCTGTCACGGGCTCAGCTAAACATTAGCTTTTCTTTCAAACACAGAGCAAACTGCCCACCAACACGCAGCAGCAGGAAACTTGAATGCTAACTTCCCCCACCTTCTGGGGCCCCACACAGGCCTGCGGGCAGGAAACCAGAGTCAGGTGTGAACCCTGAGGTGGTCAGTTTACCTCGCTCAGACCCTCCCTGCGGCCTGGGCTTCATGCTCTGGCCCAGTCCCCACCGTGCTCCTTCCCTCAGGCCTAGGAGAGAGCAGTGCGCTGAGAAAGGCCACATAGGTGGCTGTGGGGGACAGACAGAACCCTGGAGCGCGGGAGGAAAGGCTAGTGGGACCAGTGCAGAGGCAGGAAGGTGGGGGCTCTGTCCACACTGAGCACTGACCGCAGTCCAGGAAGGGCTCGGCCCCAGGATGCAAAGACAACAAGGCATGCACTCTGCTGCCCAGCGGTCCACAGCTGGGGGGTGGTGCTTGTGTGGGGGAAGGAGACCCAGGGAGTCAGAAGTACCTGCTGGGGGACCCACTGCCAGGAAAGTGTCCTTGTGTGCAAGCAGGAGTTTCCTCCGCAGAGCCTCTCTGGAGAGCGGGAATGAAGGAAACAAAAGAGGCAAAGATGGCAAACATGCTGTGTGGGGTGATGGACAGATACAAGCTGAGGCCAGAAACACGAGGACTAATTCTGAACTCTGCCGGTCACTGGCCAGGCCAGGGGTCAGGGCAGAATTCTTCAGGCTCTGATCTCCTTAACCAGGTGAGGCTCTGTTTCGATTAGGAATAAGCCTACTGACCCCAAGAGAGGACACTGAGAGGCAGTCATGGCTCTTAACATAGGGGTGGGGAGGGCTCGGGTCTGCTTGTGCACAGCTGGAGGGGGCGTGAGGGGCACCCAAGGGTGCATTGGCTTCAAACCTGAGTCACTGATTTCCAGGCTGACTTGTGCATTATCCACACAAACACCCTCTGCCGAGGAGGCAGGAACTCAGGGCAACCCCAGTGGACAATGGCGGGCTCCTCTGGCATCTGGGCCCTGGGCCTTTTGGCTTTTATCCCTCAAGTTGCTCCCAAGGGAGGCTTCAGCTGTTCGCCAGCACCGTGGCGTCAAATCACTCTGAGCAACTCCAGGACTCAACGGCCACTTTCAGTGTGAAAATTCAGCTGCGGGTGGTTTCTTGCACTGCTGCTGCTGCTGCTAAGTCGCTTCAGTCATGTCCGACTCTGTGCGACGCCATGGACGGCAGCCTACCAGACCCCTCCGTCATGGGATTTTCCAGGCAAGAATACTGGAGGGGGTTGCATTGCCTTCTCCGGGTGCCTTGCACTGAAGAGCATTAAATTAGTATTTTGGGGAAAGGGACGCATGCATCATACACCCTGCTTTGGAACAGATGGAAGCTGAAGCCGGGGCTCCCATATCTCATAAAGGAAGGGCATGCCACAGCCCCAACCCTGAGGTGACCATGCTGGCGGCCAAGAGTCTGGGCCCCTCTCCGTGTCCCTAGCAACACACATGACCACGGAGGAAAAACTAGTTCTAGATCCCTGGGAAAAACACACAAGGAATGAGATGCCACGTCCCACTTATTTGACCCTGAACTCTCATAACCTGTTTTTCTGCTCTTCCCTATTTTATAAGCATCTGTTCTAACTTTCTCCTGCTGTCACACCCGCAGCCCTCAGGCCTGGACCTGCCTTCTCATGTCTCCCTGCCCCTCCAGATCCCTGCAGACCGGTCCCAGCTCCTCCACACAAAAGCTGAAACAGGTTGTTGCTATCTCAAACCAGCCTCTTGGAGCTAAGGTGCTTCGTCTATAAATTCAAGACAGAATAAGGCCTGGAGCTCGCTGGTGACCTGCCAAATAATTTCTAACTATAGAAAAGAGGCTTCTAAACACCACCCAGTGACACAGAGAGAGAGAGAGAGAAAGAAAATGATACAGGGTGCATAGTCCACAGGCATCCGGTTCTTGGGTAGAGACAATATTTTAGAGTTGTGTCTGGAGGTCTGGGGGAGAATCTATGGTTACTCTTTTCTGTTCCAAAGAGGGTTTACTGAACAGACAAGAATTCCAGGCGGTTGAGACCACAGAAGAGAGGGCCTGATGCAAGGAGTGCATCTGGGGTTTTAGGCTCTATGTCAGATTTAAGATACATGAAGATTAAAAACACTGAAATTCACCCAGTAAGAGTAAGACGGTGTTTGTTGATCCCATATGAAGTGATGGGATCACTTCTTACCTGCAGGGGTACATAACTCCGATGACCATGGGACCAGGGGACTGCTGATAGAGGGCTGGGGCTCCAAAGGAAGACAGGACAGTTTCTGGGTGAGGAGGGAGCCAGGCACGACTGGAAGGACCCCACTCACGCACAGACACACGTGACCTCTCTGCTGACGGGCTTTAAGGAGACACGAGGCAGAGATGAGCAGGGGGTGAGTCATAAGGCTGCCCTGCCTGTGGTGATGGGGATGGAAGCTGTGACATGCCAGCTGGGCCGCCAGTCCTGCCATGAGGCCAAATTCCAGCATCCCTCCCACCTCGTGGGGGCCGGCAAGGAGCCTGAATCTCAGTTGAAGGGGTCCAGGCTCCTGATGACTGCGCAGTAACAAGCCCTACAAACCCAACGAAGCCCCCTACACTGGACCCAGCTCCCCAGCCCCCCAGAGCAGAGGCCCAGCCAGAGTCCCTCCACCATCACAACTGCCTTCATATTTTACATCTTCTCCTCTGAAAATATGGTCAATAACCACATCATAGCATAGAAACAGGAGCCTTAGAAACAGAATCTCAGAGCCCTGGGGTGAGCCCCTGTGGAGGCCGAGTGCACAGCTGACCCCCAGCCAGCAGGTGTCCCAATGAGAAGCGCTGGCCTCAAGTCTCTGCTCCTCCTCCCGCCTCCTTCCAGCCCCTGGAGGGAGTGAACTGAGGGTCCCCCAACCTCCCTGCGCCCCAAGGACCAGGTGGCTCAAGAAGGGGCAGCCTGACTCTCCTGTCTTCTTGAGCTCACTCAGCAGCTTCACTCTCTCTGGTTCTCTTTCTCCCAGGATCCTGGAGGCAACAGGGTGAGAAGTACAAAGTTAACTTTACAGCAAAAAGCATCTGCAGGGATGACGAGGGCCACTTCGTGGTGATAAAATGATAATACATGGACAGTTGCCCACTTGGGGCTGTTCGGCATTGTTGACGGTGCACAATGCTCTTACAACAATCTTCCTTTAATATTTATTTATTCAGCTGCCTCGGGTCTTACTTGCGGCATGCCAGATCTTCATTTCACCAAGAGGGATCTTCCGTTGCAGCGCACAAACTCTCTAGTTGCAGTGCAAAGGCATAGTTGCTCTGAGGGATATGGGATCTTAGTTTTCCAACCAGGGATCGAACACAGGTCCCCACTGGGAAATTTTGCAAGGTGGATTCTTGCTTGGCAAGGTGGATTTTTAACCAGTGGACCACCAGAGAAGTCCCTCTTATCAACATTCTTGCATTTAAATCAAAATTGTTTTGAATATGATCAACTGACCAAGAAGATATAATAATTTTATGTGTCTAATAACCTAGATTCAAATATATGTGTGTGTGCGCTCAGTCGTGTTCAATTCTTTGCAACACTGTGGACTGTAGTCCACCAGACTCCTCTGTCCATGGGATTTCCCAGGCAAGAACACTGGAGTGGGTTGCCATTTCTTCCTCCAGGGGATCTTCCCGACCCAGGGATCAAACACATGTCTCTTGCGTCTCCTGCCTAGGCAGGTGTATTCTTTACTGCACCCCTGACGATTTGAATCACCACCTGGGAGATTCAAATATATAAAGCAATGAATAAATAACAGACAAATCTACAAACACATTCAGTGATTTTGACCTATTTTCACAATTAACAAACAGATAAAAATCAGCCAGGATATAGATTTGGACAAGCCAGATATCTCTTTGAAAAACAGCTTGGCATTATCTTTAAAATCACAGATATGCAAACCCAGAACTCTCAATTTGCAAGGTACAAGCTGCAGAGAAACGACACATGTGACTCATATACAAAAATATTCACAATAGCGCTGCTCGTTGCCAACGGCCTTGTACAACAGCCAATTCCCATCCACAGTCAAATGAGTAAGTAACTGGGATATATTCACCAGAGAGAATCCTACACGGCAGTAGAACCAGAGGACTAAGTCTGCACAGAACAGCACGGATGAATCTCAAAGCCCGAATGCTGGGATAAAGGAACAGAGTATGACGCCGCTCCTACACGGTTTAGAAAGTCAGAGCTCACGTGCTGTGCTTAAGGTAGAGACCTGAGTGCTCACACTGCAGTGGACACTCAGGTGGGCGGTCATTCTGAGGGGTTGGAGGTGGACTAGAGAGAGAGGCACACGGGGGTCTCCTAGGTATGAGACTGTATGTATATTTGGGTTGGCCAATAAGTTCTTTTGGGTTTTTCTATTACCACCTGAACGACCTCATTGGCCAACTCGATACTTTCATAGCAACTTCAGGTATGTTGACTATTATTTGGGACTTCCCTGGTGGCTCAGATGGTACAGCATCTGCCTACAATGCAGGAGACCAGGGTTCAATCCCTGGGTGGGGAAGATCTCCTGGAGAAGGGCATGGCAACCCACTCCAGTCTTCTTTCCTGGAAAATCCCATGGACGGAGGAGCCTGGTTGGCTACGGTCCATGGGGTCGCAGAGTTGGACATGACTGAGCGACTTACTTTCACTTTCAAAGGCAATATTTTTCGAACTTAAGAAAACTGGGTGGAAAGGCCCTGGGAGCTGTGCTGCCCAGAGCAGCTCTACCCTCCTCTTCTCTGCTCCCTTCAGACAACTGTTCCTACTCCTCCCTGCCCCGCCGCTGCCCGGCCGCCCCCCAACACCACACCCTCCCCCACTGACATCTCCCACCAGGAAAGAGGCGGCTGTGGGTTGGCAGGCAAGGCCCAGCCAGTCTTGGTTCTGGGCCCTGACCTACCTCCAGCCGGGAAAAAGGAATTCCTCATTGGGCCACAGTAGTCTGTAAGAACCCACGTGGGGCTTCCTCCTTGTAAAAAGCACACATCTGCGTTCACCTTCTCGGTCTTGCACTTATCAAGGGCAAGCAAGGGCTATGTTGGAGCAAAATTCAAACATTTCAGATCTTCAACCTTTTGGCCTCATCTGTTCCCAAAGTTCAGTACAGAGGGGCAGAGGCAGAAATGACAGAAAATTAAAGTCAGGCGGGCAGGGTGACATCTCTGAAGATGTCACATGCCTTCCATGCTCAGCAGAAGCACATGGTCCCCAAGACTGACCCCACTCAGGGTATTTTCCGTCCACGATGGGGACCGAGCCAGGCCCAGAGGCTTCCAGAAATTCTTCTTCTTTTTAATAGATTGTTGACACCTGTATATAAAATAGATTCCTATAAACAGACATTTTCCAAAAGCTTTCCAACCGCAGGGCGTCTACTTAAAGCCTGAGAAATGTAAGCCTGGGGCTTATTTTCCCTCCATGTGGGAACCAGGCCGAGCAGCAGCCCTGGCAGCGCCGCCAAAAATGGGCAAGAGCAGCCGGGTGCACCTCCCGCCCCCACCCCCAGACCGGAGACAGACGGAAAGCAGGCTTCACCACCGGCCTTCTCCCTGGTGATGAAAAAATTCGCAATCTCCACTCCCCGCCCCACCCGGCACCCCCTGCCCCTCGCCCCCCTCCCCGAGGCGCCCCGCCCCCCCCAGCACCCCTGTCTCTTCCCTAAGCTCCCTGGTCCCCTCCCTCCTGCGTCCATCAGGCCACTGGTAGGGGGTCACTCCCTCCGCCCCCACCTGCTCCTCTCCGCTGCCGCCCTGGGCATCCTGCCTCCCTGCTGTCCTCAGCATCTCTGCTCAACCCTGTCTGGCCCATTTCTGGCTTTTTGCTTCCACTTTTAACCCCACCCCACCCCCACCCCCACGGGCTTCTCTGCTGACCCAGACGGTCAAGAATCCACCTGCAAAGCAGGAGACACAAGTTTGATTTCTGGGTTGGGAAGATGCCCTGGAGGAGGACATGGCAACCCACTCCAATATTCTTGCCTGGACAATCCCTTGGTCAGAGAAGCCTGGTGGGCTACAGTCCATGGGGTTGCAAAGAGTCCAGAAAGGGCTGAGAGACTAAGCACAGCACAGCACAGCACAGCATCCCCCCTCCCCCCACACCCCACGCCCTGGCCTCAATTCTCCATACAGTAGCAGAGTGTCCTTTTAAAATTGGAAAATCTGGCAGTCCAGTGGTTAGGACTCTGCATTTCCATAGCAAGAGGCACAGGTTCAACCCCCTGGTTGGGAACTAAGATCCCATGTGCCCTGCTCAGCCAAAAAAAAAAACAACCCTGGAAATCAGACCTACCCAGGCTCCTCCCCAGCGTGGCTTCCCTCATTTTCTGGATATGGTCCCAAGTCAGCCCCCCCGTCCCCACCCCACCCCCACCCCCATGACACGGCCCCACCTATGTCTCTCCTCTCTCCTTAGTGCTCATCTTCCAACCTGCTCTCCAGGTTCCTTCAATACATCCAGCTAAGGCCGGGCTGGGGGTCTTGCCGCTGGCCCCTCTGCCGCTCGAGTCTCCCCTTAAGATGTCCAGGTGGCTCCGGTCGGATTCTCTCTCTGCTCTCATGTCCCCTCATAACAGAGCCCTTCCCTGCCCCTGCCTCTTCACTGCATCCCGGGGTCTGCGCTCCTGTGCGGTCCACACACGTACATGACATCATAGGTATGTTTTACAGGCCTGTTTCCTGCCTTGGCCTACACTAGCAGGTACATTCCGCACCAGGGACTTGCTGGTCTGAATCAATTATTTCTTCATTCCCAGAGCTAACAACACTGACATGTAGTAGGCTGTCAATAAGTACGTGGATGAACCAAGGATTTAAAAATTATATAAATATTTTCAACATTTTCTTTTACCTTAAAACACATACAAGGTAATTTACTTGTCAATATTTTGACCCAAGGCCGAAGTCTTTCTTTGAGTGATGCCCTCACTGGGGAATCTTGCTATCTCGGTTTTTGCGTAAATCACACCTGTAATGAATTATCTACAATTTCAGATTTTGTTTTCTTTAAAGGGGTTGGAGATCTTAAAGACTGTTGAAAAACCATTTCAGTACAGAATCCTTCTGTTCTTATTTTCCCCCGGTGTCCCCTACACCTAATTTAAAGCAAATATTGTTACCTTTATTGAATCTTTTCAAATCATTCAACTGAGCTTTCAAAGAAGCAACTCTCCCTTCCGAACTCATTATATTTGCGTATGTAATATTTAATTGACTGATGTAGTAGGTAAGCACATGTCTTAAGCACAATATCATGAACCTCAGGCATCAGCTGGTTTAGGACAAAACAAAGCTCCCCTCAAAGGCGTGCAGGTGAGTTAGAGAGATTCCAGGTTCACTTGGAGCTGCCAGCGAGTTTGCTCCAGTCAGACTTCGAGCAGAGGTGGAAGAGTCCTTCTGTAGAATGCAAGTCCCTGACACAAGCATGCGGCCGTTGTGATGGAAACCGGTCTGGCACCATGGGAGAGAATCAGAAAAGCGAACTGAGGGCAGCTAGATGTGGTGAAGGGGCTTCCCAGGTGACTCAGTGGTAGAGAATCCAACTGCCAATGAAGGAAACTCAGGAGACGTGAGTTCAAGCCCTAGGTCAGGAGGATCCCCTGGAGAAGGAAATGGCAACCCACTCCAGTATTCTTGCCTGGAAAATCCCATGGACGGAGGAGTCTGGCGGGCTACAGTCCATGGGGTCACAAAGAGTCAGACACGACTGAGCGACGAAGGATGCTCACACAAGGTTACTAGGAGGAGTAAATGAGATAGTGTGTCAGGGGTCTGGTCCAGTAAATGTTAGTTCCCTCATTCAGCTCTTCAGTAGTCTGAGGAACCCTGTTTTCATGGCTGACTGTGTACTCAAATTATGAATTCCCTGTATCAGCAAATTTTAATAACATTGTAGTACTTCTCTTGACCTGTCTGCACATTGCCTACACTTGTCTCCTACGTGCCGATGGGAAGACTGACCTCAACTGTGGGTCTTCTGTCCCCACACTCCTGGTCTGGTCACTCACTGACACCCTCTTCCAAAGGCCCCCTGCTGGGGTCCCAGCCTGGTGGGCTCACACACATGCGCACACCTTGGTTATATAAGTTTTCCCCCTCCCACCTTCTCAGATGTGTGGGCCTCAGAAGCTCCTGGGCTCTGGCCCGCCATCCCGCAACCCAATTCAGATGTAGGATCAGCCATGAGCTCTTAAAGCAAAGCTAAATGTTTATCATCCTTCAGGTAAATTTTTCACTGCAGCTTTCAAGGCGATTTTCAAATCTTGCTTGGGAATGAGGATGGAGTTTGAGGCTCAGATCTGTCCCTCTGGGCCGTGCACCTGTGTTTGACACCTGTTTTCATCAGACCAGAGCCACCAGCCAGACGCCCCCACCCCCCACCGCCCCGTCACCTTCTCTGATAGATGGAACCACAGTCACTCTGTGTGACGCGGATGAGCCAGTTCTGCTGTTTTGACTCCCATTCTGGACTCCATTTCTGAATGACCTGATAATTTGTCGTTCAGTTGCTCGATCGTGTCTTTGCGACCCCGTGGACTGCAGCATGCCAGGCTTCCCTGTCCTTCACCATCTCCCAGAGTCTGCTCAAACTCCTGTCCATTGAGTCAGTGATGACATCCAACCATCCCATCCTCTGTCATCCCCTTCTCCTGCCCTCAATCTTTCCCAGCATCAGGGTCTTTTCCAATGAGTTGGCTCTTTGAATCAGGTGGCCAAAGTATTGGAGCTTCAGCTTCAGCCCTTCCAATGGTCCACATAGTCAAAGCTATGGTTTTTCCAGTAGTCAGGTACGTATGTGAGAGCTGGACCGTAAAGAAGACTGAGTGCCGAAGAACTGATGCTTTTGAGTTGTGGTGCTGAAGAAGATTCTTGAGAGTCCTTTGGACAACAAGATCAAACCAGTCAGTCCTAAAGGAAATCAACCCTGACCATTGCATAATTTGACTTTTCAACAGTGTTCCCATCAGGTCCACTCGACTGGCTGTGACCTTACAGAAACATAATCTAGAACTTCAAAGGAGTCCTAACACAGGCCCCAAACTGGATGATTAGAACCACCTGGGAGCCTTTAAGAATGAACTTTCTCAATGCCAGCGAGTTGAGATTGTCCAGATTTGGAATTGACTTATCAGTAGAGTGGATGATTTTTCTTGCTCTTGAAAGTTT
This sequence comes from Moschus berezovskii, assembly GCF_049115385.1. Taxonomy (NCBI): domain Eukaryota; kingdom Metazoa; phylum Chordata; class Mammalia; order Artiodactyla; family Moschidae; genus Moschus; species Moschus berezovskii. The sequence continues at coordinate 53,956,123 of NC_142472.1, forward strand.
TGCTTATTTAAAAACAATTTGGAGAAATAAAGTGTTCATTAAGTTCTGCATCAGTTTCATTATAGGCAAATCCTTGACAGCAAGTGAGGAAATTTAAGAAAGTACTCTGTTATAAAGGTGGATTATAAGTGGCTTACTTGGTAAGCCTGGTGGCTCAGATGGTAAAGAATCGCCTGTAATGCAGGAGTCTGGGGTTCGATCCCTGGGTGGGGAGGGCTACCCACTCGTCTTTTTGCCTGGGAAATCCCACAGACAGAGGAGCCTGCTGGGCTACGGTCCATGGGGTTGTAAAAAGAGTCGGACGTGACTGAACGCCTTATACTTTCACTACTATTTCATGGTAAGTGGCATATGATGAATAGTGTGAGCTTGTTTCTTCAGGAATCAGGTCCATAGTGGCTACTTGAGAGAGAATTCCTAAGAGCACTGTGGAACCCTCTTTAAGAACCAAGGGGTTAAAAGCTTGGCAGTGAACTTAATACCTAGTTGACACCTTCCAGCTGAGTGAGTTTGGAGTCACTTAACCTTGGAGAGACCCAGTTTCCTTTTTTGTAAAGTGAGGATATCATGACCTCTGTGACAGTCTTCAAGCTACCTTTTTAAGAAATGTAAAATGCTGAGTATAGAGCCTATCACACACTCAACTCAAAAATGATGGGTTATTTCAGCAGACCTGGAGATTTTAAAAAATGGTTGATAGCTTAGCATAAAGAACAGACCAATGAAGAAAGGTGGAAAGGGTTTCAAATAACTTACACACAAGCACTGGATCACAGGAAGGTGGAAAAGGTGAGGGGCAGTCATGGCTTTTCAACGGCCTGTGAAACACTCTCTTGAATACAGACAATGTCATTTACTCAAAGTTCAGTATGTTACAGATGTTTATCTCAGGTCCCCAGGTACCTGGCTCCCCTGTTACTGTGTTTAACTCGGAGAACCATCCTTCAGAGACTCCAATCAGAGTGCTGCCTGGCCAGGCTTCCCAAGAACCACGGGGGATCGAGAAACAGCAATTTTTAAGTCACTCTACAGAGGACCAGGGTTCGTCTCAAGTTCACATGATCATTTTAGAGCAAGTAGGCCCATGGAAGGGAGGATGGGGCGTTACGAACAGTGACTGTGAAGGTATCTTGCCCTCTAAGATTCTATGATGCGAAATTTAAATTTTTAAACTTGGGATCTGGGGAAAGACAACGCTACTAAATAAAGACGAATACATGCACCGTGTATGGTGAATAAACGCAGGCATGGATGGAACACCGGTTTACACTTGTGGGATGCGTTCTGGGAAAATCTCTTTGGGCAACAGGAGTAGTAAACTTTTGAGGAAAAGCAGTAAGACAGCACCCACAGTATATACTTCTAATTCGTAAAATGCATTTTAAGGAGAAAAAAAAAAAAACCACATGAAACCCCACGGACACAAATAGACCAACTTTAATAGATATTATTTTGTATTTATATAGCGCCTTCTTCAAGAACCTTAGATGCTTTACAGACATTTTATCTAATTAATCCCCACAACAACCCTGTGAGGTAGGTATTACTCCCATTTTACAAGATAGGGAGACTGAAGCAGAGAGGTTAAGTGACTTGCCCAAGGTCACACAGTTAAATTCACTGAAGAGCCAGGACCTGAGCGCCTTAGCCTCCCGGCTCCCAGGTTAAATACCTCATGAGAGAAATCTTCAATGAAAAAGTAGCTTTAAAGAAAGTATCAAGAGTAGTATGTTATGGAAGTGAGGTCTCTCTACTGCCATCAAGGAAAGGAAAAACTCTACGCGGATGGTTAGAGGCGACGAGACCCATATATTACACACACCCCCTTCTCCCTTTGTCTAGAGTCTCAGGGCTCCTGTCTCTGGCCAGCTTCTAAAGGTACCGCTGCCAAGGCAGAAGCCGCATGACTTAGAAGTAAGACTTAATTTAGAATATTTACTTTGTTACGATAATTCATAGAAATTCTTATTCCAATACACAAAACACCGGACAGCCATCCCAACAAACATGTACACAGTTGGACAGCGATCACCACCGTGTACAACTGAAACCCGCCCCTCCTTTCAGTTGGTCAGCCAACACGCAACCTCATGTCGCTTTCGAGACGCGCCACTCTTCTTCCTCTGTCTGCATTTCTCCCCCTAGCCCGAAACCCTCCGTGTTTTTAAAACATACTGCATTTCTGAGGAGCTTCGAGACATTACATGGAGATGCAGCTGCACTTAAAAGGACAAAGTAACTGGAGAAGCATCATGCCATTGTCCCGCACCTGACAGGTCGTCCTACTAAACAGGGTGTAGATGGGAACAGTGTGTGACTACCGTGGAACTCAAGAAAAATGCGAGAACTTGCTTTCAGAGAAAATTTAACCTTGGCTTTTACTTTACTGTACTTTTTTCTTGTTAATGCAAAATGTAAAGTTTACAAACACAACACAGTATCCCAACGCTGTACCTTTATGCAAATGACTTCATCTATCTTTCTTCTATAAGCCGCAGCCCAGTGCAAGTCAAAGCTGGTTCAGCTTCACGTTACTCCTCGTCTCTGGACTAAAAGCTGCAGACGTTCAGCTTTAAATTACAAGACGATTTGGCTGAAGCCCTCAAAGCAAAAAAAAAAAATGTATGCACCTCCAGAGCTCTGACCTTGCCCACATTCTTGGTTGTGATTCTCTGAGCCACACTGGAAGATTGGGCAGGCCATGTAATTTGTACGAAACCATCCCAGCCAGGGGTAAGGCTTTAGAAACTGTTATCTGCCAAAGCAATCTGTCAGAAGACATCATCATTTTCTCCTGGCACATTTGTTTCAACAGCCCAATTAGCTAAGTGACCCTGTTAAAGATCTATTCGTGGAACGAATAGGTGAAGTCATTTCCTGAGCTAAAAGATACAGATAATAAATGTTAATAATAGCAGCAGACAAAAACATTCTTCTTTGTTGCTTTTTTTTTTTTCAGATTCAACAGTATTAGTAAAATAAGTTTAGAAAATTACAGCAATTAAAAAAAAAAAAGATTACTGCCTTAAAAAGACTTGAGTAAAGAACATCTAAGACCTGATTGCTATTATCTTGAATATATATTCAATTATTTTCTGCAAGTTACATTCGGCCACTGTCAGACAACTTACTGATGTATAGCAAAGTGTCAACTGCAATGGTTTACATACATCTTACATCACGCATGTCACTTCTTGAAACTGCCAACAGAATGAAGTCTTTACAAACACAAAGTTAAATTTCTAAACACTCTTCCAGTAAGATCTGTAAAGGTGGAAGGGGGGAAAAAGGACTTGCTTTCAAAGTACTCCTGGTTGACCTCATTAATGCACTCCTCACAGGGTCTGTCAGCTCCCCAGGAAGGCTGGGGTTGGGACGGTCACTTCTTTCCAGAATAAAGAACATCTGAAAATAAGGGAACTGCGGTGACATGAGTTTTCCAAATATGGCCTCAGCCTGAAACAGCACTGAAGAACCCTCAAGACTAGCACACCATTACCGCACCATGATTTCTTCCATCATTCCACAACAATAGGGGATTTTTTTATTTTTTAAAAAATTTTACTGAAATTAAAGCTGAATAAAACTTACAACCAGGAACAAATATTTAGAGCCAGAGATATCAGTTCCTCCTGGAAAAAGAATAATTTACCTTCTCTCACTGCCATTTTTCTTAGGGTAACTTATGATTTAAAATAGTTTAAAAATCCACCTTAAAAATAGAAACAAATGAAAGGATTCATTAAACTGACAAAAACTAATAAAAATATGCTCAAATTTACCGACAGAATCATGGGCACTTCATACAATACTTAGACTCTACCAGTTTTAAGTAAAATAAATAAGGAAAAAAATTATAATTACAAAGCCAGTCTTTCCCCTTGGGGAAACAAAAAGCCACTTTTGACCAATTGTTCCCTAGATATACATATACTGTATATGATTATAAGCTTCTTCAGAGAAGCAAACGTATTTGCCTTCCTGACACTGGATTCTCATATCTGTTAAGTCTCTTTACATCAGGAAGGCGACTGCAAGTGTTGGGCCCAAAAAGCATTTCTGGTTTACGCTCGAAAAGACTACCCAGTGTTCTCTCTACGTGTCCAACCCAGGCGCGTGCGCGTGCGGCGTGTTAGCGTCACCTCCTGCCATCGTCAGTATAACCTCGCACAGACTCCCGTTCTCGCTGCTGCACCCCCAAGGAGCTCAATCACTACTGGTGCAATGAAGGAAGAGAAAATGCATGTCGGTTACTGGAAGGCTGTTTTACAAGAGGAGCTGGTATCTCTGATTGCACTGCCTTGTGCGGAACTGCACAGACAGCGTGATACCTGAGCGAATCAATCAACTGCCAGGATAGGAAGAGCGTGTTAACCCACAGTCTTTGCTTTATTGTGTGCAAAGTGCGCTGCTGCCCCCCTGAGCTTCCTGCGGTTCTCTTTTCGCGGAAAAATCGGTTCTTGATCCTTTCCCAAATAACCAGAGAAGAAATGAGGCAGAAAGTCTCTCTTCATCACGGTTCCCTCAGTCCCGGGACTGATAGAAAAGGATGTAGCCAGACTCAGAGTTCTTCGAGATATCTGATGTTAACCCGTAGAATTCTTCAATAGCTTGTGCATCTATTTTCTGCGAGGGAAAAAAACAGATGTCAGTAGAAAAGTGAGCTCTTTGGACACCTGGAATCCAGTAAAAGCGTCAACCTTTCTTAGGATAGTGTCTTTCATTTTCTCATTTGTAAAACAGCTCTGCACAATCAGAACGGCTTGGATGATGCCCAGTATTGGTGAGAACATGGAACAAACGGAACTCTAATTCACAGCTGGGAGTGCAAAACGGCACCAGACACAGTTAAATGCTTTTATCATCTCCTATAAAATGGACTGGAATGGGTGAATTTAACTCAGATGACCATTATATCTACTACTGTGGGCAGGAATCCCTTAGAAGAAATGGAGTAGCCATCATGGTCAACAAAAGAGTCCGAAATGCAGTACTTGGATGCAATCTTAAAAACGACACAATGATTTCTGTTCGTTTCCAAGGCAAACCATTCAATATTACAGTAATCCAGGCCTATGCCCCAACCAGTAACGCTGAAGAAGCCAAAGTTGAACGGTTCTATGAAGACCTACAAGACCTTTTAGAACTAACACCCAAAAAAGATGTCCTTTTCATTATAGGGCACTGGAATGCAAAAGTAGGAAGTCAAGAAACACCTGGAGTAACAGGCAAATTTGGCCTTGGAGCACGGAATGAAGCAGGGCAAAGGTTAATAGAGTTTTGTCAAGAGAACGCACTGGTCATAGCAAACACCCTCTTCCAACAACACAAGAGAAGACTCTACACACGGACATCACCAGATGGTCAACACCAAAATCAGATTGATTATATTCTTTGCAGCCAAAGATGGAAAAGCTCTATACAGTTAGCAAAAACAAGACCAGGAGCTGACTGTGGCTCAGATCATGAACTCCTTATTGCCAAAGTCAGACTGAAATTGAAGAAAGTAGGGAAAACCACTAGACCATTCAGGTATGACCTAAATCAAACCCCTTATGATTATACAGTGGAAGTGAGGAATAGATTTAAGGGACTAGATCTGATAGATAGAGTGCCTGATGAACTCTGGACGGAGGTTCGTGACATTGTACAGGAGACAGGGATCAAGACCATCCCCATGGAAAAGAAATGCAAAAAACGCAAAATGGCTGGCTGAGGAGGCCTTACAAATAGCTGTGAAAAGAAGAGAAGAGAAAAGCAAAGGAGAAAAGGAAAGATATAAGCATCTGAATGCAGAGTTCCAAAGAATAGCAAGGAGAGATAAGAAAGGCTTCCTCAGTGATCAATGCAAAGAAATAGAGGAAAACAACAGAATAGGAAAAACAAGAGATCTCTTCAAGAAAACTAGAGAAGGGAACATTTCATGCAAAGATGGGCTCGATAAAGGACAGAAATGGTAGGGACCTAACAGAAGCAGAAGATATTAAGAAGAGGTGGCAAGAATACACAGAAGAACTGTACAAAAAAGATCTTCACGACCAAGATAGTCATGATAACGTGATCACTGACCTAGAGCCAGACATCTTGGAATGTGAAGTCAAGTGGGCCTTAGAAAGCATCACTACAAACAAAGCTAGTGGTGGTGATGGAATTCCAGTTGAGCTATTTCAAATCTTGAAAGATGATGCTGTGAAAGTGCTGCACTGAATATGCCAGCAAATTTTGAAAACTCCGCAGTGGCCACAGGACTGGAAAAGGTCAGTCTTCATTCCAATCCCAAAGAAAGGGAATGCCAAAGAATGCTCAAACTACCGCACAATTGTACTCATCTCACACGCTAGTAAAGTCATGCTCAAAATTCTTCAAGCCAGGCTTCAGCAATATGTGAACCGTGAACTCCCAGATGTTCAAGCAGGTTTTAGAAAAGGCAGAGGCACCAGAGATCAAATTGCCAACATCCGCTGGATCATGGAGAAAGCAAGAGAGTTCCAGAAAAACATCTATTTCTGCTTCATTGACTATGCCAAAGCCTTTGACTGTGTGGATCACAATAGACTGTGGAAAATTCTGAAAGAGATGGGAATACCAGACCACCTGACCTGCCTGTTGAGAAACCTGTATGCAGGTCAGGAAGCAACAGTCAGAACTGTACATGGGACAACCGACTGGTTCCAAATAGGAAAAGGAGTGCGTCAAGGCTGTATATTGTCACCTTGCTTATTCAACTTATATGCAGAGTACATCATGAGGAACACTGGGCTGGAAGAAGCACAAGCTGGAATCAAGATTGCCGGGAGAAACATCAATAACCTCAGATATGCAGATGACAGCACCCTTATGGCAGAAAGTGAAGAGGAACTCAAAAGCCTCTTGATGAAAGTGAAAGAGGAGAGTGAAAAGGTTGGCTTGAAGCTCAACATTCAGAAAACAAAGATCATGGCATCTGGTCCCATCACTTCATGGGAAATAGATGGAAAAACAGTGGAAACAGTGTCAGACTTTATTTTTTGGGGCTCCAAAATCACTGCAGATGCTGATTGCAGCCATGAAATTAAAAGACGCTTACTCCTTGGAAGGAAAGTTATGACCAACCTTGATAATATATTAAAAAGCAGAGACATTACTTTGCCAACCAAGGTCCGTCTAGTCAAGGCTATGGTTTTTCCGATGGTCATGTATGGATGTGAGAGTTGGACTGTGAAGAAAGCTGATCGCCGAAGAATTGATGCTTTTGAACTGTGGTGTTGGAGAAGACTCTTGAGAGTCCCTTGTACCGCAAGGAGATCCAACCAGTCCATTCTAAGGGAGATCAATCCTGGGTGTTCATTGGAAGGACTGATGCTAAAGCTGAAAATGTAATACTTTGGCCACCTCATGCGACGAGTTGACTCACTGGAAAAGACTCTGATGCTGGGAAAGGTTGGGGGCAGGAGGAGAAGGGGACGACGGAGAATGAGATGGCTGGATGGCATCACCAACTCTGTGGACATGAGTTTGAGTGAACTCCGGGAGTTGGTGATGGATAGGGAGGCCTGGCGTGCTGTGATTCATGGGGTCGCAGAGAGTTGGACACAACTGAGCGACTGAACTGAACTGAAGCCTGAACATACCCTGTGACCCCTCAATTCTATTCCTAGGGACAGGCCGAACTACAAGAAACGACGGATTGTCAACCATTCGGGATCTATGAACATGGCAATTTCGTAAGGTCCAATCTAATATATACTCAAGAAAAAAACGAGTGCAAGTGATCAGTGAAAGACTTATACGAGGGTAACCAAGGCAGTTTTATTTTAATAGCCATTCATGGACAAAAAGCCAAGTTTCTAACATGGTATATTTGTACAATGGAAAATTAGATAGCAATTTAAAAAAAAAGAACTACTACCGCAAGTGTCAAGAATGAAGTGCATAAATAGGAAGGAGTGAAAAAAGACACCAAAAAGTCACACTGGGCGAGTCCACTTGTATTCAAACACAGACAAAATCAGCCCCAGTAAGATAACAGAATTAGAAATAGTGGGTTTCAGGCCATGGGGGTGGGGGAGGAAAGCTGTAGGTGCTGAAGGGGGAAAGGAATAAGAGCTTGTCGGGGTACTGAAATACACTATTTCTTGATCCAAATGGCAATGATGTGTGTGCACTCATGTGTGTGTGTTCCCATGTAACAACTGAAACTGTTGCTTAAAATCTGCATACTTAACTGTGTCTTATAGCTCAATAAATTATTTCTTTAACAGTGTAAGTTATTTTTCTTTTCTTAACTAGCTCTGTGGTTGAAAGATCTCACTTGTTTTATTCTAAACATTTTCAAGGCTAGCTGACTGTTCCAGCAGCACTGGAACTGGGTATGAGGGAGTAAGAAGAAGGAATTCGATTACAACCTGAAGACCTGTCATATACAATGAGAAGCTGGAAGGAAAAAGTCACGAGCAAGATACACACATAACTTTGAAGGAAAACAAGAAATCAGGAAAACTACTTACTTCTACAATGTCGTCGTCAAACAACAACCAAAAATCATGACTCTTAACTATTGCAATATAATGGCCTCGATTGGGACCACTAAAACAAAGAGAAATAAAAGTTAACTTTATACAAAGTTTATTAGTATTACTTTTCTATGTCCTAAATTCCATGTTCTGTAAAGAAGAAAAACTGAAACAGATAAAAATGTTCCTTACCTATTCTTTCCCCCCAAGAGATCAAGCTACATTGATCTGAACTGTCATTCGATTTTAAAATAATCTGTACTCTACTTTGAGAGATATAGCCAGTATTCTATTTATATAAAGCTATACTATTCAAAATCTTTGTTGCCTTTTAAAATTATTATTTTTGAAGTAATATTCAAATTTGATTCTGCAAGAGACGTAAATAAAACTTTCTAGCATTTTTGTCGGGCAGGAGAGGCCAGAACACACTGAATTATAAATATTGAACAATGTACATAGAATTATTTCTGAGTCTTAACCCTTGGCAATAGTTTTTCTTGAGGAAAAATTCCACAAGATGCTTGAAAAAGATATTGAAACCTTGGATCTGCAATCAAGCTCCAACTTCATAAACTTCTCTAAACAAATAACTTATTTTTAGTATTGACTGATGCTAAAGCTGAAACTCCAATACTTTGGCTACCTCATGCAACAAGTTGACTCACTGGAAAAGACTCTGATGCTGGGAGGGATTGGGGGAGGGAGGAGACGGGGACAACAAAGAATGAGATGGATGGATGGCATCACCAACTCGATGGACATGAGTTTGAGTGAACTCCGGGAGTTGGTGATGGACAGGGAGGCCTGGCGTACTGTGATTCATAGGGTCGCAAAGAGTCGGACACGACTGAGCGACTGAACTGAACTGAACTGAACTGAGTACTAGTTTTAAGTATTTAATTCTTAGCAACATGTAATTATTATAATTGCCTCTGCATTTCACTTTAAATAAATCTGGGATACAGAAATCTAGAAAAATGTAAAAATAAGGGTGGAGTATGTTTCTTTTTTGGCCATGCTGCATGGCTTGTGGGATCTTCATTCCCCAACCAGAGACTGAACTCATGTCCCCTGCAGTGGAAGCGTAGAGTCCCAACCACCGGACCACCAGCAAATTCCCTAAAAGCAATTCTTTTTAAAGAACGTATCAAAGATTTTTTTAACTGCTCCCAGTTACTTAAGTATGACTCACTAGAAAAGCTTATATAATTTTAAATTAAATTACAATTCTACCACAATTATTATATTATAGGCCTTGAAAAAGTTTTCAACACAAATTATCCTTTATGGTTCTGAATACTATTTTACAAGCAGCAATCTCAGATCTGAGAATAAGCTGTCTCCCAGTTTCTTTAGATCTTTGGTCCGTAGTTAAAATGAGGATCTTTGTTAACAGAAAGATATGAGGAGAGTACTTTTTCCCTGCAGAAGAAAACAACTTAAACTTAAAAAAAAATGTTAATGCTAACGTAAACCTCCAGTCTGGTCATTACAGCAGGGTTCTGTAAGTTATCTGATACTGTTTTCCTCTGTTCAGATGTCATCACTTACTTTAGAAACAGAATGCTCCAAAAATGGAAAAGCAAGATTACTGCTGAGGACAAACGACAGAAAATGGGCTGACGCAGACCATGGAGGAGAAAGACTGACAGACGTGGAGCCCCCTCCCCGCTATCTTGACATGTTCTGAGCAGAAAGGGCGGGACAGCTAACGAGCTCAGATACAATATACTGTTAGTACAAGTTTCCAAACACCAGAGGAAATGGAGGCGTGTCTTGTTTTAAAATTATTACAAGAAGGGAATATCTTGGTAGTCCAGTGGTTAGGACTCGCACTTTCACTGGCTAGGCCCTGGTTCAATCCCTGGTGAGGGAACTAAGATCCCACAAGCTGTACAGTACAGCCAAAATATTTATATATATATAAAATAAAATTAATACAGGAAATTGTAAACAGTCAATGAAGACTGTATGTTCCAAACATAAACGTTGATTATGCAATGCTCTTGTGGTCTGAGAATCTTTTTGAACTATTTTATAAATTAAGGTCTATAGATGAGAAAGTACACTAAATTAGCTAATAGGAAACATATACACAGACTTGTAAAATCGGAAAACTTATTTTTGAAGGTTATCTCCAAAGCCTTCTAAAAGGGTTTTTCATAATTATTAACATGATGAACATATCCAACTAGTCTCAGATTTATCTATTTTGTAAAAATAAAGAATTTATTTTATAAAATCTCTTTAAGCAGCATCTTTTTTCTTTTTTTTTAACCAACAACCAAGAAAAACAAAAAAGAAAACTAACAGGACTTAAAAGTTCTCAGAGTAATATTTAGATGGTAGCAGTGGGGTCGCTAAGGGTCAGACACGACTGAGCGACTTCACTTTCACTTTTCACTTTCACACATCGGAGAAGGAAATGGCAACCCACTCCAGTGTTCTTGCCTGGAGAATCCCAGGGACAGGGGAGCCTGGTGGGCTTCCGTCTATGGGGTCACACAGAGTCAGACACGACTGAAGTGACTTAGCAGCAGCAGTGGTGGTGGTTTAGTTGCTAAATTGTGTCTGACTCTTTGCAACCCCATGGACTGTAGCCCGCCAGGCTCCTCTGTCCATGGGATTCTCCAGGCAAGAATACTGGAGTGGGTTACCATTCCCTTCCCCAGGGGATCTTCCCAACCCAGGAACTGAACCTGGGACTCCTGCACTGCAGGCAGATTCTTTACCAACTGAGCTACGAGGGAAGCCCCTATTTAGATAACAAGAACAAGTATCAGGTCCAAGCAATAACATACTATTTTAACATATAAAAGCTTTAAGGAGGAGACAGTAAAATGGATCTGAAATATTCATTCGGAAATAAACTCATCTCGGTCCTAGAGCACCGGGGGTACAGAATCTCTGGCAGGCTCACCTCTGAGCAGCTCCAGGGTGTCCTGTGCGCACTGCCCGCCCCCAAGCCACCTGCTGGCATGGCCCACGCCCGTTACCTTCCACAGTGAACCACGACGGCCACCAGGTCGTACATTCTGTCAGGATTGGTCGCATCGCCTGAAGTGTTAAACAGACGAAGTTCCAAAGGAAAAACCACCCGGTAAGAAAGTTTTGTGTATCGATGAAGTTGATCCATATACTTAAATCTTTTCAGATGCAGAGCTAGAATCATGGGCAGCTTTTTCACTTTCATACTGTCAGAATAAACATGAAGACAGAATTTTGTAACAGACATTCACCATGTCCTTAAAAGAACTATCAAACTGCAGGATTCAATTAACCGTTGACAGTCAGTTTTGTTAGCCCAGCACTGCCCACTTCCGCATTATTTCTACCTGTGCCTTTTTTAAGCTTTTCATTTTGTGTTGGGGTAGAGCCAATTAATAATGCTGGGATGGTCTGAGGTGAACAGCGATCTACTGTGACTCTTACATCAGCAGAGCAACATTCTGACGGTCTTAAGATGGCCCCCTGTTCCCCATCATCTCAAACCACATAATGCGACGAAGAACTCCATGTGGCTCCCAAAGAGAGGTCTAGCCCTTTATTTTAAGAACTCTGTACTCCTGAAATAGAGGTCCCTTATGACAAGGCAGACTGCAGGCGATGCCTGTGTCTGGTAGAGGAAAAACTGGTTCCTAAGAGCTGCTATGAGCAGAGACTGAAATCCATTTGCTCCACTCATCTATATAAGTCAGGAACAGCCTGGGAGCAGGAGAGAGAGAGAGAACAGCAATGAAGACCAGCCACTCAGGGCGTTTCAGAGACGGGATACAGCTCCTTACTAACAGCTCTGACCACGTGGATCCTGGAAAGGCAATGAAATAACCTGAAAACACAGGAATGAGGCTTCTACCTGTGAAGTCCAGGCCTCCTCATCCTCAACAATCCTGAAGACCCCCTCCACACCATCTCTGCTCTCCCACGTCACCGCACGGCAGCCTCTTCTTACAAAATTCACCACCAACGCTTTCCCTTCTGACAGAAACAGCTGTTCTCCTCGGTCCTCCATCAGCACTTTACAGACTCACTGTCTTGGTACAGTTTGCTACACTACAAAATACAGACATGGTTGTGGTCTCTCTCTTTGTCTAGGACCTGGACTCTGGGCAGACAGAGACCATCTCTTTCATCGTATTTCTCCACCACCCAGTAATATGCCTGGCACACAGCAGGTACTTGACAACAGTGCAGGACTGAATTCTGTATGTGTTCAGTGAAGCAAAACACTTTTCATAATTTAAAAAATTAATTTACTAAGCCACTGCCTCTAATAAAGTGGAAAAAAAAATCATTTTATACCCTTATTCGAAACCTGCGTTCTACAGATCTTAAGTGTAGAGGAGCAGCTGATTATCCCAGAAATATTTACTAACCTGGCAAGTGGAAAACATTAGTGAAAATAAATGTAAAAACCTAATCTTTCCTGGAAAACCAGCCAGCCACAGGAATCAACAGTATTTATGCCCTTTTCCTCAATAATTCCATTTCTAGAAATTGAATCCCTTGGACTGCAAGGAGATCCAACCAGTCCATTCTAGAGATCAATCCTGGGTGTTCATTGGAAGGACTGATGCGAAAGCTGAAACTCCAATACTTTGGCCACCTCATGCGACGAGTTGACTCACTGGAAAAGACTCTGATGCTGGGAGGGATTGGGGGCAGGAGGAGAAGGGGACGACAGAGAACGAGATGGCTGGATGGCATCACCAACTCGATGGACATGAGTTTGAGTGAACTCCGGGAGTTGGTGATGGACAGGGAGGCCTGGCGTGCTGTGATTCAACGGACACGACTGAGCGACTGAACTGAACTGAACTGAACCTCAAATACAATATCCCTGAGCCCTCAATGAGACTGAGAAACAGGGATATTTACAATCTCAGAATACCTCCGCATAAAATGTATATAAGTTACACTAGGGAGAAAGCACAGCCTAACGCTGGGAGACAGCACCTCATTCAAGTGACCAGAGAGAACGGGAGCAGACCCGGGACATACGGAGCAGGCCCCAGACCGTCCTGGGAAAGGCTGGCTATGGGGCTAACCCTCTGCTGGCATCCGGGAACTTGATCTGGCGGTGCTCCCACTGTTCCCTAGCTGGTAAGTGGTTCTCAAGGTGCCTGAACTTGTTGTGCAGATCATATGGTTTATGCTGAACACCTGCTCCCCTTCCAGAAGCCTGGAGTTTCGGTACACGCCTGATGGCTTGGCGGGTGAAGAGTCCGCCTGAGATGCATCAAGACATAAGAGACTCAGATTTGATCCCTGGGTCAGGAAGATCCCCTGGAGGAGGAAATGGCAACCCACTCCAGTATTCTTCCCTGGAGAACCCCACAGACAGAGGAGCCTGGAGGACTGTGGTCCATGGGGGCGCAAAGAGTCGGACGCTGAGTGACTGAGTATGTATGCACACACAGGCAGGGAATGCCTAGGTGACCCGCCCCCAGTAAATCTCGGGCGCCGCACTGACTCTGTGATGAGCTTCTCTGGGAGACAATGCTGTCACATTCAATGCTGGAGAAACAAGTATGTCCATGTGACTCCACGGGGACAGGACACTTGGAAGTTGGCCTGGCTTCCCCTTTGCTGATCGGACCTGTCACTGTTCCCTGTGACAAACCTTAGCTGTGAGCAGGACTACAGACGCTGAATCCTGTGAGTCCTTCTAGGGAAGCATCAAATCCAGGAGTGGTCATGGGGGCCCCGACACATGACATGTATCAAAATAGTGTACCATTTAAAAAGAACACAGCCTCACCTCTGTGTGATTCCTGTCCAGAATTCATAATCTGAACCTCACCACATGAAAACATGAGATGGACCCAAAGAAGAACATTCTGTAAAATATCTAACCTGTAATTTGTAAGTGTCAAGAGAGTGAAAGTCAAGCAAAGACTAATAAGGAACTGCTCCCGATGTAAAAAGATGACAGAAACACAAATGCTAAATGCAACGTGTGCTTCTGGACTGGATCCTTTTTTTCTATAAAGGACATTACTGGTGATGCTAAAATAAGGTCTACGGCAACAGTAACATGTCAATGCTGCTCTCCTGGTGGATGGACATAGTACAGGGGAAGCCTCCTTGCTGGCAGGACACCGCTACCGAAGTCTCAGAATTGTGGGACGTCACAGCAGGGAGCCACTCTCAAATGGTTAAGGGTGAAAAAGCATTCTTGGTATATTGTTCACAAGACTTTTGAGGCTGCTTCAAAATAAAAAGTAAAATAATCAGGATGATGATGAGTCCATTTTCTGATACCAGAATATGGTCTTCATGGTGACACACTGAGGGAAGGCATGAATCCTATGGGGGAACAGTGGAGACTGGAGTGGGCGTGAGGGAAGCTTCACAGCAGACTCCTCTCACTGTACTGGTTTATGGTGATTAAACACTCACCAAGTGTGGACAGTCAAGGTAGCACAGAGTTGAGCCCTGTTTGCCTGATAACTACATAATGTGTTTGTCTAGTAATTACCTAATGAGTCTTAACGGTTGGTGATAAAATGAAGGATGATTACTCAATGCAAACTGCGAGAGATCACTTTTGGCTAGAACGTCCATGGCCAAAGAATCACTATGAATTTCAGAAAACACTAAATTACCGTTTGTGTGCTTCCTGTTTGCTGCGACATTCTTCACAGTAATATTTGTATTCACTGCATAGAGTTTCTGTGTTGCTAAAACCCCTGTGTAAAATTCAAAATAAATTAGTTTTGCCTATACCAGAAAATGATGTATTCATTTAAAGATATTCTAAAAAACCAAAGATAATCATTAACTGTCAAAATAAATAATTCCACACTTACCTTAAGCAGTGAGTAATTGATGTGTTTTGTTCCACATCAACAGAAAGGTCTAAAAAATCTTCATCTTTGCTGCTTATCTGTAAAAATAAGAGAAATTAATTACCTTTGATTTATTTAGATGTAAATTACTGTTCCAAAATGACAGAATTAAATGCGGGTTATTGTTAGTATTATTAAATATATAAAGAACCTTTTCCCCCAAGTTGAAAAGAAACTACTTGAGTCACGCAAGTTTACAAAAGGATGCTGAATCAATACCCTTCGCTATATTTAGAGCAAAACACCAAAGAGCACCTACAGCTGCTCTCCTTCCTGGCAAAGGCTGGTGTGACGTGAAATCCCATCACTTCCTCAAATCCTGGTATTGGGGGTGGTTTAGTCACTCAGTCGTGGCCCGCTCTTTCAGCCCCATGGACTGCAGCCCGCCAGGCTCCTGTGTCCATGGTGTAAAGCATAAAACAAACTACGCCATATACAGTAATTCTTAAAAGAACACAGGACAAGGCTGAATGAGAGTGGCTGGTAAAGGACATGATCTCTGTACTGTTTAATTATTTAAGAAAAATATTACCACTTAAGAAAAAATATTAGTCCAGCATGCCAAACTGAGCCTTCACTTATGACCTTCTCTCATTTATCCTCTGATTTAACCACGTTCTGCTTGAATTATGAATAAATCATCCATAAAGATCTAAAAGTGAAAGTGAAGCCGCTCAGTCGTGTCCGACTCGTAGTGACCCCATAGATTGCAGCCTACCAGGCTCCTCCGTCCATGGGATTTTCCAGGCAAGAGTACTGGAGTGGGTTGCCATTTCCTTCTCCAGGGGATCTTCCCGACCCAGGGATCGAACCCGGGTCTCCCACATTGCAGACAGACGCTTTACCGTCTGAGCCACCAGGGAATTCTAAATGATCTAAAGTTACTACTTATTCAGTGAACTGGAGTAGGACACATCACTCATGCTGGCTGCCTCCCTCGACTGGATGCAACAGGAGGGACGCTAGTCCCGGTCCCCAGGACCCCACCCCCACCACACGACTCTCCACGCACAGATGGTCTGTGATGACTTTCAATACGACACCAAAAGCATTTAAAGAATATCAGAAGCATTTCCATGAAGGAAAAAACAAACAAACTGGACTTTATTAAAATTTAAAATTACAACATTAAAAACTTCTGATCTGCCAAAGGCACAGTTCAGAGAATTTGAAGATGAGCCACAGGCTGGGAGAAATCCTTGCAAATGACACATCTGACAAAGGCCTGGTATCTACAATGTACAAAGTACTCCTAAAACTCAACAACTAGAAAACAAACAAGCTGATTTGAAAAATGGGCCAAAGACTAGTACTGATCCCTCACCAAAGAAGAGATACAGACGGCAAATGGGTGCATGAAAAGATGTTCCACATGATATGCCATCAGAGAAATGCAAATTAAAACAACAAGACAACACTACACGCCTATTAGAACAGCCAAAATCCAAAACACCAACATCAGCACGTGCTGACCAGGACGTGGAGCAGCAGGAACTCTCCCTCATAGCTGGTGGGAATGTGTTCCTTCCACAACTAAACGTACTCTTCCTGCCTTACGATCTATCAACTGCGCCCTTGACCACTAACTGAGGCGCTGAAAACTTATATCCACACAAAATCCTGCATGTGCGTGCTCAGAGCAGCTTTATTCATAATCCCCAAAACCTGGAAGCAACCGAGATGTCCTTCAGCAGGTGAATGGACAAACTCTGGTACATCCAGACGATAAAATGTAATTCAGCAATAAAAAGAAATGAACTACCAAGCTGTGAAAAGACGGGCGGGAACCTTAAATACCTACTGCTGAGTGAAAGAAGCCAATCTGAAAAGGCCATGTGGCATCTGGAAAGGGCAAACTGTGGAGGCAGTAAAATGACCAGTGGCCGCCAGGGGTTGGGGGAGGTGGGGGCATAAATACATGGGGCGCAGAGGGTCGTCAGAGCAGTGAGACTACTCTGTACGACGCTGCAGTCACAACACAGCCCTCCTGTGCAATGCGAAGTCTCAAAACAGTTCAAACCGCAGCGAGTGTTCCTCTGCCAGCTCAGGGCTCAGTCAACAGGCAGACAGCCGAGAGGCTCATCGGCCACAGGCACCACCACTCTCAAGTTCATTCTCACACTCGTCTTCAAAGAACTTTTAACACAATGGGTTCGACGTGTTCTATACGACATTTTATGATATACTTACGGTTTCACAAGTAAGACATCTGGTTTCATTAGTCAGTGTTCCCTGAAAGATCTCATGAACCCATGTCGGGTCTGGTGTGCTGTTATTTTCACTGTCGATGTTACCATTAGGCAAACGACCATTTTGTTTCTCCTGCTTTCTCTCTTCTTGTAAAATATCAGCAATGGTATTTAGTAGGTAATTGAGGAATTCGTGGGCATCTTGCTGCATGTAGTTGTCAAAGAGCTCTAAAAATAAGAATACATAGAGAATTATTTCAGAATGAATAACTTCATTAAAAAACTAAATTAAAAAAAGAATATCTAGTATTCTATCAGAATTACATAAAATGTTTGGGACTGCTAGTAATGGACAAGAAACAGGTATCTTTCATATATACAAATTATGACTCAATTTTGGGGAAAATAAAGTTATGATGAATAAAAATCTTCTAAAAAATACTAATTGATCAAAAAAGAGAAAACCTATCCTCATACATAATGTATTGAGGTGGTAAGAAACAACTGCTTTTTATCAGTTCACTTAATCTATTGTCCCATAAATACTACAAAAAGGCAAAATGGTTGTCTGAGGAGGCCTTACAAATAGCTGTGAAAAGAAGAGAAGTGAAAGGCAAAGGAGAAAAGGAAAGATATACCGATTTGAATGCAGAGTTCCAAACAATAGCAAGGAGAGATAAGAAAGCCTTCCTCAGTGATCAATGCAAAGAAATAGAGGAAAATAATAGAATGGGAAAGACTAGAGATCTCTTCAAGAAAATTAGAGATACCAAGGGAACACAAGACAGAAATGGTGTGGACTAACAGAAGCAGAAGATATTAAGAAGAGGTGGCAAGAATACACAGAAGAACTATACAAAAAGGATCTTCATGACCCAGATAATCACGATGGTATGATCACTCACCTACAGCCAGACATCCTGTGGGCCTTAGGAAGCATCACTACGAACAAAACTAGTGGAGGTGATGGCATTCCAGTTGAGTTATTTCAAATCCTAAAAGATGATGCTATCAAAGTGCTGCACTCAATATGCCAGCAAATTTGGAAAACTCAGCAGTGGCCACAGGATTGGAAAAGGTCAGTTTCCATTCCAATCCCAAAGAAAGGGAATGCCAAAGAATGCTCAAACTACCTCACAATTGCACTCATCTCACACGCTAGCAAAGTAATGCTCAAAATTCTCCAACCCAGGCTTTAGCAATACGTGAACCATGAACTTCCAAATGTTCAAGCTGGATTTAGAAAAGGCAGAGGCACCAGAGATCAAATTGCCAACATCCACTGGATCATGGAGAAAGCAAGAGAGTTCCAGAAAAACATCTATTTCTGCTTCATTGACTATGCCAAAGCCTTTGACTGTGTGGATCACAACAAACTGGAAAATTCTGAAAGAGATGGGAATACCAGACCACCTGACCTGCCTCCTGAGGAATCTACATGCAGGTCAGGAAGCAACAGTTAGAACTGGACATGGAACAACAGGTGGGTTTCAAATAGGGAAAGGAGTATGTCAAGGCTGTATATTGTCACCCTGCTTATTTAACTTATATGCAGAGTACATCATGAAAAACGCTGGGCTGGATGAAGTACAAGCTGGAATCAAGAATGCCGGGAGAAATACCAATAATCTCAAATATGCATATAACACCACCCTTATGGCAGAAAATGAAGAAGAACTAAAGAACCTCTTGATTAAAGTGAAAGAGGAAAGTGAAAAAGTTGGCTTAAAACTCAACATTCAAAAAACTAAGATCATGGCATCCGGTCCCATCATTTCATGACAAATAGATGGGGAAACAATGGAAATAGCTGACAAACTTTATTTTTCTGGGCTCCAAAATCACCGCATATGGTGACTGCAGCCATGAAACTAGAAGATGTTTACTCCTTGGAAGGAAAGATATGATCAACCCAGACAGCATATTAAAAAGCAGAGACATTACTTTGCCAACAAAGGTCCATCTAGTCAAGGCTATGGTTTTTCCAGTAGTCATGTATGGATTTGAGAGTCAGACTATAAAGAAAGCTGAGTGCTGAGGAATTGATGTTCTTGAACTGTGGTGTTGGAGGAGACTCTTGAGAGTCCCCTGGACTACAAGAAGATCAAACCAGTCCATCCTAAAGGAAATCAGTCCTGAATAGTCATTGGAAGGACTCATGCTGAAGCTGAAACTCCAATACTTTGGCCACCTGATGCGAAGAACTGACTCACTGGAAAAGACCCTGATGCTGGGAAAGATTGAAAGCAGGAGGAGAAGGGGATGACAGAGGACGAGATGGTTGGATGGCATCACCGACTCAATGGACATGAGTTTGAGCAAGCTCCAGAAGTTGGTGATGGACAGGGAGGCCTGGCGTGCTGCAGACCATGGGGTCACAAAGAGTCAGACATGATTGAGCGATTTAACTGAACTGATAAATACTACAACAGGGCAAGTTTTTAAGCAGAAAGTGGACAACCTCGTGGCAGTGCCAGGGCAAATGTATACGAACCAGAGAGGAAGCCTTGAACATGATAAATCACTGGGCCACACAGCCCCGTGTACACCCTCTGACTGAGTCAGGTGAGGCCTGGAACCTGAACTTCTCTAAGCTCCCCCAGGTGATTCTGCTGTGCAGTCAGGTTCAGGGAACAAAGGCATCATGGAAAATCTGTTTAATCCAGAGAATCTCTAAGGGCCCTTCCAAAGATCTATAACTGCATGGAAAGTCCCCCATAGCTACTCAAATGAGTCGCTGTCATGGCAACACTAAGCACTTGACCTGTGCTCGCATCATGTACCCTGAGCCTGGAGGGGAAGACCTTCCAGGGCAGGGCCTCATGCCATCCTCCTAGCCCCGTGACACCGCTATTAGCAGTATTTCACAAGTGAGGAAACGGAAGAGAGCGGTAAAGACATTGCCAGGAATCAGCAGGACCAGGAGACTCAAGCCAGGCTGTCCGGCCCCACCCAGGGGACTCGGGCAGCCAGGCCACCTGGCTACAGAGGCGTCTGCACCCAGCCAACAAGATGCACTCAGACCACCACCCAGTCAGGAAGTTTCACCTCCAGAGCTTATATAAGTTCAGGAAGTTTACGGTTTACATTTTCAAAATGATAGAAACCGATTAGAAAATCGAGGGAAAGCCTCCCTAAGACACAAGCAATTTAAAACTTACATTTTAGAAGAGCTGCATATATGACCACATAAGACTAAGTTCTACACATTAGAAATCATTTAAAAAGTTTAAGATGGTGAAACCTGAAAGGTATCACCATCTTCAACATAAAAAGAATTTATACAAAAGACAAAGTCGGCAAAAGACTTGAAATCAACAACTTATAGAAACAAAATTTTAAAGGTTAAATAAAATACATGAAAAAACATTCAATCGCATGTTAAACCAAAGAGGTCATTTGGCATTTCTTGAATGAATGAATGAATGAACAGACCGTAGGCACTGAAACGGTGAAGGTGACATAAGAAGAATACACTCGGCCCCCAACAGCAATGTGAACGACGCACATTGCTACCAGCCAGCTGCTCTGACTTCAAGCCACTTTAGGAGAGGTGATCCTCTGCATTGGTGAAAACCCACGTAAAACCATAGTCAGCCCCTTGTATGTGAGGCTCGTCCATACTTGGTCATGCACCTGTGGATTTAAGCTCCCACAGATGACGCAGGGCTCTAGTATTGACTACTGAAAAAATCCTCATATAAGTGGACCCATGCTGTCCAAAGGTCAACTGTACATGAGTTTTTTACCAGGACAAAATTTTTTAAGTGTCCCACCAACACAGACAAAAAAAAAAACTCTCCGAGAAGACCTGAATCAATCTCATTCTAACAGAGTTGTATCTGGCTTTCTCACAAACAGCAGACACTCGACACATCTGGAATTTAAGACAGTAAGTACTTTTAGCTTGAATCACGGAAATATTTTAAAAAGTGCTTTTGTGAGCAATTAATCTATTTGTATATGGAGACAATGAATAAAACTTTTAACATGGTTATCAGATTAAAAAATAGTAACCTATAATCATATTATTCCAGCACCTTCATATGTTTTAGGAAATTCAGTATGACCCGTGCTTCTCTCGATTCATGTGACAATGAACAGTGTCAACTGAGTTAAGGGCAGGACTCCCCACTAATAACCAACCTTAGAAACTTCTCAAATCATATTTCTATGGGCATCATTATATTCGACAGATAACAAATGAAACTAAAAATAACACCCAATTTTCTTTCTACAGTGACTGAAATGCCTACATCCACACAAACAAGCAAAAAGAATTCCACATGTTTCTCAAGTCCGTCCGAACTTCCCGAGGTGGCTCACCACCCTGGACAGACGCTGGACTCAGACGTCAGGGAGGACACAGGTCTGACAGGTCACCTTAACATCCCTGAATGCCAGTGACATCAGGGCAGCTGAGGAAATAGTGACTAACGATGAGCTTGCTAAGGAAATCAAATGAAAACCATTTGAAGAGAGAAAAGGGAAGTGGGGGTGTAGCCAGTAACTATTTTTAAAGGGTGGGGTGGGGTAGGGGGTGGAGTTAACACCATATATTCTAAGCCAGAAAGTTTTATATATTGTGTTGGCACTTTCCTTCACCTGAGGTGTGACTCCCAGCAAGTCTTTTAGCGTCCGTTTATTTATTTTTTTTTTATGGCTAAAGTGGGGGAAATATAATGGCTTCTCATCAGGTTATTGTAAGGATCAAATGAGTTAATATTTATAAAAAGCATTACCAAAAAAACACAAATGAACAGTAACTGGAAAAAAAAAATCCACAAAAAAACTGCAGAAGACCCCACAACTTTTCTTTCTACAATATTTGGCTGCACCAGGTCTTAGCTGTAGCATGCAGGATCTAGTTCCCTGATCAAGGATCAAACCCAGCCACCCCCAACCACTCCCCCGCCTCCGCCCGCATTGGGAGCCTGGAGTCTTAGCCACTGGACCACCAGGGAAGCGTCCCCCAACAAATTTCCTTGATCAAAGAGCCAAGCAGGCAAAAAAAGAGAAATGATGATTTCTCATTTCCGGGCGTATAGAATTTAATCTCTGTACAGCACACTTCAGACGGCAGCCACACCTCACAGGAATCCAAGGGACTGTGTCCTCACTGAGCCGGCTGGCACTGCTTTCCAGGCAGGAACACCACCTTTGGCTTCTCAGAGGCCGCCGCACCATCGGGCATGAGGATGACCAGCCGACGCTTGCTGCACCCGACCATCCTGTTACCTCAGCAGCAGGTTGAGAAGCAGAAGAGTTATTTACCATTTTCTTTCCGCAATCTCGTTATGAACTTCTTAGGAGGTATGACTCCAACCTTCTTCTTCTGGGTGGCGATGCTGTGGAACAGGTCTGCTAAGCACGTGAGAAGGCTCTCCTTCTTCCGGGGCTGACTCTTGTACGCGAGAACTTTTTCCCGAAACGGACGACAGAAGTATAGTGCCTGAAGAACTGAATTGCAGTAGCAGGTATTCCCAAACTAGAATAGAAAAAGAAAAAAAAATTGGGGGGGGTTAAAATTGGGGGTAAAACAATTTCCAGAGAGAGAATTCCCAAGCCTAGAGTGTTGAGAGAAAAAGAGCAAGATAGGGAATATTTATGATCCTCATAAATTAAAAGGTACCTGAGGGTAGAACTGTGGTATTGGAGAAGACTCTTGAGAGTCCCTTGGACTGCAAAGAGATCCAACCAGTCCATCCTAAAGGAAATCAGTGCTGAAGAGTCACTGGAAGGACTGAAGCTGAAACTCCAATACTTTGGTCACCTGATGTGAAGACTCACTTGAAAACGACTCATCTGAAAAGACCCTGATGCTGGGAAAGATTGAAGGCAGGCGGAGAAGGGGAAGACAGAGAATGAGATGGTTGGATGGCATCACCGACTCAATGGACATGAGTCTGAGTAAACTCCAGGAGTTGGCGGTGGACAGGGAGGCCAGGCGTGCTGCACTCTGGGGTCACAAAGAGTTGGACACAACTGAGCAACTGAACTGAACTGAGGGTAAAAATAATTGTCCTGACTGCAAATTAGAGATTTTAACATTAAATGGATGCTCTTGACACCAGTTTCAGGTTAAAATGGAAGAAAGATACATGCGATAAATTTGGCCTTCATGACCACTGAGTTAAAGAACTACAGTTTAAATAGTGAAATTAGTTAAGGTTTAGGGTTCTGGAGAATTTTTTTCTTTTTCAATTCCCACTGCTTTGATAGTATTGGTTGTATAAGTACCATTTTCTATACTGTACATTTAAAAATATAACTCTCAAAAATTCTTTTATAAAAACATAATAGTGAAGTTTACTATCAAGTTCTTCAGTGCCATCCAAAAAATAAAAACAGAAAATAAGAAAAAAACAAGATAATCTGAAGTATTAGATGAAAGAATCAACAGTGTGACAGCCTAACCACCACTGACATGCTGAAATGCCAGGTGACACCGTGCTGAATCCATCAGGAGGATGTGGACTCGCTCTGGAGTTGAATCCTAAACGGCAGCCCCACCTCTCACTAGCCGTGTGGCCTGGAGCAGGTGACCACGACTCACCCAGCTTCAGTTTCCTTCTTTTTTTTTTCTGGCCTTGCCCCAAGTGGGGCAAGAGAATCTCAGTTCCCCAACTAGGGATCAAACCTGCACCCCTGCATTGGAGGCACAGAGTCTTAACCACTAGACACCAGGGAGGCACGAGTTTCCTTCTATTTAATGACAAGGGAGGAAACAGTCTTACTTTACAAAGAGAAGAACACAGAGCTTGACAAATATTTTCAGCCTTCCTTCTTCCTTTCCATGAATAGACGATGACGTGAAAAGCAGGCTAATAAAACACCTGGAAGTCAATCAGGGAGGATCCAGGGAATAAACAAGGACCGAGGACAGTTCTCAGAGAACTGTCCCAGGGTAAGGTCCTGTATGCGGTAACTGTAACAGGCTACCTGCAGAGGAGTGCTGAAGAATGGGAACCCTTCAACTATGTCCATAAACACATGCACACGTCTGCTGATATTTTAAAATTAGGAAGGCTAAATCAAAAGCTAATATAAACGATTATTTATAGAGAGAAGGAAAAGAGGAGAGAGCAACGAAAGTGAGACCACTGTGCAAGTACCTGGTTATAAGAAATTTCTTTTGCACCCATATTTTTAAAAAAAGATTTATTTGCCTGCCCTGGGAGGAACACAGGATCTTCAGTTACAGCATGCAGACTTTTAGTTGCAGCATGTGAGATCTAGTTCCCTGACCAGGGATCGAACCTGGGCCCCCTGCATTGGGAGCTCAGAATCTTAGCCACTGGACCACCAGGAAAGTCCCTGTATCCATATTTTTAAAAAACTAAATTAAAACAGGAAGAAAAAATAAATTCCTAAAATTGAAAATAAACAGAAATAAACCTAAGTGTCTATCAAGCGGGTGGCAGAATTACTTAAAGAATGACTTCAAATGACTTTAAAACACAGGATGGGTTTTTACTATCAATGCCTTCCTTCCTAGGGAAGCTACCAAGCCACTCTCTTTATCGGTTTCCTCATCTGTAAATGACGTTTATACCAGCACCAACCTCTACAATCAGTAACTCAGTGATCTGCATGAAGAACTTAGTGTAGTTCTGCATACCTCATCACTACATGGTTATTTTTGAAACAACCCTTTTGAGTCATCTGTCCTTTTTGGAAAATAAGATTAGCTGAAACAGATTAAATCCTATAATCCCCAGGTCAACACTTAAATCATGATAGATGGCAACAGAACAAATAAACCAGAGGGGTGGTACCATCAGCCTGCAGCACCGTGCAACTTGAAGTGACACAGAACCATCACACGTGTGGACAGCATACGGGTGCCAGCATCGCCCATTTATTACAAACCAGCAAAGCTTAATCTATCTTGCATTTTTAGATAAAAGCAAACATTAGCAATGCTCATACTTTCGCCCCCGCCCCCCAATGAATCATCTTAACATATTCCATTTGGAAACTACTGGTTTTAACCACTATTAGGTCAACAGAATGTGAACAGAATGTTTTAAATGGCTAACTGCTCCACTGTCGCCCACGCTGGTTGGTGACGGTGCCTGTCCCATGAACATCCCCTTCTAAGGGAAGACCCTCTTCTCTCCACCACAATTTCTGTTCAGGTGGCTCTGTTCCATGTAACTCTAGACCCCACGTCCCCAGCCACCTGCTCCCTGCAGCCAAGGGTACCTAATCCAGATTCTCAGGGACATTGTTCCTCCCCCTTACCTGACCCCCATCCTAACCCCCCTCCTCCTCCCCCCTACTCACCTGCTCCTCCCCCCTCACCTGCTCCCCAGCCCCAGGCCTCCTCACAGGAACTGACTTCTCTATGCAAATTCTGTAAGGGGGTCAGTCACAAGCCCTTCTGCAAATGCTGCCACAGGGTCAGGCACTTGATCCAATCTGGCCTGAGTTCTTTGGTCAGGTTTGATATGAACATTCTGCGATCTCTCATAATATAGGCTTTGAGCAGCCTAAGGACACCAGGTGGGAGAAACTAAAGGAGAATGAAATCAACACAAAAGAAAATAGAACCAAGAGACATCAGCCTCCTCGACCCTGTAAACTGCAAATGGCAAGTTTCATTTTTATTTCTCTCTCCTCCATGGTGACCCTTGTTCCCTGCATTCAGAGTTCCAACTAATGACTACTATCAGTTCAGGTCAGAGAAAGCCTTTTATAAGATGGTTCAGCCTCACAAAAAGATTCATTACTCCCAACCGACTTGTGTTTGGGGGCTTGTGTATTAGACAGTTAAAATGATTCTCGAAAGGCTGCTAAAAATGGAATGACTACACAAAAAGTAGGAAAGAGACACTAGTAGTCTAAATCACTCTTCACTCAACTTCACTAGACTAAGTATTTATTGGCTACAAGACATAAAGGGGAACAGGCAAGTTGGCTGATCAGATTAAAACCATTTGTTTTCAAAGAATTCAGCTAACTGCACAAACAGCCGACATGTAAAAGAGGGATTTTACAGCAAGAGAAAGCACCCAAAGGCTCCTCTGCCTCTCAAGATGGTTTCTGCACTCCCCTGTACCCCTCCAGGCACACCCATATTTCTCCTGACATCCTGCAACATCAGAAATGCTAACGTATCCACAAGGGTTAACTCAATAGGGAAACCCCCACTATATGTATTATGCAAATCAAACGGATAGACATCAGAGTTATCATGAAGAGCCAACTGCCATGTAAGCTATCATTTGTGAAAATGTTCCTCCAAGATAAAAATATCTACAACTGAAAGTAATGGAAACTAGATTGTTATTAACATAGTGAAGAGTTAACCACTCTGAATTTTCTTGTAGGTTAATTAAACAGTGGGTTTTTTTTTCTTCTCTCCATTTAAAAAAAAAAAGTCTACTTTTCTAACTGCCCAAATGCACAGACAGTTTCCCAAAAGCAAATACCTTTGAGTGATTCTAGTACTTTACTAGTTGCAGAAAGGGATTCAATCAGGCAGACCTAACAGGAACTCTTTTCAGTATTTGCTTTTTGTAAGAGTGATTAAAATGAACCTGGAAATGCTAAGAACAGACTGATCAGAAGAAAACAGACACGCCCCTCATTTTAACAGAATCCAATTATTAGGAAAGATTAACCACCAAGTTCCTTAAAGCAGCTGCATTCTGTGTTGTTCATAAACACTAACGACTTCGCAGACAGGCATAGGAACAGGAGGAAAATGTTCAAATGTTCACCTCTGAATTAACGAAGCCATCTCCCCAACTCCTCAGAGCTCCAACCTTAGTTTTTAAGGGACTCTATATAGTGTGGTAACTCCAAATAACAAAGGGGGAAGGAAACTAGAGAGAAGGATGATGACAATGTAAGAGT
Source organism: Moschus berezovskii (assembly GCF_049115385.1). Taxonomy (NCBI): domain Eukaryota; kingdom Metazoa; phylum Chordata; class Mammalia; order Artiodactyla; family Moschidae; genus Moschus; species Moschus berezovskii. The sequence goes on from NC_142472.1 coordinate 53,983,522, forward strand.
TGAAAATAGAGCTGGTGGAAAACGGTTCAAGGCACACAACACAGCTGTAAAGTGGCCCAAGAGCACTGATACACAGCAATGTGTATCGGTGTCCCAGGTCAGCTGAGCCTACTCTCACCACCACTGATCTCTGAGCAGAGTTCGAGGTGCTCATCAACCCTTCACAGCTGGAGCCCTGGCTACCTCAGGACCTCAGGGATCTCAATTCTTCATCATCGTAAGGAGGCACAGAGATCGGAAATTCCGGCTTTCCCTGGCTTTATTGAACCTCATTTATTCAGCTTCAGGGAGAAACACAAACTTCACCTTTTGAATTTAGACTGGTGCATATGAAGTAATAAAAATGATATTTTCTTAGAAACTTTTGGTAACACAATCAGCAATGGTTTTTGGATACTGGTATCATATTGAGTTAAAAACATCAGCAGAAAAAAAAAAAAAAACAGAGCTTTGTGCTTAGTCGTGTCCAACTCTTTGAGATCCCATGGACTACAGCCCGCCAGGCTCCTCTGTCCTTGGGGATTTTCCAGGCAAGAATACTAGAGTGGGTTGCCATGCCCTCCTCCAGGGGATCTTCCTAACTCAGCGATCGAACCCAGGTTTCCCGCATTGTAGGCGGATTCTTTACCAACGGAGCCACCAGAGAAGCCCCCCAGAGCTTTAGGACTCATATCGTATCTCGTACGTTGTTTTACTTGTTTGGAGGTTATTTGCAAAAAAGTTACTTAGGCACAAAAGGGAGAAGGCTGGAATGCTTACGCAGGACAAGCTAAAGGCAAGACAGCCTTCAATATAGAAAACACTACTGTTCTAAAGAAAAGAGGTTCTCCTGCGACACTAACAATGGGCACAGCTTTACGACAATTCAAGACACAAATGAGCTTTGGAGTCTGAAGCAGGTGCAGGTGGTCCCCACAGAAAAGGAGCACTGACACTGAGAAAGTGGGGTCTGCTCCCCCAGAGCTGAAATGAGGCTTCTGATCACTAGGCAACTCTATATGTAAGTGCGAGCATTTCCGATACGACACACAAGTCGAGGCCAGACTTCTCAATAAACAAGGGAAGTTAAACATTCCTGTTACCCTCCTCCCCACGAAACCCCAAATAAAATGACAGTAAAAGAATAGATTAGGCAAAAACTCACAAGGGTAAAGAAGATGACAACAGACTAGAGACAGCAGCAAACTTACAGAAAATTTCACTCTTTTAGATGAGCAAAATTTGAGGAAACCTTCCAATAGTAAAGACGCTAAAGAAGAGGGCGGGGTGGGGGTTGGAAATAAACTCAAAGCTCTCAGAAACAATCCAGTGAGCACAAGAAAATCTCGGCAACAACAAAATCTTTGAATAATATCATAAGAAAAGGAGCAGAAGATATTGCCTCCATGAAACAAGATTTAAAAAAACAAACAAGGTAACACTCTAAAAAATGAAAAATCCAAAGAGTGGACAAAAAAGTTGAAGATACAGTCTAAAATGTAGACTAAGGCAGATGATCAAAAATGGGAGAAAAAATAAAAATAAGCAATCAGTCTGCTTCAATATGCAATTAACCATATCAAAAAAAAAGACAAAACAGAGACATTACAGTAACAGGAAGAAAACTGTCCCAATAATAGTATCTGAATGGGTCAGTAAACAACACAACAACAGGGTTCCCATCAACAATGGGGACAGAGAACACCCTTAAGGACTCCCAAACACCTTCTAAAGGGGAAAAGAAGGCACGTTCTTAAGAGAGAAAGAGCCAGAATGGCAAGGGCCCTCTCAGCATCAAGAGAAGCCAGAAAGCACCAGAGCAAGCCCCAAAGACTCTGAAGGACGGGTATACCTAGATGGACGTCCACTTGACACTTAGAGACAGATAACCAAACCTGTCCTCAGTACACATGGCCTCAGAGTTTCTATCTGTGCACACTTCCTGAACAAGCGACTCCAGGCTGCGTTCTGCAAAGCAAGGGAGGAGACCACTGGGAAGGGGTCGGGATGGAGGGAAGGAGACAAGCGCAGGGACCGTGCAGGGCAATGGAAGAGATGCTGCCAGGCACCAGGAGAGCAGAGGGGACCTGCTGGGCACAGCTCCGTGGAAACTGACAGAAGGTCTTCTTGGCTTTCTTTGGTTCTCTTGAAGACTTTGGTTAAGAATAAGTGACAATTAAGGCCAAGATTAATTTCATACTGGGAGAACCAGGGAAAGTGAAGTTGAAGTATAAATACCTTATTTACTCTATAAGGACACATTCCAGAAAAAAGAGCCAGAGGATTGATGAGTAGTCTCCTCCAGGGAGGGGAATACAGAGAAGGGTGGGCACTGCTGATTCTGTGTCCCAACACAGACAAAAAAGGGTCCCCCGGCAAGGTGACACCACACACCACTTTATCTGCCCTCCTCAAATCTCACAAGAAATCCATGTGTACATAACGACATGCTAGAACCAAGTTTAATAAAACTTACTTTCGTTACCTGTATTATCACCTATATATATATATATATATATATATATATATATATTTAAAATGCCACAGATCCACCTAACAGTACAGTCCAATAGCATAAACTACCATGACAAACGTGTAAAGATCTGTGGTGTTCTCTGATGATTCAGGAAAGAGTTCAAAATTCTACAGAAAGTTCTTTAGACTCTACAGACACACAGAGGCATTTATAAAGCTATATTTATTTCTATCTGTACATGTAGACCACTTATATTTAGACATGTAAATAATTCTCAAAGAATCAGATCATTTGGTCTAGACCATATGAGATTTTGGTTATGAGAAAATTCTGACACAAAATAGAAAAAAAAAAAAATCAGGCTGATAAATTAGAAACTGTTCCAAGACTCTTAAGGCTTCAGGCAGTGCCTCTCTCTCTTCCATTAGAGAGAATTCTGAAATTCCAAGTCGAGTTTCTTGGCATTAAATCTGCTGATACGAATGAACAATTTTCCTTTAATAAATTATGAACTGCATTCATCATCCTTAAGACTACTTCCAAGCACAATTCTATAGGCTACTTATGTATTAACAGATACTTACATTGACTAATCCAAAATAGTGCTCGTTGACCGGAAACTGTTCTGGACCAATCTCTTTCTCTAATGCCGAGGCATTGGCGCCCTATGGGATGAAAAGGAGAAATCTCAGTATTTAGGGAATTTTCCCAATACTATCACAGTTGTAAACACGTTACAGAGAGATCATTAAAATTATTTTGTTTCCTGTAACTACCTAAATAAAGGTGACAATGAAGAAGAAAGTCTTTTAAAAATATGACTAAAAAAAAAAAACAGTTTGCAGGAACAGTTGGATCAAGGAATTCTACTAAATCCTGCTCCTTTTCCTACATGATTCTTTTGTGATGGATGAGAGCCCCTGCTGTATCTGTGGTCTCATAGGTGCGTGAGTGATCTCAGAGACATCGTGACGTTAAATAGGCATACCTTCGGCAACCTAACACTTCTTCATTACGCATGAAAATTTCTCTCGCAGAACAAAGGGGACAAGAACGTTTAGGGCTTCCCTGGTGGCTCAGTGGTAAGGAATCCACCTGCCAACGCAGGAGACACGGGTTCGATCCCTGGTCCAGGAAGATCCCACATGCCTCGGAGCAACTAAGCCCGTGGGCCACAACTCCTGAGCCCATGTGCTGCCACTACAGAAGCCCGTGCACCTAGAGCTTATGCTCCACAACAAGAGAAGCCACTGCAACAAGAAACTAGAGGACAGCCCCTGAGAAAAAGCCTGCACAGCAACAAAGACCAACATAAGACAGCCAAAAATAGATAAATAATAATATAAAAAAAAAACTTTAAAGAAAGAACGCTTCCTGATGACAGCACAGCTGACCACGATCTATTAACAGGTGGTCTATAAAATGTCAGCATAGCATGTAGCAGTCAGAATAAATGAAGCAGAGTTCATTCAAACACACAGATATTTCTCAAATACATAATACTAAACACACAAAGAAACAAGGAGATCACCACCACCACCACCACCACATACATATAAAATAGCACACGGCAAGGGGGCAAGGAGAATGCACATGACACGCACCTGAGTGGGGCCGGGAGAGGCAGGATGCGGAAGTGAAGGGGGTGAAAAACAACAGTGGAAACTGAGACGACACCCAACTAAAGAAGGGCCTTGCGCAGACTGTAACCACGCGCCACAGTCTCAGGGACAGGACCGACTCACGTCTGTGCATCTGAGGCCCCTAAGGACAAGGGATGGAGGTGTGGGGCCAGGGGGACAGCGGCCCCGAGCACCGGCGTGTGCTAGCAAATGCACTCGAGACACAGCCTGAAAGGGAAGTAAGAGCGATTCTGGAGACAGAGCAGCCCTTAACTTCAAAATTCCGCAGAAAACACAGGACCAGATGAATACAACTGACGCTGCTCACAAAACAGCCGAGCGCTGCCTTGGGTATGTAGCTGTGGACAGGACCACGCGCACACAGCGCCTCCCCGAGGGACAGCCGCGCTCACTGCCACCCGGTGCCCGGCATGCCCCTGCTGTCTCCTGAGCCTGGAAGCCCGGCCCTTTGTCAGACCGCGCCTCCTTGGCTTCCTGATACTCCAGGCTGAAAATAAGGCCTGAAGGAAGGGACCGCGTGGGCTGGTGGTCAAGCTCGACCAAAACCAGACATTTGCCTGAATACATTCCAGCCACCCAGCACCTGTATTTATACGTGATGTTTACTTGTTTAATTTAAGACATACTACTCAGCTATATGTAAGACCTTTATACAATCCCTAGCTCACAGATACTATTAAAATTGGGCACTCCATGAACTGTTTAATAATAACAGGAAGTTCAGTTCTGACAGCAACTTCAAGATCCACTGAGCCAGAGCCCTTTGTGGGGAGCCTACCAGCCACTGTCCACACGGCCAGCTTGAGTGTCTTATCACGGAATCTCCTCGCGTGTGCTGAAAACTATGACTAAGAATTCAAACTGATACTGGAGTCACTCAAACAAGTATAACCTCTTTCCACACACACACACACACACACACACACACACACACACAGCGAGAAAAGGTGCTATCACCAAAGGACATCTTGGAACAGTAAAAGTCAGCTGGCACACCCAAGGAAAGCATCTCTCACCCTCAGGGTGAATCGAGAACCCAGCACGCCAGGCTTCCCTGTCCTTCCTTATCTCCCAGAGCTTGCTCAAATTCATGTCCATTGCATCGGTGATGCCTTCCAACCATCTCACCCTCTGTCCCCGATTCCCCTCCTGCCCTCAATCCCTCCCAGCATCAGGGTCTTTTGCAATGAGTCAGCTCTTTGCATCAGGTGGCCAAAGTGTTGGAGCTTCAGCTTCAGCATCAGTCCTTCCAAAGAATATCCAGGGTAGATGTCCTCAGCAATTTTCCAAACCCCAGCTCTAAGCTCATCTGTTGGGTGTTCAAGGAAGCCCTTACACCAACTTAGGTTTTCACAGCTAAAGGTCAGATAATTTATAAAGTCTCTTCTAACTCAACATTCTATCATGTCTAATCACTTTTATCCATACTTCTGAGGACATTACTAGATTAACACAAAACTCTAGGGAACTCCAAGTCAACCAGCACATGACAAGCACCACAGATGGTTACAGATGGAGCAAGGGCAGCAGACTGCAGTGGAAAGTACAGAGAGCACGGGACTGACGGACACGAGTTAAGGTACAGCGCAGTAAACTATACCTTCGTGCAGCGCGATGACACTGCGGCGCTGATTCTGTGAACGTGCGGGAGGACAGTCTCATGGCAGGAATTCAAGACGCTCTTGCAGAAACAACCAGAGCACATTCCTGCCTCTAGCCAAACGCTAACTACAAAGGCAGAGTGTAGACAGAGCAATCCAGTTGCTGATGAGTGGCTGTTTTTTGTTTTTTAATTTAGAAGTGTTTTCAACACTGAAAGTGAAGTCACTCAGTTGTGTCTGACTCTTTGCGACCCCATGGATGGTAGCCTACAGGCTCCGTGGTCCATGGGATTTTCCAGGCAAGAATACTGGAGTGGGCTGCCATTTCCTTCTCCAGGGGATCTTCCCAACCCAGGGATCGAACCCAGGTCTCCTGCATTGCAAACAGATGCTTTACCGTCTGAGCCACACTGTAGTTAGACATTAATTGGATTTAAAAAAAAGAAAGAAAAAAACCCCACCAAGTTGAAAATTTGCTATACAATTTTTTTTTTAGTACATTTACAAGAGTTCTCAAACACCATCCCCTGAAGATTCTAAGATTCTGTTGAAGGTTGCCAAACCCTATCATGTCAAATAATAGTCCTTCCAGCAGTCCAAGATTTAAATTGACCCTAGAACCTGTCAACATCCAATAGTGATGGCTCTGAACAGTCTCCCATACCCACACTTGAGAAATATGTTCCTACTGCAATTAACAACGCTGCATGAAATCACGATCCTTCACTGGGACAAAGGGAAGAAATGTTGGCACTCTCTGGAATCTCTGCTCTAAAGCTTTCGTGGGGATCAGGAATGTCATCTGTTTTGTCTGAGAACACAACACACTGAAGGAAGAAACATTCCTTCTGACTCTTCTGTCACCACATAAGATTATTTTAGACTCAGGACCTATTGCTACAAATCCATCAAGAAGTGATTAGATATTCATGACCCTTCTGATGAAAACCACCAAAAAGTGAATGAACTTTTTAATTTAAAAAAAAATAGTAATTTAGTGAGCTGGTGAGAAAATAAGAAATCTGCAGAAACCAAAAATCCAGTGATGGGAGAACCTGGGAGATGAGCAAATGCCAAAGACGGATTTCACGAGGAGACACCTGCCGGCATCAGCGACCCCAGCACCCTACGCTGATGGCCGGATCGAACCGGGCATGGAGACCAGGGCTGAGGCTCCGGGCCACTCAAGACAGGGACCGGGAGGAGACCCGAGCATGGCAAGGGAGCCAAGAGGCTGTGTCTTCAGCGAAGGCGGAACAAGAGGAGATGGCAAAGGAACCTGCTAGACTTGTCCTTGGCCTGCGGCCAGGAGAGACAACCAGTATCTTCCCAACAGTCATAACCACAAGCTGGCCCCCATCAAAGCTTGTGACCCGAATTCACACACACAAACAAAAATCAGGCAGAAAACATAATTCAACGAGGTCCTGAGCGGATGGTGCCCAGAACTAGCAACCAGTGGAATTACAGACTCACTCCAGAAGGCAAATTCAATCCACCCACAAGGAATTCCCGCAAGTAAAACTCCCAAGAGATTGAGTTCATAGTCAAAAACCACACATACACACAAAAGCAGAAAAACAAAGCACCATGTATAAAAACCAATGAAAACACAGACAAATTAGACTCAAGATGCTAAATATCAGAAATATTTCAGACATATACAAAGAAACAGCAAAAGCCTGATTATAAGAACAAACATGAGAATTTAAAGCCCAAGCTGATTTGTTTTTAAAGAATCAAATAAAATTTCCAAATCTGAAAATTATAATTGAAAGTAAAAAAATCAATAGTAATTATGGAGACAGTTTTAAAAAAAAGCTTCACTACTTTGGCCACCTGATATGAAGAGCCAACTCACTGGAAAAGACCCTGGATGCTGGGAACGACTGAGGGCAGGAGGAGAAAGGGACAACAGAGGATGAGATGGCTGGATGGCATCACTAACTCAATGGACACGAGTTTGAGCAAGCTCCGGGAGTTGGTGATGGACAGGGAGGCCTGGCATGCTGCCATCCATGGGGTCACAAAGAGTCAGACACGACTGAGCAACTTAACACCACCACCCTGGCCTAGTCTAATTCTTAGAAAGCTGAGTGTCTCACTGAAAATTAACCACCCACCCATGTGAAGGAAGAGGAAGTAGAAACTACAAGGATACCTTCTATTTACCAATAAAGATACGTTTTGAGGACACACCTGCAAATAGGAAAAAAGAAAACCAGTCGGGAAACGGCTGTTCTGAAGAACAATGTTTACACAGCCAACCATGGAAAACACATCTGACCGCCCTGCATTCTGCTGTTAAGAGAAAGAAACAATAACACAAAAGCAAAGTGACACCCAGCAATGTTTTCAAGGAAGTAAATTAAGGAAATCTCTTCTACCATCTAAAGCTCAACTATGATTAAAAAATGGTTATCTGTGAAGATGTATTTGGAAAAGCTAATTATGTTCAGTATACACTGTTTAAGAAAATAGCAAACTTTATACATTTTCAGTTCAGTTCAGTTCAGTCGCTCAGTCGTGTCTGACTCTTTGCGACCCCATGAATCACGGCACGCCAGGCCTCCCTGTCCATCACCAACTCCCGGAGTTCACTCAAACTCATGTCCATCAAGTCAGTGATGCCATCCAGCCATCTCATTCTCTGTCGTCCCCTTCTCCTCCTGCCCCCCAATCCTTCCCAGCATTAGAGTCTGTTCGAGTGAGTCAACTCTTCCCATGAGGTGGCCAAAGTATTGGAGTTTCAGCTTTAGCATTTTAGCAAGAAATAAAAAGTGATGAAAATGTAAAAGATGAACACCTCCATCTAGAAAAGGGACTTATCAAGAACATAGTCATCCACCCGTATCTGTAGGGAACTGGTTCCAGGACCTCCACAGATCCCAAAACCCTCATGCCAAACAATGCAGTTCTTGCATATGACCCGTAAGCCATCTCTCAGCAACGTGTAGCACCTAGTGTGGTGTAAATGCCATGTAAATAGCTGCCAGCACACGGCACATTCAAGTTTTGCTTTTATGAACTTTTTGGGACTTTGTTCACAAATGTTTTCGATCCTGGGAGGCGGAACCCACAGACATAAAGGGCCGGCACTTTCTTCTTTCCATTGGACAACTTATGGTTCTTTACACTAGATGGCCTGTATATACAAATATGAGAAAACACATTTCCCCCACTGTTGTGTTTCAAATCCTGTCTTGAAATCCAGCATTTATCATTCCCAGTTTAATAATACTGAAGAGGGTCAGATCAGGTCGGGAGCCAAAGGAGAACTGCCAAAACAGGCAGGAAAGGCTTCCTGAAGATCAAAGAAGCAAGTGACCCTACAAACCGAGAACAGTGCGGGAGGCACAGGAAGGGGCGAGGTAGGATGTGGACACAGCAAGGAGGAAGTGAGTGAGGGCAGGAAAAGGGTGAATCCAGAGTGAGATGTGAGAGGCAAGCTCCTGTCTCCCAAACCAGAAGACGGAGAAGGAAGACGAGGCCGCGAGCCCACGACTGTTCCCCGGAAGATACCATACCCTGACACTAAACCAGACACTGTACCCCGGCACTAAACCAGACACTGTACCCCGACACTAAACCAGACACTGTACCCCGGCACTAAACCAGACACTGTACCCTGGCACTAAACCAGACACTGTACCCCGACACTAAATCAGACACTGTACCCTGACACTAAACCAGGGACGCCGTACCCCGGCACTAAACCAGAAACGCCATACCCCGACACTAAACCAGACACTGTACCCCGACACTAAACCAGGGACGCCGTACCCCGGCACTAAACCAGACACTGTACCCCGACATTAAACCAGAAACGCCATACCCCGGCACTAAACCAGACACTGTACCCCGACACTAAACCAGGGACGCCGTACCCCGGCACTAAACCAGACACTGTACCCTGACACTTCCATACCCTGACACTAAACCAGACACTGTACCCCGACACTAAACCAGGGACGCCGTACCCCGGCACTAAACCAGAAACGCCATACCCCGGCACTAAACCAGACACTGTACCCTGACACTAAACCAGACACTAAACCCCGGCACTAAACCAGAAACGCCATACCCCGGCACTAAACCAGACACTGTACCCTGACACTAAACCAGACACTGTACCCCGGCACTAAACCAGAAACGCCATACCCCGGCACTAAACCAGACACTGTACCCTGACACTAAACCAGACACTGTACCCCGGCACTAAACCAGACACTGTACCCCGACACTAAACCAGACACTGTACCCCGGCACTAAACCAGACACTGTACCCTGGCACTAAACCAGACACTGTACCCCGACACTAAATCAGACACTGTACCCTGACACTAAACCAGGGACGCCGTACCCCGGCACTAAACCAGAAACGCCATACCCCGACACTAAACCAGACACTGTACCCCGACACTAAACCAGGGACGCCGTACCCCGGCACTAAACCAGACACTGTACCCCGACACTAAACCAGAAACGCCATACCCCGGCACTAAACCAGACACTGTACCCCGACACTAAACCAGGGACGCCGTACCCCGGCACTAAACCAGACACTGTACCCTGACACTTCCATACCCTGACACTAAACCAGACACTGTACCCCGACACTAAACCAGGGACGCCGTACCCCGGCACTAAACCAGAAACGCCATACCCCGGCACTAAACCAGACACTGTACCCTGACACTAAACCAGACACTAAACCCCGGCACTAAACCAGAAACGCCATACCCCGGCACTAAACCAGACACTGTACCCTGACACTAAACCAGACACTGTACCCCGGCACTAAACCAGAAACGCCATACCCCGGCACTAAACCAGACACTGTACCCTGACACTAAACCAGACACTGTACCCCGGCACTAAACCAGAAACGCCATACCCCGGCACTAAACCAGACACTGTACCCTGACACTAAACCAGGGACGCCGTACCCCGACACTAAACCAGAGACGCTGTCAGTTTAGTTCAGTTCAGTCGCTCAGTCATGTCCAACTCTTTGCGACCCCATGAATCACAGCATGCCAGGCCTCCCTGTCCATCACCAACTCCCGGAGTTCACTCAAACTCATGTCCACAGAGTCGGTGATGCCATCCAGACATCTCATTCTCTGTCATCCCCGTCTCCTCCCACCCCCAATCCCTCCCAGCATCAGAGTCTTTTCCAGTGAGTCAACTCGTCGCATGAGGTGGCCAAAGTATTGGCGTTTCAGCTTTAGCATCAGTCCTTCCAATGAACACCCAGGACTGATCTCCTTCAGAATGGACTGGTTGGATCTCCTTGCAGTCCAAGGGACTCTCAAGAGTCTTCTCCAGCACCACAGTTCAAAAGCATCAATTCTTCGGTGATCAGCCTTCTTCACAGTCCAACTCTCACATCCATACATGACCACTGGAAAAACCATAGCCTTGACTAGATGGACCTTTGTTGGCAAAGTAATGTCTCTGCTTTTTAATATGCTATCTAGGTTGGTCATAACTTTCCTTCCAAGGAGTAAGCGTACCCCGACACTAAACCAGACACTGTACCCCGAAACTAAACCAGTCACTGTACCCCAACACTAAACCAGACACGCCATACCCCAGCACTAAACCAGACACGCCATACCCCGACACTAAACCAGAGATGCCGTACCCCGGCACTAAACCAGGTATGCTGTACCCCGGCACTAATCCAGAGACACTGTACCCCGACACTAAACCAGATACGCCATACCCCGGCACTAAACCAGACACTGTACCCTGACACTAAACCAGAGATGCCGTACCCTGACACTAAACCAGGTACGCTGTACTCTGGCACTAAACCAGGGACACCATACCCTGGCACTAATCCAGAGACGCCGTACCCTGGCACTAAACCAGACATGCCATACCCCAACACTAAACCAGACACTGTACCCCGACACTAAACCAGAGATGCCGTACCCCGGCACTAAACCAGACACTGTACCCCGACACTAAACCAGACAGACACTGTACCCTGACACTAAACCAGAGATGCCATGCTGCTGCTACTGCTAAGTCGCTTCAGTCATGTCCAACTCTGTGCAACCCCATAGACGGCAGCCCGCCAGGCTCCGCCATCCCTGGGATTTTCCAGGCAAGAACACTGGAGTGGGTTGCCATTTCCTTCTCCAAGAGATGCCATACCCCAACACTAAACCAGACACGATATACCCTGGCACTAAACCAGACGCGCCATACCCTGGCACTAATCCAGAGACGCCATACCCCGGCACTAAATCAGGGACGCCATACCCCGGCACTAAACCAGAGACAACAAACATTTTCATGAGAAAATAAACCATTTCCACACCCTCAGTTTCAGGCATTCTAAAAGTCATCCCAAAGCAGTAGTCCTTCAGAAAAGATGAACCTCAGTAAGCATCTGAGAACCAAAAGGGTTGCACCCCTCAGTAGGGAGCAGAGTATCACAACCACTGCTCCCTTTTCAGTGAAGACGAAGAGATCACAGTGCCTCTCCCTACCAGGTCAATGGTGGTTCATGAGACTCCTGTTCCAATATTCAAGTACACACATATTAGGTCTAGTTGCCAAAATGCTTAATCAGAAAACGGGGAGCAACATTTCCCCACTTACAAAAACGTGAACCCCTCTGTTTTCCCCAAATCCTGTGTTACAGTAAAGTGAAGTATGTGAAAAGCCCCTCACACTCCTGCAAGGAAAATCACCATCCAGCTACAACGTGTTATTAAGCTGAAGTGAAATTAAAACTACGTAAATTTTTGACGGACTGAATTATTCTGTTACTGTAACAACAGGGGTCATGCTCCAGATTCCACGGGCTAATTGTAATAAAAATTAAAATTATCATCAAACTGAAATAGTTCTGTTAGACACCGAAAGGAACTGACTGCAGCTGGCACCGCGTGGAGTCCTGTCCAAAACACCCCGCAGAATGGAACAACGTCACAGAGGAGACACAGCGGGGAGTTCCTGGGGTCAGGCCCTCCACCACCACTGTACAGCTGAAAAACCCTCAGCATCAACTATGTCAGAAGACTTAAAACCACAGGCTTTAAAACCCTTCGGAAAAAATGAGGGGAGAATACTTTTTCATCTTATGAAACCAGCATCACCCTGACTCTGAAGCTAGACTGCTGCTGCTGCTGCTAAGTCACTTCAGTCGTGTCCGACTCTGTGTGACCCCATAGACGGAAGCCCACCAGGCTCCCCCGTCCCTGGGATTCTCCAGGCAAGAACACTGGAGTGGGTTGCCATTTCCTTCTCCAATGTGTGAAAGCGAAAAGTGAAAGTGAAGTCGCTCAGGCATGTCCGACCCTTAGCGGCCCCACGGACTGCAGCCTACCAGGCTCCTCCGTCCATGGGATCTTCTAGGCAAGAGTACTGGAGTGGCTTGCCATTGCCTTCTCCGGAAGCTAGACTAAGACACTATAAACTACAGGCGCTATCCCTTATGAATACAGATGGAGAGACCTCAACAAAGCACTAGTGAACCAAATTCAACATATTAAAGGGATTACCGACCATGACCAAGTAGGATAAACACCCGGAATAAAGCACCCTTACAACTCAAGAACAAAACAACAACCCAACCAAAAAATAGGCAAGTGACTTGAACTGACATTTCTCCAAAGATGATATACAAATGGCAAACAAGTACATTTAAAGATGCTCAGTATCACTGCTCACTGCTGCTGCTGCTAAGTCGCTTCAGTCGTGTCCGACTCTGTGCGACCCCACAGACGGCAGCCCACCAGGCTCCGCCGTCCCTGGGATTCTCCAGGCAAGAACACTGGAGTTGCTTGCCATTTCCTTCTCTAGTGCATGAAAGTGAAAAGTGAAAGTGAAGTCGCCCAGTCGTGTCCAACTCTTTGCGACCCCATAGACTGCAGCCTACCAGGCTCCTCCATCCATGGGATTTTCCAGGCAAGAGTACTGGAATGGGTTGCCATCACCTTCTCCGCACTATTCACTGCTGCTGCTGCTGCTAAGTCGCTTCAGTCGTGTCCGACTCTGTGCAACCCCATAGACGGCAGCCCACCAGGCTCCCCTGTTCCTGGGATTCTCCAGGCAAGAACACTGGCATGGGTTGACATTTCCTTCTCCAATGCATGAAAGTGAAAAGTCAAAGTGAATTCACTCAGTCCTGTCCGACTCTTAGCGACCCCATGGACATCAGCCTACCAGGCTCTTCCATCCATGGGATTCTCCAGGCAAGAGTACTGGAGTGCGTTGCCATTGCTTTCTCCGTACTACTCACTAGGGAAATGCAAATCAAAATCACAAGGTGCCACTTCACACCCATCAAACTGGCCAGAATCAAGGGGGGAAAATGGAAAACAATAAGTGTTGGTGAGGATGTAAAGAAACTTTGTGATTCCTCCAAAAATTTAATACGGCATTCCCATATGGCTCAACAATTTCAATCCTAGGTTATTTATCCAAAAGGTCTGAAAACAGGAATGTCAACATTCACAGCAGCACTAGTCATTAAAGGCAAAAAGTAGAAAGAACTCCAAATGTCCATCAAGAGAGGAACAGGTACACAAAACGTGAACTAATACAATGGAGTATCATTGAGCCATAAAAAGAAATGAAGTACTGATTCATGCCACGACGTGCAGGAACTTTGAAAACATTATGCTAAGTGAAATAAGCCAGACCCAAGAGGACAAATAGTGTAGGATTCCGTTTACATGGAACACCTCCACTGGGTAAATTCACAGAAGACGGAAAGTAGATTAACTTTAGATTAAGCAAAGTCTGCAGACAGGGAGGAATGGGGAGTTCTACTGAATGGCCGTGAAGCTCCAGCTGGGGTGATGAAAATCTTCTAGAATAAGACAGTGGTGACAGCTGCACAATGTAATTAATGTTACTGAAATCTATACATAAGATTAATTGAAATAGCAATTTTTTTGTTATATATATATCTGACCACAATTTTAAGAAAAGGACCTCGTGATCAAGGGTCAAGACTGTTACCTTGGGATCCCAAGACAAGAGTTAATCACGCGTTCTCCCCCACCATTGTTTTCCTGGAGTGCAAGTCACTACTGAAATCCATAATTTCTTGGGTAAAAAACCTCACCATGAGGATCGGATAAGGCCAAGCGCTGCTTGTTTAGTGTCACAAGCCCAAAAAGATGAGTTAAATTTTGAAGCAAACAACACCTACCTTCCACTACTCTGACTGAGCTAGCTACAAGAGTGCAAAATAAAGACATCAGGAAACTTCCAGGAGGCACACTGTCTGAGGAAAGATGGGGACAGCAGAGCAGAGAGCAAGTGTGAATAAAATTCACACTCTGAAAGTGTCAATAAAATTCGCCTTTCAAAATAAACACAGGCTTATGTATTTTAAATACAACTAGAACACAATGTTCCAAGTGCAGGGAGATATCGGAGTGGGAGCCTGAGTTTGGGAATGCTACAGAGATCCTGTGTGGGGGCTGGGAATCAGGGACAGAGTCTGAGCCCAAGCTCAGCACCACCTCCGGACAAGTCACCAAGTCCAGTGTGGTCTCTGCACCTCCTAATACAGGAAAACACCTACTCTGCCAAGCTCATGGGGCTGGAAAGCAAACAACGAGAGTGAAGCTGCCCTTTGTAAGGCTATCAGAAGCATCAGTCACTCAAGTGATGGTTTCAACCAAACAGAACAACACAACGGAAAATTCCAACAGAAGACAGCAGACTACCTCACTTGTACTTTGTTTTGGAAGCTACAGGGCAGGTTAAAGAAAACACACAGCTCTTTATCCAGAAGTCTTAAGTTAGCACCCCCTGGACAGTTGTAATAAATACTAGAACAAGCACCAAATCCCTTTTGTGCGCCTCCTGTAACACCTTATTTAATAAATACTGCAAGTTCACACACTGAAAACAATGCCAAGTGAAGAGGGTAGAGAGTAAAACTAAGGTGTTATTGGTCACCCCCACCCTTCAGTTCCTTTCCCCAGAGACACTGGCTGCTAACAGCCTGGTTTCAGCTCTACAGCGGTTATTATCACAGCTGTAAATTACAGATGTCTCGTCACTAGCTTTAAACTGCTCTGCAGATGAGAAACGGGCGCACACACACCTCCGGTTCTCCTTCCCCACGCCACCTCCTGGTTTTTATTACGAATTACTGGGTATAAGATTGCTTTAGGGAATCTAGTAATTCTATATTTAACTCTCTAGCCTGATTCACCAATCTCATAAAGTAGGTAAATTACTGCTGTGAAACTCTTCTTCTATGTCTCTCCATCCTCCCCATGCCTACTACCTGTTCACCTGGGCAGAGGCTGGATCACTCACATTTGCTTCTGTGACAATTCACCCACCACACTTCACTCACAACACAGGAGCTCCACAGACAGCGGCTTGGAGGGCAGCCAATGCTGCCCGGGAGCTCGACTCGAAAGCAGACAAAAAGACGTTGAGTAACTTCGACGTAAGAAAAGGTGAGTTACAAAGGCGGCAAAATTGTACAAGTAACTATCAAAACACCAAAAAATCATCGCTGCGACAAAAAAAGTTCAGGAAAGTCAGCAAGAAAAAAACCTAAGGAACAGACACATGGCCCTTAGACATTTAAGTACTGCCCCTTAGAGGAGAATCTTTCAAGTTTCCTGTCCTCTTTCTCGCTCCCCGGTTTCCCTTAAGTGTCTAGAAACCACCGCTTAGCAGATCCAACTTGTGAAAGAAAAGATGGCCAGCATCCGCATCTCTGATTGGGATTCCTCACCACTGGTCCTGAAACAGCTGGGAGGGACATGGAGGCTGAGTGCCAGGGGGCGTGGCTGCATCCTGGGCTGGCCCTAGGTCTGCGGGTACCCAGCCCATCACATGCAAGTCCCTGCTCTCCCCAGCCCTAATGGCAAGTCCACCCACCCCCAGACAGAAGGTCAGCCACTCTCTGAAAAGACCAGGTCTCTGGCCTGACCCCACGTGCCCACTACTCTGTGTCAATAGGAAGCGAGAAGACTCCTTGACCCGGCTCTCCCAAGCCAGAGGATAGATGTGATCACCATGGTGACGGCGTCACAGCCACAGCTGACCGTGAATGGCAGATTCCAAGTTCAAGCTTCCACAGGGGCTCTCTGGGGAGGACCACGGCTGGCTGATCTGTTTTCTGCTTCTTTTCTTTCCTGTCACTACTTTCCAGTCCTCTAGGAATCCCTCAAAGGATCTGGTGCATCAGTAACACCGCTCACCCTCTAGCTCTATTGCAGTTTAACAGACGAAGCACCAACAGCCAGCCACTCGGCACATGCACGCAGACACGCCTTTCTGTGACTCCCACAGATGGTGCCACTGAAGAAGCAGACGTGCATGTGCTCACACTGGCTGCGGGGTCCTTTATAGCGGATCTCGTATAAAGTAAGAGTTTTTATATCAACAAGGATAATACCACTTCCAGTAGTCTGCTCTCCACACAACACTAATATATCTAAATCTTATAACAAGCTCTGCTAATAAACATCTACAGTCATGAAAGGAGTCCTTCTTGGTGCTAAACCAACCTCAGCAGAAACTCCCACCCCACAGCAAAGGCTGTTCCACTCAGACCGCTGTTCCCTGCAGTCACTTCCAACAATGCTTTCTTATTACATCCAGAAATGTAAAGGAAACTCATAGATCCATTATCTACCTCAGAATAGTTTTTATAAATTAGAACAAATTTGAAAGCTTATTGTATTAGTCACACTACAACTGTGTCACCACACTCCAGAGAAAAGGACTAAAGGACCGCTCTTTAATAGCGATGCTGATTCCCTCAGGATAGAACATGGAGAGAAGCAGTGTGCAGACCAAAGGTGACTCAACTTCAAAAATATCCTTATTACATTTGGTTTGCCGTCTAGAATCATCTTCCATTATATTCTGAAACTGACACAGAGGTGGGGAACAGGTCTCCTCTATCCAGTCTGAGGAGGGAAATGTGAGTCCAAGGTGAGCACACACACATCACCTGCCCGGACACATGGTGCCCCCTCCCCCAGATCCCAGAGAATGGGGCCTGCTCTCCATTCAGGCTCCCTAAAGTCTTTCCTACTACCAAAAATACTCTCACAGTTACTTCATTCTGAACAGCGAAGAGTAAGCCGAGGAAGTCTGAAACAACCCCAACAAACGGTAATTCTAATTTCTCTAGAGAAGAAGTAAGGAACTTGAACACAACTTGAACATAACTTTGTAATGCTAGAGATGTGCCCTCATTACAGAATGTGATGGATGTTATAACAAAGCTTTAAAATCACTTTTACAGGGAGCTGCCCTGGGGGTCCAGTGGCTGAGACTCCAAGCTCCCAATGCAGGGAGCCCAGGTTTGATCCCTGGTCTGAGAACTAGATGCCACATCCCACAACTAAGACCCAGTGCAGCCAAATAAATAAAATGAATAGTCTTTAAAAAATCACGTTTATAAAGGAGAGACTAGGTCAGCAATCACCCACTCCAGTGTTCTCGCCTAGAGAATCCCAGGGACGGGGGAGCCTGGTGGGCTGACATCTATGGGGTCACACAGAGTCAGACACGACTGAAGTGACTTAGCAGCAGCAGCAGGTCAGCAATCAGTGATATATTATGTGGGGATATCAGCAAACAAGCAGACGAAAAACAGTGGTCCATATTCTGTGAACAGGAATGCCATCCCAAGCCACAATATCCACCAGCGTCATAAAGACAGACTTACACGTGATGCACTTAAACGAGAGAGGAGATGCCATGCAGACCAGCTGGGCCGGATGACACAGAGACATCAGGAACAAAACGCTGCTGCCTAGAGGCACCTACAAGCAGCCTGAAGATGAACGAAGCAGCATCATAAAATGAATGAAAACAGTTTGTTTTTTTATCTCAGATCTCTAAGTGTAACAAAATTTATCCATTGAATACAGGTAACTTCATGGGAAATAGATGGGGAAACAGTGGAAACAGTGTCAGACTTTATATTTTTGGGCTCCAAAATCACTGTGGATGCTGATTGCAGCCATGAAATTAAAAGACGCTTACTCCTTGGAAGGAAAGTTATGACCAACCTAGATAGTATATTAAAAAGCAGAGACATTACTTTGCCAACAAAGGTCCGTCTAGTCAAGGCTATGGTTTTTCCCGTGGTCATGTATGGATGTGAAAGTTGGACTGTGAAGAAGGCTGCTCGCCGAAGAATTGATGCTTTTGAACTGTGGTGCTGGAGAAGACTCTTGAGAGTCCCTTGGACTGCAAGGATATCCAACCAGTCCATTCTAGAGGAGATCAATCCTGGGTGTTCATTGGAAGGACTGATGCTAAAGCTGAAACTCCAATACTCTGGCCACCTCATGCGACGAGTGGACTCACTGGAAAAGACTCTGATGCTGGGAAGGATTGGGGGCGGGAGGAGAAGGGGACGACAGAGAATGAGATGGCTGGTGGCATCACCAACTCGATGGACATGAGTTTGAGTGAACTCTGGGAGTTGGTGATGCACAGGGAGGCCTGGCGTGCTGTTGGGGTCGCAAAGAGTCGGACATGACTGAGTGACTGAACTAAACTGAACACTTTATGGTATCAGCTGCACCTCCAAACATTTATAGAAATACTTAGCCACTGAGGTCTATGAAATACACAAATCCTAAGATACCGGCTGGTCTCTACGGAGGATACAACCATCCATCAACAAGTGCAGCCAGGAGCAAGCTGGGGAGGGGGCCAGGACACATGTCTCCCCCACCCAGAACACACAAGCTTTGTGTGAACAGGGTTCCTTCCGGCTAGAACTTAGGCAGGATTCCATCTAGGAATCCTCCCACCACAGGCCTGCGGAATCTTGTTATCAAAGGACTGCTTCGCCATCACAAGTCCATGTGGAAAGCGATGGGGATTCTGAAATGACTTTGCACACATGTGTGTAGCTGCCTACCCACGTGGCCACCAGGACAAAGCAAGATGTGGACGAGGCGATCCCTATTCACAGGGAACCCACAGTGTAGGAGAGGAGAATCAGGGCCCAACAGGAAAAGTTAATTTCAGTGATAACACGGTACCTGGGATTCGCCTCAAAAGAACCCAGGAGGTGTACAGCAGGTGGGAAGGAAGAAGACACAGGCTGGTCAAGAGACGCTCTGGGCTGCAGACAGCGGATGGTGCATGGCGGCACGTGACATGAAGCATTGACCCGAGAGACGAATGTTTTTCTTTAGGAAAGAAGACTGCGCTTGGTTAAAACAGAATGGGAAACATGATGAACTGCCAAAGAAGTGATTCAGATAACGGACTCATTTAGAAAGAGGGGGCCCCTTCACAGAAAATAATCACAAGGAGGACTTTTACCAAGCAAGGGGAGAAACAGGTCTCAGCCAGGCTGCCTTCACACTGGTAAGCTGCTGGGAAGGCACCACTGTGGTGGACAGAGTTAAACGGCTCCCCTCGACTGCAGGAAGGGCTGGCAACTTGCTTCTAACCAACAGAACCTGACGAAGGTCGTGGGACGACGATTCTTTGGTTGTAGAAGACTCTGCACCGCTCCCTGGCGTGCTGTCTGACTCACTGACGGGCTCTGAAGGAACAGGCTGCCAGGCGCTGAGAGGACCATCCCAGGACAGAGCGGGGCCACGTGGAGGGGAGGGCTACATGGAGCAGGGGTCCCATGGAGAGGTCCCACGGCCAGGAACTGTAGGTGACCTCTCAGTGCTGAGGGTTATCTCCTACAGACAGCTGGCCAAAAGCCAGGCCCCTCCAACCTGTGCCCTCTGCAAGGCTGCAGTTGGTGCCCTGGCCAGAGGTCAGTTCTCATCAGAGCCTCCCCTGGCAGTGGATCTGCTCAATGACAAACGCGTGCTGGTTTAAGCTGCGAACTTTGTGATGATCTTCAAGTCTGAAGCTCTACATTTGTCACAGTTTGTGCAGTGTTTGCCCCTTTAGTCTTGCCATCATTCCGTCTCTTGTGTTTAAAGAAACACTAATTCTGGAACTCCAGGATACAACAGAGAGACCAACGTTCACCCTGCAGGAGGACGACGGTGCCCTGCTCTGCCTGAGACGGTGTGCGCCAGGTGTCAGCACACCTTTCCGTCCCAGAGGGCCCCAGGTGAAATGGGAACAGGTCCCGCAGCCTTGTATTCACATTCTACACCTTAAATCATTATCTTCCCAAGCACTACTGCACCTTTAATTCTTTTCAGTTTGCTCCAACTGAACACACTACACATCTCTATTACCATTAACATGTTGCTGGACTTTGCCCAGAGTAATAATTTCTTTGCTAAAGAAGTTCAGCGTACAGATCAAAATATAATATTTAAGCTGTAGACACATTCAACAGAGCTTTCCTTAGTTTACATCTAATGAAGGAAGATTAATTTCTGTAATGCTGATACATCCAATATTCCTACCATAGTAGTAAGGTTCCTCCAGTTTGTGCTACACACGTGTATAAAATTGTTTCTAAAACAGATGTTCTTAGATAAAACTTTAATGGCAGAAACTTCTTTAGAAAGACAGAGCTTTCCTACAGCACCTCCATACACCCAGCTGAAGTCACACAGTCGTGTGCGACTCTCTGCGACCCCATGGACTGTAGCCTACAGGGCCCCTCTGTCCATTGGATTGTCCAGGCAAGGGTACTGCAGTGGGTTGCCGTTTCCTTCTCCAGGGGATCTTCCCGGCCAGGGATCAAACCCAGATCTCCCGCATTGCAGGCAGACACTTTACCATCTGAGCCACCAGGGAAGCCCTAGGCCCACTTTAAATTATTTTATGTGGTACGTGCATGCTAAGTCTCTTCATTTGCGTCCAACTCTTCACAACCCCTGCTGGACTGTAGCCCACCAGGCTCCTCTGTGCATGGAATTCTCCAGGTAAGAACAGTGGAGTAAACTGCCATGCCCTCCTCCAGCGGATCTTAGGATATATATATAAATGCAGGTGGAGTCACACACAGGTACCATGTTGTACATGACAGACAGCATTAGAAAACTGCGATGGCTTGTCACAGGTGAGAAACGGATTTGTCAGGTCGAAGGAAGCCCTGATTTTGAGATCATCCATCAGAATCTGCCCACTTAGAACTCAATTCCTTTACCGAACACATAACTTTTAATTGAAAGATTAATTTCTCTCACTAGAACCTAAACTAAGAAAGAGCTAAGTATAACTCAGAACCACCACAGAGAGATGGCCCTACCCTCTAGCGGCAAGTGCTCTGACGCCTCAGACTTTCCAGCCGCCAATGATGCCCGACACCAAGCGATTCCACCATGTCCTGGGCAGACCCTTCCCAGGGTCTGTCCCTCCCTTTCCACTTACCCCAAAACTGCCTGAATTTTGACTGGGGATTTCCACCTGCAGTAAGAAGGTAATGTGCAGACAAGTCAAGCGAAGTACTACTATGTTATTAAAATTTACCTTGCTGATACAGGGAATTCATAATTTGATTGAGTATATAGTCAGCCATGAATACACAGGGTTCCTTGAAGACTACTAAAGAGCTGAAGAAGGGAGCTAACATTTACTGAACCAAACCCCTGATATACTATCTCATTTATTCCTCCTAGAAACCTCGTGCATGTTGCTTAGTTATGTCTGACTCTTCACCACCCCCTGGACTCTAGCCTGCCAGGCTCCTCTGTCCGAGTGATTTCCTGGGGAAGAACACTGGAGTGGGTTGTCATTTCCTTCTCCAGAGGATCTTCCCAAGCCAGGGATCAAATTCACATCTCCTACATAGCCAGGTGGGTATTTTACCACTGAGCCACCAGTGAGCCGCCCAGTAACCTCAGAGCAGTGCTTCTGGACAAGCGGTTGAGTGAGACAGTTATAAACCAAGACTATTGACCCAGACTCGAGGGATCTGAACCCTAGATCTGCATGACAGTAGGAAAACTCCTTCAGCTTTTCGTGCCTCAGTTTGCTTCCCTGGTGGCTCAGCTGGTAAAGAATCTGCCTGCAATGCAGAAGACCTGGATTAGATCCCTGGGTTGGGAATATACCCTGGAGAAGGGCACGGCTACCCATTCCAGTATTCTGGCCTGGAGAATTCCAGGGATGGTCACAAAGAGTCAGACACGACTGGGCGACTTTTTTTTTTTCACTTTTCCCATCCGTAAAGGACAACAACAGTTCCAACCCCACGGAGCTACCCTGAAAACTAAATGGATTCAAGCATGCAAAGTGCTTAGAATAATGACAAGTACGCAGTTAGCACTACCCAGCTTTATGCACATTATGTGGGGCCCACTTTATACAGAAAATAAACTCAAGGGTTGAAGGCAATAGGCCCACGGCTGTAACTAGTAAATGGCAGAGGGGAAAGCCCAATGCGGGTCAGAGTCACAGAGCTCCCCCTCCTCATCACAGCCCCTCCCCAGTGTCAGGTCAGCTTCAGGTCACTATGGAAGTGCAAGACCTTCCCCAGGGAGTCTTCTTGAAAAACAACAGGCAGCAAAAACATGAGACTGAGTTCCACCTTCCCAGGTGGCAACAGCAGCCCCTCTGCATGAACCACGTGTCATAATGTGGCTGAACCACAGTAACACTCCAGCTAAAACAGGCCTTATCCGTTTGGCTAAGGAACTGAATTATATACTGCTTCCATGGGAGAGTCAATGAGCACCAATCGACTGACTTTCAAAAAGACCTTTGGAAATCAGTCTGTTGGCTGGAGACTTCCGGCACAGCCACTCTCTTCCAATGCTTGCCATTCCAGTTTGGCAGCTTTTCAGAAGGAAGGACAAATTAATAATAACGTACACTAGCTCCCATTGAGCTTCAATCTAAACCACGATGCTTAAGGAGTTCATTCAGAATCTGCTCGTCATTGTGAAATATCAGGACATCAGATTTAGCTTCCCTGCACCACATACTTACTGTAAAGGGCCGGTTGTCAAAAGGTTCTTTTTAAACTCCAAAACTGTAAATGTGTAACAACAAACTCTGGTTGTCAGAAGAGAGAATGAGAAACAACAAAAATAAACATATCTTGGTTTCCAAGAGGCCGGAGAACAGAGCAAATGAAACGTCTGCTATGAGAGCACCAGCATTAATGATTAACTCAATTACCCACAAGACGGGAAGAGCATATTTAATAATACAAATTGTGTTTAAAACTCATGTCTGCCATGTATGGAAAAGACCAGTAGAGAAACAAAAACATGTTATCAAATACGAGTAAATGATTAATGAATGGGTTACTGGTGACTTTTGGCTTCTTTACACATTGCTGTCCATCACATTTTTTTCCTGTTATAATCAGTAAGACAGTAAAATTTCTTAGTAAGTATCCATGTAACTAAAAGAAAACACCACACATCTGTGAAATACTTGGGAGTGGGAAGCTGGGTAGAAGGTAGCAAACGATCAATCACAAAGGAAAAATAATTGCACAGCTAGCCAACTATACCCACTTCCAGAAAATGTCAGCCATCATTGGTTTAATGCAATATTAAGTGTCCACCACTGCAGAGGTCCAATCTTGGCTCACAAGTATATAGAGTATAATAATTTGCCTCCAATAAAAAATAAATTAATTACCTAAAAAAAAAAGTATATAGAGTAAATAGAGTATTTACACTAGTTAGTTTAAAAGACACTTAAACTGGTTGCTCCCCCTTCACCACCAAAAAACTACAGCTCTTTACGTCCCTATCTGATTTCTGAAAGGATTGAGATGGTAATGTTCCTTTAAGCCACCCGTTAAGAACTGAACTGTGTCCATTCCCGCCCTCCCCACCAAAAAAAAAAAAAAAAAGATGTAAAACTTAACTCACAGGAGCGTGGATTGTGACCTTATTTAAAAACTGGGTCTTTACAGAAGTAATCAAGCTAGAATGAGGTCACGAAGGTGAACTCCAATTCAGTATGACTGGTGTCCTTATAAAAAGGGGAACTGAGACACAGACAGGCAGAGAGGGAAAATGATGTGAAGGGACACAGGGGACGGTGGTCACTGACAAGCCACGGGACACCTGAGGCTCAGGCTTCCAAGTGAGGCTCTCAGATGATGGCGGCAGGGCAGGGAGCCCGGCACCTTCCAAGGGGGCACTACACTGTCAAGACTGTGGACTTGGACTCTGGCCTCCAGACTGTAAGACAATAAATTTCCCTTGTTCTAAGCCATTCAGTTTGCAGCTCCTGTTACAGAAGCCCTAGGAAGCCAATACACCATCCGATAAGCATTCAGGACATCCTCAGGAGTACTTACTGCCTTTCCAAAGAGCTCACACCGAGCAATTTCATCTACAGCATAAATACTCAGCGAGGCTAGTCTGAAGGCATGCCAATATACAACTCATGAAAGGAATTCATACTATCATTTCATTTTAGTTTGCTTCCAATTTTCTCAAGAATGTCTTCTCTGAGAATGTTTGTAATATTTAACTGCAGTAATATATTCTCAGTTGAGACACAATGATTTTGAATGAATTTAATCACTCTGGCCTATGAAGTTGATATGTCATAACTGAAACGTACCCCCCTAAAAAAAACAAACAAACTTTCAACGTATAGACATTTAACATAAATCCAAATTTAAGAATCTATAGGTCATAAACACACAGACCCACAACCAGGCACGTGACAGTGAAAACATTGAAAGTCAAAGACGAGGAGACAAAATTCAAAGCGGTGTGAGAAAAAGGACGAGTCACTTAGAAGGGATGCCAGTAAGACTGACAGTTGACTTCTCAGCAGGAGCAAGGCTGACGAGGTGGTGTAACGCATTCAAAGTGCTCCCTTTTAAAATCCTCATTTTGATAGCTCAAGACAATTTATGCAACCTCAGAGGCATATTTACAACCCCATGTCTAACACACGGGGGAGAGGTGGGAGGACAAGAGAGAGGCACCACCCCGCCTCAAAAGTGACCACGGAGATGAGCCAGCTCACGACTAACACAACATACAGGGGTGGCATAAGAACCACAGCGCAGTTCCAGGAGCGAAAAGGAGAGAAGATGGCATCGGGGGTGAAACCACCGCAACCACAGTGGAGAGGCGGGAGGACACGCGAGAGGCAGCCACGCCACCTCGAAAGGACAAGAATAAAAACAAACCACAAGCAGAGATGAGAAAAGATGAGAGAGTCCACTTATGTCTTTTCCGTCGAAAAGGGCAATGCATGAATGTCTTCAAACAAGAAGACAACGGGGCAGATTTGCAAGCGTGGTCACGGGGCGAGGACTGGATTTTCACAGGGAAAACCCACCAGAGAGCTCATAGGTGCCTCCCCTAGGTTTCTCCTGCTGGGCTGACCAGCTCCCCCGCGGCACCTGCTTAACCAGGGAGGGGAACCGTCCTGTGGGCTAGCTGCGTCCCCTGGGAGGGAGACGTAAGTCTCCTTCGAGTTAAAATATGCAGCAAAACAAATGAAACTCACTAGTAAACTAGAGAAACTAGTCAAGAATGACATGCAAATTAACGAAAACAAAAATAATAAATTTGCCTAGCAGAGTCGTTAATACAGTACCTGGGGTTTCGTTTTTGATTAACTGTATCTAGTTTTGAGCCTTTGACATTTCAAAACTGTTCTGACTTCTGCTCACCTTTAGTAACCCTGATTCCCTCAAGGGGACACGGAGAACACTTGATTTCCATTCCCTGCCTGCTGCTGGATGAACCAAAGCCACTTCACTGATGGTCGAAGTCTGAAACCGTCTAAACATGCTGTCTTGTTCAGTAGAAACCAGAACACCCTTCCGCTGCTATTTCAAGACACATCTTCCTCGTGCAAACTTAAAAGTACCAACTGCTACCCCAAGGTACCACCTTGATCATCCCGCAGAAGAGCACCTGTGTGAAGCAGACTAAACACCAGGGAATCGTCCCAACATCAGGGAAAGCAAACAAACCAAAAAACAAAAAACTGTGGAACAACATTCTAGGGAAAAAAGAAAACAAAATTCTTCAAAATGACAGTGGCTGGCTTTCTGGACTGAGGTTCAGAGCAGAGGAAATGCTTTTGTCTACAGGATCTCACATTATAAACATATTTTCCACTCCAGAGAATAGGGGGCTCTTATTTTCTTCTTTCCTTGCCCCTAGGACATACTCCACCACTTCCTTTCTTTGTTCCCAGAAGGGCTCTCTTTCTACAATCCTAATTTGAAAGAATTACTAAAGCTCTCTTTTCAGGCATTCCTGAAAAACCCAGGTAGATGAATACTATAGAGATTAACACAGTTGAGTCACTATAATTTTAGACCTTAAAAAAAAAAGGTCACTAGAAGGAAACAAGAAGTTAGCTGACATCACAAGTAAACTGCTCCCTCACAGCACAAATAATTTGGCAAAGAACTGCATGTTGTAGGAGAACCAAGCCCACAGATACCTCATTAGAAAAAACAGAAAAGAAAAAAAAAGTCTATGAACCATAAATTCCTAAAAGACTTTTTTTTATGAAAGAGAACCTAAAACTGTGCTTCATCAGTTACCTGAGCACCGCAAGACCAGGATCACTAAAATACTCATTTTCAAACTCTGCACTGACTTCTACTTCGTCAAAGGGAACCTGGGAGCCCGCTGCCATGCCACAGCCCAGGTGGTCAGACATGCCCCGCCCTCTGCCCCTGAGGACGAATGCCCATCACCGACCACCACGGGGGTCTCCATTTTTGTTTCCAGTGCAAAGAAAGCAATTCCACGTGGATCATCTCCCTTCATGGACATTCTCTCATTTGATCTAATGGGGAGAATGACTGCATCTCACGTAAGTGGTCCATCCAAATACACAAAATTAGTAAGTGGAGTGGGACTCAACACACACACACACACACACACACGAGTACGAGACTAACAAAAAAAGGACTAAATGATCTTAAAATATCTAGAAAGGCTCTCTGTACATTAAGTTCTTAAGAAGTGGTGATAGTATTGTGTTATTGTTATACACATTGTCCTTTTGTTTTACAAAGGTTTTTAAGCGATATTTTTTTCTTTATGTAATCTGATAGTTCCTTCACTATAATACAGTAAATTTAATCCATTTAGATTTATTATAATTAATAAAACAGCTTATATCTTCCATTTTACATTGGTTTTCTGTTTATCTTCTTCTTTTGTTTTTTTTTAATTTTATCTTTCCTATTTTCCTGCCCTCAGAATTTGAGTGATAAGGTTTCAGCTAGTTTGGAAGCAAGAAAAATCATTTCTTGTGTAGGTATATATTTAGCCTTAATTTTTACCATGTATATACAACTTTAAATTTTCTAATATTGTTTTTTAGGAGGTTTTTTGGATAGGGGACAAGACTTTTAACAAGTTTTTAACTACCATTAAATAGTGCCTTCTATTTCATCATGTTATTGTCACCATCTTTTTTTAAAAACAACTTTTTAACAATCAATGTAGTAAAATTTATCAATGTACCTTTATTAACTCCACTGCACCTTTATCCCAACTCTCCTCTGAACTTACACCTTCTCAGGATAAATGCAGATCCCAGGAGGCTGCACTTCTGCTCATCTCTGGAATCCCCTCTCTTCCTGCCCACACAATGACGGACTTCCCTGCACTAAATTCAACCCTGAATATTCACTGGAAGGACTGATGCTGAAACTGAAGCTCCAATACTTTGCCCACCTGATGCACAGAGCCGACCCACTGGAAAAGACTCTGATGCTGGGAAAGACTGAGGGCAAGAAAAGGGGCCGGCAGAGGATGAGATGGTTACATAGCATCACTGACTCAATGGACACGAATTTGAGCAAATTCCGGGAGATACTGGAGGACAGGGAAGCCGGGCGTGCTGCAGTCCACAGGATCGCAAAGAATCGGACACAACTGAGCGACTGAACGACAGCAACAGCACAAAGTTCCGATCTCTTCCGAGAGGTTTCCTCCCGAAGCCCTCATCTCTCTCCCAGGGAGAAATGACCACTTCCTCTTTCACACACTGATTATTTCTCACCCCCGATGTGCTGTATACGGCTGGCCTCCTTCCCAACCTTCTTCTCGTCATAGTACACACAGGGAGTCCTAAGTATGGAGCCCATAGGAACACACAGGTAAGACCATTCTCACGCGTACATGTCTGCTAAGTCGCTTCAGTCGTGTCTGACTCTTTGTGGCCCCCTGGACTGTAGCCCACCAGGCTCCTCTGTCCATGGCATTCTCCAGGCAAGAAGTGGGAGTGGGCTGCCATTTCCTTCTCAAGGGGATCTTCCCGACCCATGGACTGAACCCACGTCTCTTATGTCTCCCGCACTGGCAGGCAGGTTCTTTTCTGGATGCAATTGGTCAAGGGTCTCTGGTCAATCCAGACAGCTCCTGGTTGCCCAGCAGCCAAGAGGATTTCTCTCTGGGCATAACTATGACCTATTCGGGACACAATGAACAGGAAGCTCTTGTGAGACCAGAGCTTATCAAGCTCATCTCCATATTCTCAGTACCGCGTGCACCCTGACAGCATGCAGGTCCCCGTGAATACTTCCTCAAAGCGCTTATGAAGAAAAGGCACTCTTAATGGGGGGGGGGGGGGAGAACACATTGCTGTTAGCTTAAAAAGAATAAATCCATCACGCCTTCCATGAAA
The DNA here is from genome assembly GCF_049115385.1 of Moschus berezovskii. Lineage (NCBI taxonomy): Eukaryota > Metazoa > Chordata > Mammalia > Artiodactyla > Moschidae > Moschus > Moschus berezovskii. The sequence goes on from NC_142472.1 coordinate 54,012,717, forward strand.
AGCATTTACACACTTAGCATCAGGAAGAAGCCTGGCCTAGGTCACGAAAGAAAAAGCGCTAAAATAAAATCAAAGGCAACAATATTCTAACTCCTTTAAAATATATCATTATGAGACCACTATTCACAAGTAGGAAGTGCAGGGTTGGTTCCCTGAACCTATGAAGCATTTCAATAAGAACATCTGTCAGTTGGCACTGGAAAAATATCCACTTCTTGTTCTGAGCTGGAAACTAATTTTTACTGGCCTGCAGCTTTCGATGTGTGGATTACTACAGATGGAGGTCCTAAGCAAGCTTCGACATCGTTCTATAGATGTCACACAACTCTGAGAAAAAGCTGATCTTTCTTTGGAAGCCACAGCAGCAAAGGATAAGCCAGTGAACACACAGGATTATGAAGACCCACAGCCACTCACAAAATCACGTTTTATATTAAATATCATGTACTTTACACCATCACAAAATTCTTCTTGACTGAGTACTTCTGGGAAAGTAGACTTCAGGGTTTTTCTTCCAAGATGAATTATGTATACAAACCATCTCTCTCTTCTTCTAATACAAATACTGTGCATAAGGTTTTAAATGATGACGACTTCTATATGGGTATTTTCAACAGTACTGGATCTCTCAATTATTGACTCAGCATCTCATATGACTTACCATTATACCTAGCATTTATCTTTAACACAAAGCATTTTACAGACATTTCAACAATCCTCTTTGAAAAGCAGGTTCAGTAACTGCACCACCGGCCAACAAGAGGTGTCACCCCGGTAGGGACTGAGGCAGGAAGGAATCCAGTGCAACAATGTGGCCCCAGGAAAGAACAGGAAAATCCAAAAGGAAATAAGGCCAGAAGCTGATTTTAACACACAAACTTCATTCTACCGATGATGACAAGTTGGTGTGGTTTTTTTCAGTGTAAAAAATAAGACTTTTCTTCTCAAACTACTATTCCCAACTTATCTAAACTTCTCAAACATGTTTCAGAATGTTGCAAATTTAGAACATTTTTATTCCCAGACAAAAGCAGCAGTTCCTACAAACTACTCAAAACAGGAAAAAAAAGACAATCCATGTTCTTAGTTTGAATATTATGATTTAACCCACTTAACTTCAAAATAAATGTGTGCTTTCTCAGAAGCATATACTATTAATAAACTCATGTTTCTTGTGATGAAAATGAACTAAAATAACTGCATCTTATTTAAAAGATTTCCATTTTCGTTACTAGTATTTGCCAATCTGACGTTAACTAGAAGTGCCAGTGAGTCCTTACCTCATGCTGCTGCTGCTGCTAAGTCACTTCAGTCGTGTCCGACTCTGTGTGGCCCCACAGACGGAAGCCCACCAGGCTCCCGTCCCTGGGATTCTCCAGGCAAGAACACTGGAGTGGGTTGCCATTTCCTTCTCCAATGTGTGAAAGTGAAAAGTGAAAGTGAAGTCGCTCAGTCGTGTCCGACCCTTAGCGACCCCACGGACTGCAGCCCACCAGGCTCCTCCATCCATGGGATTTTCTAGGCAAGAGTACTGGAGTGGCTTGCCATTGCCTTCTCCGTTCACACCTCTTAGGATGTGTCAAAAAGACAAAAAATAACAAGTGTTGGTGGGGATGTGGAGAAAAGAGAATTGCTGCTCACTGTTGGCAGGAATGTAAGTTGATACAGCGGCTATGGAAAACAATATGGTGGCTCCTCAAAAATTAAAAATAGAATTACCACATGATCCAGCAATTCCTCTTCTGGATATTTATCACATAAAATGAGAACACTAATTCAAAGATAAATGGACCCCTATGTTCAGTGTAGCACAATTTACAATAGCCAAGATATGGAAAAACAACCTAAATGTTCATCAGTGGATGCATGGATAAACAGGAGGTTGTTCATCAATGGATGAATGGATAAAGAACATGAGGTATATGTATACAACAGAATGTTACGCAACCACTAAAAAAAAATCTTGCCATTGCCAACAACATGAATGGATATTATTTTTATGCTAAGTGAAGTAACTCAGACAGACAAATACCATATGAATTCACTTATATGTGGCATCTTAAAAAAAAAAAAAAGACTCACAGATACAGAAAACAAGAGTGGTGGCTGCCAGAGGCAACAAGGGTGGAGTGTGGAGAGAACTGGGTGAAGGGGGTCAAAAATGTAAAAGTAAAATTAATTAATTAAACAGATTAACATTCCCAAAATGATGAAATCAACAGTCATTTATAAACTCTAAAAGGATCAGAGAATACTGAGTTTTAGATCTAGAAGGAAACAAACACAGAAGGAATATTTATTAGTGTCTAGTCCAACCCCTTTATTTTACAGATGAGAAAAATGAACTCAGAAAGTTTTAAGAGACTTTCCCATATGTGCAGATCTAAATGTCAAAATCTGGACTAGAGTTTTCCTTCTGGTCCAACTGCTCTTTTTAATTATACCATGCGGTAGGACACATTATAAAATACTATATTAAGCTTCTAGAACAGAGCTACTGAGAGAGAAATCAAAACAACATCAGATCATTTAAATCTAAAAAATGAAGATTGCTGGAAACGAATTAATGCTAAATAAACAAATGCTTACATAATCTTTCTGGAGACAGTAAAACTTTCAGGAAAGCTTCAGTTAATCTGACTTTAAAGGGAGGCTGGTGGCTCAGTGGTAAAGAATCTGCCTGCCAATACAGGAGACACAGGTTCGAGGGTTCGATCCCTGATGGTGGAAGACCTCACATGCCTCAGGCAACTAAAGCCCATGCACCACAACTTCTGAGTTGTGGTTCCACAACAAGAGAAGCCACCACAATGAGAAGTCTGTGCCCCAACCGCAACTAGAGAAAGCCCACGGGCAGCACCAAAGACCCAGCGCAGCCAAAAGTAAATGATTTTTTTTTTAAAAAAAAAGGACAAAACAAGCTCTGGGAGGTAAAGTATTTTCTGCTGCCTTCAGAGTTTCCAAACTCTTTTTAATAGAATATTTTCCAAATTTTCTATAATGAGAATAATTTTTTATGTCCAGTATGTATACTGGCCAAATTGATCCACTAAGGTCCTCAAACACATGTTCAAACATTCCCTATCCAACCAATTATATGACAGAAGGCTCCTTATTTTTGAAGTTTTCATCCCTCCTAAGTTAACATAAAAACAGAAAAATTAGAAAACCAACAGCAACTCACTTTATTCCTGTCATAGCAACACTAATTTTACTACTAAAATATAGATAAAAATTAATTAAATATTTCACGAATAAAAGAACTACATCCACCCTTCCCTGTTGGCTCAGATGGTAAAGAATCTGTCTGCAACACAGGAGACCTGGGTTCGATCCCTGGGTTGGGAAGATCCCCTGGAGAAGGGAATGGCAATCCACTCCAGTCTTCATGCCCGGAGAATCCCCATGGGCTACAGTCCACAGGGTTGCAGAGTCAGACATGACTGAGCAACTAAGCACAGCACATCCACCCTATTTCCTGAGAAGGAACACAGAATGTCATTATTTAATAGAACATTCAGACTACAAGAAGAGCCTACCCCACACCCTCACCAACATGAACAAGGCACCATGGGTGAGTGACCCCAGTGAGACTCAATAAGAAAAGACAAGTAGCCAGTCTCACCTGTGACTTTCCTGCAGTAAGTACAGTCAGTTTCAAGATTCCCACACCTTTTTCAAAGCAAACTTGTCAGACTGTGGTCCTGGCTCAGCAGTCCCATGTTCCAGGGGACCTAACTGACCCCAGGGCCTGGGGATGGGTAAGAAGCCAGGCCACCCCAACGCCTACCACCTTCCTTTACAACTTCTCCTTTACTCAAGCCCCAGCCCATGCCCCCTTCCCGGCCAGGACTCCTACAACCCAAACAAGCCTAGATGCCTCTCACATCCCCGGAGCCCCCACTACTGTGCTTCCTGACGGCCCTGACCAGTGTGGTCACCTGGTCCCGGCCACTACAAGCTGCTCTACAGCTTCACTTCGATTTCAAAACACAGGTCACCCCTCTACATGCATTTGTCACTTTCCCATTATTTCACCATGATGAAGTATAATATTAAAATTAGGTAGCTACTCCATTGGAGAAGGCAATGGCACCCCACTCCACTACTCTTGCCTAGAAAATCCATGGACGGAGGAGCCTGGTGGGCTGCAGTCCATGGGGTCGTGAAGAGTCGGACACAACTGAACGACTTCACTTTCACTTTTCACTTTCACCCATCGGAGAAGGAAATGACAACCCACTCCAGTGTTCTTGCCTGGAGAATCCTAGGGACGGGGGAGCCTGGTGGGCTTCCGTCTATGGGGTCGCACACAGTCGGACACGACTGAAGTGACTTAGCAGCAGCAGCTACTCCATGCCAGGCCAAGTCAGAAGCTACTTTGGCGGCAAAACAAGCACCATGCGATACTGAAATTACTTCCTGGACATCGTAAGTAAGAGGCGTTTCTGGAGGCACCCTGCAGATGGATTCCCTGCAGCCTAAATGCAATCCCTCACTCGATTAGGCTGTAACATTCACTTCAGAGCAACAAACTTGACTAACATTCCCGTGCCAGCAGAACAGTGATCTAGGAGAAGACACTTCGGAAGAGATTCAGTTTTAACAGGTACTTAATCCAATCACTTCACGGAAAATAGATGGGGAAACAGTGGAAACAGTGTCAGACTTTATTTTTGGGGGCTCCAAAATCACTGCGGATGCTGACTGCAGCCATGAAGTTAAAAGACGCTTACTCCTTGGAAGGAAAATTATGACCAAACTAGATAGCATATTAAAAAGCAGAGACATTACTTTGCCAACCAAGGTCCATCTAGTCAAGGCTATGGTTTTTCCCGTGGTCATGTATGGATGTGAGAGTTGGACTGTGAAGAAAGCTGATCGCTGAAGAATTGATGCTTCTGAACTGTGGTGTTGGAGAAGACGCTTGAGAGTCCCTTGGACTGCAAGGAGATCCAACCAGTCCATTCTAAAGGAGATCAATCCTGGGTGTTCATTGGAAGGACTGATGCTAAAGCTGAAACTCCAATACTTTGGCCACCTCACGCGACGAGTTGACTCACTGGAAAAGACTCTGATGCTGGGAGGGATTGGGGGCAGGAGGAGAAGAGGACGACAGAGAATGAGATGGCTGGATGGCATCACCGACTCTGTGGACATGAGTTTGAGTGAACTCCAGGAGTTGGTGATAGACAGGGAGGCCTGGTGTGCTGTGATTCATGGGGTCGCAAAGAGTCGTACACGACTGAGCAACTGAACTGACTGACTGACTGAATCCAATCAAGGGACTGCTGACTTGCCCAAGTGCCTTATATTGACAGGTGAAATAAAATACTGTCAACTTTATTATTTATAGAATAAAATGTCAACTCATTATAAATGTTTTCACAGCTGCTGATTCTCTGAGAGATCCAGCCCCCTCCTCCCATCACCCAACACATAACCTCAATCTCATCCACGTTTAGCCAAACTCACTCCCTCCAGACATCGACATGGGACGGAAGGGACCCAAAGAAACTCTTGACTGTCCGCAGAAGGTAGTGCTGTACCAAACTGCACAAATAAACAATAGTCCCTCCGCTTAAGGCCTTTACAGTCTATTATAATAAGGCAATAAGAGAAAACTTTACAACACAGCTAGTGTGGGAAGTACCACTGAGATTTTAAAAAATGCTGTGAAAAGACATGAGTGGGGATGAAGGCTGGGGATGGACAGGTGTAAGATTATTCAAGCAAGGCTACCTGCTTGAGAGAGAGCAGTGAATGCACCAGAAATCTACAAAGGCACACAGGTAAATACTTTGCTTTTCTTGGTTGTCAACTTGGTGATATCTCAGAAGATAAGTTGAAGTGTTCCTTAAGCAAAAGACAGCAGGCTACTTTGAGATGTTCAGCCCTATCTCAGACAGCATCAGAGTTTTTAGTCAAATATGACCACTGACACACCCAATTTTAACACTGCTTCAGGAGCAATCTCTTTTGGCTGAGCACTGATGTTTCTGTATCTGCCAACAATACACACACCACACTACACGCAATTAATGCACCAGAGCAGAAGCCCTAGAAAGAACTCTAGAGTATAAGGTTCTTGAGATCAAGATCCCACTTACTCAGTGTCTGACGTGGCAAATTGCTCTGCCTCCTTTTCTTAATGTGACTAGTGCATCCATAAATTCGTTGATGTGAATGACGCTTGTTTCCCTTAACTAGAAAGTTAACAACCCTGAAAGCAAGAGTCCCACTTGACCACTGCTGTATCCCCAGTGCTCAGCACACCCTCCTGCACGAAGTAGGTGCTAAATGTATACCTGAAATACTGGAGTGGATAAGCAGTCAGGAAAGACAGACACATCTCTCCAGAAACTCTAGACTTTGACAGGGAACCATGACCCGGCAATCTGTGCAGGCTCAGCAATCTGGTAAGATTATCATTTTCAAAGACTTAATTATCACATTCCTTCTGAAACAGAGTAAGATGATAACTGGCACATCTAAACGTAATTAATCTACCTGACCCTTGGAAATCACTCTTTAATACGGTCCCTTTAACATCAATGCTTTCCTAAAATGTGAACTGTGTGAGAAAAACATCCACTTGAGGAAATGGACTCTTCCTGATTCATTCTTCAGCGTGATGTCTTTAATAGTGTAGATTTTAACCCCACCTGATTTCAGCCATTTTTTAAAATACTGTTCCTCAGGGTGCAGTTCAGAAATCTGCTGCTAAAAGCCATCTTTCCGATCGGATTCGCCGCTCCTTAAAGAAAGGTACAGGAAATGTACCAGCCATACAAGGAAGACAGCTGGTGGGGGGCGGGGGGAATCTCCCACAGGCACAAAAAGGGCTGGGAAGGCGTAAAACAGAAGGAAAGACTGCAGGAGTCTTTAATAAACGTGATCGCTAGGCCCACGTGGTAGAAGAATAACTTTTTTTTTTCTGAGACGGCTCATAACTAAGATCGCCAGATGTTAAAGCCATGAGGAGCTAAGGAAACGAATTCGCCCCCACCGTGTGGAGTGACAACGGGTCCCCCGGGCACGCACAGAGCACCATGATTTAAACGCACGCTCGCTCTGTTTAACTCGGGACTTGTCCACGAGGCAGGAGCTCTTTCCCCCTTCGACTTAAAGGCCCCCGACACGACACAAGACAGAGATGCTGCCGTCAGTTCCCGCACAGAAATACTTCCAAGTCACACACCGATGTGTCTGGTGCGTTCAAGTAAACAAACGACAGGAACGCTTAAGCTGTTCTCAGAACCGGCGGGCATTCCCAGACACGACTCCCCGGCTGCAAACCGGGGGGCTCGGTCCCCTCCGAGGAGGAGACACGGTGGGGGTGGGGGGACCAGTTTCGACAGCACTTGAAAGTTTCCCTCTTCGCGCGCACACACACACACACACCCGTCCCCCGGCCAGGCGCGGGGACGCGGCCTCGCCAGGGCGCGGGGAGGAGACCTGCGCCGACTTCCGTGCGCGCGGGCCGGCAGGGGGACCTGCCTACCCCGCCGCGGCCCCGCGCGCTCCGGACGCAAAGGCGGGGGACCCGCGCGCGTGCTCCCACCTCCGGCCCCCCAGCGCCGCGGCGATCGGGAGCACCGCCGGCCCCCACCCCTCCCTGCCCCCGCGCGCCCCGGGGCCGCTCGGGCCGCACCGTCCAACCGCCCCCGGCTGGCCCCGCGCTAGGCCCCGCGGGCGGCAAGGGAGGGGACGCGGGCCGCCCGCCCGCCGCACCTACCATGGTACAGATGGAGGCGAGTTTGGAGACCGTCATTAGGATTTCCATCCGCCCAGCGCCATCTTCCACCCAATCGCGGCGGCGGCGGGCGGGGAGGGAGGCAGCCGGGCCGCCCGCTCGCACCGCGGGCCGACCCCGAGCCGCCGCGGACCCACGCACCGAGCCTGCTCAGCCGCCGCTGCCGCTTTCGCCGCCGGCGCTCCGGCACTCCCCGCCGCGGGCCCCAGCCCCCGCCTGCCGGCAGCCCGCCCGCCCCCGGCTCCTCCCCGGCGCAGGGCGCAGCCGCTGCCTCGAGACCCGCGCCTGCCCGCCGCGCACCCCGCCCAGCGCGCTGGGGAGCGGGCTCCGCCGAGGCCCTAATGCCCGGCCTGCCCGGCAGCTGCGCGGCCCGCGCCCGCCCCCGCCCCGCCCTCCGCCACCGCCCCGCCCTCCGCCACCGCCCACCTCCGCGCGCCCTGCCCACTCCCGCGCCGGCCCCGCCCGCCGCCGCGCACCTCCGCCCTCTCCCGTACCGGCCCCGCCCACAGCCGCGAGCCCCGCCCGCCGCCGCGAGCCCCGCCCACTCCCCGCGGACACCTCCCTCCACCTCCCTCCGCCTCCCTGAACGCGCCACTCTGGGAACTCCCGCGCCGGCTCCACCCCGCGCCGGCTCCACCCCGCGCTCGGCCGGGGCGGGGCTCGAGCGGCACCGCCTCCCGCCCGCGGCCCTCGCGGTCCTAGAGCCTGAGCTTCGGGTGAGGGACAAGGAGGGACACGGGGGCAACCAGAGTCCATCCTGAAAGGAGCTGACCTCCAGCCTCTACCAAGGCCGAGGGGACAGCTAGCCCCCACTGCCCAGCCAGAAAACTGAGGGGCGGTCTCCATAATTCTGGGTGCGATGGGAGGAAACCTGCTTCTGGACAGTTAAAATAGCCCGGGTCATCCAACATCCCAAACAGCTAAAATTCAAGATGGTTTGTCTCTTTTTACACACTTTGGGTGAATAACCTGGGTCAAAACACCATGATTTAGCGAAAGACAAATTAATTCAATAAACGTGAAAGGGGCAAAGAAGAAACTATATGTATTTAGCTCTTTGAATCAAGAAAGGTAAATTACAAGGAAGGGGGCGAAGCTGCTTTCCCGCCTGCTTGTTGGCCATAAATTTAGAATTTGGTTATAAATATAGTTTCTAAATATATTTGTTCTGAAAGTCGAGTTGCAAAATAGGAAAGATCTCAACCCAGCAGTGATGATGATGTTCCCAGGGACAAGTAGTCCCGCAAGTGAGAAAAAGGTCCCGTGAGAAATGGTGAAGCTGGTGTTAGCCAGGAGGACAGTTACTATTTTCCGCTTTTGTAAAATGCATCGTCGCACCCTGTCCTTCCTGTCAGGCAGCTCAGCTTCACTTCTTCCTATTTGAGAAAGAAGTTCAAGTTAATAGAGTATAAATTATTGTATTAGCGGGCATGTGTGCTCAGTCACTCAGTCGTGTCTGACTGTTACCGACCCCAAGGACTGTAGCTGACCATGGGATTCTCTAGGCAAGAACACTGGAGTGGGTTGCCATTCCCTTCTCCAGGGGAATCTTCCCCACACCGGGATCGAACCCGCATCTCCTGTGGCTCCCGCATTGACAGGCAGATTCTCCACCACTGAGCCACCTGGGAAGCCCTTATTGTATTAGAAAGCTGTGATTTTTCACGATTAAAGAACTGTGGTCATGGAATGCTTTTTTGGGTTCCCCCATTTCAGTGGGGCAGAAATTCAGACACATCTCTAAAATCAGATATTCCTTATCTCCTCAGTTCAAAACATTCAAAAAAACAAAACATTCAAACAAAATTTAGGTGAAAAATAGATTTTTGGTACATGCATGCTGTTTCCATAGTGATTTCCATTATAAGCTTGCTTGGGGGAAAATAAATTGCAAACAGAATGTAACCAAGTCCCATAGTAGCTGGCCTGATGCTCCAGGTACCTGCCTCCTGGGAAGCCAGGCCCACCCTCTTTGCCCTGATACCCGAGCCAGTACTGCTGCTGCTGCTGCTCAGTCACTTCAGTCGTGTCCGACTCTGTGTGACCCCATAGACGGCTCCCCCGTCCCTGGGATTCTCCAGGCAAGAACACTGGAGTGGGTTGCCATTTCCTTCTCCAATGTGTGAAAGTGAAAAGTGAAAGTGAAGTCGCTCAGTCGCGTCCGACTCTTCGCGACCCCAGGGACTGCAGCCTACCAGGCTCCTCCGTCCATGGGATTTTCTAGGCAAGAGTACTGGAGTGGCTTGCCATTGCCTTCTCCGGAGCCAGTACTAGAAAGCTCCAAAAAACACATTCAGGGTGCTGGGTGCTCATCTCCCTGTTTCTCTGCCCAGACCAGGAAGTATCACCCACCTGAATTCCTTCTTTCTATGTTTCATCTTGCTTAGGCCTCCAGTGTGTGCCTGGGCCTCCTACCAGTGTCACCATGCCCCTCGATGCTGTCTGTCTCCCCTATTTGAATTGAAATCCATCTTCATCTTGTCCCATCAAGCAGGTCTGCACCAGAACTTGAGCCCCACCTCTATCTATGCTGCCCAAAGATCTTTCCTTGTCCATGGAACAGAGGCCGCCAGATTTATGTGTAAGTGTAACCCATGGACAGAGGAGCCTGGCAGGCTACAGTCCACAGGGTTATAAAGAGTCGGACACAACTGATTGAGTTTGCAATCGTGCACTTAAGAACAAGGACTTTTCTACATAGATTTCTGGTAGAATTACCTGGAGTTGTGTTGGTTGATGTTCAGTTTCTTCAGTCATGTCTGACTCTTTGTGACCCCATGGACTGCAGCACACCAGGCTTCCTTGTCTATCACCATCTCCCGGAGCTTGTTCAAACTCATGTCCATTAAGTCGGTGATGCTATCCAGTCATCTCATCCTCTGTCGTCCCCTTCTCCTCCTGCCTTCGATCTTTCCCAGCATCAGGGTATTGTCTATTGAGTCAGCTCTTCACATCAGGTGGCCAAAGTATCGGAGCTTCAACTTCAGCATCAGCCCTTCCAATATTCAGGATTGATTTCCTTTAGGATTGATGGGTTTGATTTCCTTGCTGTCCAAAGGACTCTCAAGAGTCTTCTTCAACACCACAATTCAAAAGCATCAGTTCTTCAGCACCCAGCCTTCTTTATGGTCCTACTCTCACATCCATACATGACTACTGGAAAAATCAGAGCTTTGACTGTACAGACTTTTGTAACTTAGAGCCATCAAAATTCAGGTGCAGGACTTCCCTGGTGGTCCGGCAGTTAAGACTCTTGTGCTTCCATTGCAGGGGATGCAGGTTTGATCCCCGGTCGGGGAACTAAGATCTCTCATGCCTCGCAGTGCGGTCAAAAACTTAAATAAATTGAGTGACATCACAGATCTGAAAGGCAAATATCTCAATGCCTCGGGTCTCCAGCCTAAGGTTGAATAGGAAGATACAAATGTAAAGAGAGTCTTCCAAGCGCTAGGTGCTGCCCTGGTGTGCATTTTTTGGTTTTTGTTTTCTACTACCTGTAATGCAGTTGAAGATAAGATTAAGCTGAAATATCACACTTTAGCCCCCAGAGCTTGAAAGGGATTATCTGGGCTTAGAACACAGTTTTCACCTGCAGCCATATCAGCTTCACAAAGAGCTTCATTGTATGCAGGGAAAAGATGAGTTTGTGTGCAACTGACTTCTTTTGGGCCTTCCTGAGTATATCAGCTCCAGTTTACACCCAGATAACTTTAGGGACCAACCAAGTAAACAACCTAGGGCCACGCTGATTCCATTTGGTCAGCACGATATTTATTTAAATGGCTTCATCCGAATAATTTTGCACAATCTTTTATATATTTCCTTGTATAGTTCCTTGCAAGTCACTTTGTATTTTCTGTTCTCTTCCTGCCTCCAATTCACCATGTGTCACTTTGTATATTTCTGCTGCCTCTTTCTCCCCTGAAAGGCATCAGGGTTTGCAACCAGCTGAGATCAGTGAGTGAGATGTTGCCCTTGATGGGGAAGGAAGGACATGGTGAGGAGGTAGGGAGAAGTGCAGAAGACACCCACAATGACAGGATGTGCTTATCAAGGGCTTCTCTGTGCACCAGGCATGGAGTAGGTGCCACCATCACCTCATTCCAAATGAGGAGACAGAGGCCCAAAAATAACTTTCCAAGCTTGCACAACTAGTAAGCAATAGAACCAGGATTTTAACCCGGCTCCAGAGGTCACACTTGTATATACTCTGCTAACCCAGCAAACGTCAAAGTGCCTCATTTTGATTCTAACAGAATGAGATTGAAAGGTATTCACTCCTTTGGGACCCAAATCCAGGTTTTAGCTACAAAATATACTCAGAGAGATAGTGCTCTGCCTTACTTTCCTCAGTTGGAAGATAAGGGTAATGTTTATGCCTACCCCAGAGGGGTGAGACGGGTGTGATGTGCAGATAGCATCACCAACTCAATGGACTTGAATTGGAGCAAGCTCCAGGAGATAGTGGAGGACAGAGGAGCACAACTTAGTGACTCAACAACATATTTAAATAAAGAGAGAGAGGAGTGTGATGAGGATAAAGTCTGGAGACACGGTTATAAATGTGTCTGGCACTCAGCATAGACTGGCAAGCTTTTCGACGTTTTCATAGTCAGGATGGGCGAGTACAGCTCGCAGGCTGCCAGCTCACTCCCTCCGATGGGACAAGGCTCTGCTGTGTGCCAGTCACCTGATCTGTATTTTAGATGCATTTTTAAAAAATTTTTATTTAATAAATGGTACAAAGCACAATGCCAAAAACATTGTGCATTTTTAGATGCATTTTCTAACGTAAGCTCCCAAGGCCCTTGGACCTGGATCATTTTGTGCTCATTTTATCATGCTCATCTCAGCACTGCCCACACAGTGCAGGGCCAGGGGCCAGACCCAAACGATGAAAACACAAGGTCTCTCCCCTCTGTCTCCCAATCCTTGACAGTTTAATGAATTAACCTTATTGGTGGAAGTAATTAACATTATTTACCTGTCCAGTTGGATGTGAGAGCTGAATCATAAAGAAGGTTGAGCACCAAAGAACCGATGCTTTAGAACTGTGGAACTGATGCTTTCAAATTTGAGAGTCCCTTGGACAGCAAGGAGATCAAATTAGTCAATCCTAAAGGATAACAACCCTGAATATTCATTGAAATGAATGAATGATGGTTGGATGGCATCACCAATTCAATGGACATGAGCTTGAGCAAGCTGCTGAAGATGGTGAAGGACAGCCTGGTGTGCTGCAGTCCATGGGGTCACAAACAGACATGACTGAGGGACTGAACAACAAAATTCATTGGTGGGTCTGATGCTGAAGCTGAAGCTCCAATACTTAGGCCATCTGAAGCAGAGTCAACTCATTGGAAAAGACTCTGATGCTGGGAAAGATTGAAGGCAGGAGAAGAAGGGGACAACAGAGGATGAGATGTTGGATGGCATCACTGACTCAATAGACATAAGTTTGAGCAAGCTCCTGGAGACAGTGAAGGATGGGAAGCCTGGAGTGCTGCAGTCCATGGAGTTGCAGAGAGTCGGATATGACTGAGCAACTGAACAACAACAAGCTGTCCAGCATGCTAAGCTGCCTCAGTCATGTCCAACTCTGTACAACCCTATGGATTATGGCCTGCCAGCTCCTCTGTCCATGGGATTTCCCAGACAAGAAAACTTGAGTGGATTGTCATGCTCTCCTCCAGGGGATCTTCCTGACCCAGGAATCGAACCCACGTCTATAATGTCTGCTGCATTCGCAGGCAGGTTCTTTACCACTAGCACCACCTGGGACGTCCCCCCATCATTTAATCAAAACAGTGATGTTCTTTTGTTGGTTTCAATCAACAAATCAGTGACTGTCTTTTCAAGACTGATTTCGAATTCAGACGAATGAAGTTGAAGCATATGCTCTATGGATATACAACTCCACTTTGCTGGGCAGCATGGTATTGTAGCTAATATATCAAAACGTTGTCATTGTTTAAATCCAAGTTTTCAAATAGAGGGCCAAAGGCACAGCCCCTTTATACTTTATTTAAAACTGAAAAAAATTAGTTCATTCTTTAAAACCAATATCAATTGGTCATCTACTGATGCTTAAGAGAAATCTGTGCCCTCAGGAAGTACATGGTCCTTTGGGGATGAACAGGTGAGTTTTATGGAAAACGAGCTGAGAAAATGAAGAACGTCTGCCTGCAGGAGGGACGAGGTGAGGCCAGCTTCACAACTTGGAAGAACAGGATGAACAGTGGTGAGGGAAGGGACCACAGAGGATACCCATCTGAGCCTGAGGCTCATCTAAGGCTGGGGCACTGAGTGGTCCATGGTATCTCTGGAGATGAGGGTGGAAAGTTAAGGGGATGAAATCCAACCTACAATGACCAGCAAGGGCTATGGTCTCTGGAACCTCTACGGCCATCTCCATCCGTACTAAGTTGTAGAAGCAGCCTACTCCACTATTTCCTGGGACTTCCCTGGTGGTCCAGTGGCTAAGACTCCATGGTCCCGATGCAGGGGGCCTGGGTTCAATCCCTGGTCAGGGAACTAGATCCCACATGCTGTAACTAAGACCTGGAACAGCCAAATAAATAAATACATGGATACATGTATATGTATGGCTGAGTCCCTTTGCTGTTCTCCTGAAACCATCACAACATCATTAACTGGCTATGGTGGTGCCCCAATACAAAATGAAATGTTTAATAAAAATAAACAAATATTAAAAAAGAGAAAAACCTGCTTCTTGTCCTTCTTATTCTCCATTTAGATTCCTCATCCTGCCATTTTTGAGCCTAAACGTGGTAGAGAATCTCAAGGAGACATCAAACTAACTGGTCTGTAACTGGGGAGAAAAACCTTGATTTCTGGTGAGCACAACGGTAACCCAGAATGGTTTATTCAGTACTTGGCTCCTTACTAAGCAGGGCCTGACTGTGGGAGACTGTGGAGAAAACTGGGGAGCATCCCGGCTGATTAGAAAAAGTGCAAAAGCTGCTGAGTGTGATTTGAGAAGTGGATATGTTTTCAGATGTTTCAATCAGCCACTCTATCTCCTGTAAAAAGGGGAGAGCACAGAGAGACAGCCAGAGTGACAACCTTGGATACAAACGTGAACCATTCCAGTCATGTGATTACTCAACTTTGTGCATCTGGATTGCATTTTTTTAGTGACACATGTCTGTTGAATACTTCCAACACTTCAGAAACAAAAAGCTTGCTCCTTCGAGAAGCTTGCCATCCAGTTGAGAGAGAAAACATGTACACAAATCACTTTAAGTCAGCTAAGTCCGTCTAGTCAAGGCTATGGTTTTTCCCGTGGTCATGTATGGACGTGAGAGTTGGACTGTGAAGAAAGCTGATCGCCAAAGAATTGATGCTTTTGAACTGGTGCTGGAGAAGACTCTTGAGAGTCCCTTGGACTGCAAGGAGATCCAACCAGTCCATTCTGAAGGAGATCAATCCTGGGTGCTCATTGGAAGGACTGATGCTAAAGCTGAAACTCCAATACTTTGGCCACCTCATGCGACGAGTTGACTCACTGGAAAAGACTCTGATGCTGGGAAGGATTGGGGGCAGGAGGAGACGGGGACGACAGAGAATGAGATGGCTGGATGGCATCACCGACTCGATGGACATGAGTTTGAGTGAACACCAGGAGTTGGTGATGGACAGGGAGGCCTGGCGTGCTGTGATTCATGGGGTCGCAAAGAGTCGGACATGACTGAGCAACTGAACTGAACTGAACTGAACTGAAGTACCAACTGTGCGATTTGTAGTATTATCATTGTGCAAAGAAAGTGCTTGCTTTTTCTTTAGGTCATCCAGAATTCTACCACTTACTAGACAGTAGGGTAACCTGATTCAAAGGGGAAAATTGGAAAATCCCAGAGTAACATAATTATATCTTTTAAGTAACACTCACCTCCATCTTCTTCCTCAAACACCAACAAGCTCCAAGCCATTTCTGAGCCTCTGTACTGGCCATTCCTTCTCCCAGAAACACTCTCCTCCTTTACATGGTCACCTCCTCGAGGAGGCCCACCCTGATGCCACCGTATGTAAATTTGTGATAACTGGAACCCTGTCTGTTTTAGAGCTATCCCCAAGGCCTGAGAAAGAACAGTTAAGTGCTCAATGAATAAATGTCAGTGAATGAACAGAAACTGATAAACACCTCCTCTTTAAGCATGCCCCCTCCAGAGCAGGTAGAACTGTTTTATGCTGAATAATCCACACAGTGAATGTGAAGTCTCTGGAAGCACTCAGAGACACTCCAATGCTTCTCTGAGTCTCTTCCGTCTGGAGTTTCTCATTTTCATTTCAGCATTTGCTCAGCTCTCGTAAGAAAGTGCATCAGGACAAAAAAGAGAGAGAAAATGCACTTCATGGACTCTAAAAGTCTGAAGTACCTACATCTAACTTTCCCAGTCATGACTCTGATTTTCTCGATTGTGCTTTTAGGATTTTTCTGTGCAGGCAGCATCTTACTTCATCCTGCCCTCTCCTTATGACTTACTTCTCAAAAATGTCAGGGCAGTTTTTCTGTATGATTCACCAGAATTTAACCATGTACTTGGAGTTTGTATTGTAAACGTTTGCCTCTGACCTGTGATTTTACTGCCATTTTTGCATCTTACCACCCACCGGGCCTCCTGTGCACTTGACTTTGAGGAGCCTGCCGAGGGCACCTAGTATGGGGCATTGTAGCCCCCGAGGGTTTCCTGAGATGTGCAAACTCTGTCATCACTTGAGACAGACAGGCGTGACTCCCACTTCTTCTTTTTAGAAGAATCCTCTATTAAAACAGCCGAGCATAGTGATGTTAGACAAAGGCAAAAATTCCAAACTATATTTAGCGTACAGAAACTCTTGTCGAACGTACAGGAAACTGTTCATGGTGATTTCCCAGGACTGAGGAAGTGGGAATGGGTGCATACTATTTTTATGCTCTTTGAGTTTGGGAATATACAAAAGTATGTCAATTTCAAAAGTTGAGTAAATTGAATTTTTTAAAACCAAAAGATGTAGTTATGTGACAATATTTTAAAATTATTGAGTACAATCTAAATTTGTTTAAAATGTTAACTAACTTGTCAGTGGGAGCCTAGTTCAGTTCTGGTCCATCTCTGCCTAAATAGAACACATTTGACGACTGACACTACCTCCTGTAAGACTCTGGGCTCTTCTGTCTATATTGGCTCAGACTGTTGAGAGTTAAGAAAGATAGCAGTCTCTTTACAGAAGGGCAAGCTTTTGTGTGCCTGCCTCAAGAGGTCTAGCCATGGGTATTTCTCCCGCTCTGTCAAAAGAAAGAGGTCACGGAGGAAATGAGAGATGGGAAGAAAGAAGGTGAACCCAGAAAACCCTGTCTGGTCTCCTGTTCCTGGTGCTCCATCCTCAAGGCCCAAATGGAAAAGAGGTGATATTTCTTTTCATCTCTTTTGAGATCACCCTCACGTGATCATATAACCAATGAACCCACGGCCACCATCACGTGACCTCCTGCCTGACACCTGTCCAGGAAACGGTCCAGTGCTTTTCTCCAGAAGAGTGCTCACCCTCCCAGGCACTTCTGCATCGTAACCTTTTCTGGGCGTTTTTGTAGGACTTTTTTTTTTTTGCTTTAGCCTTTCCCAATTCCCTCTGGCCAATTCTACTAAGCATAGTGTGTATGTGTGTGTGTATGTCTCTGTGTGTGTGTGTCTGTGCGTGTCTGTGTCTGTGTTAGTCGCTCAGTCGTGTCCGACTCTTTGTGACTCTGGACTGTAACCTGTCAGGCTCCTCTGTCCATGGAATTCTCCAGGCCAGAATACTAGAGTGGGTAGCCATTCCCTTGTCCAGAGGATCTTCCCAACCCAGAGGTCAAACCCAGGTCTCCTGCGCTGCAGGCCAATTCTTTACTGTCTGAACCACCAGAGAAGCTCACCAAGCATAGTAGAAATTTTATTTCTCTTTTGAACAACAGTTACACACAGGAGCAGATATATCTGCTTACTGGCACAAAGCTTGAGCAAAAATGACAGATGATACCAGTATTTCTTTCAACAGGTCTTCAAGGGAATAGGGAAACGCATGCCCATTTGTTCAATGCTCAAGCCAGGGGCTGCTGCTTCTGACAAACTGGCCACACCTGGTCCCCACTGCTCCCTCATCTTTGCTGCCTGCAAGCGGCAAGGAGCTTTTTATCTTTAAGGATTCAATAGTTAATCATTCGTAAGAAATAGGAAACAGACATCGAAAATAATAAATAAGGGAAAAAACAAAATTGTATAAAACTCTCTGGCTGTTAGCAGTGGTTGACTTCTGAAATACTAGAGGGTTTCAACTTAAGAATTAGGGATCTCAGGCTTCCCTGGTGATACAGTGGATTGGAATCTGGCTGCCAACACAGGGAACATGGACTCAATCTCTGGTCTGGGAAGATCCCACGTGCCTCAGAGCAATGAAGCCCGTGTACCATGACTCCCGAGCCCACCCGCCCCCACGCCTGTGCTCAGCAACAAGAGAAGCCACTGCAGTGAGAAGCCCACCCACTCAACGAAGAGAACCCACTTGCCGCAACTAGAGAAAGCCCTCGAGCGGCAATGAAGACCCAGTGTAGCCAATAGTAAGTACACTTTTTTAAAAAAGTATTAGGGTGTCATCTTGGTTGGATCCCCTCCTTCGCCCCGACAGGATGTCCAGTTTGTGATCCTGAACAAACTCTTCACCCTCTAAGCTCCAGTTTCCTCTTTATTGCAAAGGGGAAGACCCTGACATCATCAGCTTGTTGGGGAGATAAATGAGATACTGCATGTAAGGACTGGCCTCTGCTGGCCCCCAGGCTGAGTGACGTAAAAGAGTGCATGACCGTTCTCATGAATTCTTTCCTCTTTTCTCTTCAACAAGATGATTCAGTCAGAACAGTGTGTGGTTGCTTGATTTGAAGAGCAATGAATTCACAGTAGCCAAAGGAGGAAATAACCCCAGTGTCCGTCGATGGATGAATGGATAAACAAACTATGGCAAATACACATAATGGAATATTATTCGGCCTGGAAAAGGAACAACATTCTGATGCATGCTACAACATGGAAGTGCTTTGCAACCATGATGCTAAGTGAAATAAGCCAGTCATAAAAGGCCACACTGTATAATTCCCCTCACATGAAGTACCTAAGATGATCAGAGGCTTCCCTGGCAGTCTATTGTTTAAGACTCTGTGCTTCCACTGCAGGGGCAAGGGTTCAATCCCTGGCCAAAGAATTAAGATCCCATGTGCCATAGAATGTGGCCAATAAATAAATAATAAAATGGTTGAATGCATAGAGACAAGGAGAATGGTGGCTGCCAGGGGACTGGGAGGAGGGGAATGGAGTGCTAGTGTTTCATGAGTACAGAGTCTCCATTGAGGATGATGAAAAGCTCTGTGGTATGGACGATGGTGATGGTTCACAGCAACGTGAACACATTTAGTGCCATTGAACTGTATACTTAATAACAGTTAATATGGTAAATTTTATGCTATGGATTATACATTTCACCACAATAAAAAATAATCATGAAAAATACTCACCAAGGACTTATACACAAACAATGTCAATGCATTCATTTAGCCTGAGTTCCTCCACCCTCTGGACCCCACCTTGACCTGCCTACAGCTTCTCTTCTGCCACCCAGTATACCTCCCCACCCTAAGGCCTGCCTTCGAGTGCCCCCACGGGTCTGCCCAGGGGTCCCCGCTCCTTTCGGAATCACTACTAGGATGCAGAGGCTAAAACACACCAGGCATGCCTGTGGCTCAATGTGAAACCAGGCCTCCCTCGGTTCCTGCCCCACTGCCCAGCTGCTTCAGCACTGCTCCTTCACGGGCCTCCCTGGGCCCTGTGAGTCACCTGGACTCCTCTTTTCCACCTGTGCTGACCCCTTGGATGGAGTGACTCAGCCCTTGGATTGCCCGCTTGGCTGGGCACTTGGCCTTGCAAGGTTCAGCTTCCTGTGTCTGCTCCCTGATGACTCTCAGAGTCTGCCAAGCAGCCGAGGTCATTCTCTGCTTGTCTCCAGCAGAAGCCACCAGTCTCCGAGGCTGGGAACATGCGCGTCACCCATTTCTGCCTTCCCCAATCTGCCCGTCCGTCAGGGCCACTCAGGAGCACCTAGTCGATATGTTTCCTTTGGAACACGCCCTTGCATCCTGCTACAAGCCTCTGCATGCACGTCTGGTCTGGTCTCCCTCCTCCAGTCTGGTGTTCCCCCTCTATTCTCTGTTCCTCCTCCAGTCTTGTCTCTCTCCTCTGGTCTGTGTCCCTCCTCTGGTCTGATCTCCCTCCTCTGATCTGTGTCCCTCCAGACCTTTCTCCCCATCATGGCCAGAGTTGTTGTCCCAAATGCAGATCTGATCCTGCTGCTGTCCTGCCAAGAAGCCCTATAGGCCCCAACCCTGGAGGACAAGCCTAGGCTCCTTGCTGGCCAGAATACACCCTCACACGGGCCCCCACCTGCCATGCCAGCCTGGTCCCTCCCCCACCACAACACACAGACATCTCCCCGTCCCCGCGGGCTTCCGCCAACGCGCACATGGCATGGTTTGCCCAGAGCAGTCTCTGCCTACACCTGTTGTTTGGTGTAATTGTGAATAGCTTTCCTTTCACTCTCCACAGTGTCCTGGTTTGGGCAACAAGGTACGTGGTCACTGCATTTGCCCTAATTCTTCATCCTTCACGATCTGCTCCATGCTGGAGGTGTTGCGAAGCCTTGCCCACTCGGCCTTCTCTGTGGGACTTCACGACAGTGTTTCCCATGGCGCGTGGTTAGGAAACTGTCTGTCTTCCCTGCTAGACTCCTTGATCTTAGGTATGCTCAGTCACTCAGTAGTGTACAACTCTTCATGACCCCATGGACTGTAGCCCGCCAGGATCCTCTGTCCATGGGGTTTCCCAGCCAAGAATACTGGAGTGGGTTGCCATTTCCTCCTCCAGGGGGTCTTCTGGACACAGGGATCGAAGCTGTGTCTCTGACGTCTCCTGCATTGGCAGGTGGATTCTTTACCACCAAGCCACCTGGGAAGCCCATCCTTAAGTCTTATACATCTTCTCATCCCCAGCACTCAGAAGAGTCCCTGACATAAAGTAGGTGGTCGATTAAAGTTTGCCGAAGAGGAATGGAAAAGATGAATTCATTCATTAAATGAGAACTCTGTGCCCAACACTGTTCCAGGTTCTTGGCAAAGCAGATGACCATCCACATTCTCATGGAGTTCCTCCACATTTAAGTGGAGAAACGGACACAAGTTAGTTTCTGAGCAGATCACTGGCAGGGTCCAGGTGTGGGATTGGCTGGGTGACTAAGCAGGCTCGCCCCCAGACCTGTACTGTAGGTCAGCTTTCCTTGAGGCATGAGACTGTCTGGGGGATGAGGGCCACCCTGGCCAAAGCAAGCATTCGGTCAGAAGGGAAGAAGTACAATGTGATGACGAGAGGGCGTCATGGAGATGCTAGAACGCTGGCTTTGAAGATGGTGGAAGGGGACAAGCCAAGGAATGTGGATGGTCCCTTGAGGCTGGAAAAGGCAAGGAAATGACCCCTCCCTAGACTGTCCAGAAAGGAATGCAGCCTGGCTCAGACCTTGAGTTTAGCCCAGTGAGGCATGTGTCAGACTTCTGATCTTCAGAACCAGAAGACAAAACATTTAAGCTCTTAAAAAAAAAAAAAGGGAGAAGAGAAGAAGCAAGGAACAGAGGCTAGATAAACGCGTCCACTGGGAGGAGGACTGGGGGAACAATCCACCTCCAGGCCAGAGCTGCCTCTGGTAGTGTCTTCTTTCCATCCTGTCAGCATACTTCTGGGACAGTGCATTTAACGATATGTTTGAAAGTTACTCAGAGCGTTATTGTAAAGCTCTGGGTGAATACCCTGCCTTCCCGCCTAGGCACATGCCATGTTAGAACCTGTTCACACTAGTCACATGCTCAGGACCTGCCAACCTGTCCTGAAAACTTTCCTCAACCACCCCTGCTCCCTAACTCTTACATCAAACACCACTCATAGTCATTTTAGTAATTAGAATATCAGATCTCCAGGAAAATATCACCTGAGAGATTGCTTCCATTCAAATATAAAAATGAAAACAACTCAACAGACATGAACATGGCAATATTGTCTATTCTGTTGACATAGTTCGAACAGAAGAAGTTATCCAGGGAAAGAGTGAAGGTACCAGATCTCTAGGATTAAGCATACCCTGGAAAGCCCTAAATATCCTTCCTCCTGGTTCTACTATGAAATGGTCTGAGAAAGTCTCAACCCTAAAACCAAAGCACATCAAAGAAAATTTCTTCTCACTGTTTTCTTTTTTTCTTCCCTTGAGAAATTGTGGAGTAGCAGTTCCGTGGATGAGAATATCAAGCAGGCATTTTGATGATGCAGCTAAGAAGCTGGTTGGAGAAAATGGGAATTGCATTGGAAAATACTAAATGATGTGTTCTCCTGTTCTAATGCCTGGGTCAAAGCGACCCAAACCAACCACAGTTCTGCAACACCAGGTGAGTGTTCCAAGGAGGCCAAATCCTGCTCCATCCAGCAATCCATCACCTGTTTGAACCTAAAAGATCTCACTCTTAATCTTCCTGCCCTCTTTCCATGCCACTACTAAAGCTGAAACTCCAATACTTTGGCCACCTCATGCAACGAGTTGATTCATTGGAAAAGACACTGATGCTGGGAGGGATTGGGGGCAGGAGCAGAAGGGGACGACAGAGAATGAGGTGGCGGGATGGCATCACCGACTCGAAGGACATGAGTTTGAGTGAACCCCGGGAGTTGGTGATGGACAGGGAGGCCTTGCGTTCTGTGATTCATGGGGTCACAAAGAGCTGGACACGACTGAGCGACTGAACTGAACTGAACTCTAATTTAAATAATTTCCCTACTGCCAAGACTGAAGTAGATTCTTTCTTCTTTCCTTTTTTCTTTTTTGTTATAAATATTTTCAAATATATTAAAAAAGCAGAGGGAATAGTAACCCAATTTAGAGCCCAATTCACCCATTGGGTAAACACAACCCAACTTACCCATTGAACAAACAGAACCCAATTTACTCATCATCCAATTTTTCTACAGAAAATTTACATGTAGTAAAATGCATGGATTTTAAGTGTACAATATGCTCTGATAAATCATATACTTGTTTGAGGCTTCCCTGTGGCATAGTAGTAAAGAATCTGCCTGCCAATGCAGGAGACGCAGGAGATTTGGATTCACTCCCTGGGTCGTGAAGATCCTCTGGAGTAGGAAGTGGCAAACCCTTCCAGTATTCTTGCCTGGAAAATTCCATGGACAGAGGAGTCTGGTGAGCTACAGTCCATGGGGTTGCATAGAGTTGGACACAACTCAGCATGCATGCATATACTTTTTTGACTGTCACACCCTATCAATATAAAGAATTTTCCCATCACCCCAGAAAGTTCCTTTGCCATCACCCAATTTGGCAGTTATCAATACATATCCACGTTTGTTTCATCTGTACCCCTACCCCTGGACACCTCAGGATGACTTTGAAGAAAATCCAAATATCTTCTTACTTTATCTGTAAATAGTTCTTTGTATTTCTTTGAGATCACCAAACTATTATTATCACACCTAAACAAACAATAATTGTTTGAATGTAAGGCCGGACCCCCGGTGACCATCTTGGCTTCTCCTTCTCCTCTTCCTTTCCCGCTGGTGGGAAAAAGCCCTGCTGCACTCTGACTGCTGCTGCTAAGTCACTTCAGTTGTGTCCGACTCTGTGTGACCCCACAGACGGTAGCCCACCAGGCTCCCCAGTCCCTGGGATTCTCCAGGCAAGAACACTGGAGTGGGTTGCCATTTCCTTCTCCAATGTGTGAAAGTGAAGTCGCTCAGTCGTGTCGGACTCTTAGCGACCCCATGGACTGCAGCCCAGCAGGCTCCTCCGTCCATGGGATTTTCCAATATTGTGCTCTATTCTCTCATTCCCTCCCCCACTGCTGGAATGTCCTTGACGTAGCAGCTCCTGGTAGCCTCCCTGTAGGCTCCTCTCCTAACCTCCCTCTCCTGTCCAGAAACAGCGAGAACTATTCCGCTGCGTCAGCACAGCCTTGAGCAGATCGGGCAACCAACCCAGTCTTGCCCCCCGGTTAACTGACCTGTGAGAGACCACCATTCCAAACCTTGCTGTGAAGCTATATAAGTTGTCTTTTGTCTTTGTGGGCGGACTTCCCCGACCTCGTTCTGTGGGGTCCAGGAATCTCACCCGGGGGCGCCTCCCCATTAAAGCCTGTTGCACCACTTTACCTGGTGTCTGAGTTATTTTTACCTAACATTATCAAGCCGTTTTGACCTTACATTAACATTGTCAAATACCCAGTCTGCATCTACATTTCCCCAATTCTCGTTTAATAGATTTACACTTGGTTGTTCATCTTTGGTCTATGTCATTGATTCTGAAAACCACTGCAGGTGAACATTTCCAGTCCACCATCGTGATTATCTACTGTGTGCTCCTTAGTCTAGCGTACTTGGACTTGACAGATAACTTTTCCATTTAAATTCCAATGCTCCTCTTCATACAGCTTATCCTCCTAGCAAAGAAAACTAGGTTTTATAAATAAATCTGTTTCCTTATGGCTGGGAATTTGATTATGTGTCTCTTCTCTTTACCCTGCATACAAACATTTGTTAAAGAAATGTTTTCTGGACACCTACTAAGCACCAGGGAATTCCTAATAGCTAGGGAATCAGTAGGGAATAAGATAAACATATTCCTGCCCCCCGGGAAATCATGGCTTCCTCCCCTCTCTCCCTGTCGGAACCTTAGTTACTTTAAGTGTTCGTTGCTCAGTAGTGTCTGACTCTTCGGGACTGCATAGACTGTAGCCCACCAGGCTTCTCTGTCCTTGGGATCTCCCAGGCAAGAATGCCCCAGTGGGTTGACACTTTCTCCTCCAGGGATTTCCCAAGCCAGGGGTCCAACCCACGTCTCTTGCATCTCCTGCATCGGCAGCATGGTCCCTGACTCCTCTGTTCTGACCCTCACAGATGACTCTCGCTCTGCTTCTTCTCTACACTGGGTTCTACTTCTTCCCCCACTGCACGCAGATTTGTGGGCTTGTGATACTTTGGCCACCTTATGCGACGAGTTGACTCACTGGAAAAGACTCTGATGCTGGGAAAGGTTGGGGGTGGGAGGAGAAGGGGATGACCGAGAATGAGATGGCTGGATGGCATCACCGACTCTGTGGACGTGAGTTTGAGTGAACTCCGGGAGTTGGTGATGGACAGGGAGGCCTGGCGTGCTGTGATTCACAGGGTGGCGGAGAGTCGGACACGACTGAGCGACTGAACTGAACTGAACTGAACTGACCCTAATTTAAGTCTTCCCTCAGTATCTGGTCCCCAAATCATGTCCCTGGTCAGGATCTCAGAGCCCTGTCACTTCACATCCATTCATCTCACCTCTTTGACACTGAAGCCAGACTCCTGGCCCAGAACTGATCTTTATCATACCCCCCACCACCACCCCCCACTTACAAGCATTAAAAAGCCTCTGCAAATTGAAAAGGAATGGTTGCGTATTATTCTTTTCTGTTCAGCCATAATTGTCTTAACCGTTCTCCACTGACCTTACCTTAGTTTTCAGTTTGTCACTATTACGAATAACATTTCAATGGATATTTTTGTAAATAAATCTTTAGACATATATCAGATGACTGTCTTAGGTCTGGTTTGTGGAAGCAAAAGTACTGATGTAAAATATGGCACAGGGACTTCCCTGGTGGTCCAGGGTTTAGGATTCAAGCTTCCACTGCAGGCAGTTAGATCCCCGGTGGGGAACTAAGATCCCTCGTGCCCCAGGGTGTGGCCAAAGAAAAAAAATTAAACATACGGCACATATGTTTGATACATAGTGCTAACTTGACTTTAGAGACAGTGTGCAAGCATACACTCCCACAGCAGAGAATCTGTGTCTGTCTTGTGACATTGTTGCCAGCCTTGAGAATTGTTGGCAAACTAGAGAACAAAAGGGAATTTTGGAATAAAAAGGAGCTTTTTCAATGGTATCAAGAGTATCTATGAAAAATGTGCAACTAGCATCATAGTTAATGGCTTCAGACCAAAGGATTTCCCCCTAAGATCAGAACAAAGCAAGAATGTACACTCCAATCACTTCTATTTAACAAAGCATTACTTTAAAATGTTTGCTAAGGTGAGATATTTTAAATCACTGTGTATTTTAATTTGCATCTCTTTGATTTTTAGAATAACTTTTGTTATGTTTATTAGCTGTTTGTACCTCTTCTTTCATGAATTTTGTATCTGTAGTCTTTCCCTATGCTTCTGTTGGTATCTTATGGTTTTTTAAGTTATTTTTGTGAGCTCTCTATATTTTTGTCTTGTATAATTTTACAAATCTGTAGTTTGCTTTTTTGAATGCCACATTTTTGCAATACAGAACTTTATTTTTTAATAGTGATCAAAACTACAGAGTTTGTCTCCTTTTAAGTGGTTTGGAAAAGACCCCCATGCTGGAAAATATTGAGAGCAGGAGGAGAAGAGGGCAACAGAGGTTAAGCTGGTTGGATGGCATCACTGACTCAATGGACATGAGTTTGAGCAAACTCCAGGAGACAGTGAAGGACAGGGAGGCCTGGCGTGCTGCAGTACAACAAGGAGTGGTTTTCATGCTTCACCATTTGTTCTGACAGTACTGCGTGACACTACAGAAACTGTACGGCTTTCATAGTCAAGCACTGGCTGGTTAGTTCAAAGCCCTATAACCAATTTTGCTATGAAAAGTAGCTTTTATATCCTGCAGCTGATATTATTTGTATCATTACAGTGCATCAGCATGAAAAAAAATTGGGCTCAGAGAACCTAATTTGCAGTATTGGTTCAAAGTTACAGTGTGTAGGATTTATACTCATGAGTCACACTTTCACATGTAGCTCTCAATTAAAAAGATGGTGAGATTGATTATTCAAGAAGCAGAGGAGCATGAAAATGTATGACAGAATTTCATGGGGAAAGATGGCTTAATTTGGACTGAAAGTTCACCTTACTAATTGTTCAAAATGCAAATGGAGAAGAGTTTTCTCCTGTTAAAGAACAGCTGAAGGAGAATTAAAAAAGAATGGTTATTTTCACGTGCCATCAATCAATAGTTTATTGAGTATATTGAGTATTGAATTTTCCCAAGACTGTTAGTCTAAAAGGGGATGATTTTTAAATGTTAGTTCATTAAGTGACACCAAAGAATCTTTCATTTGACTTTATTTGTAGCTTAAGTCATGTATAATATCTGCAGGTTAATAGCTGAGAAATTACTGTATTTTTATTATACTTCATGTTCTTTTGTCTCGTGATGAGTTTGGATATGAGTCAGTAAGACAAGATGTACCTCAGAGTAAGTACTTTCCAGAATTAATCTAAGCATTTGATGAATAAGATTTGTATGATATCAGTATTCTCAACATAAAACACAGGGAGAGTCCAGATGAAGCAATTTAAGAGAATAATTTAGACAGAAGTACAAGAAAGAATCGTGGATTACTGAGCTTCAAAAAGAATGCATCTATCAATCACAATTTCAAAATACATCAGTGGAAAGAGAGGAAAGTTATGCTACCCAGCACTGTTGAAAGGTGCTCTGATGTTGGAAACACGTGCCATTCAGGCCCCTGGCTGCCTTGGTCACTCTGCTTCCGCTCTGCCCAGTTCAGTCCAAGCTTTCTAGAATTTGCTTTCTGTCTCAGCAGTGCGCCTGCATGGAGCAGGGACTCAGTGAACGGTAGCTATTATGAACACCTTTTTGATAGGTCCTTGGGGAGCAGGAGGAGAAGGGGACGACAGAGAATGAGATGGCTGGATGGCATCACCAACTCTGTGGACATGAGTCTGAGTGAACTCCGGGAGTTGGTGATGGACAGGGAGGCCTGGCGTGCTGTGATTCATGGGGTTGCGGAGAGTCGGATACGACTGAGCGACTGAACTGAACTGAACTGGGGAACAGAATCCACATTCATATGAAGTACCAAGACGGTGGGCTCTGGGGCCAGGCTGTCGGATGCAAATCCTGTATCCGCTCTTAACCAACTGTGTGACCTTTAGCATGTTATCTACCTCTCTGTGTCAGGGTACTTTCATTGAAAATGAAAATAAAAGCAGCATCGTAGAAGCATGTATGTCAGGATTAATATCAAGGCATACCAAATACCTGCTAAAGAGTAAGCATTTAGTGGTGCGTGCATACTCAGTCATGTCCTACTCTTTGTGACCCCATGGACAGTAGCCCACCAGGATCCTCTGCCCATGGGATTCTCCAGGCAAGAATGCTGGAGAGGGTTGCCATTTCCTCCTCCAGGGGATCTTCCCGATCCAGGGATCGAACCCTCATCTCCTGCATCTCCTATAATGGCAGGCAGATTCTTTACCACTCAGCCACCTGGGAAGCCCAGTAAGCATTTGGTACACTTGAGCTATTCTTACACAGAGGAGAGGAAAACATAACCAGCTGGATAGTCTCTGTATCATTCTCTGCAAGTGAAACAAAATAAACCATATACAAACACCTCCTAAGGGCCATTGAGTCAAGTTTAGCTGCGTGAAATAAATACATACTCTTGCCCCTACATACACACACACAGATACACACACACACTTATGAAAATAGAAATGAGTATCTCTCACACATAAAACAAAACAGAAGGTAGGCAGCCCAGGCTGCTCTGACGTGATCATCTGGGTCCAGGCTGATAGTTGTCCAGCTCTCCCTCTGCAGACAGCATCCTCATGGCCCCTGAAGGTGCTTGGTCCCTACCATCTCATCTCCTTTTCCAGGCAAGGAGAAGGGAGAAAGGGTCGCAGGGCCTGAGCTTACCCTTTAAAACTATTTGTCAGTAGTCACAAGCAACACTTCCAATAACATTCCGCTGATCAGAGCCCCAATGAGCTAGGATGGAGCCTAAGAAAGAGTCCCTAATCTGAGGGGTCACTTGTCCAGCCAATAAGTGGGGGTTTGATTACAAAGGAGAAAATGGACATCGGGGAGGACAGCAGCCTAGCAGGTAAGGACCTGGTTCAGAGCAAGAAACATAACAGGAATGTTTAAGAGAAATGAGGGTAATCCCCTAACTCCATGTATTTGCTTCCTTATTTGTCAGGGCACAGTTGTCAGTGGTTTACTTCATTGTGTTTTATGTTTTAATCCTAAGAATTATGAAAAGGATTATGATCTCAGCCCTCCTGGAAATGCTCTGCAAAGAGTATCCAACTCATTCCGACCTCAGCGCTTAGAGAGGAAAAGCGCTTAGGGAGGATTTCAAAGAAAAGCCATCTGATGACTAAGATGACTAACCGCTCAGAATGATAAAACTGAGGTCGGACCTTTAAGAAAGGGGTGTGAGTCCTCCAGGGAGAGAAATGGCTCGAGGGTGACTAAAGAATGATCTCTTGATACAAAAGGACTCTGCTCCCGAGGAGAGCAGAGGGGAGGAGGGGAGCAAGGATGGCCGGCCAGCTGTTCATTTCCATTGAGACTGGAGAGAAGTGAAGGAGAAGCAAAAGTGACTTAGGGTGACCCTTAAGGAGAAACATGCTGACAAGGTGGCATTAAATACTGCAAGTGGAGATTACACATGACCTCGGCATGTGCTGCTGCCCCCAGGCAGGGCTGGGGGCAGGTAGAGACAGCAGGTGAACCCCCTGAACATCAAAGGTCTTCTCTCCCATGCCTCAGTTTCCCTAGTGGAATAACTATGTTTCGGAGTTCAGAAAAGGGATACTGTGATGATCTGAAAGATAAATTCTGGTTTTGCCTATGCATGAAAAGTAAGAACGACACAATGTCCGTGTATTGCAGAATAGACCCTACAAGGGGAAAGGAATGAATTTTCCATGATTTAAGATACAAATTATAATAATAATGCTTGGCTTTCCAGTTAGGATGCACTTCAGCCTCTGCAGATGTTAAACAATGTCAAACAAAATATACATGGAGAAAAGAAAAACAGAACATGGCTCAGAAATAAGACAATTACTTATGAGGGCAAGAAAGAGAAAAGAAAGAGTAAGAGTTGAGTGGGACCTGGGTCATGGGTCTCAAAACAGGCGGGGGCAGCTGGGAGGCTCCTCTGTCCATGGGATTCTCCAGGCAAGAATCCTGGAGTGGGTAGCCATTCCCTTCTCCAGGGGATCTTCCCGACCCAAGGATCAACCTGGGTCTCCTGCATCGCAGGCACTGAGCCACCAGCGAAGCCCTTAAGATCAGAATCCAATTATTCATTCCTTTATCAAGTGTGCACTATGTCATGCTGGTTTCCATTTGCGTCTCTGACCCAGTCTCTGCCTTCTCTGCTCTGCCTCCTGTCCACGGTCTAACCTGTAGGATTGGCTTTCATTTGGACTTGAGTACCTGGAGGCACCAGCAGGAGCTTGGAGACTGGCTGGCGTGTTTATAACCCTGGCTTCCTCTCATCAGGGTTGCTGTGGGTTGGCTGTTCCAAAGGCAACACTTCCTGGCACCTCAGTACAGTTCAGTTGCTCAGTCATGTCCAACCCATGGACTGCAGCACGCTAGGCTTCCCTGTCCATCACCAACTCCCAGAGCTTGCTCAATCTCACGTCCATCGAGTTGGTGATGCCATCCAACCATCTCATCTTCTGTCGTCCCCTTCTCCTCCTGCCTTCAATCTTTCCCAGCATCAGGATCTTTTCCAATGAGTCAATTCTTTACATCAAGTGGCCAAAGTGTTGGGGTTTCAGCTTCAGCATCAGTCCTTCCAATGAATATTCAGGATTGATTTCCTTTAGCATTGACTGGTAGGATCTCCTTGCAGTCTAAGGGACTCTCAAGAGTCTTCTCCAACACCACAGTTCAAAAGCATCAATTCCTCAGCACTCAGCTTTCTTTATAGTCTGACTCTCACATCCATACATGACTACTGGAAAAACCGTAATTTTGACTAGACAGGCCTTTGTGGGCAAAGTAATGTCTCTGCTTTTTAATATGCTGTCTAGGTTGGTCATAGCTTTTCTTCCAAGGAGCAAGCGTCTTTTAACTTCATGGCTGCACTCACCATCTGCAGTGATTTTGGAAACCAAGAAAATAAAATCTGTCACTGTTTCCATTGTTCTGGCACCTAGTATGCACCAAATTATCTGTAAAATGCTTTCACTACCCCCTTTCTCTATCAGCAAAAAAATTAAAAGCAGTTTGTCTCCATGTGTCAAGGACAACACTCTATCATAACTGTTCTGCCTCAGAACTAAATCAAATCCTGCTGTTATGACACAATTGGAAGGGCACTTGTTTGCCTTGATACTCTGCAGAACATCCTGCTGGTCCATTACTCTGATGGCATTATGCTAACTGGATTCAGGGAGCAGGAGGTGGCAGGAGCCTTAGGTACATTGGCAAAACACGTGCCAAGGAGTTGGGAGCTAACCCCCTGGGAAGTCCAGGGGCTGCTGCATCACTGATGGTCCCAGGGGCCTGGGGCATGCTGGGATGTCTTCTTCTGCAAGTGGGAGACAGCTGCTGTGCCCCGCCCCACACCCCCTGGGAGACACAGCACCAAGATATTAGTGGCGACTTCAACCACGTGTTGCTGTGTGCCCCTCTGACCAACTCACCGGGTAACCTACCAGGCTGCCCATTTTGAATGGATACAGGGTATGAAAGGTTCTGAAACAAATCCAGGCCCTGTGAGCTGCAGACCCAATGGCCTGGGAGAATCTGTGGTAGACGGAGATGCCATGGGGGTGAGGAGGACCTGGAAAGACCCAGTAAGAGCCAAGTAAAGCCAACTGCTGATAAATAATTTTTTTTCAGTAATTCTTTTGTTTTTACTCGCACTGATTCTTCGTTGCTGTGAGCGGATACTTTCTCTAGTTTCAATGAGTGGGGGCTACTTTTTGTTGCAATGAGTGGGCTTCTTAGTGAGTGGCTTCTCTTGTTGCTGAACACAGGCTCTAGGCTCACAGGCTGCAGTAGTTGTGGTGTGTGGGCTTAGTATCTTCCTGGACCAGGGATCGAAGCCATGTCCCCTGTGCTGGCAGGCGGATTCTTAACCAGTGGACCTCAAGGGAAGTAGTCCTGCTGGTAACTATTTTTCCAGTTGAAAAGCAGTTCCTGGATGGTTTGAGGGCCCCAGAGGGACTGACCATCTGACCCACAGACCCTCACACCCAGAGCATGCCCAGCAGTGTGCTGTGTGTAATGCACTAAGCCAGGCTCTGCAGATCTGGAAACCTCAAATTGGGCGGTCCAGGCTCCGTGGCACCTCTTCCTACAGCTTGACTGCTCCCCTCTCAACACACACTGGTGGACCGATGGAAAGCTCCCTGCAGCCACTTGCAGAGAAGGAAAAACTGGCCGGATTTATTCATGGATGTACATGGTAGGATGGAACCAGATGGCAGGGATGAGCCACGAGTTACAGCCTGAGTAGGGGCGGCCGGAAGGAAGGGATGGTGGGGCCGTCCTCCTGCCTTACTGTAGAGAAGCGAAGGAGGTCTGAGGAATGGCCACCTGATGCATGGGCAGTGGCAGCAGGGTCACCACGCTGATCGGGGATTTGGAAAAAACAAACCATTTAGTGATGGGAGGGCGTGGGAGAGACGTGTGGCTGGACGTTTTGGAATCTGTACAGAATCTGTACAGGTGGCCAGATTACAATTCCACAGCCTGGAAGGCTCAGACAACAGCCATTTCTTTCCCCACATTATGGAGGCTAAAAGTCCCAACAGCAAGGTGCCACGAGGTTGGTTTCCTATGAGGCCTTTCTTCCTGGTTAAGAGAAGGTCTTCTCTTGGTCCTCACCGGCCTCTCCTCTGAGCGCCCGCAGTGAGAAAGCTCTTTGAGGTCTCCTCGTCTCTCTTCCCCTTTGTTCCTCATTTTTGTTTATTCAATTTTTTTCCAGCTCTGCTGAGCTATAATGAACAGATAGTCTTCCTCCTCTTCTAAGGACAACAGACCTGTTGGATTAGTGCCCCCCTCTCCGTAGAGCCTCATTTAACTTGAATCATCTCCTTAAGGGGCCTCCCTGGTGGCTCAGACGGTAAAGAATCCTCCTGCCAATGCAGGAGATGCGGGTTCCATCTCTGGGTTGGGAAGATCCCCTGGAGAAGGAAATACCAACCCACTTCAGTATTCGTGCCTGGAGAATCCCCATAGACAGAGCAGCCTGGTGGGCTACAATCCATGGGGTCACAAAGAGTCGGACACACCTGAGCGACTAAACAACAACAACAATCTCCCTTTAGGCCCTTCTCCAAATACATAGACTCCTGGATATGAGGAGGGGAAAATCTAGCTCCTAGCAATAAGCAGGTGGTCAAGTTGACCCACCCTGCGGACCTGTGTCAGTCTTTCCTCGTCACCCACGAGCCTGCTCCAGGGGCTCACGAACAAAGGACATAGGAGGCGGGGTGGAAGCTGTACACAGGCCAGTAGCTTATTCCCTCCCCAACTCTGGTCAGGCTTCTGCAGGGGCTGAATGTCCAACCTGCTGGCATCTGATCAACCCTGAGACCCTGAGATGGCACTGAGCCCCCAAGGGGTCAGCAGGAGACCCCTCCAGCCTCAGTGGGATAGATCTTTGCTCCAATCATGTGCTTGCCTTCCCTGCCCCCTAGGAGTTCCACCAGCACTAGCATTCCTGAACTCAGAGACTGTCTTCTCTATCACCACAATGTTGCAAAAAGATGCATTTACTGAGGCTGTCATTTGCCAGTGGGATCTTGACCATGGAATTCACTGGCTTTATCACACGCTTCATTCCCTAGGGAAAAAACAAATGTTAGTCACTCAGTCGTGTCCGACTCTTTGTGACCCCTTGGACTGTAGCAAGCCAGGCTCCTCTATCCATGAGATTTCCCAGGCAAGAATACTGGAGTGGGTAGCCATTTCCTTCTCCAAGGGATCTTCCCAACCCAGGGACTGAACCCCCATCTCCAGCATTGCAGGCAGATTCTTTACCATCTGAGTCACCAGGGAAGCCGTTAGAGGAATATTTTTAGGACCAGGTGATATAGTTGATTACTTCCAATTCATTAATGATGTATTTTGAATCAACTATTCATTCAATCATCTGTTTATTCAATCTCCAACTCTATGATTCCACGTTTCACTTTAGAGAAATTATGTCTACGAATTCTTCATTTTTCAAATAGTTTTCAGCATCTTCTAGAAGTATCTACATTCTTCTTGCTGGATTTTAACTGGGCTACTACATAATGGCATTAAACTCGAAATAGCAGCCTTCCCACAAATTTCACATGAAGCTGCTCCTTTTGGAACTAGACAATAGCAAAGGAGAACAAAATTAAATAGTCTAGACAACGAAGGAAAAAAATCTGTTTTCCGTTAATATTTTATTAGAGGTGACTTGCCAGTCTGATGCCACGTTAAAATTACCCAGAGTAAAAAAGGAATATATAGTTCTATGAAAATCTTCTGTTTATTTTTAAGCACTTCCCCAATGAGTTATGCATACAACTAAAATTCTAGGTCACTTCACCCACAGAGATAGACTCTGCATCTATTCAATGCTTGCAGAAAAGAAGGTAGAAATACCATTTTAATCTTGTGTCCATGTGCAGAAGCAGTTGTAGGGTACTTACTGATAGAATTGCTGAGTTATACAGGGAATGGGAACATTCAACTAGCAAAGTGTTACCAAGTTGTGCCCAGGGACTGCCCTGGTGGTCTATTGGTTAAGAATCTGCCTTCCAATGCAGCAGAAGTGGGTTCAATCCCTGGCTGGGGAACTAAGATCCCACATACTGTGGGACAACTACACCCACCAGGCCACAGCTACTGAGCCTGCCGACCCCAGGGGAGACCCCACGTGCCACAACTAAGACCTGATGCAGCCAAATAAATAAACCAGTTATTTTTTTAAATTACCCATAGTGACACTGAACCAACTGGGCTATCTTATTGCTCCCATCCAGTTCCATTTTTCCCATCCCTATTTCCAATTATTTCTTGAGCATTTACTACATGCGACAGAGAATGAGATGGCTGGATGGCATCACCGACTCTGTGGACATGAGTTTCAGTGAACTCCGGGAGTTGGTGATGGACAGGGAGGCCTGGCGTGCTGTGATTCAAGGGGTCGCAGAGAGTCGGACACGACTGAGCGACTGAACTGAACTGAAGCCTGGAGAATTCCATGAATTGTACACTCCACGGGGGTTGCAAAGAGTCGGACATGATTGAGCCACGTTCATGCTCCACTCTCTAAGCACTGGATACAAAGTGACTAAGTCCTTACCATTATGAAACTTACATTTACATTTTTTGGAATCCACTGTGCCAAAGAAATCAGACCACTACCCTAAGAAGTTTCCTATCCAGTTTATTCTCCAGTTTCAAATATCTTCTCCTAGATCAACTAAAATAGAATTTTACCAAATTATTTAAATTGAGCATTACCAATTTCGTGCACCTAAATCAGCTTTCAAATACTACAGAAACCAACTGTTAAGTATCACAGATGCTTGAAAACTAGTTGAAGAAAATAGTTGGCAGTGGGATTGCATTTGCAAAATGTGAAAGCTTTGTGAAAATTAGCAGCACTAAAATAATGTCTGACAAAGATTGTTCACATAACACTTTTTGCTTCAGCTACAAACTCCAGCGCTAAAATTTTTCAAAACCACTTTGTATGTTCATTTTGCAGAAGCATTTTGATATCATTGTGGTTCATGGTTAAAGTTACTGTCAGTTTTCCAAAAATTTCTATTTCAGAAATTCCTGGCATTATGAAACTGTAGCCCAAGTAATTTTTCTAATGGCTAAAAAGGTTTTAGTCTTTTGTCAGCAAGTACCGTAGTCAAAATATTTCAACCACAAACTCTTCTTTATTCCCTGAGAGTACAGCCAAGGACCTGAATGATAGCAGAGAGGTGGAGACAGGACATTGCCAGTCAGCAGAAAATTCTGAGTCTACTCAGAGGACCAAAGCCTAATTGCTCACCTATTTCATTAGACAACCAGAAAGACTGTTTTGAGAAAACTTATGTGGATTTCTCTTTAAAGTGTCTCCAAGAGAAATTTTTAACAAGTCTCATCAAGTGCTAGTTCCATATTTATGTGACTTTCCCAGAGATTTGACCTAACAAGCAGTTTCACTGGAAATTCATAGACATAACAGAATAATAGTAACGCAAAATTAGCCTAATTACAGTATATATTAAAAATCCAAGTCAGTTCAAGGCAATTCAGCAGCCGTACAGTTGTCACTGGAATTTTGATAGGAATTGCACTGAATCTATAGCTTGCTTCAAATAGTTTGAACACTTTAACAGTATTAATTTCATTTCAATCCTTAAAAATAGAGCATTTTTCCACTTATGTGTGCCTTCATCAGTTTCTTTCCTTAATGTGGTATAGTTTTCAGTATACAGGTTTTCATTTCCTTGGTTAAAATTATTAAGAATTTTATTCTTTTTGATGTAATTAAAAATAGGAATTTTCCTTAATTTCTGATAGTTAGCAATGTATATATAGAAATATACCAGACTTTTATGTATTGATTTTGTATCCTGCAACCTTATTGAATTCATTTACTAGTTCTAACAGTTTATTGATATATCTTTAGGGTTTATTTGTGTACACACACACACATTGAAAAAAATATGTATTACTTATTAAAAAATAGAGTATTACTCAGTCTTAAAAAAAGAAAGAGTTCTCACCATTTGTGACAACATGGATGACCTTGAGGGCATTAAGCTAAGTGAAAGTCAGAGAAATACTGCCTGATCTCTCTTATATGTGGACTCTAAAATTTTTTAAAAAAAGACAAGGTATAGGGAACAGATTGGTGGTTGTCAGAGGTGGAGGGGGATGAAGGGTGGGAAAAAGGGGTGAAGGGAGTCAAAATGTAACATTTTCTTTTAATTTTTTTGGTCAAGCCATGCAGCATGTGGGATCTTTGTTTCCTGACTAGGGATCGAACCTGGATCATCTACAGTGGAAGTGCAGCATCTTAAGGGCTGGACCACCAGGGAAGTCCCCAAAGTGCAACAATTTTCTAAATAAATAAATAGGAAATGAAATAAATTAAGGATAACTTAATCCATTGTGCTTGATTCATTTACACTTACCTCATCCAAATGCATTCTGTAAGACCCATTTATTATCCAAGAAATCTTTTGAACCTTTCTAAGAAAAAGTGTTCTGTCTCTGAACCAGTAAGTTCTAATTTGCCACATGAATGAAGCTTGGACCTTGAGAGACCAATTGATTTTCAACTTAGCTTCTTGAAATTTGAAGTGAAATAAAGACTTGATATTATGTTTATTGCTTTGAGTATTGAATAAGGTCATTAAAAAAAAAACAAGAAGAAATTTCTCAATGCAGGCCCAGGTAACCATAGTCAATAAGGGCTAACAATAGACATGAAATTGGTCTGTCAGCCCTATTCAAAATTATTATGAAGCAAGAGTATGGGATCAGAGGGATAGTCTCTTCCTTCCTTCTCTACAAATACAAAAGGTCAGTTTGCCTGGAAGAGATGGGAATGGCTCCAAGTGACGGTGTTACCTGGAAAAACTAATGTAGTCATTAGGAATAAGTTGACTCCAACTAACTAGTCTTCTCCTTGAATTTATTACAAGTCTGACAATCTCCTAGATGCTTCCTGCAAACTAGAAAAGCCTACATTGGATCTGTTTCCACACTTCCAGGTTGTGCCTTACTGTCAAAGCATAACTAGGTCTCCAAAAATCACTGCAATGGCTTTCCCAACTTTCCCTTCAATACTTTCTCTGCCTCAAGGTTGCTGATATTTGATTCAGTTCTTCCTCATGGTGCTCTGGCCTTAACGTCTAGGGCAGTTGAAGATATTTTAGAAGTTGGAGGAGGAAGTAGGATTTGGAAACAGAAAAATCTGGATGCAGATAGAGCGGATCTGAGTTAGGGAGTTGAGATTCAGTTTGAATGCCTAATCCCATGGACACAAGCTTGTTTATACCTTTTTCATGGAGAGAATCAAATTCTGAAAGGGTACACTCTTTGTCTTTCTTGATTTTTAAACATCAATTAATTTTTATTTTTGGCTTCACTGAGTCTTCTTTACTGTGTGGGCTTTCTGGGGCTTCTCTTGTTGCAGAGCATGGGCTCTAGACAGGCAGGCTTCAGTAGTTGCAGCATGTCAGCTCAGTAGTTGTGGCACACAGGCTCAGCTGCCCTGCAGCATTTGGGAATCTTCCCAGACCAGGGATCGAACCTATGTCCCCTGCACTGGCAGGCAGACTCCCAACCACTGGACTACCAGGGAAGTCCTGTCTTACCTGATTTTTTTTTTTTTAAAGGAGTTTATCTTCTTTTTTTTTTTTTTTCTTCTCAAGATCTCAAATGAAAATTTTAATGGAAAAAAGATTATTCTGCATAATTATTCTTCACCATGTGTTTTTCAATTATTCATGATATTTCTGCCTCATTACTTTGGCTATCATTACACTGACATTCTCCCGGAGACAAGAATTCTCATTATATGCTTTTTACACTAGAAACTCATCAGTTCTTGAAATTGTCCTCGTGCCAATCCAACAAGACAAAGGCAAATGCAATGGAGTTTACTGATACTCAAGCGGAGTCTTCAACTAGGGTCTCACACATAAGAGGGCACATCCACGCTTTCTCTTAGCTTAGAAAATTTGCCTTGCTGGAGTTAACTGCCAGTGTCTTCTGAAAACCCAAATAAAACAAAATGTACACTTTGCTAGTATCTTCCCACAGAAAGGAAATAGAAACATGAGCTACTTTATTATTATTATTATTTAGTGAGCCACACACCCTGAGGGATCTTAGTTCCCCAGCTCAGTTCAGTCACTTAGTTGTGTCTGACTCTTTGCAACCCCATGGACTGCAGCACACCAGGCCTCCCTGTCCATCACCAACTCCCAGAGCTTGCTCAAACTCATGTCCATCAAGTCAGTGATGCCATCCAACCATCTCATCCTCTGTCATCCCCTTCTCCTCCTGCCTTCAGTCTTTCCCAGCATCAGGGTCTTTTCCAAGGAGTCAGTTCTTCACATCAGGTGGCCAAAGTATTGGAGCTTCAGCTTCAGCATCAGTCCTTCTAATGAATATTCAGGACTGATTTCCTTTAGGATGGACTGGTTTGATCTCTTCACAGTCCAAGGGACTCTGAAGAGTCTTCTCCAACACCACAGTTCAAAAGCATCAATTCTTCAGTGCTCAGCTTTCTTTATAGTCCAGCTCTCACATCCATACATGACTACTGGAAAAACCATAGCCTTGACTAGACGCACCTTTGTAGGCAATGTCTCTGCTTTTTAATATGCTGTCTATAGATGGATCAGGGATCAAACCCATGCTCCCTGCATCCCTGCATTGGGAGTGTGGAGTTTTTTAACCACTGGACCACTAGGGAAGTCCCATGAACTTACTTTAATGAGCATACTTATGGATTTTGCTTAGTATTTTACTCAAGTCCGGTGCAAAGTCATAAAATTGGCTTCATTTTATCATTTTTAAAAAATATTTATTTTCGGCTGTGCTGGGCCTTCGTTGCTGCATGTGGGTTTTCTCCAGTGGCAACCAGCAGGGGCTACACTTCCTTGTGGTGCATGGGCTTCTCATTGCAGTGGTTTCCCTTGTTGCAGAGCACGGGCTCTAGAGCGCAAGCTCAGTAGTTGTGGCACAGGTGCTTAGTTGCTCCACAGCATGTGGGATCTTCCCGGCCCAGGGATCGAACCCGTGTCCCCTGCGTTGACAGGCAGACTCTTGTCCGCCTCGCCACCAGGGAAGTCCAAAGTTGGTTTCATTTTAATGTCACACTCCTGTTCGTTTGTTGACCTTATTTTCTAAAGCTATTGGGTGACTTTCATTTCTGAGTTTTTAAAGTTATTATCCATCTGTATGCCTTTACAGAAGCAATGATACTTTCTGCCTAAAATACCCTTGATACTTGTTCTCTGGTCAAACAGTGCCTCCTTCATCAAGTTCATCCTTCTCTGCGAAGCTTCCTTTCTCACCAGGGACTCTTCTATCACACCCCTTCCACTCAGCTTGGCGCAGTGGATCAGCCACAGAAATCCTGTGTTGCTCACACTCGGTGTCCTCTGCTAGTTCACCCAGAACCGTCTGTGGCCTTCCTCTTTCACCAAGCTCTTTGGAGTCCTTGAGGGCAAGGATCATGTTTTATTCTTTTTTATGGTCCCATCCCTCAGAATGGTACCTGTTTTAATCTAGATGATTATAAATATTGAATGAATTTTGAGTCTTCCTACTTTCTACATTTAATTTACTTTACATTTCTTTTTAACCTTCAAGCCTTTTCTTATTCTTTTTACAGTTAATGATCTCAAACAGGAAAAACTGACCATCAGACATTTAGGAAACCACTTTGGTTTTCAGGTCTGTACAATGGAGCTAATGACACAAACCTACTTTAAAAGCCTGTGTTAAAAATAAATGCTGTAGTCTCTCTTCAGAGGAAAATGCTAAATAATTAAAATAAAGGTTCATTTTGGAAAACCATGTGGCAATTTTCTCCAAAGTTAGACATACCTTATGATCAAGCAATGCTCTCAGTATTTACTCAAGAGAAATGAAAACATATCCTCAAGAATATTTCAGTTCAGTCACTCAATTGTGTCCGACTCTGCGACCCCAAGGACTGCAGCACGCTAGGCCTCCCTGTCCATCACCAACTCCCAGAGTTTACTCAGACTCATGTCCATCGATGCCATCCAAACATCTCATCCTCTGTCGTCACCTTTTCTTCCCGCCTTCGATTTTTCCCAGCATTAGACCTGGGTTCAATCCCTGGGTCAGGAAGATCCCCTGGAGAAGGGAAGGGCAAGTATTCTTGCCTAGAAAATTCCATGGACAGAGGAGCCTGGAAGGCTACAGTCCATGGGGTCACAAAGGGTCGGATACAACTGAGTAACTAACACTTATTCATACAGCATAAAATCAAGGGAAAAAAAACAACCAAATTTCCATTAAAAGAAGAATGTATAAACAAACTGTGGTATATTCATACAGTGGACTACTACTTAGCAATAAAAAATAAATTCAACTGCTGATACTAGCAACAACATAATAGAAACTCAGAAACACTAAGTTGAAAAAAAAAAAAAAGCCAGACAACAAAGAGTACATATTGTACATACATTTCCATTTATGTGAAATTTAAGAATAGGTAAAACTAATCTATGATTATAAAAATCAGAATATTGGATTATTCTAGTTGGGGAGGGGATTACCTGGAAAGAAGCACAGGGAATTATCGACGGAAGGGAAATGTTCTAATCTTGCTTGGAGATATTGGTTATAAGATTGTATATATTAGTATATATACTAATTGTATATGTAGAGTATATATATATTAGTATATTGTATATATACCAATTGTATATAGTAGATTGTATATATTAGTCAAAAATTATCCAAATGAACACTTAGT
This sequence comes from Moschus berezovskii, assembly GCF_049115385.1. Classification (NCBI taxonomy): domain Eukaryota; kingdom Metazoa; phylum Chordata; class Mammalia; order Artiodactyla; family Moschidae; genus Moschus; species Moschus berezovskii. The sequence goes on from NC_142472.1 coordinate 54,053,906, forward strand.
ATCTGTGCATTTCACGGTATATATATTTAAAAATTCTATCTCAATTTCTCCCTCCCTACCCAAATATATGTATATAGACAGATATATATATCTATATATAAAATACACACAGCTATATGTACACACATATGTACAAAGATATATAATATATACATACATATGCACAAATACATATGTACAAAGTCTAAAACGGTAGGCCACAGCAAGAACACATTTAATTTTGGAATTCACTGTTATACTATTGTTTTCATACTAATTATGTTTTTCTTAGGATAAGAGTAATACCATTTGTTACCCTTAGTCCAGATCCACTGATGAGATAAATAACAGGATTTGTTAAAAAATAGAAATTTGACATAGAACAATTTTACTATGACAAGTAAGGATTTTTTTTTTACTTTGCGGCTTGCAGGATCTTTTCATACTGTTCATGGGGTTCTCAAGGCAAGAATACTGAAGTGGTTTGTCATTTCCTTCTCCAGTGGACCATGTTTTGTCAGAATTTTTGAACTGTGGTGTTGGAGAAAACTCTTGAGAGTCCCCCGGACTGCAAGGAGATCAAACCAGCCAATCCTTAAGGAAATCAACCCTGAATATTCACTGGAAGGACTGATGCTGAAGCTGAAGCTCCAATACTTTGGCCACCTGATACAAAGAACTGACTCTTTGGAAAAGACCCTGATGGTGGGAAAGATTGCAGGTGGGAAGAAAACTGGACACAGAGGATGAGATGGTTGGATGGCATCACCGACCTGACGGACATGAGTTTGAGCAAGCTCTGGGAGTTGGTGATGGACAGGGAAGCCTGGAGTGCTGCAGTTCATCGGGTATCAAAGAACCGGAGACAACTGAACTGAAGTGCAGGCTCTTAGTTCCCAGACCAAGGTTTGAATCCATGTCCCCTGCAGTGGACTCAGAGAGTCCTAACCACTGGACCACCAGGGAATTCCCAGTATTTTTTTTTAAGTTAAGAGTGAACTCCGGGAGTTGGTGATGGACAGGGAGGGAGGCCTGGCGTGCTGTGATTCACGGGGTCGCAAAGAGTCGGACACGACTGAGCGACTGAACTGAACTGAAAATCGTGTGTGTGTGTGTGTGAGCGCGCGTCAGTTGTGTCCGATTCTCAGTTGTGACCCTATGGACTCTAGTCCTCCATGGGATTCCCTAGGCAAGGGTACTGGAGTGGGTTGCCATGCCCTCCTAGTGGGCATCTTCCCGACCCAGGGATGGAACCCAGGCCTCTCGCATTGCAGGCGGATTCCAGGCAGACTCCTTACCATCTGAGCCACATGGCTTAACATTGCTATCTGTTGGAGAAAACAAAATCCCTGTGCGCAAACTACAGCCCAGAAATGACTTCTTATAGTGACCGCAGTTGGCCTGTGTGCAGCTGAGGATGACGCTCAGCTGTGTAGATGCGGTCAGGGAGAAGGCAGAGGCTGCGTTTATCCAAGGAGCCTTAGCAAGGAGAATCGTAAGAAAGGAAAGATGACCTGTGGGAGCTGGAAGGGAGTGATTGTAACGGCCAACAACTAAAAATGCCAGAATCTGGTATTTTTAAGAGTTCTTTATTTGGCTCCCCTCCATCTTAGGGCCTTAGCTGCAGCCAGCTGTATCCTTATTGAAACCTGCGGAATCTTTAGTTGCAACACAAGAACTCTTAGTTGCGGTAGATGGGAATCTAGCTCCTCCACCAGGGATGGAACCAGGGACCGCTGCATTGGGAAAGCGGGGTCCCAGCCACTGGACCGTCAGGGAAATCCCCGGAATCTGATTATTCGTACATATTCCGTTTCACTAGATTTTGCCCTGTGGCTTTCCAAAGTGGTTGTAACACGAACGAACTTACCAGGAGGTGTGTAGTATGCTTTTACGCATTAAGAGAAAAAAAGGTCTGAAACTCGTACAAACCGGGCAATACGCTTTCTTCACTATAGCCTGGTTTTCCTGCCCACATAGCCATCGCCTCAGCCTGCAGCACTGAGCACAGACCTACAGCCTCGCACGCCCGGGTGCTGCCCAAGGACGCACGCACACGCCCGCACCCGGCGTGGCGTCTGACGCAGGCGCTGACGTCAGCACGCTCGGGACGTCGGCGCCCGTTGGGCGCTCTTGAAGGCCCCTTTCCGGGCTGTCTGGCAAGAGCTAAGTGTCAGCCTGTGTCGGTCGATTACCTTGCCCTCTTTTTCGCAAGAAAGGACAGTATCCTCACAGGCTCTCCTCGTCCTCAGGGACAATACCCGCCTCCCCCGAGGAAAGAATGGATGTCGGTTGGCGTTTCTTCAGGCAGCGCTGTGGGCAGCCCACAGGCCCTTGAAAGGCGCATGCGCGGCGCCGCCTCCTCCTTTTCGGCCGGAACCGCCATCTTCTAGGTAAACCCCTGCGCGTGGCTCCCGCCGCCTTCCATCTCTCCCCCTGTCCTTCAGGCGTGAGTTTCAACCCTGTGGCGGCTGAGGCAGCGCATGAAGCCCTGGAGAGGCTGTCTAGCTTCTCTGGGGGCCGCTGGCCCGAGTGGTGGGGCCGTGTCCATCCAGACCCGGGACCGCGGGCGCGGGGCTGGGCCGAGGCCGCGACCTGCGGAGGGGACGGGCCCGGGAGAAGCGGGGCCGCGGCCCCAGGGTGACGTGACTCGGGTCTGTCGGGGCAAGGGAACTGGTCCCTCCTGCGCTTGCACGGCTTCAGCCCCGCTGTCCTGGATTCCTCGGACCGGCTCTGGGGCCGCGTGACCCTCTCTTTTCGAATGCCTTCAGGGTGGTATCCTTATTCTCGTTGCAGAAGCTGAAGTATACGTGCTGCGGGCTAGGGGCTTAAGGGTGGTAGGAACGGATTGGTGAGGCCTGTGTGTGTGTGTAAGCCTGGGGTCCTGGTCGGAGAACCGCAGAGGTGCCCAGAGTCCACCTGGACTAAGAAACTGAGGCCGTTAGTCGTTCATAGATAGGGAGTGATTTCGGGTCGTGTAAATGTTGTCCCGGGGCCCCAGTTGGACAAATGGAAAATGCTTTTGTTGGCTACGGGTGTGTTAATGCAGGGCAGCAAGTGTTGAGTGAAGGGATTCCTGAATAGTTGTGTCTGATTTAGAAGCTTGGCGCGGGGGGGGCGAGATAAGTGAGAAACCACTTAGCCTTAGTTTTTGCGTGTTTTTGTCTAGTTTGTGGACTTCCCTCGTGGCTCAGACGGTAAAGCGTCTGCCTACAATGCGGGAGACCCGGGTTCAATCCCTGGGTCCGGAAGATCTCCTGGAGAAGGAAATGGCAACCCACTCCAATAGTCTTGCCTGGGGAATCCCGGGACAGGAGCCTAGCAGGCTAGTTTGTAGCAGCCAGCTGCCAGAGTTGCTCAACTGCGAGATGCGCTACGTTGTGGATCTCATTTTGACTTTGAGAAAGGCAAGTCATGTGTCTTGGGTCGTGAATGGATTTCTAACTAGTGGGGTCAGTAGTCAAGAGATGATTTCCTTTATTGATACCCACAGAGCATGTCTTCTTGTTTATGAACGTAAGGCGAGTTTGTATGAACTTAGTGCCTAGAGTTGAGAATTGAAACGGTTGGGCTCAGCAGTCAAGAGATGACTTACATTACTCATACCCATAGATCATGTCTCCTTCCTTGTTGGTGAACGTTCAGTGGAGTTGCTCAGTCGTGTCCGACTCTTTGCGACCCCATGAATCACAGCACACCAGGCCTCCCTGTCCATCACCAACTCCCGGAGTTCACTCAAACTCATGTCCATCAAGTCGGTGATGCCATCCAGCCATCTCATTCTCTCTTATCCCCGTCTCCTCCCGCCTCCAATTCTTCCTAGCATCAGACTCTTTTCCAGTGAGTCTACTTGACACATGAGGTGGCCAGAGTATTGGAGTTTCAGCTTCAGCATCAGTCCTTCCAATGAACACCCAGGATTGATGTCCTTTAGAATGGACTGCTTGGATCTCCTTGCAGTCCAAGGGACTCTCAAGAGTCTTCTCCAGCACCACAGTTCAAAAGCATTAATTCTTCGGCGATCAGCTTTCTTCACAGTCCAACTCTCACATCCATACATGACCACGGGAAAAACCATAGCCTTGACTAGATGGACCTTGGTTGGCAAAGTAATGTCTCTGCTTTTTAATATGCTATCTAGGTTGGTCATAACTTGCCTTCCATGGAGTAAGCGTCTTTGTTTTCTGAATGTTGAGCTTCAAGCCAACCTTTTCACTCTCCTCTTTCACTTTCATCAAGAGGCTTTTGAGTTCCTCTTCACTTTCTGCCATAAGGGTGGTGTCATCTGCATATCTGAGGTTATTGATATTTCTCCCAGCAATCTTGATTCCACCTTGTGCTTCTTCCAGCCCAGCGTTCCTCATAGTATACTCTGCGTATAAGTTAAAAATAAGCAGGGTGACAATATACAACCTTGACATACTCCTTTTCCTATTTGGAACCAGTCTGTTGTTCCATGTCCAGTTCTAACTGTTGCTTCCTGACCTGCATACAGGTTTCTCAAGAGGCAGGTCAGGAGGTCTGGGATTCCCATCTCTTTCAGAATGTTCCACAGTTTATTGTGATCCACACAGTCAGAAGGCTTTGGCATAGTCAATGAAGCAGAAATAGATGTTTTTCTGGAACTCTTGCTTTTTCCATGATCCAGCGGATGTTGGCAGTTTGATCTTTGGTGCCTCTACCTTTTGTAAAACCTGCTTGAACATCTGGAAGGCGAGTTTATATGAAGTTAGTGCAAACGTAAGAGTTCAGAATTGAAGCAGTATTTAGGGTTGATTCTTCTTGCCTGCCTTTTTTGTTGTGAATCTTTAAAAAAAAAGTTTTTATAGGCGTATTGTCAGTCAGTTTACAATGTTATGTTAGTATGTAGTGTACAGCAGAGTGAATCCGTTGTACGTATATCTTTTTTTTTTTTTAATATTCTTTGCCCATATAGACCATTACAGAGTAATTAGTAGAATGTGAAGTAAGTGTGCACAGTGGTTTTAACTTTGATGGGTTAGCTAAAACATTATTCTGTTTCCTTGCCAGGCAAGTCATATGAAAAAGATTCTTGGGAGTCACTTTTTTTGAAAATTAACGTTAAGAGTGATTTAGGTTAGAACACTGTTCTAACTTGTGTTCTTGTGGTAGGCGTTCTTGCCAGCGGTGGTAGTTCTCTTGGGTGATCTGAAGCAATTAAAACCATTATTTTGACCTTTTGGGAAACAGTGAAAAGTTTAACAGGGTGTAGATAAACCTTACATTTCGTGGTAAACAACTGAGTAATTAGATATGTGAAGTGAGTTAGAGATTTTTGATAGTTAATAGATACTGTATAAGAGAAACCTGTAGGTTGAAAGGGTTTTACCCAATACGCAAGAATAAAAGACTGAGTTTTGTGCTTTGCCTTGTAGTAATTCCAGTGTTCTTGGCAGTCTCAGAAATAGTATGCCAGAGTCCTGTTGTGTTTTTATATTCTCATAGGGAAAGTACTGGTTTGGATTCTGAAATCCGGTTCGGCTTTTTAGGCGATTTTGGCAAAAATCTTGGTAAAATTACTGCTTTTTACCCTTTTATAAGAGCTATTGATTGGTGAGCCAACCTTGTAGATTGTTGCCTAATTCTGATGGTGCTACTGAAATGAGTGCATTTGTAATTACATGTTTTTTGGTTAAAGGGGATGATGTCAGTGTTGACACTGTATTTGATTGTTCTGTGCTTTCTGGTTTCAGTAATTCGCCAAAATGACCAACACAAAGGGAAAGAGGAGGGGCACCCGCTACATGTTCTCTAGGCCTTTTAGAAAACATGGTGAGTAGAGCCACCCTCCTTCTGTTTTATTACTTGTGTGTTGCAGTTCATATAATGTGTTCTAAATAAGTGACATTGATTAATCAGCATCTGCCTTTTAATACATACAAAACATGCATTTTATATATAATTTCTAAATTGTTGGCTATCAAGATAAAGTACTTCTAACAGCCAAAAAGTAGTGTGTTGAAGGCTAGTAAGTATTTCTTTTACTCTTGATACTGACTACTTTGTTTCTTTTTTTTTGGCAGGAGTTGTTCCTTTGGCCACATACATGCGAATCTACAAGAAGGGGGATATTGTAGATATTAAGGTAAATTATAAAACTGGAGAATTAACCACGGAGTAACAGAAGTTAGAAAAGTTGTGTTTAATATTGAAATTTGAACAGTGTGTATTGCATCCTTTTATCTTCCTAATTGAGGGGAAATCCATTTACTGAGAAGGAGCTCCTTAAGAGTGTGGAATGGCTATTGTAATTTTACTTTCAAAAACAAGCTTTTAAAATGCTATTTTTGAGTCTTAAGAATTTTCTCATTACTTGTTTTTAACAGCTAGTGGAACAGTTGGGGGGAAATCATGAGTGTATGTGTCCTGGCACTCCAGAGCTTAATGATGATTGTCTTTTTGATTGCTTAAAGCAACATGAAAATGACATTTCACCGGCTCTGAGAGCTCTTGAGTTGCCTTTTAAAGAAAAGAAAATTAAAATATCTTACATCAGGTTTAAAAGGAGGGGGGAAATTGCTGGCATAACATTGATTTCCTTTCTAAACAGGGAATGGGTACTGTTCAAAAAGGAATGCCCCACAAATGTTACCATGGCAAAACTGGGAGAGTCTACAATGTCACCCAGCATGCTGTTGGCATCATTGTAAACAAACAAGTTAAGTAAGTAAGGTCTAATTCTTTGTATATTGCCTCACACCCCCTTTCACTTTGCCAATTGGACTTATGTCTTTATTGGTCATTCAAGTGGGGCAAAGGAAATAACCTTTTAAAACTCAGGCAAACTGGGTGTTTGTCTTGTAACCTGTCAGAGGAAACATCGTAATAAAGTTAGTTTGCATCTTACAATGTTAAAATCTTATGGAGTATGTTAACTAAGTTACAGTTTTCAGAAAGTAAGATGTTTAATAAGTTGTAAATTGTATTAGTGGTCTGCTGCTGCTAAGTCACTTCAGTCGTGTCCGACTCTGTGTGACCCCATAGACGGCAGCCCATCAGGCTCCCCCGTCCCTGGGATTCTCCAAGCAAGAACACTGGAGTGGGTTGCCATTTCCTTCTCCAATGTGTGAAAGTGAAGTCGCTCAGTCATGTCTGACTCGTAGTGACCGCATGGACTGCAGCCTACCAGGCTCCTCCGTCCATGGGATTTTCTAGGCAAGAGTACTGGAGTGGCTTGCCGTTGCCTTCTCCGGTATTAGTGGTCTAGTTTTGTTTAAATTATTTGGTATTTCAGAGTCTGTCATCTCACAGAAGAGAGCTTATGAGTGGGGATGTTTGTTTGCCTCAACACCCAATTCAGCAAGATTTAATAAATGATTGTAAATTTGCTGTCATCTTGTTGGTTTATCCTGTCTGGGTAGAGGTTCTGGTTTAATGGGAAACCCGTGAAAGGATTCTCTGAATTTAGGCTGTGCTGTTGATGAAGCACTTACAAGGCTCTTTTTTTTCTCCAGGGGCAAGATTCTTGCCAAGAGAATTAATGTGCGTATTGAGCATATTAAGCACTCTAAGAGCCGAGATAGCTTTCTGAAACGTGTGAAGGAAAATGATCAGAAAAAGAAGGAAGCCAAAGAGAAAGGGACTTGGGTTCAGCTGAAGCGCCAGGTGAGTGCTTGACAGGGTTTCTTGGTGTTGAGTTTGAAATTGAGTTACAGTACTTTATATAATTATTCCCTTGTGTTTTTTTAGCCTGCTCCACCCAGAGAAGCACACTTTGTGAGGACCAATGGAAAGGAACCTGAACTGTTGGAGCCCATTCCCTATGAATTCATGGCCTGATAGGTGTAAAAATAAAGACTTGGACTGTACAAATGTTTCTCTTAATTGAGTAGAGGTGTTGTGTCCAAATTGAGTGGGTGATGTCTTTTCAAAATTAGTGTTTTTTCTTCCTGAAAGATGTAAGAAAGTTTGTTGTTCGGTATGCTCCATTTTTTAATAAACTGCCAGATATTATTTATAAAGTATTTTTACTTGGAAAATAGCCTATATTAAATCCCTTTGGGGACGGATATAATGAATGAAAGATTATCTGTTGCATTATAGTTAAGTTCAAGAAAAGTTGATTACTTCTTATTGCATCATAATTAGATGTGTTTTGAGGTTCAGGAACTTAACTTTGAAGCCTGAGCTGTTTAGACCATTCATGCAGCAGTGCTCAGTGGAGTGTTAAAAAACGGAAGACCTTTTTTGTTTAAACTGATGTGGCCTTCTAAGCACTTAACAAAATGTACTCAAAAAACTTGGAATAAGTTCATTTTTGCCCATTCTGCATGAAAGAAAGCAGAGGTACAAGTCAAGTAAATTACCAAGGTTATGAGGAGGGAAAGTTGGGCAAGGATTTATTGCTTCATAGTAGTAAGAATATTTTAAAGCTACTTTGTGTATTTGGAGCACATTTTAGGTTCTGTTACTTCCTGGGTATTTTTAATTGGATGTGGTAAACGTCCAGTAGGGGCTTGATCCCATCCCACTCCCCTGCCTTCAGTATTCTGTGGTAATACCTGTAGCAAGCTTGTTTAAAGGGTGTTCTCTCCCCACTTAGAGACAAGAACCTGTGTATAATGTTAGTAAATGCTGTGAATGAGTGAAAACCTGGAATTGGTGGCCTTCGGTTTTATCTGGGGTGGCGGGATGGCCGTAGGTCTGCTTTGGAGTCCAGCAAACCTGGCACTGAGTCTTGGAGTGTGGTTGGTTATTAATTGCCCTTAAAGATACGCACTTAGTGCTGGAGGGTTATGTTTAAACATGACTGTTGGGCAAAAGAAATTGTTTACCACCACTGCAGAAAAGGAAAACCTTAATGAATTGTATCTGTTGGCATTCCTGTTCTGTGTTTTTCAAGGTAAGTTGATGGTACCACTTATGCACCAGTTGAAGTCACTTTGCCTCTTTGAAAATTTTATTTTATGAATGTCCTTCACAGCCACTTCATTCCTGCCTTTTTAGTCTCACTTTTCTCCATTTCTTGAAGCTACTGTTAGAGTAGCTTCAGGACTTCACATTTACTGATCCTCTTATAATGCATCCTGTTTAACCTGTGTCGCTTCTGCTGCCTTTGCAAAGAGGAATGAAAGAGCTCCCCCTCCTTCAGGGTCGTTGTGGAGATTTGATTGGAAACCATGTAAAACACACAACATGGTGTCAAACTGTTTGCTGACAGACAACATCATGATCTGCTGAGTTTGCATCCAAGGCAGGAATATTAAAACAGCTGTCTGTAACTCTGAGCTGTAACTAGTCCAGGTCCTACTGAATAGTTATTTTCCTACATGATGGCTCTATTAGGAAAATTCGTTCATTGCCCCAGTTCTGCACGTACACTTGTCTTGGCCCAAAACACTCATACTTGACTTTCTTCATTTCATGGAATTTCTGCTTGTCCTTCATTTACCTTGAATCATAGTTGAACCATCCCTGATAAAAGCATGTTAAGGAATGGTATTAAAGTGCTTGCAGTTGGAGGTGGCATCTGGTTTAGGTTGATGGAATGAAATCTGCCCTCCCACCCCCCCCCCAAAAAAAAACGTTTCCCAAGATCCCAAGACGTGTTCGATCCCTGGGTTGGAAAGATCCTGTGGAGAAGGGAAAAGCTACCCACTTAAGTTTTCTGGCTTGGAGAATTCCATGGACTGCATAGTTCATGGCGTTGCAAAGAGACACTGCTGAGCGACTTTCTTTCATTTTCTTTACCCACTGAGCCATCAGGGAAGCCCAAGAATACTGGAATGGGTAACCTATCCCTTCTCCACAGGATCTTTCCAACCCAGGAACCAGGATCTCCTGCATTGCAGGTAGATTCTTTACCAATTGAGCTATGAGGGAAGCCCCTGGCACATAAATCCTTGATAAATGCTTGGTTGAGAAAAGCACTGCCTTTTTTTTTTTTTAAAGTAGACATCTACTTTAGGTGGTTTTATTTTTCTGTGGACTTTATATAAACTACAGGGAAATAAAACCACTTAAAGTAGATGTCTACTCGTTTTGTTTTAAAAGGCAGTGCTTTTCTCATTCAAGAGCATTTATTGACTACAGTGACTGTTTTAAACTACAGTGTTTCTGAATTTTGAGGGCTAACCAACCACGTTGCTCAGTAATTGGGGTTATTTAATATTTCATGTAATGTGGAAACATCAAGATACTTCAAACCTTTGTTCATTTTCCAGCAAGTCATGTTAACCTTGTTTTGTGTTGCTCCTGTAAGATGAGGATCGTCTGCAAGTCCGACAGATTGGAGCAAAGGATTTTCTAGAAGTCCTTTGTGCGCTTTGAGTCTGATTCCACATTTAACTCACTAAATGCAGTGTAATTTGACTTGTCAAAAAGGAAATGGAGGAGCGTAGGACACCTCAGTGCTGAAGGGCTGCTGAGGCTAGACCAGAGAACGGGCTGCAGATGGGACTGGCCACGTGGAAGGGAGGTCACCAGGAAATGGGAACTCCTCCGGTGTTCAGCAGTTTTGTAAATTGCTGTCAATGGTGAGACTGAATCTGCGTCCTCAGGCACTACTGAGTTTCAGACGCTTGACTGATTTTGATGGCTTTCCTAAAGGGGTGTACGGGTCTGCACTGTGTGCGTGAGTGAGGATGCTTGTCTTTGCAGTCTCCCCAGCTGTTGCTGATTTGTTGCTGCTGAGTCGCTCAGTCGTGTCAGACTCTGTGACCCCGTGGACTGTAGCCTGCCAGGCTCCTCTGTCCACAGGGATTCTCCAGGCCAGAATACTGGACTGGGTTGCCATTTCCTTCTCCGGGGGATCTTTGTGACCCAGGGATCGAACCCAGGTCTCCAGCATTGCAGGCAGATTCTTTACCATCTGAGCCACCAGGGAAGCGCCGTTATAATTTAGTCCTTGCTAATCTGGTGGGAACATTACTGAATTTGGCTTTCGTTAGCTTCTGGATCACTTACCTGGTTTCCTTTTGCCTCCACTGCCATCTCTGCTGGACCTTTATTCTCACATTCAAAGCCCTGTATCATCGGGCCTCTACCTGCCTTTCTGACCTCATCTTGTACCACTTCCAGCCAAAGTCAGATTCAGTAAGTTAGGAGATGGGACTATCACCTCCGCTAATTTACCCTTAAGGAAGTTACAACCTAGGAGAAGGAGTCCAATCAGAAATCCTATTTAAGGCAAGGCAAAATAAGGCTTTGAGAGATTAACAATTACAGAGTCCTTGTTTTCACCAATTATTCTTGGTTTCTCTTGTTTGCTTGACCCTTTCCACTACTGATGTCTTCATTTCAGCTTATGGACCACTGAGAGCCAGCAGTTGATTCAGCTCCTGTGTCTCATTTCTTTTGTAGCTTTAATTCCCAGTCTCCCACTCAAACCTGGCTTCCGCCCACACCACTCTAATGAAACTACTCCTGCTGCTACTGCTAAGTCACTTCAGTTGTGTCCAACTCTGTGTGACCCCATAGACGGAAGCCCACCAGGCTCCCCTTTCCCTGGGATTCTCCAGGCAAGAACACTGGAGTGGGTTGCCATTTCCTTCTCCAATATGTAAAAGTGAAGCCGCTCAGTCATGTCCGACCATTAGCAACCCCATGGACTGCAGCCTACCAGGCTCCTCCATCCATGGGATTTTCTAGGCAAGAGTACTGGAGTGGCTTACCATTGCCTTCTCTGGAAACTACTCCTACAGGTCACCAAATACCTGCTCATTAAATCTGGAGACTTTTCCAATTTGGCTTCATGTCCCTAGTATTTGCCAGAGCCAGGAAATTTTTTTCCTTTCGAAGGCTTCGGCCATCATGCATGTGTGTGTCTCCTGCATTGGCAGGTAGGTTCTTTACCACTATGCCACCTGGAAAGGCCCTTCTGCAATCATCCTTTCACCAAGTTCACTGCCTGTCTAACTCCCTTGGCCATTTTATTTTGGATCTTCTTGAGGTTCCACCTCTGTCCCTCCTAAGTTCTTTCTAGGAGCAGTGGTTCTTCAAGTATGGTGCCCCAGAGGCAGCATACACATCTAGGAACTTGTTAAAAATGCAGACCTACCCTAGAGCTACTGAATCGGAAATTCTGGGGGTGGGGCCTGGCACTTTAAACAAGCTCTCTGGATGATTGAGAAGCATTCTCAAATGTGAGATCTGCTAGATTTATCTTTAGCCATCCCTAATAAACTTGAAAAGGTCAGTTTTCATTCCAATCCCAAAGAAAGACAATGCCAAAGAATGCTCAAACTACCACTCAATTGCAGTCATCTCACATGCTAGTAAAGTAATGCTCAAAATTCTCCAAGCCAGGCTTCAGCAATACATGAACCGTGAACGTCCAGATGTTCAAGCTGGTTTTAGAAAAGGCAGAGGAACCAGAGATCAAATTGCCAACATCCATTGGATCATGGAAAAAGCAAGAGAGTTCCAGAAAACCATCTACTTCTGCTTTATTGACTATGCCAAAGCCTTTGTGTGGATCACAATAAACTGGAAAATTCTGAAAGAGATGGGAATACCAGACCACCTGACCTGCCTCCTGAGAAATCTGTATGCAGGTCAGGAAGCAACAGTTAGAACTGGACATGGAACAACAGACTGGTTTCAAATAGGAAAAGGAGTATGTCAAGGCTGTATATTGTCACCCTGCTTATTTAACTTATATGCAGAGTACAGTATGAGAAATGCTGGGCTGGAAGAAGCACAAACTGGAATCAAGATTGCTGGGAGAAATATCAATAACCTCAGATGACACCACCCTTATGGCAGAAAGTGAAGAGCAACTAAAAAGCCTCTTGATGAAAGAGGAGAGGGGAAAGTTGGCTTAAAGCTCAACATTCAGAAAACTAAGGTCATGGCATCTGGTCCCATCATTTCATGGGAAATAGATGGGAAAACAGTGGAAACAGTGTCAGACTTTATTTTTCTGGGCTCCAAAATCACTGCAGATGCTGATTGCAGCCATGAAATTAAAAGACCCTTACTCCTTGCAAGGAAAGTTATGACCAACCTAGATAGCATATTAAAAAGCAGAGACATTACTTTGCCAACCAAGGTCCATCTAGTCAAGGCTATGGATGTGAGAGTTGGACTGTGAAGAAAGCTGATTGCCGAAGAATTGATGCTTTTGAACTGTGGTGCTGGAGAGGACTCTTGAGAGCCCCTTGGACTGCAAGGAGATCCAACCAGTCCATTCTAAAGGAGATTAGTCCTGGGTGTTGGAAGGACTGATGCTAAAGCTGAAACTCCAATACTTTGGCCACCTCAGGCGAAGAGTTGACTCACTGGAAAAGACCCTGATGCTGGGAGGGATTGGGGGCATGAGGAGAAGGGGACGACAGAGGATGAGATGGCTAGATGGCATCACCAACTCGATGGACATGAGTTTGAGTAAACTCCGGGAGTTGGTGATGGACAGGGAGGCCTGGCGTGCTGCGATTCATGGGATCGCAAAGAGTCAGACACGACTGAGCAACTGAAATGAACTGAACTGAATAAACTTGAGACTCAATTTCAGAGCTCACTTTCTCTGAAGCTCTTCATCTGTATTTCCAACTCTCTTGCACATCTCTCGTTTAGTGCAACTATTTTACAGATGAGCTTGGAAGGTTTGATTAGTGGAGATGAATTAAATTGAAACCCTTGAGCTTTGTGTGTGCTGATAAAATTATGTGCCTGCCTTGAAATGCAGGTCCTTTAATGAGTAACCATCACAAAGTATGCATTTATAAATGAATCCCTTACTGTACAATTCCTTTTTTTTCCACGCATACCAATGAGAATGAAAAAAAATATTCTAGGTATAAAACATTTCACCCTGTTCTTATTAAGAGCCACAATCGTGATTGAGGCTGTGTGGCTTCTTGGACTTTCTCTTCTGATCTAGCCAGGTATCACTGAAGGCCTTATGTTCGTGTTCAGCTGAACCCAATCTGAAGGATTGAGTAAACTATATCTCTGAAATTTCCTTCTAAATGTTTGGCAAAACAAAAAAAACCTCAGTTTCATATCTCTTCTATATTCCCATTAGTGTAGATTTGCATTTTTCTCTGTACTAGGATAGGAAAGATTCTAAAATATAAACAATTGCTAAAATTTAGCAATAAGCATCACTATAATATAACAGGTTTATCTTATCTTTTTGAGTACAGGAGAATTCTGAGCTGAATTTGATTTGTTTGGAATATGAGCGTTTATAGCATATTCATCCCAGCCCCATTTTAAAGGAAAAAATTGGTATTGTTCAAGCAAGAAATTTTCATAGAATCTTAGGCAGATTGCTTGGTTATGAAAAGATTAAGGCAGCAACTGCAGCTATTATGCTGAACTGGAGAATGTACAGAGGCGTGAACAACCATCCAAGACTCTACTGTGGGTCTTTTCAAACATTAGGAGCCATGTGGTGAGGAGCCACGGATGGGCCATCTCTCAGAGTCATGCATAAAAAAGGCACAGAGAATCCTCACAGAACTTTCCCAGCAAGAGTGCAGTTTATGGAAATCATTTGGGTTAGAAAAGGGATGCCACGGGGTACTCTTTGCTGTCTATCAAATGAGATGATGGCTTAGCTCAAGGGGAGATGTGATTGTGTCTGCTCCTGAGAAAGAACAAGTGTTCCGATTAATTTCTCACAGGAGATGAGTAAGCAAACAGCTTGAAGATGCTTGAGAGCAGAGACGTCTCCTTTGCATACTCACAGCTCTGGCACTTGCATGTACTAGGGGCCGCCTTCTCAGGGACAGGTCAGGGGTGTCCAGGAGCCCCCAGATGAAGCCACAGTATGGCCTTCACTACCATCCACAGTCTGCTCCCCAACCTTTGGGATCGTTTTATTGTTGTTCAATTGCTAAGTCGACACGACACGACATGTCACGACATGACACAACATGACACAACATGACACAACATGACACAACTCTTTGCGACCCATGGACTGTGGCACCCCAGGCTTCCCTGTTCTTCACTGTGTCCCAGAGTTTGCTGAGATTCACGTCCATTGAGTCGGTGATGCCATCCAACCATCTCATCCTCTGTTGCCCCAGTCTCTCCTCTTGCCGCCGATCTTTCCCAGCATCAGGGTCTACTGCGTCTAATCTGAGACTTTGTGCCACACACGGCCTGCCTTCCTGGTTTTGCTCATGCTGCTCCCCCAGCTAGATAAGACCTGTCTCTGCCTTTTGTGTTTCCATCCACCCAGTATGCCCGAGACCAGTCTTTTCTCCCTGTAGCTTTCCCTGATAACCGATCCCCACCTCATATTTCTAACATAATGTCAAAGTATGCAGCATTATAAACCAGCGTCTTGTGTACACTGCGAAGCGATCGCCGCCCAAGCTACAGTTAACCATCCATCAGCATATAGGTGGCCCCCTTCACTCGTTTCGCCTCCCTTCCAACCTTCCCCTCCGGTAACCACCAGTCTTGCTCTCCATATCCATGAGTTTGTTTTTAAGTATAGCTGACTTATATTAAGTGCACAGCATAGTGTTTCAATACTTTTATAGATTATACTCCATTAAAAGTTATTAAAGGGACTTCCCTGGCCATCCTGTTGGTTAAGACTCCACGCTTCCACTGCAGGGGGTGTGGGTTTGATCCCTGATCAGGGAACTAGATCCCACATGTCTCTCAGCGTGGCCAAAAAGTTAAAAAAAAATTTTTTTTTACACATTTCACAGGATTAAAGGAGAATTAAGATAATTGAGAATTTTTTTGTAAACTCAAGAATAATGTATAAATGATAATTTGATAATTATTTTAATTAACTTCACAATGGGGATGTCTGTGAAGGCAGGTAAGAGTGTCTTACACATTGTTGTCCTCTTGGTAAATGTTTGATAATAGAAAGCTGTTCTCTGTGTTCTGTGCCAGCGCTTAGCAGCTTTGCTGAGAGTAGATTTCAATCATTTGATGGCTGAACTGAAATAAAGTAGGGAGTGGGTAGAGGGCAGAGCCTAATTTTTATACTGGGGAATTTAGGATACACAGGAGGTAGCTGATATTTGGTGATGGTGCCGGAAGAGATGTTCTTGAAGTCCAGGAGGACCCCTGGCAAAGTTTTGTTTAGGGCTGGAAATCAAGCTCCTGCGGCTGGTGAAGGTTAATAGCGTCCGGAACCTGCTATTTGCGTGTTACAAAATCTACTCTTCACACTTCTAAACACCCACGGATCTGTATATTCATATCTGTGCCTACACACTTCTATTATCTTTTTAAAACCACTTCAGGATGCCTGTGTTATGTTGCTTGCACCGCCATATTACATAACTCTGGACACAAAGAAATTCAAACGAAATAGAAGACAAGCAACTACAGTTTAGGCAAGGCTATTTATAATTCTACCGTTCAGGTACACATCTGCATTGAAAGGTCATGGGTGATCTCGTGTGTTTGTAAATGCAAAGAGCTTTCCAAGGAAATGGAGTAACATCGCAAGCTCTCTGAGCAAAGGTAAGTACAGACAGAATGTAACTGCCGCTGGGCAGAGAACAGTCAGGAATCTTCCCTATGGGGCGACCTGAACCTACAAGATCCTATATACACCACAGAGAAGGTAAGGAAGTCAGGTGAGGAGACACGACCACGATTCAGCCAAGAAAGGGGCCCTTGTAAGTTCTACATTTCAGCCTCAGGAGAGTGAAGGGTGTGTGGACAGAGCCCATGAGTGCCGCTCAGCACGTGTCCCCTCATCCATCGCTGGCTCCCAGCATAGCAGCAGTGTGTGTCACCTCCAGGGGAGCTGACTCGAGCTAGTCCTGGTCTTCTCTGCCGGGCATCGGAAACACTCATTCCCAGCTTCTCAGTTCCGGCCACCGGGCCGTCAGAGAGCCTCCTGGGTTCTTCCGAGAATTACTTTATTTCATAATAAAAAGAGACAGAGGGGCCCCTCCTTCCCTTCTGGCTTGGATGAGTACTTGATGTTTGGTGAAGCAGGAGCCATTCTGCGCTCAAGAAGCAGAGGCCAAGAGAACCCGAGAGGCAACAGCCCAGGTCCCTGCCACTGAACCCGGTGATTTCAAGGTGGTTCTGTAAGAAGTCACCACCATCTTTGTGGGACTTTTCCCCGGTCAGGGAAGGAGGGACTGGGCTTCACGTCTCTCCAGTCAGACTGAGGCTGCACAGAAAGGGACTGCCTTGTGCAGAGCCAAAAGCCAGTTCAGCTGACGTAAGGCAGTCCCTCTCAGGGTGTTTCTTGGGACACTTTCTCCTGAGAGCAAGTTAATCTCAAAACCAGGGTTTGGGGATGAGGTTACACATGTGACTTCTATCTTCACCAGTTTACACAGTGACGACCCTATTCATTCAGAAAGTCAGTCAGTGAACTGACATTTATTAATGGCCTCCTAAGATTGGAGAAGGAAATGGCAACCCACTCCAGTGTTCTTGCCTGGAGAATCCTAGGGATGGGGAGCCTGGTGGGCTGCCGTCTACGGGGTCGCACAGAGTCAGACACGACTGATGCGACTTAGCAAGATACCACTATGAGCTGGGCACCCAAGACCAAGCTAGAAGCCCTGCATTCTGGGAGACAGACATGAAATAAACACTCCACCAGGCAGTAATGACAGCTGGGGGTCAGTGCTGCCAAGGGTGTCCTGAGAGTGCATCACTGGGGTGCAAGGAGGCTGGGGATGACAGAGATCAGAGGAAGCGAACCCAGGGGGAGGGGGAGGGAAACAGTCCACTCCCAGATTCTTCAGGCAAGAAGCCAGGCGAGCATGAGGCAGGGAGCAGAAGAGACCCCAGGAGACTGAGGCAGAAGAAAGGCGGGAACTTGGCGATTAACCCATGTGGGTGTGAGAGGGGTCAGAGTCAAGGCCTTTCAAGGGTGGGAACTGAGAGCCAGGCTGTTTAGCCTGGCCACTGAGGGCTTGGAAACCCAAGACAGGCCCGCTTTTGCTTTTGTGTCCTCTTCCTCCCCCTTCCACGCCTACCCTAAACTCCACTTGACACCTAGACATAAACACTTGGAAAACGAAGAGAACGAGTGACTCAGGTCCTAGGACGGGATCTGATGGAGTCAGATCTCCGGAGTCAGAGCTCTCAGTGGATGGACGCTGATTGAGTGTCGCTAACGAGTCAATTCCGCCGGCGTCAGCAGCCAGGCTGGGTTTGGAGCCTGAGCTGTGAACGACAGCTTCCCCCAAGGGGCCTTCACAAATCTGGAGCGAGGTCACACTGACCGCGCCTCCCTTCCACTGACAGTCGGGGCACTTCTTAATACTTCTTAAAACATGCCGCCCCTCAGCATGTTTCAACGATACAAATGGCAACATTGGACAGGAGCTTATCCTTCCCATTGATACGGAAACATCAGGCCGATCGCCTGTTTCCTCTTCTTTTCGTCCCCCCGCTCGTAACTCTGATCTCAGATTCACCCACTGGTCCAGAGACCGAGGGCTCGCCTCTGCGGGATGCAGGGGCCCCCCAGGCAACGCGGGCGCAGTGGAGGCGGGGTCTCCAGGGCCCGGGGGCCGGCGCGGAGCGTCAGGCTGCAGCGCGGTGGCGACGGTCTCCCGGGCCCTCCGGCTCCGCCCCCTGCCCGCCGCTGCGGGAAGGGGCGGGAAGAGGAGGCGGCTGCAGCGCCCCCAGCGCGCCCAGCCCTTTAAAAGCCGCGGGCCTGGCCAGCCGCGCCGGCCACCGCGGTCCCCGCGCACCGGTGTCCCCGCGCTCCAGCGCGCGCTCCGTGTGGCCGCCCACCATGTCCGGGCACTTTCTCCTCGCGCCCATCCCCGAGTCCTCCTCCGACTACCTCCTGCCCAAGGACATCAAACTGGCCGTGCTGGGCGCCGGCCGCGTGGGCAAGAGCGGTGAGTGCCCCGGGAACAAGGGGGGCTCTCCGCGGGGCGGGGGAGGGCAGGGGAGACCCGCTCGTGTCCGCACGCGTGCTGGCCTGCCGCCCGCCCCGCTCGCCCGGCCTCCTGCGGCTTCCCCCGGAGCATCCACGCCCGGGCCCTAGCCAGTGGGAACCTGTGTGGTGCCCGGTGCGGCGGTAGCACACCCACGGCCTCACCCGCCTCAGAACTTGCGGAGGCCACGGCCGCGCCCTGGGCGCTGCGGAGCCTTGAGGATGCGCGCGGTAACCGCGGCTCCGCGGCCGGTCACGCCCTCTTTCCCGAGCCGATCGGCTTTGGAAGTCTCGTCCTAGTCCTGCAGCTAAATTTTCCTCTTTCCTTTTCAGCGATGATCGTGCGCTTCCTGACCAAGAGATTCATCGGCGATTATGAGCCGAATACAGGTTAGATTCCTTTCGCGCTGTTGGGGCTGCGTGCTTGGATTTTTGTTTTTTTGTTTTTTTCCTGAGTGTGAGAATTTAAAACCCAAGTCTCCTTAATCCTCCAGGCAAGTTGTATTCGCGGCTTGTGTACGTGGAGGGAGACCAGGTCTCCCTGCAGATCCAGGACACCCCCGGGGGCATCCAGGTAAGGACTGCGGGGAGCCGGCGGCCCACGCGCTTGCGGACGCCGGAGTCAGGTGTCTAAGCGAGCCGATTGTGCACTGAGATGCAGGGGCCTTCCCAGGTGGCGCTAGTGGTAAAGAATCCGCCTGCCATGGCAGGAGATGCAGGGGTGGGCCGTCCCCAGGGGGTCCCAGTCGTTGGAGTGTTAGAAACCGGCCAAGATAGGGAGAGGGGGCAGGGAGAGGAGGTCGTTAGAGGCCGCCCCCTCCTGTCGACCGCCTCGGAAACGGGGAGTCAGGCTTACCTTCTCTCTGCAGCAGCAGCCCGGGCATCACTGGTTACAGGGATCCCAGGAATTCCGTAAGAGCTCAGCCTTGGAGCCTGAACAAAACTATGGGGTGGGACTCTGGAGAGGGTCTTCTCTCCAGGAGGACCCCCGAAGCGCTCCAGTTTCTAGCTGTTTCTGCAGTACTTGCATTCAGATAACCCCTGGCCAAGCTGTCAGGAATGTAACTTGATTAACAAGTTACTAATTGCTCTCTGTTCTAGGGAGGGAAGGTCTGAAAGAAGGAATTTGTTTCTGTAACATTCTCAAGAAGGACATGCTAAAAATATTTTTATGGGTTTGGGAATAAGTATTTATCTTGGCTTATGCTCAAAGTTTTGTTTGTTCGAAGTTAGTTCCCTAAAAATTGCGCCATCCTGAGTTGAAAGTTCTCACTGAAGTCCTTCTTCAGTCAGACCTCCAGGGTTCATCACAGACAACCTGCCAAGCTTAAAAGTGATGCATGGGTAACAGCTCAGAAAATAACCCAGGCCGGGACCCTGCCTGAGGATCGGGTCTTTCCATGTTAAAAGCCTCCTGCAGAAGCCGGGTAGCATCTGAAAGCTATATTTAGTGATTTCTCTTTCCAATGTTTTTTCCCAAGGGTGGCTTTGATGTTCTCTCGGTGCCTTCCCACCGAGGCCTTCCTTGATCCGGGCTCTTTTTGCTCTTTTCAGGTCCAGGACAGCCTCACGCAGGCGGGTGACCCTTTGTCCAAGTGCGTGCAGTGGGCAGAGGGCTTCCTGTTGGTCTATTCCATCACCGACTATGACAGCTACCTGGCCATCCGCCCCTTGCACCAGCACATCCGGAAGGTCCACCCCGACTCCAGAGCCCCCGTCGTCATCGTGGGCAACAAGGGGGACCTGCTGCATGCCCGGCAGGTGCAGACCCGAGAGGGCGTCCAGCTGGCCAACGAGCTGGGCAGCCTGTTCCTGGAAGTTTCCACCAGCGAGAACTACGAAGATGTATGTGATGCGTTCCAGCATCTGTGCAGAGAAGTAAGCAAGCTGCACAACCTGGGGGCAGAGAGGAGGAGGGCGTCGGTCGTCCCGCGGCCTCGCTCTCCCAACATGCAGGACCTCAAGAGGCGCTTCAAGCAGGCTCTGTCCTCCAAGGCCAAGGCCCCCCCTGCCCCCGCCCTGGGGTAGACGCAGCACCGCCGCTGCTTTTAGCCCCTGCATTCGTGCTGCTGAGAAGACTGCGGGGGGTGGGTCCCCCTTTTTAATCAGACACTCAGAGTTTATTTTTATACAGACTGTTGGTTTTCAAGTGTATATGTATTTCTGAAAATTCAAACAGTGATTGTCTAGAAGTTGGATAAAGATTGTTGTTTTGTTTTTTTTTTTAATAAAAGGTTTTTAAAAAACTAGCGGCTAGCCACTTTTCCATTAAAGGCAAATGGTAACCTTGCTCCTTGTTTTTAAATGTCTTTTTATAGAAATCATACTTGCACCAGAGCCCAGAACTGCTCTGAGCTTGCCCTGGGTCTGAACTCTGATTGGTGGCTTCCGCAGTGTGGGGTTGGTTTAGAAGGAATCTGTGGGAGAAAGAAGAGTCTGTGGAGGAGGAATGGGATTTGGATAGCTGCAGGATGGCTCAGCTGGGAAAGAACCTGCCTGCCAATGCAGGAGATGCAAAAGACTCGAGTTCAATTCCTGGATCAGGAAGATCCCCTGGAGAAGGAAATGGCAACCCACTCCAGTATTCTTGCCTGGAGAATCCCATGGACAGAGGGGCCTGGTGGGCTACAGACTATGGGTTCACAAAGAGTTGGGCTTGACTGAGCCTGTGCTCCCACACACATCTTTAATTCGGGCACTTTTCCCCAGGCATGAAATTGACACCAGGTAATTTTCAAGGGGAGAGGTTCCTTGCACATAGATGCTAAAAAATTATAACATGAATAACATTATCATTTATTGATTCAAATGGAAGTTTATCCTCTCCTTCATATTAGAGATGCAATCTCCCTTTGAGTATTGCCATTGGCAGTAAGTACACCCTCCTTGGAGTTGCTTAAAAATTTTCCACCCCTCTCTGTCTCCCTTACCCTCACCAGTGGGGCACCTGGTCTGTCTGTTCTCCTATTTTTCCCTAAAGCATCACTTTGTCTTAATCTAGGCCTTTGCAGCACTTGCCTGGATTGGCAGGCCAGCATGTGGACAAGACCCTGGTTTCTTGGCAGAATGGTTTCTTTCTTCGCACCTGGACAAACTTACTAAAACCAAACCTGATCATCTTGTTTCTGTGATTGAAAAAACTCAGCTAGTTTCCCCTTATATACTAGATAAAATATTAATGAGGCATGAAATCAGGATTACTTACCACCTCTCCAGATTCATTACTCCCTCCTCCCAAAACCCTTGCCCCCCTACACACACCCACACCCACACACACACACAGAGCTGACAATTCATTCCAACAGAACACTCTGCCTTTCTTACTCTTCACCAGGTTCTTTCATGCCTCCCTGCCTTGGCACAAATTACTGCTTTGAATGTTTTGTCCTATTCTCCACCTAAAAGGTCTTTCAAGTCCCATACGATATTCAACTCCCGGGCTGCCCTCTCGGAATCCTCCTGTAGCATTTGTGTTATAACCCAACCTGCTTGAGGGCAGTCACGGCATTTTATGACTTTGTACTCCAGTGCTCCTAGCCCAGTGCTTTCACATAGGCTGGGGGGTTTGCAGTAAATATTGGATGAATGAATGAGTGACTACATTATTTTTGGTGCCCAGAACAATCAAGGCAGATGATGATGAAATAACTTGTCACTTCTGGAGAATGAGGGCAGGAGGTAATCAGAGTAGTTGAAGGTTCTTTATTAGCAGTGGCAGAGAGGAAATATTGCTGACGAGGGTAGAACTCCTGAAACATTTGGCAGAATGTTGAAAACTTGGATGGCTGAGGACAGGACAGTCTATGCATATTCGTAAGGTTTGCCTTCCCTCCAAAGTGTCATCATCAGTCTGGGGGGGGCCACCTCCATCCTCACGAGGGGGGAGGAACTAAGCATCCTTGGTCCTTCTTCACCCCTCCCCATCATCACTCTGTCTTGAAATTCCTGACTCTTTATCCACCAATCATCCTCCTTCTGGTCAAGCTTCGACTTTAATTCTGCCCTTAAACTGCAGAATGATTTAATTACCATGCCTATCAGTGAGGTTCTGGAGGACTGGACAGGGTCCAAATGGCTAAGTGGTATATCCTGCAAACATTCTGTACTTGACATGCGACCTATGAAAAAAGCAAACTTGAATGATGGGAAGATAAATCAATTAGAACAGAAGAAAATAAATTTGTTTTGCTCATATTGAGATGAAGGGCACCACAGAAGTTCTGGAGTTTATTAGTATCCCTTTCAAGAAAATGGATTAAAGTAAATAGCCATGGAAGGTGGCAGTGAACAGAAGAGCAAATAGGAGAGACCAGATGACTGTTTAGTCAAAGATGTGGGGCTCGAGTAGCTTTTTTCCCTTGTATGTGTCGCAATTTTAACTGCTCATGATGCAAAGTTACCAATTCAAATTTACAATGTGAACATACTTTGTGTGGTTAATAGTTTATCCTTACCATTTGATCTGTCTCCAAAAGGAGATTTGGAAAGACTTGGCTGAAATTTGTCTCAAGCTACTTTGAAATATGTGATCTGGGGGGGGGAATCCCCAAACAATGATTTTTCAAACACCATTAAGTTAGCCAGGGCTCAAGGCGAGTGAATGGACGCAAGTGATGAGTGGGTTGTGCGAGCAGACATTCAACAGAGTAGAAATTTGTTGGTCCCAAAAGAAACGTAGTCATCTCCTGTTTGAATGCCATCAGGTGCCTCCACCCCAGTAGAAAATCAGCTTTCTCAAGACTGGACGTGTCATCATCATTGAATTCAGCCCCACAGCACCTATAAGCCTCTCCCGTGCATAATAGCAGCCCCCCAAAAGATATTTTGGGCATCCTCCATCAAACTGTCAGAGGTGGCTCTTCTCTTGGTGAATTGGAAAGAGAATGTTCTCCAGAGCAGGTCTACTTGAACAAAGTAGGTATCATCCCTTTAAAAAAAGTTTTAATTTTTTAATTGAAGTATAGTGGATTTACATTGTGTGCTAAGTCACTTCGGCTGTGTCCAACTCTGTGCGATCCTATGGACTGTAGCCTGCCAGCCTCTTCTGTCCATGGGATTCTCCAGGCAAGAAAACTGGAGTGGGTTGCCATACCCTCCTCCAGGGGATCTTCCTGACCAAGGAACTGAACCCAGGTCTCCTGCATTGTAGGCAGATTCTTTACTATCTGAGCCACTAGGTAAGTGTTGTGTTGATTTTTGCTGTACAACAAAGTTATTCTGTTACACACATACAGATATTCTTTTTCATGTTCTTTTCCACTATGGTTTATCACAGGATTTATTTTTTTTTAAGATTTCTTTTGATGTGGACAATTTTTTAAGTCTTTTATTGACTTCATTATAATATTGCTTCTGTTTTTTTTTTTTATAGTTTGCTGTTTTGGTCCTGAGGGTGAGGCATGTGGGATCTTTGATCCCTGGTCATCGATCAAATCCGAGTCCCCTGCACTGAAAGACAAAGTCTTAACCACTGGACCACCAGGGAAGTCTCCTTATCACAAGATAGTGAACATAGTTACCTGTGCTATACAGTAGGACCTTGTTATTTATCGACCCTATATATGGGTTGGGCAAAAAGTTCATTCAAAAAGCCAACCGGCTCCAGTTTTCTTGCCTAGAGAATTCCGTGGACAGAGGAGCCTGGCAGGCTAAAGTCCATGGGGTTGCAAAGAGTCGCACACGATGGAGTGACTAAGACTTTCATCTCCTTTGAGCATCATTTCATGTTTCATGAGGATTAACGCGCAAAGTTGTAAAAACACTTGCTACCATTTCTTACCAGCACTCTCTATTTACATTAGAAGAACAGTGTTAAAAACAGCAAAGATTATTTTGTCTGGAAACACTCACATGGATTTATAACTCTGGAAAAATTGGGAAGATTCCAGAGCTCCCGCCAAAGAACAGTTACCAAGCTGCCTTAAGGAGGCCGCACAGGTGGGCTCCTGCGTGAGACCAGCTTCACACCCTGCCTTGTCGTCGATCCCCTGTGAACTTGGGCAAAGTGAAAAAAAGAAGAGTTTCCTTATCTTAAAGTGGAGCTAACACTTCCCGTCAAGCAGAATTGTTGTTGGAGTCTGACACACACGGGGTACTCCGTTGTGGTTGTTGTATGATTGTTGTTTTTAAAAAATTTTTTAAAAGCATTTATTTAATTTATTTATTTGACCATGTGGCATGCAGGATCTTTGCTGCATCCTGCATGATCTTTCATGGCAGCAGTGCTCGGACTCTCTCGAGCTGTGGTCCTCGGGCTCAAGAGTTGTGTTGCGCAGGCTTGGTTGCTCTGTGGCAGGTGGATTCTTAATTTCCAGACTGGAAATCGAACCTGCATCCTCTGCGTTGTAAGATGGATTCTTTTTCTTTTAAACAAATTTTTAATTAATTCAATTTTTCAACTGAAGGATAATTGCTTTACAGAATTTTGTTGCTTTCTGTCAAACCTTCAAAAAGGAGGGGACATATGTATACCTATGGCTGATTCATGTTGAGGTTTGCAAGATGGATTCTTAACCAGGGGACCATGAGGGAAGTCCCCTGTCACTATTATTATTTTGAAGTTGTTTTAGGAAAGGGCGTACTTGAGCACTCTAAAAGGTATAAGTAGTTGCTTTGAACGACGTGATTTTTCCCACTTCACATCTGGGAAAAACAAGGTTTGCCAAGGGGCAGTTATTCAATCAATAATAATAGCTAACAATTCTTAATCTTTTACCATGTGCTAAGACTCTGATGCTGGGAAAGGTTGGGGGCGGGTGGAGAAGGGGATGACAGAGAATGAGATGGCTGGATGGCATCACCGACTCTATGGACATGAGTTTGAGTGAACTCTGGAGTTGGTGATGGATAGGGAGGCCTGGCATGCTGTGATTCATGGGGTCGCAAAGAGTTGGACACAACTGAGCGACTGAACTGAACTGACTGAGCACCTTAATTCGGAGAAGGCAATGGCAAGCCACTCCAGTACTCTTGCCTAGAAAATCGCATGGACAGAGGAGCCTGGTGGGCTGCAGTCCATGGGGTCGCTACTAGTCGGACACAACTGAGCAACTTCACTTTCACTTTTCACTTTCACACGTTGGAGAAGGAAATGGCAACCCACTCCAGTGTTCTTGCCTGGAGAATCCCAGGGACGGCGGAACCTGGTCGGCTGCCGTCTATGAGGTCGCACAGAGTCAGACACGACTGAAGTGACTTAGCAGCAGCAGCACCTTGATTTTCTCCACAATCCTTTGGGTACTGTTACGATCATTCCCATCTTTCAGATAAGGAAACTGAGGCTAAGAGAAGTCACACAGTGGCCTCAGTTTATTTAAGCCAGGAACCAGGAGGCCTGGCTCCAGGAAGAAGAAAGAATTTCGGAGGCTGCTTCCCTGGCCTTCCATAGGGCCTGCCAGCACCTCTAGGGGAATCCCTGGGACCCTGACGCTAGTATTTGAGCCTTGGAAGAGGAATCTGGATTTCCACAAGCACCCTGAAGTCCTGAGGCTGTCTCCTGTTTGAAAGCCCTGAGCAAGATCCCAGTCCGGACTCCTGGACTCCACCCCAGGCTTCCTGTTTAACCAGGGAAGTCAGACTTGAAGGGGGGAAGGCAGGGGTGTCACACGAGCAGGGGGCCAGACTGGCCTGGTGCTGTGGCTCTTGAGGCAGGTGAGGCTGGTGCTGCATTCAGGTGGCAGGGCTGCCCTTCCCTCGAGAGCTCCTCCCTGAGCTGCAGCTTTGAAGGCTATGGGGGTGGGAGTTCGGGCAGTGGGTGGGAGCTGGGGTGATGGGCATGGCCAACACGTGCGGGCCCCAGGGCTGTGTTCTCTCCCCAGACTCTTCTCTGGAGGAGATACCTCCACAGCAGCCTTGGTGATTCACGTGCTTTCTTTTCTCCAGGAGGCGGGAGGTTAGCACTTTGCCAGGGAGGAAGAGGCGAGCTGAAGGTCACCTTCCAGGGGCTGTGGCAGTGAGCAGGTCACTGCAGAGTGGTTTACTGCTGGAGCAGAGCTTCACAGTGCACAGTGGGGCTACGAGTGCCTCCCCACCCCAACTCAGGGTGAGTGTACTTGCTGGGGTGGGGAGCAAGAGAGAGGGAAAAGAAAAAGGTTTAAAAAGAAAGGCCAATGAATTTCTCCAGATAGAGGAAATATGAGGCTTCGCCCCAATGTTTGAGAGGCCATTGGTGATCTGTGGGCTGGTTATGTCTTTGTCGCATGATAATTAGATAAGAAACAGCAATTACCTACCGTAACATGCACATGTTCTCCAGAAAACAGAACCAACAAAATAAAGATGTATTTGTATTTATTATCATTATTTTAAATATTTATTTATTTGGGTTTTAGTTATGGCACACAGGATCTTTATCTGTGACATGCAAGCTCCTAGTTGCAGCATGTGAGATCTAGTTCCCTGACCAGGGATTCAGCCCAGGACCCCTGTACTGGGAGCATGGAGTGTTAGCCACTGGACCACCAGGGAAGGCCCTCTTATGACTGTTATTACAAGGAACTGACTCATGTAATAATGGAGAGTGAGAAGTTCTGCCATCAGAGCGTTGGGACCCCAGCAGTGCTGATGGTGTGTTTCTAGTCTGAAGCAGCTAGACTCAAGATCCAAGAGCAAGTGTTTCAGTCTGAGTTCAGAGGCAGGAAAAGATGAATGTCCCAGCTCCAGGCAATCAGGCTGGAAGGAGTTCCCTCTTACTTAAGGAAGGGTCAGCCTTTCTAGTCTATTTAGGCCTTCGACTGATTGGATGAGGCCCACCCACACCAGGGAGGGCAATCTGCTTTCCTTGGTTTCCTGAATCACATGTTAATCTCATGTAGAAAGGCCCTCCCAGACATGCCCAGTATAATGTTGGAGCAAATATTTGGATACCCCATGGCCCAGTCAAGTTGACACATAGAGTAATTTAGCCAATCACGTATAGTAATTTAGGTGCACTCACTCATTTAACCCTCCCAATGATTCTATTAGAGTAACTCATTGTTTTCATCTGAGGAAAATGAGGCTCAGAGAGGTTCATTAACTTTCTCATAAGCCTCTCAGCAGGTAGAATGGCACAGCTGAGAGTCAAGTCCAAGTCTTTCTGATTTGAAAACCACTGTACTGTGCTTCTTTCCAAGCCATTCATCCCCCTGCAGGCACCCCTGGAAGCTGCTTCCATTCTCTTGATGAAGCATTTGACCTTGACTATTGCATGGTACACCCGTCAAGGTTTTCACTTACGAACAATAGAAAAGACTCTGGCTGATTACGAAAAAAAAAGGGTGGCAGGGGTTTATTAAAAAGGCTTTGAAGTAACTCACAGAATCACTGGGTAAGCTAGAGAACAACCGCGGGGGCTGCAGAGTTAGACAGAGGCCAAGAAAATATCTGGCATTTTCAGCAACTGCTTTAGTAGGTGGTCCCCACTTCCCACCCACACCTTTGAGGTGAAGGGTCAATCCAGACATTGGTAGGGGTTCTGACACCGAGCAGTGGCAAAAGCCACTGCACCTACTGAAAGGTGACTGAGTGGCGCAGAGGGTTTCCCACCTTAAAGGTAAATGTGACGATGGCCAAGGCCATATTTATTTATTTGGCTGTGCCAGGTCTTAGTTGCAGCATGTGGGATCTAGTTACAGCGTGTGGGATCTAGTTCTCTGACCAGGGGTTGAACCCAGGTCCCCTGCATTGGGAGTGTGGCGTGTGACCACCAGGGAAGTTCCAGCAATGACTGTCTTAATCCATGCTTTCTCTTGCATATGCCTGAATGGTTGCGGTGACATCTGCCTTCAAAGCTGCCAGCTTGCCTCCAGAGGAGCCACCTCTGGTTAGTGGGACCCTCGCTGACCATGCAGGACACACTGTGGGAGAGAGGGCATGTGAGCTTGTGAGAGCCGATCACGAGGGTGGAGATCTGGAGGAGTTCCCCAGGAAGATGTGACCTCTGCTTTGACCTGACAGCTGGCCCCGGGCAACTGGAGGTCCTTCACCCCACCCCCTGTCCTTGGAATGTGCCCTTTGCTTGTCCTCCCTGCTCCCAGAAGCTGCAGGGGACTTAGCCTTGAGACAGTGATGTGTCCAGACCATCTGGACTGTGCGTCTGACTGCACCCAGCTAAGGCCTCTGGGTAAACTTTCAAGATTCTCGAGGGCGGGGCAGAGATCTTGTTGTCAGATGCCACGTGAGTTCCCTTGCTTATTAAACCTGCTGCCTACCAGTCTGAGGTGTCTGTCTCTTTCTTCCGATTTCACCCAGGTAGCTCCTGAGGAGGCGTGTGAACCGACAGGGCAGAGGCCTCTCACTGTGATTCTGACAAGGATGCAGTTAGCGTTCAGTCATGTTCTTTATGGCGTCTTTTCCCTGTGGCAGGAGATCTAGTCGCATCACGTTATTCAACTGTCATGTCTTGCCCATCTCCTTTAACCCAGCTCTAATATTTTTAGGTTCTTCTGTCCAAAGCCCAACATTTATTGGCAAAGTCACTTTTAGAAAATAACATACTTCAGTAGCATTTCAGACCCTCAACATGACTACCTGAGCAGCATTGTTGAATCTTTCTGAAGGTGTGGTTCCTTTGGCACAAAGCAGACCACTTTTTTTTAATTTCATGCTTCAGAAGGTTAAAAAAAAAGAGCATTTTACAAGATTCCCTTTTCTCTTTCTCAGTACACTGAAAACCCTGAGTGCCATGAACAAGCAAGAAGGAGGCACCTGACCAATGATTTTGAACAGAAAGGCCCTGGTTGCTCGAATGACCGGTTGTATCAGACAGTTAGGACTGAGGACAGTTTAACTCATGAGTCCTCATGACACCCCATGGGCTGCAGTCCGGGAGCACCCCTTCCTCAGTCCCCCTTTTCATTGTGTCCGTTCCCCAGCGCACTTTAAGAAGTCAGCGTGCTCACCTGTGATTGTGTTTTAGGGACACTTGGAGGAGGGGCTTGTAACAGATGCTCAGGTCTCAGAGACCCATTACTGGTCCCAGCTTCTCTCTTCTCCCAGCCATCCGGGCATTTGAAAGGTGTATCTGTGTGAGTAATAATAATACTCATTCCATGAAGCGATTCCAAGTGAAGTCATTCAACTGGTGACAGATTTAGATGCTCGAAAACAGGCAGTCACGTCACTTCCCTCACACTGACACACACATCCGAACGCCCACTGGAAGGATGGTCAGGATCCGGAGCCATGGAAGACTCCAGGTGGGGGTAAACTTGTGCAGACGGTCGTCGGAGCAGCCCATCAGCATCGTTCTTCCCCACTCCCTCCACCCTCTCCCCTGGAAGGAAGGCCACTGCACCTCCTGCCTTGATCTCTGCAGGCTGACTTCAAGCCTGTCGGAGGCAGGGGTCCTCCCTCGTTAGTCACAGTCGAGTCTTACCTGCCCGTCTAGAGTGGCAGTCCGAATTTCCCAGACACAATCTTCTCTTGGTTCCTACCAGACCTTATGTATTCATCAACCCTAAACACAGTTTTGTCTGTTCTGTTTCCAGGCCCAAATTCGTGTGCTCCTTCCACATGGAACTCCTGCCCGTCCAGCTCCTAGCCTGCCTGCAAGAGCAGACGCACATTCTCCTTCCTCCATGGAGCCTCCTCTGACCCCTTCATGCCTCCTCCCTGGGCCCCAAGCACATAGTAGGTGCTTGGTTGTTACTCTGAAGTGAGTTGAGTAAACGACGGGAAAAAACCCAAACTATTCATTGCCTCCGTTACTCTTAGTAATGCTGATTAGAGTCACAGAAATTACAGCACAAGTGGCCTAAGGGACTATCCGGGTCACAGGAGAGTGGATGGTTGCCAAGGGTCGGATTAAATTAATTTGAACTTTACGTGTTCTTATTCTGTTTGTGCTGGGAGGCTGGACATAGGGATGACTACATGAGGCTACTTGGCCCTGACAAGAATGTGGTCTTGATGATGCTGAGTTTGTCCAGGAACCAGAAGTCTGATGTTTGTAAATATTCCTTTAAATGCAAGCATTGAGGGTAGAGGTTGTTTGTATAAGTTCTTCTGGAAGAGGGTTGACAATCCAAGTGTTTCATGCTTGTGGCAGAGGCCAAACTGACCTGCTCAGATCCTGTGAGTCCCTACCTTGCAAGGTCCGTGTCATTGGGGCCACGCCACCTCCCACCACTCCCCCACCCCTGCAGCTGGTTGAATGTTCTCTGCCATCCGTGGTCTTGTTTCATCCCTCCTTGCTGACCGCAGGGCAGGAGAGGAGGGGAGCAGGAGCCTCAAGACTGACGGAGCTGGGCTCCCGTGTCATTGACCCGCTGTCCACATGGCAGCTCCTTAGAAGCGAAGGAATTTCTGTTAGTAACTGACCTTTGCTCTGGTGCAGCTTTCTGGAGCCTGCACACGTTTTTCATGGCTGCTGCGTCATTCAGCCATGGAAGGAGCCTGTAAATTAGGCAGTGAAGCTGTTATTTCCACTTTTGGGAGGAAACCGAGGCTCAGAAAGACTACCAGCTTTGACCACATAACTCGAATGTGGCAGCACAGGAATCAGAGCCTTGTTTTAATGATTGCTCCCGTGCTCTCTCCACTCTACACACCGCCTTGTGCAAACATTAAGAGCTTTGTGCCATTCGATGTCCAGTCATTGGCATTAAGCTGGCTTATTGGGTGATATAATGTGATAATAGCAGTATATCATGTGCTGCATTTTAAGTTGCTTCAGGCGTGTCTGACTCTTTGCAACCCTATGGACTGTAATCAGCTAGGCTCCTCTGTCCATGGGATTCTCCAGGAAAGAATACTGGAATGGGTTGCCAGTTCCTTCTCCTGGGGATCTTCCCAACCGGATCGAACCCGTGTCTCTTATGTCTCCTGCATTGGCAGGTGGATTCTTTACTACTATCACCGCATCTCTGTAGATGCCCAGAGTCAAATATACCTGGTGGAGCAGAATTTTCCTGTTTTACGTTTTTAAAACCGGTGTATTATGTAATTCAGAAAACTGTGAAACTATAAAAAGGCATAAAGTGGAAATCTGGACATCTTCACTTCATTCTGTCCCTGTCCACCCCATTTCACACGCACTCCCCCAGGCGGCTCACCACTTGTACCACTTTACAAGTTGTTTCAAATATGTTTTCTCCAGACCAAGGTTGATTGGAGTCTTTTCTTTTCTGGAATATGGATTCATTTGACAATGTGGAGTCGTTTATTCATTTGTCTTTGTTTATTTGGCTGTGTTTAGTTGCAGCATGTGAGTTCTGGTCCCCTGACCAGGGATTGACACTGGACCCCTGCGCTGGGATCACACAGTGTTAGCCACTGGACCACCGGGGACATCCCAGTGTCACGTGGTTTAGCAAGAAAAACTTACCAGTCGAGTCTAGAATCTGACTTTGAGTTCAAACCAAAGGTCTTTTTAAAAAATCATTTTATTTATTTATTTGTGGTTGTGCTGGGTCTTTGCTGCTGCCCATGGGCTTTCTCTAGTTGCAGTGAGTGGGCTTCTCACCGCAGTGGCTTCTCTTGCTGGGAAACACGGGCTTCAGCAGTTGCAACTCCCGGGCTCAGTGGTTGGGCACATGGGCTTAGTTGCCCCACAGCATGTAGGGTCTTCCTGGATTAGGGATCAAACCCATGTCTCCTGCATTGGCAGGTGGATCCTTTACCACTGAAACCAAAGATCTTATGGTAAACCCCAGGAGTAGTATTTTTGTATAGTTATAGAATTGGGTTCTTTTTTACTCAGCTGGGAAAACAGTTACAAAATATTCAAGTGTTGGCAGTGTTCAAATAGCCTTTTGAAGAAGCTGAATTCACCCAAGGAACAGTCATGCCTCCTGACTCAGTCCCTTGAGGACTCTGACCCAGTAGACATCTTCCTGTTGTATTGCTAAGTGGTGTTTAGTGGGTCCACATTAGGATTCAGTAAAGTGCATGAAATGTGATGTGGTGTTCAAGCTCCCAGCTGGTTTGAGTCTGGGTGTCACTGTTCTGGTGCAAACTGACAAGGACTATGGTGAAACCAGGGACCCATGGGCAAAACATCTTCTACAGTCCCATATCAATGCCTGTAACAGGAGCGCCTCTAGTAATTTAATTCTGGCTATTCAGTTTCACAAAGGAGGAATTTCAATAGTGCTGAAAGTGACTGGGGAGATAGCAGTAAACATGTCACACGAAGGAAAGGAATAACACTCAAAATGTACCAAAAACATAGCTAACAATGGATTATAACAAGGGCTGAGACCTCTTCCTCGCTGGGTAATGTCCAGTGGAGGCTGTGGATTGAAGCGGAGTTGAGAACCACGTGGAAGGGCAGCAGAAGCGGCTGATGGACCCCGAGGCATCAGCACAGCACAGAAGCAGGATCCCCAAAGTGTGTGCACAGATGGGCATATGTGTGCATGTGTGCATGCGGGTGCCGCCACCTCCCATTGCAGATGGCAGGGATATGGACAGACCTCACCCTGGGAGCTGAGGCGCTGACCCTCTGCAGGCTGACAGGAGAGAGGGTCAAAGCAGAGAAGGCGTCCATTCTGTGTCTTTTCAGTATCTTGGAAAGCCCTCCCCCGACCTCTGTTTTGTGCTAGGATAAAGAGGATTAGAGGTGACTCCTCAGCTCTCAGTCTGCAATTATGTACAAGTCCTTTGTAGCTAGCTCCTCTCAGTCTGCATGAATGACCAGTGGGGGCAGACTGGGGTGCGCCTCACAAAGGAGAAAGCACGTATCACATAAAACCCCACTGAGAAGGCAGGGGGCGAGATGGCACAGTCAGAGAAGTCAGTGGAAATGAAGACTCCAGGACCGAATCACAGGGGTTGGGAAATATTTGTCCTTTTTCAATCATGGAAGCCGGGGTGGGTGGGCAGGCAATAGTTAGCAGCAGAGGGACCCCAAAAGTTGGGGGGCCCTGTGCCATCGTGCCCCGAGCATCATCTGGATGGTTTGACAGCTCTGAATCAGGACAGCTGTCTACATTTTCATTAGGGTCTGGAGAAATAGCAATTTGAAATTTCCATCACTCTCTGTTTCCAGAAATTTTCAACTTGGATCCATGGACCCCCAACACCAGACATCAGACATTCTCATTCTTTAGATGTGCTTTTTTTTTTAACTTAAAAATCATTTATTTTATGTTTGGCTGCACTGGGTCTGTTGAGGCAGGTGGTCTTTCTCTGGTTGGGGTGCACTAGCTTCTCATTGCAGTGGCTTCTGTTGTTGTGGAGCACGGATTCTAGAGCACAGGCTCAGTAGTTGTGACACACAGGCTTAGTAGCATGTAAGCCCTCCTGGACCAGGATCAAGCCCGTGTCTTTTGCATTGGCAGCAGATTCTTGCTACCAGGGGAGTTCCATTTGATGTGCTTTTGGAGAATCCCATGGACAGAGGAGCCTGGCAGGCTACAGTTCATGGGATCACAAGAGTCGGACATGACAGCGCTATCTTCCCTTTCCTTTCCTTAACAAGCCCCAGTTGTCTCCTCTGTAGACAGTCTCTGGATCACAGAGCACAGAGTCGGTCTGAGTGAGACTGACCCAGGAGAGTCCCCCTGTTCTGTGGGCCTCTTGCTGGCTTCAGTCACTCAGCAACTAGCCCACATTCGGATTAGCTAAATCTGGGCTGGAATTCCCACTGCACCACTTTATAACTTGCTCAAAGAACCCAGCCTCTCCACCCTCAGTTCACGCGATTTGTGTGAGGGGTAAGTGAAGTGACGCGTAATTGCACAGGCATCTGGCACAAAGTAGGCACCCAAGAAATTTGCATTTTTATTGTTGTTGAAATTAACTCTTAGATGATTCCTGCTTGTCTTCATATCTATCGTTTATGCTCTAATGTGTATTATCCCTTGGCTGTCGTGTAGAGCTTAATCAAATAGAATAGGACATTGATAAATGATGGTGAATCCCTTCCAA
The DNA here is from genome assembly GCF_049115385.1 of Moschus berezovskii. Lineage (NCBI taxonomy): Eukaryota > Metazoa > Chordata > Mammalia > Artiodactyla > Moschidae > Moschus > Moschus berezovskii. Next base: position 54,088,542 of record NC_142472.1, read on the forward strand.
GAGTGTCTGCTCTCATTTGGCACCCTTTTCCCTCCTTGCTGGGAAAAGTTTTGCAGAGACTGTGCCAGTGTTATTTTCCCAAATATTTTACCTGTTGCTCTTCCTTGCCTTGTATAGACACACTGTTGGTTCCAGGATGATATAGGACAATGGTCTGAGGTTCAGGAGGGTTGGGCAGCCAGCATGGAAGCTGGTTGGAGAGGAAAGTGGCCCCAGTTCATGCTGGACTCAACAAGCCAACCTTCGAGATGAAACAGAGGTTGAGATCCAGAGTGTGGGCTGAATCGGTGCAGTCAGGTGTGACAGGTGAGACGAGGACAGGTAGGCCAGTGGAAACAAGGGCAATCCACAGGCCAGGACTAAATGCTCGAGGGGAGACGGCACCAGTCAGGGCTGGAGAGGTGCCCAGGGTCTGAGGGGTTGGAGGTTATGAGCTGGAGAAGAAACGAGAAGCAGCAGCACCTAGAAGTCAGAGAGGTCATCCCTTGACCAGGTAAGAAGCCAAGGACTCCTCCCTCAATGACAGGAACCATTAGAAACAACTAGGCTGGAGCCAAGAAGGAGAAAAAATGGGAATACCTGCCTACCTGGCAAGTGACCTGCCAGAGGGCGAGCAGGTGCTCCAGGAAAATGTTCAGTGCCTTGTGCAGGTAAGAACTACACCAGAAGAAATGTGCCCACCCAACCCACAGCTGTGCAAGGCATGTGGTAGGTGAGGGGCAGACACTGGCTGAATTAGTTCTTGACCAGTTAGAAATATACATTTCAGGGCTCCTTTTCACTTGACTTCTTCCCTGAGGTGAGGAATCCAGGTTTGGAGAAAGCAAGTCATCTTTTTTATCCTGGTTATGATTTAGTGAAGTTCTTGGCAGCTCAGATGGTAAAGATCTGCCTGCCTGGGTCAGGAAAATCCCCTGGAGGAGAGTGTGGCAACCCACTCCAGTATTCTTGCCTGGAGGAGCCTGTGGACAGAGGAGCCTGGCGGGCTACAGTCCATAGGGTCACAAAGAGTTGGACAAAACTGAGTGACTCACACTTCACTTTTGCCCCAGGAGTGTAAGCAGGACCTGTTGTTTCATCACGGGATTCCTTCGAAGTCCCCTCCACACAAACCTCCCTCCCCACAAGTTTCTGTTGAACTGGGATTCTAAGTTTAGCTGTTTCCTCCCTCTTCCCGCAGGCAGAGTTGGGGCCTAGAAGACACTGCACATGGGGAGGGCCTGGTTAGGAGGGGCTGCATGGGTTATGGGTTTAGTTGGAACTTGGTTGAGTCTTTCTTAAAATGGAGGCATGTCAGTTAGGAGTACTACTTTTGGCTACAATAGAAACTCCAAAATGACAGTGGCTTAAATAAACAAGAAGCTTCTTCTCATATCTAAAACATCCCTTAACTTGGAAGCAATCCAGCATCTTTTATGAGATGAGTGGATAAACTGTTGTTCATCCAGGCTGCTGCTGCTGCTGTAAGTCGCTTCAGTCGTGTCCAACTCTGTGCGACCCCATAGATGGCAGCCCACCAGGCTCCCCCATCCCTGGGATTCTCCAGGCAAGAACACTGGAGTGGGCTGCCATTTCCTTCTCCAATGCATGAAAGTGAAAAGTGAAAGTGAAGTCGCTCAGTCATGTCCGACTCTTAGCGACCCCATGTACTGCAGCCTACCTGGCTCCTCCATCCATGGGATTTTCCAGGCAAGAGTACTGGAGTGGGGTGCCATTGCCTTCTCCAGGCTATGGAATACTAATTCAGCAATAAAGAGAAGTGAGCTTTCAAGCCACAAAAAGGCATGCAGGAGACTTATGCACATATTGATAAGTGAAAGAGGCCAGTCTGAAAAGGCTTTGTATTATCTAAGCATATTCTGGAAAAGGCAAAATTATGGAAACAGTAAAAAGATCCGTGGTTGTCCGGGATTCCAAGGGAGGGAGGGATGAACAGGTGGAGCATAGGGGATTTTTGGACAGTGAAACTATTCTATATGATACAGGAATGGTGGATCCCTGTCATTTTCATTTGTCAAAGCCTATAGTATGTACAGCATAAAGAGTGAACCTAATGTGAACTATGGACTTTAGTTAATAAATAACGCATCAATATTACTTCATTGAGGGTAACAGATGTACCACATTCAATCAAGATTCTGATTTAAGCAAGAAAACCGTGGGTAGGAGGAATTCTCTGAATTTTCTGCTCAGTTTTTTCTGTAAACCTAACACTGTTCAAAAATGAAGCAAATGAATTAAAAAAAAAAAAAAAGTCCAGCGTGGGATACCTTGGGCTGGAGTGGTAGTTTTAATGCCATCTAAGACTGAGGAAACCGTTATCTTTCTGCCCTTCTAGCTAGTGTGTACCTCTTATCCTCGGGGTCTTCCTCATGGTCCAGGATGGGTGTGGCGCACCAGCTATCTAAGTTCCAGGCAGCAGGAAGGAGGATCCCACATGACCTAACTTTCATTTATGAATCTTCCCAGAGTCCTACACAATACTTGCATTTGTATCTCCTTAGTCACACACAGCTTCAAGAGAAGCTGGGAAACGTAGACTTTTCTCTGAGTGTCTTTGGCACCCCTAGTTCTTTCACTAAGGAAAAATAGAGGGGCAAGACTCTTTAGAGTCCCTTGGACTGCATGGAGATCAAACCAGTCAGTCCTGAGGGAAATCAACCCTGAATATTCATTGGAGAGACTGATGCTGAGGCTGAAGATCCAATACTTTGGCCACCTGATGCGAAGAGCCAACTCATTGGAAAAGACCTGATGCTGGGAAAGATTGAGGGCAGGAGGAGAAGGGGGCGGCTGAGGATAAGATGGTTGAATGGCATCACCAACTCAATGGCCATGAGTTTGAGCAAACTCCAGGAGTTGGTGTAGGACAAAGGACAAGGAAGGCTGGCAGGCTGCACAAAGAGTCAGACATGACTGAGCAACTGAACAACAGTTGGCTAGCAGCTAGGTCTCTCTACCTCAATTTTTTTTGCACCATGCAGCTTGTAGGATCTTAGTTTCCTGACTGGTGATTGAACTCATGCCCCCTGCAGTGGAAACATGAAGTCTATATCACTGGACCACCAGCAAAGTACCAGGGAGGCACAACCCTTCTTGGGAGCTTAGGGTTTGGCCTTTTGAAGAAGCTCTGTAGTTTCTCAGTGATCCTGCTTGGGGGTCTTGCTCCAACCTGGAGGAATTTCAGAAGGAATCTGTGACTGCTAGACTGGACAGGCGCCAGAAGGAACCCTTTCCACCCCCTGGCCCCTTCCAACAAAGGCTCCCAGGGCTGCAGGCTGACACCACTTTTCTACCCTCATATTGGAGGGAGAAGTGGAATGGGGTGAAGGATGACGGCGGTAGTAACAGGAGTGCAGGGGCAGCGCCCTGGGCCTCCTCCTCTGGGGAAGGGAAGGCCTGCCTGTGTGCCAGGGGGCTGGGGGCTGGGGCAGCAGGGCACGGCCCCTGTTTTCTGTGCAGTGGGAAGCAGAGCAAACACACCAACTCCCAGTTCCTTTAGCCGGGCTGGGTGCCCTCCCTCATGAATCACAACCCTCCCAGCAAAGCAGAGCTGCTGGCAGCTGATGGGGCTTCTGACAACACTCCCCGTGATCTTCCCGGTGCGTCAGATGCCCTATTAATTGCTCTAAATGACGGCACAGCACTGGAGGGCAGAGCAGTGAGCAAGGCTGTGACAGGGGAAGAGAGCCGGGAGTGGTCCAAGGAGACACTGGGTCTGAGCAGGCAGACTCATGATGTGCGCGATCTGTCAGCCTGTTAGGTGGTAAAACCTCCTGACTCCCCACTGACAGCTGTCAGTGTTGGAGCCAGGGGTGGGGGAACCTCTGAAACTCTAGCCATGTGTTGGACTCGAGGGTTGAGGATGTTTTCTCTGCCCCACCTCTCTCTGCTTCCTAGACCCTGGGGACTGCCAGAGCCCAGATAATTAAGGTTCAATATCTTTTTTTCTTTCTGTGTGAAGGAAACACTTTGTTTTAAAAACCATTATGTGTTGTGCTGGGCTTAGTCGCTCAGTGGTATCCGACTCTTTGGGACCCCATGGACTGTAGCCCGCCAGGCTCCTCTGTCCATGGAGATTCTCCAGGCAAGAATGCTGGAGTGGGTTGCCATTCCCTCCTCCAGGGAATCTTCCCAACCCAGAGTTCAAACCCAGGTCTCCCGCATTGCAGTCAGATTAACATCTGAGCCACCAGGGAAGCCCATGAATACTGGAGTGAGTAGCCTACTCTTCTCCAGGGATCTTCCTAACCCAGGGTCTCCTGCATTGCAGGTGGATCCTTTACCAGCTGAGCTACCATATGTCTGCTTAAATATAAAGTTAGCTAACAGTGGCCATCAGGTATGGGGTAACATGTTACCTGACAATTGTCTGGACTTATTTAGTAGTTATTCAAAGGGACAACTTGGGGAAATGCCAGGGAAGTGAGCAGAAGATTTAAACCTCAAGTCTATATACTGGTGGCAGGTGTGAGGCCCCCTCTCTGGGTTTTCTTTCTCTGGTAACTTCAGGCATGTTGATGCTTATCCTTGGAGCTCTCCAGACCTGGGCTCAGTCCCTGAATGGTGTTTGTCTTTCCAGAGATAACAAAGAGAGACACAGATGATAGGGGGATGAATCACAAAGAGGCACAGGTGTCATTCTGCTTGAATTATTTAAAAGACCCTTTCTTGCTATTGAAACACTTTGAAACATCCTGCAGAGAGAGATAGACAGAGGAAAAGAAATTTAGAAATGAATGATAACTGAATTGCAAAATCACATAGCAATTGTCCTAGCTGTCAAATCTGCCACTCCACCCAAAATCTTCCTCCACAAAATGATTTCCCTTTTTACCACTCCACATTATCATTTTTTATCATTCATTGTTCATCTTAAACATGAACTGGGCAGGAAGTTCTGCCTTTTCCCATTTATCACTCACAAAAAGCTTGTTTCTATGGTGTCTTTTTGAAGGTTTATGTGAGGATATGTGTGCTTAGTAGTTCAGTCATGTCTGACTCTTTGCGACTCCATGGACTGCAGCCCGCCAGGCTCCTCTGTCCTTGGGGATTCTCCAGGTAAGAATACTGGAATGGATTGCCATGCCCTCCTCCAAGGCATCTTCCCAACCCAGGAATCTGCATTGCATGCAGATTCTTTACTGTCTCAGTCACCAGGGAAGCCCCTTATATGAGGATAACAGAATGCAATTTACTAATTCTGGCAAAAAGCTCCCCAAAGCATATGCTATTCCCTAGAGGATCCCATGGACAGGGGGCCTGGTGGGCTACAGTCCATTGGGTCCCTAAGAGTTGGACATGACTGAGTGACTAACACACACACACGAGTGTTTATTCATTTTAATCAGTTGCAAATTGTGTAGATACAGCATCAAGATAGAAAATGCAACTTCTCTCGGTTTGCTACTTGCAGAGAATAAAGTGGGTCCTGAAAGATTTTGGCTCAAGCATGTAACATTTTATAGAAAAAAGATTTTCTTAAATTTTCGAATCAGAAAAGACTTCTTCACATTTCAGACAATATTTTTCTACAGGATATAAGAACATGATCATAAAAATGAGAAAATAATCCTTCTTTGAAATTAGCTTTTTCAGATCATTGCAACAAAGTCATAGCATTAAAATGGAAATAAAATTATAACTGAGATAAAATGACTTTATAATACAAAAAAGCAATCAGCATGCTTGCCTGGGAAACCCCAAGGACAAAGGAGTCTGGCGCTACAGTCCATGGGGTCACAAAAGAGTCAGACACGACTGAAGTGATTAAAACAACAACAAAAGCAGTGAGAATAACACTACTTTAAGGCAATTTTCCAAGTCAGTCTTGGGAGAAGGCTAAATCATTGCAGATGATTTAAACAAATGAATTTTACAGGGTCATGGACTTGAACGGTTTTTTTGGTTTTGTTTTGGTTTTTTGCCACACCGCATGGCACATGGACTATTAGTTCCGGACCTGGTATCCACCCTGTACCCCCCTCATTGGAAGGCAAATTCTTAACCATCGGGCCACCAGGGAAGTCCCTGGCTGTGCCATTTTGCATTCTCATCAGCAGTGAGTGACAGTTCTCGTTGCTTCACATTCTTACCAGCATTTGGGGTGATCAGTAGCTGAGGTGTTAGGCATTTTAATAGTGTGCAGTGATGGCTTATTGTTGTTTTAATTTGCAAGTCCCTAATGACTACGATGTTGATCATATTTTCATATATTTATTTGCCGTTTGTAGTAATATGTCTTCTTTGATGAGGTGTCCTTTCAGATCTTTCACTCATTTTTTTTTTTTTTTCTGGCTACACTGAGTGGCTTGTGGGACAATTTCTCAATCAGGATGGAACCCAAACTCCCAGCAGTGACAGCACTGAGTCCTAATCATTGGACTGCCAGGGAATTCCCTTTTGCACAACTGAAATTCATTTTTGTTTTCTTATTTAGTTTTAAGAGTTCTTTGCATACTGTAGATATCAGTTCTTTATCAGATATACATTTTGCAATTTTTTCCTCCAAGCTTATGGCTTATCTTCTCATTCTCATGACAGTGTCTTTCACAGAGCAGAAGTTTTAAATTTTAATGAAGTTCTGTAGTTGCCAGGAGAAAGGGATAGGGGAAAGAAATAGTTAGGGAGTTTGGGACCAATGTGTACACACTGCTATATTTAAAATGGGTAACCACCAAAGACCTGTTATATAGCACAGGGAACTCTGATCAATGTTGTGTGGCAGCCTGATGGGAGGGGATTTGAGGGGAGAATGGATACGTGGATATGTATGGCTGAGTCCCTTCACTGTTCACCTGAAACTATCCCAGTAATGTTAACTGACTGAACCCTAATAGGAAACAAAATGTTTAAATTATTTTTAAAAATTTAATGAAGTTCAACTCACCCTTCTTTCTTCCACGGATTGTGCCTTCGGTGTTGAATCTATGTCACTGCCAAACCCAAGGTCATCTAGATTTTCTCCTATGCTATCTTCTAGGAGTTTTATAGTTTTGCATTTTCCATTCAGGTATCTGATCCACTCTGAGGCAGTTTTTGTGAAGGGTATAAGGTCTGGGTTTAGATTCTTGGTTTGTTTGTGTAATGTGTTGATGTCCTGCTGATCCGCACCATTTGTTGAAAAGACTATCTTTTCTCCATTGAATTGCCTTTGCTCCCTTTCCAAAGGTCAGATGACTATATTTGAGTGGGTCTCTTTATGGGCTCTCCATTTTGCTCTGTCGCTCTATTTGTCTATCTTTTCACCAGGAGCACACTATTTGATTACTGCAGCTTTATAATAAGCCTTAGAGTTAGGCGGTGTGAGTCCTCCAATTCTGTTGTTCTCCTTAAAACTCGCATTGGCTCTTCTAAGTCTTTTGCCTCTCCATATAAACTTGAGAGTTGATTTGTTGATATCCACAAAATAACCTTCTGGTGCTTTGATTGAGATTGTGTTGAATGTAATCATTATATACATTTTTGGTGGGTCTCTACCTATCTCTACCTAGCAGTAGAACTGCTGAATTGTGGAGAAAGCATATGTTAAGGTTTCATTCAGTTTATGTTCAGTTTTCCAAAACTTGTTTGGCAAATTCACATACCAACCAGAAGTAGGTGGGAGTTTAAGTTGCTCTGTACCCTTGCAGTATTTAGTGTTTTTCCCTTTAGCTCTTTTGGTAGGTGTATAACGATATCACATTAAAATTATAGTTTGCATTTCCCTGGTGACTAATGAAGTCAACAACTTTTCAGATATTTATTGGATATCTTCTTTTGTTGAGTTTCTGTTCAAGTCTTTTGTTCATTATTTCTACGAAATATTCTTTTCCTTATTGATTTGAAGGTTTTTTTTTCCTATTCACAATGTGAGTCCTTTGTTGAGCATGTATTGCAAATGCTTCTTCCAATCTGTAGGTTCTATTTTTATCTGCTAATAATGTCTCTTTGATGAATAGGAGTCTTCATTTTAATATTTTCCAACTGAAGTCATTTTTTTTCTTTTATTACCAAAGTTTTTCTGTCTTGTTTAGGAAATCTTTGCCTCCTTCAAAAATTGATGTTGATAGCAAAATTTAGTCATCAGAATGGGGCTGTGTGTAATGGTAAATTTATTTATTCATATACTTATTCATACCATAAATATTTATTTCCTGGTATATTTATATAATGGAATACCATACAGTAGTTTAAGTGAACTATAGCTGCATGTATTAATAAGAATGTGTCTCGAAAGCATTATGCTGAATGAAAAGAGTCACAGAAGCATGGAGAATATATGATTATAGTAATACAGAGTAGAATAATAGTTGAAATTAAAAAAAAATTAGGTTTATTTATTTATTTGGCTGAGTTGTGGCACGTAGGAACTTTGATCTTTGTTTTGGCATTCAAACTCTTAGCTGTGGCTTGTGGGTTCTAGCTCCCTGACCAGGAATCGAACCCAGACTCCCTCCACCCCACCCCACCCCAGAGCATTGGGACCACAGTCTGAGCCACTGAACCACCAGGGAAGTTCCAGACTAATAGGCAAAATCAAACAATGTGTTGTGTAGAAACTCATACAATTGTGGTATATCCTTCAAGAAAAACGAGGGAATTGTTGATGTAAAAGTCAGGTGTACAAATACCTCTTAGAGGATGCTGAGGGGTGTGGTCAGGGAGAGTACACAGGGACTTCTGATATTCTGATGAAGCTCTGTCTCCTAAGTTGGTTGGCGGCTCCAGGTGTTTATTTTACTACTTTTGTACCTGTACAGTCATGCAGTCTTTTCAATGTAGGATATAGTCACAGTAATAAAAGGGAAAAGAAAAGATGAGCATTTAGATTGAAGGGACACACCCAGTCTTATGCAGAATAGACACAAATATGTCCTCACACAAACATAGCAGGGAGAACCACAGGATGTCAGCAGCCTAGCATCACCAGAAAGACAGGCACCTAAAAACGAGGATGCTTTGACTGACAGCAGGTTTAGCAGATGCCAGCAGCTACCTAATGACATCTCCAGACTGCTGAGGGACAAGAATTTCTTACCCACAGGTTATTCCCAAGACCTAAGGTGCTGATCTCCAGTAGCATATTGGGCACCTACCGACCTCGGGAGTTCATCTCTCATTGTCCTATCTTTTTGCTGTTTCATACTGTTCGTGGAGCTCTCAAGGCAAGAATACTGAAGTGATTTGCAAGTGGTTTGAAGTGGTTTGCTCCACTGGACCACATTTTGTCAAAACTCTTCACCATGACTTGTCCGTCCTGGGTGGCCCTACACAGCATGGCTCATAGTTTCATTGAGTTAGACAAGGTTGTGGTCCATGTGATTAGATTGGTTAGTTTTCTGCGGTTATAGTTTTCAGTCTGTATGCCCTCAGATGCAGAAAGATAAGAGGCTTATGGAAGCTTCCTGATGGGATTGACTGAGGGAGAGACTGTGTCTTGTTCTGATGCTGGGACCATGGCAGTAAATCTTTAATCCAATTTTCTGTTGTGGTGGAGTTGTGTTCCCTCCCTGCTATTTACCTGGGGCCAAACTGTGGTGGAGGTAATGAAGATAATGGTGACCTCCCTCAAAAGATCCCATGCATGTACTGTTACCCTCTGTTCCCCCAACCCTTCAGCAGGCCACCACCATCCCACGCCTCCACCGAAGGCTCTGGGACACCCACAGACAAGTTCAGGACAGTCTCCTGTGGGGCTACTGCTCCTTTCCCCTGGGTTCTGGTGCACAAGGTTCAAGAGTCTATTTTCCAGTCCTGTGTAAGTTCTGGAAAGGAAGAAAGGAAGCTTCGAAGAGAAGGCTGAATATGATGAAGGAGGCACTCTTTGACCAGAGAACAAGTAGCAAGGGCACTTTAGGAAGAAAGTATCATTGCTTCTGTAAAGGCACACAGATAGATAATAACTTTAAAAACTCAGAGAAATGAAAGTCACCCAATAGCTTTAGAAAATAAGGTCAACAAACAAACAGGCCTGTGACATTAAAATGAAACCAACTTTGGACTTCCCTGGTGGCACGGTGGACAGGAGTCTGCCTGTCAACGCAGGGGACACGGGTTCGATCCCTGGGCCAGGAAGATCCCACATGCTGTGGAGCAACTAAGCACCTGTGCCACAACTACTGAGCTCGCGCTCTAGAGCCCGTGCTCTGCAACAAGGGAAACCACTGCAATGAGAAGCCCATGCACCACAAGGAAGTGTAGCCCTTGCTAGTTGCCACTGGAGAAAACCCACATGCAGCAACGAAGACCCAGCACAGCCGAAAATAAATAAAATATTTTTAAAAAATGATAAAATGAAGCCAATTTTATGACTTTGTACCGGGCTTGAGTATAATACTAAGCAAAATCCATAAGTATGCTCATTAAAGTAAGTTCATGGGACTTCCCTAGTGGTCCAGTGGTTAAAAAACTCCACACTCTGAATGCAGGGATGCAGGGAGCATGGGTTTGATCCCTGACCAACCTAGTGAAAGTGAAGTGAAGTCGTTCAGTCGTATCTGACTCTTAGCGACCCCATGGACTACAGCCCACCAGGCTCCTCCGTCCGTGGGATTTTCCAGGCAAGAGGACTGGAGTGGGGTGCCATTGCCTTCTCCGGGGAGCCCTCCTTAGGTTACTCATTTTTAGTGCTGCTACCAGAAAACCTGTATTCTGTGTCGCATCTCCGTGCTTCTGTCGTCGTTCCTGCTGTTGAACACTTTTAAGAACAACGTCTACTAACTGAGAAGGACTCATTTCAAACACACTATGACCAGCCTAGACAGCGTCTCAAAAAGCAGAGACACTACTTTGCTCATTCATGCAAAGATAAGCTCGATAAAGGACAGAAATGGTGTGGACCTAAAAGAAGCAGAAGATACTAAGAAGAGGTGGCAAGAATACACAGAAGAACTGTACAACAAAGATCTTCATGACCCAGATAATCACGATGCTGTGATCACTCACCTAGAGTCAGACATCCTGGAATGAGAGGTCAAGTGGACCTTAGGAGGCATCACTATGAACAAAGCTAGTGGAGGTGATGGAATTCCAGCTGAGTTATTTCAAATCCTGAAAGATGATGCTGTGAAAGTGCTGCACTCAATATGCCAGCAAATTTGGAAAACTCAGCAGTGGCCACAGGACTGGAAAAGGGCAGTTTTCATTCCAATCCCAAAGAAAGGCAATGCCAAAGAATGCTCAAACTACCTCACAATTGCACTCATCTCACATGCTAGCAAAATAATGCTCAAAATTCTCCAAACGAGGTTTCAACAGTATGTGAACCGTGAACTTCCAGATGTTCAAGCTGGGTTTAGAAAAGGCAGAGGAACCAGAGATCAAATTGCCAACATCTGTTGGATCATCAAAAAAGCAAGAGAATTCCAGAAAAACATCTACTTTTGCTTTATTGACTATGCCAAAGCCTTTGACTGTGTGAATCACAACAAACTATGGAAAATTCTTAAAGAGCTGGGGATACCAGACCACCTGACCTGCCTCTTGAGAAACCTGTATGTAGGTCAGGAAGCAACAGTTAGAACTGGACATGGAACAACAGACTGGTTCCAAATAGGAAAATGAGTACGTCAGGGCTGTATATTGTCACCATGTTTATTTAACTTATATGCAGAGTACATCATGAGAAATGCTGGGCTGGATGAAGCACAAGCTGGAATCAAGATTGCCAGAAGAAATATCAGTAACCTCAGATATGCAGATGACACCACCCTTATGGCAGAAAGCAAAGAAGAACTAGAGCCTCTTGATGAAAGTGAAAGAGGAAAGTGAAAAAGTTGGCTTAAAGCTCAACATTCAGAAAACTAAGATCATGGCATCTGGTCCTATCACTTCATGGGAAATAGATGGGGAAACAATGGAAACTTTATTTCCATTGTGAGCGACTTTATTTTTAGGGACTCATGAGCAACTTTATTTTTAGGGGCTCCCAAATCACTGCAGATGGTGACTGCAGCCATGAAATTAAAAGACGCTTACTCCTTGAAAGAAAAATTATGACCAACCTAGAGAGCATGTTAAAAACCAGAGATGTTACTTTGCCAACAAAGGGCCATCTAGTCAAAGCTATGGTTTTTCCAGTGGTCATGTATGGATGTGAGAGTTGGACTGTGAGGAAAGCTGATTGCCAAAGAATTGATGCTTTTGAACTGTGGTGTTGGAGAAGATTCATGAGAGACGCCACGAACGCTTTGAGAACATGAACATCACATTTTACAACCAGTGATGTGTTTCACTGGTTGTAAAACACAAAAAAAGCCAATTCAAGGTACTTTCATGACAAGTTGGACTAATACTTTAGCATGACTGTTGATGTATAGCATGAAAGGATTCTGAGAGCCTCATTTTGTTCTCTGGGAAGAGTAGTATACTAACTTCAGACTTTTGTTAAGTACCCATGGTTACAAGTATACTTAACAATAGAAATACAATGTAGGGCTTCCTTGATGGTTCAGTGGTTAAGAATCAACCTGCCAAAGCAGGGGATACAGGTTTGATCCCTGGGCCAGGAAGATTTCACATGCCGTAGAGCAGCTAAAGCCATATGCTACACCTACTGAGCCCATGTGCCCAGAGCCTGCGCCCCACAACAAGAGAAGCCACAGCAATGAGAAGCCCATGCACCACAGAGAAGAGGAGCCCCCACTCACTGCAGCTCGAGAAAGCCCGTGTGCAGCAATGAAGACCCAGGGCAATCAAAAATAAAATTAAATAAAAAAGAAATAAAATATATAATTTTCAAACTAAAAGAAGAAACTAAGAGAATAAAAAAATATCGTGGGTAGGAAATGAGCAAAAAGAAGCATGAAAAATGCATGATAAATAGAAAACCAAGAATTATCTGGTAGAGACAAGTCTCGGAAACAAGCCATCATGATAAACTTGGGCAGTTAAATCATATATTGAATTATGTACTAATGAGCAGAGTAACAAATTAATACTTATGAGAAATTAACAAAATCTGGCTCTGTGCTATTCTCAAAGAAGAAAGGTCGAAAGTGAAAAGGATGTTCAGGGAAAACAGAAAGTGGGCATAGCAGAGGTTGCATTGAGGTGGAAATAACCCAGGCTGAAGGCTCTAGAGGGGAGTGGGGTGATTGGGTGGTGGAGGGGCTAGTGAGGAAGTGATGTGAGACAAGGGTGAGAGGTCATGAGCAGACCTATAGGAAGACCATTCCAAGGGTCCTCAGGGAGTAAGAAATTTAACATGTTCGAGGAGCAGAAAGGCCAGGGAACTGCTGAAAGAGTGGTGCAAGAAATAGATCAGGAAGGACCTGGGAGGATATTTGCATTTTATTTTTAGTGCTGCTGCTGCTGCTGCTAAGTCACTTCAGTCGTGTCCGACTCTGTGTGACCCCATAGACGGAAGCCCACCAGGCTCCCCCATCCCTGGGATTCTCCAGGCAAGAACACAGTGGGGGTCAATTGAAGAGTTTCCAGTAGGAGAGTCATATGATCTTTTAAAAAATATTTACTTCTATCTATTTCTATTTATTTGGCTGTGCTGGGTCTTTGTTGTAGCACGCGGGATCTTTACTCTTTGTTGGGGTGAATGGGGTCGAGTTCCCTGATCAGGGATCGCAGAGTGCAGAGTTTTAACTACTGGAACACCAGGGAAGTCCCCTCTCCTAAATATTTCATTAATCATCTTCTAATAATAAGAATATTGCCTTACACAACCATATGAAATTTTCAAAAGTCTTCAATATGATCTAATATCCAGTCCATGTTTAAATTCCCCTAGCTATTCCCAAAGCGCCTTTCTTGATTGTTCATTTTTTTTCAAGCCCACATTTACCAAGTTTCTCTCATCACATCTGGTTATAAAGGCTCTTTAGTCTATTTAAATATGGACCAGTTGTCTCAGTTCTTGACACTGATATATTGTTTTTGTTTTTAAAATCAACTGTACTGGGGTATAATTTAGATTTTGTAAATTGCAGTCATTTCACATGTACTGTTCATACCTTTGACAGATGCAAGCATCAGTTAATAATCATCACGCCAATCAAGATACAAGTTTCTATCAGCCTAAAAAGCTCCACTGTGCCCCTCCGCAGTCACTCTCCCTCTCTGCTCCTGGGCCCAGGCATCCATTGATCTGCTTTCCACTATCATATTGATTTTCTGAAGAGGCAAGGCCAGTTTGTCTTGTAGAATGTCCCACATGCCTAATTACATCCTTGTCGTGTTATTATCTTGATGTCCTAGCTATCGAATTTTCTGTGCATTGAAGGTAGGACTAAAGGCTTAATTGTGCTTAGTCGCTGAGTCGTGCCCGACTCTTTGAGAGCCCAGGGACCATGGCCCTCCAGGCTCCTCTGTCCATGGGATTCTCCAGGCAAGAATACTGGAGTGGGTTGCCATGCCTTCCTCCAGGGGAGCTTCCCGACCCAGGGATCAAACCGGCATCTCTTACGTCTCCTGCATTAGCAGGCAGGTTCTTCACAACTAGTGCCACCTGGGAAGCCCCAAAGCCTTCATTTAGGGGCAGGTTAAATACTCCATAGGTGGAGGAAATGCTTCACAGATGAAATGAAGTGCTGCCTGTGGCATCACCTCAAGAGGCCCAGTGCCACGTGTACCACTGTTAGGGATGCCAAGCTTGCTCCCTTGGTTGAGCTGTGGCCTTGGCTCCTGAGTGATACTAATCTGCATTCAAGGTTGGGAGTTGTTGCAATAAAGGAAAGATAGAGCCTCCCAAAGTCCATCAACTAAAGAGGAGGATCAGTCTCCAGCCTCCAGGAGTGATCATACTACTGTATGGACACTGCGGTGGCAGTGGAATAAAATTTAAAGTTACTGTTCTGTTTTATACGCATGCATCCTCACTCACGAGTGTACGTGTGTATGTGTACACACATATATATTACAGATGTGAGATACTCTCCTGTAACAGATCCAGTGACACAACAGGAATCAAAGAAGCATACCTCGGGACCTCCCTAGTCGTCCAGGGGTTAAGGCTCTGCACTTCCAATGCAGGAGATGTGGGTGCTATCCTGGCCAAGGAGCTAAGATTCCTCCTGCCACGTGGCCAAGAAGAGAGAATGAAAGAAAGTACGTACCCCCTCCTTACTCCCACTCCCACACCAGTTCCCTCGCGCCGTGCCCCCACTGTCAGGGCTCCTGTGCGATTCCCCAGGCTCCTTTCTGTACACTTTGAGCACCTTCACACACACCCGTACTTCTGTTCCTGCAAAAATAAGATCAGGTTACCTAATTTGATCTTTTTAAAAAATTGAACAGTTTTCATGGCTAACGCTTCTTTTTAACAGCTATTCAGTGTACTCGGATGTTTGGTATGGCTCATTCTCTGGTTTACCTAGCTTTTCCCCTATATAGACATCCTTTTCTGGTGACTTTTGTTTGAATTGATGTAAAAACTCTTAGAGCAGTAACCCCCAAACACAAAGTTAAATGAGCATAATTAAAACTATGACTCAGAATCACATTCAAATTTAGTGAAGAACTTTAGTCACTGATGTCTTATAAAAGTCACAAAACTTTGTTTATCAATCTGGAAGCACTTCTGCTTTAGGGCAAAAAAAAAAAAAAGAAATATTATTCTGGAAAATAAGTGTGTTTTCTACTGGAAACTATGAAAGGAACAGGAATGTGATCATTCTTGAGTGGGAGGAAAAGAATTAACAACAGCTCATTAGACTGAAGAAAAAGGAGCCGGGAGGGGCGCGGTGGCAAGCAGACACCCCCTCACTCCTCTTCTGACTCCCTTCCTTGCTTTATTTTGAGACAAGAGTGGTTATGCATGTGTACATCACTCGGGGTGACTAAGTTGAAGTTGGCGTAGAAGGCGACAGTGTCTCTCCTCCGTCACTGGCTTTACGAGCAAGCGATGTTGAAGGGGAAATCAAGCCAGAAGCTGCAATTTCATGAAATCGCCACCGCTATTGCGGAAGTGTCACCTGCTTCTGAGAACTCCCAGCTGGTGGTGAAACCAGCAGGTAGATTTTCCAGGCTGGAATGCCATTGTGTAAGGGTTCAATTAGATGCTCGTTCCATCTGAAATAAAAATGAAACCGTGCTCTAGCTCCAACTTCAGCAGCTGCCTCCAACAGGGCATGGAAATGATCGATTGGTTCAGAGCCTGGTGGAAATGCTGTTACCCAAAGGTAACAGCTGATGTCTGGATTCAAGAGGGCCTGAGAGAATCCTCTGATGCTCGAGCCTGGCACTTTGCCCGAGCCTAGCTAGTCAGAGTTAATATTAATACAATAGTTTACCAGGCTTATTATACCGAACATGCTTGTTTAGAAACATGGCTGCCTGGGGTTCACTGGAGGATTATTTCTCCTAGGAAACAGATGAGAAGAAAGAAAAACAATCAGCCATTCCTAGTCAGGCAGTTCAATTTCCCCAGAATTTTTTTCTTGTCTAGTAAATAATTAGAGGGACATTGTACGAGATATGTCTGGGAAAACACTCAACGTACGTCATGTGCTAATCCTAACGGAGCCAGGACTTCCTGTGGCTTCTGTCTGGGTGCTGCTCTGCTCTGCCCAGTGCTACGGTCACACAGTGGGCTATGGCCAAAGGCTGCAGGGAAACTCAGCTGGGAAAATGCAGATGTGGGCATTAAGAGGCCATTCCAATCACTGCAGGCAAGTTTTTTTTTTTTAACTTTTTTATCTTATGTTGAAGTACAGTTGATTGCCAGGAGAAATATCAACAACCTCAGATATGCTGATGATATCTCTCCAGTGGCAGAAAGAGAAGAGGAACTAAAGAGCCTCTTGATGAAGATGAAAGAGGAGAGTGAAAAAGTTGGCTTAAAACTCAACATTCGGAAAACTAAGATCATGGCATCTGGTCCCATCACTTCATGGCAAATAGATGGGGAAATAATGGAAACACTGAGAGACTTTATTTTCTTGGGCTCCAGAATCACTGCAAATGGTGACGACAGCCATGAAATTAAAGACGCTTGCTCCTTGGAAGAAAAGTTATGACCAACCTAGACAGCATATTAAAAAGAAGAGCCATCACCTTGCCAACAAAAGTCCATCTAGTCAAAGGTATGGTTTTTCCAGTAGTCATGTATGGATGTTAGAGTTGGACCATAAAGAGAAGGCTGAGCACCAATGAACTAATACTTTTGAATTGTGGTATTGGAGAAGACTATTGAGAGTCCCTTGGACTGCAAGGAGATCAAACCAGTCAATCCTAAAGGAAATCAACCCTGAATATTCATTGGAAAGACTGATGCTGAAGCTGAAGCTCCAATACTTTGGCCACCTGATGGGAAGAGCCGACTCATTGGAAAAGACCCTGATGCTGGGAAAGATTGAAGGCAGGAAGAAAAGGGGATGACAGAACGGTTGGATGGCATCACTGACTTGATGGACTTGAGTTTGAGCAATTTCCGGGAGATAGTGAAGGACAGGGAGGCCTGGCGTGCTGCAGCCCATGGGGTCACAAAGAGTCGGACACGACTGAGCAACTGAACCACGACAGTCAATTAACATGTTGTATTAATTGCAGGTGTATAGCAAAGTGATTTTGTTATTCATATACATGTATCTATTTTCTTTTTAAAAAATTTTTTTATTTTGTATTGGGATATAGGTGATTAATGGGCTTCCCTGCTGACTCAGTTGGTAAAAAATCCACCTGCAATGCGGGAGACCTGAGTTTGATCCCTGGTTTGGGGAGATCCCCTGGAGGAAGGCATGGCAATCCACTCCAATATTCTTGCTTGGAGAATCCTCATGGACAGAGGAGCCTGGTGGGCTATAGTCCACAGGGTCGCAAAGAGTCAGACATGACTGAGTGACTAAGTAGAGCACAGTAGCTGATTAACAATGTGACAGTCTCAGGTGAACTGCCAAGGGACTCAGCCACATGTATCCATTCATCCCCAAGCTCCCCTTCCATCCAGGCTTCCGTGTAACATTCAGGCAAGTTTTATGCTTCATCTTTTTCTAAACACTTCATAGAGGGCCCATGGGTAGTTAAAATTTCTTCTTCCTTCGTTCTAGAGAACAGGTTAAGGTGGTTAGGAGGGAGAGCTGGTTAAGAGGCAAAACGCCTTTGTGGGTGTCCTGCAAACTACCTGCCTCTGGAAGATCACTGCCTTGTGTCATCCCATGCTGTGTGTCTAACTCTCACCCCGTCTCTGCCGGATAACGCCAAGCCGCGGGGCTGGAGTGATAGCGCGATGGTTCTGATCTCCCAACCCTAGTGGCTGGAGTCTGGCTGGCGACGGCTTGGTCCTGCGCCAGAAAGTCCAGTCCTATTGCCAAGGTTCCTTATCACTCATGTTCCTGGTAGCAGGGGCTTCCTCCAGCTGTGCTATGTCATTAAGTCTAGGGATTAACTGTGACTCATCGTGGAGGGCGAGGGAGCGAGCACCTGGCTACTTTAATAGCAGCCTAGTGGGTTTTCCTTTGTCAGTCATGTCTGTTTTGAAACAGGCCAGTCTTGAAGTGAGCAATCCCTGGCCCAGAAGTGGCTCAGCGTCCACACAGCACCACCGACCCCACTGGGACCCTCTGGAACCCTCTGGACCACGTACCTTCCCAACATCACCTCGCAGGTAGAACACAGGGGTCTCACAGAGACATGAGATCACACGCACATTTAGAAGGCCCTGAGAGTAGACAGCAGGGAGACAGCCAGGGAGGGGATAGCAGGGACACAGGCTCAGGAACAGGAGAACCTGCTCCCTGTAGACTGGACCCTCCCGCAGGACAGGCACCACGCAGACTGTGCTCACAGCTAGTCCTCAACCCTGAGCACACAGTGACTGCTCTGTAAATGTTTGGGGAATGAAGCAAGGGATGAGAGAAGCACCAGGGAGCATTTGGGCAGCAAGGTGAATAGTGTGTACACACGTGCTCAGCTGTGTCCAACTCTGAGACCCCATGGAGTGGAGCCTTGGGCTTCCCAAGTGGCTCGGTGGTAAAGAACCCACCTGCCAATGCAAGAGATGCAGGTTCGATCCCTGAGTCAGGAAGATCCCTTGGAGAAGGAAATGGCGACCCACTCCAGTATTCTTCCCTGGAGAATCCCATGGACAGAGGAGCCTGGTGGGCTACAGTCCACAGAATTGCAAAGAGTCAGACACAGCTGGGCAACCAAGCACAAGTGACTGGGTTCTTTACCAGCTGAGCCACTGGGAAAGCCCAAGATGAAAAGAAACGACAGCCCAATATTCCCGCTAAACAAACGCTACAGTACAGTACCGCTCAAAATTTCCATCAAAGCTTGCTCCCTAGAGAAGTTTAGAGGGAATGCTCATCTTGGGGTGGGGGGTTCTGGAGTGTAGCCAGGGGGACCAGACAGCACACTCAGCCGTGTGTGACCAGCCGTGTCACACAGCTGTCACATGCTCGCCCCGAGGTCCTTCCGTGGATAATTGTTGGTCCAGCTCCTGCACTTCCTCCACAGCACAGAAGCCTTTCATAACTCCTGTGCTCTGGGAGTCCTCTGAGCTCCTGCAGGTCCTGAGGGACTGTGGCCCCAGCAGCCAGATTTGCTTCCATCCTCCCACATTTTCTTTCCTGGCGGAGATCTTTGGATTTTGTCTTTTCTCTGGGGATGTTGACTTCTTGCCTCGGAGGTGTGGCCGTCTCCTGGGGTAGTGACAGGCGGGTCATCGTTGGTCAGCATAGCAAGTACCAGGAATTATAAGGAGGCAGACAGGGCTTGTGCAAGGGGTGCAGGTTGTGTGAGTTAGGACAGCAAGGTGGGGGGATTTCTTAACAAGCTCTTGACCGTCAAAATCAACTGACACGGGGACTTCCCTGGTGGTCCAGTGGCTAAGACTCCACACTCCCTGTGCAGGGGGCCTGGATTTGATCCCTGGTCAGGGAACTAGACCCCACCTGCTACAGCTTGATCCCTGGTCAGGGAGCTAGACCCCACATGCTGCAGCTAACAGTTCGCACATCACAACTAAAGATGCCTCTTGCTGCAGCTAAGACCTGGCACAGCCATATAAATAAATATGAAAAAAACAAAACAGTCAACCGACAGTAGTGTGAAATCTGCTTAGAAGGACTATAAGATGAGAAAAACCCCTCATCCGTGCGGACTCCATGAGCAGTGCCTGTCTGAAGGCAGGGGACAAGCCGGGTGATCTTGTCAGGCTCCCAAGACATCACAGTTCCCCAGCCCCTGGCTCGTCCAGCACCTCTCACAGTGTTGTGGTGGCCCAGTTTTGAACAAATCATTTGATCTTATTTTTGAGCCTGGGAAATCTAGGTCACGGCATGTCGGACCATTTTGCCCAAAGTGAAACCTTTGTCAGCTGTCTGCTGTCCTCAGAGGAGAGGGCAAAATTGGCAAAGTTCTGGTTTCCGGCCCATAATTAGCCCCCAGAAAATGATGACAGATCACCCTGCTATGCTGAGGCCAGTCCTCTTTTCCCAGGGACCCGACACAAAGTCCCTGCGCCAGCTGCGCCAGCCCTGTTTATCATTCTCTTGCTGCTGGAGCTCCGGGGCTGCAGGAAGAGCTGACTGGGCTCCTCCTGACGCTGCTCCCCAAGCAGGGGTTCCCACGGGGGTGGGGAGGGCCCTCATCCGGCTGAAGCCCACGGGCTCAGCTCTGGCAGGTCACTGAACCCCGGCTTGCGTCCCTGGATCCTGGTGGAGCTCGGAGGTCACAGGGGTTAGCTCCTGGCTGCAGGTGTCTTGGAGATGCAGGGAAATGGGTCAGGTTAGGGACTTCTGATGACTTCTCTGTAGGTCAAAGCTGCTGAGTATTTCAGGTCAACTGGTTGACCCTGAATTTTCTGGGGTGACTCTTGGATTGGGAGGGATGTGCTCTCAACATGGATGTTTTCAACAGAAAGCAATGCCCTAGCTTGGGGTAGCAGGTTTCTCTGCTGGAAGCTGGTCCATGGCCTGTTGCTTTTCTGCTGTCAAGCCTCGTCTGCCCACCTCTCCACCTGGTTTCTGTTCTTTCAGCAGCAGCGGTGTGGGCTCTGGGGCCCCACCTCCTGCAGACAGGCCCTCTGGGGGTTCAGCCCTGCCTCCCAGCTGGTGGGGGTAGGGGTCCGGCTCCCTGCTGCTGGTTCTGGCCACCCCGTGGCCCTCTGCTCAGTCTGTTGGCTCAATCTTCCCCTGTGTTGAGTTCCTGCTCTGAATCATGGGGAGGGCACCCTGCTTTCACAGTTGGACACTAAATCGTGTGCCTGGAGATTCCTACCCACTTGGGTGTCTGGTGAAGACCCAGATCAGGCCAAATATTCTTACTAAAAAGGGAACAGAAGGAAGAGATGGAAAGACAAGTAGTTTTTGGAGAAGCGGCTCCCAGAGAGGCTGGATAGCAAGGTGGGGAGGAGGCGAGCAAGGATGTGATCGCTAGAGAGAGTCCAGCAGAGCCTGGTGAGTCCCTCCCATGAGGACTCTGAGTGCCAGGTTCCCTCAGAGCCGTTTGGAATGAAGCTGCACTCAGCAATCACTTCACCAGAAGCTGGGTGGGCGGGGGTGAGTTCCCTGCTCCCTCAGTGGCTCCGTGATCTGGGAGCTACCGTGGAGAGGAAAAGCCAGACACGGAAAGACACTGGAGGGACAGGGAAGAAGGGAGCCTGGGGGCAGTTCCAGGGGAGAAAGTAGGGAAGCTGTGGGCACTTGCTGTTCTCAGGAGAGAAACCCCTGTAGTCTGGCAAAGAATAAGTAATTCTAACTTCCACCGGGCTGGAAGGAGACCCCCAAGAGTGGGGCCGGTCCCCCAGGACCCAGTTCAGTGCAGACCCAGAAGGGGGCTCAGAGAACCCTGCCTCGCCTGGGTGATCACTCCTCCCACAGAGCTACCCCTCACCAGGTCAGGGGTGTCTAGCCCCCAGAAACACCAGCATGCTCCCTCTCAGGATGTTTGGATTCAGAACCCGAAACCGTTGTGTGAACGCCTGTCCACAAAGGAACGTGCTTTGGGTGACGCTGTTCAAAAGCTTTGTAGTAGATTCTGCAGATAAATTAGGGATTTCTGGATCCAAGATCAACCTAAAAGCAACTGCCATTTGGTAAAACAGCAACGAACAACTTGGGGGAAAATAACCAAATATTTACCAGACTTCAATATAGGCCTGCATTGTGCAGGAAAGGAGGACAGACGTAGACGGTGTACACGGACTGAAGACTCTGTGCTTTGAAGACGCCGGCCCTCCCCTAATTAACCCAGAGAGTCCATACAGTCTCAGCTGGTCTGTCGCGTGCGACTCCAGGACCTGACTCTGGACTGTGTGTAGAAACGTGAAAGCCCTCTCAGGATCAGGGTCGTGGTTCCCCCCTGGGGAGAAGCAGGAGGATGCTTGGGGTGGGGGCTGCACGGCTCCTCTAAAGAGCCTCTCTCTCTTCAGCTGGGCACTGGTGACTCTTGTGTTTCTTTTCTAACCTGCAGATGAGATATTAAAAAGCATGAAAAATAAAAGCAGCAGGAGAGAGGGTTGTCTGCAGAGGAACTGGACTAAAGGGGACAAGGAGTGAGGCGGCTACTCTGTGATCCCGGCGAGAAGCGCTGAGGGTCAGAATGCTGGCCGCAGCATAGACCACCAAGGGGGCATCATGGAGTCCTGAGCGGTGCCCCCAAGGGCAGACCCCATGCTTAGACCCCAGGCTTGGACCCCAGAGTAGACTCCAGGTTTAGATCCCAGGATGGTGGACCCCAAGGTTAAACCCCAAGGTTAGACCTCAAGGTTAGACCCCACGGCATCTGCAAATGATGCTGCACTTAATGAGGGCCAGTGAATTGTCTAGAACATCCAGTGACTCCTAGGTTTCCAGCCACGGGACCGGATGGCCTGTGGTGGGTGGGTAGCAGGGGTCTGGGTAGCAGGAAAGTGATTTGGAAGGGATGTTACATTATGTCTGGGGTAAGTTGAATTTGCGGTACTTGTGTAAACACCCGAGCGGATAGTCTAGTAGTCAGATGTAAGGATTATAGCTCCATGGAGGAGCAGCCAGTGGTCTCTGACAAACGTACAGCTGCTAAAGATTGTTACAAGTGTTTACTTCCTCCCTCTACTTGTCAGGAGGGACCCGAAGTTCCCCCAGGCGCTGGTAATTTTGCAGACTGAGTCAGTGGATGGCCCTTCTCTTGTGGTTCATCTTTCTTCACCGAAGAAGAGAGTTTAATGATTTTTCAGGCTCCTTTTCCCTCAGTTACAATATGGAACTGCTCAGCCTGGTACTTAAGAAACTCATTTCCCACACAAAACTTATTAGAATCTGATTCCTTTCCTCACTGTAAAACGGCATTGCGATAATCTCAGTTTCCCTGGCTAAGTGGAGGAGAGTGGCTCTGACAGCTGCAAGCAAACAGGAAGGGCGGAGGAAATGAAGGAAAACGTAATCCTTACCCCGGGCCCTGGGGAGCTTGGTGGGGGCAGCCCGTCTGCTCTGTGAAGACACATCTGGGACACATCAAAGCAAGCCTGGGGCAGGAGGACATGGGATGGCCGGGAGCGAAGGGACTGTCCATCACTGGTCTAGCCCAGGGAGGTGGAGTGACTTGCTAGGGGGACATGGCAGGAGGGACATTCAGGGCTGGGGTTGGGGACAGAGAGGTGCTGAGGCCCCTGGCTTAAGAAGCACTTGTGGCCCTAGGAGTGACCGTCTCCTTAAAAACAAGAGGAGTAAAAGGAGGGGACTTCCCTGGTGGTCCAGTGGTTTAGACTTTGCCTTCCAAGGCATGGGATTCAGGTTCCATCCCTGGTTGGGGAACTAAGATCTCACATGTCTCAGGACAATGAAACCTGTACATTCCAGAGCCTGTGGGCAACAACCAAGACTCGATGCAGCCAAAAATAAAAAAATATTTTTTAAAAACCCAAGAATATAAAAGGAACAGTAATAAACCCTTCACCCGGATTCACCTACTGTCAACACTTTCACTCATCTGCTCTACTGCTCTGTCATCCTCTCTCTCCCTCTTTCCACATCTCAATTTTTTGAACCATTTGGGAGTAAGTTACATCCACTGAGAACCTTTACTCCTAAATACTTCAGTGTGTATTTTCTAAGAACAGGGATGTTCTTTTACATAACCAAAGTCATCAAGTGCATGAATTTTCATAGGCCTGTAATTTTAACTTAAGCCACTGTTCATTTTCAAATTGTCAGTTGACCAAGAACAAGCTTTCTAGCATTTCTCTCACTCCAGGACAGGAGCTTGCGTTCAGTTATATCTGTTTTGCTTCTTTAATCTAGAAGTTTCTTCTTTGCAACGCCACAGACACGTGACCTTGGAGGTCTTCACATCCTGCATGGGGAGATTTGACTTGCAGAGGACAGAGTGCTCTTGATGAGTTTCATCAGACAGGGATTTGGCAAAGGGTATTAAATTGCCTATAGAATCATGGCAATATCTAAGGCAACAGGTTGTAAATGGAAGCCTCCTGCTTCACAATCACCTGTCTAGGTCCTGAATCACACGAGAGCATCAGAGTTGCTGCCTGGTGCCCTGCCTCTGGACATCCGTGGGCTAGTGAACAGGCGTGGTAAGAGGCAGACTTTGCTCGCGCTGATGCAGAAAAGCCCATCACCTGGGTGGGCGTGTTCACAGATAGGCTTGGAGGGCAGCAGCAGTACAACCCGCTCCTGATGCTCCTACCATGACCCACAGTCTCAGCTGCAAGGAGTCTGGGAACGGTGGTCTCCCATGTACCCTCCTCCATTGTATCCACCGGCTTTCCTTGGCTTCCTCAGTTGACCAGACAGCAACCCTCTAAGAATTCAGGGGCACTCCTGACCCACACCCTCCTCCTTGCCTCAAACAAATCCAACCCTCCCCCTCCCCCCCCAACCCCCCCCCCAAGCCGTTTTGTAATGAAAGTTCCAGCGATCAGAGGGAAGCTCGCTTTGAGACCATCCCTTACAGCTCAGACGTAGCCTTGGATTCTGCACTTCTCTCCAAAGTCCTGGTTTTAGGAGAGGAGAGCTAATAGGAAAAGCACTGACCAGGGTCAGCAGGTGAGAGCATCTCTTGAGGGCATCATGGCCACGCACAGCCTGGCAGGTGAGATCAAGCAGTTACAGTGCGAAGGGAAGGCAGAGCTGAGGAGGCTGGAAGCACTTGGCTCAGCATCCGAGGCTGGGCTGGGTCAGTGTTGCAGAGGCATTTCTAGGGCTCTCAGGCAGACCGTTCCTTAGTGCATGGGACAGTGGAGACCAGGGGGCGAAGAGGAGTGGGCACTGAGGCCATGCTGATGGAATATTCAGGGCCAGCCACTCTTTTTTTTTTTAATTTAATACTCTTTATTTGGCTGCATCGGGCCTCAGTTGTGGCATGCAGGATCTTCCGTTGCGGTATAGAGGCGTCTCCCTAGTTGTGGCGCTCCGATTTAGCTGCCTTGCAGCATGTTGGGTCTTAGCTCCCTGACCAGGGATCAAACCCATGTCTCTTGCATTAGAAGGCAGATTCTTAACCACAGGACCATCAGGGAAGTCTCAGTCACTCTTGTTTTGGAATTCTGCAGGCAGCTTCTTCCTCCCGGCTCCCTCATCTTCCCACTCCACCTTCCCCCAGTCCAGCGAGCCCCTCTGAGTCACCCACCTGCGTGTAGAAAGCTGGGAGCTGCCTTCCAGGGAGGGGAGTTCTAATCTTGGCTTTGCCACTTGATCAAGTCACTAAACTTCACAACCTGTAAATGTGTGTGAAGCCAAATCATAAACTATTGATGACAAATACAAGGGATTATTGTCATTATTGACTTTGAACTTTTATAGCTCCACTCAATGGCACCCCGCTCCAGTACTCTTGCCTGGAAAATCCCATGGACGGAGGAGCCTGGTAGGCTGCAGTCTGTGGGGTTGCTAAGAGTCAGACACGACTGAGCGACTTCACTTTTCACTTAATAGCAAATATACTATAGTGATCTTCGGGATCACAGAGTCAGACACGACTGTGCGACTAACTTTCGCTTTCACTCTTCATACTGTAGTGAAAGTGTTGGTCAATCACTCATGTCCGACTCTTTGCCACCCCATGGACTGTAGCCTGCCAGGCTCCTCTGTCCCTGGAATTCTCCAGGCAAGAATACTGGACTGGGTTGCCATTTCCTTCTCCAGGGGATCTTTTCGACCCAGGGATTGAACCCAGGTCTCCTGCATTGCAGACAGATTCTTTACCATCTAAGCCACCAGAGAAGCCCCACATATACTCTGAGTGGGTCATAAATATTAAATATAAAAACAACAATGACACGACAACATGCTGACGAAGGAGCACTGCTCTGTGCGCCTACCACCCCTCCTGTTGTAGGGACTTGGCCACAGTCAAGAATGCTCCATCAAAGTTCACCCACCCTGAAGGTTCTGGAGGAGAAAGTTCAGTCACTGCCGACAGCCTGGCCACTTCCAGTTCTTATCTAGGGAAAATGACTCAGGCAGCAATTATTTTCAAGATGGGGAAGAGAGAAAGGAAATGAATAATTAGGAGCAATTGAGGAGATGCAAATTTCCCTTTGCTCAGAACTGGTGGATCAAGATGCCTCTTTTCATTCCATTTAATTTCAAGTGAATGAGGAGAGGGGGTTGGAGGACCGGAAAAGCGAGAGGTGAACATGAGAGATAAGAGGAAAAGAAAAACAAACTTCCTGCCACAGGAAAGGCAAGCCACTGCTATTCTATCGTAAAAGTAAAACTGCGAGAAATGACGGTGGGCAAGGAAGGACTCTAATCCCTTATGGGAATCCTGGTGTCCACAAGGGGAGGGTGCCCACTGTCTCTGGGTCCCTGTCATGTGGCTTTTCTCGCTCCACCCTTGTCTTCCCTGAACTCCCAGCTCCCCCACATGGACTGTGGGATGGTGAGCGAGTGACCACAGCCTCAGCATGCAGCCTGTTATTTTCTGATCAAAGTCTTTTAGTGAAAACAGTTTCACTTTGCTGACTTGCTCTGGGGCAGGCACCACGTTGGGCACCTTGTGGGTGTTCGGCTTCCTGGGTGGGACCTCCACAGGGGGCCCAGATGGAGGGCTGTCGGCTTGCCTGCAAGACCTCAGGAGCCCCACAGTCTCTTTGTCGGGGCGGGGGGGAAAGTTTGGGGGAGGGACACCCTCAAGGTTCAAAGTTTGGGGCCAGGACAGAGAGCTTCTGTGAATCGTTCCCTGATTCCAGGGGTGCCCAGCACCCTAAGATAGAGTGCCCTATGCTCCCTGTCAGGTCACCATGTTGCTGTTCAGTGACTAAGTCGTGTCTGACTCTGCAGCACACCAGTCTCCTCTGCCCTCCGCTATCTCCCAGAGTTTGCTCAAGATCGTGTCCATTGAGTCAGTGATGCCATCCAACCATCTCATCCTCTGTCGCCCCCTTTCCTTTTTGCCCTCAATCTTTCCCAGCATCACAAGGTCTTTTCCAATGAGTCAACTCTTCCCATCAGATGACCAAAGTATTGGAGCTTCAGCCTCAGCATCAATCCTTCCAGTGAATATTCAGGGTTGATCTCCTTTAGGATTGACTGGTTTGATCTCCTTGCAGTCCAAGGGACTCTCAAGAGCCTTCTCCAACACCACTGTTCAAAAGCATTAGTTCATCAATGCTCAGCCTTCTTTGTGGTCCAACTCACATCTGTACATGACTCCTGGAAAAACCAAAGCTTCGACTATATGGACCTTTGTTGGCAAAGTGACATCTCTGCATTTTAATAGGCTAAGTTTGTCATAACTTCTCTTCCAAGGAGCAAGTGTCTTAATTTCACGGCTGCAATCACCATCTGCAGTGATTTTAGAGCCCCAAAAATAAAGTCTGTCACTGTTTCCATTGTTTCCCCATCTATATTTCATGAAGTGATGGGACTGGATGCTACGATCTTAGTTTTTTGAATGTTGAGTTTTAAGCCAACTTTCTCACTCTCCTCGTTCACTTTCATCAAGAGGCTCTTTAGTTCCTCTTCACTTTCTGCCATAAGGGTGGTGTCATCAGCATATCTGAGGTTGTTGCTACTTCTCCTGACAATCTTGAGTCCAGCGTGTTCTTCATCCAGATCAGGGCACCACGCTGGGTTACAACTGTCCCCCAGTAGCCTGGGAACCCCACGAGGCCAGCACTGCCTTTCTTTTGTTCACCCTCAGTGTGAACAAGTGTGGAGCACTTGTGTGCCCAGTGCGCAGCACAGGGTGAGTAGGAAGTGTCCATGAAGCCGACGCTGCCAGCTGCCCTTTTGTGTGTCCTGGGGGCACAGTCTCGGTCAGAGGAAAGATCTTTGCAGCCAGGAAGGCAAGATAGGGAATCAGTCTCACGTGTCAAGGAAGGGGTGTGCCAGGCTCCTCCCTTGCATGGAAATGGGGAATGAAGGAAGAATTTTAGTAATGAGTGCACAGCTTCAGGTATAGCACCCAGAGGTGGTAAAATAGTTGCTTGGGTGAATTGTCAGGTGGCAAAGACATCAAAGGGCTTCCCAGGTGGCTCAGTGGTAAAGAATCTGCTTGCCAATGCAGGAGTCACAGGCGATATGGGTTGAATCCCTTGGGTTGAGAAGATCCCTGGAGGCGGGCATGGCAACCCACTCCAGTGTTCTTGCCCAGGAAATCCCATGGGCAGAGGACCCTGGCGGGCTACAGTCCATGGTATCCCAAAGAGTCGGACACGACTGAGCAACTCAACAACAACAACAACAAAAAAGAAGCCTAAACCCAACTCAGACTGGTCTGCCAAATGGAGTAAGTCCAAAGTCACTGGGTTGCTAGCATTACCCACCGCAAAACCCATCTTGGTTAAAAAGTACACAGACGATAAACACAAGCTGACTTACTAGCTGGGGAATTTGTGAGTGTTTTCCCAGAGAGGGCCACAGTCAAGGGCTGTGCCTTCAGTGTAACACGTTCAGTAAATATTTACCGCGTCCTTGGGTTCTCACGTTCCCCATGCTCAGCGCCGTGACACCACATGGCCGGTTGGCATCCTGTCTCATCTTCACATTGTTCTGCCTGAAACACCAAACAAGGTCATTGGGCTTTAGAAGGATAGACATGTCACTGGTGAGATTTGGGAGGCGCAACTCCGGCCTTTTAAGGACAACATCATGGAGAGGTCTCTCATGCCCCCGCAGAGCCTGGGAGGTCAGAGGAAGGCTGGAGTTGCTGCAGGATTTTCCCAGACACGGTACTTCATGCTGGATCATCGTCTGCAAAACCACTTAGCAGACCTGCTGAGAACCTCCTTGTGTCCCACTTAAGAGGCTGAGTGGAGGGAGACCTGGTCACACGTAGTTCTGTTCAGTCTTTATTGCGCGGCAACCAGAGGGGCCTCTCCCCGGCTGTGGACCAAACTCCAGAGGCGGGGTTGGAGAGGCGGTCTCAGAAGGAGGTTAGGACAGCCCCTGTAGTGGTGCTCTGCCCACACCGTCTCTGTGCAGGTGTGACCGTGACGTAGCCTGACAGACGGGCACGCTGAGGCTCAGAGAGCTCAAGTGAGCGACCCAAGGTGACACAGTCAACGATGAGCAGAGCTGGGGATAGGGCTTGACCACTCTGCCATCTGACCTCTCCTGAACCAGGAGGCTTCCAAGCTGGCCAGCCAGAGAAACAGCCATGTGTTTGTGCTTATTAGAAACACCTCCAATTCTGAGCTTTCTCCTTTGGGATGTTCTGCCTCTTCCCAGAGAAGGAAAGGATACAGATGTGGACTGCATTTTCCAGGGCTCAGGGAGCGTCCACTGAGCAAAGCACAGGTACTAGCCGATGCAGACTGGTGGAGAACGGTCAGACATGTGACAAACCAGGAACACAAAAGTGATACGGTGTCCAAATGAGGGTTTACATAAGAAACACATTTGATATAACGTACAAACGGTGATTTATATTCGTCTACCTCTGGTCACCTTCCGCGGTGGCTCAGAGACAAAGAATCTGCCTGCAATGCAGGAGATGTGGGTTCCATCACTGGCTTGGGGAAGAAAATGGCAACCCACTCCAGTATTCTTGCCTGGGAAATCCTGGACAGAGAGGAGCCTTGCAGGCTACAGGCCATGGGGTCTCAAAGAGGCAGACATGACTGAGTGGCTAAACAGCAACAACAATAAAGCCCAGAGGTAGAAAACTCACATGCCTGTGGCACGAAGGTGATACAAAAGAGACGAATTCATCAGGATGTACCCGTAGTCCTGTGTCCTGAGGAGAGCGTGACCTCGAGGGCAGCTGCAATGCCCTGGGTGGGTTCGACATTCTGAGACAGAGCGGGACCTAAAACAGCCAAGGTGATGCTGGGCAGACCACTGATGAGCAATGGAAGATGACTGTCAGAGATGTCTGAGCTTGTTTCTGCATGTAGCCCCCACCCCAACACCACGTCTATAAAAGCTCTCACCCTCTGCTTGTTGGCAGTAGGGAGAGTCAGTCTTTAGATAGATGTCTGCTCCCCTCCAGGCCCCCCTGTTGCTGGCATCTGAAATAAAGCAAGCTTTCTTTTCCACCAGCCTGGCCTGTTTATTGGTTTTTGGGCATCAAGCAGCCAGACACACACACTCTCTGAGACACACACACTCTCTGTCTTAACAATTCTACCCACTCCACACTGCAGTGTTCCTGCCCATGAGACCTGTCCACACGGAGAGGGGCTCCACCAAGATTGGGAGGATGGTCAGAAGGGGAAGAGGGCGCCCTGTACCTGAGTCCTCACCCAAATGTCCTGGGTAACTCTGCCGGGGCTTGTCTACAAGGAGTGCGTTCATCCCTTCAATCACCCAGCTGCTTCCTGTTCATCCGTCATCATTCTTTCAGCGGCACGGTCTGTCACGAGCAGAGCTGAGCACTGGTTATAAAAAGGGAGAAAACACACCCCCTGTCTTCAAGCTGTTACCATTCTACAAAGCACTGTTATACAAGATCAGTTCTATGGGTTACGCTTGGAGATGCCGTGCCTGGGAGCTGGGGGTGGGGAGGTTTCCAGAGAGAAGAGCCTTAGCTGGATTGTTGGAATGAAGGGGAGTGTCCAGGTGGGGGGCAGGGGGGTAGGAAGGGACATCCCAGTCTGAGGAAGCTGCAAACAAGAAATCACAAGCGATTGACTCGTCCCATAATCTTTCTGGCCACCCGGCTTCCAGTCTGCGGATCAATCCTAAATCTGCCCCTGGATTATTTTTCTGAAAACCCATGTTATTCCCGTGTACCAGCCCTTTCATGGCTTAGGATGAAAACCCCAGTGCCTCTCTTTGTTTTAATGAAGTATAGTTGGTTTGGGCTTCTCTGATGGCTCAGCTGGTAAAGAATCCCCCTGCCAGTGCAGAAAACACAGGAGACCCAGTTTTGACCCCTGGGTGGGAAGAAGCCCTGGAGAAGGAAATGGCAGCTCACCCCAGTATTCTTGCCTGGAGAAGCCCAGGGACAGAGGAGCCTGGCGGGCTACAGGCCATGAGGTTGTGAAGAGTCAGACGCGACTAAAGAGACTGAGCACACACACACACACACACAGGTGACTTACAATATTGTGTTACCTTCAGGTGTAGAGCAAAGTGAATCAGTTTTGTACGTAAATGTATATTAGATTATTTTCCATTATAGGTTATTGTAAGAAATGGAATATATTTCCCTGTTTTATGCACTAAATCCTTATTGCTTATTTATTTTATTTTTTATCACTTAAAAAATATTTATTTATTTGACTGTGCCAAGTCTTAGCTGCAGCATATAGGATCTCCTTTTAGTTGCCCCATGCGGGATCTAGTTCCCTGACCAGGGATCAAACCCAGGTCCCCTGCATTGGGAGTTCGGAATCTCAGAATCTAGACCACCAGGGAAGTCCCTGCTTATCTATTTTATGTAGAATAGTCTGTATCTGTTAACACCACACTTCTAATTTATTCCCCCTTTGGGACCTGTGAGTCTGTTTCTGAAACCCCAGTGTCTTGATTGGTGCCCAAGGCTGTCCACTGTCTGAGAACTGCCCACTGCTGGGCAGAATTCCTGCCCTCTTTGCCCAGCTAGCCTCTCCTTTAAACGGAGCAGGTCTCTGTAATTGCCAGCCCAGGTGGAAAACTCAAAGCCTCAGAGGCCACAGATCCCAGAACAGCAGGACGTGGCAGAGCAGACAGCTGCAGGGCGCCTGTGACATAAGATTGCCGGCTATCGGTGTTTCCTCGGGTCTCCTGCTCGCTGTGCTGGGGAGGGCCTTGCGGAGCCATCCCGTGTCCAGTCCTGCGTCCAGGCCCTGGTCCAGGTGGGGCCTCCCTCCTGCCTGCCCCTCCCCTTCCGTCTCCTATCTTTTCTTGAACACTCAACCTCTTGTGAAACTTCCTAAAACACTCCAGGGAACAAAAGCTTGCCTCCTGCCAAACCAAACCCAGATTTGTCCGGAACCAGATTCATCTTTCTTTTCCAAACTAGAGGAAAGCAGCAGCTGACTTAACAGCATCCTCACTTGTGCTCATCTGGAAGGCGCCATGGGTCCTTGACTTCACAGCGAGCAAATCTCCTGGCTGTGCGGTCAGTCTCAGGTGCCAGTCTGCGACTTGGATGACCGACTTGAGCCTTAGGCTCCTTGTCTACACTGGGGCCAGGAGCGGGCCATCCTCTAGGAGTCCACGACAGTGGCTCAGCTGGCACTGCCCTGGGCTTGTTAATGTCTCAGATGACCCCTGTTTCTCCTCCATCTCCTAAGTTATCCCTGTTATTGTTTAGTCACTCAGCTGTGTCTGACTTTGCGATCCCATGGATGCCAGCCTTCTCTGTCCACCATCTTCCAGAGCTTGCTCAAACTCATGTCCATTGAGTCGGTGATGCCATCCAACCATCTCATCCTCTGTTGTCCCCTTCTCCTCCACCTTCAATCTTTCCCAGCATCAGGCTCTTTTCCAATGAGTCAGCTCTTCACATCAGGTGGCCAATGTTTTGGAGCTTCAGCTTCAGTATCCATCCTTCCGATGAGTAAGTGATCCCTAGAGAACTGTTTCTCCATCACGGAGTTTGTGCCCCAGCCTCACACCTCAGACACGCAGGCGCTGGTTAGGAGCATCGCCAGGGCCAAACTCCCTGAACCTGAGGTCATTCCCCTCCTCCCCATAGGGACGTGATGGCCCAGGGACCAAATGCTGGGGTGTAGGAGATCCTGGCACACAAGATAATATGAAAGGGGGAGGAAAGAGCACAGGTTCTGCGAAAAGAAAGCAAAGCAAACATGTGTTGTGACATTTGAGAAGGAAGGCAGCTCGCCTCCCTCTGGGAAAGATGGGCCCAGGTTCCCGACCGCCGGCTGGAGCAGGCCCCACTTCTGAGTCCATAGCCCCACCTGGCGGTGCAGTCAGCACATGGTGGTCACCTATCTTGCTGGAGCCAGATTGTCCCTCTCCTCTTACTAATAAAAACCTGCCTGTGATTTGAAAACCAAACACAGTATCTAATTTACTTCCTCTACAGTAAGCCATTGCCCCTGGGAAAGCGATATTCATTCATGTTTTTCATCTTGGGCAAAACTTTCTTTTCGGAAGAGGAAATGCCACTTCAGCAACATGAATCTGATATACCTTGTTCTCTCCTGGACTGTAGGGAAGTGCCCCCTTCTGTAGGGTAAAACATCACTGTCCTTGATGACACCTGCATAGGCAGCCTGCCGTCCTGGACGTACCCTTCCCTCCTCCCGCGACCCCTGTCCCCTGGCAGGGCTGTGTGCCTGCCGGCCCCTGCCAGGAACGGTCCTCCCCCTCTGGCTGTCTTCTCAGGTACATTCTCATGAATGCATCCACATGCCACCAATCTAAGGGGTCCTTTGCATTGCACCCTAGACGTAAAACTGTCACCAAGGTGTCACCTCCCTCATGACTTCAGGAAGCACCTTTGTCCCTTATTTCTTGTCGGTCTCTCTCCCAACTGCAACGTGGGCAAGCTTCATATTTCACATTTGCATTACTGATCGTGTTCTCTGCTTTTGTCGCAGCGTATGGTGCCCGGACTGTAGACACACTCCATGAGTATTTCCTGAATGAACCCATGAATTCATCTTTCACAGCTGGGCTCCTCTGCCAGCTCTGCAGCCCGCCCCGGCCCACCCTGAGGCAAGGAGCAGGGAAGAGAGGAATGACAAAGGTGTGAGCCCTTCTTTAACCGGTGAGCTGGGAAGCAGTGAGGTCTCTGCATGTGTGGATTGACCCTGTCTGAAGAGATCGCTGACGCCCTCATTAACTCACCAAGCAGGTGGCCTGGGCCTGTGGCTGGGTCTTGACTCTGATGGGAAGAGACTCATTCTATTTTTCTGGGGGGGGGTCCAAACCACTAGGTATGTGGGGTCTTAGTTCCCTGACCCAGAATCGAACCCTCGCGCCCTGCAGTAGGAGCTCAGAGTCTTAACCACTGGACCACCAGGGAAGTTCCTTAAATCCCTTTTCAATAACCTTTCCAGGTGCCATCACTGTGCCTTGCTTGTCTCTAACATCGAGTTGTGTGTGTGTGTGTGCTCACAAGCCCAGACTCTCCCACCCCTGGTGCAGGGTGAAGGGGGAAGGATACTTTGACATGGACACTCCTAAAGATATGTTTGCTGCTTAGGAAACTGAAAGTGTCCCCCGGAGGGTGGAGGAGCAGGGGATAGTCTCTCGCTGTCATGCTCACATTGACACCACTCTCACAGAGAGTTTTCACATAAGGAGGAAAGAGGCCATTTAATTTCTGAGCACCGGCGCCTAGTAACCGTGACGGCCAGCAAGTGTCGCTGTCCCCCAAGAAGTGAAGTGCAGGGACCGGGCCTGTCAACCTAGGTTGCAGGGGAGAACTGGATGAGGCTGGCCCTAAAGCCAGGGATGCTCAGGGGCTTCAGGGTCATTCACATGCTAGTTCACGGTAGGAAAGTAGCTCATGTCTGGCCTGCTGACCTCCCGAGAGTCAGGGGGAATCTTTTAGTTCAGATAGCCTTTTTATTTTGAGGGGATGTGTTTGTCACTCTTTAAAAAATTAATTAATTGACTATTTCTGACTGCACTGGGTCTTCGTTGCTGCTCTTACACTTTCTCTAGCTGTGGCAAGCAGAAGCTCCTCTCCAGTTGCCGTGTGTGGGCTTCTCATCGCGGTGGCTTCTAGTTGCAGAGCACGGGCTCTAGGTGTGCCAGTTTCAGTAGCTGTGGTTCACGGGCTTAGTGGTTTGTGGGATCTTCCTGGACCAGGGATTGAACCCGTATCCCCTGCATTGGCAGGTAAACTCTTATTCACTGCACTACCAGCGACGACCTGTCACTTGTTTTCGTTGCTGCAACCCTGCCCTGTTGGACACTGACTCTGGAGCCGCTGGGGGCTGGGACTTTCTGGAGCTGTGTGGTCACTGGTGCTCTTGACACGCCCACCCGTCTTCGAGCTTGTAGGTTAGATGTTCCCCTGCCCCCCAGCACTGCTGCTGCTTGGGGGTGTGGATGCCCCGCTGCAGACTTGGGGGGTCTAGTCTCGTCCTGTGTGAGGTCGTCCTCCAGGAATTGCCTCCTGCCTCCAGGCAGCTGTTCCTTTCTCGGAGCAGGAATCTCAGGGATCTCAGGGAAGCTGATGGGGAAGAGTGAGGTCTTGCTCCTGTCCTGACCAAGGCCTTCAGATCCCCATGGTCCATAATTTGTCCTTCGTGTTGAACAATTTCTGGAATATGCACGTCACCGATAAGATGTCCCAGGGAGACCCATCCTGGGTGCTGGTGATGCAGCCCATTGCAAGCACCATCCTTGGTGGGGTGGGGAGCAGGGCTGCCCCACCTGTGTCCCCAATAATCCCTGGGTTAAATCATAAACTCCCCTCCCCTCCCCGGGGCTTCGATCCCTGGGTCAGGATGATCACCTGGAGAAGGAAATGGCAGCCCAGTATTCTTGCCTGGAGAATCCCATGGACAGAGGAGCCTGGTGGGCTACAGTCCATGAGGTCACAAAGAGTCAGACGCACCTGAGCGAGTAATACTTTCACTTTTTAGCCCCTCTCTGCAGTCTGTCCTGGCTGCCCACCCACCCCCGCCAGCCTGAGCTGACATCTGCCTCTGGTTCCATCTTCAGGGCTGGCCTGTCCCTCCTGGGCCAGTGGAGGCACCCTTGCAGGTAGCTCTCTGGGGGCTGAGATTTCTGGGCCTCGACTCTTGCCTGGTCCTGGGATGCCAGGTCTCCAGTCCCCTAATAAAGCACACACAGCAAGGGAGGTTATTGCATTTAGCCATGCCATTCTGCCCCCATGGTCAGTGGCACCAGGCTGGCCTCACCCCAGTGGCCTCAGTGCAGTCATTGGGCCAGGTATACCAGGGAGGTGGCCAAAGGGCAGCCCAGCTCTCTAACCCTGTCCACCTCTGCTATCCGTGATGTGGGTGGAAGCAGACCCAAGAAAAACTGCCTGTCACACCCTCATCCCCCCAGGAAGCCCTTCCTGGAAGGCATGTACCAGAATCTGGTTCATGAGTTCCCATTTCTAGCCTGTAATGCCTCTGGGTTAACTTTAGCACAAAACGATACA
Source organism: Moschus berezovskii (assembly GCF_049115385.1). NCBI lineage: Eukaryota > Metazoa > Chordata > Mammalia > Artiodactyla > Moschidae > Moschus > Moschus berezovskii. Next base: position 54,124,881 of record NC_142472.1, read on the forward strand.
CTGTGATTGTCTATAACCCTCAAAGGCAAGGCAATGAAAGTTTAAGACACCACTACATTTTCTCTGATCATAGAATTATCAATGTTTAAGAATGGAGCAGATTTCTTATGCCTCCTGATAGAGCATGGCACAGCTGAGCCTGAAGGAAAGTGATCATTCCTGGCTCTGTGTCCTTTAAGATGATCTCTCAGGGGCAAAGACTTTGAGAGGGCCCTTAAAGGATGGGATGGTAGAATTACTAACTAATCCTGTAAACAAGCATCCTTGTGGGACAACCCAGCAGATGTGTTCTTCGTTTGCAATTTGGTTTTCCCCATGACTTCCTCTCACGCCCATTCTAGTCTTTTGCCCACTGCATCCACAGATCTAGATTTATGGATGACTTGGGGGCCCCTTGAGGTCATAGTAAGGGCCCAGACACCTTCTGGAAGATGTTTAGAGAGAGAACCCCTGTGTTCCTGACTCACTGGCAATGCTGCTGCTGCTGCTGCTGCGTCGCTTCAGTCGTGTCCGACTCTGTGCGACCCCATAGACGGCAGCCGACCAGGCTCCGCCGTCCCTGGGATTCTCCAGGCAAGAACACTGGAGTGGGTTGCCATTTCCTTCCCCAATGTGTGAAAGTGAAAAGTGAAAGTGAAGTCGCTCAGTCGTGTCCGACTAGTAGCGACCCCATGGACTGCAGCCCACCAGGCTCCTCTGTCCATGCGATTTTCTAGGCAAGAGTACTGGAGTGGCTTGCCATTGCCTCACTGGCAATACATGTCCCTAAACCAGAGAAATGAGTTTGGCTCCATACAAACTCCTTACTGGAGTTTGCTAGCATTGTCAGTATTACCCCAAGTCTTTATCTACTTTACCCACGAAGCTGAAACATGTTCCCCAGGAACTCTCTTCTTTGTAATTTTTTTGTAGCGTAAAACCACAAGATACATTAAAGCCATGCTTTTTCTGGCTAGTTGACATCACTTTTATAAACTTTTGGGGCAACTGCCAGTGAGTTTGGGCTCAACTGGACCAAGCTGGAGCAGATGACTGACACCAGCCCGGGGCTTCCTCGACACCCCCCTTCCCTGCTCCCACCCTGTGGCCATGATATTTTTAAAATAGCATTTTGAGCTGATCGAGAAGTATGTGTGTGTGTGCATGCTCAGTCGTGTCTGACTCTGTAGCCCACCAGGCTCCTCTGTCCATGGGATTCTCCAGGCAAGAATACTGGAGTAAGGTGCTATTTCCTTCTCCAGGGGGTCTTCCCAACCCAGGGACTGCACCTGTGGCTCTGGCATCTCCTGCAGATGGATTCTTTACCACTAGTGCCACCTGGGAAGCCCAATCAAGAAGTATGGAAATATTAAAGTTATTGAGAGGAAAAAAGTCTAGGTTGCCAGCCCATGCAACACTTTTCGATTTGCAAATTGGTTTTCAAAGTGAATCCGATTTGGTAAAGAGCCAGACGTGGTTGCTCTCCCAGGGTAAAGCCATTCAAAGCAGAAACGGTTAAAATGTTTACTAGGCACAGATTTTCCCACACTGTCCTTCCTGAGTGTTCTGTCTTCCATTTAGAAGGTTTGATGTCCTAGGTAGATTCAAAGATGCATGAAATACCAGGGTTTATTTTTGAAAATAAAATACTAATAGAATAGCACAACTAAAAAAAAGTTATATTTTTGTTTTGTTTTTTTCAACTTTAACATGAGTTCTGAGTTGTTCCATCACCATGTGTTTTAAACTGACTTGTTTTAAATTCACTTATTATTTCTTTACATGTTGCTTTCATTAAAAATAACTTTCCTGGGAATTCCTTGGATGTCTAGTGGTTAGGACTCTGTGCTCTCACTGTTGAGGGAAAGGGTTCAATCCCTCCTTGGGGAGCTAAGATCTTGCAAGCCACATGGTGTGGCCAAAAAAAAAAAAATGTTAACTTTTCTTCCAATAAGCCATCAGTGAAGCCCTTCTGTCTACGTGGGCGGCCCTTCTTGTCAATCTGTATAGGAGCTGTTCACCTGCAAATGACTTTGTTCTGTTTATTTTTAAAATTTATTTTATTGAAGTATAGTTGATTTACAGTGTTGTATTAATTTCTACTGGGCAATAAAGTGATTAAGTTATACACACATCCATTCTTGTTCATGTTTTTTCCCATTATGGTTTATCATAGGACATTGAATATAATTTCTTGTGTTATACGGTAGGCCCTTGCTGTTTATCCATCCTGTATGCAATAGTTTGCATCTGCTAACCCCAAACTCCCAATCCTTCCCTCCCCCTGACAACCACAAGTCTGTTCTCTATGTCTGTGTGTCTGTTTCATAGATATGTTCACTTGTGTCATATTTTAGATTTCATTTTTAAATGATATCATATGGTATTTGTCTTTCTCTGACTACTTCACTTAGTATGATGATCTCTAGGTCCATCCATGTGGCTGCAAATGGCCTTGTTTCATCCTTTTTGTGCCTGAGTCATATTCCTCTGTGTGTATGTACCACATCTTCTTTATCTGTTTCTCTGTTGATGGACATTTAGTTTGTTTCCGTGTCTTACTGACTGAATAGAGCTGCTACGAACACTGGGGTGCACTATCTTTTTGAATTAGGGTTTTCTCTGGATATATGCCTAGGAATGGGATTACTGGATTATACGGTAACTATTTTTAGTGTTTGGGGAACCTCCATACATAGTGGCTGCACCAGTTTACATTCCAAGTGGCTTAGTTCTAAATGTGGGCTTTAACAAACACACCACAGAAATTATGTCCCTGGAGTCCCAGGAAGACCCCAAGGGAGGAATGACATGGGCAGAGTGACCTGCAGACAGGAGCAATCTCAGTGAGCCTCCTCCATGACACTGTGGCTGATGACTCTCTTGGACTGTAGACCAGGCAGGCTGTGCCCTGGCGTCTTGACACGTCGAGTATTTGTTTGTGATGCCTCCTCCCCCTCCAGCGCTGCTGCAAAACCCCGGACCCATGCAGATCAGCAAGCTCATGGCAGCGTCATGCTGTTCAACTTCCTGAACCCACTGGATCAGTCCCAGTGGAGGCAAAGAGTTCACGCGCCGGGGCCAATGCCTCCTGGGCTTTCATCTCTGTTCCAAGAAATCTGACATTTTCAAAAATCCAAAATCAATTGGAATGGAGCCAGCTTTGTCCAGCAGATTATTAATGGCCCTGGAGCCAACTGATCATATTTGCACAACCTTTCAATAAACAGCTTCAACAACAACTAGGGTGGAAAAGAAAGCGCACACCTCCCATCCCGTCAGGACAAACGCGAGGCATTGATTTCACCACCTCCTTCTCCTTACCCCCATTTTCAAAACAAATGTAGAGTCTTACCCCAGGATCTTACCCAGTGGATCACGGCCAAACTCCTGTGTCACCAGGTCCCAACTGCATTTTGCTGGCACAGTGCATTGCCTGCTTTAGCTGGAATAACTTCCAAGATTTCCTGAGACCGAGGATATGAACAACTGAATCCTGGGAAAGGCTGACATGAAAGGAATGTCTGACTAGGCCAGGAACTCCAGGTAGCTTTTCCTGATTGATGACTTCTCGGCCTGATGGAAAGATGCCACCATAAACCTCAGTGGAAAGGTCTGGTCCTCCCAGAGCCTGTAAACAGAAGTCACTCCTGCAGGGAGGGCGGTGAGCAGCGGGGAGGTTTTCAAATCTTCATTAGGCTCCTTTCTGTTTTAGACTCTGTCTTGTTGGTGAAGGGCCTGGCGTCCATGCAGTCCACGGAGTCTCAAAGAATCAGACACGCCTTATCGACTGAACAACAATAACAGCTGTTTGTGGGAAAGAAGGGGAAGCCGCGGGAGAGGTTCCCGAGGACTCTGGTGTTCTGGTCTACACACCTTCCATGCTGCTCTGCCAGCCTCACAGCCTTCTTGGTCCTCCCCGGTGTAACTTTGGCAAGGACAGCTCCAGGACTCAAGTTTTCTCCTGTCTCTTCATTGTCCAAAAATGTGACATCTCAACACAGTTAGCTGTTACTTGTACAACACCCCTCCCACTCCCTAACCTCCATCAGCTTTAATGATTCATTAAACTAGTTTTGCTTATTCTTCTCCTTCATCGGATGTTTTCAGCTCCCATCTGACTGCATTGTCACCCTACTCTTTGAGCCTGAGGATAATCTCTAAGGTCTATATGTCCCCTCCCAACGAAGGAAAATAGATACAATTGAGGAGCAAGAGTACAGATGTTGTGGGTAGAAGGATAAGAGCTGGGTTATTCATCCAAGAGATGCTACACATGGGCGCTAACCACCAGGCCCTGAAGTGAATCAAAAGTTGCTCAGTCGTGTCCAACTCTTTGCGACCCTGTGGACTGTATAGTCCATGGAATTCTCCAGGCCAGAAATACTGGAGTGGGTAGCTGTTCCCTTCTCCAGGGGATCTTCCCAACCCAGGGATCGAACCCAGGTCTCCCGCACTGCAGGGGGATTCTTTATCAGCTGAGCCACAAGGGAAGCCCAAGAATACTGGAGTGGGTAGCCTATCCCTTCTCCAGCAGATCTTCCTAACCCAGGAATTGAACCAAGGTCTGCTGTATTGCAGGCAGATTCTTTACCAACTGAGCTATCAGGGAAGCCTTACATGCAGCCTAAATGTCAGCTGAGTTCCGCACCCAGATTCAGCCGGAGGAAGGGGAATTCAAACTAGTTGTTCAGCCCACAGCTGCCCCACCTGTAACCACATGAATATGATGCCCCTGGGTTTCCATGAGAATTTAGGGGGACAATGGACAAGGCTGGCATTTGGCAAGATTCAATAATTTTTTGTTTCTTTTTTTCATTTGAGCCAAACACAAGGGAGGCAGTTTGGAAGGATAATTTAATCCACAAAAACTGGATTCCTTAGTCAGATGAACCCACGGAGCCATGGCTACTCTTCCGTACTTATCACTGTGTAAAAAGCAAGGCCTCTGACCCTGCTTCATATCTTTAAAAAGTTTACTTTACCTGAGCAAACACTCAGTATCAAAGAAACAAATATGAGCAACACAAAAGTTCAGTTATTCCAGGTGGGAGTTAATTAGACTTAACCACTCATCGAGTGGCGTCTCGACTGTCACGTCTTAGGATAACGCAGTCTTGATGAGGGACCCAGAGGCCAGGTTCTGACCCCAGCCAGGGCCACCACCTACCTAATGAAAGCATGTGACTTTGGACTTAACCTCTCTGTCTCGGGCCAAATTCCCTATATCTAACAAGGACAGGAGAGGTGCTGGGTGGTCTGGGAGCCGGGCGTCCCTTCTCCCTCTGTCCTGGCTCTGTCCCTCATCCCCAGAGCCCCTCGCAATGCTGGGCCAGTGTTGGACAGGCCATTAGAGGACCATCTTGCCCTGCTGGAGCCCTCAGGGCCGAAGGAAGACAGGGTCCTGTTTCCATTCTGGTTGGAGTAGAGCTCCCAAATGACAATGATGCTGTGTGAGCTCAAGCTAGGAACAGTGGTTGGTATTTTTCCTATGGTATTTTCTTATCAAAGCTTGTGGACTTTGAAGGGAAGGACTGAACATTTTTTAAGAACACCCAGGTGGCGCTAGTGGTAAAGAACCCATCTGCCAATGTGGGAGACCTAAGAGATGCAGATTCAGTCCCTGGGTTGGGAAGATCCCCTAAAGAAGGGAATGGCTACCCGCTCCAGTATTCTTACCTGGAGAATCCCATGGACAGAGGAGCCTGGTGGGCCACAGTCCATGGGGTTGCAAAGAGTAGGACACGACTGAAGCAACTTAGCATGTACATTTTTCTTACTGCTTTCTGTGTGATTCTAGAAAGGTAGACCAGGAGGAGAGAGGTTTAGCTTGCCAGAAAGGGCTTCCTCGCAGAGATGAATCATCACATTATGTTCTCAGAACTCTCCAGGCCGCTGTTGCTGGGAAAGGGAGCCAGCACCACCTACAGACATGTGGTCCGGATTACCTGGTTATCTAGCCATCTGCTTTCTGGGACTAAATGATGCTTTAAAAATTTTGTCTCTGGTAACTTCTCAGTCTTGGGCTTCCCAGGTGGCTCAGTGGTAAAGAATATGCCTGCCAGTGCAGGAGACTAGGGTTCAATCCCTGGGTTGGGAAGATCCCCTGGAGAAGGAAATGACAACCCACTCCAGTATTCTTGTCTAGAAAATCCTATGGACAGAGGAGCCTGGCGGGTACAGTCCATGGGATCCTGAGAGAGTGGGATACGACTGAGCGACTAAGCAGCAACTTCTTAGTCTTACACCATAGTAAGTAAGTAAGTGTTAGTCGCTCACTTGTGCCCAACTATTTGCGACCCCATGGACTGCAGCCCACCAGGCTCCTCTGTCCATGAGATTTTCCAGGCAAGGATACTGGAGTGGGTTGCCATTTCCTTCTCCAGGGGATCTTCCTAACCTAGGGATCGAACCCGGGTCTCCTGCACTGCAGGCAGATTCTTTACTGGCTGAGCTGCAAGGGACACTCCAAGCCCCGAGTTTAGATTAGACAATAGCTCTACTTCACCTTTTTATTGTAGTAAAAAACACATAGCATAAAGTTTACCATTGCAACGACTTTTAAATGTCCAGCTCAGTGGCACTGACCACCTTCACGCTGTTGTCACCACCGTCCACATCCAGAACATTCCCATCTTCCCCACATGAAATCTGCTTCCATTAAAGGCTCACTCCCCATGCCCCGCCCTACCCCTGGCACCCACCCTTCCAGGTGGGAAGAAAGGCGCAGGTTCACCTCAGACAAAGCTCCTCACGGGGAAGAGTTCAAGAACCTCAATACGAGAGGTTGCAGGCATCTCCATCATCCTGACAGCAGAGTCCCAAGGACAGCCTTAGGCGATGCAGGCTGTGTTGCCATGGCAATCTGCCCAACTCTTGCGGTCCATGGAAAGAAGGCAGTAGGGGTTACTTTGGAGCCCCTTGGTCACTGTCCTTTAGAGGGGCCACTGTGAATCCACAAACTCACCACGCCCTCGCTGAGCCTTGAAGGTGACCTTCTCTCTGCCCCACTGCTCAGCCGATTCCTTTCGGGTCAGCTGCCTCTGTCCCCTGAGAACATTTTCCTGCGTCAGGGACCCATCCTGTGAGTTCTCACACCGTCCCAGCCTTATGGCTGTGGAATCTCTTATTGTAATTAATTGTCCCCTTGTCAGTCACTGTCCCACCACAGACCATCTCAGCGCAGGGACCATATTCTCCCTGCTAGGTTCCTGGAGCCTGGCAGTGACAGAGGCCGAGGTCTGAGACGTGCAAAGGCTGAGGAAGGACATGTGCTCAGGGGAAGACGATCCACAGGGAGTGAGGGGGGTCAGGCAGGGGGGACGCTGAACAGAAATGTAATGTAGCCTCAGCCTGATCCCGGGAGAGGTCTACAACATGGACAGCACAGCAACGCCGTCCCACCTGCCACAAGGGGGCCAGGATTTTTGTACCTAGGCAAGTCAGTAGGCAGCCTTCCCAGGTGGCTCAGTGGTAAAGATTCTGTCTGAAATGCCCAGGACTCGAGTTCAGTCCCTGAGTCGGGAAGATTCCCTGGAGGAAGAAATGGCAACCTGGAGCAACCCCACAAACAGAGGAGTCTGGTGGGCCACAGTCCATGGGGTCACAAAGAGTCGGACACGCCTGAGCGACTGGACAATGACCACGAAGTCAGTCGGTGTAAACTTCCAGGCATTTTTGAGGAGGTGATGTCCTCAGGAGGCCAGGTCTCTGGAGAGGGCGCAGCTGTGTTAGCAGCAATACTCTCACCAGAGGCGCTGGGGTCCTACAACACTGGGTGTTTGTCCAGTGAAAACTTTGAAATTAACATCACATCTGCCATCTAACTTCCACAATGTGCCAGGACTGTGCTCTGCCTTTTTCCATCTCGGTCTGTCTCTAAGCAGCCCTCGGAGCGCAAGTGGAGAGAGGGAAGATCCAATGAAGCTAGACGATGCCTCTCGTTTGCCCAGACACTGGGGGGCAGGTAGATCAGCTTACCTGCACCCAGGTGATGCACACACGCAGTAACGTTTGAGATGCAATCAGTGGACAAGGCACTGTCTCCCTGCCTCTTTGATCAACTTTTATTCAGGATGGGAATTATTGTGTTATGCCCTTTCACCGGCTTGCTTTTCTGAGATTGGGCCTGGGTTAACCTGCTGGGTTGCTAAGCTGGTAGGAACATTTAAACAGTAACCTGATCAGACACGGCCCCTTCCATGTAGTCTTCCCTCCGCTTGGCAGCAACCTCAGTGAATTGGAAAGAGGTCCACCTTCCAAGTTCATTTCTTTTTCAGTCCTAGCCATTCAGTCTCCTTCCCCTGGGGAGCTTGGGGAAGTGGGGAGACCCATTCCCACTCAGCCTGTGGGAACACTGTGCTAACAACCCTCGACCCTCTGCCCGCTCCAGGCCCCCGGCCTCAGCCCTGTTTGTCCAAATTAGAGTCCGTTTACTCTGCAAACCGTGCTCATGCTTCCGTCCACACTGAGCAGCTGCTGTCCTTGTTTGCACGGCTTGGTCAGCAGGCATAGTCACCCCGAACAAGCGGCGAGCTTCCGGCTGGAGGGAGCCGCCCAGCTTCCCCAGAGCAGACGGTGGCGGCCTGGGCTCCACAATTCAAAATAGTGTGCAAGAAATAAAACATTCATACAGAGGAACCCTGGAATATCTGCCAAGGGGCAGCCTCCCAGCCCTAGTTCCACCAGACCCTCTCTTTAAAAAAAAAAAGTTAATTAATTTTAATTGGAGGCTAATTACTTTAAAATATTGTGGTGGATTTTGCCATACATTGACATGAATTGATGCTTTTGAACTGTGGTGTTGGAGAAGACTCTTGAGAGTCCCTTGGATTGCAAGGAGATCCAACCAGTCCATCCTAAAGAAAAATGAGTCCTGAGTATTCATTGGAAGGACTGATGCTGAAGCTGAAACTTCAATAATTTGGCTGTCTGATGCAAAGAACTGACTCATTTGAGAAGACCCTGATGCTGGGAAAGATTGAAGGTGGAAGGAGAAGGGGACAACAGAAGATGAGATGGTTGGATGGCATCACAAACTCAATGGACATGAGTTTGAGTAAACTCCGGGAGTTGGTGATGGACAGGGAGGCCTGGCGAACTGCAGTCCATGGGGTTGCAAAGAGTCGGACACGACTGAGCGATTGAACTGAGGTGAATCAGCCACGGGTATACATGTGTCCCCAATCCTGAACCCCCCTCCCACCTCCCTCCCCATCCCATCCCTCAGGTTGTCCCAGAGCACCAGCTTTGAGTGCCCTGTTTCATGCATCGAACTTGCACTGGTCATCTATTTTACGTATGGTAATATACAAGCTTCAGTGCTGTTCTCCCAAAACATCCCACTCTCACCTTCTCCCACAGAGTCCAAAAGTCTGTTTTTTATATATGTGTCTCTTTTGCTGTCTCACATATAGGGTTGTCATTACCATCTTTCTAAATTCCATATATGTGCGTTAGTATACTGTATTGGTGTTTTTCTTTCTGGCTTACTTCACTCTGTATAATAGGCTCTAGTTTCATCCACCTCATTAGAACTGATTCAAATGTGTTCTTTTTAGTAGCTGAGTAATATTCCATTGTGTATATGTACCACATCTTTCTTACCCATTTGTCTGCCGATGGACATCTAGGTTGCTTCCATGTCCTGGCTATTGTAAACAGTGCTACAAGGAACATTGGGGTACACGTCTCTTTCAATGCTGGTTTCCTTGGTGTGTATGCCTAGGAGTGGGATTGCTGGGTCATATGGCAGTTCTATTTCCAGTTAAGGAATTTCCACACTGTTCTCCATAGTAGCTGTACTAGTTTGCATTCCCACCAACAGTGTAAGAGGGTTCCTTTTTCTCCACACCCTCTCCAGCATTTATTGCTTGTAGACTTTTGGATAGCAGCCATTCTGACTGGAGTGAAATGGTACCTCATTGTGGTTTTGATTTGCATTTCTCTGATAATAAGTGATGTTGAGCATCTATTCATGTGTTTGTTAGCCATCTGTATGTCTTCTTTGGAGAAATGTCTATTTAGTTCTTTGCCCACTTTTTGATTGAGTCATTTATTTTTCTGGTATTGCTTGTATATTTTTGAGATTAATTCTTTGACCAGACCCCTCTTTCTGAGCTTGGCTTGGCTGGTGGTTCCTGAGGCAGTCTATGCAGCAAGATGGCAGGGTTTGTATCCTGGTTCCCTTGAAAGTGGTTTAACCTCTCTGCAGCTCAGCTTGCTCCCCTGTAACATGGGGCTGAAGTCCTGGTGGGAGGATGGTGTGAGCTAATGACAGAAAGTACTCAGAACAGCGTCCAACATGAAGTTGTTGCTGTTCAATCACTAGGTGGTGTCCGACTCTGTGCGACCCCAGGGACTGTAGCCAGCCAGGCTCCTCTGTCCATGGGATTTCCCAGGCCAGATTACTGGAGTGGGTTACCATTTCCTTCTCCAAGCAATCTTTCTGGCTGAGGGATCAAACTCATGTCTCCCCCACCGGCAGGTGGATTCTTTACCACTGAATCATCTGGAAAGCCCCCCACATGAAGTACATTCTCAGTATAAAAACCAGAATTTATTTGTCTCTCTACTGGCTAAAAGAGCACCGAGCAGTGAGGAAGTGGTATTGGTCGTGGTGTGTTATTTCCAGCATTAAGGGTCCTTTCAGGCAGGAAACTGTCTAGAATGCTTGTCAGAACCTAACCGCAGAGTTTGGTTGGAACTGATAATGAACGATAGCAGCTGGAAGCCCAGAGTTCTGGTCCAGGTCCCATTCCTGTTGCATTATCCCTACTGCACATCCGCCCCCACCCCCGACCATCCCCTCTGTCTCCTCCAGACTCTCTTCTGAGTGGACTCACTGAGGGGATGTGACATGTCTGGTCCAGTAGGATACTGTTTGTATGTCTGTCCTCCTGTTCTCACATGGGGTAGCTCTGTGAGATTTTCAAGCGGCTTCCTCATGCATTTGTTTGTTCCATCTTGAAAGTACCAGGATTTAAAATTTAGTGCTGGACTGAGTCTTCTTGGGCCCTCCAAGGTCCATTTCCAGTGGTTTTCCATGTGAACAAAGGACAAGGCTTCCACAGCTACACAGCTTTGTTGTTCAGACGCTATGTCGTGTCCAGCTCTTTGTGACCCCATGGACTTCAGCACACCAGGCTTCCCTGTCCTTCACCATCTCCCGGAGCTTGCCCAAACTCATGTCCATCGAGCCGGTGATGCCACCCAACCATCTCATCCTCTGCCGTCCCCTTCTCCTCCCGCCTTCAGTCTTTCCCAGCATCAGGGTCTTTTCTAACAAGTCAGCTCTTTGCATCAGGTGGCCAAAATATTGGAACTTCAGCTTCAGCATCAGTCCTTCCAATGACTATTCAGGGTTGATTTCCTTTAGGATTCACTGGTTTCATCTCCTTGTAGTTTCAAGGGACTCTCAAGAGTCTTCCCTGGCACCACAATTTGAAGGCATCAGTTCTTCTTAACTTTAATCAGCAGCAAAATAAAATGAAGTTCCTTCAATGAGGCCCACATGGATGCTGAGTTCCTCAGGCTTTACTGCCTGCCACGCCAGCAAGCCTGCGGCTCCCCGAGTCAGACAGAGCACGTCTTTCCCTGGCCATGGAGGTCTCTGTGAGCTGCCACGCCCACCTCAAAGAGTGCCCTGCAAAGTCCTGACTTGACAGTGAGCTCCAGGCAAGGAGGGGGCTTTGGAAAATCCCAGGTGGAAGATGACTTTCTTTCTGTGAGCAATAGGCTCGTCACACTGCTATGCCAAAGCTGAGCCCTCGACACTCTGGTGCCTGGCAGGGCCATTTCCTGGCGAACATGAAGAGAGGGTTAGTTTCTGCCTGCCCTTCCTGATTCAATCAGCCCTCGACCCAGTGAGCAAACACATGCCAGCCTCTGGGGCCATCTCCCTGACTCCCAGCCCAGACCTGCTCCCAGGGGAGTCAGCATATACTGTGAGCCTCCCATTTTATTTGGTGGCTTCCAGTCAGTAGGAATTTATAGACACAGCCAGTCCTCCCTGGTTTTATTATGCTCATAAGGTGCAGGGGAAACAATTATGCAGCCACACCCTCTTCTCTGTCTCAGGCTCAGGAATCCACTCTTTCCAGTCCTGATTTTGCTCAGGTGGTCTGAATTCCTGGAAAGACCAGGAGGGGGCACTGTGTAACCACACAGCGTCTTCCCAGGCAGCTTAGTGGACTGGTTTTCCCAGGTCCCCTGTGAGCTGGCCATCCCTCTAACCTGTAGAAAGTGCCAGGCTCCATTAACTCTGGAAATCCAACCTACCTCTTGCCTGGACCACAACACCCGGATGAAACCGCAGTGTAACAACACAGTCTTCATAAGGTCAGAGCAGTCCTCTTAGCAATATCCTTTACCAACTCCGCCTGCAATGCGGGAGACCCAGGTTTCATCCCTGAGTCAGAAAGATCCCCTGGAGAAGGAACCCACTCCATTGTTTTTGCCTGGAGAATCCCAAGGACAGACAAGCCTGGCGGGCTACGGTCCATGGGGCCACACAGGGTCAGACACAAGTAAGAGACTGAGTGCGAGCAACAGAAAGCCTTATTTAGCACTTCCATGTCTAGTTTTTACTTTGGCTTAACAAGGAATAGGAGAAATTTTGGTATCGGTAACAGTATTTTGGCACCAACAACAAAACCAAAAATCTTTCAAAAAGAAAAAAACCCATGCCATCAAAAGAAAACTGATGCACCCAGTGAAGTACCAAACATTAGCAGAAATGAAACAGAATTAGGAAAACCCTGGAAAAGTGGTTGAAACAACAACACTTTTCAAGATAAAGGATAAAGAATAACCTTGAAACCTCAGCTCTCTGCTGTCCCCAGGGGGCCTTTTGTGGGACCCCGCCCATAGGTCTTGGCTGCCCCTGACAGCCTCTACCCTTTCTCCCCACCAGGGGGCGTCAGTCCTCTTTTCCGCTCTGTTCTTGTTCTTAGACCCTTGTCCTTCCTTTCACCTGTAGATTCGCCATCCTCCCCAGTCATCCTCCCACGAAGGGCTTCCTTTCCTTGTTCCCCTCTCAGTTTGTGACGTTAAGACTTTGGGGAGCCACAGATGAAACAAAGCAAAGTCAGTGGTAAAAAACTCACCTGGCAATGGGGAGACAAGGGTTCGATTCCAGGGTGGGGAAGATGCCCTGGAGAAGGAAATGGCAACCCACTCCAGTATTCTTGCCTGGAGAATCCCACAGACAGAGGAGCCAGGTGGGCTACAGTCCAGGGGATCGCAAAGAGTCAGATTCCACTTAGCGACTGAACAACAAAAGCCACCAGTCCCACAGTACTGAGACTGTTTTCTAGTCTGTTGCCCCAGTGAGGGGAAAGTGTATGATTTATTTGTGTGCGTCTTCATTCCAAAGCTCAGTGCAGTGGGGTAAGCCAGAGGCATTCAGCATATTTGCACACCTCAGCTAAACTGAAACCTCCAAAAATGTGATCAAGGTTGCGTGGAAACAAAACATCGAGATTCCACTGAGGATAGATTTAGCTAATTTAAAAATCACAAAAGAGGGGGTCTCGGGCAACAGGTTTCACAGAACTTTTTCTTTGTTACATTTGCTTTTAGTTTACAGCTCTCCTTCCCCTTTATCATGTCACAAGGGCATCCTTGTCTATAAACCATTCTTTCTTACCTTCCCAAACCAAAACTCTGTTCCCATTAGACACGAACTTACCCTCTGGCAACCATCCTTCTACTTTGTGTCTCTATGAATCTGGAAAGTTTCCAGAGCTCAAGGTCAAGAAGATATTTTCCTGTTTCCTTATAGAAAATTTGTTTTGTCTTCCACATTTAGAGCATCAGTCCGTCTAGAACTGATGCATGGTGTGGAGTGGGGGCCAAGACTGTCTTTTACACGTTTATGGAACCAATACACGTTAAGAACGGATTGCTGTGACACCGATTATTGAGAAGACCTTACTCTCCACTCCTCTGCACGGGTGCTTGTGATGTCCATCCAGTGTCTGTGTGGATTTATTTCTTGACTATTTTATTTTTTTAATTATTTAGTTAGTTAGTTATTATTTTTGGCTGCCCTGGGTCTTCGATGCCATGTGCAGGCTTTCTCTAGTTGTGGCGAGTGGGGCTACTCTCTGGCTGTGGTGCATGGGCTTCTCATTGCACTGGCTTCTCTTGTTGCGGAGCACTGGCCCTAGGGTGCCTGGGCTTCAGTAGCTGTGACATACGGGCTTAACAGCTCCGAGGCTTGTGGGATCTTCCCAGAGGAGGGACTGAATCTGTGCCCCCCTGCACTGGCAGGCAGATTGTCAACCACTGGGCCACCAGTGGTTATTCTTGGGTTTTAGTTATTCTTGGGTCTTGATGTTTCCCCACGAATTATGGGAGTAGACTGTGAATTTCTAAAACAAAATAAATTTCTGGTATTCTAATTTGAATGATTTTGATCAAGAGATCCATTCGTGGAGTAAGTCACTTTTCCATGACCTAGATCACCCTTCCGAAAAGACGAGATAGAAATACCCACTGAGCTGTCATGAGGATGACAAGAGCAATAGGTTTGCAGACGGAGAGAAAAATCACTATGGAATTGCTGTTCATATATGTATATATATAACAAGAAGAAGCACGTGTGAGGACTGGGGCACAATCTTCCTGTGTGCTCAGTCGTCTCTGATTCTTTGTGACCCTGTGGACTATAGCCCACCAGGCTCCTCTGTCCATGGGATTTTTCAGGCAAGAATACTGGAGGGGGTTGCCACTTCCTACTCTTAGGGGACCTTCCTGACCCAGGGATTCAAGCGCCGTCTCTTGCATCTCCTGCATTGCAGGAGGCTTCTTTACCACTAGGGCCACCTGGGAAGCCCCCACATACTTCCTACGATGGGTTATGTAAAAGCTGGAGCAACTTTGGGATCTGGTCTCTGAGGCTCCTTTTTCCTTCACCAGCCTGAAATTCAGAGGCTGGAGCTCTGGGAGATGGAAGAAGTGGGGGGATTTCCTCTCGGGGCTCCCACTGCACCCCAAGTCTAGCACTTCCTTGCGATGACCGTGTGTTTGTCCTCGTGTGTCGTTCTCTTTGCAGCCTGGAAACTGAGGAGGAAATCAGGTTATGGTTTATTTTTCAAACACACCTGCTGAGTGTCAGCTCCAGTTCTGGGTAGCTCTGCCTTCCAGGTGTTCTGTATAGAGTGTCCCACCTGGAGAGGGGGATGATCAGGCACCCTGATGGGAAAAAGGCTTATTCCACATGAAGGCCTTTCTTCTGTCCCCTGGAGCATACTCTGAGTCATGCTGAGGCCACCTGTGTGTGTCTGAGTGACCAGGACAGGAAGCAGATGGAGGCAGTCTTCTTTCTCTCCCGGTCAGGCTGGTTAGCAAACATTCTTCCCGCTCAGCCCTAGACGTTTCCTTCAAAGGCTTTCCTGAGGATCCCTTGAACAAATGCCTTCTGCAAGTAGGAATCTCCAGGCTGAGACAAAGAGGCAACAGGACTCCACAGCATCTCCTTCTCAGGCCTCATTGTCTTTCCTCCCATCTGTGGAGCCCTGGCGGGTGACCACATCTGCTCAGCGGCCACAGTCCCCCACCCCCAGTGCTTCCCGAGCCCCAGGGAACCTCAGGGCTTTCGTGCTCTGGGGTCCCCCAGGCTCTCTCCATGCCTATGCCCTTTCTAGCTCCCCAGGGGAGGCCCAGAAGTGGGAATTAGCTGGACCTAAGGAAGAAGCAGGGACTTCCCAGGGGGGTGAGTGGTAAAGAATCCATCTGCCAATGGAGGAAACATGAGTTCAATCCCTGGGTTGGGAAGATCCCCGGGAGTAGGAAACGGCAACCCACTCCAGTGTTCTTGCCTGGAGAATCCCACGATCAGGGGTTGCTAAAGAGTCGGACATGACTTAGTGTCCGAGCATGCACGCACAGATGCAACAAGCCAGTTACAGACTAGGACACCAGCTTGGGGCCCATGCTCCCCACCCAGCAGGTTGTGCCTGGGGAGTTGCCAGGGCTAGAGGTTGGGTAGCCGACCTGGACATCCTGCAGCAGGCAGGCCTGGGGCTGGAGCAGGGTCCTGGCTCCTTCCCGGCCCTGGCTGACTCCGCAGCAGCTGGGTGGAGGGTGGGGTTGGCCAGGACGGTGCAGAAGGGGCGCAGAAGGGTGGAGGTCTGGGCTGGTGCCACCCCACCCCCACCCCCGCCACTGAGGACAAAGCCAGAGGCCCCTCACTCCTGTCGGGGGGGGGGGAGCTGAGGACCTGGCTGAAACCAGAGCTTAGGATGGTTGGGACACGAAGGCTCCTGGTGGCTTCACCGACCCCTCCCCTCCCCCCCCAACCTCCTGTCAGAGCAGCCAGGGCTGAGGGGATCCAGACGATCTGCTGGCAGAACCGAGTACCTGGCGGCGGGGGCGGGGAGGGAGGAAGACAGAGAGAGAGAATGGACAAAGGGAGACCCTCATAAAACCTGCCGCGGGTCTGTAATCACCAGAGCCTTTGTTTAGAGCTGGTTTAAACAAGTTGTGATCCTTGGGAAGGGGAGGCCATAAACTGAAGCAAAAATAAAAGCGTTTACAGCGGGGGCCAGCGAGGTGCCGGGGATCAATGGGGGAGCCGTGGGGGTGCGCCTGGCCTGCACTGCCTGGCGTCCTGGGTGCCAGCAGGCCAGCCAGGCCCACACATCACAGGCTCCACAGAGATGGAGGGACGGGGTGGGGGCGGGGGAAGGGGGAAGCAGGGGGAGGGGGAGGCGGGTGCCCCTCCCCCACGGGGGCCCCGGGGACAATCCCGCATTCCAGGCTGGGGGGCGGGGGGGCGGGGGAAAGAGGGCAGGGTGCCAGGGCTCTGTGACATCTAGAGATTCATGGCCAGAGGCCGGGAGATCTTAGAGTCAGTCTTCCACTCCCCTACAAATTCCTTTATAATAGACTTGAGGGGTTGCACTAATAAGAGGGTTTGAAGGGCACTTGTTCCTGGAAGAAATGCCTCTTAGGCCCGACTTATCAGCATGGAAAGGTGTCAGGAGGCAGGTTTCACCCGCGGGAGCAACATTCCTCAGGGGCGCTCCATGTAGCCATGGGTGGTGAGGCGAGATGCTTGTGAAGGTGAGGCTGAAGGTGGTCATTCCTGACCATCCAGCCCTGAGATGTTGGTGTGGTCCCTCCATTCACTCAACAGATGTAACCAGCACCTGCCGTAGGCCAGGCAACCAGGCAGGGACGCGTTAGGGAATTGTATACATGTATACACTCCTGTTTTTTAACAGATTAATTCTCCCCAGGGATCCGTGTAATGGGATGTTGTTGTTTTTGTTGTTGTTTAGTCGCTAAGTCATGTCCAACTCGTACAATCCCATGGACTATAGCCCGCCAGGCTCCTCTGTCCATGGGATTCTCCAGGCAAGAGTATTGGAGTGGGTTTCCATTCCCTCCTCCAGGGGATCTTCCCGACCCAGGGACTGAACCCATGTCTCCTGCCTTGGCAGGTGGATTCTTGACCGCTGAGCCACCTGGAAAGCCCATATACTGGGGTGCTTTGGGAGAGCGGCAGCACCAAAGAAAGCCAAGGCGGTTCTTGGACATATATTGTCTGAGGTCAGAGAGCCTCATGGGTTGTGCTCAGAAGGAAAGGCAGCCAGGCTTTTCTGCAAAAAAAATCACACCGAGGTCACATTCATATTAATAAAGCCGATGAGTAATTGGAGGCCCCTGAACTGATGCAGCAGGGTTTTTTGGTTGGTTTTTTTCCCTCTTTAAAATTTCCTGCTGACTCTTTGGCAACATTTGTGGAAGTGGTGCTGAGCTGAGTCTTCCAAACAGCAATGACCAGATAGAGAGAACCCGAAGGCAGGCAGCTCACCCGTTCAAGAGACCTTAAGAGAAATGAGTCCGTTGGGATCTTGTGCCTTTGGTCCTGAAACATCAACGCTTTGTGCAGGGGGAAAACAGGGCAGGGAATGGGTGTGGGCTTTGCAATTAGACAGTGTTTTTTGTGTTTTTTTTGTTTTTTTTACTATAAATAATGCCAAATTATATTTTAAAAGACAATCATGCATTCGAAATTGGATGGGATATATAATAACAAACTTTCCCTAGGGTTTTTTTCAAATTTATTTATTTTTAATTAAAGGAAAATTGCTTCACAGTGTTGTGTTGGCCTCTGCCAACAACTGGTTTTTTAATCTCTTCTCCTCAACTTCATCGTTGGATGCTTGGCATCATCTCCAAGACTCTTTTCTCATCTGTAAAATGATGACAAGAACGTCCCCGCCCCCGGGCCTGGATATGAGGATGACTGAGGTGGTGTGCACGGGGCTCCTCCCATTGCTTCTCCTTCCCTCCTGCCCTCCCCTCTTCCCTGTGAGACAGATTTAGTATCACCCCTCCCAAATTTTGAAAAATGGAAATTATGATAACAGAAGTACCAAAAAAATAGATAAGCTCTCCTTGTTTGTTTAGGAAACATCTCGAATTCCTACACCTGGTGCTTTACTCACTAAATTGCCTTCAGCTCTTCGCGACCCCCATGGACTGTAGCCTGCCAATCCCAGCTCCTCTGTCCTTGGGATTCTCCAGGGAAAAATACTGGAGTGGGTTGCCATTTCCTCTTCCAGGGGAATCTTCCGACCCAGGGATTGAACTAGGGTCTCCTGTGTTGCAGGAAGTACCAAAAAGATAGATGAGATCTCCTTTGTTTAGGAAACATCTTGAATTCCTACACCAATGACGTGCAATTTCACTGTCCATATATCCTGAACAACATTGATTTAGGACTTCTAGTTCATTCATGTAGTACCTGCCGTGGGATAGAACTGTACTAGGCAGTGGAGATGCAGAAGTGAATGGCACTGTCCTTAGCCACAGACAAATACCAAAGGTGCAGATAATTTCAAATGCACAAAGAATTTGGGGGAAATAGAGCAGAGCCCTGGGCTTCCCTCGTGGCTCAGACAGTCAAGAATCTGCCTGCAATGCAGGAGATGCAGCTTCGATCCCTGGGTCAGGACGATCCCCTGGAAAAGGGAATAGCAACCTACTCCAGTAGTCTTGCCTGGAGAATTCCATGGACAGGGGAGCCTGGTGGGCTACAGTACAGGGGGCTGCAAAGAGTTGGACACGACTGAGCTATCGAGCACACACACATTGTTAATTTAATCACATCTTTAGAGAAAAATGAAAGTGTCAGTCATATCCAACTCTTTGTGACCTGATGCACTGTAGCCCCACCCAGGCTTCTGTGTCCATGAGATTCTCCAGGGAAGAATACTGGAGTGGGGGTTGTTATTTCCTCTTCCAGGGGATTTTTCCAACCCAGGGATCAAACCTGGGTCTCCTGTACTGCAGGCATACTCTTTAACACCTGAGCCACCACTTATCTCCAAATACAGTCTCCTTCTGAGGTACTAGGGGCCAAGACTTCAACGTGTGAATTTGGGAGGGACACAATTCACTCCATAACAGTAATCATAAACTCTTCTGGGTGTACCCACCACTCTGTGCGGATGTGGGAGCTGGGGGAGTGCTCTGTGGGGGGCCAGGCCCAGCTGCTCCCCTCTGCTAGACCGTCTATCCTGGTGGGCCACACTTCAGCTCCAGTTCAAGGCTTGAAGCCTCTCAAGGTGGTCTTTCTGAACCAGCTTTCCTGAAAAGCTGTAACATGTGCATCCCAGCTGCAGTCACACCAGCAGTCTCAAAAAAAAAAAAGATAAGAAAGAAAGGAGAGAAGGACAAAGAAAAGAGAGACGTGATTGGGTTTCCCTGGTTTATTACAGCCCAGGATACATCTGCAGAGATGCTGAAACGGGGCAGCCTTTATCAAACCATCCTGAGCAGGAGAGAAGTAGTTTCTTTTCATTTGGAGTTCTTGATGAAGCATTCTAGGAGACAGATACAGGAAAAGGGGAACAGAGCAAAGACTACAGCCCCTCGGGTTTGTGAAAGAGACACTTGGGCACCTGGCCCAGGTGTGGGAGGAGCTGTGGGAAGGAGCACAGGACTTGCCTCCACAGGGGGGGATTCGGTGTGAATCCCAGAGAAGGGACAGGGCCAGAGAAAGACCCCCAGATGCTGACAGGAGAGGGGGAAGGGAGGAAGAGGGAGGGGAGAGGAAATGGGGAGACGAGGGTGTGGGAGGGGTTGAGGGGAGGAGATGGCAGGCAGAGCTGGGAGCAGAGGGAGAAAGTTCAGTTTCTAGTAGATAAAAGCCAAGCTGGATTTTTAGCATCTTTTATTCTTCAGGCAACTCTGCCCTCCTTTGCTTCTGGTATCTGAGTCATGCATCTCAGAGCTGGGCTGAGATTGTTATCCAGGTATTTGAGATCTGTTATCTTGTGATGGGAAGGTCTAGATGTGTTTCCTGCTCTCCCCCGCCTCCCCAGCTCCTAATAGTGCTTGGTCATTCTGTATGGGTCAGAATCTGTGCCTGGTCCCACATGCCCTGCTTGGTAGGTGGCCGCCTCAAAGGGAAGCACTGAAACAGCCCTGTTGCTCCCCTCCAGGGACCCAGTACTGCCATCTGCCTTGCTCAAGTTAAAAAGAGTCTTGAGTAGGCGGGCAAGTTGAGTCTTCACTGAACACCCTAGAATATTCATAAACACAGAGAACAGTATCATGACCCCCAGCCACCTACCCCCCACCCAGTTTCCTCATGGCCAAGCCTGTCTCATCTTCTTTAACACTACCCCTCCTCCCAGATTATTTTGAAGCAAATGCCCAGATAGTTCAAACTCTGTAAACATTTTAATAAATATTTCTAAATGAACTCTAAAAACTTCACAGTAATGTCGTACCTAAAAAATGAACAATCATATCCTTAGTATCAAATAACCAGCCAACGTTTGCATTTCTCTCATTGCCTAATAATATTTTTTTGCAGTTTGGTTGGTTGGTGTGGAATCCATACAAGATATAAGGTCCGTACATTGGCATATATGTCTCTTGAGTGTCTTTTAATCTCTAGGTCCCCCTCTCATTCCCCTAGCTGCGCCCTACCTTTACCAGAAATGGAGTTGTTTTTCTTTCAGAGTTTCCTGCAGGTTGAATATTGATGATGGAATTCTTGTGGGAGTCCTTTAACATGTTTTTCTGCCCCTTGTATTTCCAGTTCTAGAGGCTTGGTTAGGGGTGTGTGTGCATTTCCTTAGCAAATGTATCATGTTTTTCTCTCTTTGTATAATGTAACTGACGACTGATGATCATCATCTAGATTTATTAATTTACTTAATTAAATTAGCAATTAATTTAATTCAAGTTGCAAGATGCTGATATTCTATCATTCCTTCTTCATTGACTAGCTGGAATGCTGTAAAGTAAAACCTCCATCATCAATTCTTTGGTTTCTTTCAGGTCCAGATCTTATAGGAAAAGAGGGACAAATACTTGGTTGTGTCCCCTGATTCAGCAATTCAAAAGGGAATAAAGATTTTGTTCCTTAATATCATCCAAAGGTAATCAAATGAGTTATTGTTTTGGTGGGCTCTTGTATCAATGAGAACTCAGGGGTTTAAATATATTTGACCTTTTTCAACCTGCTGCACTTTTCATCCATAAAAAAATATGTTTCACTTGTCCTAGCTTTGACCTGAGAAGCCTGTGATAGTTTCCTAGCTTATCTGTAAAGGTTTCCTGGCCCAAATCTGCAAGGGGCCATTTCTCCAAGGATTCCTGATTGTTTTTAGTGGGATATGCCATGTAGAGATAACAGTCTGAGTGTTGGGAGTGGTAATTACCACCAGGTGGGTCACTCTGTAGGCCTTTTCCATGGACAGAGCTAGAAAATATGTGTTCTTTAGGAAAGATTCAGTTCAGTTCAGTCGCTCAGTCGTGTCCGAATCTCCACACCATAAAATCCTCTCGTATGGGGATTTAAACCCAAGATTTACAGGAATTTTGCTTTGTCAGTCTTAAACTGTGTCTTCTTTCAATCACAGTGAAAAGTTCTCAAATATACCAGCATAATTTGATTTGTCTTGCTTTCCTCCCTGGCTTCCTCGGTGGCCCAGGGGTAAAGAACCCACCTGCCAATGCAGGAGACTTGGGAGACCCCGGTTCGACCCCTGGGTCAGGAAGATCCCCTGGAGAAGGGAATGGCAACCCCCTCCAGTATTCTTGCCTGGAGAATTCCATGGATAGAGGAGCCTGGTGGGCTATAGTCCATGGGGTCCCAAAGAGTTTGACCCGACTGAAGCATGCATGTTACTACCTAGACACGAGTCTCAGAATGATATACGAGTGTGACCATCAACAGCATGTTGACTGAAAGCCTCAGGAGGCTTGGCTTCCGGTTCTTTCTGTCCTTTGGGCACATCCCACTGAGGATTTGCGGCCAGCTCACAGTGGAGGAATTGCTGTTTGATTTAATCTTGTTTTGTGAAATTCTATAAAATAGTTAGCAGCTCCAGATGATCGTACTAAGTGAAGTAAGTCAGATAGGGAATGGCAAATATCATGTATCACTTTTATGCTGAGTCTTAAAAAATGATACAAATGAACTTATTTACAAAATTTTGAAAACAGATTTATGGTTACCAAAGGGGAAAGGTGGTGGGGGGAGATAAATTAGGAGTTTGAGATTAACATATACACACTATATATAAAATAGATAACCAGCAAGGATCTACTGTATAGCACAGGGAACTCTACTCAATACTCTGTAATAATCTAAATGGGTAAAGAATCTGAAAAGAAATGTATAAATTTAACTGCATTACTTTGCCATACACTTAAAACTAGCACAATATTGTAAATCAAATATATTCCAATATAAGATAAAAATTAAATTTAAGAAAAAATAAAATAATGATCCCTCAAAAAAATAAAAAAATAAAAACATTTAATGGCCCCAAAGTAAATTCTATAGAATGTAGTGTATGAAAAAACTCTACCTTTATCCCTGTGCCCTTCAGCTTATCCTTTTCTTTCTTTTGTTGTAAACATTTAAAGAATTATGGCTTTTTTCTTCCATTTTAAAATTCTTCTATGTAAAGAAAAAAAATTTTTAATTAAAAATGCTTTTGTTTATTTTTATGAGTTGTATTGAGATATTATTTACAAACCATCAGATTCATCCTTTTAAAAATCAGCATATGTCTTCTTTCCTTAGACAAGTAGCAGCATGTTGTAAACACTTTTTTCTCTGCCTTGCTTTTTACAGTAACAATATACCCTAAAGATTCTTCCATGGTATGAAGAGATCTTCCTCAATCTTTTGCAAAGCTGTTTAACTTAAAAGTACCACGTTTTATTCAACCAGTCCTCTCTTGATAGCCATTTGAGTTCTTTTTGTTACTGTAAGTAGTGCATATATTTTTTTTTCATATTTTGATGAGTGTACTTTTGGACGACCCCTTTGTAGGTGGAGAATTGCTGGGTGAAAGAGGAAAGGCATAGATAACTTTTAGAGACATTGCCCAGGTTCCCTCCCACCATAAATGTATGAGAAGCATTGCCTCCCAGCTTAGCTAACATTGTATATTGTTGAAATGCTACATGTTTGCCAAGCTGCCCGCAGAAACTGTATCTCAGTATGATTTTACTTTGGGATTCTTTCCATATGAGTGAGCTGGAGGACTTTGTCATGACCGAGCGCCACTTGTAGTTCTTATCTTGTGAACCATGTTTTTGTGAACCATGTAATTTCTCATCCATTTTCCCATAGGTTTTTTGATCTTTAAAACTCCCTGTGATAGAGTGCAAATGTTTTTCCTAATTTGTCTTTTGTATTTTTACTTTGTAACAGGGTTATATGCCATGTAAAAATTGTTTCCCTGTTGTTCATTTATATAAGCAAATTTATTAACTTCTTACCTCTGATTTTGAAAACATAGTGAACTTTCCCCCATTTCGGGTTTATGGATTTGAGCTGTCTCCTTTAGCATGTGGAAGTGGCACAGTTGTGTCTGACTCTTTGCAACCGTATTGACTATAACCGGAGAAGGCAATGGCACACCACTCCAGTCCTCTTGCCTGGAGAATCCCATGGATGGAGGAGCCTGGTAGGCTGCAGTCCAAGGGGTCGCGAAGAGTCAGACACGACTGAGTGACTTCACTTTCACTTTTCACTTTCATGCATTGGAGAGGGAAATGGCAACCCACTCCAGTGTTTTTGCCTGGAGAATCCCAAGGATGGGGGAGCCTGGTGGGCTGCCATCTGTGGGGTCACACAGAGTCGGACACAACTGACGCGACTTAGCAGCAACAGCAGCAGCAATCTATAACCAGCCAGGCTCCTCTGTCCATGGAATTTTCCAGTCAAGAATACTGGAGTGGGTTGCCATTCCCTTTTCCAAGGGATTGCCCGCAACCCAGGGATTGAACCTGGGTCTCCTGTACTGCAGGTGGATTCTTTACCGTCTGAGCTCCCAGGATCTCTTTTATGGCATACTAAATTCTCACATGCAATTGGATCGATTTCTAGACTTTCTTTTCTGGTCTGTCTGTCTGCCTGTCTTTGAGCCAAAATTAAACTTTTAATTATAGGAGCTTTATAATACCCTCTCATGTGTGGTAAGGCTAGCCTTTCTTCTCTTGTTCTTTGCTCTTTTCCAGGGTTTTCCTTGTTCTTGCTTATGTACAAACCATATTTTTAAAATTTTAAGGAGAATTTATACAATTGTAATACACAGATGTTGCTTAGATCCTTGTTCAAACAAATAATTATTTTTTTAAAAGTTAGTATCAAAACAAGAGAATATCCATTCCATGTATTTGATGAAATTATAAAGAATTATCATCAATGTGTGTGTGATGGTGGTGGCTGTTGTTTTAGTCACTAAGTCCTGTCTGACTCTTTTGTGATCCCATGGACTGCAGCCCTCCAGGTTCCTCTGTCCATGGGATTTTCCAGGCAAGAATACTGGAGTGGGTTGCCATCTCCTTCTCCAGAAGATCTTCCTGACCTAGAAACCAAACCTGTGTCACCTGCATTGCTAGGTGAGTTCTTTACTGCTGAGCCACTAGGGAATCCTGTGTGTAATGGTGCTAAAGGGTATTTTTCAGTCCTTATCCTTCAGAGAAATATAGTGAAGTATCACAGATGAAATCACAATTTATATCTACTTCTAAGTGATCCTGGTGGTGGCTGGAGGAGATACAGATGAAACAACTGACTATAAACTGATCATTATTGAAACTGGGTGGTGGGGACTTGAGGTTCATTTTACTATTCTATTTATTTTTATGTATTTTTGAAATAATAAATCGTTTAAAAAAGAGAACAGGACTTCGAGTTCTAAAGGTTTTGAAACGTGGAGCAATATGAAACCTTTTTAAAAAGTAAGTTTTAGCAAAGAGTGGGTGCTTTGCATAAGGAAATTTGCAGTCAGAAGCCAGGATGCACAGGACGGAAATAGGGAGAAAATGTTTGCCTTGGTTACACGACTGACTCAGCCCAGGGCCAGGTGCGTGAACTAATCCTTCTCTCCATTAAATATTTACCTGTAACTGAACTATATCCTTTTTCTGGGACATAAAGTTCCAATATAGATAGGTGTGCCCTGATTTACAGACCAGATGAGTTCCCGAAAAGTTGGTTTTAAATTCTCTACTTTCTAACTGGTTGCCTACCATGCTGCTCGGAGTTTGGGGTCTTTGAAATTCTGAAGTGTTTCAGAAGGCCAACTTGAAAAAGATGTCATAAATCACTTTTATGGAACTTCTTTTATTTATAAGCAATGTATATTTTAGAAATAAAGAAATGCTGTAGACTTCAGACCACAGACCCTCTAAGTTGCCCTTTCCACACTTCAACACTTGAGAGGTGAATTTTGTTCAGAGTTTAAAACTAGCTCTCAATCCTGCAGCTTGACCACCCCTCTTGACTGAGTATCTGAACACTGCTCCCCAGAAGTTATCATGTTTGCAGTCTGTTTTAAAACTTAAGAGATTGTGGAAGAAAAAATACAGATAGAACTGGATTATTGATGTGAGGAAGGAGGAAAACAAATATATCCCTTTTATTTCTTTAAAATTCAGTACTGGCTACCTATATTACCTGTCAAACATTAATAGAAATAACTACTTGGAAAAATAGTCCTACTCTGACTGAAGGTAAAGATACATACAAATGCCGTGACCCACAAATCGAGCTTCAGAGATATTCGTGCACATGGGGCCCTGGACACAAATACAAATGAATGTGCCAACAAGATTGTTCCCAACAATGAAGCACTGGAGACAATGCAGGTGTTTAGTAGCGGTAGGTAGCTGAGCATTGATAGACTAGATAATTACACAGCCATGAAGAGGAAGTATCCACGTTTACATTCAGTAACATGAATGAATATTACAAAAGCGTGCTGTAAGAAGACTGGCAAGAGTGCATGCACGCTGTTTATAAACCGTTGCTAAAGGATGCAGACATGCATGTTAAAATAAAGAAAACAATGGGAAGAGTGACAAGCATACATGTGCTGAACTCAACAATCAATTGTTGAATCATCATGGAAGGTGGGGGCTTCCCTGAGGGCTCAGGGACAAAGACTCCACCTGCCAATGCAGGAGACGCAGGAGATCTGGGTTTGATCCCTGGGTTGGGAAGATCCCCTGGAGGAGGAAATAGCAACCCACTCCAGTATTCATGCCTGGAGAATCCCATGGACAGGGGAGCCTGGTGGAC
Organism: Moschus berezovskii; assembly: GCF_049115385.1. Classification (NCBI taxonomy): domain Eukaryota; kingdom Metazoa; phylum Chordata; class Mammalia; order Artiodactyla; family Moschidae; genus Moschus; species Moschus berezovskii. The sequence continues at coordinate 54,151,438 of NC_142472.1, forward strand.
TACAGTCCATAGGGTCGCAGAGAGCCGGACATGACTGAGCACAGCAGCAGCAGGATAGAAGACGGCTGGGAGTTATCTTGGTGAGAAGGGGACGTGAACGAGAAGAGACACGTGAAGACATCTGGGGTTCTGGAAATGTCCTGTTTACCAGCCTGATTGGTGAATGCACAGGTATACAACGCGTGATTATTTATTAAACTGGATATTCATGTATATACCTTGCTGGATAGGTTTCATATTTTTCAATTTAAAAGGTTACAATAAAAAGTTAATTAAAGGGCTTTTAAATGTTTATGGGAAACATAATTTCCTTCGTATTGTCTATAAAAATCTATATATCACTCTTAAAACAGCCATCGTGGGCATAACTGTAATGTCACTGAATTGCTGGACCATATAACTCATACTTATGTAAAGAATGTTGGAGAAACTAGAGATATGTAAGGGAATAAAATATCTAAATATATCAACAGCAGTGATTTTAGCTGAATTAACAGTTTGCAAATACACATCTGTGAGTCCAGGTTGAATAATGCTTTATAAAGAGAAAACATAAAACAGAGAAAGCTGTAGCTCACAGCAGAAAATTCAGATGTTTAAAAAACAGCAAACTCTATACTGATTTTTTTGTACTTAGAATAAAACTCCTGTCTCACACTTGATGTGTGTTTGTAGGGCAAGGAGGAGGAGACTGAGTGATGAGGGAAGTGATTTTACTATTATTGCAAGTGCAGCCTCTGGAGACCCTTATGATTTGCCATGTAGAAGGCAGGGTCCTTTCGAAAATCAGATCATCCCAGCTGTCAGCCAGTCAGAAATTCAGGTTAGCCTGCCTTTCTAGATTTTGACATTGGTTAATATGTTGTTCAGTCACTCAGTTGTGTCCAACTCTTTGCGACCGACCCCATGGACTGCAGCACTCCAGGCTTCCCTGTCCTTCTCTATCTCCCAGAGTTTGCTCAAACTCATGTCCATTGAGTCAGTGACGCCATCCAACCATCATCCTCTGTCTCCTCCTTCTCCTCCTGCCCTCAATGTTTCCCAGCATCAGGGTCTTTTCCAGTGAGTCAGCTCTTTGCATCAGGTGGCCAAAGTATTGAAGTTTCAGTTTTAGCATCAGTCCTTCCAATGAATATTCAGGGTTGAGTCCCTTTAGGACTGACTGGTTTGATCTCGTTTCAGTCCAAGGGGCTCTCAGGAGTCTCCTCCAGAACCACAGTTAGAAGAAGGCATCCATTCTTTGGTGCTCAACCTTCTTTCTGATCCAACTCTCACATCTGTACATGACTACTGGGAAAACTATAGCTTTGACTATACAGACCTTTGCCGACAAAGTGATGTCTTTGTTTTCCAATACACTGTCTAGGTTTGTCATAGTTTTTCTTCCAAGGAGCAAGAGTCTTTTTAATATAGTACATGCATATCTCCTTGCATTAGGGATTATTACTAAAGAACTGTGTAGTATTGATACTTCACATGGCACTGGGTTTGAGAAACGAGAGCCAGTTACAGAAATACAATGAACAATTTGACGTGTTATCAGTGGAAGTTACAGAATTACTCTGAGCAAAGAGAAACAAGGAGGGAGCACCTGATCTTTACTGCACACCTGGGACTGTGCCAGTCTATTTCACAGGTAATCTTAAGCAATCTTGCCAGCAGGGCTTCCTGCAAAGCAGGAACAAACCCCCAAGGATGCTGGGCTGTTCTCCCCTATTTCACAGATGAGGACACTGGGATTCAGAGCAGTAAACTCACCTGCACAGAGTAAATGGCAGCATCTGGGGAAAGTGTGAATTTCAAGAAAAACTTAAATTGCTGTCATCAGTTCAGTTCAGTCGTTCAGTGGTGTCCGACTCTTTGCAACCCCATGAACCGCAGCACGCCAGGCCTCCCTGTCCATCACCAACTCCCAGAGTTCACCCAAACCCATGTCCATCAAGTCGGTGATGCCATCCAACCAGCGCATCCTCTGTCGTCCCGTTCTCCTCCTGCCCTCAATCTTTCCCAGCATCAGGGTATTTTCCAAGGAGTCAGCTCTTCTCATCAGGTGGCCAAAGTATTGGAGTTTCAGCCTCAACATCAGTCCTTCCAATGAACACCCAGGACTGATCTCCTTTAGGATGGCCTGGTTGGATTTCCTTGCAGTCCGAGGGACTCTCAAGAGTCTTCTCCAACACCACAGTTCAAAAGCATCAGTTCTTCGGCACTCAGCTTTCTTTATAGTCCAACTCTCACATGCATGTGTGACCACTGGAAAAATCATAGCCTTGACTAGATGGACCTTTGTTCCAAAGTAATGTCTCTGCTTTTTAATATGCTGTCTAGGTTGGTCATAACTTTCCTTCCAAGGAGTAAGCGTCTTTTAATTTCATTACTGCGATCGCCATCTGCAGTGATTTTGGAGCCCAGAAAAATAAAGTCAGCCACTGTTTCCACTGTTTCCCCATCTATCTGCCATTAAGTAATGGGACCAGATGCTGTGATCTTAGTTTTCTGAATGTCGAGCTTTAAGCCAACTTTTTCACTCTCCTCTTTCACTTTCATCAAAAGACTGTTTAGTTCTTCTTCACTTTCTGCCGTAAGGGTGGTGTCATCTGCATATCTGAGGTTATTGATATTTCTCCCAGCAATCCTGATTCCAGCTTGTGCTTCCTCCAGCCCAGCATTTCTCATGATGTAGTCTGCATATAAGGTAAATAAGCAGGGTGACAATATACAGCCTTGACGTACTCCTTTTCCTATTTGGAACTAGTCTGTTGTTCCATGGCCAGTTCTAACTATTGCTTCCTGACCTGCATACAGGTTTCTCAAGAGGCAGGTCAGGTGGTCTGGTATTCCCATCTCTTTCAGAATTTTCCAGTTTATTGTGATCCACACAGTCAAAGGCTTCGGCATAGTCAATAAAGCAGAAATAGATGTTTTTCTGGAACTCATAGACAAGATATTAAGAAAATGCAAGGACTTCCCTGGTAGTCCAGTGGTTAGAAGTCTGCCTTGCAGTGCAGGAGACTCAGGTTCTGACTCTGGTTGGGGAACAAGATCCCATGTGCCATTGTACAAACAAGCCCAAGGGCTGCAGCTGCCGAGCCTGTGCTCTTGGAAGCCTGAGAGCCACAACTAGAGAGTTTGTGCACCACAATTAAAGATCTCACATGACTCAGTTCAGTTCAGTCACTCAGTCGTGTCCGACTCTTTGCGACCCCATGAATCGTAGCACACCAGGCCTCCCTGTCCATCACTGGAGTTCACTCAAACTCATGTCCATCGAGTCAGTGATGCCATCCAGCCATCTCATTCTCTGTCGTCCCCTTCTCCTCCCGCCCCAATCCCTCCCAGCATCCAGTGAGTCAACTCATCGCATGAGGTGGCCAAAGTATTGAAGTTTCAGCTTTAGCATCAGTCCTTCCAATGAATACCCACGACTGATTTCCTCTAGAATGGACTGGTTGGATCTCCTTGCAGTTTAAGGGGCTCTCAAGAGTCTTCTCCAGCACCACAGTTCAAAAGCATCAATTCTTCAGTGATCAGCTTTCTTCAGAGTCCTACTCTCACATCCATACATGATCACTGGAAAAACCATAGCCTTGACTAGACGGACCAGTGTTGGTAAAGTAATGTCTCTGCTTTTTAGTATACTATCTAGGTTGGTCATAACTTTCCTTCCAAGGAGTAAGCGTCTTTTAATTTCACGGCTTTAATCAGCATCCGCAGTGATTTTGGAGCCCCAAAATAAAGTCTGACACTGTTTCCACCGTTTCCCCATCTATTTCCCATGAAGTGATGGGACCAGATGCCATGATCTTTGTTTTCTGAATGTTTAGCTTCAAGCCATGACTCAAGTAAGACCCAAGGCAGCAAACTAAAAAAAAAAAAAAAAAAAGAAAGAAAGCTCAGATGCTTTCTACAATGTTCTTACTATATATGAAGACTAAGCACTCAGCTTAAATAAATAAATATTCAAAACGTGACCCATTGCAAAGTCTTCCTGACTTCAAGACTTACTGCATAGCTATAATAATCACGAGAGTGTGGTATTGGTGGAAGGACAAATATGTAGATAAATAGAAATGAAACAGTGAACCCAGAGGTAGACCCACACACAAACAATTTTTGAAAAAGTTTTAAAAGTAACTTAACAGAGGAAGAATAGCCTTTTCAAACCATGGTGCTGGAGCAATTACAAGTGCAGAGGCAAAAAACAAAACAAAGCAAAACAGGGATCTTGACCTGATTCTCATACCTGACACAAAAACAAACTTCAAATGGATAATAGTTATAAATGTAAAACTCTGAAACTTTTAGGAAAAACATGGGAAAGGATCTAGGATAAAGCAAAATTCTTAGGCTTGACACCACAAGCATGGTCCATAAAAGGACAAATTGATAAACCTGACCTCAAAATTTAAAACTTTTGCTCAGCAACAGATTCCGTAAAGAGGATGAAAAGACAAACTCCAGAGTGGGAGAAAATATTTATAAACCATATAGCCAGCAAAAACCTGCTATCTGGAATATAAAGAACTCCTAAAACTGTAAAAAAAAAAAAAAAAATCAAGCAATCTAATTAAAATATAGGCAAAAATCATTTCACTGAAGAAGGTATACAGATAGGAAATAAGCACACATGAAAATGTGTTCCACGTCATCAGCCATTAGGTAAATGTAAGTTAGAACCACAATGAGATCACACTCCGCACTGACCAGGATTGCAAAAATAAAAAGTAAAACCAACATCAGGTGCTGGTGAAGTTGCAGAGAAACTGACTGATGGAAACATAAGATGGTACCACAACTCTGGAACCAGTTCGGCAGTTGCCTAAAAAAACTAAACATAAATGTACCACACAACCCAACAATTACACTGCTGGACATTTATTCCAGAGCAATAAAGACCTGACATTCACACAAGACCCTATAAACAAATGTTTGTTTGTAACAGTCCCCAATTGCCACCAACTTCAATGTCCTTCAGTGAGTGAAGGGTGAAACTGATGGGGGCAGGTACACAGCACAGCTCGGACGGGTCTTCAGATTTGTCTTCTTGGGTGAATGACTTATCTTGAGGGGAGTCTTACACGCCTTCATTCTTGGTACATCGATTGTCTTCAATCAAAGGCTGACCTGAGGCTTTGGCATTAGAAGATTTCAAGAACAGTTTGAGGAAAATCCCTATTGTTGTCCTAGTGTTTGAGTTAGCCTGCCATCTTCAAAATTAAGGTTTAGAGTAAAGAGCAATGTTTACAGTTTAGTATTTTCATGTCTTCCTAGTGCAGCAATTCTGAAACTTTTGAATCTCAGCACCTCTTTAAATTCCTGAAAGTTCTTGAGGATCCCAAAGAGCTTTCGTTTATATGGGTTAAATCCACCTCATATATACTATATTTGAAACAAACACCCAGACATTTTAAAAGTTTTATTAATTCACTTAAAAGTAACAGTAAATAAATCCTCTGTGTGTTGACATAGATATTTTACTTAAAATAATTATATTTTCTTAAACAACGAAACAGTGAGAAGGGAATCGTTTTCCATTTTTGCAGACCTCTTTCATGTCTTGCTTTCTAGTTTGCAGATCCCTTTAACAGCTGGGTTCTCATATTTGCTTCAATTTGTTGCAGTGTTTTGGTTGAGGTGAAGCATATAAGCAAGGCCAGCCTTCCACAGGTTAAAAAAGAGAGATCTGGGTGACCCCTTGGAAATGTCTTGGGCCCCCCAGAGATCTGTAGACCACACTGAGTCTGAGATCTGTAAATCCACACTGATCTAGTGAATTTCCTCAGATTTCATTCATCTTCTTTCTTCAAGGTTGCAGAAGACACAAAAAGCTTGACTTTCTGTTCAAGTTTTTGGAGGACTTAGCCCTTTTAGACAGATTAGGGAATAGTACTTTCCAGGAGGCGCTAGTGGAAAAGAATCCACCTGCCAGTTCAGGAGATGTAAGAGATGTGGATTCAATCCTTGGGTTGGGAAGATTCCCTGGAGGAGGAGATGACAAAACCCTCCAGTATTCTTGCCTGGAGAATCCCACAGACAGAGGAGACTGGTGGGCTATAGTCCATGGGGTCGCAAAGAGTTGGACATGACTGAAGCAACTTAGCACATGTGCATGCAAACTGAAAATAGGATGATGAAGAAAAACAGCATCTCCAGAGGCTTTTGACGGAGAGGGATAGGGTCTGTTTTTTCTTAAAAATCGTACCCTGAAGACAAGGTCTCAGTGAGCCCACAAGGGCCAGCGTTGGGGAGCTGAACAAAGTCCCTGACCCAGCCCTAGTGCCCCGACACACAGGTGACCCAGCCCTGGGAAAACGGGGCGTTTCCAGCAGCTCTGGAACCGCAGTGTCTCTCTTAGCTTTCCTTGTAACAAGATTAGTCTTGCTTTTCCCTCCTCTTTATTCCACTGTCTTGCAGGCCACCTCTTGGCTTTTGCGGTAATGTGATTAGCTGGCCTGTGGCCCACACCGAGGCCACTGACACAAAGATCTCTGCTTAGTTGAGTGCACCTCTTTCCTAAACAGCATCTTAGTGTTTATAATCACAGGGCCATTGTGAGTGCTGGGATTCCAATAGGACAGGATATTTACGATACCCGCCTACCTCCCCCACCTCCATAAAAGTCCATTCAAGGAGACAGTTGGAAAAGGAACAGAGACAGATGTGTGTCCTTCCCAGATGCTGACGAGCCTCAATTGTTCTGCATATGTAATGACTTTTTACGGCTCTCTGCAAAGGCCTCTTCTGACTTTTAAAAAGGTGCCAAAGTCAAATATAGGTAGTTTTAGTAATCTCCCCGGATGCTCCAGCTGCCTAGAAATCCTCTATCAGAGGGTGTACAAAAAAGCCTGCCTCCCTTTCCTGTTTTATGAATGTAACATTGATCTCTTAGTATTTATATTTGATTGTTCATGTACATACAAGAGTCCATAGCATCTTACTTGGACAAGAGTCCTTCATAAACATTCAATGGTTCAATAATTGTTTTAAAGGCAATTTATGTAATTAGAACATAAAGAAAATAAAATGGAGAAGGTAGACTCTCTTATGAAGTTTTTAACAAATATTTTAATGTGTCTATATTTCTGAATATAGAACTTTAAAGTTGAAAAAATGTTTTGATGTAGAATTAGCTCATTTGATTTTTATAGCCAAATGATTTTGAAAAAACTTTACTTTTTAAAAATTTTGTATTATTTTCTAATAGATAGCCAATGGGAATGTGCTGTATGGCTCAGGAAACTCAAACAGGGCCTCTGTTTCAACCTAGAGGGGTGGGATGGGAAGGGAGATGGGAGGGAAGTTCAAAAGGGACGGGATATATGTATACCTATGGCTGATTCATGTTGCGGTTTGACAGAAAACAACAAAATTCTGTAAAGCAATTATCCTTTAATAAAAAATTAATTAGCTAAAAATTTTATTATTTTCTAAAAATTGAATTATAGTTGCTGTACAATATTATATAGGTTTCAGGTATACAGTATAGTGATTCACATAGGCTATACTCTATTTATAGTTACTATGAAATGTTCACTATATTCCCTGTGCTGTACAATATATCCTTGTAGCTCATTTTTTTTACCTAATAGTCTGTACTTCTTACTCCCCTACCCCTACATTGCTCCTGAAACTTCTTTTCTTTTAACACAAATTAATACATTTGATAATTTCTGATGTGGAAGATTTGTTCTGGTCATTTGGGTAGTTTAGGTTGAGCTGAACAGGAAAATATCCAGGATTGGAGAATTCTATCTGTGGTGTTGATCAGCTTCTTATTTATTTATTTTAAAATGTCTATTTATTTATTCATTTGGCTGCACCAGGGCTTAACTGTGGCATGTGGGATCTTTAGTTGAGGCATTTGGGATCTAGTTCCCTGACCAGGGTTTGAGCCCGGAACCCCTGCGTTGGGAGCGCAGAGTCTTAGCCACCGGACCACCAGGGAAGTCCCTGATCAGCTTCTTGCTGTGCTCCTCTAACCTTAAAAATACTCTGCTAAGAGTTGAACTCACTTGGCTTGATCCCTGTGCACAGGGTCAGCACTGTGTGCTTCCGCAATGATTTCAGAGGGACACGCAGGAGGGTACTGAGTGCCTCACAGACCTGTTCCCACTGTCATTTTTCTTCCAAAACCCAGAGCAGGGAAATGAATCCCTAACTGATTTTTAAAAATGGCAGAAGACAGCAGAGTCCATGAAGAGATGTTTCCAAACCCAGACATTATTCCTCTGCATGCTAGGCCCAGTTCAAGTATCTTCTCATCTGTGAAGTCCTTGGCACCCTCCATCTGAAAATGCTCTTTTTCAGTCCTCATCTCAGTTAGGCGTGTCCGACGGTCTGCTGGGAAATGTTTAACAACCAGCTCTTTGTGGAGAAGATGATCCCTGGTTTGTGGTGCTTGTGATGTGAACAGTCCTGCCCTGCTGACTTTAGTCCCACCAAGATGTCACTGAGCTTCCCTGGTGGCTCAATGGTAAAGAATCTGCCTGCAGCGCAGGAGCCCTTGGTTCAATCCCTGGGTCAAGAAGATCTCCTGGAGGAGAAAATGGCAACCCACTCCAGTATTCTTGCCTGAAGAATTCCATGGATGGAGGAGCCTGGCAGGCAGCAGTCCATGGGGTCAAAGAGTCGACACAACTGAAGCAACTTAGCATGTGCGCACGTGCACACATACACACACACACACACACATACACACACACACACACACATACACACATATATATATATTCTTTTTAAGGGGCTTTCCAGGTGGTACTAGTGGTAAAGAACCTGCCTGCCAATGCAGGAGACGTAAGAGATGGGGATTCGATCCCTGGGTTGGGAAGATCTCTTGGAGAAAGGCATGGCAACCCACTCCATTATTCTTGCCTAGAGAACCCGATGGACAGAGAAACCTGGCGGACTGCAGTCCATGGGGTCGCAAAGAATCAGACATGACTGAGTGACTAAAACTTTCATTCTTTTTCATATTCTTTTCCATTGTGGCATATCACAGGCTAATGAATGTAGTTCCCTGAGCTATACAGTGTGACCTTGTTACTTTTCCATTCTCTAATATTCAGTCTTTCCTTGTGGCTCAGCTGGTGAAGAATCCTCTTGCGATGCTGGAGACCTGGGTTAGATCCCTGGTTTGGGAAGATCCCCCGGAGAATGGAAAGGCTACCCACTCCAGTGTTCTAACCTGGAGAATTCCATGGACTCTATAGTCCTTGGGGTCACAAAGAGTCCATTCTAAAGGAGATCAATCCTGGGTGTTCATTGGAAGGACTGATACTAAAGCTGAAACTCCAATACTTTGGCCACCTCATGCGACAAGTTGACTCACTGGAAAAAACTCTGATGCTGGGAAGGATTGGGGGCAGGAGGAGAAGGGGACAACAGAGAGTGAGATGGCTGGATGGCATCACCAACTCGATGCACATGAGTTTGAGTGAACTCCGGGAGTTGGTGATGGACAGGGAGGCCTGGTGTGCTGTGATTCATGGGGTCGCAGAGTCGGACACGACTGAGCGACTGAACTGAACTGAAGTGACTTTCATTTCACATATAATATTCAACAGTTTGCATCTGCTAATCCCAAACTGCCATGTGATGCAGCCAAAAAAAGGGAAAAAATCCAGCAAAATAAAAGCACAAAATATGACATATGCTGATATATGTGTAGAGAGTGAGAGCCCTGATTACATCTAACATGTAAACACACTGATATGAAGTATTATTTTTCTTTGGACCTTAGACCAGTGATCTGATGGCTGATACAGACCTACAGGTATTTTACCACGCTGACCGAAATATGTAAAGCACTTATTGTTATCATAAGCATCAAACATGTTTATTTGTTAAATGTTCATTTAGGTTGTGTGTTAGTCCCTGTGGTCAGAGTGATTCTTTGTCTTTGAAAATGGTGACCAGAATCGCAATCCTATTTAGCCAAACCTATTACTAATACCTAGGAAATGCTCTCAGTTCCTGGTCCTATAGGTGATGTCTCATCTAACATCTCCCAAATTTCTGGATTGGGCAGAAGTTACAGAAATTTCCAGTTTCTATTACAATTTTTTCCTATGTTTTTATTAATTTAGGCTGTCATTTCCATGATACATACATTTATTCTCAGAAGTGAAATCTGACCAAAATATAGATGGAAACATTTTAATAAAAAGTTCATTCCAACTGCTTTAGCTATTCGTCTATAATTATTTGGGGCATATATCAGAGGATTATTTTCTACTTTAGGTTAAGTATTACTCAGTCAGCAATCTCTTGTGAGTGAATAACATCCTGGGATTTATGGCTGGTCCCCACAAGGTGCTGCTAATAGACTGACTCACTCAGTTCCCCATTCTTGGCAGGAAGCCCAGCTTCACCCTTCTTCCTCCTCATCCACCAGCCTCAGAAGGGAACTTGGACTTCTGGTATTTATAGATACATATACAGACTGTGGTCCAACACTGGACACCTGCGTAAGCTCATAAAAGCGTCCACGGTTCAGACAACCAGTTTTACATTCTTGGGCAATTGTGGAAACCCCACCCTCACTGGGCTGAGGCAGCAGCAATTTCTAGCTAAGGCACGCACACGCTCCGCTTGTCTTGCTGGACTGACCACCTTTCCAGGAACCAGATGGAGGCCATTGCTATGTTAGGATACCCATCACATGGACAAGCAGGTGGGGGACGCAGAGGGAGGAAACCCCAGAGGGGTGATTCGGGAGCCCCTAGGAGATGAGAACAGGCTTCAAAACCAGGCTTTCAGTCCATTACTCCCCACAATCTGAGATTCCCCATATGAGATGAGTTGAGAGCTAGATTTACCAGAAGAAAGGGGACATTTAAACCTTCTCAATTACGCCCAACAAGAAATGCCCCCTCTTCCAAAAACTAAAATGCATTTGTATTGAAAGACCTTTTCATGAAGGCAGTTATGTCAATACGCCACCGGGGCACAAAGAAAAGGGTCCATTTGAATGCATGTAAACGCTGTCAACATTCAGGTTGTTCAGGCTGTGGGTGACAGCTGTGCTTCAGCCAGTTACCTGCACCCTTACTTTTCCCCAGTTCTTGCTGGAAACCAGATTGCTGCCTCTCAAGGCAGCAGTTTCCCCTGCCTATGAGACAGAAAGCTGTGAGGCTCCCTACTATTTTCAGGCTTCTTATGTCAAGAAGAATTGATTTAATTTTTCTTATTCAACTGATTATTTAATATATAACATGAATAGAAGGCACTTATCTAAATGTGTCTTTCCTGTAGTATTGTTGCTGTTGTTCAGTCGATTAGTTGGTGACCCCTCCCTGTCCTTCACTATCTCCTGGAGCTTGCTCAGACTCATGTCCATTGAGTTGGTGATGCCATCCAACCATCTCATCCTATGTCATCCCCTTCTCCTCCTGCCTTCAATCTTTCCCAGTATCAGGGTCTTTTCCAATGAGTCTGCTCTTTGCATCAGGTGGCCAAATTATTGGAGCTTCAGGTTCAGCATCAGTTCTTCCAATGAATATTCAGGGTTGATTTCCTTTAGGATTGGCTGGTTTGATCTTGCTGTCCAAGGGACTCAAAAGTTTCTTCTTCAGCACCACAGTTGGAAAGCATCAGTTCTTCAGCAGTCAGCCTTATTTCTGGTCCAGCTCTCATATCCATACATGACTACTAGAAAGACCATAGTTTTTACTAGATGGACCTCTGTCAGCAAAGTTATGGCCTCCAAATTAACGATTTGCTTATCAGTTTTTTAAAGCATTTTCTCCCAAGAAGATCAGAGGTGAGGGTTCTTCTAAGGAGAAAATAGTTTCAAAGTCTATAGTACTTCCTTCCTGGAACACCATGTGGTGGAAACAGGCCAGGAGCAAGTCTGGAAGAATCTGGATGGACAGGGTGGGGTGGGCAGGAAGATGTCAGGCCCTCCTCTGCAGGATCCTGGCTCAATCCAACAAGAAGGTGGAAAAGGGAGATGGAGAAAATATTTCTGTCTGGTTATATTTTCACATGGATGGGCCCTTTCTGAAAAAATGTTAAGACCTCATGAAGAATTAGATATGGGCTTCCCTGGTGGCTCAGTGGTAAAGAATCTGGCTACCACTGCAGGAGACATGGGTTCAATCCCTGATCTGGGAAGATCTCACATGTCTCGGAGCTACTAAGCCCGATCACCGCAACTATTGAGCCTGTGCTCCAGAGTCTGGGAGCAGCAACTACTGAGCCCAAGTGTCACAGCTAATGAAGCCTGAGCACTCCAGAGCCTGTGCTCTGCAACAAGAGAAGCAACCATAAGGAGAAGCCTGCACCCCGCAACTAGAGAAAAGCCTGTGCAGCAACAAAGACCCAACACAGTCAAAAATTTAACTGAATGTTGGTTTTTGAAAAAAGAATTAGCTGTTATAAAAAATAAAACTTAAAAAAATAAACTCCACACTTGACCAATAAAAGGGCCAGTGCAGTTACACAGGGCGAAAAACGACACGTTTAGTCCTCTGATAAAACATTGCAAGATGCATGAATCATCCACACATATCCTTGGACGTGTCCTTTGATATTGGAATCTGAGTTTTATGATATGCCTGTAATTAAAGTTCTGGGTTAAGTTTTTAAGGGAGAGAAAATTAAACACTTTAAAAGCCAACACCTTGTTTCTCAAGACGTAACCCGGGGCAGGATTTTATGGTCGCAGTAGGGTTTCAGTCACTGGCTGGCACACGCATCCTCAGTTTCACATTGCTGCTAGCATTTCCTCTTTATGGCAGGGCCTGTGCTTCCCGCAGGGGCTGCAAGTGCAGACCTGCCCGTTCAGCCTGTGGAGACAGGCTCTGTGGCCACAGCTCCTCAGTCCTGGCCGCGGGGCGAGCACTGGGCCTGCGACAGTGACGAGGGGTGAGGGCTAATACTAGAGAGAGTGGGCCAGGCCTAGAGGGGCCCAAACTATAAGCTGAGAGAAGTCAGAATGGGAAACAGTCCCCGTGTCTGAAAGAATAAAGACCCTCTCTGAAATCACAGGTTCCTTCACTGCCACAGACACAAAGGTGTGGCCAGCTGGTACAGGCGCCTGAGAACCTCCCGGTACCTTCCAAGTCAGTTATTAAACACAGCCATTCTTTTTAAAAAATATCTATTTATTTGGCTGTCTTGGGTCCTACTTGTGGCATGTGCTTCTTTTCATTGCAACGTGCAGGACTTTTCGCTGCGGCAGGCTCTCTAAGTCTCAGTGTATGGGCTTAGTTGCTCTGTGGCATGTGGGATCCTAATTCCCAGATCAGGGATTGACCTCGTGTCCCCTGCATTGCAAAGCAGATTTTTAACCGCTGGACCACCAGGGATGTCCCCTAAAGAGTCATTCTGAACAATAAATTGTGTAAGAAAAGAAGGTGGTATATTCAAAGTTGATCACTTACTGCTTGTCTTTTACTGCATTTTACTATTTAACTGTATTCCTGAGGTTATTGGATTATTGTGGAAACCCTATAAGGGTGCATTAATGGGCATCTCTTTTCAACCCCACATGCAGTGATGTCACGTCAGTAGGTGGAAACCAGCCTTGGTGAGAGTGTGTGTGCCACAGAAACTGGCAAGACGCTTGATCATTGTTCAATCAGTCAGGACTTGATTATGTATCAGGGCTCGATTTATTGTTTTGCTGACTGTCTAGACTTCAGAAAGTGATGGAGGAAATGTTAATACTGCAGATTAAACTGAGAAAGTATATTAAGTATATAACTGTTAAACTGTGAGTATCTGGAAAATTCAAAATGTATCCTTTCAGTATATGAAAATATTATCTGACGTGGCAAAGAATACACACACATCACTGATAAATAACCGAAGCTTTGATATAGTTTTTGTTGTTTTCAGTTCAGTTCAGTCACTCAGGCGTTTCCGACTCTTTGCAACCCCATGAATCACAGCACGCCAGGCCTCCCTGTCTATCACCAACTCCCGGAGTTCACTCAAACTCATGTCCATCGAGTCGGTGATGCCATCCAGTCATCTCATGCTCTGTCGTCCCCTTCTCCTCCCACCCCCAATCCCTCCCAGCATCAGAGTCTTTTCCAGTGAGTCAACTTGTCACATGAGGTGGCCAAAGTATTGGACTTTCAGCTTTAGCATCAGTCCTTCCAGTGAACACCCAGGATTGATCTCCTTTAGAATGGACTGGTTGGATCTCCTTGCAGTCCAAGGGACTCTCAAGAGTCTTCTCCAACACCACAGTTCAAAAGCATCAATTCTTCGGCGATCAGCTTTCTTCACAGTCCAACTCTCACTTCCATACATGACCACTGGAAAAACCATAGCCTTGTTGTTTTACTTTTACATTTAAGCAAAAATAGCAACTAACAGTTATGTTGGAACTATGTTTGTTCATCAGTGGCACCTCTAGGTTGGCCGTGGATACAAGTGTGCAACAAAAATTAACTGACAGCATTCTGTGAGAATCAACCAGATAAAAGGAATTTACAATCAATAGTATTACATATTTTTTGGGGGGGGAAGGGATAGTTAGTGACTTTGGGAGGGTTATGTACACACTGCTATATTTTAAATGGATAACCAACAAAGACCTATTGTATAACAAATGGAACTCTGCTGAATGTTATGTGCCAGGCTGGATGTGAGCAGGGTTTCGGGGAGAATGGATCCATGTATATGTATGGCTGAGTCCATTTGCTGTTCACCTGAAACTACCATAACCTTGTTAATCAGCTATATACCCCGATAGTGAGAGACAGGGAGACCTGGAGTGCTGCAGTCCCCAGGGGCCTCAGAGTCAGACATGACTTAGTGATTGAACAACAACACCCCAATACAAATTAAAAAGCTTAAAGTTTAAAAAAATTACATATCTTTTTAAAATTTGTAAATTGCATCTCATATCTATACATCTATTATATACACACCTATAATGTATAATAAACCTATATATTATTATACAATGTATAATAATTATGCAATAATAATGTATAATAAACCTGTATATTAAGTACATTATACACACACACACCTTTTTACCCCTGAGAACTGGTTGCTTAACACCTATTGCCTACGCCTGTACACACTGGTGCTATGTAATGCCAGGCTTGTAGAACTCAGACCGCAGGCCACCGTGACAAGCTGAAACCCTTCTGGTCTACCTCCCTCCATCAGTTTCCATGCGACACAGAGAAAGAACCCCTCAGATACATTCAGGAGAATTACGCTCACTTTCAACTTTGCAGTAGGGGTGTGGGTGGTGGTTTGCTTTGGAGCGTTGCCGTGTTACGACCAGAAAAGTTTAAACAGATGCTAACATACCCCCACACACTACAGAGCTAACCAGACAACTCGCCCCGATCTGAGTGGGTGGTAGCAAAGTTAAACCCACAGTGGGTTATAATTTAAAAGCCAGAAAAGCAGCAATGGTGACACATGACCAACTCAAGACAGACAGGTGACAGTTTTCCTTCCCAAACTGCAGGAATCCCAGCTATGCTGCAGGGACCCAGAGCCAAGCCTCATGACAGCTGGACCTCTAGGTGGGGGCTGGTTGAGAGGGGCACTGGGTGTATCCAGTCTTGCGCTTAAGTTTGTGAATAATACACTAACTCCTAATGGCTCACTGTCAGGTCACAAATAATTAAGGCATGAATCATCTGTAAAGGTGAAAGTGTCTGGAATGGCCTGTCATTCATAACGCAAGAGGAGGGAAATTTGCCTCCTTTCACAGAAGCCCCCGCCTCAAAGGTCCTGGGGCTCTGTGGACCCTGACCATCTCACACATAAATGCTCTGTCCCCCACGTCACACTCAGACGTGAAGTCCTTATTTCATTAAGGTCTGGTGGTGGCTCCTGAACAGGGAGGGTGGCATCTTCGTGGAAGATCAAATCCTTCTGGTCTTCATGGCATCTCCAGGTCCAAGTCAATCACAGCATGTCTCAGGCAGCACCTGGCTGCCCGGCCCCCGGTGGAAGGCCTTCTCTGATCGCCCATCACTGCAAAGGCCCAGCTCCACCCCAGGTGCAGGGGCGCTTGGGCAGACAGGACTCTATCCTCCAAACGAGGGCTAAGTGAAGTAAAAGTCATTCAGTTGTGTCCGACTCTTTGCGACCTCAAGGACTATACAGTCCATGGAATTCTCCAGGCCAGAATACTGGAGTAGGTAGCCGTGCCCTTCTCCAGGGGATCTTCGCAATCCAGGGATCGAACCCAGGTCTCCCGCATTGCAGGCGGATTCTTTACCAGCTGAGCCACCAGGGAAGCCCAAACAAGGGCTAAGCGGCCAGTTATCTCTGCTAGGGAAATCCTGTGTCTGCTTCGTGGGTGCTTTAGAGAGCTTATCTTTCCATTTGTTTTTTTCTCCTGATCGAAACCGCTTTGGCCCATGGACAAACCAGCACCAGAACTGACCCAGCAGCCTCAACTGAGAGTTGACTTGGGGGCTAAAGGTTACAGTTTTTGAGAAAGGCAGTCAAACATTAATGATGGGTAAAGTTCTTCCCCTCCCCCCCACCATGAGCTGACTGGGTGATCCTGTTTGTTCTACAACGTGGGCAGTATTTGCTGAGGGTAATTGAAATCCGCCGCACAAACAGCCTCCTTCGTCTCCTGCCGCCTCTGGGCCGCCGTGTCAGGTGAGCACCGCCAGGCATTATCAGGCAGCCGGAAACAGTCTGGTCCGGTCCCTGACCTGCTCTTCATCAGCCCCCACACTGGACAGATGCTGTGTGTTCTGTGAGACCCGCTGGACCAGAGACTGCAGTGTCTCAGATGCCAGGAGCCTCATGGGCTTTTAGAGCTTAGTGTTGTTGTTGTTCAGTGGCCAAGTCTTGCCCTACTCTTCATGATCCCATAGACGGCAGCACACCAGGCTTCCCTGTCCTTCGCCATCTCCCACAGTTTGCTCAAACTCATGTCCATTGAGTCGGTGATGGCATCCAACCATCTCATCCTCTGTCGTCTCCTTCTCCTCCTGCTCTCAGTCTTTCCCAGCATCAGGGTTTTTTCAAATGAGTCAGTTCTTCACAACAGGTGGCCAAAGTATTGGAGCTTCAGCATCAGTCCTTCCAATTAATATACAGGGTTGATTTCCTTTAGCATTGACAGGTTTGATCTTCTTGCTGTCCAAGGGACACTTGGGAGTCTTCTCTAGGACCACAGCCTAGAGTTTATACCTCACTTGCAAACATGCATCCCATGGTGCCCAAGAAATTAGGGCACTTTTGTCACCAGAGACACTGAGTTTATTCTTGTCTCCAGCCCCCAGGCTCCTGGGTGACCCTGGGCCATGCTCCAAATTTGACATCTACAGTGTGATGCATTTCTTTGTTCATGGACGTGTTTCCATGCTTGGAGCAGTGCCTGACACATAGTGAGTATCTGTTAAACCCAAAAATGAATCCTATTACCTCTTCCTTGGGGCTTCCCTGGTGGCTCAGATGGGAAAGAATCTGCCTGCTAATGCAGGAGACCCAGGTTCAATCCCTGAGTTGGGAAGATCCCCTGGAGGAGGGCACGGCAACCCACTCCAGTATTCTCGTCTGGAGAATCCCGTGGACAGAGAAGCCTAGCGGGCTTCAGTCTGTGGGGTTGCAAAGCGTCAGACATGACTGAGCAACTGACACTTCTCACCTCTTCTTCACTGGCTGCCCATTGCCTTCCTGCCACTTCCCGTTGCTCCTGGGGGGACGAGGCTGTTACCTGGCCCATGAGAAACAGTGAGACGACCGAACCAGGCCAGCAGAGCTGGGAGCTGACCCCTGTGGGCCTCGGCAGGAAGTCAGTGGGCTCAGAGACCCTCGTGGGCCCAGGGCTGAGGCCAAGCAGGCACTTCTTTGTCTGCCGGGCAAAGATCAAGCTGGCCCACGTGGGAGTGCATCAGCTGGAGGAGAAGGAAGCACAGTCCAGCCTGCCCTGTGGACACCATGAAAACAGCTTGTTGTAAAAATCAAATCGAATTCTTAGCTACCTTTGAGAGCGCGGCCAAAGCCATCCGTGACAGACCATCTGCTGATCTCAGCTGATGTCCCTTGGTGCCTGGGAACATCTACCCCATCCCAGGCTCACACAGTCCCAAGGTTTGTGGTCCTGAGGCTTGGCTTTCCTAACACAGCCCAGAAGGCCTCCTGTGGGAGAAGGAGCCACATCCACGAAGACGTCTGAAGGAACCGCATCTCTAGGCAGTGAGAGAAACCCGCATCAGCCATCACATTCTTAGAAACGCCTCTTGTGATGAGTATTCAGCAGGGAGCTTAGGCTCACTTACCTGAGGCTGAAGCTTGCATGCAGGAAAGCACACAGCATCACCAGTCACAGCTGATCCCGGCAAAGCTGTGTATAAGAGCCCTTCGAACGCAGGTCACGTGGGGGCTTGAAGGAGCAGACAGCCTGAGCCCAGGTGGCAGCCACACTCTGAAAGTCACCCCCAGTGCCCCGGGGGTTCTCTCTGCAGGCCTGGAGAGTGCGGCACACTCATGTTTACACGGATAAAAGTTGGCCACGAGATGATCGATGCTCCCAGGAGCCAGAGCACAAGTCCTTGATGCCTACAGATGGACATTCTGCATTTCACATCATCTCCAGTGAATCAGACACAGTGTGACTGCATGGCTTTGACAGCCTTGGAGAGCAATCCAGCGTATTACTATTTTTCACCATGGTGCTGGCGCTCAGTCGCTAAGTCATGTCTGACTCTTGGTGACCCCATGGACTGCAGCCCACCAGGCTCCTCTGCCCATGGAATTTTCCAGGCAAAAACACTAAGGTGGGTTGCCATTTCCCTCTCTGGGGAATCTTCCCAACCCAGGGATTGAATCCATGTCTCCCGCCTCTCCTGCACTGGCAGGAGGATTCTCCGCCACTGAGCCACCTGACAAGCCCATTTTTCACAACATAAAAATCCAAACCATGTAGTTGGGGCAAATAACAAATCTTTAGGAATGGATCCTTATTATCTGATGTGGTTATTTACTTTGATCCACTCGCAAACTGATGATTGGATCAAAAACTAAATATTGATTTGATTATGTACCTATAGAGGAAACCCAGGACCCAGACTGAGTAACTGTCCGTCAAAGTCTCTTCTGACAACAGAAAGCATTATAGCATGCCAATAACATTTTTATCAGGTAGTTAAGCTAATTACCTGTGGTAAACGTGTTAGAGAGACAAGTGCGGTTTGTTGTCAACATTTGCCGACCACTTTAAAACGCCGCCCGGCCATGTGGGAGGAATCAAGTGTACAAGAGTTTGTAGATGCGTTGACACCTGCTGGTGAAATATAAAATCTGATGCAAGCTTTAGGCTGAAACCTGTGTGTTGTTTTTCCACCACAAGATGGCTCTGTATGGTTTCTTCTCCGAAGAAATATGGGCTTGTGTGGCAAATCTGTGTCTGTGAAGCAGCAACAAGCCCTGGGCAATGGTATTGTCCAAACTGGACAGTTTTTAAAGGAACCTTTGTCCTGCTCTCTGTAGTGGCTGGACCAGTTTACATCCCCATCAACAGTGTATGAGGGTTCCACTTTCTCCACATCCTTGCCAAGGTTTGTAGACTTTTTGGTGATGGCCACTCTAAATGGAGATAGCTCATCGTGGTTTTAATTTGCATTTCTCTAATAATTAGTGATCCAACAATTCCACTCCTGGGTATATACCCAGAAAAACCCAAAAACACTATTTGAAAAGATACATGCACCCCAGTGTTCCTAGCAGTGTTATTTACAATAGCCAGAATGTGGAAGCAACCAAGTATCCATCAACGGATGAATGGATAAAGAAGATGTAGCATATACAAGCAATGCATTATTGCTGTTCAGTCACTGAGTCATGACAACCCCGTGAACTGCAGCACACCAGACTTCCCTGTCCTTCACTATCTCCCAGAGTTTGCTCAAACACATCTATTGAGTCAGTGTTGCCATCTAGCCATCCCATCCTCTGTTGCCTCCTTCTCCTCCTGCCTTCAGTCTTTCCCAGCATCTTTCCCAACACATTATTGCTCAGCCACAGAAGAGAATGAAATACTTCCCTTTGCAGCAATGTGGATGGACCTAGAGGACATTATGCTTAGTGAAATTAGAGAAAGACAAATACTGTATGATATCACTTATATGTGGAATCTAAAAAATAAGCAAACTAGTGAATATGAAAAAAAGGAAACAGATTCACAGATAAAAACTGGTGGTTACCAGAAGGGAGAGGGAGGTAGGGGTAGGTGATGAAGCTACTATGTATAAAATAAACTCTAAGGATACATATTGTACAGCACAAGGAATATAGCCAAGATTTTATAATAACTGTAAATGGAGTATAATCTTTAAAAACTGTCCATCACTGAAACTCGTGTTATGTTGTAAATCAACTGTAACTCAATAATAAAGAAAGAAACAAACTCAGGCAAATGTTTCATAAGAGTGTTAAGGGCAAAAGCCAGAGCATAGGATATAATGAAAGACAGATAAAAATGGATAATTAAAAAGCATAAAAAAAATCCAAGAGCAACTTTAAAAATTTAAACATGATGGCAGCAAATATAAAAACATAAAAATAGTACATAATACTTTATCTATTTTTAAAACTCCTGGTATTAGATATCCTTTCTTCATACCCAAAGTGGATAGTTCTAACAGCCTACAGAATCAGTCCCTATCTTCCCCTCTTTAAAAAAAAATTTTTTTTGGCTGCACAGGGTCTTCATTGCTGCAGCAGGCTTTCTCTGGTTGTAGAGAGTAGGGGCTACTATTGAGTTGTGGTGTGTGGGTTTCGCATTGAAGTGACTTCTCTTTTGCAAAGCACGGGCTCTAGGGCGCCTGGGCTCGGTAGTTATGGCACACAGGGTTAGTCACTCCGTGGCATGCGGGATCTTCCAGGGCCAGGAATCAAACTTGTGTCCCCTGCATTGACAGGCGGGTGCTTAACCACTGGGAAGTCCAGGATACAATATTTTAAAAACTCAGTAGAAAGCTTCAGAAATAAAGCTGGGGAAATCTTCCAGGAAATAAATCAACAAGAAAAATAAGAATGAACAGGTGAAAACATTAGAAGATTAGGAGCATCAGTGAGCCAAGGAAACCGCCAAGGAAACCTCCAAAGATGCCGGACATGGCTTTCCAGACTATGAGAGCCCACTCTGTGCTCACCCCAGTGGTGAAAACAGGCTCTGTGCATCCTTATGAAATGTCAGAACACCGCAAGGTGGAGAGGATCCTTAGAGTTTCCAGTTTCATAGCAGATCCTGGAGCTGCCAGTCCAGGTGAGGAGAGGTCAGACGTGCAGGAATTTCTCCAAGAAGGTAAAGCTCATAGAACACCTGATGTGTTGGAGCATATTGAGAGAACACGACTGGCGGGAGTTAGGTTGAATTAGCGATAAGTACTAAAAGCACAAAAGACCAGGTAAAAACAGCAACAAAACCCAGACAGTTTTTAAACTCTGGGTAAATTTAAAAGTTTTACAGGAAGGAAAGAGATGTCACAGTTTACTGCCTGGATCAGCTGTGGCTAGCCCTGATATAATCGTATTGGTAAACACACTGAAGGTGGTCTAACGAAAGCTGTGTCATAATCCCAGCTGTCTATATTGTGACTAAGAGCACAGACCCTAAGGCCAGACAGCCCAGGCTCAAACCTGCACCAAGTCATAATAATCCAATTATGAACTGTGTCGGTGGGCCGGGCCGTCACTCTGACTCAATGTCTTATCCGTAAATTGGGGATCATAACCAAACCTATTTCATAGGGATTGGAGGAAGAGTGAATGAATCAATACACATGAAAGGCTTAGAATAATGCCTGGCCTGTGGCAAATTCTATACAAGAGTAAACCTAGGACTTCCCTGGTGGTCCAGTGGTTAAGAATCCGCCTGCCAATGCAGGGGACACAGATTCCATCCCTGCCCAGGAAGATCCGATGCACTGCAGGGAAACCAACCCTGCAAGCCACAACTACTGAGCCCATTGCACCCAATTACTGGAGCCCACACACCCTGGGGTCTTCATTGCTGGGCCAGGTGGCTCAGGGTGAAGAATCCACCGGCCAATGCAGGAGACGCAGGGTTGATCCCTGGGTCAGAAAGATCCACTGGAGGAGGAAATGGCACCCCACTCCACTATTTCTTGCCTGGAAAATTCCATGGACAGAGGATCCTGGCAGGCTACAGTCCATGGGGTTGGGAAAGAGTTGTATATGACTGAGCAACTGTGCACGCACTTTCACATGCTCTAGAGCCCGCACCCCACAATAACAGAAGCCACTGCAAAGAGAGGCCCACACAGCTCAGAGTGCCCTCCTCCGCCCCGCTGCAACTGAAGAAACCCCATGCAGAGCAATGAAGACCCAGAGCAGCCAAAAAGAAATAAAACACTGTTGGGTAACACATTCAGGTTTTGTGTTTTTTTTAAAGATGAACTTGAGATACAGAAATATAATTTAAAAAATATATATGTAGTATAGTTAGTACTGCTACTTTATAACCGTTTAGGAGAATGGAGAAAGTGTGTGTGTGTGTTAATCTTCATATTCCATAAGAGAAAATCAATAGAAAAATGCCTAAAACTTAAAAATCAAGAAGTAGCACTATTAAAATGTTATTAAAAATATAAAGAAACATAATGTACTCCCCTCAAAAAAAAAAAGAAAAAGGCTGAGATGAGTGTAAAATTGTTGCTTCTGGAGAACAAGAGGTTGGAGAGAGTCTGGGTGCAGGTGGCAGAGGCCTGTTGTTTTTTGGAATAAATCTTATAAAATGATTTGAATCTTGGTTTGCCGGAGCAGACCCTGGGACAGGATCTGTGGGCATGAAGGAAGTGCTGGAGGGGAACCAGTGGGACAGGGGATGTGGGGGAGGAAGGCAAGGCCCAGGCTCCTGCCCCTGCAGGCAGAGTTGCCGGCTGCCTCTCCCGTCCCCCTGGCTAAGGCCACCACTCACCGGCCCACAGGTGGGGGGCCCTGCAGCCCCGGGGAGGGCCCTCGGGAGAGTGCTGGATGCTGGCGCCCAGAAGGCTGGTGATAGGACTCAGAAATGTAAAATTACCTGGGAGGTGGCCTTTAAATTGCTACAGGCCCTAAAAATCTAGTTCAAAACTCCTCAATTTGCATCTCGGAGCCAGACGCTCCCAGACGTGTACAGCAATAAACCCAACTCGCCCTATTCCCCCCGGGAGGGCTCCTGGAGGCTTCATAGCCGCCTTCCCAGGAAGATTTGCCAGTTTCAAGTACCCAAATAGCTCAGTGTGTACTTTAAAGCAGGAAGCAAAGGACCATTTCAGGGCCAAGTTCTTCCTGAACCCCTGGAATCACATGGGCACAGACACCCCCCGCCCTTTCACGGGGGGCTTGAAGCTGGGTGGCTGCCACTCAAGAAATGCATGCTCATTACTTATTGTCCCCCTCCCCCATGCAATTAAATAAAAATGACTGTTTAACACATTTTACAAATATACAAATTTTAATCCAACTATAATATTCAAACAGCACTCTGGCAAATACAACCAGCAACAAATGATTCATTATTGCTTGAAGTAATTTTGCAAGACAAACCAGTCCTTTTCGTTTTCTCCCAGATTCACATACTTTCCTGTATTGCTCAGTAGCTTTATAGGCCTTATATGTGATGCCATGAATAACACGAAGTCTTTCTTCATAAACACATAGTCTTTCTTCACCAAGCTTGCTGTCAATAAGTAGGCAATTTCACTCTGTTTCTAACATTTTGAACCACTAGCACAGCACTGGCCCAGGTGTCCGTGAGGTGTCACCTCGGAGACTCTGGGGTGCACCCCCTGAGCACTGCGTGGGACTGACCCAGCATCTCATATAGAGATCCCCAATAAATGCCTGCAAGTCCCAACCTTGAACCTTCTGTACAGATCCTCCTCCCTTTGTCGTTCATCACTGAGGACATCATAAATGTCGCGTCTCTGTGGGAGGCGTCAGTTACTTGTCAGTTACTTGTTTGTGGCTGAGATCCGCTGTCACACACCATCCCAGGGAGAACACACTTCCTTCTGGAGGACAGAACTGCCCCACTGTGGCCTCCTTCCCTGTGGGATTCTGGAGGAGCCCCCTGAGCTGGAGACAAACCCCACTGGGAAGAGCCACGAACCTCAGGACTTAAAATCATACCACAAAAAGCAACCACAGATCTAAAATTCCAACCAGGCTGCTGGCTCCATTAGTCTCAGCTGCCCCAAGGGTTACTTTTGAAAAATTGTTTTCTACTCACTGTCTGGAGCAGGAGTTCTTTTTTCTTTTTAAAACATTTTTTATCTTTTTAAACACCAAAACATTTTGTATTGGTGGTATAGCCTATTAACTGGTGGCTCAGACAGTAAAGAATCCTCCTGTAATGTGGGAGACCTGGGTTCGATCCCAGGGTTGGGAAGATCACCTGGAGGAGGAAATGGGAAACCACTCCAGTATTCTTGCCTGGAGAACCCACATGGACAGAGGAGCCTGGTGGGCTACAGTCCACGGGGTCACAAAGAGTTGGACATGACTGAGCGACTAAGCACACGTACTCACACACACACAGCCGATTAACAATGTTGTGGTGAACAGCACAGTTTCAGGTGAACAGCAGAGGGACTCAGCCATATATATACCTGTATCCAATCTCCCCCAAACCCCCTCCCATCCAGGTTAGCATGTAGCACTGAGCAGAGTTCCAGGTGCTGGAGGTCTTTGTTGGTTATCCATTTTAAATATAGCAGTGTGTACACGACCTTCCCAGAGTCCCTAACTATCCCTCCTCCCTGGCAACCATAAGTTCATTTTCTAAGCCTGTGAGTCTTTTTCTGTTTTGTAAATAAGTTCATTTGTATCAGTTCTTTTTAGATTCCACATATAAGGGATGTCATATGATATTTCCCCTCTGTCTGACTCATTTCACCCAGTATGACACTCCTAGGTCCATCTATATTGCCACAAATAGTATTATTTCATTCTTTTTATGGCTGAGTAATATTTCATTGTCTATATGTACCATTTTCTTTATCCATTCCTTTGTTGATGGGCATTTAGGTTTGAAGCAGGGATTCTTAACCTGAGTCCACATTCCATGAAACTATGCAGTCCTTGTTTGTGGAGATACGTGTGGGTTTTTTTAATGAGGGGAGGACCCTGGGGATGACCTCCCCACAACACCAGTTGTAATGATGGGCTCTAAGGCTGACAGAGAGTTTGTGGTGTGCAGTGGAGTATAAATTTTTGCTACATTTGGTAGAGGAAATACTCATATAAACCAGTTTCTTTGACCCTATTTCCACTGGCTAAAGGAATGCAAAAAGGCCTGGAAAAGAGAAAACCAGAACAGAACCATTTCAATGCTCTCCAGTTGCAAACAGATGATGGCATTTCCTCTTTTTATAAAGGAGCAGCAACCTACCCAGGAGAGGCAGCAGCTGTTTCAACATGTGCTCAAATTCCTATTTCTAGAAGATTAATACTTGAGATCAACTATTTTCTCTTCTCCACAGGTTCAGTTCAGTTCAGTTCAGTCACTCAGTCGTGTCCGACTCTCTGCGACCCCATGAATCACAGCACGCCAGGCCTCCCTAAAAAGTGACTATTAATAGAGGTCCTTTTAAGATTCTTGGGCAAGTTTGTATTGATATTATCACAGACGTTAGAGCAGTGGTTCTCCAGGATACATTCTGCAAGTTCTGAACATGGCCCCAGATATCCCAGGGCTTCCCAGGTGGCTTAGATGGTAAAGAGTCTGTCTGCAATGCAGGAGACCTGGGTTTGATCCCTGGCTTGGGAAGATTCCCTGGAGAAAGGAATGGCTACCACTCCTGTATTCTTGCCTGGAGAATCCCATGGATTCTCCATATGGAGCCTGGTGGGTCCATGTGGTCGCAAAGAGTTGGATATGACTGAGCGACTAATACTTCCACTTTCCAGACATTCCCAAAGATTCAGGAGACCCCTGCCCTTCCCGTCTCTTCCCTCTGTCTGGAGAGAGATGGTTCCTATTTCTTCGTGGCAGTGTTGGGAAAACTTTGGACTCAGTCAAGAATAAAGAGTGGTACAAACCGAGAAAAGAGCACGTCGGGGGAGTGGATGATGGCTGGGAGTGAGTAAGGAAGGAAGCCCAGTAGACTTGGACCAGAGTGCAGGGGTGCACAGTGAGGCTGAGTGTGGGGGTACAGGAAGGAGTTGGGTCTTTATCCAAAAGGCTCTGGGATGCCACTGAAATCCCTGGCATTGGGCAAGGACCCCTTAGCAGTGGCGTGGAGAAAGGACTACAGAGCGGGAGCCGGCTGCAGGATGCATCTGGAGATCAGGTGAGACGACAGCAGGAGTTGCAGACGGTGCAGGTGAAGGAAGACAGATGGCTTCCACCCCTAAGGAAAACCAAGGAGCCGTCCCAAAATGGGGCAAGTGCTCCCGCTCATCTCTGCTGGGAGGTGGGGCGGCATCTCTGTGGGCTCGCTGAGAAAAGCTGATGGAGGAAATTATCAAACACGAACATCTTGCATGGGCTGCAGATAGAAACTGTGAACACTCAAGCACCTGACCCTGTGAGTAATCAGAGTAATCAGGCCCTGCTCACTAGATGGAATCTGGCTGCTTCCGGCTTAGATGGATCTGAAGCGGGTGAGGGGTGACTAAGCACTGGCCCTATCCTGGCCTGGCAATTACAGCCGCAGGAGGACACCGCAATCAGGCTGAAGCAAGAGGAGGGCTAATTAGAGTAGCCAGGCTGGAACTGCATGGTGAGCAGGCAACCAAGTGGGGTGATCTTGGATCTCCCCCCGGTCATGATGGTTCCAGGGGAAGTCGTGGTGGGAGGGGACAGTCCAAGAACAGATGCTTCCAGAGGGTGAGGACTCTGCTGACAGAGGATAGCTGGGAGCAAGGGCAAAAGAGCAGATGACGCCTGGGGACCTCTCTTGACTGCTTAGATGATCAGTGACCCCGGAGGCTCCCTGACAGACGAGGGAGATGGCAGTATCGGGGAATGTGGCCAATGGGCACATTCTCTTGCTCAATCCTACTTTGGTCGTCCTTGGGCTGACCTTGGTTCACCCCTTCACTCACTTTTTGTTTGAGCCAGTGTTTGAGAACCTAGTGTCATAACAGTTTACATAAAAAGCAGAGACATTACTTTGCCAACAAAGGTTCATATTGTCAAAGCTATGGCTTTTCCAGTAGTCAGGTATGGATATGAGAGTTGGATCATAAAGAAGGCTGAGTGTCAAAGAATTGATGGTTTTGAACTGTGGTGTTGGAGAAGACTCTTAAGAGTCCCTTGGATTGCAAGGAGATCAAACCAGTCAATCCTAAAGGAAATCAATCTAATATTCATTGGAAGGACTGATGCTGAAGCTCCAATAATTTGGCCACCTGATGCAAAGAGCCAACTCATGGGAAAAGACCCTGATGCTGGGAAAGACTGAAAGCAGGAGAAGGGGATGACAGAGGATGAGATGGTTGGATGGCATCACTGACTTGATGGACATGAGTTTTTGAGCAAGCTCCAGGATTTGGAGATGGACAGGGAAGCCTGGCGTGCTGCAGTCCATGGGGTTGCAAAGAGTCGGACACTACTGAGTGACTGAACAACAATAGCACTTCATGGTTGGCAAAAGTGATTTACATGTATTTTCTTGTTAATCCTCGCTATCTCTGATGTAGGTATTACCATCCTCAATGGACTGATGAAGAAACCAAGGTTCAGAGAGGTCAGTTAATTGACCAAGTTCCCAAGTGATGCCCATAAAAACTGTGTGAGGAGAGAAGGAAGAGCAAGTTGGGAAGAGTTGCCCAAAGTCACACTCAAGTAGTTAGTCGCAACTGGGGTTGAATCCAAAGGTCTTTCTACCCCACACCTATAAAAAAAGGAACAGAGAATTCCCTGGTGGTCCAGTGGTTAGGACTCTTCGCCTCACTGCCACGGGCCCAGGTCCAATCTTTGGTCAAGGAACTAAGATCCCGCAAGCCACATGGCATAGTCAAAAAAAAAAAAAAAAAAACAATCAATAAAAAAAGGTTCAGAGCTTTAAGTTAAACATGGGCTTCAGGGATGATGCCCTGGTGCCTTGCTTGATCTTCGAGGACAGTGGCCCTGGCTGACTGTCTTGGCTGTGCTGGACCGACACGGGAGAAGTAAACATTAGAAGATAAGAATACAGTTGGGATTAAGGGACTGGATACTTCAGGGAAGTCCATATTTGAGCTGTTTTGTCCAGTTATCACCATAACTATGTGCATTCTTTCATGCTGTGTATCTGACTTTTGGATAGGAAGACAGCTGTGTGGTGGCTGGATGCTGGGTCAGAATTCCCCTCTTGTCAGAACCCTCTTTTTTCAGCTGCTGTCTCCTTAGGGTGAATTCAGGACTATTGGAGCTATTTCGTGTGATGAAAGACTGTGTGTTAGTCAATGATGGGTAACAAACCACCTCAAAATTTAGTGGCATAAACCAACACACACCTATTATCTTACCATTTCTGCAGGTCAGGGGTCTGGGTGTGGCTTACCTAGGCTCTCTGCTTCATGGTCTCTCCCAGGCTGCAAAGAAGGAGGCAGCCAGGTTAGGGTTGCATCCCAGGGTCTGGCTGGGGCAGAATCTGCTTCTAAGCCTACTTGGTTGTCAGCAGGATTCAGCTCCTCCATGGCTGATGGACCGACAGCCTTAGTTCCCTATTGGCTGGAAGGCTATCCTCAGTTCTTTGCCTTGTGGGTGGCTCCAGCATGGTAGCTGTTTTGTCAGAGTGCACAAGCCCAGAAGGGAATGAAGGTCTGTGAGGAAGATGAAATCCCAATATTTTGTAAACCTAACCACATTCCATTACCTTTGCCTTATTCTATTAGTTGGAAACAATTCACGGGGCCCAGTCTACCCCAAGAAGGGGGTGATTACACAAGGATTGGATACCAGGAAGCAGTGATCACGGGGGGCCATCACAGAAGCCTGTCAACCACAGGGCACGTGTACAGATAGAAGGCATAAGCCAGCACAAGGTGGGGGAAAATATTTTTAAATTTTTTTCTATAAAGATTTATTTATTTACTTGGCTGTGGTGGGTCTTCACTGCTGGATGCGGGCTTTGTCTAGTTGAGGCAAGCGGGGGCTGCTCTTTGTTGTGAGGCACGGGCTTCTCACTGCAGTGGCTTGTCTTGTTGCAGAGTGCACAGGCTCTAGGCTTGTGGGCTTCAGTAGCTGCAGCAAATGGACTCAGTGGTTGTGGTACATGGGCTTAGCTACTCCATGACATGTGGGCTTTTCCCAGACCAGGGATCAAACAAGTGTCCCTTGCATGGCAGGACAGATTCTTAACCACTGGACCAGGGAAGCTTGATTTTTTAAATTACTTTTTAAGTTGAGCTCTGAGCTCTGAGCCAAGCACTTCACATGAACTGACTGTCTCACATAAATCTCACAACAATGCTCTGGCA
The DNA here is from genome assembly GCF_049115385.1 of Moschus berezovskii. Lineage (NCBI taxonomy): Eukaryota > Metazoa > Chordata > Mammalia > Artiodactyla > Moschidae > Moschus > Moschus berezovskii. Next base: position 54,180,802 of record NC_142472.1, read on the forward strand.
CACATATCGCTATGAGGATTGAACAGATAACACAAAGTTCAGAGGAATTAACTATAACTATCGTGAGGTCAAATAGTAAATGCTAGAGCCAGCAAGCAGAGTTAGGTCTGCCAAACTACCAAGCCCATTCTTTTAAGCACCACCTTCACTGAGTTGCGTTTTTACCTGTGCACTTGAACATCTCCTACCTGCCTCCTTCTTGCTGGTCCTGTGGTCACCCCCTAGAGCCTGGACCTCCTATTCTGCTGACAATAGTAGCCTCTCAGTCTTCCCAACTCCAGGACTTTCTCTTCTAATCCTACTATAGACACTTTTTTCCTTCAGTACCAGTGTTAGAAGGTATAAGGCTTGCTGGATAATGGGGAGAACTGAGGTCTAGAGAAGTCTGGGGAGGATTGATCCCTGGACACCTCTTTTCTGGTGGGATCACAGCCAACTGGGAAAAGCCAGTGCTCTCTCACCATAATAATTCCCGTCAGGGGACTGACCATGAAAACTTGGGTATGGAGAAGCATGTGGGAAGAACAGATGGTTAAGGGGATGGGAGGCATTGGGAAGGCAGAAGCAGAGCATGGGGCTTGGCGTGTGTCAGGAGAACGAGAGAAGGGAGGATGTGGAAGAGGTTTATCATACACCTCACCACTTCCAGGGCACAGTGGAACATAGAGGAGATAGCCAGAACTACCACCCAGGGATACCATGTACGGTGTTCACAGTAGGAAGGATGTGTGTGGACTTGTCCCTGGAGAGGAGCTGGGTCAGCAAAGGAGAAAAGCAGCATGTGAACGCATGTCCCAGACACCCTCTCCCAGTCCTCCAGACACCTGACAAGGCAGGCTATTATCCTCATGGAAGCCCTGGCTCGCTTTCAAAACTGCACTTCTTTGCAGGGCTCATCTCCTTCAGACAGGGCTTGCTGAATGATTCAGAGTGATGAAGTTTGTGAAAAATACACACCTGGCAGCACATCACACCATCCTGTCATTGTTATCCTCCTCCAAGGATGTTCTTTAAATATGTGGTCCCCCAGGAACCAAGATACCACTCAAGCCTCTGAACAGAGCTTCTCAAATTTCAATTTTTATCAGACCACCTACAGATCTCTCGGATTTCAGAAGGTCCGAAGTTCCGATTTCTAATGATGCTGCTACTCCAAAGACCACACTCTTGTGCGTACAAGTCTTAGAGCAGTGGTCCCAAATTTGAACGGTGGAATCACTTGGGGTAATTTCCAGACTGTGGATTCCCGTTTTCCACCGCCAAAAACTGTGATTTAATTGATCTGGGATACGTTCTGGGCTGGGAAGTTTTAAAAGATCTCCACGTGATTTTAACCAAGTTTAGGAAGGAGGCACTGCCCCGCAGATTGCGGAGGAAAGTTGTACAGAGCTTGCAGGAAATTAATCCATAAAGAAGGCAAACCCAAAATGTAATAGTAAGAACTGGATTGTTTGAATCATGCAAGGTTAGTACTCTGCAAAGGGTGGTGGCAGATGGAAAATACATATAAGCAGTGCTTAGGGGTCCATGTAGGACCCATGACTCGCGGGCGCGTTTTGCTGGGGTAGGACAAAGCCCTGAGCCCATCATTCCTTGCCTCCGCTTTTCTCCCGGAGGGGTAGGGAGGCAAGCAGCCGACAGGGCTCCCCGGAGCATGCGCGAACGCGGGCGCGCGCGCGCGCGGTGTCTCTCGGAGCATGCGCTAGCGCCTCGCCGGCGCTCCAACCCCGCCCCTCCGGGGTCACGCTCCCGGAAGTGCCGTGGGCCCACGCGTCGGGTCCGGGGGAGCTGTAGGTGGTCCACGGTTCGGCGGCACGTGGCTCAGCACGTGGCCGAGCGCTTGGCCCAGGGCAACCTGGAGCCGCCAGTCTCGGTGGCCGAGGCGGTGTCGTCCCTGACTATCGCCGATGCATTCGTTGCAGCCGGCGAGGGTGCCGCCCCGCCTCCCTGGGCGCCCCCTCGGAGGTTCATCTGCTCCTTCCCCAGCTGCAGCGCAGCTTACAACAAGGCCTGGAAGCTGGACGCGCACCTGTGCCGGCACACGGGGGAGGTAAACGGGCCGCGGCCCCCGGGGGCGTGACGTGAGGGCCCCCCCACGCCTTAGGTCAGGGGAGGACTGAGGACGCAGACAGGTCGTTCTAGGACCCAGAGATACCCTTATCGTGGGTCCAGGGCTCACTAAACAACGCTTTAACCTTTGATCTTGAGTGATGGCCAGCCACCGCCTCCCCAGAACTTGTAAATACTTGCAAGGCTGGAATACCCACTCCCACCCTCACCCCTCTGGTGGCTCAGACGATCAAGAATCCGCCTGCAATGCAGGAGACCCGGGTTCAATCCCTAGATGGGGAAGATCCCCTGGAGGAGGGCATGGTAACCCACTCCAGTATTCTTGCCTGGAGAATCCTTTGGATAGAGGAGCCTTGGTGGGCTACAGTCCAAGGGGTAGCAAAGAGTCGGACACGACTGAGTCGACTGACACTTCACTTTTTTCACTTTTCACCTCCCCACCCCGACCCCAATTGGCCTTAAAGGCCCCGCCTCCTGGGACTGGAATGGCTGGAGAACTTCTGAGTTCTAAAGGTCTGCAAGCAACCTGTGTTCATTCATTCGTAGTTCTGCCATCATTCTAGCCCGGAGAGCTGCAGACCCGACAGGCCTGGCTTCTGGTGTCACGGACCTTACGGTTTAATCCGGACAGACCGAGGAAGAAGTAGGAATGCAACACAGTGAAGAGAGGGCTGCTGGAGGGCGGTGGGGAAAGCCCTCTCTCTTGACCTGAGTGAGAAGGAAAGGTTTCCGCCCTGCAGACATTTGAGGGAAAAACAGCAGGCAGAACTGCCAAAGGAGCGTGTGGTCCTGGGGGCGGACTCTGGGCAGTGTGGTTGGGTGGGGGCACCATCCAAGGGGAGCCTGAGGGGCAGGCCAGGAGGGTCGTTTGCAGACCAGGGTACAGATGGCTTTAGAGCCTGGGTTTTGTTTTGAGGGCTGTAGGAAGCCTTTGGGAGGTCACAGATGAGGAAAGGACATCTCATAGAGGCCTAGGAATCAGTCTGGTTTCCTGGGTTTTTGGCAGAGTCCAGCTTCTCACAGCCTTAGCTGATGGCCCTTAACCAGGGCCCAGCCACTCCTGCCTCTGCACCTAGCACCTCCCTAACTTATAGGCCACTCCACTGTGTGTCCTCACACTCAGATCCTCTTACCCCTTGCAGCATTTGAATGCTGACCATCCCTCCCTGGGACCTTCTCCAGCTCACTGACCCTGGCCCCTGGCCCCTCTCCCACCCGCCTCTCTCCTGACTTCTTACCCTGTGACTGGCTTCACTTATGACATCCTTTATGCTCTGCCTCCCTGTCCTTCTGGCCAGTTCTGCCATCCCCGCCCCAAATCTAGGCCCTGTTACCAGGAGGCCAGATTAGAGCTTACCTTTCCTTTTAGACTCCTGGACTGTGTTTAGGATATTGGCACTCCCAGCTTCCTTCACACCGGCTGGAAGACTCGGAGCCACGTCATCCCACATCTCACACGTCAGTTTGACGAGTGTTTTTCGAGCCTTCTCCATGCCAGGCTGTGCAGAGTCCTCTGTACCTGCCTGGCAGCGCAGTTCTTGTCTTCCTGTCCACCTGCTTTGCTACCAGTACCGTCATCTGAGGCCTCGGTGCCTCCTTCCTACATGGTCGTGGGCACATATCCTATAGTTCAATACACAAAACTGGTTATGTGGGGGACACGTTTTGGCTTTTCCTGTGGGGGGCCCTTCCTCCCAGCTCCTGGGTCTCGAGTGGTGGTTACACGCTGGGCCGTGAGCTTTTCTGGGTGTGATACAGTCCTCTGTAGCTGTGCCAGGCATTCCCTGAGCAAATGGTGGACTTGTCCAGGACGACACGGAGCCTGCCCTGGACTCTGAGCAGATGAGGGGATGCTGGGGAGAGGAGGCAGGACCAGCGGACATGGACTGTGCTGACGGCAGCCAGGAAGCCTTTGAGGGGGCCACTGCTGAAGCTCAGTGTAGGTCAGGAGCAGTTTCACGATGCTGTAGTGTTACTGTGGAGGCTGCCCGCCTTTCTCGTCCGTTGCTATTCCTAGGTCAGAATCTGCTGCAGCAGCCTAGTGAGAAGTGGCTGCAGTTTGGTCATGTAACCCCAGAAGGGAGAACCTTCCCTGGCCTCCTGTAGCAGGTGCTCAGCACTTACTGGCGGGAAACCACCTCTGCAGACAGAGTCCACGGCTTTGCCCATTACACAGGTTAAGGCTTTAAGTCACACCAGAGTTACTGACTGGGACAGGACTGACGTGCTTTTTCTTTCCTTCCTGCTAGAGACCATTTGTTTGTGACCATGAAGGATGTGGCAAGGCCTTCATCAGGGACTACCATCTCAGCCGCCACGCCCTGATTCACACTGGAGAAAAGCCCTTTGTGTAAGTGGGGCACTGTCTTTGGGCCTTTGAAGTGGGTCGTGTTTGGCACAGAAAATTGATCAATGACTTATGAGATCAAGAACGTGGGGCTTCTGCATCTCCTCAAAGGAGACTTGGTTTGGAATATGTGCAGGAAAATCGGGGTTTTGTGTGTCATCGTGTGTGACAACTTCAGGGGTGGGTTCATCTGAAGGTCTCTTGAGTTTGAGCCTCTCAAATGCTTCCCTGGCAGATCGAGGGCTCTGCATCCTCAGGGCTTTTATGAACCAGTCAGCTGCTGGGATAACAGACATAAGCTTGAGAAAGTAGAACTGTAACAGTTTATCTTCTGTTTCTTTCAAAGAAGCCCCTGCTCCTCTGCCATGCCAGGATTAATTTCATTCTACTCAGAGTTATTCCATATCTCTGAAAGGGTGGATATACTGTTTTTCTTTTAAATTGGCTACTTTAAAGCAGTGGATCTAAAATTTGGGTTGCCTCAGAATCACCTGGAAGGCTTGTTAAAAAGATGGAAGAAGCTTGCCTGCTCATCAGGAAGGCCCAGTTAAAGTATATATATATATATATATATATATCTGTATGGTGGAAAACTATACAGCTGTTAAAAGGAATGCAGGTGTTCCCTGTGAAACTTGTAAGAAAATCTCCAGGGCTTATTAATTGAAAAACCAAGTTTCAGAAGAGGGTGTTTATCAGGCTACCTTTTTGTGTGTTAAAAAGAACCCGGAGGGTAAACAGGAAGACCTCTATTTGTATTTGCTTCTGTTTATATAAAGAAATCCTAAAAGTTATAGAACAAAACTTGAAATATTCTTGCCTGTTTTGGAGCAGTGGGAGGCCTGGGTGGGTAGGAGGCAGGGGTGAAAGGATTCATGCATTTGTGTCCCTTTTCATGCTTTTTGGTTTTTACTTATTAGTGAAATGATGGCTAAGATTAGGGCTTGTAAAGGAAGCCGTGCTTCATCAGATTTATGAAAAATCATCACAATAAGAGCACAGATTTTAAAAAAAGTTCACAGAGAATTTAGATAATTCAGGGTCGAGATATAGAAACACTTGTTAGGGCGACCTGTCCCAGCTTGGTGAGATGCTGGAGGTTAGAATAGTCATGGTTCCGCTCCAAGTGTCTGTTTTTGCCTCTGATGATAAGCTGAAACCAGTTGTTTTGAGGTCTTTTTCGAAGTGCAGTTTGTAGAGACATTTCAAGCAAAATTAAAGTGATCAAGTTCTAAATTGAGGACAGTTTCAATGTGGTTTAAGTCTAAGCAGGGTGTGGGCTTTTGGAACTAGTGTTTCCACCTCTCTGCCCACTGTACAACGTCTGCTGCACTGTGCTTAGCTTCAGAAGCCTTACGTGAAAATGCATTTCGTTACATGAAGTCAGACTGAGATGCCTACATGGTATGGCTTAACACTTCAGAATTTGTTAAAGAATATTTTACACTGTATTTCAGAGTAGATCGCTTTTATAAAGTGGGAGGAGGTAAACATCTTAAAATTCTCTCCCCTCGGTCTGTTCATGTTTTGGTATTTCGTCACAGTTGTACAGCTAGTGGCTGTGATCAGAAATTCAACACAAAAGCAAACTTGAAGAAACATTTTGAACGCAAACATGAAAACCAGCAAAAACAATACGCCGTAAGTATGAATGATTTTATATGCTCAAATTCTCTAAATTTTATGTTTACTGCCTGTGTATCTAAAATGTTCATTAGCTAAATTTTGTCTGTCAAATATCTGAATTTAGTTTGACACTAGCTATAATAATATCATAATATTGGTATCGTTTTGAAAGCAGACGTTTTTTGCTAATTGTATTATTGGCTCAGCTCAGTTCAGTTCAGTCACTCAGTTGTGTCCAACTCTTTGCGACCCCATGAATCACAGCACACCAGGCCTCCCTGTCCATCACCAACTCCCGGAGTTCACCCAAACTCATGTCCATCAAGTCGGTGATGCCATCCAGCCATCTCATTCTCTGTCGTCCCCTTCTCCTCCTGCCCCCAATCCCTCCCAGCATCAGGGTCCTTTCCAATGAGTCAGTTCTTTGCATGAGGTGGCCAAAGTATTGGAGTTTCAGCTTTAGCATCAGTCCTTCCAGTGAACACCCAGGACTGATCTCCTTTAGGATGGACTGGCTGGACCTCCTTGCAGTCCAAGGGACTCTCAAGAGTCTTCTCCAGCACCACAGTTCAAAAGCATCAATTTTTTGGTGCCCAGCTTTCTTCACAGTCCACTCTCACATCCATACATGACCACTGGAAAAAGCATAGCCTTGACTAGATGGACCTTTACCAAATGAAACATTTTTTGCTGTTTCAGACATGCTACTTTTCGAAGCTTCTTGAATTTTATAGTAACTAGATGGGTGAAAGAAGCAAGACTATAACTTCTGCAGTATTTTTATCTTCAAAGGATCCTGTTATGAGCTGTTCTTTGATTTTTTCCAAGACTAATGAACCTTTACTAAACAGTGCAGTTTTGAAGGTTGTAAGAAGACCTTTAAGAAACATCAGCAGCTGAAAACCCACCAGTGCCAGCACACCAATGAGCCGCTGTTCAAGTAGGTACTTCGCATGGGTGAAAACCTCTTCAAGCTCAGGCAGAGGCAAGATTAAAATGCACAGGTGGCGTGCACATGCTCAGAAACAGTTTCTTAATCAACATTTTCCTGTTGTACGGTCTATGTCCACTTATATATTGGGGCATTTGAGAATATGCTTTTGTTTCCTCAGAAGAAAGAGTAATGTGTTTCAGAATCATTTCTGAGATTAGTACAGTTGTGGTTAAGCTTAACTATCTATATAGAGCCTGTTGAATAATACGAAATGTCCTTATGAGGATGCTGAGTATTCTTTTCCTGTAGAACAAAGGTAACTGAGCTTAGCCTGCATTAGAAGGGGTTTCAGGAGGAAGAGGAAGAGGGGACTGGACATGTTGGCAGAGACTTGCAGAGGGCGCCTGGTGACGGCTGCCCTACAGAGCCCAGGCTGACGGCCGTGTGCGAGCTGCACTGAGCTGCTTGCGCCTGTCTCTCAGCTCACCTGCCCTGGGCCTGGGACTTGTGGCAGCAACAGTGCCTGTCCCCACTTGCAGCCCTGCTGCCTCTTGTCATGCTGCTGGTGGCCGGAGTGCAGAAGTGGCACGTGCTTTTTATGGCTCCCCAGAGGCAATGCATCTACTGCCCTGTTTTCTTTTCACACCAGCCCGTGGCAGCATCATTAAGGAAACCAGACACAAACGATTCAGGATGGTTTGGGTATTTACCCCAGCCATCTTTCTGTGGCCATGGAAATGAGGTGTATTGTCCAAAGTACAAAGATGGAAACAGTGTTTAATTTGATCACATAAGCATTAAAAAACAAACAAGCATTTTTTTCTCGGTTTACTCTGCCCAAGGCTGGTCAAGTAACTTGCATCTCACCTGCAACTAGGTCTGAATTTGAAGTCCCAATTTTATGACTGCTTTGGTTGTAAGAGAGGGGCTTTCCTGAGAGGGGCTCAGATGGTAAAAATCTGCCTGCAATGCAGGAGACTTGGGTTCGATCTCTGGGTCAGAAAGATACCCCTGGAGAAAGCAGTGGTGACCCACTCCAGTATTCTTGCCTGGAGAATCCCATGGACAAAGGAGCCTGATGGGCTACGGTCCATGCGGTCACAGAGAGTCAAACACAAGTGAGTGACTAACGCTTTTACTTTAGTTGTGGGAAGAGGAGACTGGCAGGGTGAGGACAGCATACTGTTTATTTTAGTAGTTAGTTCTCTGACAGTGGGTTGATCGGCTGACACTCATGTGTTGTTAACGCAGGTGTGCCCATGAAGGATGTGGAAAACACTTTGCCTCCCCCAGCAGTCTGAAGCGGCACGGGAAGGTCCACGAGGGTAGGTCCCGGTGCCCACCCTGACAGGCACAATAGCCATAGTATGTGTAATACTCTGATCTAGCTTGTTTTTGATATTTTCCTTTCAGTCTAATTTGATTGTTGTTTATACTGAATATTCACAGAAGACAACATACCAATCTGTTTGCTTTTTAACAGGCTATATATGTCAAAAAGAATGTTCTTTTGTGGCAAAAACATGGACAGAGCTTCTAAAACACATGAGAGAAACCCATAAAGGTAAGGCCAGGATGGGGGACATGATAGAAATATAATATCTGCCCCTGTGGAACTGATTGAATGCTTTTAGAGGGTGAACTATTACCCATGCTCGGGAAAGTAATAGATTATTATCTGTTACTCTCTGTGGTATGTCTCTGTAGTGTGTCTTATTAAGCGCTGGGTCCCCTGGGTATTGGACACATGAGCAGAGACCCGTGGCCCTAGGTTCGTGAGGAGCTGGGCCGGGTCTCCAGGCCTGTGCTCACCTGGCATCATAAACGCTCCAGCGGGGGAGGCACGTGGGGAGGCCCTGGCTGGCGTCTGTGGGGGCAGCTGGGTAGCGTGCCCTCTGTTCCCGAGGACAGTGGAGCAGACGGGTCTGTATAACTTGCTCCCCTGCCCGCAGCCCCATGTAGAGAAGCCCTGTGCTTAACAGAGGGCCGGGGGACCGTGTATCACATAGGAATTTAGGAAACCTAAGGCACACCTTCAAGAAGCACTGGAATTTGTTTCCTCCACCCGACATTCTGATTGGTATGTTGTCATCAGGTTTCTGCGTTGAACCCATTACTTGATATATTCAGTGTTAGCTTTTTCTCTGTGGCTAACGCCGGGGACGCGGGCTCCCTTGCTTCTGCTCCCCCAGAGGAAGTAAGGTGTGGCGTGTGCCAGAAAACGTTTAAGCGCAAGGACTTCCTGCGGCAGCACATGAGGACGCACGCCCCCGAGCGGGACGTGTGCCGGTGTCCGCGGGCAGGCTGCGGCCGCACCTACACCACGGCCTTCAACCTCCAGAGCCACATCCTCTCCTTCCACGAGCAGCAGCGCCCCTTCGTGTGTGAGCATGCTGGCTGCGGCAAGACCTTTGCCATGAAGGTGAGCCCTGCCCACCCGCCTGTCCCTGGGGGCGGGGGCCGTCCTTGGGGTCTGCATCTTTTCTGCCAGGCTCCTGGGAGATGGGGGGGCCAAAGTGCGGGGGTCTGGCCTGTCACTCTGGCTCCAGCGGGAGTGGTTCTCCACCAAGCTGGGCAAACACCAGACAGGCCCCCCCTGCCCCTGGTTCTTGAAGTCCAGCCCTCAGCATGGATGGAACCTGCCGGAAATGCATGTCCAGGCCCCACTCCAGACCCACTGACTCGGAAGTCTGGGGGATGGGTCCACTCATTTGTGTTTTAACCAACTTCCCGGGTGATTCTTAGGTGACTAAATCTGAGACCCAGTGGCCGGTGGCACCATATGCGTACTGTTCGTAAGATGTCTTGGGTGTCCTTTTGACACCTGATGTCTTGGGTGTCCTTTTGAACTGCCATGGGCTGGGGACTGGGAACGGGGTGAGGTCTTAGAGCTTCGGGATACTAGTCCAGATTTTGAGAGCAGGACCCCAACCCTGTGGACCCGGCCCAGTTGGTGCTGTCACAGGCAGTGACCGTGAACTACAGTAGACAGTGGGGGGTGAGGGTCGTGGTCAGTGACAGAGCGGAGGAGAGTAGACCTGGCCAGATTTTCCAGGGGTGTTGGGGGTGCTGTAGACACCGGGGCAATTCAGTCTCCCTCTTCAGCTCGAAGAGTCCATTGAGAGCTGGCCCCCTCCCACCCCCGCCCCCTCTGCAGGCGGGGAGCACACACTCCTAACCGGGGTCCTCCAGGAAGGCAGGGATTTCAGTGGAGGAGGGAGCAGCCTGCTCCAGTGCCAGAGGCCGGATCCCTCCGCAGAGCAGAGCAGAGCAGAACAGAGAAGGGTGTTGCTTCATCTGAGTAACTCATGGACTTGAACAGACTCCAAAGGTGTCTCACAAACACACTCAGCGTCTCTCCTTCATTGCAGCAGAGCCTCAGCAGGCATGCCGCTGTGCATGACCCCAACGTGAAGAAAACCAAAGTAAGTTGAGACTTAGCATGCTGTAGATTTTAAAACATTAATTGCTTAAACCAGATGCTAAATATGCTATTTGGCATATTTTCAACTACTGATTAGTTTGTGAGTCTGTACGACTACTGAAGGCAGTTGTGTGGCGTTCACATCCTTATTTACGACAGTTTTATTGTATGCTGCGGTAGTTCTTACCTGACAGGCATACGATTCTGATAGTGTTGGTTTTGCATTAAAGTTAGTCGTCCCTTGGTATCCATGGGGAGTTGGCTCTGGGACCCCCAGGGTGCCAGGGTCCACAGGTGCTTGAGCATGTGTGGATTTTCGACTGTGCTGGTGCCCGTGTGCCTCAACCCCTGCCCTTATAGCCCTGAGTGCCAGGGTCATCTGTCCGTGCATGGAACCTCCGCACACCCTCCTGTGTACCATGAATTACCTCTGTGTTACTTAACAATACCTAACACAGTGGAAATGCTGTGTAAATTGTTGTGAGCACATGGCAAATTCAAACTTTGCCTTTTGGAACTTTCTGAATTTTTCCCTTTTTAAAAACACTTTGGACAGGCTGTTGGTTGACCCAGCTGCAGAACCTGCAGACATGAGACCTGACGGTTCTGTCTCCCTTACTCCCAAAGGTGAGGCCGTCTCGTGGGAAGCGGAGCCTGGCCTCCCGGCTCAGTGGGTACCTCCCTCCTAAGAGGACACAGGGCCAGGCTGTGCCTCTGCTCAGGAATGGGGAGCCGCGGAGCTGCGTGGAAGGCCACGCGCTCTCCACGTCGCCATGCTGACCGCAGCTGCACATCCGCCTGTGCTGTGTGGAGGACCAGACCAGCCAGTGCAGTTCTCTCTCCCGGAAGCCTGTGTTTATTAAAGTCACTGGGGCAGGACACCAGATGCTCCGTCCTTCCCGTCTCCCCTGTTCAGAGCGTCTCCTCTTGGGGTGCCCAGAGCTGCTCTCCACGCAGCCTCCTCCTTTTTGCTCAACGGACGAAGAACACACATCACAGCCTTGCCTCCTTTGATGGGCTGCGGCCGGGATGAGAAAGTTGCAATTCCAGACACAGTCTGGACGATTCGATTACACATCTCTTCCTGGAAGAGGAAACGAAAGGCTAGTGTAAAACCAGCACCTCAGGTTCTTTCCGGTGTTCCTGCTTATCTGATACCCACAAAGGCCAGCATTCCTGAATTGCTACATAAGGGATTTGCGAAGTCAAATCGTACAGACCTGGTGAAGCTGATCGAAACCTGTACAATAACCAGGTGGTTATACAAACTCCATGTAACTAGTCCAATGCGCTAAAGGCTTGTTAGTTTAGAATCCCCCATCATGACACTGAGAGGCTATGTTTGGCCCAGACCACCCTCTCGCAAAAAGTGCAAAGTGGTGGGTTTGGGCACTGGCAGGGCCCCATTATCCCCCTAGGTTGTCAGCTCGGTGCTGTTCCCAACTGTCCTTCACAGAGTCACTGAGGTGGTCAGAAAAAGACAGACACATGGTTCTAGAGATTCTGGGTGGGCTGGACTGGGCCCAGGGCCTGGGTCATTCTATCCTGGAGCTAGGGCTGAAAATCACTGGAGTAAATGCTGCCTTTATCTGCTGCTGTGTAACTCCAAAAGCGAAATCCACAGATCCTCCACAGACTTATCCTGGGACTGTAAACCAACACTTTCTAGAAGAGTTTGACTTGAATGCTTCTCATAGGCATTTATAAAGAGGAATCGGACTTAAAAGGATGAACCCATACAGTCTCTAGTTTTCCTGTTTAAATGGTAGACCCTCTAAAGTCTGTGAAGTAGAGTGGTGTATAGCCCTGAAGTGAGGAAGCAGTGTTCTCTCATGGAGAAGTACTTAATGCTACAGTGGAAAAAAACTGTGTACATTTTGAAAACCCAGGTAGAAGGCTGCCGCCAAGACTGGGCAGAATTATTACTTTTCTCTACCTTTGCGTTTTCCAGGTTTTCCACAGCTGTATTTGTAATTCAGAAAACAAAGACACAGGCAGTCGCTCAGGCCTGTTTTCACTCACCATTTTGTCCTCGGGCTCGTCTGTGCTCTTCCCTTTCTTTACTGTAATCTGGACTTTGTACTTTTTCTCGATCCACTGCTGAATCTGTTTACTCTTTGTGTCCAGATCGTGTTGTCCAATATTTGAAGAAAAAGTCAGTTCCTTGGTCAGGGTGGGTCCTGGGTTGAAAGAGCGAGATCTGGGGCTAGTCTGTGAGGCCTGTGTTTTATCACACGTGCGTCCTAAGGTCTACGCTGCTGCAGGCCCTCCTGTCTGCCTGGTATTAACAGTTTCACCCTCCAGTTAAGTAGAGATAGACAGGTGAAAGACCACTTCTGTGAAAGACCACTTCTGTAGCTGCCAAGTAAGAGTACCCAAACAGGGAACGCTGCTGTTTATCACTGCCATTGTTTGATGAAAGAACAAAGGAATGGTCCTTTCAAGAGAACCAGGGGCTTTTTTGGGGGGGGGGGGTAGTGGGTAACAGGTGTTCACAGTACTTTTTATCTTTTTTAATTTAAATAAAAATAACTTCTAAAAAGAAACACCTCCTTGCTTCTCAGAGCTCCTACCAGCTGGTCAGAGACCTCTGTCAGCCTTTCCACCACCTCTGAACCAAGCTTCTCAGGCTGCTCACCTTTTTTAAATGTGCCATAGTTTGATGCCCTTAGCAGGGCAGCCAGCCTCTTCTGGATACTTTGTTTTCTAGTCAATATTCCTGTTGCTAAGTGTGACTAGAGAATCGACACATTCTGACCTCGAGTGATCAGCAGTTACTAGCCATCGTGAAAAACAAACCTCTTTACTTAATTCAGCTCACTGCTTCTGTAAGGTTTAAGTGATGAGTTGGTAAAACACATTGAGTGTTCCTACCCTGACTATCGCAGTGGGCATGGGCGATGCTCTGGGGATGACTGCAGAGTTAGGAAGCACTTCTCTGTAATGAACTGCCTTCCTCCCCTCAGAGATGAGGGGGGAGAAGGAGAAGGGACCCAGGGCAGGCGAGAGGCCAGGCCAGGACCAGGACTTCGTCCCCACCTCTCCCACACCCCACCCCATGCGGCGCTCTGCAGTCCCAGCCTTGGGAGGCCCCGCCACAGTCCGAGGGGAAAAGAGCGCCCATCGCTGTGGCGGTGGTTGCCGTGTCTATCCCTCATTTTGCACAGGTGTAAAGGAAGAGATGATGGACAGAGTAGCAAGGAGAAAAGGAACAGAAGCAGGTGGATGAAGAACACACGCTGGACACAGCAGTAAAATGGGATTCCAGTTACTCACCGCCTGTCATTACAGGCACCTGGCAGATGCCCGATTTAAACTGCAGATCTGCCAGCCCGAGGGACCTGGGAGCAGAAAGCAGGGTACCTACCCGGCTTGGGCGTGGCCCTCTCTGCCTCTCTAAGCCGCAGCCGCTCCTGGTGGATCTGTGCGCCCGTCAGGAGCTGGTACTGCGGGGGCTCCGCGCTGGGGTCCCTCTTCACCAGCCGGAGGTCCCGCTCAGCCATGAGCCTGATCACGTTTGCCCGGTGCATGTGGCCCAGGTCGTTGCCCTGCTCGTCCAGCACGTGAATGATGCGCTCGTTGATTTTTCTCCCAACGCTGCTGAAAGCCGTCTCGTTCTTTTTTTTCTTTGTCCTCTCATCCTGGGTGTCTTCAGTGCTAAAAGCTTTCACCTGGATGAGGCAGGACGGTCTTGGGGACTGCCGTGTGGGTGCCGGCCCCTGTGAGATGTATTTGCCCAAACATCTTCTAACGCAGTAATTCTCAGTTTTTACGGTTTGTAATGTTAACTTCTTGAGGAAAAGAGCAGCCATCCTATAAAGCAGGGAGAAAAGATCATTAAAACCCAGCCGTTCATTCCCGCGGGCTGGTGCTGTGGTACACGGAGGCGGCTGGTTGGAGGTGAGCGAGAGGACGCAGCGCTTCAGACAGCGCTTCTCGGGGGCGCTCCCGGGGCTCCTGCTCGAGCACTGCCAGGCTGTGGAAGGCTGGGACTCTCTCTGGTCCGACTCTGATCCTCCTGGGCTGTGCATCCCAGCCCTCTGTCTGTCACCGCCGCACACACCCACACTGAGCAGTAAATAGCACAGAAAGTGATGGGAGGTGCGCACTCTCACTGCCCTGCCCTCAGATACCCTGGTCGGTCCCTGGGACGCTATCCCGCAGAGCTAACTGCCGCCCAAGCCCTCCACCCAGGCAGCACCCTCGGGTCAGCGTGTGCAGGACTGAGCTCCACCTGCCCTCCCGCCCCCAGCTCAGGCCTCCTGTCTCTATATTACACACGCACTTCGTGTGTGATGTAGAGCCAAGTGATCCCCAGACAGCTAAGTGATCCTTAGCCCTTCTTCTTCTCTTAGCTGTTCATCAGCAGATCCCGTTGTTCCACCTCTAAAAGCCACCAGGACCCAACCACTCCCCATCCCCTCCCTTGCCGTCACCCTCCCCCGAGTGCCGTGATCACCTCTCACCTGGGTCAGGTCCCAGCTTTCTGACCGCCTCCCATAGCTGCCCTTGCCCCTGATGACCCATCACCCATGCTTAAACACGGACGTCAGACCACGGCCCCACTGTGCTCACAGCCCTCCGGGGCCCCCACCTCACCCCACCCTGCCCACAGCACCCAGCCCACCGCCTCCACTCACTCTTCCAAGTTCGCGGGCTCCTTGCTGTTCTTATAAACACTACACACACACACACACCCCTATGTGATCCTTTCCCTCAGACAATGCAGCTTTGTTCAGTTCTCAGCATCGCCCTGCCTGTCCACTCTCTAAATGACACACCCCATCCTTGCAGACCCATCACTTTGCCCTTTAAAAACATGCACTGCTGACATTTACCCGCACACAACATTCGTGATCTTCCCTCAGTAGAATGTAAGCTTCATGAGAAAACATGTCTGTCCGCTGGGTTAGGAGCGCAGCAATGAACCCACTGGTTTCTAACCCAGCACCCAGAGTCTGTCCCAGTACATGCAGCATCCTCAGTATCCTCATGGGGCAGATTCCAGGCCCCCCGGAAACACCCAAATCCACGGACACTTGAGTCCTGCATGTAAAACGCTGTGTGTTTGCATGTAACCTGTGTGTATCCTCCCACATACCACATCGTCTCTAGGTTACTTACAAAACCTAACAGTGGAAATGATATGTCAATAGCTGCCTGGCATAGCAAATCAGTCTTGCTTTTTGGAACTTTCCGGAGTTTTTTTTCCCTGAGTACTTTCAGTCATGTTTGGTTGCATCCATGGATGCAGAACAGATGGACACGGAGGAGTGGCCATCTGCTGAATGAATGTGTGAGTCAAAGGAGATGGTCGGGGGAAGGCGGTGTCTGCGGGCATTTATCCCGGGCCTTCAGGTGCATCACCCTACCCGCCACACAAAAGGCTGGTAAGTGCGGTATCTGTCTGTTCTAGAAATACTCAACTTTCCTCCTTATATCTTCTTTTATTCAAAACCTAGGGTCTTTTTTCCCAGGAGTATTCAATCATATCACTGTGTCAGCTTCTTCTGACGATCTTCTATAGCCCATGAGAAAATAGATTTATGAATAAACCTTGAATAAAACGACCCATACTTTACCAAAGAAAAAAACAGTTCCTAGCTGGCATTTCAAATGTCCACCACCCTCCATGAGATCTGTGATGTTTCATTCACAGTGAATGAGGCGCCTGGAGTCATGCAGAAGGACCCCACGTGCAGACGCTGCAGAGGCCCCAGGATGGCACTGACACTGGGTTAAATAGCTGAGCCACGTCAGAAAGTCTACAAACAATGCTGGAGAGGGAGTGGAGAGAAGGGAACCCCCTTACACTGTTGGTGGGAATGCAAACTAGTACAGCCACTATGGAGAACAGTGTGGAGATTCCTTTAAAAGCTGGAAATAGAATGCCATACAACCCAACAATCCCACCACTGGGCATACATACTGAGGAAACCAGAACTGAAAGAGACATGTGTACCCCAATGTTCATTGCAGAACTGTTTACAATAGCTAGGACATGGAAGCAACCTAGATGTCCATCAGCAAACGAATGGATAAGAAAGCTGTGGTACATATACACAATGGAATATTACTCAGCCATTAAAAAGAATACATTTGAATCAGTTCTAATGAAGTGGATAAACTGGAGCCTATTATACAGAGTGAAGTAAGTCAGAAACACCAATAGTGTATTAACACATATATATGGAATTTAGAAAGATGGTAATGATGACCCTATATGCGAGACAGCAAAAGAAACACAGATATAAAGAACAGAGTTTTGGACTCTGCGGAAGAAGGCGAGGGTGAGATGATTTGAGACAATAGCATTGAAACGTATATTACCATATGTGAAATAGATCACCAGTCCAAGTTCGATGCATGAAGCAGCCACTCAAAGCCGGTGCACTGGGACCACCCAGAGGGATGGGATGGGGAAGTGAGGTTTGGGGGTGGTTCAGGATGGGGGACACATGTACATCCATGGCTGATTCGTGTTGATGTATGGCAAAAACCACTACAATATTGTAAAGTAATTAGCCTCCAATTAAATTAATTTAAAAAATTATAATACTAATCATCAGTTCAGTTCAGTTCAGTCGCTCAGTCATGTCCGACTCTCCGCGACCCCATTAATCACAGTACGCCAGGCCTCCCTGTCCATCACCAACTCTCGGGGTTCATTCAAACTCATGTCCACAGAGTCGGTGATGCCATCCAGCCACCTCATTCTCGGTCGTCCCCTTCTCCTCCTGCCCCCAACCTTTCCCAGCATCAGAGTCTTTTCCAGTGAGTCAACTCGTTGCATGAGGTGGCCAAAGTATTGCAGTTTCAGCTTCAGCATCAGTCCTTCCAATGAACACCCAGGATCAATCTCCCTTAGAATGGACTGGTTGGATCTCCTTGCAGTCCAAAGGACTCTCAAGAGTCTTCTCCAACACCACAGTTCAAAAGCATCAATTCTTCGGTGATCAGCTTTCTTCACAGTCCAACTCTCACATCCATACACGACCACGGGAAAAACCATAGCCTTGACTAGACGGACCTTGGTTGGCAAAGTAATGTCTCTGCTTTTTAGTATACTATCTAGGTTGGTCATACCTTGCCTTCCAAGGAGTAAGCGTCTTTTAATTTCATGGCTGCAATCAGCATCTGCAGTGATTTTGGAGCCCAAAAAAATAAAGTCTGACACTGTTTCCCCATCTATTTCCCATGAAGTGATGGGACCAGATGCCATGATCTTCATTTTCTGAATGTTGAGCTTCAAGCCAAACTTCCATAATTCAAATCTGAAAAGGGTTTAAACCTTCTTGACTTACACAGGAGTTATGCTTCAATACTAGCTGAAGTTTGACTTTAGATCAGCAAAGTTGAAGATATACATATTTCTTCAAAATAAACTTTACATGATGCTGCTGCTGCTAAGTCACTTCAGTCGTGTCCAACTCTGTGTGACCCCACAGACGGAAGCCCACCAGGCTCCCCCGTCCCTGGGATTCTCCAGGCAAGAACACTGGAGTGGGTTGCCATTTCCTTCTCCAATGTGTGAAAGTGGAAAGTGAAAGTGAAATCGCTCAGTCGTGTCCGACCCTTAGCGACCCCACAGACTGCAGCCCATCAGGCTCCTCCATCCGTGGGATTTTCTAGGCAAGAGTACTGGAGTGGCTTGCCATTGCCTTCTCCGAAACTTTACATAGATAAACATAAATACAGAGTTGGGGGAAGAAAAAAATGTGAAATTTAAGAGACAAAGTCATTGAGAAACTTATTATCAGGAAAATTCTCAAACATGTACAGAAGAAAGAGCAAAAGGAAGCCCGAAGCAGCCATCGCTCAGCTCCCTGACTCTCAGCACGTCAACCAATGTGCTTCTTCTCCAGCAACAACTGCTCCCTGGACCCCAACATCCAGGAACGACTTCACAGTAAATCCCGTCTCATCAATAGACAATTGAGTACATCACCTCTAAGAGCTGAGGACTTGCTTATCTTCTGAATAACAACAGTAACACATCCCAACTAATAATCATTCCTCTACATCATCAAATATCCAGGCTTCAGATGTCCCTGGTAGTTATCATTCTGTTTACGTTTCATTTACAACTTGATTGCATGAAGAGACTCTCACTGGCCAAATGTGTGATCATTTACACATCAGTGACAAATTCATTTCAACACACCAACCATGCAAAAATCCATGAAAAAGAAAGACAGTTTGCCACAACTCTATGTGACTAATACCCTGACTTCTTACTTTGGAAATTGGTCATTAAAGAAAATAATCATCCCCAGTCGATGAAAAAAAATTTTCTTTAGAGGAGAATGCCAACTAATATCCGGAGAAGAAAAGTAAAAGTTAATTGAAAACCACCATTTTCCCAACTCCAATCAGACCACTGATTCAAGCTTGTTTAGTCTCTTAAGTCATGTCTGACTCTTTATTCAGGCCTCAGTTCAGTTCAGTTCAGTCGCGTCCAACTCTTTGCAACCCCATGAATCACGGCACGCCAGGCCTCCCTGTCCATCACCAACTCCTGGAGTTCACTCAAACACATGTCCATCAAGTTGGTGATGCCATCCAGCCATCTCATTCTCTGTCGTCCCCTTCTCCTCCCACCCCCAATCCTTCCCAGCATCAGAGTCTTTTCCAGTGAGTCAACTCTTCACATGAGGTGGCCAAAGTATTGGAGTTTCAGCTTTTGCATCAGTCCTTCCAATGAACACCCAGGATTGATCTCCTTTAGAATGGACTGGTTGGATCTCCTTGCAGTCCAAGGGACTCTCAAGAGTCTTCTCCAGCACCACACTTCAAAAGCATCAATTCTTCGGTGATCAGCTTTCTTCACAGTCCAACTCTCACATCCATACATGACCACTGGAAAAACCATAGCCTTGACTAGACGGACCTTTGTTGGCAAAGTAATGTCTCTGCTTTTTAGTATACTATCTAGGTTGGTCATAACTTTCCTTCCAAGGAGTAAGCGTCTTTTAATTTCATGGATGCAAACATCATTAGGCAAAAGGCTGATGAGGAAACAAGGAGTTCATGGGGTGCCAAAGGGTGACCCAAGGAATACTTCCAAATGGAAGCAGGAAACACATGCTCCAGCCGTCACCCCATAACGGGTCAGACCCAGCACTCCAACACCCTAACACTTGTCTTTTCATGGGACGGGTGATCCTTCTGTGAAACGGGCCTGCCAAAAAGGCTGAACTGCAATGGCATCAAGCCTCTAGACTGAGCTCCTGGTTTTCAAGGATACAAGGGCCAGACTCTGAGAGGAACAAATCAGATGACACAACAAGGAAACCACTGACAAATCCAGACTATGGGACAAGACTGCTGGCTTCAAGCCTTACAAAAAAATCAGTGTCACTGGGAACCTGAATTAAAAGACTAAGGAGACATAATCATAAAATTCAATGTTTGAAAGAGAAGCAATTAAAAAGACACATGGGGATAAGGGAGGAAGAACTGCATATGGCCTAGATTCATGATGGATTAGATTCTATCAGAAAAGTACTATTTTCTCAGCCACGAAAATGGCATTCTTCGGAAATCTTAGGCAGTTAGTCATGACATCTGCTTACTTACTCTGAAATGGTTCAGCAGCAAATAAATGTGATTATGGCAACATCTGCAGAATCTCGATTATGCTTATATGAGTGCTTAGTTGTTAGTCTTTCAACTTTTCTATGTTTAAATTTTTTTTTCATAATTAAAAAGTTCATTTTAGACAGAATCAACAACCTACCGGGAGGAAAAAATTCACTAGTCATGCCAATGTGACTATTCCAGTCTGTGTAATTGTATATTTACTATAATTTAATAAACTGGCACTCTGACTTTATGTATCCTTAACAAATATTTCTTTCATTAGCTGTAAGTCTATGTTTAAGCAGAGCCTATGTCTAAGGAACTTTACAAACTTAATGGTCTGACTTTTTTTTTTTTTTTAAAGCAAATTGCCTTTCTTTCTCCATCTGGTTTTCATCAGATCAAGTCTAAAAGTGCCTTACCTGGTAAACAGTGATGATTTCAGTCTAAGGTAGAATGTGTACAATTTTCTGTTAACCAAATTAGCTAAAAGCTAATGTGTATTTTAGAGAAGGGCTCTCAGAAGCTGGAGGCCCACCAGCATCACCTGGGGATGCTTTTTCAGAACACACAATGTGTCCTCACCCCTCTCCTAGTGAACAGCTCCTGGGTTAGGACCCCCAGAAAAAGATGGCATGAGAAAGTGAGTAATAAAGCATTACAGTGTAAATGGATTCAAGTAACTTATGCTGAGATGTCTTGGACTACCCTTAACCTTTTAAGATTGATGCAAAATAGGAAACCCGTTTCTCTGATGAGATGTCTTTGTCAAACATATAACAGCCTGAATGAATCAGATCTATCAAAATGAAAATGCTTATGTTTTATGACAATACTGGTACACTTGGTCACTCCCACAACTATCGTTTCTGAGACATCCAAAAATATTTTAAGAGCCAGTTACTTAAAATGCACAATTTGATAGTATGAGTATCCATTTCTGATTCTGTATTTATTCAGACCTTACTGAAATCATGCTGTGCTTTATCAGCTGCATCTACTGGTAGTTTTAATTGAGTAGCTAACTCCACATTCTAGAGACAAACAGGTTTCTTTTTTGCTGTTGTTCTTTACTTACTTGAGACAGGATCACTGAAAAACTCCACATCCTCTGAGCACCAGGGGACAGACTGACAGGTGTCCCCAGAGCCCGTCTCCTCTGGTCGTGGCTCCTCTTCTGCAGCTCCTGCTACTTTCTGTCCTCACTCCACTTCCTGGGGCTCTTCTGCATCATCCCTGACTATCCTAGACGATACAAGAAAAAATGTCAAGTTACATTATTCCAGATGTACACAACAGGGGAATTTTGGTGTTTGATCCACATATTCCATAAGAACTGGAATGTAAACATTAAGCCATAAAGTGGGCAGTCCTGAAATGTGTGGCACTTCCTGGTTGCTGCGTGTTTTAGGTGAGCTTAGGGCTGCATCCTTCACACTGTCACATCAGTCTTCAGTTGTCTCAGAGGAATCACATTCTTTGAGGACTGTTACCAAGTTCAAGCTTGTACTGCTCACCACACGGCAGACCAACAAATCGACAGATGCGTTGTTTGGACAAGGAATGGTGATTTTGTCTGGAAAGCCAGCAGACTGAGATGATGATGGACTCGTGTCCCAAAGAACCAACTTCCCTGAGTTAGAATTCTGACATCTCTTATATGTAAAGGGAAGGGGGTAAAGTCCAGGTTCCAGCCAGACTCCAGAGGGGATGTGTTAATTTCTTCCTCCTTGCAGTCATTCAGAGGTGGGACTGGACAAGGTGTTTTCTGTGAGATGAACAAAGGTATTTGACCTTCACCTGGGAGGCAGGTTCCTAAAGATGGACCACTGTGTAATTTAAGCTTGCAGGCAACATCTCTTTAATGATTAACTGGAATACAGAGGTGCTTCCCTATTATAAGACTACTTTCGCCAACTTTCATTAAGAAAATGCTTAAATAGTCAGAAAAGTTAAAATATTACACAGTAAACACCCCAATACTCATTCACCGAGATTCCACTGTCGCTCTCCTTGGTGTATGTACATTTATTCCTCTTTCCATCCATTTTATTATGTTTCGATACATTTCAAAGTAAGCTGCAGACACTGCTACTCTTCACCCTCAAATACTTCAGCATGCATATCATTACCTAGAGTTCAGTATTCGTTTACAGCTCTTTTAGAGACAAAATTTACAAACAATGACAAGTTTTAAGCATATAATTTGACAACACCTCTGTTACCAAACTCCTATCAACTGATGAGATGAAGATAACTTCTATTTATTTGTTCACTCACTGCTTTTCTTTCCTACATAGCTGATGTTGTATATTGATATCTATTATTTCCTGGGAGGTTGGAACAAAAGTTAATGGATTCTAGTGGATTAAATATTTATGAAATTAATTTTTCCAATTATGATGACTTTTAAGAAGCCTCTGTCATATCTTCCAAAGGAGTTTCACTAAGTCCTTCTGCCTGCAGGCCTGTCCCCAGCCCCATGTGACCGATCTGGTAGGGGCTGAGCACTGCAGACCCCAGGCCTGCAAGTTGCTGTCTGCTGGCTTTGGTTTTGCATAAAATATTCTCCATACCGAGATGGGCTGTTTAAGAGCTAGAATAGTGACTAAAAATACTGGAAAAAGCCAACATAATATCTTGGCTAATTACTTAACCACATTTCTTTAGTCATAAAATTTTAAATTTATTTTATTTTTTATTTTATTGAACTAAGTATCCAGAAAACATTTTTTAAAAAGCTTTTAAATCCTGAGCTCAAGACTCGATACTAAAAGATGTACTTAATCCTGTATATTATTCTTCTAATCCATCATCTCACCTTCCAGAACCCCCATCTCAGAGACCAGCATCTTTTCCAGGTCTGCTCTCCCGCACTCCCACAGCTAATCCAACACCAAGGCTTCTCACTGTTACTTCCAAACACCAATCAAATCCACCTACTTCTCTCCATGTCCATCGCCACCAGCCTCCTGAGGACACCTCCCACCATCAGGCTCCTAAATAGGCTCCTGCACCTTGAACTCTGCAGTCCCCGCCTCTGCACTGCTGGTGCTGGCTCCACACGCAGTGCCCGCCCACCTTAAAACTGCCTGCACACTAAAGACCTACAGCTTTCAGGAGGCCAAAAGGCCCTTTCCGCCTCATTCCACACCAAATTTCCTTTATGCCTAAACCACACTGGCCTTGCTGACCTTGAATGCTCTTCAGCCTTGGTTTAGGGAACTCCCTTCCTGCCGAGCGCTGCCTCTCTCAAGGCATTCCTCTGATCACCTCCAAGACTAAGCCGATCTCCCCTGAAAGCGCCACCCACCTCTCCCCCGCCTTTGTTTTTCGAGCTCAACGGTCAAGTATTTCCACAGTATAACCTCTTTCCATGATTATAATTTTGTGATTATTACTGATTCTCTCCTTCACTAGACGGTGAGTTCCGTGAAGCAAGGAACACACGTGGCATACCCTTCCTGGAACAGCGCCTGGCACAGTAAAACCTCACAGCGTGCCCTCGGAACTGCGGCTATTCAGTAAGAAAATGATTTTACTTCTTTCAAGGAGACTTATGCCGGGGAGCCCAGTAAATGATAAACGGGGGTAAAAAAAGAAAAAGAAACCCCAGATGGTTCCGCGACTTTCCTCCAGCATCCCTCCTGAGGCAGCCGCAGACAACAAGGGTCTGCAGGTGTCTGCGCTGTCTCACCTGCCAGGCGCAGAGCCAGGGGGCGAGGGGAGGGGCTACGCGCGCCGAACGGACCAATCAGGAGCGCTTGCGATGGCCACGCCCCCCGCGCGCCGCGGCGCACCCGGGCAGGAGCCGGCCGTAGCGACTTCCGGCGTGCGTGCGTCCCCGTATGTGCGCCATGCTAGCCGGACAGAAGACGTAGGGGCCGGAAGGACGGGCGCCCGGCCTACCCCGGGCTCTAAGACAACTTTACACCCCGGCCGCGCTCCGGCCGCGCCGCAGCGTCTGCAGTCCGCCGGCAGGTGGGCGGTATTGGCCTTCCAAGGACGACGACACGGCCAAGCGCAAGGCCGCAGGCCCGCCCTTACGACCCCGTCTGCTCGCCGCAGGTCCCCTCACTCGCGCAGCGCCCCTGGCCTTTGGCTTTACCTGTACCGAGCCGCCGATTGATGAGGTTTGGCGGCAGCAGCCCGCAAGCGGCTCCCGAGTGAGAACCTCGTCGCTTTCCGTAGTGGGCGGGGCCTCGACTCCTGGCTTTAAAGGGAAGGCGACGTTAGGAGGAGAGCGTTTCCGGCTGGCGGCTTCAAGTCCTCCGACAGAAAGGGGCGCTCAGCGGCCGCTCTCCCGGCTCCCGCCGCCATAGGTGGTGCGGCGATCGGAGGCTCGCTTCCCCTCGGTCCCTTACGTTGGCGCCGACCTCAGTGTAGCTGCGTTCCCAGTGGGCTTACAGCTTGCATACGTCTTTCTTATTTAATAAAATACTACTTTGATAGGATGGTTAATCAGCTCATTCCAGTCGCTCAGTCGTGTCCGACTCTGCGACCCCATGGACTGCAGCACACCAGTCCTCACTGTCCATCACCAACTCCCGGAGTTTACTCAAAATCATGTCCATCCACTCGGTGATACCATCCAACCATCTCATCCTCTGTTGTCCACGTCTGCCTTCTATCTTTCCCAGCATCAGAGTCTTTTCCAGTGAGTCAGTTCTCATCAAGTGGCCAAAGTATTGGAGTTTCAGCTTCAGCATACGACCTCCCAGTGAACATTCAGGACTGCTTTCCTTTAGGATGGACTGGTTGGATCTCCTTGCTGTCCAAGGGACTCTCAAGAGTCTCTCCAACACCACAGTTCAAAACCGTCAATTCTGCGCTCAGCTTTCTTTAGAGTCCAACTCTCACATCCATACATGACTACTAGAAAAACCATAGCTTTGACTGGACAGACCTTTGTTGGCAAAGTAATGTCTCTGCTTTTTAATATGCTGTCTAGGTTGTCACCCTGCTTATTTAACTTACATGCAGAGTACAGCATGAGAAACGCTGGGCTGGAAGAAGCACAAGCTAGAGTCAATATTACCGGGAGAAATACCAATAACGTCAGATATGCAGATGACACCACCCTTATGGCAGAAAGTGAAGAACTAAACAGCTTCTTGATGAAAGTGAAAGAGGAGAGTAAAAAAAGTTGATTAAAGCTCAACATTCAGAAAGCTAAGATCATGGCTTCTAGTCCCATCACTTCATGGCAAATAGATGGGGAAACAGTGGGAACAGTGGCTGACTTTATTTTTCTGGGCTCCAAAATCACTGCAGATGGTGATTGCAGCTATGAAATTAAAAGATACTTACTCCTTGGAAGGAAAGTTATGACCAACCTAGACAGCATATTGGTAGGACTGATTTTGAAGCTGAAACTCCAATACTTTGGCCACCTGATGCAAAGAACTGACTCATTGGAAAAGACCCTGATGCTGGGAAAGATTGAGAGCAGGAAGAGAAGGGGGCGACAGAGGATGAGATGGTTGGGTGGCATCACCGACTCTATGGACATGGGTTTGGGTGGACTCCGGGAGTTGGTGATGGACAGGGAGGCCTGGCGTGCTGTGGTTCATGGGGTCGCAAAGAGTTGGACACGACTGAGCGACTGAACTGAACTAAACTGAGGTTGGTCATAGCTTTTCTTCCAAGGAGCAAGAGTCTTAATTTCACGGCTGCAGTCAGTGACACTGACAGGATGTTTAACAAGCTATTTCATAAATGTCTTTATACTTACTGTGCATTCGGAAGCCTGGCCTCAAAATTCAGGTGGACAGGTGGACTTGGGAAGTACAAGCTCCCCTTGGTTCCCAGGTTAGGGGCGCTAGCCACCTGCAAGAGCACTGGGCTGGGTGGGGAAGGCCCGCATGGCCTGCCACCCAGGAGAGCTCAGAGTGGTCAGTGTGCAACCAAGGGGATGCGCTCATGGCAGATGCGTGGCATGTCCTGGCTCCGGGGACAGCTCTAGCCTGGAGGGGTCATGCACCTGGTCTCTTCCCTCGCTGGCTTTGGGGTCCGCAAACCTGTAGCCCGCCTGGCCAGGCCTGCCCCTCTGGCCTCTTCTCCATAGGAAAGTCCTCTGTGGCAGTGGGAATTCACGGCTGGGGCTCTCTGAGCCCACCTAGGTAGAGAATCCTCTGGTTATTTCAGATCCCGTGACTTCTGTAGGGTACTTGTAGTCCAGCAGGATGCATCGCTTTATTCTCATTAAATAGCTCCTCAAGCATTACCTCTTTGATTACAGATGAGGAAACTAGATCAGTCTTAAATAGCTCCTTGAGAGCAATAAGCCAACTTTTTGTTTCCTCATCAAATCCACGGGGTCCGGCCCAGAAGGTACTGAATATCAACAATGAAGTTGTAAACCCAGGAAAAACTCTGCCTCAAAGGCCGATGGTTAGTATTTGCATGTTGACCTTTTTGAAGTTAAACAAGGAGAGTTAAAGTTTCAGTTTCATTTGACCAGAAATATTCTTTAGTAACAACGTGGTTACTTAGTGTAAGTCTGGGAATGGAGTGACCAGCACAAAACTTGGGAAATAGTGGGTGCTGACCACTGTGCTCCATGCTTTCCTTCTATCAAGTCGTCTAATCTTCAGGAAAAGTCGATTACTCCATTTCACAGATGGTGGAACTGAAGCCTGAAGAAGGTAAGTATTAATGGTTTGCCCAAAGTCTGGCAGCTAGTAGATGCAATTAAAAAAAAAATCCACCCAGGCAGCCTGGTGCTAGAGTTGATGTTCTCAACGCTGAATGTCTCTTATGAAAAGAGTGAAGCAATGGGGTTCAAGTCTGTGAAGATACTAAGTGAAATGTGTGGAACTGAATGAAGAGTTTAATACCCAAACTCAGGACTTAACAGTTTGGTGAGATTATGACCAAGGTGTCATCAGTAACTGGAGCTTCCTGTCAGCACCCCTTTTGCAGCCCCTCTGAAGTGCTTGTGGCCAGAGTGGATGATTTGAGAAGTTTTCTAGACTGCCAGCCTCAGGTGTCTCAACTTCAAGAGACTGACGTTAGTGCTCCTGGAAGGAGATGAGCAGAAAGGGTGGGTGTGACAGACATGCCCTCAGAGAGAGAAGCAGGCTCTTTTTATCTCTTCTGAACTCTGCTTTGACCTCAGCTGAAATGGGACCAGACAGCTTTCAAAGAACCATTGAGAGTTTTGGACTCAGTCCCACTGGGGGCCGACTTTAAAGATCCTTGACTAACGAAAGTAGAGTGGGCAGCTGGCTTTTTCAGGACTCCTCCCTGTATTTATGGCCTCTGCCTGCTGAGGCTCCTTCCTTGGTTTGGGCATGTCATGTGACTACACCACAAAGCCCTTGGAAGCTGTCTGATTTGATATGTGTATGGAAGAGGAGTCTCAGTATAGAGAGCTTTCCCAATTGTTACTGTCTCTACCTATAATTTACCAAAAAAAACCCCACAAAGCCCAGAATGTAAAATTGTAACTCCATAATATGACTCACATCCTGGTGACTAAAATTCCTACATTTTCCACCACAGCATAATTTCCATGTTATTTCCTGGTTTGTCCCTGAATGCACATTTCCTCACACAGTGCAGATATTGGTGTTTTTGCCCTGGTGAAGGATTAAAGGAAACAATTCTGTCCCTCTCCTTGCCTGTTAGCTTTCAAAGTCCCCTCTGTTCCCCCGTGGTGCAGAGGGAGGCTTGGGAGACAGTTGCTTAGCCCCGGTCGTTGAGGTTCAGGAGTCTTTACTCTGTGATTTCATCAAAAGTTGTTAACTCTAGGCTGTATCTTCATGATGCCCCAGTGACTGCAACAAATTAAGAAGCTTATCTGATAATAGTCCTGTGTTTAGTTTGAAGTTATGTGGATGTGGCAAAGCCTGTCTGGGGTCAAATACTCAGCCTATTCTTCAACAAGTAGCCGTTAATGGGTTGTAGGTAGTTTATATACCCTCTTCCCGCCATCCATTAGACTGTAAACTCCCATCAGGACTGTTTTGCTGAAACAAAAGAACAGGAGTCTATTATGTGCAAGAGTCTGTGCGGTGCAGGCTGAATCCAGGGAGAGCGTTGGCTTGAATGGCAGCCACGTTCTCATCTCGGAGCCATTTAGTGACAGAGAAGAGCCGTGCTCTGCTCTCTTGAGCATGTTTTTACAAACTTGTGGAAAGGGGCAGAGAAAGCACGGTGTGCTGACTGAGGGTGACTTCAAAACCTCAGCCCTTAACACCTGAAAGCTGGAAGCCTTCTTGTGGCATCTCTGCCATTATCCCCAGGCAGGACTGCGATGAATCCATTCTGAACATGTAATCATCTAGACACTTAAAAAACAAAGCACCAAAACCCAGGCAAGGGGACCCAGCCCTCCATCAGGAGCTCATCTCAGTGTTCAAGGGGCTGGGGGACTCCTCCTTTACGAACCTAAATCCATCCAGCAGCTATTTCTGGGGTTCCTCAGAGGAGCTACACCATCTGGTGACCACGTCTGTGTCAAAACCCTTCACATACTCTCAAACTATTATTAGATTCAGAATAAATTTCTTTACCACATGAAAAGTTTCCCATAACATTAGACTCCAGGTTAATTGTTTCTCTTACCGAAAGTGATGGCACCAGACTTCCCTGGAAATCCAGTGATTAAGACTCTGCACTTTTACTGCACAGGGCACTGGTTCGATCCCTGGTCTAGGAACTGAGATCCCACAGGCTGTGTGATGTGGCCAAGGAAAAAAAGTGATAACACCAATAACTAAAACATGACAGTGGTTGGGAATGACCAAAACAAATTAGTCAAATGAATGAAATTGTGATGAATATTTTTTAAAAAGTTCTCATGTCTGCCAAGACATGGACAAGATGGTTGGATAGCATTACCAACTCAATGGACATGAGTTTGAGCAAGCTCTGGAAGATGGTGAAGGACAGGGAAGCCTGGTGTGCTGCAGTCCATGGGGTCGCAGAGTTGGACATGACTGAAAAACAGGTCTGCTGAAAAACAGAGTAGGACTGAACAACAGGTCTGCTAAGTAAAAAGATATTTATATATGGAAGGTCCTTTTATTGTCTATGAAAAAGCCTGTTATGCAACCAAATAAAGCAGAAAATCTGTTCAAAAGTCTCCTTTGGAGAAACAACAGGGCCACATGCTTCCATTTCAAAGATGTTCCATTCAGGAGTGAGTCAGTTAACTTTGGTCATTTTGAAACACTTGGTGAAAATAATTTCTGTTATCATCATGAGACGTCATGTAGAAACACGAAGAGCAGGTGCAGGAAACCTTAGGAAACATGCATTGTCTTGTACTGTGAAGTCAGCCTAAAGCAGGACCAAGTCATGAGTATTCTCTGTGATAAAACCCACTAATGTGTTTAAACACCCACATGAGATCTTCTAGTTACAAGGCTGCTTAAGGAAGGTAGGGCTAACAGCAAATGTAACGTTAGTGGTGAAACAAACTTGTGATCGAATTAAAAATGGATCATTCCATCTTGGAGAGTCCTCGGCTGTGGAGTTTGATCTGTTCACTGTGTGGGGAGGACTTTCCACTGTACGTTTCTGTCATTGATTGCTTTCTCCCCTGCAAGTTGTTCTGTTGCAAAGATTTTAAAGGGTGATTTGCTGGCAGCCTGGGATGTATCCATGACCTTAGCAAAGTGGAAATGAAAGCTCTCAGTTTTTCTTCTTTTCTTTCTTTTTTTTTGCAACAGTAAAACTACCAATTTTACAGTCAGTTGAACAGCAATAGATGAATTTGTTTAAAGTCTGTGTTCACAAAGAAAACCTGAACTTCAGTGGCTTGAATGCCTGAAGCTGCAGCGCGATCTTTGAAGAGCAGACACTCTTACAGCTTGCTCTAGGCCACTGTCACCTGCTTCTCCGCACAGGTGCTGACCCCTCGGTTGATCCGGGGCCTCCTGGTGGGGGAGCAGGAAAGCTGGGCCTTTGTGTGCTGCAGAGAACGCTTTTCCAAGGCTTGGGCCAGTTTTCTGCAGCGGCCACAGGAAGCAGAAGAAAGAAAAGGTTAGGGGCCACCACAAAGGTCAGAGGGGGTTTAAATTTAGTTAACGTTGGATGTTATAGCTTTTAACAACAGCTTTAAGAAAACTGATTCGAAGATGCAATTTGTTTCTTCTTTGTCAACCGTTAATTTTTTTTTATCCTATTGATAGTGACAGCTTAACAAAGTTTTTATTTGTTAGAGGTTTTCATCCTTTTAGAGGATAAAGGCCTGTTCCTAAAAAGAGATGCAGGTGGAGAACTTTATAAAGCTTCCATGACTTTCAAATTGGGAGCTTTAAAACAGACTCCCTGCTTGGCTGAGTCAAAAATAATCTGTGAGGGATGTTTAAAAAAAAATCTCTATTGGAAATGGGGGACTACTTTGGCAGTCAGATACAGAGGCTCAGATTTCTAGAAGCTTCTTTGTATGTATTTTGCTTTCAGCCATTCTAGGATAGTTTTCCCAGTTTTTGTTCAAAATTACCAAAGATACCTCCCCTTATCTTTTCATATGTGTATTTCTTTAAATTTAGAGCATGGTATTGTTCATTGTATCCCTCTGTGAGCAAAAGAGATGGCCACAGATTTCTGTACATGCGCTCTGTGTCCCCGTCATTCTGTTAGTCCATGTTTTCTATTCAAGGTTGGAAATGTCGTGGAAATTAGTCTTTCAAAGGAGAGTCGTGTAAACTCTAGCTTCTCAATGGGAAACCCACACCATTCAATAGGTATGATTACCCAGGGCTGACGTTGAGTGTCCTGTATCACACAAAGGCCTTGTGTATTATTTTGCTGCATTTCTACCATACGTAAGAGGCTTGATTCTTTTGGAATGGGTTCCATACATTTATTTAGCTGGAGTTTTAAAATGCTGAGCTTGGGTCTACAGATCTGTGCTTTCTATTGTATGTTCAGCAGGGTAAATGTAACCTATACATCCAACTGCTGTCCTGTAAATGCAGCTATGAAATTAAAAGACACTTGCCCCTTGGAAGAAAAGCTATGACCAAACTAGACAGCCTGTTAAAAAACAGAGACATCACTTTGCCAACAAAGATCCATATTGTCAAAGCTATGGTTTTTCCAGTAGTTGTATACTTACATGAGAGTTGGACCAGAAAGAAGGCAGAGCACTGAAGAACTGATGCTTTCAAACTGTGGTGCTGGAGAAGACTCATGAGAGTCCCTTGGACTGCAAGGATACCAAACCAGTCAATTCTAAAGGAAATCAACCCTGGAATATTCATTGGAAGGACTGATGCTAAAACTGAAGCTCCAATACCTGATACAAAGAGCTGACTCATTGGAAAAAACCCTGATACTGGGAAAGGATAGAAGGCAGGAAGAGAAGGGATGAGAAGATGAGATGGTTGGATGGCATCACTGACTCGATGGACAGGAGTTTGAGCAAGCTCCAGGAGATGGTGAAGGACAGGGAAGGCAGGCGTGCTGCAGTCCATGAGGTCGCAAAGAGTCAGGCGTGACTAAGTGACGGAACACCAACAACAAATGCATATGTTTGACAGCATAACGATTTCAGGTTTAGTGAGGACTCATCTATTATTTGGGAAATGAAATTCTTTGTGTAAGAGGTGTTTGTCTTCCAGATACCTAAGCGTACCTCTCAAGTGAACACAAAACTTCTTCACATTTTGAATAAAAGTGTTTTACAGAATCTATTACAGACTTTACTGCTTTCTGACACATGGTATAATGAATATTGTTTTCAAGAATGGGAGTATCCTCACCCATTAAAAAAAGGGTGAAATAATGCCATTTACAGCAACATGGATGGACCTAGAGATGGTCATATGGAGTGAAGTCAGAGAAGGAGAAATATCGTATGACGTCTCTCATATGTGGAATCTAAAAAGAATTGATACAAATGAATGTACAAAACAGAAAGAGACTCGAAGACTTAGGGAATGAACTTATGGCTGCCGGGAGGAAGGGCTAGTTAAGGAGTTTGCGATGGACATGTACGCAGTGCTGTATTTGAAGTGGGTGGCCAACAAGGATCTACTGTACAGCACAGGGAACTCTGCTCAATGTGGTGTGGCAGCCTGGAGGGGAAGGGAGTCTATGGGAGAACAGATACATGTCTTTGTGTGGTTGAGTCCCTTCACTGTCCACCTGAAACTGTCATAACATTGTTAATCAGCTATACCCTGATACAAAATGAAAAGTTTAAAATAATAATGAAAAAGAATGGCAGCCTTGCTATGACTACACATCTCCATATGGTGGTGTATATGACACTCCCATCATAATCAATGCCACTACATGCCCAAACTGGCCTGATTTTGAACTTGTGATTCTTCTTTTTGTAGCTTTTCTTATTTCTCTCTTGCCATTATATTGCCAGCTACCCCCTGTTGCTCTATGTGCCTTTGCATCTTTAATAGTTTCTAAAGTTCTGCTCAAGGTCAAGTTCAGTCTCGTCCGGCCTCATGCAGGGGCTGCTCCATCCCACCTTATTCCAAGTCAGCCCACACACTGCTGCCAGGGTAATCTTGTTTTAGTAAAAAGCTCTGTTCACACCAGTGCCTTGCTGGAGACACTGCTGGTGATTTTGCATGGCCTGCCTGCTGAAATGGACTGTGAGTTTCCACTGCAGGGTTTCTCAACCTCTGCGATGATCTATTAGTGTTTTATAGTTGACAAGCTGGTCAATTTGTCTGCTCTGCCCAGACTCCTTTCTCCATCTTGGCTCCTGGACATGACCCCTGAGAGGGGAGTTTCACAGTCCAAATGTCCAACCTGCAGACCCTCTCCATTTCTCAGCTCACTGGACAAAGGCAGGACCTACAGCAGAACGGTCCATCCGCCAAGACAGTTTGCGGTCAACCTGGGAGATTTGCTGGGTGTCAGAGGGCACTTGGGGCAGAGAAACTAATTGGATATCCATTCTCCTCTCCCAGGTTTTAGCTGAGCACATTTGTTGTTGTTCAGTTGCTCAGTCACGTCCAACTCTTTTCAACCCCATGGACTGGAGCACTCCAGGCCTCCCTGTCCTTCACTCTCTCCTGGAGCTTGCTCAAACTCCTGTCCATCGAGTCAGTGATGCCATCCAACCATCTCATCCTCTGTCATCCCCTTCTCATGCCCTCAGTTTTTCTCAGCTTCAAGGTCTTTTCCAATGAGTTGGCTTTTTGCATCCGGTGGCCAAAGTATTGGAGCTTCAGCTTCAGCATCAGTCCTTCCAACGAATATTCCAGGGTTGGTTTCCTGTAGGATTGACTGGTTTGATCTCTTTGCAGTCCAAGGGACTCTCAAGAGTCTTCTCCAACACCATAGTTCAAAAGCATCAATTCTTCAGTGCTCAGCTTTCTTTATAGTCCAACTCTCACATCCATACCTGACTAGTGGCAAAACCATAGCTTTGACTAGACAGACCTTTGTTGGCAAAGTAATGTCTCTGCTTTTTAATATGCTGCCTAGGTTTGTCATAGCTTTTCTTCCAAGGAGTGAGTGTCTTTTAATTTCATAGTTGTGGTCATCATCTGCAGTGATTTGGGAGCCCAAGAAAATAAAGCTGAGCACATAACTGCCCAGAATAAAGACAACTCCAGTCCCCTGGGGCCCGCAAGGCTTCATTTCCTGTCTTTGGATAACTCTTAAGCAGATTTTCTTTTTTTTTCTTCCCTTTTAAGAGTATATTTATTTATTTCTCTATCTTTAGGCTGCACCATGAGGCATTGTGGGATCTTAGTTCCCCAACAGGGGATCCAACCCTTGCCCCTGCAGTGGAAGCTCAGAGTGTTAAGCAATGAACCACCAGGGACATCCAGATGTGGATTTTCTTATCTGTCTGTCGACTGAAACCAAACATCTTTACAGCTTTAACCCTCTTCACCCTCCTCTGCCAAGCAGCCAGACCGTGATTTGCTCCTATCTTCCTTGTGTTTTCTGTGTCTGCCCATTCATACCCTGCCCTCTGCCTGGAATCCAGCCCAGCACCCTGTCCTCACGGAGCCCTCCCTTCGCCCAAGTGGATGAGTTTTTCACTTCTTCGGACCCTTTCATTTCTCGTATTCTTGTTCTGTGGCGTTTATTTTTCTCTGTCTCCTAACACGTTTACGTGGATGTTGGCATATCCCACCCTCTACAGTATCAGCACCTCCAAGGCTGGGACCCTTGATCCCTGCATCCTGCAGAAAGGCCAACCTCGGACCTGCATTTCTTTAATGCACATTAACAATCTTGTGGGCTGTGAAGCACACACCTAAACCTTTTCAGATGGGGGTCTCTGAATGAACTGTAGGAGCTCAACTGCAGGATTTCATGTCTTCTAGATGTTTCCTTCCTCTCTGCTCTCTTGGAGCTGACAGTCCTTAACCGGAGACCACAGGTGCTGAGTCACAATTTTAGGTGGAACCTTTCTAAACCACTTGGAAAGCTCTCTAAGGTTAGTATCTTTTGTTGAAACAAATTGCTATGCTCAGTAGCATGCCTGCTGAATTAGAAGCATGAAAAGTCTATAAACTATGAAAAAAATCACAGGGAAGCTCAGTGTCTGTAAACGGATAATAGCTGGGTCTCCAAACTTTTGTGTTAATTACCGTGTTATGGACTCTATAATTGCAACTGACATTCTGTATAATCATCATGCATGTGTGTATGCTCCGTTGCTCAATCGTGTCCTACTCTTGTGACCCCATGGACTGTAGCCCACCAGGCTTCTCTGTCTATGAGATTCTCCAGGCAAGAATATTGGATTGGGTAGCTATTCTCTTCTCCGGGGGATCTTCCTGACCCAGGGATAGAGCCTGGGTCTCCTGAATTGGCAACCAAGTTCTTTACCACTAGTGCCACTTGAGAAGCCCATATTCATCATAAGAATTGTCAAAGGATTATTAAACGATCAAACATGTATAACCTTGGGTTGACCTTGCTGTCTCTAAAACAGAAAGTTCACAAGGAACTAGAACACCCAGTCTTAATCACTTCTTTAACTTTCTGTACATGATTGATGGGTTTTTATGACTGTCGTGGTCAAATGTTTTGGTATGAATCTCACAGTAAGAATCAGACATCATACAACAGGTCTATGTGTAATTATAATTGCATCTTTAAATGATCACTTTGAGAGCGTGCAACAGAATAATGAGAGTTAATGAGGAGAAGAACTGCCCCGAAGCATGTGGGATCTTCCCAGACCAGGGATGGAACCCGTGTCTCCTGCACTGGCAGGCAAATTCTTTATCACTGTACCACCAGGGAAGCCCCCACCCCCCACATTTCTGCTGCGTTCTTTATAGGCTGTGACTGATGGCCTTTCACAACTTCTAGTATCCCCTTTCACACTCAGCCATCGTGTCAGGATCCACTGGTGTAGGTGAGTGTTTTACACTAGTAATAGTTTAAGTCAAACATTGCCACTGACTTTATTGTTTGCAGATTAGAATGGATTTGAAGTTACTCCTTTGCTAATTGGCCTCCAGCTCACTTGCTTTCTTAAGTCAGGGATAGGTGGCTGCCAAGTTACAGCAGGAGGTGCGTTGCTCCCCAGACCTGATTATGCCAGGCTCATGCCTCTTGCTAGACTCCCTGAGTGTGGCCAGGGGCCTTCCATGGGGGCTTCATACACTTGTGGGGCTGCCGCAGAGGGGGACACCTGTTTTCCCAAGTGTCCAACTCTCTGTGACCCCACAGACTGTAGCCCTCCAGGCGTCTGTCTCCATGGGTTCCTCCAGGCAAGAATACTGGAGTGGGTTGCCATTCCCTTCTCCAGGGGATCTTCCTGACCCAGGGGTGGAACCCGGGTCTCCTGTATGCGGGGAGACTCTTTACCATCTGAGCCACCAAGGAAGCCCAAAGTTGTTTTCCCAAAGGTGCTGGCATTGGTGAAAACATACACCCAGACTGAGAAGCACATTCATACAGTGAATGTGACAGAGTCTGAGAAGAAGACGCAGGACGGCAGAGATTCAGCGTGGGCAGGAGGTTGGGAAAGCCCCAGGCCGGCACTGGGCCAGGGAGGCTGAGCTGCCAGATGGTGGACCCTGGGTCAGGTAGCAGGGGAGCTGGTTCGCTGCCTCATGAACTGCAGAAACATGATGGTCAGTGAAAGAAGCCAGTCACAAAGGAACACGTATTGTTTTTCCATTTATAAGAACCATCCCCAAATGGCAACTATATGGAGACAAAAAGTAGGTGACGCTTACTTACAGCAGGGGCTGGCAATGGGGAAGGATTGTGAATAGAAAAGTTTTTTCTTTAATTAGGTGACGGAAGCATTTCTAAGATTCGATTGTGGTCATAATTATACAACTCTATACATTCACTAAAACTCCATTGTAAAAATGGGTGGACTTTACAGGATGTAAATTTTATGGTGTGTATTCATCCATTCCGTTCAGTCGCTCAGTCATGTCCGATTCTTTGCGACCCCGTGGACTGTAGCCTACCAGGCTTCTCCGTCCATGGGATTCTCCAGGCAAGAATACTGGGGTGGGTTAACCATTTCCTTCTCCAGGGGATCTTCCCGACCCAGGGTCTCCCTCATTGGAGGCGGACGCTTTAACCTGTGAGCCACCAAGCATATTGTGTATCAATATGCCTACTCTGGGGATGTTCCAGATGGCGCTAGTGGTAAAGAATCCACCTGCCAATGCAGGAGACACAAGAGACGCAGGTGCAATCCCTGGGTCGGGAAAATCCCCTGCAGTAAGACATGGCAGCCCACTCCAGTATTCTTGTCTGGAAAATCCCATGGACAGGGGAACCTGGTGGGCAAGTCCATGGGGCTGCAAAGAGTCTGATATGACTGAACACAAGGCTACTTTTAAAAAGTCAAAGGATTTGTTATTTTAATAATAATCCGAGCTCTTTTAGGAAAATCTTATTATGTAAAAATATCATTTTACCAAATTTCTATTCTTAGTATTGCATCCATTTTATCTCACTTGGTGACCTATAAAATGCTCACTGGGATGTTAAATATGAATGGCATTTTAATTTTTCTAAAATTATCATTATGCAAAAAGGCAGCATGTATTTATTTCAATTCATATGGTATTAGATAGGAATATATTTATTTTCCCCAGTGAGTCAGTATTCTGTGGAATTGAGAGTGATCAGATGTTATACTTTTGCCTTAGCAATTATGGCATTATAGCAGGATTTTCATAACTTGAAAGTATAATTGGACTGCCGCTGACAGGATACTTTATTGCATAAAATGCAAATTAAAATACAGCTACATTTTGTATAAGTTTTGAGTCAGTTTCAGTGAGAGAGACTTTATAATTTCAGCCTGAGTGTAAATAGAATTTCCTTTACAAATTAACCTGTATAAACAGTAATGCTTATTATTCCACAAGAACATAGATTTCACGTTTTCACCACCAGTTGTCTAAACATTCTCGTGAGAGGAGGGTGCGCTAGAGCTGACCCTTCATATACAAAGTGTGTGAGTGTCCACGGTGCTCTGTAGACACTGGGTCTGGACATTGGTCCTGCAGATCCCAGAAAAATCTCTATGATCATTAGACTCTTCAGGGAAAATCTTGTCTTGCTGATCGGCAGGTCTCCCTTCTGGTCCTCTTATCGAATCATTCTCACGTGCCCTGAGTACCCCTTCCTAAGAGGGAGTCAGGCCTCAGAGGCCAGGAACTGTTTGGTGAACTGTGTCCCTAATTTCACAACAGAACGCCCTGTGGGCTTCCTGAGGGGGGCAGCACACACAACCATTAGCAAAGTCACACGCAAGAAATCTGTGCAGGAGGGTCTCTGACCACAGCAAGGATTTGCCAGTAAAGTACCAACACTGGGAAAAACAGCCCAGACAAAGGGAGTGCACAGCTGGAATTAGTAACCTACCCCCCCACTCCGGTTCCCCAACCCCCAGCCACCACACACACAGCCACAGACCTGAGGATGCCCTTGGGGTAGCCCAGGGTGTGGTACTCTATTCATTGGACCTGGTACTGTATTCACTGGACGTGGTATTGTGTAGTCCCTGGACAGGATGTTGTGTATTCACTGGACACGGTGTTGTGTAGTCACTGGACGCAGTGTTATGTAGTCACTGGATGTCTAATTTGCAGCTTCAGCTTCTTGGAAAGGACACTGTAACGTAGCCCCACCTGGGTGACCCAGCCTTGTATACAGATCCAGGACGGGCGTGATTCCAGCCATCTGGGGGCTCAGCCACCCAGGACTCCCCAGCACTTCCCACCCCCTGCTCCTCCTAGCTGGCACGGGTCTGCTACACCCCACTGCCACCACCTGGGGCTATGGCTTTTCCTGCCTCCGTGGCCAGGGCTGGATCCCAGGTGCTCTGGGAATCCTTCCCTGACAGTCTTTTCTGAGGTCGCCTCCTCCCTGGTCTTATTGATGAAGGGATTCTATTTTGTTTTTGACAATTCAGAGTCACCTTGACACCTAGGAGTCCTGGTCTGAATCAAGGCCCCCTGTAGGTCCTACCTGACCCCGGCCCGAAGGCTGAATGGCTTCAGGGCGTTAGTAACAATAGTGATATAATATGTGATATATCTACAGACACATACGTGTGTATACTGCCTGCTGTGCGTGCCAGCCACCCTTCTAAACATGGTACATCTATCGACTCATTTAGTTCCCATAAAAACTTTCTGATTAAGTACCACTCTTGTTCTTACATCAGTTCAGTTCAGTCACTCAGTCCTGTCTAACTCTTTGCAACCCCATGGACTGCAGCACGCCAGGCCTCCCTGTCCATCTCCAGCTCCTGGAGCTTGCTCAACTCTTGTCCATCGAGTCGGTGATTCCATCCAACCATCTCATCCTCTGTCATCCCCTTCTCCTTGTTCTTATATATTCTTTCATAAATAAGGATGCTGAGACAAGAGAGTTTAAGTAACTTGCCCAAGGTCATATAGCTAATTGACAGCAGAGCTGAGTTTAGAAGCTCAGAGGTCTGTCTCCAGAGTTTATGTTCTTACCTCCTGCACTACCAGTGAGAGTTAAAATAATATTTTATCTACATATTTCATTGTATGTGGTATTTTATCTCTGTAATAATAAAAACAGTGACATTATCAAATTGATTATACACCTAGCTCTGACTTAAAGAGAGTTATAATCCCAGAACTTCCTTTACTTCTCAAAAACTTGTAGGGAGGTGATCCTGAAAATCGTTTAGAGAGGAATATTTATGTTAGTTTATACTTTATTTTCAAAATTATTTGTCTTCTGTATGGAGGACAGAGCTCTGTTGTGAGATTTATTTGCCAACTCCATCTTTTACCTCCTAAGGTTCCTTGAGAAGTTAGTTTTTTTAAAATATAAATTTATTTATTTTAATCAGAGGCTAATTACTTTACAATATTGTAGTGGTTTTGCCATACATTGACATGAATCAAGTTAGTTTTAAATCTCTGGACTCTTGCTTCTTCATCCTTAAAATAGGATAATATTGTCAAAGAGTCCAAGGATCAAACAGGATAAATTAAAATATTTTGGAAACTATAAAGCAACATAGAAATGTAAAGATATTATTCATTTCCTGATCCCAGATCCCCTCGAAATACTTACCTCTGAGCATTTACTGGGCATGAACTGACAAGGGGACAAGCTCGGTGAACCAGTGCTACTCCAAGCGTGCTGGGGACCAGTAACGCTGGCAGCCCCTGGAAGCTTCTCAGAAACGTTGTTTCCCAGTTTGTCCTCAGGCTCACCAATTCAGAAGTTGATTGTGGGCACGGAGTCCACAGTCACGCCTAACAAGCCCTCCAGGTGATTCTGATGCACGCTAAGGTTCGAGCAGCACCGGTGTGGATCATGATTAGTCCGTTCTTCAACAGATGTTGAAGGGGCCGGCAGCTGGGTCTGGAGGGTAAGACAGAGATGGTCTCCTCAAAGCGGTCCTTCTCTGTGAACCCCTTCTCATCCTTCAGGAGGCTGCTCAAGTGCCCCTGGAGGCCCCCACTGTCCCTGGCGGGCAGGGCATGTGGACTGCCCCTTTGTGGTCCCACCTTCCCCTTCACCTGTCCTCCCACCTGGAGGTCCAGCCTCCGAACTGCTCTTCCCAACCGCTCTGTGTTCGGCGCGGCCTCCGTGCTCCCGAGCCCCCGGCCTCTGCCCCGGCGGCCTTCCCTCCTCCTCCTCCATCCTCCCGGGTGCTCAAGGGAGGCCTCCCCTCCAAAAAGTCAGTCACCTGTCCGTCCCTCTGCACCCACTGTGTGCCTCCACCTGGTCTTTCTCAGGTCATAAGGTAAGGTGTTTTCTGTCCGGTTTTCCCCTAAACTGGAAGCCTGTGATTTAAATTTCTAGATCTCTGGAGCTTGATAACGTTCATGGTGGGAAGACCCGGGAGGTGGTGGGGGACAAAGCAGGGAAGTGGGGTGGGAGGGTTGGCGGAGAGGGGCGTTTGCCTTTTTCTTTGGAAGGCATCACCTCCATACACCTGTTGAGCAAACCGGGTGATTTTGTCTTCCACGTGGAAGGGACTTTTCAAAGCCCAACTCTTGAAATGACCCGCAAATGTAATTAAACTCTTGCTATTTCTTTTGCATCTTCTACCTATAAAGCACTGTGGTGGCTGCAGGGGATGGTCCTGCCCTCAGGCAGCTCCCATGGAACAGAAAAACACAGGGCCCAGCCCCGCCCCAACCCAGTCAGAGGGATTTTCTTGATTAGTTGGCCACTGGGAACCCTCCGGAAGACATTCTAAGTCTTTGCAGCCTTCCTAAACATAGGACTGGTGCCGGGACCCTCTGCTAAGTCCCCTGTTCATTCTAGAAGTTTGTGCTGGAGCCCTGGCTGGGCATGTGGTCCTGCAATCCTGGTTGCCTGTGCAGGGGCTGATCTTTTGTTTGGAGTTTGGAACTGAGAGAAAGCTGGTGGTGGGGAGGCAGTGTGGAGTGTGGAGGAGACAGGGGAAGGCGGGAGGGCCCCAGGGTGAGGTGATAAAACAGAATTATGTTTCCAGAAACACTGCGGTTCATTTGAAATATTGATTCCTGTGGGGAGGTCACAGCCACAGCCTTTGTGGTGCTTTCAGAGGAGCTATTTATACATTTTGGTCTCTGTTTTGGAGTCAACTCCTATATTGGTGACACTCTGGCTTTGCTGAAGTAGTGTTTAAAAAAGAAAGTAGTAATTACTAACTTCACCCATGGAACAAAAGCTTTCTCATAAGAGTCTACTCCCACTGCTTGGGGAGGGCAGCTGGGATTCTCTTCCTCTCTAGCTAAAGCAGGGTTCTTGGATTAAATTAAATAAAGACTCACATACCCTTGAAATCTTGAGTTTTTGGGTCCATATAATGACTTTTCAGGCTTCCCTGGTGTCTCAGATGGTAAAGAATCTGTCTGCAATGCAGGAGACCTGGGTTCGATCAGTGGGTTGGGAAGATCCCCTGGAGAGGGGAATAACTACAGTCCATGAGGTCACAAAGATTTGGACACAACTGGGCGACTAACACAAACACTGTCTAGTGAATATAACAGCATTATTTTTATTTATATTTGGCCCCACCATGCAGCACGTGGGATCTTTGTTCCCCAACCCGTGCCCCCTGCGATGGAAGTACAGACGGAGTCTTAACCACTGGACCACCAGGGAATTTTTCTGGAGCATTTTATTTAAAAAAAAAAAAAACAACTTGCAAATAATGTAATGCAGCAAAAATGAATGGCAGGTTTACTACACTATGAGACATCAATACAAGGGATGCTCGTCTGATTTCTGAGTTGATACAGCAGCATCCCTGTCGTGTCCTGGACCCGAGTTAGCACTGGAGATTAAAAAAAAACAACACATGTTTGCAGTGTTTATTTCTACTTGAAGAACACATAGTTACATTTACCTGCCAGGCTTGCTGTAGAGTCTGAACCTTTTTTCCGGGTGGGGGGCAGGGTGTGAGCATACTGCCTGGAACTCCAGCCAGCCTAGTGCACAATCACACCCACAGCAGCCTGGGGGCAAGATGGAGACAGGGTCGCTCAGATGACCTCCTTGCCTCCTTCTCACTACATCTATTTCAACAACCTTTATGTTTAGGGACTGGCCCTTTTGGAGATTTGCAGTTTGGTTTTTACTGTCTGCATTCACAGATCAATGGTTTTGTGGCATTTAACTCAAGTATGTAATGGAGTTACATTACATATGTAATGTAACGGAGAAGGCAATGGCAAGCCACTCCAGTACTCTTGCCTGGA
Source organism: Moschus berezovskii (assembly GCF_049115385.1). Lineage (NCBI taxonomy): Eukaryota > Metazoa > Chordata > Mammalia > Artiodactyla > Moschidae > Moschus > Moschus berezovskii. Next base: position 54,222,903 of record NC_142472.1, read on the forward strand.
AAATCCCATGGATGGAGGAGCCTGGCGTGCTGCAGTCCATGGGGTCGCTAGGGGTCGGACACAACTGAGCGACTTCACTTTCACTTTTCATCTTCACACAATGGAGAAGGAAATGGCAACCCACTCCAGGGTTCTTGCCTGGAGAATCCCAGGGACGGGGGAGCCTGGTGGGCTTCTGTCTATGGGGTCACACAGAGTCGGACACGACTGAAGTGACTTAGCAGTAGCAGCATGTAACTATAGTATCAGGTATGACTGGTAAGAATAGATTTGAGGATGAGCCAACTGCCTTTGGGTCAGAGGACCGACCCAGGGGAGGGTGGAGGAGCCGAGCCACTGATCTCCCTGTGGGCCTGTGCGTGGCCATCTGGGAGCAGGCTTGGCACAGGCCACGGCCAGGCTATGCTGCCTCTTAAGTGGAGGGCAGGAAAAAGTGTGAACAGTATATGAGCACCATACATAGCAGTACACGGCAGTGTCTTTAGTGTTAAGTGAAGAAAATTTAAAATGCGCGTGTGTGTGTGTGTTAGTCTCTTGGTCACATCTGACTCTTTCTGATCCAATGGACTGTAGCCCCCCAGGCTCCTCTGTCCATGGGATTCTCCAGGCAAGAATACTGGAGTGGGTGGCCATTCCCTTCTCCAGGGGATCTTCCCAACCCAGGGACTAAACCCCAAAATGCATGCATATGATGGCAAAAATAAGTAAAAATGTTCTCATGGGGACCACAAATGAGACAGCATCTTTCAGTGACCCAGTTCCAGGGAGTGGCAGAGTTAGAATGCTCCAGAGGGTGGCGAGGGTAAGAGCTTCTCCACGGATGGTTCATCAGAGCTGAGGATGTGGGGGACTTCCGGGAAAACCCCAGGGAGAATGGGCCCCACGTGTGTTAGAACCTTAGGAAGTAAAGGCAGGAAGGTCCTGGGGAACGTTTCCTTAGCGAGTCTTTATTCTGTGGACCGTCAGTGTGCTGAGATTTCAGGCAGCCATGCCTGCCGAGTGATTCCCCCAGTTTTCTGCATCTGTAAAATGTAAAGCTCCAGTCTCCCCTAAACAAATGTTACATCCTTTTCTGACCTTTAATCACAGGAATTATTAAGGGTGGTGCATTGTATCTTTTTATAATTTTTTATAAGAGAGAAATTAGTAGAGTCTAGATTATCTTTGTGATAAAATAAGGATCGGTTGAGTTGCTCAGTCATGTCCGACTCTTTGCGACCCCATGGACTGCAGCACGCCAGGCCTCCCTGTCCATCACCATCTCCCAGGGCTTGCGCAAACTCATGTCCATCAAGTTGGTGATGCCATCCAACCATCTCATCCTATGTCATCCCCTTCTCCTCCTGCCTTCAATCTTTTCCAGCATCAGGGTCTTTTCCAATGAGTTGGCTCTTTGAATGAGGTGGCCAGAGTATTGGAGTTTCAGCTTCATCATCAGTCCTTTCAATGAATATTCAGGACTGATTTCCTTTGGGATGGACTGGTTGGATCTCCTTGCAGTCTAAGGAACTCTCAAGAGTCTTTTCCAACACCACAGTTCAAAAGCATCAATTCTTCAGTGCTCAGCTTTCTTTATGGTCCAACTCTGACATCCATGCATGACCACTGGAAAAACCATAGCTTTGACTAGACAGACCTTTGTTGGCAAAGTAATGTCTCTGCTTTTTAATATGCTGTTTAGGTCGGTCATAGCTTTTCTTCCAAGGAGCTAGCATCTTTTAATTTCATGGCTTCAATCACAATCTTTGGTGATTTTGGAGCCCAGAAAAATAAAGTCTCTCACTGTTTCCATTGTTTCCCCATCTATTTGCCATGAAGTGATGGGACCAGATGCCATGATCCTAGTTTTCTGAATGTTGCTTTTTAAGCCAGTTTTTTCCCACTCTCCTCTTTATTTAACACCAGTGTGTTATTATGCCAGACTAGAGGCTAGTGTTAAATAAGGATGTTATTTAACTAGTGTTAAAATAAGGATGGTCAGGATGAAATTCATAGTTTGACTTTGGAGGTTATTTTATTGGGAAATGACTAATTCTTTTTTAAAATTTAATTGATTTATTTTTGTCTGCACTGGGTCTTTGTTGCTGTGCACGGGCTTTCTCTAGTTGCTGTGAGCGGGGTCTGCTCTTCATTGTGGTTCCAGGGCCTTTTATTGCAGTGGCTTCTCTTGTTGCAGAGCTCAGGCTCTAGAGCGTTCAGGCTTCAGTAGTTGCAGCACGTGGGCTCAGTAGTGTGGATCCTGGGCTCTGGAGCACAGGCTCTCTCATCATGTGGAATCTTCCTGGACCAGGGATCAAACCCGTGTTTCTTGCAGATTCTTTGCCTACTGAGCCACGAGGGATGGAGAAGACAATGGCAAGCCACTCCAGTACTCTTGCCTAGAAAATCCCATGGATGGAGGAACCTGGTAGGCTGCAGTCCCTGGGGTCGCTAAGGGTCGGACACAACTGAGCGATTTCACTTTTACTTTTCACTTTCACACATTGGAGAAGGAAATGGCAACCCACTCCAGTGTTCTTGCCTGGAGAATCCCAGGGAAGGGGGAGCCAGGTGGGCTTCCGCCTATGGGATCACACAGAGTCGGACATGACTGAAGTGACTTAGCAGCAGCAGCAGCCACGAGGGAAGCCCTGGAGGGTATTTTTGTTTCAAAATAATTTTTTAAGGTTGAGGCAAATCACTACATTTAAGTCAAATAATGAAAACAGAATTCATTTGTTGCTCAAATCATGGGCACCCACTACCTGCCAGTGTTCTAGAAGCTGGGCACACAACACAGAGGACCTGCATAGGCACGTTGACACTCAGCTGTCCCACCCCGAGTTTGAAGCTTGAAGAGAATGAGTGAGTGTCTCAGGGTTGGGCCAGCTGCGGCTTGCCGTTTCACTGTGGTTCCTGACTTCCCATTTGGAAGGTAGTTAGCGAAGTAGCGTACAGTTGATTCCAGCATCCAGGAAAAGACAGACATTGGAGACAGAAAGGGGCAGTGGCTGCGGGGGGCTTGGGAGAGGAAGGGATAAATAACAGAGCTCAGAGGATGCTGAGGGCAGTGAGAATACTCCGTGACCCATGATGGTGGGTCCATGCCCTTATACCGAGAAGATGGACCCCACCAAGAGTGAATCCAGCTAAACACTGGACTTTGGGTGTTGATGAGGTTGATTGATGTAGGTTCATTGATTATAACAAATACACCACTCTGGTAGGGGTGTTGATAGTGGGGAAAGGCCCTGCCTGTGTGGGGATGGGAATTCTCTGTACTTTCTGCTCAGTTCTGCTGTGAACCTAAAAACTGCTTAAAAAATGTATGTGTGTGTTGGGGTGGGGTGCTCAGTTGTGTCTGACTCCTTGTGACCCCATGGACTGTAACTCACCAGGCTCCTCTGTCCATGGGATTCTCCAGGCAAGAATACTGGAGTGGGTTGCCATTTCTTCCTCCAGAGGATCTTCTCGACTCAGGATAGAACCTGTGTCTCCTGCACTGGCAGGCTGGTTCTTTTACTGCTGAGCCATCAGGGGAGCCTACTCTAAAAAAAAATAGTTTATTGAAGGAAAAAAAAAACTTCAACAATGTGGAGTTCAAGCCAATGTTTAATGATGGGTTAGAATCTTCTGTGTTTATTATTTATGTTCATACATATATGTATGACATAGAAGTTCTCAATCAAAATAGTTAATCAGCTAAAGAAGAAACAGTTCAGAAAAGATGAGCTAGTCAGGTTTAGATGGCAGCCACCCTACTGTATGGAATAACGCAGATCTGAATTTGGCTAATGACCTGACCGTAAGGACAGAGAGAGGTGTTTGTCTGGATACCAAGGGCTGAGCACCCTGGGTGTGGTTGAAGGCCCATGGAGCACTGGAAGCTGGGCATGGTCTCTGCATTGCAGTGGAGGGAACTCCAGTGGCCCCCTGGACAGCCTTGGACTCATTGGACTCTCAAGGAACAGCAGGTGGGGTCCTTGGGTCCAGCAGCATCAGTGTCCCTGGGACTTGTTAGAAATGTAGGGACTCAGGCTCTGCCCCAGCCCTGCAGGGTCAGAATCTATGTGAAGTGTGAGATGCTCTGCTGGGGCCTCACCAGGAGCAAAGCTGAGCCTGCGGGATGGGGGGCGGCTGGACCAGCACAGCTCACAATGCTCCCTGACCTTCCAGAGAGCACCTGTCTCCAAGGGAGTCCGATGACCAGGGGGCACTAACCACTAGGCATCCCTGTGGGCGGCTGCTCCTTGGGTGTGGGGGACCCTGGCTTTCAACACGGCCCTGTTTACAGTATCCTCTTTGAAGTGGCCGTTCTGAGACTCAGAAGCCCGGGAGACTGGCTCTGTGGGCACAGAACCCTAGAGCTGAAATGATCTTATCGTAAAGAAGACACTGAGATTGCTGCATGGAGCTTTGGATCTTATCTGCAGAAGGCTTGTCTGCATAAACAGCTACAACTGGAGACTTCTGCTCCTTTAGGTGAAGTTTCCTGTGACCCTACGTCTGCAGCTCAGAGCTCTGGGGGGCCTTGTGGTTTTCTATCACTATCCTTCAAGGGGCATTCCAGGTGGTGCTAGTAATAAAGAACCTACCTGCAATGCAGGAGACCTGGGTTTGATCCCTGGGTCAGGAAGATCCTCTGGAGAAGGGAATGGCAACCCATTCCAGTTATCTTGCCTGGAGAATCCCATGGACAGAGGAGACTGGTGGGCTACAAGGTCACAAAGAGTCGGACACGTCTGAAGTGGCTTAGCAGGCACGCACATCCTCCCAACCTTCTGAAAGATAAGAAGCCCATCCTAACCTGTACATGCGGCTAGAATCCCTCCCTGCAAGCCTCTACTAGGAACAATAACTCTTATGAGTGCTTGCCAAAGGTCTCACAGCTAAAAGGGATGGAAGTGGATGGAAAGCCAGGTCTGGGTACAGAGCTTTGGAACATCTGCTATAATTCTTCCAAGCGTCAGTGAGGGCGCTGTGGGGGAGGGGCCAGAGCAGGCTTGCTCCCCTGAGTGCTTCCCATGTGCCGTGCTGCTTCCCGGAGAGGGAAGGGTAGGAGAAGGCTCTGAGGTTCTGGGCACCTTGTACCTTTATGACCCAAACCCCTCCCCTTGCCTCCATCAGCAGCCCCCCATAGATGCTAATGCTAACAGGAACAAGCGTGGGGAGGCAGAGGGTGGGGCAGCTGGTGGAAATCCTCACCAGAGGATCTGACATTGAACTTGGCCATTGAACTATTCCTGCCATGAGGAAGACACAGGTGATGGCGGAATGGCACCCCTGGTTTGGGGCATCATTTCCCAGTCTCCCTGGCACTGTTCTCTCAAGGGTGAACTGAGAGAGCCCAGTGCATCTGCAAGCCCCAAGCCTGGGGCACTGGGCTGCACAGAGAGCAGTGCCCTGGGGGGTTACCGGGCACTAGGAGAGCCAAGATTAGTATCGATACAAGCACACAGATGACTGCAGAGTAAGGGATGTAAGGCGAACGCAAGCCGGGCGTTCAGGCAGAGAAGGATTTGTTCTAGAAAGAAAGTGACTGGCTTTAGAGAGAAACCAGTGCCCTCCCTGTACAGCCAAGCCTTCTTATACCCTATCGATGGGAAATTGTGCCCTGAAGGGAGGGGGCCTTAGTTTAGCCTGCAGCTGGGGTCTTGCAGTCACGTAGTCGAAGGGGTTTCACGTCGGGTGGTCACGCAGTCTTGAGAAACTGGCACCAGCAGGGAGAAACAGGATATCGCCTTAAGGAAAAAACAGGATGCCCACCAGGGTAGTGTGGCCTCTGTGACTTCAGCCCTTGCTTGTCAGGTCACCACAATGGGCCATTTTTAAACTATACGCTATGAACCCCTTGCGAACCCTAACAAGGAGTGTGATTGGAAATGCTTGTATGGAGCTTGCCAGGGTTGGTCGGTGAGGGAGAAACCGTGAACTCGCTCTTTCAGATTCAGACACTTCTTTCAGATTCAGGGCTGACAAAGGAAGCTGGGTTACGTGGGGCATCTCCACTGGGATTTCCTTTTCGAATATCAGCCGGTCAGCTTCCTTCTATGCAAATCATTTTGAGCATTTATCCTGCTTTTCATTAACACACTCTCCCAGGCCATCACCCCAGCCTCTCTCCTCTGAAACATTTCACAGGCGAGAAAAGCTCAACAGTGGTGTGGGGCGGATACTGCATTTGTGAAGGAGTTCGAGTTTTTATTCTGTCTTCTCTGGCTGCAATATGTTATTACATACTATGTCCACACCCAAGAAGCTATTTTTTTTTCCAGTGAAGAACAAAACAGAGTCACAGATGCAGAGAGCAGACTTGTGGTTGCCAAGGGGGAGAAGGGTGGAGGAGGGATGGAGGGGTGGAGTGGGAGCTTGGGGTTCGTAGGTGCAAACTGTTGTATATAGAGTACATGAAAAACCAGGTCCTGCTGTGTAGCACAGGAAACTATATTCAGTATCCTGTGTGTGTGCTTAGTTGCTCAGTCGTGTCCGACTCTTTGCGACCCCATGGACTGTATAGCCCACAAGGCTCTTCTGTCCATGAGATTCTCCAGGCAAGAATACTGGAGTGGGTAGCTATTCCCTTCTACCAGGGACCTTCCCTACCCAGGGATCAAACCTGGGTGTCCTGCACTGCAGGCAGATTCTTTATTGCCTGAGCCATCAGGATGTAATGATCCATAATGGAGAGGAATATGGGAGGCGGGGAGCGAGGACAAAGTAAAGCTGAGATTAGGTGCTCCTGGGTTAAAAAGCCCCAGAATCTCAAGGGAGATCTGAATTCTTTCAGCAGCATGCTCTACAGGATGCTACACTTGTCATCCTCTGACGCACTAAGTGGCGCATAAAGATAACTTGTGCAGATGTGCTCATTGCAAAAGACCTTGTTACTGAGGACCTGTCAAGAGGCAGGAACAACTTTAAAGGTTTTGGAAAAAACTGACCAGTTGTCCTTCAGAAATATTGTACCAAGTATATATTCTCATCAGACTGTTTACCAATATTGCTTAAGTTTCAAAAACTTAGCCAACTTGCAAAACAGAAGGATATTTGAGGGTAGCAGTTCATTAATGATGAAGCATTTTTTTCTAGATGTTTGTTTTTGGCTCTTATGAATATATTTATTTGAGACTATAAAACAACTTTTGGCTATTTATATTATTTTTGTATATTGTTCTAGTCTATAAATCCTTTACTAATTTTTCTCACAGAGACTTAATATTTTTCTTGTTGATTTTTATGAGCTTTTTATATGTGAAAGATACTAATTCCTTATTGTAGTTAATTCAAGTATTCGCCACATTTTTAATTTGCTTTTCAACTGTGCTTTTTGACATGCATTCAGTTATTTGCCTTAAAATTTTCTTACTTAATTATGAATAATTTTTTTAATTTATAAAAATTAAAGTAAAAATATTTTGTCAAAAACAATTTGTCTTAAAATTTCTTGCTTTACTCTTATATAAGTTTTTCCCTTGCTTTATTGAGATATTATTAATGTAAAAGATACACACATTTAAGGTGTACAGTGTGATAATTTGACACACATTTACTGTGAAATAATTACCATAATAATGTTAGTTAAGACCTCCATTGGCTTATATAATTACTTTGTAGGTGGGGCTGGGGGTGGGGAACATTTAAGATCGACTCTTAACTTTCTGACATATCATATAGTACTGTTAACTATAGTTGTTGTTAAATAAGTTCTTATCTATTTAGAGATCAGATGTATACCTTTCTCATGTCATTTTGTTTATATTTTACTCCATAGTCCCCCTCTCCAAATAAGTAATAAATTTTACAATACTGAAATGTAAGTCCTGAGCTCAAATCCTGGTCTAGGCATGAATTCTGGTGTGACCCTAGGCAAGTTAATACATCTATATTATATATAGTAGTGTATATCTATTGGAGAAGGCAATGACGACCCACTCCAGTACTCTTGCCTGGAAAATCCCATGGATGGAGGAGCCTGGTGGGCTGCAGTCCATGGGGTTGGGAAGAGTGGAACACAACTGAGTGACTTCCCTTTCACTTTTCACTTTCATGCATTGGAGAAGGAAATGGCAACCCACCCCAGTATTCTTGCCTGGAGAATCACAGGGACAGAGGAGCCTGGTGGGCTGCTGTCTATGGGGTCGCACAGAGTTGGACACGACTGAAGCGACTTAGCAGCATTTGTCCCTCCCCCTTCCCCTTTCAGTAACCATCAATTTGTTTTCTGCGCCTGTGAGTCTATTTCTGTTTTGTAAATAAGTTCATTTGTATCAATTTTTATGATTCCACATGTCAGCAGTATCATATATTTGTCTTTCTCTGTCTGACTTATTTCACTTAGTATGAAAATGGACCTTATGATGGATCTTAGTCTAGGTCCATCCATTTTGCTGCAGACAGCATTATTTCATTCTTTTTTATGACTGAGTGATATTGTATTATATATATGTACCACATCTTTATCCATTCCTCTATCCATGAGTATTTAGGCTGCTTCCATGTCTTGGCTATTTTGAATAGTGCTGCTATGAACATAAGGGTGCTTGTATCTTTTTAGAATTTTTCTAAAATTGAAGGATATTGGATTCACAATGTTGTGTTAATTACTGCTATACAGCAAAGTGATTCAGTTATACATACACATGCATATATGTATGTGTGTATGCACATGAATTCCTGCTTTTTAAAATATTCTTTTCCATTATGGTTTATCATAGGATATTGAATATAGTTCTCTGTGCTCTACAGTAGGACTTGTTGTTTATCCATTCTTGATATAAAAGCTTAGATCTGCTCACCCCAGCCGTTCTCTCCATCCCTCTCCCCAACCCCTCCCCCTTTGGCAACAAAATCTGTTCTCTAAGTCACTGATTCTGTTATAGCTTCACAGACAGGATCATTTGTGTCATATTTTAATTACACATATAAGTGATATCATATGATATTTGTTCTTTCTCTTTATGACTTAGTTTACTTGGGATGATAATCTCTAGTTGCATCCATGTTGCTGCAGATGGCATTCTTTTGTTCTTTTTTATGGCTGAGTAATATTCCATTATATATATGTACCACATCTTCTTTATCTGTTCATCTGTTGATATTTAGGTTGTTTTCATGTCTTAGCTATTGTGAATAGTGCTGCTGTGAACATAGGGGTGCGTGTATCTTTTTAAAATATTTTTTATTCATTTAGTTAGTTATTTTATGGCTGTGTTGGGTCTTTGTTGTTGTGAATGGCAACCCACTCCAGTGTTCTTGCCTGGATAATCCCAGGGACAGGGGAGCCTGGTGGACTGCCGTATATGGGGTCGCACAGAGTCGGACATGACTGACGCGACTTAGCAGCAGCAGGAGCAGGGCTTTTCTCCAGTTGTGGAGGCTACTCTCTAGTTGTGGTTCTTGGGCTTCTCACTGCCATGGCTTCTCTTGCTGCAGAGCATGGGCTCTAGGGCTTGCAGGCTCAGCAGTTACAGTTCCTAGGCTCTAGAGCACAGGTTCAATAGTTGTGGCCCTCGGGCTTAGTTGCTCTGCAGAATGCAGATCCAGGGATCAAACCCATGTCTCCTGCATTAGCAGGTGGATTCTTCACCACTGAGCCACCAGAGAATCCCCATATATGTTTCTGAATTAGAATTTTATCTGGGATATATGCCGAGGAGTGAGATTGCTGGATCATATGGCAACTCTATTCTTAGTTTTTTAAGGAACCTCCATACTGTTTCCATAATGACTGCACCAATTTACATTCCCACAAACAGTGTGAGGGGGCGCTCCCTTTTTGTCCACATCAAGGGCTGGAGTTTTAATAACTTTGCAAAGTTATGGAACCCCCAATCACAGTAAAAACCTGATTTTCATCAAATACCAATTCTGTTTTGGTCGCAAATATCTTCACAAATAAGACAACCTTAAAATGTTCTGTAACGTGCTGTGACACTGTTATTCTGGTGCTTACCAGGAAGTGGAGTTGACTCTTCAAATTGTACTTCATTCACCAGAAATAAGGACTTCTTTTTGCATCCTGTGACGAGCTGTGACATGATGACAAGACACCCTAGCGCTGGCCAAAACCACAAAGCTCCATATTTTTGGATCCGTGTGGATATTTTAAAAGTAAACCCCAGCTGTAACAAACAGCCTTCCCTCATTGGAACTCAGCTCCTGGGTCCCCTGTGCCTCCAGGTCCCCTTCACTGTTCAGTCCTCAGGTCCTTTGCTCTAGTTCCACTTTGGTGTCTTTTTTATACCTGAGACCCAGCATCGTGTGGGGGAACGGGTGCTTGCAGAGGTATGTTTCCTGACACCCCTTTAAACATTCCGTGTCCCCAGCTCGTATTTCCCTTTGGCTGCAAATAAGACTATTTGCTGAATGTTCCTGAAACCAGAAAGATAAGTATTGTTTCTATAAAAAACAAGGTGGCGGGCAGCACAGGGATCGGTTGGCACCTCAGTAATGTCATGGAGTCCTGGCCCCTTCTGCCGTCCTTGGGGTACAGTTTGCTTCGTGGCCACGGGTATCGGCTTCTTATTATAACATCCAAGAAAGAAGGAAGGGAGTCAAAAAAGCGTTCTCTCTCACTCGCTTCATCTCTCTCTCTTATAGAAGCCCCCCACCCCCATGTTTCTCCTCATTGCCCGTCTTGGGCCAGGTGCCCCACCTTAGTTTAAATGATGTCAAGGAGAAGAGTAGACGAGCAAGGCTCTTAGACCAGTGGACAGAGCTCACCATTGACCAGACCACATGGTTCTGAGCATAAGAAAAGGGGACTAGTTATCTGGGAGGAAGGTCATCTCCCGTCAGCTGTGGATCACTTTTTTTCTTGCCTTTTCCTTGAAGGAAGACCAAACCTCCCAAGAGGAGCAAAGGTCCTGCCTTCTGTGTCTTTGTTGTCCCGTCTTTGAGTGGCTTGTCTGAAGGGAAGCTAAATAGATATTTTGAAAATCATAAGTTCTGGGGCTTCCCTGCTGGCTCAGTGGTAAAGAATCCGCTTGCCAATGCAGGAGATTCAAGTTTGATTTTTGGTCCAGGAAGATCCCAAACGCCATGGAGCAACTAAGTCCATGCGCCAAAACTACTGAGCCTATGCTCTAGAGCCCAGGAGCCGCTACTCCTTTGACCTAGAGCCTGTGCTCTGCAAACAGAAAAGCCACCGCAATGAGTAGCCCACACACTGCAACTAGAAAAAAGCCGGAGCAGCAACAAGGGCCTAGCACAGCCAAAACTAAATAAGTAAATAGATAATAAAATGATTAAAACTATATATGTTCTGATATCATACTCGGCAGTAAAAAGACACAATTATTGATAAGTGGAATGACGGATGGATGTCACAGAGGGTCTTATGTTGAGCAAAAGAAGCCAGACACTAAAGAGTGCACCCTCCATGGCTTCCCTCACATGTAGCTCTAGAACAAGTGAAAGTCCTTTTAGGGGAAAAAAGAGCAACGGTGACCTCGGAGAAGCATGAGAATTACCCAGGAAGGGATACTTCTGGGAGAAGGCAATATTCTGTTTTGTGACACAGGTGTGCTTCTCAGGTGGCTTAGTGATGAAAAATCTGCCTGCAGGAGATTCAAGAGATGTGGGTTCGATCCCTGGGTCGGGAAGATCCCCTGGAGAGGGAAATGGCAGCCCACTCCAGTGTTCTTGCCTGGAAAGTTTCATGGATAGAGGAATCTGGTGGGCTACAGTCCATACTGTCGCAAAGAGTCAGACACGACTGAGGGCGCACACATACCTGAATTATAAGTTGTGTTCATTTCAACAGACATACATTTCACAATAGCCTTTGAGGTGGGCTTGGGTGGAAACATGTGGGTGAAACTAGAATTGCAGGATGTTGCTGGGTGATGAGAACCTCCATCATTTGTTTTTGTTTATGTATTGAATTTTTCAAAATTAAAAAAAATAAGTATTTTCTCCTATTTCTTTCATTCCACCCAGGTCTTTAGTGTGAATTCCTCTCACTGAGGCCCTTCTCTGCAAATATCTGGGTCACTGGGCAGAGGATGGGGTGCAGACTCTGCCTCCAACACACCCTGAACCTTTGCAACTTGCAGCCTGTGGACACCTTGAAGCTGAGATGGTGGCTCCTCTCTGTGTCCGGCCCAGCGCACAGAGCCCTGCCAGAGGGGGCGCTCAAAAAATAAATATTTGAATAAATGAATAAGTTAACAGGAGAGTTAGGCCAATCTGGCTGTCAGCCTCTTAAACCCCCTGGAGGGACTGAGATGAGAGAGCACTGGAAACTGGCCCCAGAGAGCTGAGTGGCACATCAAAGGGGTCATTTCAACAATCCCAGACTTGGATCTTCCCAAACATAGAAAAGAGGTAAATTCCTTACCTGATGTCTGGTTTTCTTTAGTTAGCAGGAATCTTTTGATGTTCCGACTACCTGCTCTCTGTTGCAAAAACTCTCATCTGTCCTGAGCAGTCCCTCAGAACTACCCAAGACGCTGTGTCCTGGGTGTAAGTCCTCAGTTCTGTCCACTGAATAAAACACCGTTCTCAGCTTTTAGGCTGTGCATCTTTTTTTTCAGCTGACATTTCCTTTTTTTTTTTAAACATTTTTATTGAAGTGTAGTTGATTTACAACGTGTGAATTTCTGCTGTACAGCTGAGTGACTCAGTTATACATATATATTCTTTTTAAATTGCTTCATTATTTTATTTCCTTATCTATGTCTGGCTATCCTGGGTCTTCATGGCTGTGTGCAGGCTTTCTCCAGTTGCGGCGAGCTGGGGCCACTCTCCGGTTGTGGAGCCCGTGCTTCTCACTGAGGTGGCTTCTCTTGTTTCAGAGCACAGGCTCTAGGATGCTTGAGCTCAGTAGCTGGGGTGTGTGGGTCCTAGAGTGCAGGCTCAGTAGTTGTGGTGAATGGGCTTATTTGCTCCGCAGTATGTGGGATCTTCCCCGGACCAGGGATCGAACCTGTGTCGCCTGCATTGGCGGGCAGATTCTTTACCACTGCACCACCAACACTTCAATGGGAAGCTTTGGAAATACGTCTAATCATTCCTCACCCTTCACGATCTCTGCTTTCTGCTGGATGAGAAGGGCCTGTCGGACCACCTGGATGGTTGGGAAGAGGAGATCAGAGGAAGCCATGAACAGAAGCTTGGCTGTTCCATCCTAAGTTTATTTTCTAACTCATCCCAACCCCACAGCTGAGCTACTAGACAGCAGTGTTGGCTGGACGCTCGGTCCTCTCTTCGCTGGAAGTATTTCCTGCTGAAATAACAGCTGTCCGGGCCTCCCACAGAGAAGGACAAGACCGCCAGCCTGAAAGTAGCCTGAACGTTGATTCAGTTCCAGCATCCAAGGGTTCTTCTGCCTCTGCTGTTTTCTCTTTTTAAATCCTATAAAGCTGAGGCAGGGGAAAATCTTACTGTAATAGGAAAAAATGAAAACAACCCACACAACCCAGCCCTTGGGCCTGTGGTTTCAGTAATTAGCTCAATGTGTTAATGAGAGTCTTCAGGGAGAACGGCATTAATTAATGGGTGAATCTCACTGTAATAAATGTATAGGCAATTTTCTAAATGCAGATGGCAGAGTCCGCCCTGACGGTCTACCTAGAGCCACTCAATACGGTAAGTGTTGGGCGAAAGTGGTCCATTTGTGAAATGCTTCATGATCCTGATTAGGAGTGAAATCATGCTGGTGTTTGCTCTCCTCTGTATTATTTGTCTCTCTGGGCTGAGGACCCATCCTGCCCCCACCTCTGTCATGTCCTAAGGCTTTTTATTGCTCCCCTTGTCCTGAATGGGGAGACACCTCTCTCCTTCCTGGGGGTGCTGAGCTGGACCTCCCTGCTTTGTGGGCTTTCTTTCTTGGTTTCTCACCCCCAAGCCAGCCGGGAATCTTTATCTCCTCTTTCTGTGAATATGATAAATGGCCAGGATGTGGTCCAGATGGAGATCAAGACACTGTTTTAGAAAAGGTGCCTCCAGGATACGTGACACTCCAAAGCCACCATTTCTTTAAGAAAGCATTTGCTAGTAGTTGGTTACAGACACTTAAAAGAGACAGTAAGGGGGCTTCCCTGGTGGTGAGTGGATAAGAATCCACCTGCCAGTGCAGGGGACATGGGTTCGACCCCTTGTCCGGGAAGATTCCACATGCCGTGGAGCAGCTAAGCCCGTGTGTGCCACAGCCATTGAACCTGTGCTCGAAAGTCTGGAACCATAAGTACTGAGCCCATGCTCCCCAACAAGAGAAGACACCGCACTAAGAAGCCCACACACCGCAGTGAACAGTAGCCCCAGCTCACCCCAATGAGAGAAAGCCGGCAAACAGCAATGAAGACCCACCACAGCCAAAAATAAATTAATTAATTAATTTAAAAAAATTAAAACACCACTAAGGACAGGGCTGCTGCTACTGCTGCTAAGTCACTTCAGTTGTGTCCGACTCTGTGCGACCCCACAGACGGCAGCCCACTAGGCTTCCCCATCCCTGGGATTCTCCAGGCAAGAACACTGGAGTGGGTTGCCATTTCCTTCTCCAATGTATGAAAGTGAAAAGTGAAAATGAAGTCGTTCAGTTGTGTCTGACTCTTATTGACCCCATGGACTGCAGCCTACCAGGCTCCTCCGTCCATGGCATTTCCCAGGCAAGAGTACTGGAGTGGGGTGCCATTGCCTTCTCCTATATTATGTTCTAATATCCACCAAAGAAAGGGGATAAAGCATTCTTCATAATATCTACTGAAGAAATTAATTTCTCTCTCCTTTTCACTAACCCTCTGGGTCAGGTTTGCCTTCTGGCTTCACAGATGTACCAGGGCTCGGATTTAAGAGTGTGTTTCCAGGCCTGCCTCTGGACCTGGCTGTCTCCTCAGGGTTCTCTTGGGCACACCACTGGGACGTCACAGCCATGTTCCAATTCAGCTGCTCTGGATCAATAAACTTGAAAAATGACAAGAAGTCAGAATTCATCGCCACCATTATCTAGACGATAAATCTGTTTAACAAATCTCTATGTGCGAGATTCAAATTAATTGGAAAACCCAGTTAAATAGAAATGGCTTGGCTTGTGACTCGGTGTTTTAAGAATCAAAATGGGAAGCTGCTGGATAGTCACTGTCATTGATTAGAACGAAGACCACCTGCTTGCTCCTGGACCGACTCCTTCTTTACTGGGCATTTCCCACACTCACTGCAGACACTGAGTCACCATCCTGTGCTCGGTGAACCCAGGAGGATGTTCAGGAGATGACGGAGTGACGGTGGTGGAGGGTGGAGGATGTTCTGAGGCTCTTATACCTGCCCGTCTCTGTCTGACGCCCCCTGAAGGGAAGCTGAAGCAGCACATTCTAGGAACACCTGTTTGTACCTGAAGTGGGATTCCCCCACCCCTACCCACAATGAGGAGTAAACTAAATCAATCAGACCTTGTGTTCTGATAAAACGATTCTGAATCCAGCACAAAAATCCAGGACAGTCACAGAATCTTTATGGTTCTGGAATCAACAGATTTTTTAAAAAAACTTTTTATTTTGTATTGGGGTATAGCTGATGAAAAATGTTGTGATAGTTTCAGATGAACAACAGAGGAACTCAGTCATCCATATCCATGTCTCCATTCTCCCGCAGACTCCCCTCCCATGCAGGCTGCCACAGAACTCGGAGCAGAGTTGCATTTGCTATGCAGTAGGTCCTGGCTGGTTATCAGTGAATTGTTTTTTAAGCACCGAAATGGAATTTGAGATTATGGAGTGCTCACAGCCCAGATGAGAAGAGGTTGCCTGAAGGGATTGGGATACTTGTTTCAAGCCAACTGGACAGAGTGGAAGGAGTCCCAGACCCAGCTGCCAGCCTCCAGAGGAGCACACAGGTCTCTTTGACCTGAGAGGGCACTGAGGCTCCCTGCTTACTCTTTTCTTGCCAGCCCTGAGGTGTGCACCCTTCTGGGACCTGGCCACTGATGCACTGGCCCTGCTGTGCTGGACCTGGCCCAAGCCTCGTCTTTGGAGTCAACAGGTTGCTAAATTTAGACAAGAGCAGCAGATTTAGCAAAGTGAAGAAACCAGCATGGCCAAGCCAGGCCCTCAGAGGCTTAACCAGATGTAGCTCGTGTGACTGCTGCAGTCGCCCACCCAGTGCCTGGATCCTGGGGAGGCTGGGGGGTAGCAATCCATGTAGCAGTTACTGTGGGTTGAGGAGAAAGATGTAAGTCTGACTCCCTCCTGTGCTAGTGGCTACTGGGAGCCGGACACGTGAAAAACGGTGTTAAGAAGATCCTTGCTGAGAGGTTGAAGAGACACTGTGTGCAGGGCCAGGAGACAATCACCCCTCCTCCCTCCCCGCTCTCCGGACCTTCCAACCAGAACCAGGTGTGCCCCATCTCCTCTGCTATGAGAAAGCAAGGACCACGGACACTCAGGCTCCAAGCCTGGGCTGTGTCACACATGCTTGGTGATCTGTTCTGAAAAGTTCCATGACCCGAGTGAACACTGAGAGGGAGACCACTGCCAGTCCACTCCTGGACCACATTCAAGTACCACAGAAACAGCGTGGACCTGTGCTGGGCACCCAGCTGGAGAGCTTCATCTTTTACCACAATTCTTTCATTTATTCAACAAATCTGTGACCGTCCACCTTCTCATCTCCCCAGGCACCAGTGCTGGGGGTAAGACAGTAGGGAATGTGGATGCTCTTCCTGACCTCACAGAGCACACGGTCCAGTGGTGGAGAGCAGGTAAAACGATTAAGTCACAAGGCCCCCTTTGCTTGTCTGGTGAATACACCCAGTGATTTGTTACAGGGGCTTTTGGGTTCTAAGGGGACAGATCCATCTCGCTGAGGCCAGGACCAGGAATCTAGCCAGGCTGCAGGCCCTAGATGGCAGAGGCATCAAGGGTAGTTTACAGAGTTAGACTGCCTAGGTTACAGTCTCATCCCTGTCCCTCACCAGCTGTGTGACCTCTGGCAAGTCTACCATGCACATCTGAGCCTGTTTCCTCCATGTAGAAGTGGGCCCAGCACCTGGCCTCTGATGGGGCCATGTCTGTGCTGGTGTCTAGTGCCATCTGGGTGTCTGGCACACAGGAAGTGTTAACTATTGGCTTGCCAAGAGATCTTGGCCTGAAGTTTAGTTTACTGAGGGCAGTTCAGTTTATCTGCTTAACAGCAACAACAGTCTCAGCAGCTAGAGGGCCTGGTAGGTGATCAGGGAATATGATTGCAGAGTTCAGGCTGGAAGGGCAGGCAGGTCAATGGCTGCAGCAAAGCAAGGGGTGGCCCTGGACCCCAGGGCTGCCCCGAGACTCTGTTCGCAATTCCTGAGACTGCGGACTGGGGGTACCTGGGGCAGCAAGTGAGAAGAGTGCTGGAAGCTACTGTGAGTAAGAAATCAGAGCGCTTTCCCGACTTTTCATCTTGTTCACCTTTAGGCAGAAAAACTGAACCCTGTGTCTGAGCCTGGCTTCTCAGAGGAAGACAGGACAGGATGTTTTCCTCTCATTTTCACTGGAAGCGTGAGGAGTGAGGACGCCCATCCTGAGCATGTCCTGAGGAGAGTTTAAGTTCCCAGTTTAGGTTCTAAAACTGCAATCTGAGCCCATTAGAGAGAGCCTGGCTGCTGACTCGCACGGGAAAACAGTGCATTAGCCTATTTCCTTCCCGTAAAGACCTGTGAAAGCCAGTGTGATTTTTGCAGAATGAGGTTATTGCAGCTAGTAATCAGCTCGGGCAGCACCAGCAGGCCTGAAATCAAGCAGATGGAGTCAAGGCAGGCCTGTGTGCTGGAAAGGGGGAGCAGGGAATGAGGCTCTCTGCCTGATGTGGGATGTGAGCAAATTTATCTGCATAGTCACAGTCACCCGAGGGCGTCAGGATCAGCCCCATTTTACAGATGGGGAAGCTGAGGCTCAACCCTCTTGGATTCTGGTCCATTGGGAGTGGAGCAGCCTGAGGGAGGAAAAGCCTCGTCCCAAACGAGATGACCCAGTCTCGAATCCTGCCTCTGCCAGGTGATCTGGGGTTGCATGTTCTTGATTTGTGGGAACCTCAGTTTCCTCAGGGGCAGAAGGGAAGAGAGAATGGACGTTGACAGTGGAGACTGGGGTGTGAGTTTGAACGGGGTGTGGAGACAAAAGTCCTAAGTAACGTGGTTGGCCGGGCACACTGCCCCTCTTCTGTTTGGGGTCCTCGTCTCTGTGTCTTCTTAGCCGTTCTGTTGTCGCGTGACCATCTCACATGCTCCGAGTTCTTTAGAGACCTGGCATACGTGTTGGTGTCTCATGTGTTAGAATCCTGAACGCCCGCACCCTTGTCTCAGCTGGAAGAGGGGAAAGATGGTGGGCCTGGCCAATGGGCAGTTATTGAGCGATATCCACAGAGCAGCGCACCCTTCCATCCTGTCCCTCTGGGTCTTCACAGAGCGCCGAGACAAGCTGCCTGTGTTATATACAGCAGTGTCCTGCTAGCTCGCTGTTTGTCCACATGATAGCGTATGTGTGTCCATGCTACTCTCCCAGCGCGTCCCACCCTCGCCTTCCCGCGCTGGGTTCACAAGTCTGTTCTCTGTGTCTGTGCCTCTATTCCTTCCCTGCAAATCGGTTCATCATACCGTTTTTCTAGATTCCATATACGTGTTACTATACAATCTTTGTTTTCCTTTTCCTGATTTACTTCACTCTGAGTGACAGACTCTCTGTCCATCCATGTCTCTACAGATGACCCAATTTCATTCCTTTTTTATGGCTGAGTAATATTCCTTTGTGTATATGTACCACAACTTCTTTATCCGTTCATCAGTTGATGGATTTTTAGGTTGCTTCCATGTCCTGGCTATTGAAAATAATGCTGCAGGAACATTGGGGTACAAGTGTCTTTTTGAATTATGGTTTTCTCTGGGCATATGCCCAGCAGTGGGATTTGGGGGTCATACAGTAGTTCTAGGTTTTTTTAATTTTTTCAGGAACCTCTAGACTGTTCTCCATAGTGGTTATATCAATTTGCATTCCCACCAACAATGCAAGAGGGTTTTCTTTTCTCCACCTCCTCTCCAGCACTTATTGTTTGCAGATTTTTTTAATGATGACCATTCTGACCAGTGTGAGGTGATACTTTTTGTAGTTTTGATTTGCATTTCTCTAATAATGAGCGATGTTGAGCATCTTTTCATGTGTTTGTTGGCCATCTGTATGTCTTCTTTGGGGAAATGTCTGTTTAGGTCTTAAACCCATCTTTGGATTGGATTGCTTGTTTTTTTATGTATTGATCTGCATGAGCTGCTCGTGCATTTTAGAGATTAATCCTTTGTCAGTTCAACAAGGTATTCTCAGCTCCTCTGAGTGGCGTTCCTCTGGGCCCAAGGAAGCGACCACAGAGGGCTTAGCAGGCCGGCATGCCTGGGAACAGGGTGCGGGGGTACACTCCCATGCTGTCCAGTTGGTGGTTGCCCCACTCATTCAAGGGTGTTCTCTGCAGAGCTTTTCACCTGTGTGGTTCACTGTCCTGTCTGGTGCTCCTTGACATGAAGGCCGTCCATGCCGGCATGGTCCTCTCATTGTTGCCTCTGGTCTGTTTACTCCCGACTCTCTTTAGGGAGGAAAATGCTAGAAGCCACATCGTAATGGGCCAATTAGTCCTAGTGCTGTGTGGTGTTGACTGTTTAGTCACCAGCATATTGTGTACAGAACTAATTGTGGTGAAAGCAAATGAACGGTCAGGAAACAAACAGGCTACTAGAAAATAATTACTTGGAGTGTTTCTCTTTAGTACCTGTGCGGGGAATTCATTATAGTCAACAGCCTCTAAGCTGCTTGAAATAGTGGTATTTGTCATTTTCATAGAAACTTGATAATGACATTAATTTATCTTAATGGCCTGTTCTATTGTTATAAATAGTAAAATTAGCTCAAATTGTCTTGCTTCTGCTGGTTTTGGATGGCTGCAGAGGGCCCCACAGCCGCCGACGAGTAGATAATTTGGTGTACTTGACAGATTTCCAATAATTTGTTATGTGGAACATGAGTAATGCTAGTACCATTAATGTTCATTTTCCTCTAAATTCATTACTGCCCTTTTCCCTTTTATCTTTTTTAATGTCTGGGCCATTTTTCTGTATTTCAAGTGGAGCCACAGAGCCTATTCGTATTCAGCCAGCTATTAACATTCTGCACATAGCGAGCATCCCATAGAAAACAACTCTTTATGAAATGATGAGCCCGGTCGCTCTTTATGACAGAAAAACAGGCAGAAATGGGGGTGCTTACTGGTATCAGGGCCTGGGTGTAATTAAGTCAAATGTAATTTTAAAGAAATTTAAATGTTTTCATTTTATGGCAAAGGTAAAATATACTCAAGGGAGAATCTAAGAAGGTGTAAATGCATTAACCACACTTACACCTCCCTTCCACATCATCTTGTCCCAACTTCCCCGGGGCATTTATCAAAGGTGAACAGGCAGTGTTTCCTAACAAATTCCATTGTAATTAACCCCTAAGAAATAGGACGACTCATTTCATTTATGTAAGCAGATATGTTGACATAATATCTGAAACAAATGTGAAGGCTCTTTATCATCTGGAAAACTCCCACGATTTGGTTTGTTCTCTTTTTCCAGACCTTTGTCTGTATTTCTCCCATTTCCTGGGAGAGATCATAAAATCAGTTGCTTCTGTCCCTCAGCATTTTCTAAGTATGCATCCTCTTTTGTGTCATCATGTGAGGCTCTCAAATAATAGTCCTATTAGAGCTTTTTATCATTTTAATAATGTATATATTATGGTTCAGTTCAGGTCAGTTGCTCAGTCGTGTCTGACTCTTTGTGACCTCATGGACTGCAGCACGCCAGGCCTCCCTGTCCATCACTAACTCCCAGGGTTTACTCAAACTCATGTCCATCGAGTCAGTGGTGCCATCCAACCATCTTATCCTCTGTTGTCCCCTTCTCCTCTTGCCTTCAATCTTTCCCAGCATCAGGGTCTTTTCCAGTAAGTCAGTTCTTCACATCAGGTGGCCAAAGTATTGGAGTTTCAGCTTCAGCATTAGTCCTTCCAATAAATATTTAACACACATTTCCTTGAGGATTGACTGGCTGGATCTCCTTGTTGTCCAAGGGACTCTCAAGAGTCTTCTCTAACACTACAGTGCAAAAGCATCAATTCCTTGGCACCCAGCTTACTTTATGGTCCAACTCTCACATCCATACATGACTCTTGGAAAAACCATAGCTTTGACTAGACGGACCTTCGCATGAAAAAAAAAGTGTGCACTATTTACTCTGGACAAGAGAAAGGCCACTGCAATTCCAGGTGGGTTTCTTTTTACATCCTGGGCAGGTATGTGCTAATTCCTAGCCTGAGTGCCTTGACCCACCTCAGGTTGAAACGCCCATGTGGGTACAGTGAGAACATCAGCATGTTTGGTGAGAAACAGGCTTTGTATTAAAACTGCATCATTTTTTAAAAAAAGGAACCTGATACAGGATGCTCGGGGCAGGTGCACAGGGATGACCCAGAGGGAGGATAAGGGGAGGAGGGAGGTGGGAGGGGGGTTCAGGAAGGGGAACTCATGTACACCCGGGGCAGATTCATGTCGATGTATGGCAAAATTAACCAATATAATATTGTAAAATAATTAGCCTCCAATAAAAAATGAAAAAAAAAGGAACCTGACCAAAAAGAAAGATTGACTTTCTCAGGATGCTTTGTTTTCACGATGAGGGGGCTGCTCCTTGCTGTCTGTGCAGAGCTCACCCCAGGCTTGCATGGTTATATGGGGGATGCCAAGGAAAGCAGATGCACTGAGTTTTTTAAATGAGACGCGGGACACATCTGTCAAACTCACAGTCCCCAAAATGATGGCTTTCTTGCTGAAATAGCAAATCAACATTTAAAGAACCTTTCCTGATTCCTGGTCCCTTTCATGGGACAAGATGATTTCTTTTCTCCACAGATACAAACAGATTTTAAAATCGGCTTGTTCAGTAAAATCACCCAGATGCACTCCCGAGTATATGTAGGCCCAGGCCCTGCAAACCCTGGAGAGGAATGACAGATAATGTACTAATAATGTGATGTATCGGGCGGGGGTGCGATTCATAAAATATTTATCCTAAAGCAGAAAATGTGTCTGTCTGCCTTGTTCATTTATCAAATAATAGTTTAGGGGAATTAGGTACCAGCTGAATCCCTTAGTCAGTGTGGTTGGTCTCACCCAGAGTCCATTAGACCAGGTTATGTATCTGCTGAGGACGAGGCATCCTGTCAGCAGTGGTGCATAATGGATCATGAAAGATAAATGGGATTAGGCAATTGAATAATTAGAGGAGCACCCACCAGCGCGGTTCTAAGTAAAGGGCCCCAGGGATTTCCATTAGAAACCTCCATTTCACTGGTTAGAAATCCATCTGGGAAAATTTGGCCAATGCTGAAAGTTGGAGCCCAGTGCAGAACTAAGGAAAAAGAATCTCCCCCAGGGAGTATCTTGCTACCCACATGTCAAAGTAGGGGTGATCTAGGAGACAAGGTGCTGGCGAGCCTTGAGCCTTTGCCCCTTCTCCCACCTCAGTAAGTCTCCCAAGCACCTGATTTGACGGAATTGAGCATTTCCCTGGAGAAGGGGAGGTCTGATCTGCTCCTCTGTCCTCAGGCTTGGAGCCCTCAGTCATGCCTTAGGGAAGGGCTGTGCTGTAAAGGCTGTAGACTAGGATTGTGTGGTAGATAACTTATACAACAGTATTCTGTCACCCTCCAAGGGCGAGGCCTCCACCACTGAGCATGGTGCCTGGCACATAGAGGCTGCTCAAAAATGTCTAATGAGTGGGCTTCCCGAGTGGTCCAGTGGTTAAGAATCCACCTGCTGGTGCCAGGGACACAGGTTCAATCCCTGGTCTGGAAAGATCCCACATGCCATGTGGCAACTTAGCTATGCATCACAACTGCTGAAGCCTGTGTGCCTAGAGCCCATGCTGTGCTTAGTCGCTCAGTCCTGTCGGACTCTCTGTAAGCCCAGGGACTGTAGCCTGCCAGGCTGGCTCTGTCCATAGGGATGCTCCAGGCAAGAATACTGGACTGGCCCGTCTCCAGGTAACCTTCCCAACCCAGGGATTGAACCTAGGTCTCCCATATTGCAGGCAGATTCTTTACCATCTGAGCCAGCAGAGAGCCCATGCTCTGCCACAGTAGAGGCCATCATGATGACAAGCCAACACATCTCAACAAGAGGGTAACCCCAGCTTGCCGCAACTAGAGAAAGCCTGCTGCTGCTGCTAAGTCACTTCAGTCGTGTCCGACTCTACAGCTAAAAACATCTAGCCCAACCAAAAATAAAAACAAATAAATATTTTAAAATATATATCTGATGAGTAAACAGCAGATGATTTTGACCTTTGCTGAATTCAGTGAGACACAAGAGAAGACAAACTGCAAAGGTGGCCCCACGCTTGACAGAGAAGTGAATGAAAGTCGCTCAGTTGTGTTCGACTCTTTGCAACCTCATGGACTATACAGTCCATGGAATTCTCCAGGACAGAATACTGAAGTGGGTAGCCTTTCCCTTCTCCAGGGGATCTTCCCAACCCAGGGATCAAACCCAGATCTCCCACATTGCAGGCGGATTCTTTACCAGCTGAGCCACAAGGGAAGCCCTAGAATACTGGAGTGAGTAGCCTATCCTTTCTCCAGTGGATCTTCCCAACCCAGGAATTGAATTGGGTTCTCCTGCATTGCAGGCAGATTCTTTACCAACTGAGCGATCTGGAAAGATTGGAAGCTTTTCTGCAGATGTAGGCTGAGAAGAGAGTAAAGTCTCAGGGCTCATTTTAAGAAATGCAGAATGCATTTCCTCACTCAGGATTTATGGAGCAGCTACAACAATACAAGACAAAACGCAGGCTCCCATCTAAGGAGCATTGTGTCCACTGGGGGGACACCATGCCAGGAGAGAGGACTGTCCCCTGTGCAGGGAGCCTGGGCAGGAGTCCCGCTGGTCTGGAGGACCCCAGGAGTCCAAGCCCACCTGTGTGCTGTGATGCCCACACAAACATTCAAATGTCTTTTCAGTCCAATGGGGTTGAGCTCTATTCCAAAAACCATTGCTGGAAGGAGAGAAGGTGTTTATTAAAGCTGCTACTACATACAGAGGGAAAGGCAAACTCCCCTGGCCCGGCATGGCCTCTGTTTGGCTGGGGGTCCTGGGCCAAGGCACTGATCTTAGGCTTTAAGCCCAGTCTTCCCAGCGTCTGGATAGTTGACCTGTCAGCCCTCAGTTTCCTGGGATCCAGTGAAGGGCAATGGCCCGAGTGTGCAGTGAACGTGAACTCTGAGCAGACGTGGTCTGCTTCGCCCATCCCCTGGACACTCACACCGACCCTGCAGCTCTCATTTGTCAAACACACAGATCTTATCGTCCACCACATGTGTTTGAGTTTGGTCACGCTGGTTCTGTTTTATATTATAGAGAATGAGACTTAAGAAGGTGCAGCAATTTGCTCTCATCTGACAGCTAGTAAGTAACATGAGTGGGACTGGAACTCAGGTCTGCCCAGTACAGGGGCCTCTGGGCCTCGGGATTTGTTCAGCCTGCGTGAAGGGGAAGTCCTGCATGACTGGGGACATACTGGCTGTGTGCATATGACAGTCTCCGTGTGCCAAGCCCTGCCTGGTGGGGACATTCCCAGGCACAGGTGTTCCCAGGAGATGCTTCTAGAGACATTCTTAGTGTGTGCGACCCATCTCCTGGACCCTTTTCATCCTGCAACCCAAACTCTGCAACTCCCCATTCCATTCCCCCCAGGCCCTGGCACCCCCATTCTTTCTGCCTCTATGAACTTGGACTACTCTAGGGACCTCATATGAGCGGAATCACACGATGTTTGTCCTTTTGTGTCCGGCTTCACTGAGCATCATGTCCTCATGTCCACTATGTAGCCTGTGTCCAAATGCCCTTCCTTTTTTAAGGCTGAGTAATATTCCATTGTGTGTTCACACCACAATTTGCTTATCTGTTCTTCTGTCTATGGACACTTGGGTAGCTTCTACCTCTTGATTACCATGAACAATGCTGCTGCACACACACACACACACACACATATATATATGTTTTCTTAGATTCTTTTCCCTTATAGGTTATTACAAAATAACCTCGTTTATCTATCTTATATATAGTAGTGTGTATGTGTTAATCCCATCCTCTTAATTTATCCCCACCTCCACCCTTCCCCTTTGGCAAACATCAGTTCATTTTCCATGTCTGTGGGTTTTAGCCAGGCTTTTGAAGATTAACTGTTTGAACAACTGGGTTCAAGCTCTGTCCTCACTGCGGGGTGAGTGGAGGAGCAGTGTGGGGTCAAGAGCCTGGGTGTGGACTGATGCTGTGGGGGTGAATCTCACCTCTGCTGCCAGAGCTGCTATGTGACATTGGGCAAAAGTTCATTCACCCTCTTGGTGACTCAGTTTCTTCATCAATAAAAAGGGAAAGCAATAGAACATGCCTCTTGAAGTTGTTAAGAAGATTAAATAAGTTGCTGCACTTTTAGAAAAACCCCTGAAAATAAGTACATTCAGTTCAGTTCAGTTCAGTCACTCAGTCGTGTCCGACTCTTTGTGACCCCATGAATCACAGCACACCAAGCCTCCCTGTCCATCACCAACTCCCGGAGTTCACTCAAACTCATGTCCATCGAGTCGGTGATGCCACCCAGCCATTTCATCCTCTGTTGTCCCCGTCTCCTCCCACCCCCAATCCCTCCCAGCATCAGAGTCTTTTCCAGTGAGTCAACTCGTCGTATGAGGTGGCCAAAGTATTGGAGTTTCAGCTTTAGCATCAGTCCTTCCAATGAACACCCAGGATTGATCTCCTCTAGAATGGACTGGTTGGATCTCCTTGCAGTCCAAGGAACTCTCAAGAGTCTTCTCCAGTACCACAGTTCAAAAGCATCAATTCTTCGGTGCTCAGCTTTCTTCACAGTCCTACTCTCACATCCATACATGACCACGGGAAAAACCATAGCCTTAACTAGATGGACCTTTGTTGGCAAAGTAATGTCTCTGCTTTTTAATATGCTATCTAGGTTGGTTATAACTTTCCTTCCAAGGAGTAAGCATCTTTCAATTTCCTGGCTGCAATCAGTATCTGCAGTGATTTTGGAGCCCCCAAAAATAAAAGCTGCCACTGCTTCCACTGTTACCCCATCTATTTCCCATGAAGTGACGGGACCGGATGCCATGATCTTTGTTTTCTGAATGTTGAGCTTCAAGCCAACCTTTTCACTCTCCTCGTCACTGTTTCTGCAATGACTTTTATTAAAAATTGTTTCCTTCCCCTTTGTTTTCTTTTTCCAGCTGATCCTAGTAGTTTAGGGCATGTATCTGGAATCTATGCTTTATTTGGTTGGTTATCTTTTCTGTTCTTAAGCCAATGTCACTGTCCTATTGATTATCATTTGGTTATATATTTTATAATTATCTGGGAAGTGAGTTCTCCTGATTCCACTTTTATTTTCCTTCCCCAATGGAATGTTCTTAGATACTTAATTTTCCAGTTGGATTCTTAGTAAAATTCCTGTGAAAATTTTTAATTAGTTTTTTAACTGTATACTTTTTAATTAATCTTACTGCAATGTAAAGGTTACTCTCCATTTACAGTTATTACAAAGTATTGGCTATATTTCCCATTGTGTATAATACATCCTTGAGCCTATTTTACACCCAGGAGTTTGAACTTCATCTATAACTAATTGCAGTTTTTAAAATCTTTACTGTGCTGTATCTTCGTAGCTTGAAATAGAACCCAACACCCAACTTTTTAAATTTTCCTTTATTTCTCTCACAAGAATTTTATATTTTTCTTTCAACAGATCTTGAAATTGCCACAGTATGTTAATTTCTAATCATATTCTTTTTTTTTTTGCTGCACCACACAGCATGTTGGATCTTAGTTCCCCAACCAGGGATTGAACCTGTGCCCGCTGTATTGGAAGCACAGAATCTCAACCACTGGACCACCAGGGAAGTCCCCTTCCAAGCATATTGTTAAAGGTTCTATGAAGGAGGTTGACTCCTTCACTATGTTTTCTGTTTATCTCTTGTATATTAGAAAGCCACTGATTGTCATAGATTTCTGTCAGTGCGTCAATTCTGGGAACCTGAATTACTTCCAGTAGTTTTCTGTTTGGTGGTGGAGACAGCAAATTACAGTGTGTAGAACATGGGCTTTGGAGCAGACCAGTCAGAATGTACATATATCTCCTCTCATGACCTCTGTGAGACAGTTAGGGCAAATAGCATCTTCCCTGAGTGATGGGGGCAGAATAGCTAGGAGGGCTTATGCTGGAACTCTGGAACTTCTTCCTTTCTTAAAAACCATGTAAGCTACTGGGTAGACATCGAAAAGAATCAAAAGTAGCATCTCTAAGAGATGTTTGTACCTGATGTTCATAGCAGCATTTTCCATGGTAACAAAGAGGTTGAAGAACTCAAGTGTCCCCGGATGTTGGATAAACAAGATGTGGTCTATCCATACAGAAAGAGGAAGGAAATTCTGACAAATGCAAAAACATGGATGAACTCTGAGGACATTGCACTCGGTGAAACAAGCCAGTCATAAAAGATGAATACTGTAAAATTCCACTTACATGAGGTACCTAGAGTCATCAGATTCATAGAGACAGAAAGTAGAGTTGTGACTGCGAGGGGCTGGGGGAGTAGGGATATGGAGTTGTGCTTAATGGGAATAAAGTTTCACTTCTGCAAGATGAAAAGCATTCTGGAGATAGATGGTGGTAATGGTTGCCCAACAATATGACTGTACTTATGGCCATTGAACTGTACACTTAAAAATGGTCAAGATGGGGAATTTTGTTATGTGTATTTTATCAAAATTAGAAAATAATTCTTCAACATTTTAAATCAACTATACTCCAATGAAAATTTTTTAAAAGTAATTCTTTTAGAAATATCATAGGGCTTCCCTGGTGGCTCAGTGGTAAAGAATCCACCTGCCAATACAGGAAACATGGGTTCGCTCCCTGGTCCGGGAAGATCCCACATGCTGCAGAGCAACCAAGCTTGTGCACCAAACTACTGAGCTTGTTTTCTAGAGTCCATGCTCTGCAATAAGAGAAGCCACCTCAACAAGAAGCCTGTGCACCTTGACTAGAGAGGAGCCCCCACTTGCTGCAACTAGAAGAAAAGCCTGCACAGCAACGAAGACCTAGCAGTCAAAAACAAATCGGTAAATTTTGTAAATAAGTAAATACTTTTTTAAAATATCATAGAAGCTGGAATTCATTCTGGAAACACATCCTTAGCAGATGGGAATTAGTGCAATGAATCACACACTGTGCCCCCCAAAAATGTAGAGCTCAGGTCCATGAACAAACATGCAGTTGTGCAGTTTGCTGTCTGCTGCTGTGTAAGAAAAGGACTCATGATTGCCCCTTCCTTAGGTTAGCAGGCTGAATCTAAAACTTTATGTAGGCGTAAAGAATCAAGAATAGACAATTCTCCAAGAAGGAAAAAACAGAGGTACTTTCAGATCAAATATAAAGTCTCATTATATAGCTATGACCATAGGGAAAGAATGACATCGCCCCTGCCATGTGACACCATGCCCAGAGGTAACTTCTGATGAAGAAAGACTTAAACATGAGAGATAAAAAATAAATGCACAAAGCAGTGTAACCTAGGCATACAGAAGAATCCCTTCAAAAAGTCCCTCAAAGTACTAATTATATATGAGAAGATTGTATAATGCAACTACATTAAAATTAAGATCTCCATGCATCAAAAGACGACATAAAGGAACTTTATATGAAATTCACAGTGGCATCCTGGCTTGGCTCTTGAGATGGCAAAAGGACATTGCTGGGGAAAGTGGTGAAGTCTGAGTGAAGTCAGGACAACTTTCAGCAGGAGGCTTTGGGAGAGGGAGTGGAGAGGAAGAGGGAGGAGGGAGGAGACAGACCCGACCAGCAAGCGACCCCACGTCCTCCCAGAACCAGGGCAGCCACTTGCAGGAAGGGGATCCCATTCAGGAAACTCTCCTGGAGCTAGATGAGAGCCTGGAGCCCTGGGCATAGCAACCAAGGAGGCTGGAGTGCCAGGTACAGGAACACTGCCTCTGTCACCATGTCTGCCACAGAGCAGGGTGGTGGACAAGGGTCTGCTGACACAGTGGGGAAGGAGATTCCAAAGTTTCCAGCACAGCATCCGTGCCCCAGAGGGGATTCTTAACCAAACACCTCCGGTATGCCGGTGTTGCCACAATCTTCCCTGTGACTTTTTTCTGCTCGGAAGGACTGAAAGATGCCTCCAGAGATGCAGGCTCCACAGCTAACAATGGATTAGTGGAAGTGATAAATAAACAATGCTAAATCATGTCAGTCAGGGCTGACTCTTTGCGACCCCATGGACTGTAGCCCACCAGGCTCCTCTGTCCATGGGATTCTCCAGGCAAGAATACTGGAGTGGGTTGCCATTTTCTCCTCCAGGGGATCTTCCCAACCCGAGGATCAAACCCACGTCCCTTACATCTCCTGCACTGGCAGGCAGGTTCTTGACTACTAGCGCCACGTGGGAAGCCCGTGTATATGTGTGTGTGTATATATATGCCACAGTTTCTTTACCCATGCATCCATTAATGGAGGCATAATTGGTTGCACCAATTTACATTCCCACCAACAGCTCACAAGGGTTCCCTTTTCTCCACATCATCACCAATACTGATTTCTTGATTTTTGAGATATTAGCCTTCTGACAGGTGTGAGGTAAGATCTAATTGCAATTAGGATTTGCATTTTCCCAATGATTAGTGGTCTTAGGCATATTTTCATGTACCTCTTGGCTAAGGGACTCTCAAGCATCTTCTCCAACACCACAGTTCAAAAGCATCAATTCTTTGGCGCTCGGCTTTCTTTATGGTCCAACTCTCACATCCATACGTGACTACTGGAAAAACCATAGCTTTGACTAGACAAAATTTTGTCAGCAAAGTGATGTCTGTGCTTTTTAATATGCTCTCTAGGTTGCTCATAACTTTTCTTCCAAGGAGCAAGTGTCTTTTAATTTCATGGCTGCAGTCACCATCTGCAGTGATTTTGGAGCCCCAGAAAATAAAGTCTGAACTTGAGCTTCTTCATTGTCAGAGGAGGTCCATCTATTTGCAGGGCTCCATGCCACATGCTCAATGACTTCCCTTCCTTGTCTGGCAGAGTAACAGGCAGACCCAGTTGTCGTTACTCATCTGTTAAATAGTTCAGTTTTTATTTTGGAGGAACACTGAGTGTACATGAGAAAGGTTTGCATAGCATGAATTATTTTCCCATTGGAGACTCAGCAACTCACTCAAATGGCTTCCCAACCCGCATTGTACTGAAGTATCTTGTTTGTTCCATTAAACTATTCACGGGGAGTCAACTGAGGAGCTGCTGTTATTAATTTCAATGGAAAGCTAAAAGGCGGTTCATTTTCTGTAATTGCAGGCCCACGGCCTAAAGAGCCAGCAGAAGCTTTTAATCTGAGGCATTTTCCGAGGAGGATGATCAGAATTACATGGAACGTCTTTTGAAGGTATATAATTATGAAAACCTCAATCACATTGCCATTCAAAGAGCCCCAACTATAGATGCGGGGAACTCGCATGCCGGGAACAAGGCAAATTGCGGTCCTGGACTCAGGACGGAGACTTGCCCACGGGGAAGGTCGGCCGTGTTTGCGCACCTTGCTGTCTCTTGCGCTGTGAGGATGCGAGCTCTCGGTACCCCTCCGGAGGAGGATGGAGCGCAGTGGTCCCGTCTGGAAGATCCCTGCCGCCCGGGCGCGCACACGCAGCCCTTCCGCGGCCTCCCGGTCCCCGCGACGCCTTCCTCCAAGGGATCTTTCCCACCCAGGGATCAAACCTGCATCTCTCACTGTCTCCTGCACTGGCAGGCGGGTTCTTTACCATCTGAGCCACCAGGGAAGTCCTGCTGACTCCTCAGGTCACTGAATAAAGTCCAGATTCCTTAACCTGGTGGCTCAGACCATAAAGAATCGACCTGCCATGTGGAAGACCTGTGTTGGATCCCTGGGTTGGAAAGATCCCCTGGAGGAGGGCATGGCAACCCACTCCAATATTCTTGCCTGGAGAATCCCATGGACAGAAAAGCCTGATGGGTTACAGCCTGTGGGGTCACAAAGAGTCAGACACGACTGACTAATACTGAGGAACCAGCAGCAACTTTCGAGCTGGGGAGCGATTGACCAGGTCCGGCCTGGCCTTGGCTGTCACCACGGCGGGACCCATGGAGGGGCAGTTTCTCCACCATGCAGCTGGGGAAATACGAGGCAAGCACTCACACCCATGGGTGCTTGGGGGAAAATGTTTTTCAGGTGGAGATGGCTATATTTCTGCAGTTCTCCAGGTCTTATACTAAATTTCAGTGTCAGGCTCTTCACGTGTGCAGTCTCGGAGTTCTGAAGTACACTTGAGGCTTTCCAAGACATGTAAGGTCAGCGGCAAGAGCAGTTGAGAAGAGACCTCCAAGGACATTCTCCTGTTTAGAAATTAAAATGAGACATTTTGACAGCAAAGAGCTCTGATACTCAGGATGGGCTGAACTCTTTAGGTTGGACACTATAAACCAAGAAAGCCAATCTTTTTCAGAGTCAAGGACAAGAGGCAGTTACAACATAGAATTAGCATAGTTTGCAACCTTGCCGCTCTCCTTCTTGGCAGAGCTTTAACTCCTGGCTTCTCTGAGCTCTAGCAGAACAGGATCATCTTTTATTCTGACTTGGTCTGTATTTTTCCATTTGCCATTTTGGGGCAAATAAGCCATTGGACCTCAGTTTTCTTCAGCTGTGAAATGGGAATAATCTATACTGAATAGACCCCATAAGGTTACTCTGATAATCAAATGGAAAATGTGTGATGCATGCAGGGAGTATGAAAGCGAAGCTGTGATGTGTATGGAAAATTATTAGATGTGTGGGTTTCATTGGTGTCTTGCCCTTGAATGTGTAGAGAGACAAAAACCAGTATATTTGCCTAGAAATGATGTCTGAAGGGGTAAGCAAAAATAGATACACCACACTCCAGCGTTTCCTGTGCAGACTCACAGTTCCATTTTCAAATGGCAAGGGTCTGGCCAATGACAGCGGTTTTTTTTTTTTTTCCCCTCTCACTTCCAAACTTTTCTGTTGGTTGGTTTGTTGCTGTTAAAATGTCAAACATCCCTATTCCCTTCTGTTCCCTCATTTCCACACTTTCTTCCTTGCTTGCTGGACAGTTTGAAAGCAGATCCCAGATGTTATGTCGTTTTGTCCACAGATACCTGCATGTCCGCCAAATGTCTTGCCAGTGCAGCCCGCATCTCCCTTGAGGTGCTCTATCTCCTCCATTGCCCTCAGCCCTGGGTCTTCCCAGCCTCAGCCCACTGTGGAGTGTGTTCTCATAAAAGTCACCGAGGATGTGACCCAGAGGTGGCATCACAGTCTCATCCTCTGCTTCCCACCCTTGTGAATAGAGATGGGTGAGCCAGGCACTGTGGGGTGTGGTGACCGACCCCCGCTCTTGCAGGAGCTCACAGCCCCTGGGGGCACAGCCTGAAGGACCAAGGGCCCCAGAGGGACAAGCAGGCACAGCGAGGGCTGGGCAGGGCTGCAGGCAAGGGGTCAGAACTGGACAAGCCGTTCTGCAAGCCTGGCATTGGGGCTGGGCTGGAAGGATCTGCAGGGCTTGATGGGCTGGGCTGGGGCATCCGTGGAGGGGTCAGTGCGAGCAGAGCCTGGCCAGAGCAGAGCTCAGCGACATGTAGGGAAGGGGACGCAGGCCTGCTACTCAGGTGCGTGAGCAATCCTGCCGATCAGGGCATTGTGTTCAGAAAACACTCACTATTGGGGGCTTAGACGAAAGCTTGAGTTCAGAGGAATCTGCAGTAGAGAACTCACTTGAGCACGATTCCTGCTCATTCTCTCTGTGTCGTCACGTCAGGGCGGCATCGCCTCTCTGCACCATGCGTCACCGTTCTGCATGTACCATCTCTAGAGTGGGCAGCCATCTAGCAAGGTGAGTGGTGTTCTCCTTTGGCACACGGGGAGCTGAGGTCAGAGGCTAAGAGAATGACTCCTCTTCTTGGGGAGGCAGTGGCCACAGCAGATCTAGGGCTCTGGCTCCATCCCCTGTGAGGAGCAGGTAGCCTCGCCCTAGGCTAGTGTGATATGTGGACCGGCCTCTGTCGGTGCTCCTGCTGCAGAGCCTGAGTAAGCAGTGTGTGTGGGGGGATCCACAAGCATGTCCCGAGCTGGACCCCACTATGATGGCACTGTTGTCCTGGACTGAGGTCACCCGTGAATGGGATGGAAGCTTCCTGTAGTCGGTACACAGTTGATACACAGCACCCAACCCACAACAGCAACCCTGTACATCTCCTTAGAGAGACCTCCCCGACCCCCTCTTGCACCCAGTTCATTTCCATCTCATGTTCTCCAGGTACCTGGCTTACCTGTCTTCATAGAGTTTATCACCATCTTAAATTACTTTATCCCTTCATTTGATGGTTTATTATTCCCCTCTGTAGAATATGAGCTCAGGAGGCAGCTTTGTTTTGGTGACCGGTGGATTCTGAGCATAGTACCTGGCATATAGTAGATGCTCAATAAATATTTGCTGGGTGAAAAGAGGAATCAGTATTTTGTGTATGGTACCTGCCTGATATTCATTTGGATATTAAAAGTAACAAATGGAGAGACTCACCCCCCACATATACCCAAATTTCCACACTTTAGCTGGGAAGAGGGACAGGGACAAAGTCTAATAAAAAAGCTGCTTACACTTAGAAATGAAGTAGTGAGGTCCCTGTCATGGGGACATTCAAGCAGGTGTTAGATAACCATTTATAGACATGATTCCTATGCCAGAAACAATTTTAAGGTTCTATGATTTGGGGATCAATAGTGGGGACAGACTTTCGTGTATAGGGTGTGGGGATTCGATAGACACAGGGGCATGATATTCTTTGAAATGACTTCATGGATGAGCGTGAACCATGGGTCAGCTCAGTTCAGTCACTCAGTCGTGTCCAACTCTTTGCAACCCCATGGACTGCAGCACACCAGGCCTCCCTGTTTATCACTAACTCCCGGAGCTTGTTCAAACTCATCTCCATCGAGTCAGTGATGCCATTCAACCATCTCATCCTCTGTTGTCCCCTTCTCCTCCCACCTTCAATCTTTCTCAG
The DNA here is from genome assembly GCF_049115385.1 of Moschus berezovskii. Lineage (NCBI taxonomy): Eukaryota > Metazoa > Chordata > Mammalia > Artiodactyla > Moschidae > Moschus > Moschus berezovskii. The sequence continues at coordinate 54,257,053 of NC_142472.1, forward strand.
CATCAGGGTCTTTTCCAATGAGTCAGCTTTTCGCATCAGGTGGCCAAAGTATTGGAGTTTCAGCTTCAGCATCAGTCTTTCCAATGAATATTCAGGACTGATCTCCTTTAGGATGGACTGGTTGGATCTCCTTGCTGTCCAAGGGACTCTTAAGAGTCTTCTCCAGTACCACAGTTCAAAAGCATCAATTCTTTGGCACTCAGCTTTCTTTATAGTTCAACTCTCACATACATACATGTATACTGGAAAAACCATAGCCTTGACTAGACGGACCTTTATTAGCAAAGGAATGTCTCTGCTTTTTAATATGCTGTCTAGGTTGTTCATAAGTTTTCTTCCAAGGAGCAAGCATCTTTTAATTTCATGCAGTCACCATCTGCAGTGATTTTGGAACCCCCAAATTAAAGTCTGTCACTGTTTCCACTGTTTCCCTATCTATTTGTCATGATGTGATGGGACCAGATGCCATGATCTTAGTTTTCTGAATGTTGAGCTTTAAGCCAACTTTTCCACTTTCCTTTCACTTTCATCAAGAGGCTCTAGTTCTTCTTTGCTTTCTGCCATAAGGGTGGTGTCATCTGCATGTCTGAGGTTACTGATATTTCTGTTGGCAATCTTGATTCCAGCTTGTGCTTCTTCCAGCCCAGCGTTCCTCATGATGTACTCTGCTGCTGCTGCTGCTGCTGCTAAGTCACTTCAGTCATGTCCGACTCTGTGTGACCCCATAGACGGAAGCCCACCAGGCTCCCCCGTCCCTGGGATTCTCCAGGCAAGAACACTGGAGTGGGTTGCCATTTCCTTCTCCAATGTGTGAAAGTGAAAAGTGAAAGTGAAGTCGCTCAGCCAGTCCGACCCTTAGCGACCCCATGGACTGCAGCCTACCAGGCTCCTCCATCCATGGGATTTTCTAGACAAGAGTACTGGAGTGGCTTGCCATTGTCTTCTCTGATGTACTCTGCATATAAGTTAAATAAACATGGTGACAATATACAGCCTTGATGTACTCCTTTCCCAATTTGGAACCAGTCTGTTGTTCCATGTCCAGTTCTAACTGTTGCTTCCTGACCTGCATACAGATTTCTCAGGAGGCAGGTCAGGTGGTCTGGTATTCCCATCTCTTTCAGAATTTTCCATTGTTTGTTGTGATCCACACAGTCAAAGGCTTTGGCATAGTCAATAAAGTAGAAATAGATGTTTTCCTGGAATTCTCTAGCTTTTTCAATGAGCCAACAAATGTTGGCAATTTGATCTCTGGTTCCTCTGCCTTTTCTAAGACCAGCTTGAACAGCTGGAAGTTCATGGTTCATGTACTATTGAAGCCTGGCTTGGAGAATTTTGAGCATTACATTGCTAGTGTGTGAGATGAGTGCAATTGTGTGGTAGTTTGAGCATTCTTTGGCATTGCCTTTCTTTGGGATTGGAATGAAAATGGACCTTTTCCAGTCCTGTGGCCACTGCTGAGTTTTCCAAATTTGCTGGCATATTGAGTGCAGCACTTTCACAGCATCATCTTTTAGGATTTGAAATAGCTCAACTGGAATTCCATCACCTCTACTAGCTTTGTTCATTGTGATGCTTCCTAAGGCCCACTTGACTTTTCATTCTAGGATGTCTGGCTCTAGGTGAGTGATCACACCATCGTGATTATCTGGGTCATGAATATCTTTTTTGTATAGTTCTTCTGTATATTCTTGCCACGTCTTCTTAATATCTTCTGCCACATCTTCTTAATGTCTTCTGCTTCTGTTAGGTCCATGTTTCTGTCCTTTATCGAGCCCATCTTTGCATCAAATGTTCCCTTGGTATCCCTAATTTTCTTGAAGAGATCTCTAGTCTTTCCTGTTCTGTTGTTTTCCTTTATTTCTTTGCACTGATCACTGAGAAAGGCTTTCTTATCTCTCCCAGCTATTCTTTGGAACTCTGCATTCAAATAGGTATATCTTTCCTTTTCTCCTTTGCTTTTCACTTTTCTTCTTTTCACAGCTATTTGTAAGGCCTCCTCAGACAACCATCTTGCTTTTTTGCATTTCTTTTTCTTGAGGATGGTCTTGATCCCTGTTTCCTGTACAATGTCACAAACCTCCATCCATAGTTCTTCAGGCACTCTGTCTTTCAGATCTAATCCCTTGAATCTATTTCTCACTTCCACTGTAAGGGATTTGATTTAGGTCATACCTGAATGGTCTACTGGTTTTCCCTACTTTCTTCAACTTAAGCCTGAATTTGGCAATAAGGAGTTCATGATCTGAGCCACAGTCAGCTCCCAGTCTTGTTTTTGCTGACTCTATAGAGCTTCTCCATCTTTGGCTGCAAAGAATATAATCAGTCTGATTTCAGTGTTGACCATCTGGTGATGTCCATGTGTAGAGTCTTCTCTTGTGTTGTTGGAAGAGGGTGTTTGCTATGACCAGTGCGTTTTCTTGGCAAAACTCGATTAGCCTTTGCCCTGCTTCATTCTGTACTCCAAGCCCAAATTTGCCTGTTACTCCAGGTGTTTCTTAACTCCCTACTTTTACATTCCAGTCCCCTTAATGAAAAGGACATCTTTTTTGGGTGTTAAGTCTAGAAGGTTTTGTAGGTCTTCATAGAACCATTCAACTTCAGCTTCTTCAGCATTACTGGTCGGGGCATAGACTTGGATTACTGTGATACTGAATGGTTTGCCTTGGAAACGAACAGAGATCATTCTGTCGTTTTTGAGATTGCATCCACGTACTGCATTTCGGACTCTTTAGGCCTGCGCAGAACTGCAAACCTCACCTTCCAATCAGCTTTCTCCATGCCCACAGCCCCCACACCCCAGTGCCTGCCTTTCCATCCCTCTTTGTGTGAATACCTCGCCCCTCGCCTTCGCTGGAGCGGGTCTGAGGCTTTGTCTGCCATCTTCTTGCTTTGATACCTTGTGGATAACCACCCCCGCTTTGCTGCACACCCCGGTGTCCCTGTGTTGTGGCTCCCCACGTGGCAGGCACCCGGACCTGGTTCATTCCTGTAACAAGGTGAGACAGGAGCTCTTTTTACCTGAGAACATTTATAAATTACGCGCAGGCCAACTCTGCTGTTGACTGGGTCAACAGGCTGGGTCCTGGGAGCAGGAGGCTGGGAGCGTGTGGATCTGCACCAGTGGCCCCGGGAGAGACGGGGGCCAGTGACTCCACACCTCCCGTGACCTCGGACACTCTCAGGTTGGTTCTGCATCCTGGGCGACAGAGTACTGTTTTATAGAATCCAAGCAAAGTGGAGAAAAACTTTGCTTTTTAACAGCTGCCTCCACCCTTGGAGCCTCCACGTTGGGTAGTCGTTGCTTCTCTTCCATCAGAGTCTAAGCAGTAGCACTTGCCTGGCCTTTCTAGGACTGGTGATCAGTCTGCGGGCAGTGCCAGGAGGTGTGGTTGTTGGTTCACCCCCTAAACCCGAAGCTCTTGGGGAAACAGGTGATAACTGATGGAAGTTGGTAAATAGGCCAGCTTCATTACTTGCAGGTGAGGGAGGGAATAGAGCTGGGGGAGTTTCTGTGCTCACTGCGGGGTGGGGGTGTGTGCGTGCAGCACCCTCTGGGTAGGAAGTGTGCCCCGGCCCACGGGCAGGAGTGGCAAGGCCCCCACAAGCTGCTGGTCTACTCCAGCACTGAAGAAGTTTCTGCATCTCTTACTTAGCTCTGTACTGACAGACCCTGGGCCCTGAGCATCTGTACCTTACTTCCAGAGAGGTTCCGCGTTGCCATAGAAACTAATTGGTAGCTTAGTTAAATGGCACAGATTTACACTGCAAAATAGCGAAGAGCTTTTTAATAAGGACTCTGAGGAGCTGAAACCTTCCCTTCAGCAAAGAGACTGACAGGAGAAGTTCCCTTTCTGCATTCCCAGCCTGTGACTAGGCGGCAGTCTAGTGACTTGACTCCACCAAGCTGGTGGAGGCTCTAGGGCTTCATGTATCACCAAGTACAGACAAACAGAGGAGAGTCTGGGTTATGAAAGAGGAAGTCAGGTGTTCTAAAGCAGTGATCCAGACCCGTCTGTATCTCATGCACACATAGGTGCTAGATAAATTCTTTTTTTAAAAAAAAACCACGTGGAAAAGAAACTCTTCAGTCGCTTGAAGGTGCTTGGGTACTTAAGGCAATTTAACCAGTATATGTCTGCATGCAGCTTCAACATCCCGCCCTCCACTTATTTGACACCTTGACTTCACTTGGCACTTTAAGAATAATTATCTTACTTAAGCTCTAAGCTTTAATACTGTAAACTGGTTAAATCTGAATGAATGGAGTTTCACTCTACATGGTAGAGTTTACTGCACCACTAGAGTTTCAGGCAGGGTAAATGGGATGATGCGGTCTTAGAAGCTATCCAGAGTGGTTAACTTCAGATTTCATTTTAACTATCCATTTGAGAGGGCTTCCCTGGTGGTTCAGCGGTAAAGAATACACCTGCCAGTGCAGGAGATGCAGGTTCAACCCCTGGGTTGGGAAGATCCCCTGGAGAAAGGAATGGTAACCCACTGCAGTATTCTTGCCTGGAGAACCCCATGGACAGTGGAGCCTGGGAGGGCTACAGTCCACGGGGTCACAAAAAGCCAGATGCAACTGAGCACGCATGCACACATCCATTTGAGAAATCGTAAAGCAGCAGCCCACTTTAATACACAGGAGAATGGAAATCGGGAAGTTGAAGCAATAGAATTTGGAGGCACCGTGGTCTTGTAGGGCTCCGTGGTCTGAAAACCAACCCTCCAGACCTGCCTCCCGACTCTTCCTATGGGAGCTGTCTCTGGGCTTAACACAAGTTGTCCTTGCTCTGGACAAGCTACTGACATTGATCTCTGCAACTGCCCCCTCCCCTGCATCCCTGCAAATGAACAACTGCTTTAGTGACTTCAGACAGCTTGGAAGGTGGCAACAAAGTGACCACGTGCTACACCCACACTTCTTTGAAACCTCTCCTGACATCTGGGCTGTAGCACCAGCTGCCAGATCGTCTAGGTCAGCAGTCCCCAACCTTTTTGGCATCATGGACTGATTTTGTAGATGACAATTTTTTTTTTAATTTATTTCCTTTTGGCTGTCATGAGTCTTCATTGCTGTGGGTGGGTTTTCCCTAGTTGCCACAAGAAAGGTCTACTCTTGTCACTTTGGCAGCTTCTCTTGTAAAGCATGGGCTCTAGGTCCATGGGCGTTGTTTCTCTGGGGCGTGTGGAATCTTCCCGGACCAGGGATGAAACCTGTGTCCCCTGCATTGGCAGGCAGATTTCTATCCACTGTACCACCAGGGAAGTCCCATGGAGGACAATCTTTCCACGGACTGGGGTAGGGAGGTGGTTTCAGGATGATTCAAACATTTATTGTGCAATTTATTTCTGTTGTTATTACATCAGCTCCACTTCAGATCATCAGGCATTAGATGCTGGACGTTGGGGACCTCTGGGCTAGGTGAATACGTTGCCTTTAATCCCCTTCTGGCCTGTTTCCTACATGTGTTGTTCTTTTTTTTTTAAAGGTATAATTTGTCCTACAACTTTAGCTTCAGGTGTACAAGATTTGATATTTGTATACATTGCAGAATGACCACAGTAAATCTGATTAATGTAGTCACTGTGTGTGGTTAGAACATTTTTCCCCTGTGGTGAGAACTTTTAAGATCTACTTGCTCAGCAACTCTCAAATAGAGAAACAGTATTAACTATAGTCACCATGCTGCACTTTCCATCCTCGTGACTTATTTTTTAATATTTTTTAAAATTTTATTTTGGAATATAGTGGGGCTTCCCAGGTGGCGCTAGTGGTAAAGAACCCATCTGCCAATGCAGGAGACATAAGAGATGCGGGTTTGATCCCTGGGTCAGGAAGATCCCTTGAAGGAGGGCATGGCAACCCACTCCAGTATTCTTGCCTAAAGAATCCCATGGACAGAGGAGCCTGGTGGGCTACAGTCCATGGGGTCACAGAGAGTTGGCCACGACTGAAGCCACTTAGCACACACAGGTTGCTTTACAGTGTTTCTGCTGTATCAACAGTGAATCAGCTATACGTATACAAATACCCCCTCCCTCTGAAGCCTCCCTCCCCTGCACCCCCCCACTGACTTCGTTTATAACTCCAAGTTTATACCGTTTGATCCCTTTCACCTGTTTCTCCCACACCTGCACCCCAACTCGGGCAGTCTGTTTTTAACACTCCACATATGAGATGGTTTGGTGTTTGTTTTCTCTCTGACTTATCTCACTTAGCAAGATGCCCTTGGGGGTCCATCCATGCTGCCCCATATGGGAAGATCTATTTATTATGGCTGAACCGAATTTCACTGTTTACATACACCGCCTTCCTCCACTGATGGACAGGTAGGTTGTTTACAGGTCTTGGCTATTGTGAACAGTGTGGTGGTGAAGATGGGGCTGTCAATGACTGTTCTCCTCATGTTCCTTGTGGTCCATGATGGTAACAAGAACTACTACTAATGGCAGAACTACTAACAGTGCCGGTGTCAGCTTTTCTGTATTTCACGTTCAGTTCAGTTCAGTCACTCAGTCGTGTCCATAGTTAGAAACTAAATCATCTGTTCAGAACAATCATAACGACTAATCGGAGAAGACAAGGAGGGACCACAACAGTGGTCACCACGTTAGACTGCAGGGGTGACTGGAGTCGACAGTGCAGGGCGGGACAGAGCTTTGGGGTGGAGAGGGAGGGTTGGAGGGAAGAGCACTTTACTGTGAGAAGCCAGACACACTTGGGCCAGGTGGTCAAGGGCAGCAGCGGTGGTCATAAATCCTGTTGACAGCAGGCGCCTTTGACAGGACACGGGGACATGGTGCTCTTACTCCCCCAAACCATAACCCATCTAATCACGAGGAACAGCAGGCAATGCTGGTGGAGGGTGCTCTACAATGTCCCTGACCATCCTCTTCAGCACTCTCAAGATCCTCCTAAACAAGGGAAGTTGAGAGTAGCCTCACAACCAAGGAAAGCCTAAGGAGACTTGACAACTGGTGGTTCATGGGACCTTGAAGCAGAAAAGCCCCAGAGACCCACATTTTCCCTCTGGGATAATTTGGGTTCTTCAGAAGGTACAGAATCTGGTATTTAATGTCTACTTTTAAAAATTGCTTGAAACAGTGGTAATCAAACATCTGCCTGACAAGTTTTCCAGTGCACATCCATGACTGTTAAAAAGTTTTATTGTTGTTCAGTCGCTCAGTTGTGTCCAACTCTTTGTGACCCCGTGGACTGCAGCACGCCAGGCCTCCCTGTCCTTCACCATCTCCCGGAGTTTGCTCAAACTGAAGTCCATTGAGTTGGTGATGCCATCCAACCATCTCATCCTCGGTCGACCCTTTCTCCTCCTGCCCTCAATCTGTCCCAGCATCAGGGTCTTTTCCAATGGGTCGGCTAATAAAATCTTTTAGGAGAGGCGCTCACCCTGAGCGGTTGATAATTTCTCAAGTTGATGTCACTTGAGCCAGGCCAGCCACAGTGACACAGGAAGACAGGGGGTGGGGGTGGGTGGTGGGTCAGCAGTGAGGCAGAGAAGGCGGGGCCAGGTGTTGGGGAGCCTGTCACGCGGTGCTGTCATTCTGCCAACACAGAACCACCGGTCTTGTGAATGGGGTGAGGACGTGGTCAGTGATGACTGGAGTTGGGGTTTAAAGTTACACTGATGGAGGGGAGTCTGGATTGAAAGAGTGGAAGCAGGCAAATGCTTGGGAAAACACATTTCAGGTTTGGAATTTAGGGGCCCTGTAGCAGTAGGATGCTTGGTCTACAGACTATGGGAGTTACAGGGCATCAGCGTGTTCAAAATGGCAAGGTGGCGATCAAAGATGGTACTTAGAATTATGCCTGGAAGGAGGTGCAATATTGGAGTCATAATACCAACACAAAGGCCTGCTGAGAATCACATGGAGGATCATTCTCTCGAAAGTGGGGAGTGGAGATGAAAGTGGGCAGCATCCAAGCTATGCCTCCAAATATGGGACCATGTGAGCAGGCAGAGAAGGAACAGCATTACAGGGACGCAGGAGGGAAGATGACCAGCGTGCGTGAGGGTGGGACCCAGGGCACCTGCTGGAGTGACGGGGATAAGTGTGGCTGCAGAGCCAGAGAAATCCTGATTGAGGTTGGACCAGAGGCCTCGGTTTGAGCTTAACTTACTAGGAAATTGGGAACCAAATTTCAACTAAAAATAACTTTTTTTAAATGCAGGCAGTACCCAAGGTTCTTCAAGGATGGAAACCCCAGTGAGGACTGCCTGGGAGGTGCTGTGAGAGGAAGGGGTGAGGAAACCAGCATTGTGTCCAACAGAAATGCAAGGTGAGCCACCCTGGAGATTTAGTTTCCTAGTAACCACATTCAAAAACTAAAAAGTTGGTGAGGTTAATAACTTTATATAACACAATACATCCAGGGTATTAGCACTTCCGCACGTGGCACCTGCCACGTTTCTGGTGCTCAGTGGCCACCCATCCAGAGGTCTGGCACAGGCTGACAACCCGATAGTCAGTAAGGAGAGAGTGGGCTCCGCCTTCGGCAGTGATGATTAGGACAGGTGTGTGATCCCAAGGCGTCAAGCTTGGGATACTGTAGTGTGACACAATGCCACAAACAAAAATAAGGACCACACATGAGTCTGTACCTGCGGTGCAAGAAAAGACAGTGTTGCTCTTGTGGAAAGGATGATTTTTATTTCCATCCTAAATGATTATCACATTATTATTTAAACACACTTGAAAAATCCTGAAGTAATGTAAACTGAAGGCACAGAACAAATCAACACATTTAACTGAAGCTTGAGATGAGAGAATTCGAGTATTTTTTTCAGTAACAATAAATTATGAACAAGTTTCCATCAGCAAACATCATTCCGACAGAAAGCTCTAGTCTTTCGTAATAAAACCAAATTAGCTTAAGCTGATTTCAAGATTTCCATGGTAAAAATAATATTGGAAAACAGCTGCCTTTCAAAATACTCATCTGACCTCTGGGTCCGCTGTAAGCCTTTTATTTGAAACAAAGTGGCGGTCAGGATGTTTGCTGATGGACTACCACTCCTCAAGGATGAAACATTTTTACAAAATGTTTTAAAATGTTTTAAACAATAGCAAAGTGGGCTACAAAATTCTGTTTGGGGAGCAGGGGGAAAAAAAAAAAAAACTTGTTCCATGTCAATTAGAGTAACAAAGCAGAGTAACAAGTAACAATACCAGACTGCTTCAGAAGCCAAGCCCCATGGAACAGTAACACACTGCAAGGGGCATTCCACTCTGTCTTGGTTAACTACTGACCTTAGAGTGTCATAACAGTCATTGTTGCCATTTCTTATTTAGTAAAGAGATATGTTTAAAAAAACAATTAAAAAACTAACTGGAATAATCTGTGACAGGCTACAGACACGATGTGATGGCTAGGTTTTAAAGTAACATGGTCATGCTTCACAATATACTGTAGTGTTCTGAAATACATTCTCTGATCATTAACACCATTTATTACAGAGGGCACTTGTAAACTAGCTCAGATTCTGAACTAGGTTTATAAATGAAACTTTTCAAGTATGCGTAATATCCATAAGGTAGAGCCTTTCCTCTTATTCACTGCATGTGTTCTTCCAGTGGACAACTGTGATGATTAAAGGATAAACAAAATGGACTGGTCAGTTTTCAAAAACATGTCAAAAACCATGAGACAGTCTAGTGACCAAGGACTGATTGAAAATTTTTTTTAAATCTGGAGTAGGTGGTTTCAGACATTAGTATCTTTCAGACTTTTTCCTGAAACAACTAAGTGTATAATATAAGTAAAGCAATAACGGGGGGAAATAAGGGCTTCTAAAACACTCAAGAGAATAAAATAAAAAAGGCCTATCTTCTACGTAGCTGTGATATATGAGTGTGCATTTAATAGCAATATGCCTTTATTTTTATCATTTAATTGCATAAATCACAAAAACATTCCCAGCCAAGTTTGCTGATAGAAGTATAATACAAACTCTAGAAAATGATTTTTAGCAAAAACTGCTTCAAAATTTTCCTACATAACAAAACATTCCTTTGGAAATGAATCTTTTAGACTGTCAAGTAAATACAGCTTTTACCATTTCTATCACTAAACTATAATTACCTCCCAAATTCTTTTTTCACTGGATAATATTATCTTTTATTCTGCAGTATTCTAATAATGGTACATTATTTTTAAAAAATGCCTTTACTGGTCAGACTTATGTCTTCATCGATGAGTACTGAGATGAAAGTAGATACAAAATAAGCCAGAAAAATCACCTTTTGAACGGTATGATTCAAAATGTTGGCACAGATGAAAATGGGGAGAGGCTTCTCCACACTGAGCAGGCGGCCGCTCACGGCACTACCCACCCAAGTGACAGCCCACTCGGCCCGTGTCGGGCACATGGAACTCGTTTTATGACTCACTTACTGAAAACAGAGCTACTGGAAGCCACCTGATGCAGCCGGCTGGCTAACAGTTTGGGCAGACTTCATTCTTTATTACAGGTCACAATCTGACAACTGAGAACCTGGATTCTGAAAATGTGACCCCATGAGGATTAGGGGAAGACGGGTTCTGAGCTGAGAGAAATGTGACAAACTGGGGGAGAGGGGGAGGCATTTGAATATTAATAACAAAAGGACAAGCCTAGTGGGTTTGGCCCTGCAAGTCCTAGCTGTGTCAGCAGGCCCTAACAGAAACTTGACAAAACCAAAGGGGTTTGACTTAACACAAATTCAAAATCTACACCAGGCTGCCAGGCCAACAGATGACGGTCAGCGTGACTTTGTTTCTCTGCTCCTTCAGCATGGGGACCAGCGCCGAGTGGCTCATGCCCACAGTCGACAGGCCGTTCACAGCCACGATCATGTCTCCACATCTGGATAACGACAGACAGAAACAATCACTGTTTTCACAGTATCAGAAATGTTCTGAGATGTTGGCTTTCCCTTGTCAACCGGGGACACCCCCATGCCAACCTCTCCTGTAACTGGTGGATGATTTCAAAGGAAAGCAGGGTAATTGTCACAGAAGCTTAAGCAATGTATAGTTAAGAGAATAAATCTGCTGCCTCCTTTAAAAATACCACTTGATACATTTGGAGGGGGCTGCTATTTTCATTGTTGATTTTTTACAGTCCATTCATTCGACGCTTGAATTAAATGAGACCCACACCTCTTTCAGCCAAGGATGCTCACTGTCCTTCAGCTGAATTATCATAAACGGATGGTGAATCTGAAGACCTTTCTATCTTTTATAATTTTTAGTCTTTATTTTGAATATGAATATGTTACTTTTTTGTGATCTAGTTCAACTTCTCTTAGGAAGTGGAAGTTAATTAGTTTATAATTTACACGAGACCCAGATTGGTTGAACACCTGGCTAAGAGTATGGTTATTTCATCCCTGCCTCCCACTCTTTTCTCCTGAAGTGATTTTTTCATCTCTACCAGGTGATAGTGGGATCTGGAGCACATTGACCCTGATGGATTTTCCTTGATATTCTCGAGCTGTTGCTTTGTGTTTGCAAAACGTAAACTCCCCGATTTGTGCAGCACTCTGACTAGGATGTCAGCATCTACTTTTTAAGAACTGTTTCTTGCATCCAAAACTAGGTCCTAAGAACCTGTAGTCACCTGTCTCCTGTCTGTATAATCTCTTAATGGAATGCCTCCTTCTTCTCATGGTGCCTCAGCTCTAAGAAAGGGGGCACGGAGGCTGAGAGGGTACTTTTTGCCCAGTGGTGACAACAGCAGGGGCTGAATGGCCAAGACTCCTAGATTAATTGCTGTCAACGACTTCCAGCTATTTGACTATGGGCAGCTTTTTAACCTGAATCCTCAGTGTCTTGCTTATAAAATAGGAACGCCAGCAGCACTTACCTCATGGGCTGCTAAGAAGGTGCAGTAACCCATAACAAGCACCTAGCACCACGCCTGGCACGCACATCATCCATCAACACTGATGAAACCTTTACTCTGAATGCAAGGCCCCGCGATGGCTGCCAGGGATCTAACACAAAATGCAACAAAATCCCTCCCACGTGGACTTGCATGAATTGAGCGTTAGGTTGACGTAAGTGCTGTCGAGAAAAAGTCATCTACTGACAGGACTGGACTCAGGTGCTCAGGGCAGGCTTCAGGTCACGATGTGTCCGCATGACTCTGCGTTACTGTTAACCTCACAACAGGCACTGGCCTGTGGTACCGAGATGCTTCAGTCTAGATCAGGCCTGGCAGATCTGTCTCTGTAAAGGGCCACATGGTAGGTCATTCCGGGCTCTGCGAGTCACTGGGACTGGCCACTTGGCTCTGCCATCACATTTCAGAAGCAGCCCGGGCAGATAGGTAAACGAGGGAGCGTGGGTATGTTCCAGTAAAACTTTATTTACAAGGATGGACAACAGGCTGGACTTGGGAGCTGACCTTGGTCTAGACCATGTCCATCACAGTAAATGCAAACCACATCATTAAACACAACAAAACTCACTTTAATCTTCCGTCATAATAAGCAGGGGTCCCCAGGACGATGGTTTTGATGAAGAAAGGCTGATTGGTGTGGTTCTCTTCGTATCCGCCGACAATACTAAAGCCCCAGCTTCCCAAGTAGCTTCTTCGTAAGACTATGTCATGGCAGCTGTGAAGGGCACTGTCAACACAGAGACCAAGAAACATTAGTGTGAGGGCTTTTTATAGCCTGTTCATCTTTGTTGTAACTCCACACCATGGTCCGTGCATCCATTACAGATGGGGAGCAACATACAATATGCTAGAACAGAGCTGCTCACGTGCTCTGGTTTCTTAGCTCAATGAGAAGCATTTAACAGAACACTGACAGAAGTTACTTGGCAGAAAGGAACGCTTGTGGTGTCACTACGTTTCTGGTCATTAATGTGTTAAAAATAAAAAGGCTTCCAGTAGAGATGAGTCCCATGCATTGGCCTGATGTGTTAGGACAGTACAGGTTATTTTCATTATTCGGAATCTTCTGCAGAAGATAAAACAATGCAAATAAGCAGGTGTGTGTACATGCCAGCACACACAGTGGAAGGGCCCCCGCCCCCACCCCACCAGGGAAAGCAGAGCTGTTGCCCCAAATGACAGCCCTTCTGACCCACAGTCATTGAATACTGGTTTGCATACAGTAGAGACCTCTGGGAGTCCACAGAACAGTGGCTGTTTAGTGACAGGTATTCTTTTGACCTATACTAAACTAGGTTTTAGTATCCTGTGTTTCTTCTTTTACATTGGAGTGTAGTTGATTTAGCTTCCCTGGTGGCTCAGCAGTAAAGAATCTGCCTGCCAGCCCAGGAGACATGAGTTTGATTGCTAGGCTGGGAAGATCCCCTGGAGGAGGAAATGGCAATCCACTCCAGTATTCCTGCTTGGAGAATCCCACGGGAAAAGGAGCCTAGCAGGCTACAGTCCATGGAATCACAAAGAGACAGACACAACTTAGTGACCAAACACCACCACAGTTGATTTATAATGTTGTTTAGGTATACAGCTAAGAGATTCAGTTATATATATCCATTCTGTTTCAGGCTGTTTTCCCATATAGGTTATTACAGAATATTGAGTACAGTTCCCTGTGCTATACAGTAGATCTTTGATTATCTGTTTTGTATAGAGTGATGTGTATATGTTAATTCCAAACTCCTAATTTATCACTTGTTGCTATGTTTCCCCTCTGGTAACTGTAAGTTTATTTTTGAACGTCTGTGGGTCTATTTCTGTCTTGTAAATAAGCTCACTTGTATCATTTTCTTTTTAGATTCTCATATAAGTGATGTTATGTGATATTTCTCTTAGTCTGACTTCACTCAGTATGACAATCTCTAGGTCTATCCATGTTGCTGCAAATGGCATTGTGTTCTTTTTGTATGGCTGAGTAATATTCCATTGTATTGTGTGCCACATCTTCATCATCCATTCCTGTCAGTGGACATTTAAGTTGCTTCCTTGTCTTGGCTATCGTGAGAAGTGCTGTTGTCAACACAGGAATGCGTGTATCTTTCTGAATTATAGCTTTGTTTGGATATATCCCCCCAGTGGGATTGCTGGATCACATGGTAGCTGTTTCTAATTTCTCAAGGAACCTCCATACTGTTCTCCATAGGGGTTGCACCAGTTTATATTCCCACCAACAGTGTAGGAACTTCCCTTCTCTCCACACACTCTCCAGCATTTATTGGTGGACTGTTTGATGTTGGTCATTCTGACTGTGAGGTGGTACCTCACTGTATCTTTATTTGCATTTCTCTAATAATTAGTGATGTTGAATATCTTTCATGTACCTACTGGCCATCTGTTTTTCTTCTTTGGAGGAATGTCTATTTAGATCTTCTGCTCATTTTTTGATTGGGTTGTTTTCTGTTGCTGTTGTTTCAGTGTATAAGCTGCTTATATCAATATATTTTCGAAATTAAATGCTTGTTGGTCATGTTTGCAAATATTTTCTCCCATTCTGTAGGTTGTCTTTTTGTTTATGGCTTCCTTCACTATGCAAAAGCTTGTAAATTTGATTCAGTTCAGTTCAGTAGCTCAGTCGTGTCTGACTCTTTGCGACCCCATGAATCACAGCACGCCAAGCCTCCCTGTCCATCACCAACTCCCGGAGTTCACTCAAACTCATGTCCATCGAGTCGGTGATGCCATCCAGCCATCTCATTCTCTGTCGTCCCCGTCTCCTCCCACCCCCAACCTTTCCCAGCATCAGAGTCTTTTCCAGTGAGTCAACTCGTCGCATGAGGTGGCCAAAGTATTGGAGTTTCAGCTTTAGCATCAGTCCTTCTAATGAACACCCAGGATTGTTCTCCTTTAGAATGGACAGGTTGGATCTCCTTGCAGTCCAAGTGACTCTCAAGAGTCTTCTCCAACACCACAGTTCAAAAGCATCAATTCTTCAGTGATCAGCCTTCTTCACAGTCCAACTCTCACATCCATACATGACCACGGGAAAAACCATAGCCTTGACTAGATGGACCTTTGTTGGCAAAGTAATGTTTCTGCTTTTTAATATACTATCTATGTTGGTCATAACTTTCCTTCTAAGGAGTAAGCGTCTTTTAATTTCATGGCTGCAATCAGCATCCACAGTGATTCTGGAGCCCCAAAAAATAAAGTCTGACACTGTTTCCCCATCTATTTCCCATGAAGTGATGGGACCAGATGCCATGATCTTTGTTTTCTGAATGTTGAGCTTCAAGCCAACCTTTTCACTCTCCTCTTTCACGTTCATCAAGAGGCTTTTTAGTTCCTCTTCACTATCTGCCATAAGGGTGGTGTCATCTGCATATCTGAGGTTATTGATATTTCTCCCGGAAATCTTGATTCCAGCTTGTGCTTCTTCCAGCCCAGCATTCCTCATGATGTACTCTGCATATAAGTGAAATAAGCAGGGTGACAATATACAACCTCGACGAACTCCTTTTTCTATTTGGAACCAGTCTGTTGTTCTATGTCCAGTTCTAACTGTTGCTTCCTGACCTGCATACAGGTTTCTCAAGAGGCAGGTCAGGTGGTCTGGTATTCCCATCTCTTTCAGAATGTTCCACAGTTTATTGTGATCCACACAGTCAAAGGCTTTGGCATAGTCAATGAAGCAGAAATAGATGTTTTTCTGGACCTCTCTTGCTTTCTCCATGATCCAGTGGATGTTGGCGATTTGATCTCTGGTGCCTCTGCCTTTTCTAAAACCTGCTTGAACATCTGGGAGTTCACGTTTCATGTATTGCTGAAGCCTGGCTTGGAGAATTTTGAGCATGACTTTACTAGTGTGTGAGATGAGTGCAATTGTGCGGTAGTTTGAGCATTCTTTGGCATTGCCTTTCTTTGGGATTGGAATGAAGACTGACCTTTTCCAGTCCTGTGGCCACTGCTGAGTTTTCCAAATTTGCTGGCATATTGAGTGCAGCACTTTCACAGCATCATCTTTCAGGATTTGAAATAGCTCAACTGGAATTCTATCACCTCTACTAGCTTTGTTCATAGGGATGCTTTCTAAGGCCCACTTGACTTCACATTCCAAGATGTCTGGCTCTAGGTCAGTGATCACGCTATCGTGATTATCTTGGTCATGAAGATCTTTTTTGTACAGTTCTTCTGTGTATTCTTGCCACCTCTTCTTAATATCTTCTGCTTCTGTTAGGTCCATACCATTTCTGTCCTTTATCGAGCCCATCTTTGCATGAAATGTTCCCTTGGAATCTCTAATTTTCTTGAAGAGATCTTTTGTTTTTCCTAGTCTGTTGTTTTCCTCTATTTCTTTGCATTGATCGCTGAGAAAGGCTTTCTTATCTCTCCTTGCCATTCTTTGGAACTTTGCATTCAGATGCTTATATCTATGCTTTTCTCCTTTGTTTTTCGCTTCTCTTCTTTTCACAGCTATTTGTAAGGCCTCCTCCGACAGCCATTTTGCTTTTTTGCATTTCTTTTCCATGGGGATGGTCTTGGTCCCTGTCTCCTGTACAATGTCACGAACCTCCGTCCACAGTTCATCAGGCACTCTATCAGATCTAGTCCCTTAAATCTATTTCTTACTTCCACTGTATAATCATAAGGGATTTGATTTAGGTCATATCTGAATGGTCTAGTGGTTTGCCCTACTTTCTTCAATTTAAGTCTGAATTTGGCAATAAGGAGTTCATGATCTGAGCCACAGTCAGCTCCCGGTCTTGTTTTTGCTAACTGTATAGAGCATGATTGCTGCTGCTGCTGCTAAGTCACTTCAGTCGTGTCCGACTCTGTGTGACCCCACAGACGGAAGCCCACCAGGCTCCCCCGTCCCTGGGATTCTCCAGGCAAGAACACTGGAGTGGGTTGCCATTTCCTTCTCCAATGTGTGAAAGTGGAAAGTGAAAAGTGAAAGTGAAGTCGCTCAGTAGTGTCCGACCCTTAGCGACCCCACGGACTGCAGCCTACCAGGCTCCTCCATCCATGGGATTTTCTAGGCAACAGTACTGGAGTGGCTTGCCATTGCCTTCTCCGATAGAGCATGATTAGGTCCCACTTATTTTTGTTTTTATTCCTATTGCCTTGGGAGACTGACCTAAGAAAACATTGATATGATTTATGTCAAACTATGTTTTGCTTATGTTCTCTTTTGAGTTTTATGGTGTCCTGTTTTAAGTCTTCAAGCCATTTTGAGTTTGTTTTGTGTATGGTGAGTGGATGTGTTCTGACTTCACTGATTTATATGCAGCTGTCCAACCTTCCCAACAATACTTGCTGAAGAGACTTTTCCTCATTGTATTTTCTTGCCTTCTTTGTCTGAGGTTGATTGATTGTAGGTGTGTAGGTTTATTTCTGGGCTCTATTCTGTTCCATTGATCGGTGTCTGGTTTTGTACCACTACCATGTTGTTTCAAGTACTGGAGCTTTGTAGTATTGTCTGATGTCGGAAGGATTATGCCTCCTGCTTTATTATTTTTCTTCAGTATTGCTTTAGCAATTCTGGCATTTTATGGTTCTATATGAATTTTAGAATTATTTGTTCTAATCCTATTAAAAATGTCATGGGTAATTTGATAGGGATAGCATTAAATCTGTAGATTGCTTTGGGTAGTATGGCCACTTAAACACATTATTGACCAGAGACGTATTAATGTCTTTTGTCATGCAAAAGTATATTGACCAGCTGCTACTGCTGCTGCTGCTAAGTCGCTTCAGTCATCTCCGACTCTGTGCAACCCCATAGACGGCAGCCCACCAGGCTCCCCCGTCCCTGGGATCCTCCAGGCAAGAACACTGGAGTGGGTTGCCATTTCCTTCTCCAATGCATGAAAGGGAAAAGTGAAAGTGAAGTCGCTCAGTCATGTTTGACTCTTAGCGACCCCATGGACTGCAGCCTACCAGGCTCCTCCATCCATGGGATTTTCCAGGCAAGAGTACTGGAGTGGGGTGCTATCGCCTTCTCTGATATTGACCAGAGGCATTTCAATATTCACTTACGTGACAAATTCCCAGCCACAGGTGGTGGTGGTGGTAGCGGTGTTCAGTTGCCTAGCTGTGTCCAACTCTTTGAGACCCATGGACTGCAGCACGCCAGGCCTCCCTGACCCTCACCATCTCTTGAAGTTTGCCCAAGTTCATGTCCATTGCATCGGTGATGCCATCCAGCCATCTCATCCTCTGATGCCCTCTTTTTCTTTTGCCCTCAGTCTTTACCAGCATCAAGGACTTTTCCTGGAATTCCCTTGCTTTCTCTATGATCCAGCAAATTTGGCAATTTGTTTGGTTTTGGTATCAGAGTGATGGTGACTTCACAGAATGTCTTTGGGAGCGGTCCTTCCTCTTCAGTGTTTTCAGAGTTTGAGAAGGTTTGGTTTAAATTCTTCTTTGTATATTTGGTGTGAAGCCATCTGGTCCTGGACTTTTGTTTGTAGGGAGTGGATGGGAGGAGAGTTGAGGGAGAATAGATACATGCATATGTATGGCTGAGTAACTGCTGTGCACCTGTAGCTATCACAACATTCTTAACAGGTTATATACCAATATAAAGTAAAAAGTCTAAGAGAGTAAAATTACAGATTCTATTTCACTTCTAGTAATCTAAAATTACCTATTTCTTCTTGATTCAATTTTGGTGGACTGTATGTTTCTAGAAACTTATCTGTTTCTTCTAGATTGTCATATTTGTTGGCATTTAATTGTTCATCGTATTCTCTCATGTTTTTTTGTATTTCTGTGGCATTGGTTGTTATGTCTTCTTTTACATTTCTGATTTTGCTTATTCGGGTTCTCTCTCTTTTCTTCCTGGTGAGCCTGGCCAGAGATTTGTCAATCTTGTTTATCCTTTCAAAGAACCAGTTCTTCATGTTGATTTTTTCCTATTTTTTTAAATATCTATTTCTTTTATTTCCTCCTTCTGCCAAATTTAGGTTTTGTTTGTTCTTTTTCAAATGTTTTCAGGTGGTAGGTTAGGTTATTTATTTCAGATTTTTCTTGTTTTTTGAGGAAGGTCTATATTGCTTTGAACTTCCCTATAATTTTGCTGCATTCCCACAGATTTTGTATGACGTTCTTTCACTATTGTTTGTCAAGGTATTTTTTAAAATTTCCTCTTTGATCTCCTTGTTGACCCATTGATTTTTTAGTAGCATGTTTAGTTTCCATGTAACTGATTTTTCTTCTTTTTCTGTGGTTAATTTCTAGTTTTGTGCCACTGTGATCAGAAAAGATGCCTTGATATAATTTCTATTCTCTTAAATTTCTTGAGGCTTACTTTGTGCCCTTGTATGTGGTTAATTCCTAGAGAATGTGCCATGTGCACATGAAAAGAAAGTGTATTGTGGGTTTTTTTTAAATGTAATATCCTGAAAATATAAATTAAGCCTAACTGTTTTGTTGTATCATTTAGGATCTCTGTTGCCTTACTGATTTTCTGTCTAGAAGATCCGTCCATTGATGTCACTAGGGTGTCAGTCTCCTACTATTGTATACCCATCAGTTTCTCCCTTTATGTCTGCTGGTATTTGTTTTCTGTATTTGGGTGCTCCTATATTGGTGCATATATGTTGATGAGTATAAAATCCTGTTCTTGTATTGATCCTTTTATCATTATATAGTGTCCGTCTTTATCTTTCTTTATAGCCTTTAAAGTCTATTTTGTCTCAGTATTACCCCCACTTTCTTGTGATTTGTTGCATGAAATGTTTTTCCACCCCCTCACTTTTAATCTATGTGTCCTCTGCCCTAAAGTGGGTCTCTTATAGGCAGCATATTATAGGCTCTTGTTTTTTTTTTAGCCAGCTGCCACTCTGTTTTTTTGACTAGAGCATTTAGTCCACTGATGTTAAAGGTAATTTACTAAGATATGTATTTTGTTGTTGTTAAATTGCTTACTCATGTCCAACTCTTTGCTACGCCATGGACTGCAACACGCCAGGTTTCCTGTTCTTCACTATCTCCCGGAGTTTGCTCAAACTCATGTCCATTGAATCAGTGATGCTATCGAACCATCTTATCCTCTGTTGCCCCCTTCTCCTCCTGCAGTCAATCTTTCCCAGCATCAGGGCCTCTTCCAATGAGTTGGCTCTCATTGGAAATTTTACAGTTTGTTGTGATCCACACAAAGGCTTTAGCGTAGTCAGTGAAGCAGATGTTTTTCTGGAATTCCCTTGCTTTTTCTGTAATCCAACAAATGATGGCAATTTGATCTCTAGTTCCTCTGCCTTTTCTAAATCCAGCTTGTACATCTGGAAGTTCTCGGTTCACATACTGTTGAAGCCTAGCTGGAAGGATTTTGAGCATTACTTTGCTAGCATGTGAAATGAGTACAATTGTGTGGTAGTTTGAACATTCTTTGGCACTGCCCTTCTTTGGGACTGGAATGAAAATTGACCTTTTCCAGTCCTGTGGTCACTGCTGAGTTTTCCAAATTTGGTGGCATATTAAATACAGCACTTTAACAGCATCATCTTTAAGGATCTGAAATAGCTCAGCTAGAATTCCATCACCTCCACTAGCTTTATTCTTAGTAATGCTTACTAAGGCCCACTTGACTTCATACTCCAGGATGTCTGGTTCTAGGTGAGTGATCACACCATCATGGTTATCTGGGTCATTATGATCTTTTTTGTACAGTTCTTCTTTGTATTCTTGCCACCTCTTCTAGTATTTTCTGCTTCTGTTAGGTCCATACTGTTTCTGTCCTTTATTGTGCTCATCTTTGGGCAAATATTCCCTTGATAGTTCCAATATTCCTGAAGAGATCTCTAGTCTTTCCCTTTCTATTGTTTTTCTCTATTTCTTTGCAAAGTTCACTTAAGAAGACTTTATCTCTCATTATTCTCTGGAACTCTGCATTCAGATGGGTATATCTTTCCTTTTCTTTTGCCTTTCGCTTCTCTTCTTTTCTCAGCTATCTGTAAGGCCTCCTCAAACAACCATTTTACCTTTTTGCATTTCTTTTTCTTGGGAATGGTTTTGATCACTGCCTCCTATACAGTGTTATGAATCTCTGTCCATAGTTCTTCTGGCACTCTATCAGATCTAATCCCTTGAATCTATTTGTCACTTCCACTGTATAATCATAAGGGATTTGATTTAGGTCATCCCTGAATGGCCTAGTGGTTTTCCCTACTTTCTTTAATTTAAACCTGAATTGTCAATAAGGAATTTATGATCTGAGCCACAGTAAACTCCTGGTCTTGTTTTTGCTCACTTTATAGAGCTTCTCCATCTTTGGCTGCAAAGAATATAATCAATCTGATTTCAGTATTGACTATCTGGTGATGTCCATGTGTAGAGACATCTCTTGTGTAGATGGAAGAGGGTGTTTGCTATGACCAGTGCGTTCTCTTGGCAAAACTGTTAGCCTTTGCCCTACTTCATTTTTTTTACTCCAGGCATCCCTTGACTTCCTACTTTTGCATTCCAATCTCCCATGACGAAAAGGACATCATGTTGTTTTTATTCTTTTGGTATTAATTCTAAAAGGTCATCACAGAACTGTCCAAATTCAAGTTCAGCTTTTTTGACATTAGTGGTTGGGGCATAGACTGGTATTACTGTTATATTGAATGGTTTGCCTTGGAAACGAGCAGAGATCATTCTGTCATTTTTGAGATTGCACCGAAGTACTGCATTTTGGACTCTTTTGTTGACTATGACAGCTACTCCATTTCTTGTAAGGGATTCTTGTCCACAGTAGTAGACATAATATTTATTGTAGTATATATGTATTTATTGTCATTTTAAACTTTGTTTTCCCATTAATTTTATATTTCTTCTTTGTCCCTTGTTTTTTCTTCTTCCTTTTGTGGTTTTTCTTTTGTATTATACTTATGTTCTCTTCTTTCTGGTTTCTGTGAATCTATTTTATATTTTTGATTTGTGGTTATCTTGTTTTTCAAGTATGTTACCCACTTCCTATATCTATTTAGACTGGTAGTCATACAGACTCAAACACATTTTAGAGGGAAAAAAATCTACATTTACTCTCCTCCCCACATTTTATATAACTTTGATGACCTCGTTTATATCTTCATGTTCATTCTTTTGTTGTTCAGTGTGGTCGTCATCACTTTCATGGAAATATTTTTCTTTTAAACATATTATCAACTGGGGGGGCATTGAAGAAATTTAACATCTGTGCCGGCAATTTGTTATGTAAGTGAATACTGAAACACCTGCCTTTGAGTTAACTCAAATCGTACCAGCAACTTTTTTTGCACTTAAAGTATTTATTTGAAACTTTGTACATGTCTTACTGTAAAGCATTCTAGTATTTCATTAGAGCATGGCAGGCAGTGTGACAGGTTCCTCTGTTCAGGGGATCACAACATCTATTACAAAAACATAGCGTTTCACTGTGCTTTCCCCTGGAAGAGCAGACGCTACATTTTCTGGTGGCATTTTTTTTTTTTTCTCCAGTCCTATGGGTGGTATTTCCTCTAGAACATGTTCTTTTATCTTCCATGATAGTAAACAAAGTGGATCTTTGAGGGGGGTTCTTTTAGAAACACAAAATTTCATGATGCATCAGTTTTGAAAGGATCTGCCTGCCAATTCAGGAGACCTAAGAGGAGTGGGTTCGATCCTTGGGTCAGGAAGATCCCCTGGAGAAGGAAACGGCAACCCACTCCAGTAAAGTTGCCTGGAAAATTCCATGGACAGAGGAGCCTTGCAGGCTACAGTCCAGGGGGCCATAGAAAGTTGGACACAACTGAGCATGTTAATTACTCTCTAAAAACATATGTCTCTGGTCAATGATATGTTAATCTGTGTACTGGCTTATATAAGTGATTTGTTTTCCACTTATGATTTTCTTTCCTGTAGACTGTTACTTTTTTTTTTTTCCTATTTAGAGAAGATCTTTCAATCTTTCCTTTCAGATATGTTTTCAGTTCAATTCAGTCACACAGCCATGTCCAACTCTTTGCAACCCCATGGACTGCAGCACGCCAGGCTTCCCTGTCCATCACCAATTCCTGGAGCTTGCTCAAACTCATGTCCATCGAGTCAGAGATGCCACCCAATCATCTCATCCTCTGTCGTCCCGTTCTCCTCCTGCTTTCAATCTTTCCCAGCATCAGGGTCTTTTCCAATGAGTCAGTTCTTTGCATCAGGTGGCCAAAGTATTGGAGTTTCGGATATGTTTAGTATTGCCGTATTCTTTAGTTTTTTTTCTTGTATGAGAAACTCTCTCCCTCTGTTCTAAATGATAATCTTCCTGGGGAGAGCATCCTGGGTGGTATATTTTTCTCTTTTCAGGACTTTTGCATTTATCTCGCCACTCCCTTGCCCGCTGCCATTTCTGCAAAGAAGTCAGTTGATAGCCTTGTGGGGGTTCCCTTGTAATCAACTTTTTCTCCTGCTGCCTTCAGGATCCAATCTTTAACTTCCGTCATTTGTATACTATGTCTTGGTGTAGGTCTGTTTGGGTTTAGGTTGTTTGCAACACTCTGGGACCCCTGAACCTGAGTATCTGTTTCCTTCTTTAGGTTTGGGATATTTTCAGTCATAATTTCTTCAAATACATTTTGATCTCATTTTCTTTCTTCCCCTACCAGAGTCCCTATTATGAGTAGACTGGCACACTTTATATTACCCCATGGCACTCTTACATTGCTTTCACTTTTTTTTTTCCTACTTGGCTCTCTGCCATCCTGATTGGGTGATTTACATTATTCTTTCTTCCAGGTCATTTATTCATTCTTCTGCATTATTCTTTCTGCTATTCATTGTCTTCAGCTCAGCTTTTGTCTCTGCAAATGAGCTTTCTTATTTTTCTTGGTTTTTCTTTATATTTCTAGTTCATTTTTACAGTACTCTGCATTTCTGTTCATAGCCTTTCTTAATTCCTTCAATATTTTCATTATCTCCTTTTTAAAACTGGTATCTATTAGACTGAAGTGGTCTTTCATTGTTTGTTCTTTCAGGGGAATTCTTTTGGCCTTTTAACGGGAAATGGTTCCTCTGCTTTATTTTACTTCTATTTCTCTCACTCTGAGTTTAGGAGAAACTGTGGTCTTAGGGGGCTATTTATATGAGGGGGCATCCCTGTGTCACTTGTGAGGGTTTAATATATTTGGTGCGAGGGCTGTCTTTAGCGTGAATGCCTGCCGCCTCTCCTCAGTGTGTGCTAACCAGCGTGTTCCCTTGATGGGGGTGTGCAGATGTAGTGGCTGACCTGCTCCTGGAGTTTCTGGTGGCAGTGGTGGTTTGGGCTCACCCCCAGAGCACACAGTGGGCGTGGAGGCAGCTTGAGACCACTCCTGGAGTCCCAGGGGGGCAGCGATGGTAGTTTGTGACTTTCTGGCATCTGGGCAGGTGGTGGCAGCAGTGGCTCACATGATAGTGTCTCAGGACCATGCTTGGAGTCCGAGAGGGAGATGGCAGCAGCTGTGACCCTCCTGGTGTCTGGGCGGGTGGCAGTGGTGGCTCATGGAGGCTCCTGGATCCTGTGCAGGCTGTGTCCTGCCCTCTCCGAGTGTGCATATGCGGAAAACAGTGGGTCCTGCCCCTCGCCTTGCACATCCCCAGACACTGGCACCTGGTCTCAAGGGTTGCTAGTCGTCCTCCGTGTACACCCTTTGCAGTCGCAGCAGATGCCCACCACTTCCCGGCTGTTTCTGCACAGCCAACTCCAGTCCTCTCCTGGGTCTCATTTCTGAAGCCCAAGATTCTCTTGCCCTTTCAGCTGTCTGAGGTCGTCTGCCAGCGTCCAGCAGGCATTCTGTGAGACTCATTCCATGTGCAGATGCATTTTTGATGTGTTTGTGGGAGAAGGTGAGCTTCGGGTCCTTCTACTCTACCATCTTGACTACTGATCTGTTTTTCTTTCTCAGGATTGCTCTGGCTATTTAAGGCCTTTGTGTTTCCATACGAATTTTAAAACTTTCTGTTCTAGTTCTGTGAAAAATGCCATTGGTAATTTGATAAACACTGCATTGAATCTGTTGATTGCCTTGTACTATATTGTGTATTTATCACCTAAAATCTTTATTACTGTTCCTGGCACATCAGAAAATGCTCTGAACACAGGAAGAAGTGCTGACCCCAAAACGAGCCTGGGATAACAGAAAAGGAGAGCTACAAGTAGCAGGGGCGTTTCTCCAGGACTTCACTGGTCCTGTCCTGTCCAGAGGCAGAGGTGGGGGGTACCTGTGCGGAACTGCTCAGCATGAGAGCGCAACTTCACACAAAGACTTTTGGGATGAGTGTTTATTATCAGTTCGGTTCCTTCTCAGGGCCACCACCTCACAACTTAGATGGCATGTCTGTAGGAACTGAAAAATATTTATAGCTATGTTGACTTTTTAACAGAGGGAAAGATCACTTTTGGTGCTTGGAATAAACCTATGAAGCAGTTAATCATCTCTGTTGTAAAAAAAATCTCTCTCCACAAGAGCCCTAAAGGTCCCTGTAACAGTAATTCTATTACAACTTTGGGCCTTCTTTTTTTTCCCCTTCTTATCCTTTTAACCAAGAGGACAAGTCAGCAAATTAAATTAACAAACTAAATTCAATAATGTTCTTGCTTTTTTCTGTTATTCTTTATGTGAAAATACTTTATAAACCGTATAGCACCATATAAATGCTAATTATTAGTAATCTATTCCAAATGAAGTCAGATGGCTCAGAAACTCTACATTCTTACTCCTGAAAGAATCGATCATTTTCACACTGTCATAGTTCAGTTTCAGTATTCTTCTCTACAGTAAGAACCTAAACTGAGTTGGAAACGAAGATGATAATGTAATGGGCATCCTCCCTACCTCAGTACCAAACCACACAGCCATGGTCTGGAGGTCCCAAACATCTTGTGACCAGACACTAACCAGCTGCAGAATGTCCTGGCTGGTCAGCTGGTCAAAAGCCGTGACCTCTTTCTAACAGGGGTTAAGAGCACACACTCCTGAACATCAGCGATTTGGCCTACAGACTCTCTATGTCCAATAAAAACTCAGTTTTACATTCCTTTTAAGGAAGAGTTAAAAGAATTAAGAAAGGGCTTTTAGAACAGCTCTGGGACAGGAAGACACTTTGACCTGGTTTTCCCAGTGGAGAATACACCTGAGTCCCAGCATATGTCAGAGTGAAGGTAAAGGACAGTCTTCTGAGCAAGGAGAATGAACGCCTACTCTCACGGCGGCCCACATGGGAGCCTCCAGTAGCACGTGTCAGCACCTCCCAGCACGTGTCAGAGTGAAGGCTGGTAAAGGACAGTCTTCTGAGCAGGAGACTGAAGGCCCACTCTCACGGCGGCCCACTTGGGAGCCTCTAGTAGGGGTCATTTTTATAAGCATATGTAAATCTCTTCAGCTTAGTTCTTATTGTTAAATTTACCTTTTTGACTATAATAACCTAAGAAAAACTGGGGGCTTCCCAGGTGGCTCAGTGGTAAAGAATCTGCCTACCAATGCAAGAGATATGGTTTGTTCCCAGGGTCGAGAAGTTCCCCTGGAGAAGGAAACAGCAACCCACTCCATTATTCTTCCCTGGGAAATCCCATGGACAGAGGAGCCTGATCTATAGCCCATGGGGTCACAAAGTGTCAGACATAACTTAGCAACTGAGCATGAGCACGAAGAAAAACTGACCTGATTTGAAGTTGTTGCTGCTGCTACTAAGTGGCTTCAGTCATGTCCGACTCTGTGCGACCCCACAGATAGCAGCCCACCAGGTTCCTCCGTCCCTGGGATTCTCCAGGCATGAATACTGGAGTGGGTTGCCATTTCCTTCTCCAATGCATGCATGCGACCCCATAGATGGCAGCCCACCAGGCTCCGCCGTCCCTGGGATTCTCCAGGCAAAAATACTGGAGTGGGTTGCCATTTTCTTCCCCAATGCATGCATGCATGGTAAGTCGCTTCAGTTGTGTCCAACTCTGTGTGACCCCATACATGGCATCCCACCAGGCTCCTCTGTCCACAGGAGTCTCTAGACAAGAACACTGGAGTGGGTTGTTACTTTTATCTAACTAAAGACTCTTTCCTTCCTCATTAACTTACTGTGCTACACCCTGATAAAGGCTGTAATGACAATTTTCCATAAAACAACAGAAAAGCCTCAGCACCTGGGCAGCCCGAGCCACATGACCCACGACGGGGACCAGCTGGCGTCGTACTCATTCTCGCTGACAGCGCTGAGTGGCTCGTCTGGGCCCTGGGCAGCCTCCTCCACCACCTGTACCTCCAGCGCTTTCAGGGCCACTGTGGGGGATGTGGCACTGGCCTTCAGCATAGCCACAGCCTCACTGTGGCTTAAATTGGTCAAATCAATGCCATTGATGTTCAACAAGATGTCACCTGTTCAAATGAAGAAACAAGGAAAATGAGTTACCAAGTGGTTACTTCCCTATGAATCCTGTTATCTGTAAACTAATCAACAAAGGTTAGGTCCAAAATCTCCGATGAGTTAAGAGACCATTTTTCTCTTCTTTATAATTCTAGAATACTGAGGGAAAATCCAGTTCACAGAGAACACTCCCAAACAATTCAAAAAAAATTTTAAATGTAGTAATATACAGGAAAAGTTGTGGCTGTGGGATTCAGTTGGGTTCACATTGTCAGCGCTGGTGTAACAGCGGAAGGGCCCTGGACACTGTCATTTCTCTATCTACAGTTCCTTCCAATTAAGAAAATTATTTGATCTTTTGTCCTTAGAAATGGATTTTTAATACATTCTTGTTTATATTTATACAGTTTTATACATCTAGACAGCTCTACATAGCTCATGCAGTGAAAACTTATCAGAGTATGTAGAGAGGGTATCCTTGGGCCAACACAAATGAAATTCATGATTTGAACATGTCTTGCTTGAGGAAGAAAAACAGTGTCTGTTGCTATGCTGAGTAATATAATTAAAAAGAGCAATGAAGCTTATATAAAAGGTCAGGAAGGAAAGGATTCGTTTTAAAAGAAGCACAAACATTTGTACTAAGAAAGTCCACAGAAATCCTCTCCCAATTCATTTTTCAGATTATTAAAGCAAAACATTCTCTTTGTAGAAACTTATAAATATATAAACAAAATTACCTCAAATTCCACAACAGAATGAATAACTTTAAGAAAACAGCCTTATAAAGATATAATTAATATACCATTCAATTAAAGTCTGTAATTTTATGGTTTTATAGTCAGAGATGTACAACCATCACATGTCATTTTTAGAACATTTTTATTACCATCTCCAAAACCCCGTACCACTAGTCTTAAATAACTACTAATCTATTTTCTATTTCTAAAGATAGATATATAGACATATAGATATAATTTGGATATTTCATATATATGGAATCATGTAGTCTTTTGTGACTGGCTTCTTTTAATTAGCATGTTTCCAAGATTCATTTCTACTATATAATAGAACGTGGGAATACATCATTCTTTTTTATGGCTAATTAATATTCCATTGTATGGATGAATCACATTCTCTTCATCCATTCACCAGTAAATGGATATCTGGGATGTTTTTACTCTTTGGCTATTATGGAAAGTACTGCTATAAACCTTCATGTACAAGTTTTTTGTGAACATATGTTTTCATTTTTCTAGGAATGGAATTGCTGGGTCATATGATAACTGTTTAACTTTTGAAAGAACAGATAAACTGTTTTACAAAACAATCATGCCATTCTGTATTCTTGCTGGCAAATTATAAGTCAGTTTCTTTACATCCTTGCCAATGTTTGTTA
Organism: Moschus berezovskii; assembly: GCF_049115385.1. NCBI lineage: Eukaryota > Metazoa > Chordata > Mammalia > Artiodactyla > Moschidae > Moschus > Moschus berezovskii. The sequence continues at coordinate 54,285,688 of NC_142472.1, forward strand.
TTGTCTTTTTAAACTATATTCATCCTAGTGATGAATTTGCATTTCCCTAATAACTAGTGTCACTGAGCATCTTTTCAAGTGATTATTGGCCATTTGTGTATCTTCTTGGGAGTAATGACTATTCAGATCCTTTACCCATTTTAATAGTGGTTTCTCTCTTATTATTGAGTTATAAGGGTTCTATAAGTACTCTAGATATAAGCCCTTCATCAGATACATGATTTATAGATATTTTCTCCTATTCTGTGGGTTGTTTTTTCACTTTAATGATGTATCCTTTGCAGCACAAAAATCTGTGATTTTGATAAAGTTCAGTTTACTGTTTTAGATTTTTAGTTGATTTACAATGTCATGTTAGTTTCAGGTGTACAGCAGTGATTCAGTTTTATATACATATATATACATAAATACATAGATCTTGAGCATCTTTTCACATGCCTTTTGGCCACCTAATGTCTTCTTTGGAGAAATATCTGTTTAGATCGTCTGCCTGTTTTTTGATTGTTTTGTTTTTGATATCTTAGCTGTTTGCATATTTTGGAGATTAACCCCTTGTTGGCTGCAACGTTTGCAAATATTTCCTCCCATTCTATAGGTAGTCTGTTTCATTTATGATCTCCTTTGCTGTGCAAATCTTAAGTTTAATTAGATCTCATCTCAATTGTTTTTTATTACCAGGAGATGGATCCAGACATTGCTTCAGTTTTCATCAGTATTCTGCCTATGTTTTTCTCTAGAAGTTTTATAGTATCCAGTCTTACATTTAGTCTCTAACTCATTTTGAGTTTATTTCTATATATGGTGTTAGAGAATGTTCTCAATTCATTCTTTTACATGTAGCCGTCCAGTTTTCCAAGCACCATTTACTGATGAGACTGTCTTTTCTCCAGTGTATATTTTCCCCTCCTTTGTAACTGACTATAGGTATGTAAGTAATTGACTATAGCACTTATTTCTGAGCTGTCCTGTTTCATTGATCTATATTTCTCTTCTGTGCCAGTGTCATACTGTTTTGATTACTGTACCTTCGTAGTATAGTCTGAGGTCAGGGAGCCTGATTCCTCCAGCTCTGCTTTTCTTTCTCGAGGTTGCTTTAGCTATTCCAGATATTTTGGGTTTCCAAATTTTTACAGTTTTTGTTCTAGTTCTGTGAAAAATGCCATTGGTAATCTGATAGGAATTGCACTGAATCTGAAAATAAATAAACTCTGACAATATTGATTCTTCCAACCAAAGAACATGGTATCCATCTCTCCATGTGTCTCACCTTTGATTTCTGCCATCAGCATGTTATAGCTTTTAGAGTACAGGTTTTTTGCCTCCCTGAACAGTGAAAGTGTTATTCACTCAGTCGTGTCTGACTCTTTGTGATCCCACGGACTGCAGTGTGCCAGTCTTCTCTGTCCATGGGATTTCCCAAGCAAGAATACTGGAGTGGGTTGCCACTTCCTTCTCCAGGGATTGAACCCTGGCCTCCTGCATTGCAGGAAGATTCTTTACTGTCTGAGCCACCAGGGAAACTCCTTAGGTAGGTTTATTCTTGGGTATTTTATTCTTTTTGATGTGATGGTAAATGGGATTGTTCCCTCTCTTTTTTTGTCTTTCATTGTTAGTGTATAGAATTGCAACAGATTTCTATGCACTAATTTTGTATCCTGCTACTTTACTGAATTCACTGAAAACTACTCCAGTAGTTTTCTGGTAGCATGTTTAGGACTTTCTTTTTTTACTTATTGTATTGGTTTTGCCATACATTGACATGAACCTGCCCTGGGTGTACATGTGTTCCCCATCTTGAACCCCCCTCCCACCTCCATCCTCCCTCCCCATCCCATCCCTCTGGTTCATCCCAGTGCACCAGCCCCAAGCATCCTGTATCATGCATTGAACCTGGACTGGTGATTTGTTTCACATATGATAATATACATGTTTCAATGCCATTCTCCCAAATCATCCCACCCTCGCCCTCTCCCACAGAGTCCAAAAGACTGTTCTATACATCTGTATCTCTTTTGCTGTCTCAGATACAGGGTTATCATTATCATCTTTCTAAATTCCATATATATGCGTTAGTATACTCTATTGTTGTTTTTCTTTCTGGCTTCTTCACTGTGTATAATAGGCTCCAGTTTCATTCACCTCATTAGAACCAATTCAAATGTATTCTTTTTAATTAGAACTGATTCAAATGTATTCTTTTTAATTGCTGAGTAATACTCCATTGTGTATATGTGGGGGCGGGAGGAGAAGGGGACGACAGAGAATGAGATGGCTGGATGGCATCACCGACTCTGTGGACATGAGTTTGAGTGTACTCCAGGAGTTGGTGATGGACAGGGAGGCCTGGCGTGCTGTGATTCATGGGGTCGCAGAGAGTCGGACACGACTGAGCGACTGAACTGACTGACTGACTGACCACATGTTTCTTATCCATTCATCGGCAGATGGACATCTAGGTTGTTTCCATGTCCTGGCTATTATAAACAGTGCTGCGATGAACATTGGAGTACATGTGTCTGTTTCCATTCTGGTTTCCTCAGTGTGTATACCCAGTGGTGGGACTGCTGGATCGTATGGCAGTTCTATCTCCAATTAAGGAATCTCCACACAGTTCTCCATAGTGGTTGTTACTAGTTTGCATTCCCACCAACACTGTAAGAGGGTTCCCTTTTCTCCACACCCTCTCCAGCATTTATTGCTTGTAGACTTTTGGATAGGACTTTCTAAATATGTCATCTGCAAAGAGTGACAGTTTTACTTCTTTTCCAATTTAGAGTCCTTCTCTCAGGCTGTTGTAGTTTGGACTTTCAAAACTATATTCAATAAAAATGGTAAGAGTGGACAATCATGTCTTGTTCCTAATTTTAGACAGAATGCTTCCAGCTTTTCACCATTGAATCTGTTAGCTCTGGGTCTGTCACATATGGTCTTTATTATGTTAAGGTAAGTTCCCTCTATGCAGATTTTCTGGAAAGTTTTTTAATCATAAATGGATGCTGAATTTTGGCAAAAGTTTGTTCTACGTTTACTGAGATGATCATATAGCTTTTATCCTTCAATTTGTTAATGTGTATCACCCTGATTGATTTGTGGATATTGAAAAATCCTTGTACCCCTGGGATAAATCTCACTTGGTCATGGCATATGATCCTTTAAATGTATTGTTGGGTTCAGTTTGCTAGTATTTTGTTGAGGACTTTTGAGTCTATGTTCATTAGTGATACTGGCCTATTTTTATTTTTGTGTGGTATTTTTGTCTGGTTTTGGTATCAGGGTGACAGTGGCTACACAGAATGAGTTTGGGAGTGTTTCTTCCTCTACAGTTTTTCTGTAATAGTTTCTGAAGAACAGGTGCTAACTCTTGTCTAAATGTTTGACAAGATTCTCCTATGAAGTCACTTGGTAATAGACTTTTATTTATTGGGAGTTTTTTTTCTGACATTCAATTTCAGTACCTATAATCAGTCTGTTCATATTTTCTATATCATCCTGGTTCAGTCTTAGGAAATTGTACTTAAGAATGTGTCCATTTCTCCTAGGTTGTCCATCTTATTGGCTTATAGCTTCTAGTGTAGTCTCTACAGTCCTTTGTATTTGTATATCTGTGGTGTTGGCTGTTAACGTCTTTCTCATTTCTAATTCTACTGATTTAGGCCCTCTCCATTTTTTCCTGCTGAGCCTAGAAAAAAGTTTATCAATTTTGTTCATATTTTCAAAGAACAAGCTTTTAGTTTCATTGATCTTTTCTATTGTTTTTGTTTTTACTGCTTGTGTTTTTCGTGTCATATCTAAGATAACCATTGATTAACCTATTGCTTAATCAAAGCCATGAGGGTTTACATTTGGTTTTCTTCTAAAAGTTTTACTTCTTACATTTAGGTCTTGGATCAGTTAATTTTTATATACGGTATAAGGTAGGGCTCCAACTTCACTTTTGGAAAACAGCTTTTAAGACTCACTTTTCCATATGAAATGAACCAAATATATTGAGAATGCTATTTTTACAACTACCACCCCCCCATACAAATTATATAGTACTGACTGTTGTTGAGTTGCTAAGTCATGTTGAAATCTTGTGACCCCCATAGGCTCCTTCTGTCTATGGGATTTCCCAGGCAAGAATACTGGAGTGGGTTGCCATTTCCTTCTTTAGTAATATTGATGGGGGTTGTGAAATTGTGAATGAATTAATCCCTAAAACGACTACCTTTTTATTAATTTATCTTCTGCTCCACCTCTTCTGTGAGCTTCCTCCCACTCAGACACTTTAACAGTCAGCAAGTGTATTTCTCCTGGCAGTTAGTAAAATCAAGAGAGATGATCTTTCCAAGTATCTAGTCTGCCATAATGCTTGGAACATAAATCTCTTAGAGGATCTTTTCCAACATAAAGTAACCCAACAGTCTGGGTAACTGTTAGAAAGTAATAGAACCATTATTAAGCTCCAGCAATTTCCCTTTACATTAGGAATTTTTCTAACCTTATAGAGGCTTTATGCTTCCATATGTAAAGCAGTGGTCCCCAGTCTTTCTGGCACCAGAGACCAGTTTCACACAAGAGTTTTTCCACTGGGACTGGGGGCAGGGGATGGTTTGGGATGATTCAAGCACATTACATTTATTATGCACTTTATTTCTATTATTACATCAGTTTCATCTCAGATCATCAGGCATTAGATCCCAGAGGCCAGGGATTCTTGATGCAAGGGATATTTTAAGAAGCCATGCTTAATAGGAAACTTTGTTAGATATTCTTTATTTGTAAGAATGCGAGCTGAATTTGAGAGATGTGGTGAAACTATCCAAGCCCCTAGCTTACCTCTCTTGATTCTGCCATCACGTGCAAGGCAGCCATGAGGTGGCACACTGGTCACAAAGATGGGCAGTTCCCCACTCTTACTTCCTCGGCCTCCAGCTACTGTCATCCCAAGGGACTCATGTGGTTCTTTCTTTATAGTAATGTGTTTTTCTTGGCATGTAACACACTGGGCAAGATCCTAAATGTGAGAGGAAAAAATTATTGGATAATGAATAATGTATATAGGCAAAGTAAAGACAGCTGAAGTAAAAACTTACGTGGCAATTACAAAGGCATTTAAAAATAATCGCTATAGAATTGAAAGTAATACATAGTTCTTCACAGGCACAGGAACCCTGTGGATCACAATGGCAAACTCTGGACTACTGTCTCTTCACATGACTGTACATGGGACTGAAACACTCAGGGCTGCTGACACAGGAAAGACCAAGTAAAACAAACTCGTCATTTGTATATAGTTACCATGAGCTCCCAGGTCAGATCAATCTACAAAAGTAAATAATGCACTTTAATTTTAAGATCCTGAAGAGAAGCCAATTTTACTTCCATTTTTCTCTTATATTCTTTGAGAGAAAAGTTGACAGTAGTATTAAAGTGTGGATTTTACTAACTGCCAAAAACAAAAAAGCTACATACTTATCTTCTGATTCTGACTAACAAAGGTTATCAGAGCACTCAGTCATAAAGCAGATGCAAATCTACCTTCAATCCTTTTATGAAAAGCTAAAAGGATATAAAATAATTGAATTTTTGAAGTTAATGACAGGGAAATAAATCCCCAACGAACTATATTCTCAAGGAAAAGCTATTTTTATTGACATCTGTTACTGTTACTCATTACTGAGATACTCTTGATAACCAGTTTTCTTTTGAAAATAGAATTCAATAAAATCAAGGTCAATACTGAAGGCTTACTATGTGCAAAGCTCATGGCTTTTATGCATTATTTTTTTGAGTTTACTTGTTTGCGGCTGTGCTGGGTCCTCACTGCCTCACAGGCTTTTCTTTAGTTGTGGCCAGTGGGGGCTACTCTTCACTGAGGCGCAGGAGCGTCTCATTGTGGTGGTTTCTCTCTTTGCAGAGCACAGGCCCTAGAGCACAGGCTCAACGGTTGTGGCGCACAGGCTTAGTGGCACATGGGATCTTCTCAGATCAGGGAGCAAACCCGTGTCTCCTGCATTAGCAGGCGGATTCTTTACCACTGAGCCACCAGGGAAGCGCTATATACATTATTTAATTTAATCATCACTGTGGTCTTCAAAGTAAGTGTACTATTGCCCCCCACCCCCCTTTAATGGATGAGGAAACAGCTCAGCTCTTGTAACTTGTCCCAAATCATACAGCTCTTTAAGTCCCTGCACAGGGATTTGAGCAGATGTAAATATATGAACATGTACACATAGTATGATGCACTCCGTATACATATATTTGTGTGCACCCACACCACACCACTACTAACCCACAGGGAAAGGTAATGTCAGAAGGTTTCCAACATTTATCAACTATGAGAAAATGCAGCTAAGAATTAACATTATTAACAATATCAACAATAGAAATATGAGTTTATGGTTACAGAATTGTAGCATTCCTTTAATGACATGATTTGAAAGCACTGACATACCTATCTGTTAATCCAGCCCCTGAAACTGCAGGGCCATCTCCCTTTCTCTGATCCTAGAACACATATAACTCTTGAAATTTTATTTAAGGGAGCTACTTGCAAGAACTGCCTAGCACTCCTAGAAAATGTTATGACCTAGTAGAAAACTTGGAAATGTTTTAAGCCTGTTTAAAGGTATGAAATCTTAGTATCCTTCAAAAATGGACAAAACCCACTTTATTAAGACAACTCCTGTAAATTCAGTAGTCTTGAGTATATTTACAAGCAATTTTGGCTTTCAGGTATTTAATCAATTAAAGATGGTTGTTTTATTTGTCCAGAGGGGTCAGATATACAATTTCTCCTTGGGAAGAGAATCAAACCAAACTTTAAAGATTATACTCAGTATACTTCAATTAAAGTACTAAATCATACAAATGTTTATCTAAGCAGCTACTTAGAGGCCTAGTAGCAGGCTCATGTATGCTGTGATTTTTACAATGATTATAATCATCTGAACGGGGTTTTTTGGGTGAATTTGTGTTTGTTTTCCCTAGGAGACCCTTTTTCCAAATCAGGATTTTATACAACAAATGCAGTATTTTAGTAGTAAATAGCTAACACTTAAAAGTATATTTCATGTGGTTGTTCTAACCAATCAGATTTGCAGAGTATACAGTAATGCTAAACTTATTCTATTTAAAATGTTGTTATGTAAGTTCAGTTCAGTTGCTCAGTCATGTCTCTTTGCGACCCCATGGACCATAGCACGCCAGGCCTCCCTGTCCATCACTAACTCCCAGAGTTTACTCAAACTCTTGTCCATTGAGTCAGTGATGCCATCCATCTCATCCTCTGTCATCCCCTTCTCCACCCGCCTTCAATTTTTCTCAGCATCAGGGTCTTTTCAAATGTGTCTGTCAGTTGTCATATAACATTAAAAACAGCAAGAGTTAGCAGGAGAGTTAAGAGAAAAAAAATATTTGCCCCAAATAGGTTTTCTATATGAATGTTGGAATGACCAAGTACAGTTTTTTAAAAGTGTCTAAAAATTATGTACAGACACTCATATCTCAAATTACCGTGAAACTCGATGTAAAATTCAAAAATAGATTCAGTAATCTATTTTTGCCTTATGATTCTTTAGGAATATATATTATATGCATAAAGCAAGGATGAGCCATATGAAACAACTATTTGAAATTCCTATTAAAAACAGTAAGTCCTTTTTCATGGTCATCATCATGAAGGTGAAATTACAGGTTTCCTTCATATACTTCAATTTCAGTTCAGAAATGAGAACAAGTCTGTGGGTACAATTTCTTACAAGTATTAACTAAACCAGAAAACAGTGACAAGTCTGTACCTAGGCTAGGAAACCAGATACCCCTGACAGGCCAAAAATTCTTCTGCTGTTAAGGGGTGCTTTTCTCAGGGTCCCTGTGACATTCCGAAGGTAAGTATTCTCTCAAATACTCTCCTTACACTAAGAAGTCATTTGAACACACAGGGAACTTCCTGTGGTTTTAAGCAGACCAACAGATGTTTTTGTTTAGTAAAGAAATTTAATTTTACTCAAAGAGATTGACTGTGGAAGCTCATTTAGCAAGAAGGAACTACAAACCCTCTTGTAAATTTATGCAACTTAAGTGAGACAGTATCAAAATTCTCAGCACAAGACCCTGGAATATGTTACAAAACCAGTGAAATACTTAAGAAGCAGGGATAAAACATACAGGAATTTTAAAAGATTTAGGGTAGTCTTCCTATTCTAGAATAGTCTTCCTATTCTAGAAGATAAAATCATATGCTGTACATGTAGCTGTCAAAATTTATAAGTTATGTGTTTAATATTCACATGTCTAATTCTGTCTTACCAGAATGTTGGACTGAACTGAACCTACAATTGCTAAGTACAGGCTGTCAATCATTGTCTTCATTATGCCTTTTCAATTATGTAAACTGTACATTTAAATGAGCAAGTTAAGTCCCACTTTCAAACAGAACTAAACAAATCAAAGATTCTTCTGGACAATTACTTCTCATTAATCACCTGGCAGGAGGCCTTCCCCACCAAGAAACTACCGACTGAGGGACTGAGACAGGCACTCTCCAGGTGGCAGGATGCACACACTGCACAAACACTCCTGTGCGCCTCTCCAGGAGTGAACGGCCCTCAGTAAAGTCTCACCAGCTTGTAATGACTTATCCTCGGAGGGTGGATGAATTCAGAACCATGAGCAGGTGCTCACCTTATGCGAACTGGGTCTGTTGTAAGGCAGCATCTGTGCGTGGTGCTGGCTGCTGCTCTGAGTTCCTGCCTCTCGGACGGTGCTTCCAGGCTGGGGTTTCCCTGGTCTGGCAATTGTTAAACTCACCCTCTCCCCGCTGGCCTGGAGGAAATACAGACACAGCCGCCAGTCATTACCAATGTTTCTCATTTCACAGAGCACGGGTACTTCCCATCACTGCGCCAGCGCCTTGCCTGGGGGGGCTGCAAGTGCCTGGTGGTAGGAGGAAAGGCAGCTGGTCTTGTGAGCTTGTGGTTCAAGGTGTCTGCCACTGAATACACACACAGCTCGTGGACAGACCTTCCCCTGACCCCCCTCCCCAACAACCCAGGCAGAGCAGTCCACCTCCTCAAGGAGGTGATCTTCCTCCCCAGGACTTCTTGAAGAGTTCACTTCAGTTGCTCAGTCATGTCCGACTCTTTGCGACTTTCTTTTAAAATGAAAACAAAACATGCAAGTCTGTCAACAGGAGATGACTGAGTCAATCAGATGGTGAAGATCAGGACATGGTTCTACACTCACTTTCATAGTTAAGATGTTCACAACATACTGCAGACACAAAGCTGAGAATTCAGAACTTACAAGGTAAATGCATGTGTTATATAAATGTGTGTCTATCTGTGGACATTACAGACTCAGGAGTTTGTAAGGATGTTCTCCAAACAATGTTGACATCGCTTGCCGTGTTTAGTGCAAATTCAATTTTAACATATTTTCAATATTTTATCTTCGGTATTTTATTTCCATTTTAGACATAGAATCTGTTATTTTTACAATCCTCAATAAGATTATTGAAAGTGAAAGTTGCTCAGTGGTGTCTGACTCTTTGTGACCACACGAACTGTAGCCTCCCAGGCTCCTCTGTCCATGGAATTCTCCAGGGGATCTTGCCAACCCAGGGATCAAACGCATTCATTTTTCTCAAAAAGAAACTTAAATTGAGCAACCTGAGTTTTCTATGCCTTCGGGAAAAAATCACAACACAAAATATAACTATTTAACTATTTGAATTATAAAAATCCAAATAAATTACTGATGAAAAATTTTAAGTGTGTTTCTACTTGTGTATATTTTCCACATTTTGGTTAGAAATTTAGAACACTGCCTGAGACACAGTCAATATATATTGCTCTCTTCCTGAACTGACTTCTCACTTCAAAAAGCCCATCCAACTCACTCATTTCCTTTAACAAATTCCCAAACTGGGTTAACTGCCCCCCCATAAGATAAACTGTTCTCAGGAATGCAGCAGCTGATGCGACCCACAGGTAAAGACCCTGGTGCCCTGAGTGCTACCTCTGATGTGAGGGAATGTCAAGGCATTCGATTTCTTTAAGCTTGAAGTCTATGAAATAAGACCAATGCCTGAACCTCCTCTCAATTCAGTATGGCTATGAGTGTGTTTCCTGAAGGCTGCTGCTGCTGCTGCTGCTGCTAAGTCACTTCAGTCGTGTCCGACTCTGTGTGACCCCATAGACAGAAGCCCACCAGGCTCCCCCATCCCTGGGATTCTCCAGGCAAGAACACTGGAGTTGGTTGCCATTTCCTTCTCCAATGTGTGAAAGTGAAAAGTGAAAGTGAAGTTGCTCAGTCGTGTCCAACCCTTAGTGACCACCAAAAAGTGAAAAAAAAAAAGGGAGTAGGTTAAAGGGAGAGTGAAACCTGGGTTTTCTTAGTCTTAAAACCTCACTGTTATTTGATTCTATATACATATTTCAAGACTATCAACCTACCTTATTTCAGATATTCAATTAACAGATGCTTGGTTTCCACTGTAATATGTGTTGTGACTGCTTAAAAAAAACCCTTTTGCTTTACCTTCCTGTAAGGCTGTGGGAAGCCCCCCCTCTCCCCACTCCCCCTTAGATGCCATGGCATCCTAGAACCTAAAGGTCTTCTCTGGTTTTTAGCTCATCTGTTTTGATGCTGTTACTGAAAACACATTTCTTTTCTCTAATAATGACAACCTACTTCCAGGGAATATTATATTTAAAAAAAAAAAAGCACTACAGAGATACTCTGAATAGTAAGTTACCTTCCCATATTTTTATGGACTGAGAAGTGCAGGGGCGCGGAGAGACCAGGTGAGTCGCACCCTGGGTGACTACAGCCCCTGGGGTCTTGCAACTCCCACAAGTCCACATGTGAAGTGTGGACACCACCACTGGCCACGTGACACCAAAGGGCCTTAGAAACAGCCCACCTGGAGGGTCACAGGGGTGCAGATCAGCTGGGAAGAGGCAGGACTAGTGTGCATTAGACAGTGTGGAAGAATTCAGGTGGCCCAGCTGAATGGTGAGGTGACATTGCACCACCCCGGACCGATAGCTATTCCCTGCTGGTGAGAAGGCGCATTGAGTTCCGAGGAGAGACTGGGCAAACGCAGTGTGCGCGGGCGGGGCTCACCTGGATGATCTGGGCGGCCAGCTCGGGCGTCCCGTGCTTCAGGTCGTGGCCATTGATAGCCAGTACCCGGTCGTTGCTGCTCAGCCGGCCATCCTGGGCCGCCAGACCCCCTTCCAACAGGTCAAGGATGAAGACGCCTGGCTCGTCAGTTCTGCGCACGAGTTTGATGCCGAGCTGCTCAGCAGAGTCCCGCTTGTGCAGCACCACTGGGAAGACCTCCTCCCGGGGTGAGCCGCCCTCAGGGTGGCCGTGCACGCGGCTCCCGAAGCGCCTCTCGCGAAGCACGGTGAGCTGCAGAGTGCTGCAGGGCTGCGACAGCACGGCCCGGGCGTAGTTGTGTGACACGCTGCTGATGTTGTAGTTGTTGACCTGGAAAGAAAGCATTAGGACAACTCTTATTTTCCCAAGTTGTGGAAATGTTTAACATATCTAAAGGAGACCAACCTTGTGAAAAACATATACAGTCATTATTTACAAAGAACGTTTTACAAAGACATTCTGAAAGACAGACTTCCTAAAATTAACTTAAACTGAAGAGACTGGTAGTTCAGATCACAGCCTTTAATGACAGCTGGGTAAACCTGTGGTGGATTTCAGAGCTTGTGCGAGTGTCTCATGTGTACAATGTGTTTACCACTATCCACTCCACCGAGTCAGGATGAGCCTAACTGGTCAACATCAGGTATGGCAAGGGGTGATGAAAAGACTAGCTTTAGTGGAACAGAAATGGAAGGTCTACTGGATTACAAGTTTGCTTGATCAAATGAAATCCATTAAGTTAGAGAAAATAAACTTAAGGAAACTGGCGCATTCCAAATGTATCTTATTTCAAATGAGTGACTTTTAATTTAAAGCAGATAATCATCAGTTCACTCTAATTCTTTGGCTCACAAGTGTAACATATCTAACAAATATAAGCATAATTTAGTACTCACAGAACACTTATTAAACTTTGTAACACTGAAATAAGTACAGTGACTGATCTTTGGACATGTAACATCACTAAGAAAATACACCCAGCTCCAGTTGTTTACCCAATGAGAGGAGATTAGCACAGCTCTTGTATTTTTCACAGTGAGAGCTGCTCCCAACCCAACGTGACAGCAAGGGGGACAAGGCTCTGAACAGCAGTGACAGGCTCTGGCTGAGGAAGGTATGATCACCTGAACTCCTTACATTTTTTTCATGTTAATCTACATGAAGCAAGGCCTCCCCACTTCCTGTTAATCTAGGGTTGATAGTTCTGAACACTATTACCACCTTAAAATTTTGTTGATTTTGGCCTGTTGACGTCTCTAAAACTTCAATCAAATTCATAGGTATCGTACACAAACTTGCTATTCTCCCAAATCTGAGACTTCTGTGCCTTTGGTAGCCACCCAAGCCCTCAATAAGAACACTTTATAACACGGGATCAAGTACATAATTAAAGCAGTGTCTAAAAAGACTAGTCGGCCATGACTCCATGAATCAAAAACCATCCTTTCTGTCTATTCAGCTAAGAGGCACCTAGCTCTCAGGTCACATTTGTCCTTCTTGCATTCAGATATCACATGACTCTGGCCGAAACCCAGTCGTAGCCATGCAAAAGCATATAGCCTCTTAACTAGCTTTGAGCAGTAGGTGTGGAATATCCCACACGGGAAAAAGGTTTTCCCCCTCATGAATGTGTGGTTGCTGGAAAAATGCAGAGAAAGAAGAGACCAAATAAATTATTGTTTCTAGGCTTTGTAAAAGCAGTGCCAGAAGAGTAAACTCTACCATTTTGGTTAAATGTGCTTTGTACCAGTGTAATCAACACATGGGGCTTCCCTGGTGGCTCAGACAGTAAAGACTCTGCCTGTAGTGCAAGAGACCCAGGTTTGATCCCTGGGTCGTGAAGATCCCCTGGAGAAGGTCATGGCAACCCACTCCAGTATTCTTTCTGGAGAACCCAATGGACAGAGGAGCCAGGCGGGCTACAGTCCATGGGATCACAAAGAGTCGGACATAACTGAGCGATTCACACTTTCACTTCAGTTTCAATCAACACATGATTGTGGTTATTTTCCTTTAAAACTGAATATGCCTCAAACATTGATGATAGCTCCAACTGAGAACACTCATTCTTCATAATGCTCTAAAAGTTGTATTATCTTTAATTGTGACACTGATGTAATTTATACCAGCAGTATTTTTTTCTTCCAACTGCTTAAAAGGCTGTATCACAAAAGGCCCTGAAGGTATATGGGTCTCCTCGTCAAAGAGCCTATTTAGCAGAAGAAGGTGTGTGTTTAATGTGGGAAAACCAAAGCCACACCTGTTACTGCAAATAGTTTGCTAAAATAAAAGCACAGGCTTGGAGCTCTTTGCTCTATAAATATATCATCTTCACAACTCTCGGGTATTTTCAAATTGGGCTCTCTGTATTATTTATGTAGCTCATACAAAGATGGAGATAACCAGATAGTAACAAATTCCAAGCAGCCTTCTTTCCCAGTATTCACTTCTGAGTGACCATAAATATTCCACATTTGGGTGAGGGGTGTGGCTTTACTTACTGGCTCCAGCACAACCAGTCAAGAGGCCAAGCAGAAGTCAGGGCCCACTGTAGCAGAGATCCTTTTGAATTCATTAATCAGGTTATGTGTTCATACTTTTGTTACCAATTTGAATCATTAAACTGGATTTCAGATGACTATTACTAGAGTTATCAGTATTATGCCTCCATAAACAACAGTGCCTTGGAATTTCTACAATGTAAATGTATATAGCTTTGAGTCAATTTTCAAAAAATATAGTCAATAATTTCAGATAACTGTAATGTTGAGTTATAAGGATTCAGTTATATTCAGTTCAGTCGCTCAGTTGTGTTCGACTCTTTGCGACCCCATGAATCACAGCACACTAGGCCTCCCTGTCCATCACCAATTCCTGGAGTTCACTCAAACTCATGTCCATCGAGTCGGTGATGCCATCCAACCATCTCATTCTCTGTCATCCCCTTCTCCTCTTCTCTAAAACAGAGGAGTAAAAAGTCCACTGCCCAACTATATTAGCTCAGTTCAGTTCAGTCGCTCAGTCGTGTCCAACTCTTTGCGACCCCATGAATCACAGCACGCCAGGCCTCCCTGTCCATCACCAATTCCCGGAGTTTACTCAAACTCATGTCCATCGAGTCGGTGATGCCATCCAGCCATCTCATTCTCTGTCGTCCCCTTCTCCTCCCGCCCCCAACCTCTCCCAGCATCAGAGTCTTTTCCAGTGAGTCAACTCGTCACATGAGGTGGCCAAAGTATTGGAGTTTCAGCTTTAGCATCAGTCCTTCCAATGAACACCCAGGATTGATCTCCTTTAGAATGGACTGGTTGGATCTCCTTGCAGTATAAGGGACTCTCAAGAGTCTTCTCCAACACCACAGTTCAAAAGCATCAATTCTTCGGCGATCAGCTTTCTTCACAGTCCAACTCTCACATCCATACATGACCAAAGGAAAAACCACAGCCTTGACTAGACAGACCTTTGTTGTTAGCTAACAAAGCCTAAAAAACTATTTAACCTCAGTTATAGTCAAACAAATGCAAATGAAAACAAAGTATTTATTTTTACCTTTAAAATTTAGAAAAAGAAAACCTAATGCTAATACATCACTGTTGGCAAAAAAGAAAACAGAAAAACCCACATACACTTATTAACAGAATGGCTGGCAGTCGGAGAAAATGGGGCAAAGAAAGGACACTGTATGAGCTGCAGAAAAGGGCAGCTGTGCTCTTTTCCTGAACCACCCGCGTGTCAGGATGTGGGGGCAGTCCGCGGACCCAGCCTCAGGGCTGGGAGGACAGGTGAGGTGCCCACAGGCTTTGCCAGCCTCGTACAGCTAGAGACTGATGTCATAAGGTGAGAGCAATCACAGCTGTGCAGTGAAGAGTGAGCTTACTGGTAAACACTGCACAGTCAAGAAGCTGTTTACATAAGCAGGACAGGTGACACTTCCTGTACCCTGTTTCTTCTTAGTATTTCTAAACAAAACCCTGCTGGAAAGTTCCGTCTGCATCAGCCGTGCTAAGGGTTTGGGGTCCAAGTGTTACAGTGGGGATGACATACCTGAGGGGCAGCATGCACCTAGGGTGGGGAAATTCCTAGCGGTTCCAGGTTGACTTCAGTAAAGGAGGTAGTTACGCCTGGCAGGGTGCTGGAGCCACATCCACTCCATCAGGGTGGCTGCAGCCACACAGAAAGACAAATCCACATACACCGTGCACTGTCCTGACATGCCCAGTGATGAACGGAGCAGTGAAGGCGGTCAGCGGCTCACATAAGGAGAGGGGAGACGGGCTAAGCAGAACTGGAAGGACGAAGGTGGACAAGCCAGCACAGTGGGCCAGGCTAGAACTGCATCCCACACGGAAGCCTCACCTCCCTCTCCCCTCAGCCTTAAGGCTAAGAAAACACCACCTGGCCCGAGCCAGCTCTTAGGGAAGGGGAGAAATTGCAAACAAATTCTGACGTGCTTTGCATATAAAAACAGCAAAACTCACCTACATACAACACAGGTCCTACAGCATCACAATGTTGTTCTAATCTCATGAGTAAGAACGAGAAAGCGCCAAGTGACAGAGGAATTAAAACGAGTACCTGAAGAATCTGGTCCCCAGCAAGGAGGCGTCCGTCTTTGGCGATCACCCCATCACGGTAGACTTCCTGGATGACAATGTTAATCAGTGGCGTTTCGTTGCCACCCACAATACTAATTCCTAGCCGAATAAAAGGATTAGACCGGTGGATTTCGATGGTGGTGATTTCACCTTCTGGTAAGCTAAGTGGTTGTGGTGTGGCTGCCAAGTTAAAAGTGAGAGAAAGATAGATGGAAAGAGAAACATTTTATATCTTGATTATCTTCAGGCAAAGAAGTCATATTACATTAACAGCTATGCAATACCACTTGATAAGAAAACAGAACGACAAACAATATCTGTGTGTTAAGATTATCTAAACATTTCTTCTCCTAAAGGTGATCAGTAACTTATTGCAGCCAGCTACTACGTATCAGATCATGAGGGGTGACAGAGAGATCTGAAAGTTGTATTAAGAGAACATCACCTCATCCTAAACGATGAGACAGTCTGGAGGGTGGTATGTGTGAAAGTCGTTCAGTCATGTCTGACTCTTTGCGACCCCATGGACTGTACAGTCCATGGAATTCTCCAGGCCAGAATACTAGAGTGGGTTGCCTTTCCCTTCTCCAGGGAATCTTCCCAACCCAGGGATCGAAGTCAGGTCTCCTGCATTGCAGGCAGATTCTTTACCAGCTAAGCCACAAGAGAAGCCCAAGAATATTGGAGTGGGTAGCCTATCCCTTTTCCAGCAGATCTTCCTGACCCAGGAATTGAACTGGGGTATCCTGCATTGTAGGCAGATTCTTTACCAACTGAGCTATGAAGGAAGCCCCTGGAGGGTGGAACAAATGTCAACAATGCACAGCAATATAAAGACAGTTCTGGTATGTGGTCACCACAGGGGTGAGAGGAAAGTCACACAGGCTCTGAGAAAGGGAGCATTTTAAAAAGGGGTTATGGCTGTGGTGGGCAAAATCTGAATTTGTAGGAACTTCTTCAAGAAAAGTAATTTAAATATTTAAAAGTAAATACCCAGGGCCAACCACCAAGCTATGCCCAAGAGCCATGACTGTAGGCTTTCCTAGCGGGCAGGAGTCAAGGGGGCCACCAGAGCACTGCAGCAGTCAGAGGAGTGGCCTCAGCATCAGAGACACACCCAGTCCTTCTCTGGCTGCACATGCTGACCGACCAGTCTCTCCCCGATACAACCTCCTCACGGCACTGACACAGGTTTTGCGTCAGTTAGTGGATGGAGAGGGTCTGGCACAGAGCCTGACACAAGAGGCACTTAATTGGGGTCATCGTTGCTGTTGATATTGTTGTTTTCTTAGTCAAGAAGTGACAAGCAAACGTTTGAACACAAACACAATAAGAAGCAGTTTAAAGACCAGTGAATCTTGGACTGAATATAAGAGGGAGTGGAAAGGTCCCCTTCCTCAGGCTAAGTTCCGTGTTCTGCTTCTAAGCTGCAAACTGTTAGAACTGTACCCCTTAAAGGGTGACTTCTGTGGTATGTGAACCATATCTCCAAGTTAACTGTTTAAAGAGGAAAACAACACATGTGGGAGGGCAGTGGGGAGAGGCGGGAAGGAAGGAAAGAACGCCTGATTTGAGACAAGGTGGAGAACAGAGGCGGGGGTGGCACGTACTGTCCCCAGCCGGGCTCTCCTCAAAGGCGGGGTTGTCCAGGCCGGGCTCCTCCGTCCAGGAGGGAAGGGATGCCGACGTCAGAGTCCGCCCTGAGCAGTCCGTTTCAGGTGATAAAGCAGCTGGAAGGTCTATGACAGTGGTCCCATTTTCATTCTCAATCTCCATCTGAGTCTTACTAGTTTTCCGTTTCTCTAGGGCAGCTCTCCGATGAGAAGCTCCAGGGCATCTAGAAAGACAATACCAGGTGGTTTCCAGACGGTGTGAAAGGCAAAGAAAAAGTGACTAATAGTTTGTACCACAACTAAACAACAGCAAAGGTTTCTATGGAAAAAGCACCTAGAAGTTCCCACAAGCAGTACATTTCTGATCTTTTAAGCACCTAGAAGTTCCCACAAGCAGTACATTTCTGATCTTAATTTCCACAGAAACTAAGTTCTTACCACTCCATGCAGCAAATTTAAAACACAGCATCTGCACAAACAAGGGTGTGGTATAATATCTCAAAGAATACTTCAGGAAGAAGCTGTGTTTAGGACTATATTAGTACCAGAAATACATACACGGTATACAGCAGTACAGTAGTCTCTGCCCTGGGAGGGTTGTCCTGAGGCTCCAGTTAATCCCCCTTTTCACAGGGTAGATGGCTGAACCGCAGTAGTGGGAACAAGCGCCTTTCTCCACATGCCGCCAGCGCCCTGCCTCAGACCCTGAGTACTGCTGGCCTCTCTGCTCTTGCAGCCAACATTGCAACTCAACTGCTAGGAGCAGATCCACATGAAGCTTCACCAGCTGCAGGAAGCTCAGCCAAGGCTCAGACTACCTACTTTATGACAGACATGGAAGCATGTGAAAACATACCTCCTGGTTTGTAAAAGCAGAGCTGCAACAGGGGAATTACAGGTACACTTTGAAACTTAAAGAATGTATTTCTAAGTTCTGGGGAAACTTCCATGCTGCTGCTGCTGCTAAGTCACTTCAGTTGTGTCCGACTCTGTGTGACTCCATAGACGGAAGCCCACCAGGCTCCCCTGTCCCTCTTGTTTTGACTTATATAGGCAAACAAAGGGGGCAGATACATGCTTGTTTAAACATGTAAAGAAAGTCTATACACACGTTGGAAATGCTGCAAGGTGCCAGCTCTTTTCCACCTGATGCCTCGACAAGACACAGGATGAATAATGAATACCATCTGAGGAGTGAGCGGGAGAAGGGGTCAGGCATCTGTGAAGGAGAGAGCCAGGCACACCCCAGACCCTGACAGGACTCCTCAGACCCCACCGACTCTCCTGCTGGGGGAAGGAGTTTAGAAAAGGTGGGGCAGGGTAGACGACAGTCTTGTGTTCAGGACTGCAGCCCTTCATTCAATGACAGCATTCTTAAAAAATCTAAAATGTCAAACAAATTAAGTACAGAATTAATTCAATTAAAGTACAGAATTCAATTAAAATTAGAAGCTATTTTTTAAGGGTATGAGTAATACAATTTCCCACATGAACCAAAGATTTATTTTAGGTCCTGGATTTCAAGGTTTGAGAAGGTCATTATGAAAGTCTCTCTATTCAGCACTCTCCCCTGACTTGCTTTCACCTTGCTAAGAAGGGGGACAATGGATGTTTCACGCTGCACTGCGGGGCAGCGCTCCACGGAGTGTTTCTGTAAGGGTCTGGCGAATATTTTTGAAAATTATATCACTGAAAAGATTAATTCTGTTGAGAAGTAATTAGAATTTAATTAGAAATTCATTTTTAAAATATTTTACTCAATAAAAAATTGACAAAAAACTGAATCATAAAAATACTTACAACTAAGACAGGTAAAGATTTAGTTCTCAAAATATATCATACACAAATATCTACACAGACTAGAAAAAAAGACTAGGAACAGGAATTGAAGAGGAAATACAAACAATATGAACACCTGGGAATTAGCCTAACAAATGACTAAAAAATCCTACAAACTAAATAATCATAAGGGCTAAGAAACAGTTATTAAACATGGAAAAACAAATTTAAAAAGCAAAACAAAGTTGCTAGAGAGATTAAAAAACAGGTATATATAAGTTCCCAGTAGGAGAGCAAATCGGTAACAGGAATTAAAGACATTAAAAATGATGCCATACAAACATACAAAAGAATAAGCCTGCCTAGCATCAGAGGCAGAGAAGGCAATGGCAAGCCACTCCAGTACTCTTGCCTAGAAAATCCCATGGATGGAGGAGCCTGGTAGGCTGCAGTCCATGGGGTCGCTAGGGGTCGGACACGACTGAGCGACTTCACTTTCACACATTGGAGAAGGAAATGGCAACCCACTCCAGTGCTCTTGCCTGGAGAATCCCAGGGACAGGGGAGCCTGGTGGGCTTCCGTCTATGGGGTCACACAGAGTCGGACACGACTGAAGTGACTTAGCAGCAGCAGCAGCAGCAGAGGAAAGTAAGAGAGGGGACCTTTGGGAAAACCCATGTTTAAATACGACAGACCAGCTGAGTAGATGGAGACAGAACAACCGCACAAAAGCATCAACAAAGAAAAAGCAGTCAACTGTGTCAATGCCGTGAAGGGGCAAACAAGATAAGGGCCACAGCACTGGTTTGAGCTGGAAATGAGAAGGTCATGGTGACCTTAGAACACTTTCAGGGATGAGGGCAGAAGCTCAGACCAAACACATGCAGCTCTGTTAACAAAATACACGCATTTCACAAAATCTGCACAGAGCTTAGGGAAAAAGGGCTGGGGCAGACCATCCAAAACCAGGGTTTCTAGGGATGGGGATGGTTGCTAGTGGGTACAGGGCTGGCTTCTTTCTGGGGTGTTGACACGTTCCAAAAATTAGACTGTGATGATGGTTACACAGTTCTGTGAATATACTAAAAATCACTCAATTGTACACTTCAAAAATAGCTGAAGTTTATGGTAGATGAAATATATCTCAATAAAACTAATTTTTAAACAAAAATTAGACCAGAGCAAAGCTCTGACACAGGTGGCCAGAGTCAGTGTCCCTCCCATCTGTAAACATCCGGACCTGAAAGAGAAAGGAAGACACCAGCATGTGTTGGGTATCTAAGCTGTGCCTGCTGCTGTGTAGACATTATGGACAGTATTTCACTGAACCCTCACAACCGCTCTATTATCCCCATTTTACAAATGGGAAATTTGAACCAACTAAGCCAATACCACAGAGCTTTCAAATTACAGACTCAAAACCCAAACAAACTCACATCTGACTTCAAAGATACCTGCTCTTTTTAATGGATCATACTAAGTTCATTCTTAAGGAGTCCCATCTCTGTGCCTTAAGAAAACATAAATTGCGTTCCTTTCACAAACTTGTACCTAGAAACACAGTCATAGAACGTGTCAGAGTAAGAAAGGCCTTGGTAACACAAAACTCACAAGCAAAAACAAAACCTCTGTTTTTTAAATGGCGCGTTTAACAATAACAACACAAACTGCAACTGGCACCAGGGGGCAGGTAACTGAGGGTACTGGGAGGCTAGTGTGGACGTGATTGCACATGATTAAAAACAGCAGAAAACAAGTGCACACTGAGCCAAGTTATATGCCCTGAACAAGATCGGGGTAGGTATGCACTCAGCGTGGGTGGAAGGGGAACCCTGAGGCAGTGGGGGGCCCTCACCAAGGGCACTGGACGCAATGTGATGGGCTACAGGCCAAGCACTTGTCACTCCCTAGGGAGGCGCCTCTACATGCAGGTGTGTCTTTAAATTTTTCCTAAATAAATCCCAAAGGCTCTTGCAGCAGCCAGAGCAAACTGAGGGACTTCTTTCCTACTGAAGGTTGTAATTTCACTCCCCTATTCTGGCTCTCCTTATGGAGGAAAATCACATATGAACTAGCTTGATTTATTGCATAGTGGCACCATTCCCTGATATACGATGACTCACATTAGGAGATGCAGAGTGTAGCAGAACACACTGTATTATTAGTAGCAGTGTTAGTGGCGGTGGGGGTGGAGGGATGGCAGCGGCAGGAACAGTAGACGTAAGATAAAATAGCTCATGATTAAGTGCAGCACAATGCCAGGCACTTAACAAAGCTCAATGAATATGAGCATCTTAGAACCAAGAAAAATGGTAAAAATAGTTATGGATTATAGCATGCAAAAATCAATTTAAATGGCATTAGTAAAAATGTTAGACTGAGGTATCCGAAAAGCCTCTCCTCCATAAAGCCATGCAAACATTGGGAAAAACTGTCAGTACCAACTACTACTGAACTCTGGAAATAAGCCAGGGTTCAGTAGCAATCTGGAATGCATTTATTTAAGAAAAATGACTGAGTTCAGAAGGTACATGTGAGCTAAATTTTTGTGTACCAGTGAAATCAAGTCCGTACTAATCTGGACTGTTAAAGTTAATACATTAATTATAAACCCCTAGGCAACAACTAAGAAAATAATTCAAAAAATAAGTATGAACAGAAATGACAAAGGAATTAAAATGGCATTCTTGGAAATATCTATTTAACAAGAACAGGGGAAGAAGTAGATGAACCTTTACAGAAACTGAAAAGAAATGATATTATAAACAGTAAAATAAAAAAGACATAAATTATACCTTGTCAGTAATTACATCAAATATAAATGAATTAAACACTCCAAGCAAAAACCAGTAATTGGCAGGATGGATTTAAAAGACAAACAGGATCCAACTATATACTGTCTCCAAGAGACACATTTCAAAGATACAAATAGGTTTAAATCAGGAGAGTAAAAAATATACAAGCAAACAACATAAAGAGTTGAATGGGTATACTAATTTCAGACAACAGAGATTTTAAGACAAAAATACTTTCTAGTGACAAAGAACATTCTACAATAATGAAAAGGATTTATCACAAAACTATAACAATTATAAACATAAACACAACAGCAGGCCCTCAAAGTATTTACATGAAGTTTAAAATGACAGAATTAGAGGAAAAAGATAATAGTCTTTAAAAAAAAAAAGAAAAAAAAGTCTAAGACTCCTCTCTCCCACTTTCAATAATGAATAGATTATACATAAGGAAAAGAGAGACTTTTAACAATGTCATACATCAACTAGACCTAAGATAAACCTACAGAACATCCCACCCATCAACAGTAGAACACACCTTGTATACAAATGGAATATTTTCCAAGATAGACTGTGTGCTAGGCCACTAAAAAAAAAAGCCTCAATAAAATTTAAAGTATTAAATCATACACATGTTCTCCAATGACAATTCAAATCGGATCAAAGACCCAAATATAAGAGATAAAAGCGTAAAAGTCTTAGAAGAAAACATAGACACAAATCTTCATTACCTGGGATTAGGCAGTGGTTTCTTAGCTATGACACCAAAAGCACAAGCAAAGAAAGAAAAGATAAAATGGACTTCATAAAAATTAAACTTGTTTGTCCTTCAAAGGGTACAGGAAAATGAAAAGACAACTGACAGAATAAGAGAAAATACTTGCAAATCCTATTCAATAAGGGTCAGAATATATAAAGACTGCTTAAAACTTACAAAAAGACAATCCACTTTTAAAATGGACTAGTGACGTTAAGCATTTATTCACGAGCTTACGGGCCATTCTCTGGAGAAATATCTACCTAAATCCTTTGACCATTTAAAACTGTACTGAGTTTTTGTTCAGTTGTAAGAACTCTTTATGTATTCTGGACACTAGACCCTTACTGGATACGATTTACAAATACATACCTGTTTTATACATTATGCAGGATGAAAAAATGCTGGTGAGCATGTGCCAGACACAAACTTCTCTCCAATTTACAAAGTGAATTTAAAAGATCTATCTTCTTGCAGCCTATCCTGACCCTTAAAGGCTCAAAACCATGTTAACTAGAGAAGCTCTCAGCATAGAAAGACTTCTTTGAAGTTTTTCTCTGTATTGGACGTTCTTTTAGAATACTGTTAAACTCAAGTTCTAAGAGGAAAAGAAAAAACGGTTCTGAATTTTGCCATAAAATATGGCACAAATGATCAATTTAATTTAAAAAAAATTAGCACTTACAATTACCATAAGCTTTAAATGTTAAATTGCTGAGGATAAGGCAGGATGGGGTTGAGAAGGGAAGAGGAATTCTCATAGTTGATGGTGCTTGGCAGAACTTCATAAAGCAATTACTAAAATGTTACATGTGTCACACAGTATATGGAATATTTCTTGAGGGCTTTAGTTCTCCCTTCAAAGATGAGCACTTTTCCTTGTCTTTTAAAATTCTTCATTGTTTTCCTAATATATAATCAGTTAATAACTAGTAATTTTATTTAAAAACAGTCATCTTTCACAAATGTTTTCCTCTTAGCCCTAGGACAAAATGTCAGCTGTTCTCAAACTGAAGCTGACTTCTTAAGAGTAGAATTTTGTTCAAATAGGGAAGGTAATTTTGTACTCAAAACTACCAGATTTAACAAACTATTTCTATTAATAAAGTTATCATAATTCTGTGTCTCATGACATCACCCTTATGGCTAGTTTGTGCTGGTTTTACACGACTGCACATTTTTTGTTCTCTCCCCACAAAGGGAAGTTTATGCCTCAAATCTGGGCAGTCTTATGACTGACAGCATAAAGGATGCTATGTGACTTGAAGGCTAGACCATACAAGGCCATGTAGCTTCTCCATATTTATTGGAACCCATGTAAGAACTTAAAGTAGCCAGAGGCCACTGTGCTGGAGAGGCACCTGGAGGTTCTCCTGTGTACAAGTCCTGCCTGAGCCCATGCCTCCTGTGACCTCCATCAATGTGCCAGACATGTGAATGAAGCTTCGGTCCTGGATGTAAACACTCCAGTGCCAATGGCTGCAGTCCTGGAGTTTCAGTTCTTAGCTGTGGCCCAGAGTGGACAGAGCAGAGACAAGCCAGGCCTGCTATGCCCTGAGTGCCTGGGACTCACCAAATCCACGAGTGGAATATGTTTCCATGTGCTCACTGTTTTTATGTGGTTATATTTGCAGTGGTTGGTTTCTCACCAATACTGTCATTTAACATATGTGAGGTCAGTCAGGCAATAGATAAGTGAAGTCAGGGTCTTCCCTAGTGGCTCAGTGGTAAACAATCTGCCTGCCAATGCTAGAGATGCTGGTTTGATCCCTGGGTTGGGAAGATCTCTGGAGAAGGAAATGACAACCCACTCCAGTATTCTTGCTTGGGAAATCCCATGGACAGAGGAGCTTGGTGGACATGGGGTTGCAAGAGTCACATATGACTTAGCAACCAAACAACAACAAACAATAGATAACCAGAACACAGATTAACAACTTAACCGAACAAACGCTGGTTCTAATTGTGATAATCAATAGTCACTCTTAGCTCTTTACATCAAGCAAGTCACCTCACCTTTTCAAATCATTCACCTTTTTCAGTGTTCTCTTTCAAAACGCAGGCCTAACACACTTTGGAAATGATTAAATTAGTAGCTCAAATATTAATAAGCACACTTGGAAAATGGAACTTTCAATGAGACATAACTGCTTAGCTTTTAGTAACCTAGAAGTGAAGGGATAGCTTGCAGTTCCCACGTTTTTACATCATCAACATAACAGTTTGGTAGAAAAAATTCATGATACTTCAACTACCTATTAAATTCTTATATGCATTTTAAGTAAACATTCCTACAATAATTGCATAATTTTTATCTCACCGCTATCAAAATAATTAACTAAACTGAGACTCTGTTCAGTTCCTCTTATATCTCAAAACTGATGTTCATAAAAGCCAGAAAAAAAACATTTCCTAAAAAGAATACTTCTATTGAGAGAAAAAGGAAAAGCCTAAAATCTTCAACCTCAGCCACAACTAGGCCTGAACCAGACAGTAGACTCAAGTGTGGGGTCAGTTTCCAGGAAGTCTCTGTTGTTGTGTTCAGATTCTATGCCTGCTGGTGATCAAAGATAAACAAAAACCTAACACCACATGCATTTTCAAAAGTGTATACATTTATCCCACTCTTAGTTCAGTGGAGCTTAAGTTTAAGCAATTCCTTTGTAAATCTTCTCATTCTTTCTCATAAATGTAAATTATTTCTAATGAGTACACTCATTGTGTAACACTGATATTTAGGACCAGAATGAACACATATTCACATATGTATCAAATGTTTACTATCACACAGCAGAGAATGGGATTCACCCTGCGTAAGGCCAGCATGGTATGGCAGAACAGTAAGCAGGAACACTGAAGTTTCACCATGCTTTTTTCAGTTCAGTTCAGTCGCTCAGTCATGTCCGACTCTCCGCGACCCCATGAATCACAGCACGCCAGGCCTCCCTGTCCATCACCAACTCCCGGAGTACACTCAAACCCATGTCCACAGAGTCGGTGATGCCATCCAGCCATCTCATTCTCAGTCGTCCCCTTCTCCTCCTGCCCCCAACCTTTCCCAGCATCAGAGTCTTTTCCAGTGAGTCAACCCGTCGCATGAGGTGGCCAAAGTATTGCAGTTTCAGCTTCAGCATCAGTCCCTCCAATGAACATGCAGGACCATGCTTTTACCTATCTCCAAATCTGTGACTCAGTTTCCTGATTTGTAAAGTGAGGGGATGAGCTTAGATTCAACTCTATGAGTTCAAGTGTGAGTATAATGACAAGCTGTTCTATACTAGACTTATACTATATTATTTCTAAATCCAGTATCTTACACTAAACCTTGTTATTCACAATTACTGCAGATTTACAATGTACAAGTGGTTTAACTATGAAATTTAGACATCAATACATTTATTTTGGTCATTTTATATGATTCTAAGAAAAGGTAAGTTTTAATCCTTCACAAAGTTTATAAACAATTTTAAAGAACAAGTCTTTTATTAAGGTCAAATGATAAAAACTCACTAAACGATCAGCTGAACAGATTATTTCACCCTTTAAAAAGCCTTCGTTAGTAGAACAAAAACCCCTACTAAAATGTTTCCAACCTCTAGTTCTTGTTCAGTCTAGTTCCTAAACGTAGGATTTTATAAGATTTTAAAGAATGAAATCATGGATACAGGCAGACCTCATTTTATCGCATGTCCTTTACTGTGCTTCAGAGATACTCCATGTTTTACAAATTGTGGCAGTCCTGTGTGTCATCAGATGATGGCTATTTCTTTCCTAGCAGTAAAGGATTTTCAATCAAGGTGGGTATATTTTTACCTAATGCTGTTGAACCCTTCCTAGAGCACAGCACAGTGTAAACCTAACTTTCATAAGCACTTAGAAACCAAAAAGTTCCTGTGACCCACTGTGTTATGCTCCCTGATGTTCGATTTACAGCGGTGGTCCAGAACCCAACCCGCAACATCTCTGAGGTGTGCCTGTGCCCATTTCCATGTTGTAGCAATGCTGTCATTTTTAACAGCTGCATAGTATCCCGATGCACTGATGTACCACTGTTAAGTAATTAGCTTGACCCCAATTTACTGAACTCTGCACAAGGTTGCAATGAACATCTTTATATACAATGTTCCCTCCTTTTGGATTATGTCCTTAGGATGAAAAGCTAGGTAAGATGATACTGACAGTTCCCAGTTTTGAAACAAACTGTAAAACTGCCTTGCATGTCCTGCTACCCATGTGAACATAACAACTTCATATTATACCACCAAAAACACTGATGGGGGACTTCCCTGGTGGTTCAGTGGCTAAGACTCTGAGCTCCCAATGCAGGGGGGTCTGGGTTTGATCCCTGGTCAGGGAACTAGATCCCACATGCTGCAACTAAGAGTTGCAATGGATACAACATGGCCACAACTAAGGTCCCACACAGCCAAATAAATAAGTAAATATTAAAAAAAAAAAAACTGATAGGTATAAAATGGTACTTTCTGTCTGTAGGTTTTATATTCATGTTTCTGATTTCTGTCTGCTTGAGCAGCCTTTCCACAAAGCCTAGAGTCGTGCTCTCCCTTTCTCTCGCTCACCTGTTCTTAAGATGGCCTTCCAGGTCACAGCGCTGCATCACATCATGGCACACTGAAGAAAATGGACATGAAACCAACAATTTGTCCAGGAGTTTATGAACTAGAATGCTAGACTTCTTACACGACTTAAAGTGGAGTCTCTTCCGGTCCAGTGGACAGAAATCCTTCTCCTGTAGGAAGTTTCTGAGGCACTTGCAGCAGAAGGTATGTCCGCAGGGGGTGTCCAGCGGCTGCAGCAGAGGCTGAAGGCAGATATGGCAGACCAGGTCGTCATCCACTTCATCCTGGTAATTGTACAGGTGGTTTTCCCGCGTCCAGTGCTGCTGGCCACATTCGAAACACAAAGGGTTGAAGGAGGAGGATGAGGTCTGTTCCACAGACCCCATCTCGTCACTTGTGGTTCCCATTGTGAATCAACTGAAGCAGTTTCTGTATCTTCATATGCTGGACTTCCACCAAAGGTTTGGTTTCCTTTACAAGTCAGTGATGCTGTCCGTTAAAACCCAGGCCTGGTTTTCTAGACTAGACAAAGCAAAATAACCAAAAAAGTAATTAATATCAATCAAGAGAGGTTAAAAGGATCAACATAATATTAGCAGTTAACATTTTAATAAAAATTTTACTAACAAATTTTTTAGTAAGAAATTAAAATTTAGGTCATGTAATAAGTTAGCCATAAAAACATTAAAAAAAATGAAATTAACTAGTTTGCTTGTTGGCTAAGAAGAATGACTTACCATGCCAAGTTATTGTTAAGAAAAGAATTTAGGATTAAAAGCAGAGAAGTCATATTTATATATGGTGTAATACAGGAATCACATGTTCTACTGACTGAAATCTCTCAAGACTTCACTGTTTAATGGTAGTTTCAATGCCAATTAATCTGTACAGTATGCTAACAGTGCAAATTGAGGTATATTATATGTAACATGTTTGCATTTGCTATCCCAGTCATGGCTCCCTGCTTCTGATGGATTTTTACACATTTACAGTGCCATCCCAAAGATGGTGTCTTTGGAAGGATAAGTCAGTATCTGTGAAAAAATGACCTTTGCTCTACACTGTTTAGGAAAAAATGGATTTCAAAGAACGTATGTACGATTAGAATATTCTCTAATATAGATTTTGTCTGTATTGGTAGACATGGCATATATGAATGACATCCCAGCAAACTCCATAAACTTGAATTCTATTATATGCCATTAGGAGAAAAAAACCTGCTATAATTCAATTACAGAGATAAGCCATGTTATAAATGTCAATCTCAGCTCATATTATTCCACACACCCACTGGTTCTGGCTTACTCAGCGCAGGGGTGTGTGTGTGTACACGTATGTGTCTCCTCTGAGACTGCAGCCCACTCCAGTGCAGGGCCAGCAGGGAAGGTTCCATACCTCTTGCTACTGCAAGACCAGTGGTTAAAAGCTCACCTCCAAAGGCAGCAGCTATGTTACTCTGAATATTTACAGACCCTGGTAGGTGCCAAACATCGAACAGGAAGAGAGGGGATGTAGGGAGAGGATGGTTAAGAAAGCCCAGTGTGAAAACTAAAGGCACTAAAACTTCTAAGGAAGTTGTGCACAGGATGCTGTGGGAACACAGAGAAAGTGAAGGAGAACTGGCATCTAACTCAGTTTGGTTTTGTGGCTGCTAGGCAGTGGCAGGAATCAGTGGCCAGAGGAGAAAACGGACAAGGGCAGCTCAACTAAGTCACACCTGAACTGGCACAGTAATTTGGGCATGTGAGCAGGTGAAATGGCGAAGACAAGAAAGGAACTCAGGGTGGAGTGGTCCTGAAACCTGGGGTTCGGTACCAGATGAGAAAGCAGACAGCATGTTAATGCTGCTGGCATTTGTCTCTGTGATAATTCTCCCCTGATCATCCATACATATGTATATATTAATATATATATATATATGCTATTGTATTTCTTTGTGGAGTGTTTACCAGAAAAACAATATTAACTTAAGAGATTTAACAAGAACGGCCATGAACTATGAGGGGGTGGAACAAGATTCAGTTGGCATAGCTGACTCAGATCAGCTGTGCTTTCAAAAGCAATTTAATAAAATAATAATAGTAGCCTGTGATCTTAAACAACCAGGACAGCATTAAGAGAGCAAACACTTCTCATCTTCTGTAACTCATGGGCCTTACTCTGTGCACCATAACTTTTGTCAGTATGAGGTATGTGAGATTGTGGAGAGAAACAAAATTTATCTCAGGCAAACAGACTACTTCAATGTAGGCATTTTAATACAGGATGTCCACAGACTCTTTTTTCCTACTCAATTAGCAAGAAAATTCATATATCCCTTGCTCTTCTTGGTTTGTGATAGCATTCACGCTAATTTTTTCTCAAGAAAATATACTGCAATTCTGACTTCCCACATAATGACTAAGGAAGCATTTCTCTTAAGACACACTTAAATTTTAGTTATTTGTTAAATCTCTAAATAACTTTTAGTTCTTTATTTTTATTTTATCACAAAACCTTTTCATGAGGAAAAAATAACACACTCCCACTTAAAATTGCAAATAACAATTGCATCATCACAGCCAGCCCCGAAATGCCTCCCTGGTACCATGACACGAATGTTAATTGAAAATTTATCACAGGTAAATCACTAACATGTTCATATAAATATGGATTAGAGAGTGTCAAGACCATAGACCCTAGAAAGTTAAGAGTACATATACCCTGGAGCCAGTCTGCAAGGGGTTCAAACCCTTGTTCAGTCACTTACCAGCCCTGTGGCCTGACTGGATTCCTCTGTGGCTGTTTCCTGCTCACAAGTAAAATGAGGTAAGTGACGGTGCCGATCTCAGAGGGGTGATACACAGAACAAACAGGCACATAATAGGTGCTGTAGGGATATGAGCTCCTACTACTATTATTAAAGATAAAGGAATAAACGTTCAGACAGATTTTATTATTTGCTCAAAGTAACACAACTTACAATTACTTAGTAAGAGAGAAGGAAAATAAATCCCGTTCCTTCTTGTTTCAAAATAACCCAAGAATAATTGGTTACCACCGGTGGCTCAGTGGTAAAGAATCTGCCTGCAATGCAGGAGAAGTGGGTTCAAGCCCTGAGCGGGAAGATTCCCTGGAAGAGGAAATGGCTGCCCACTCCAGTCTTTTTGCCTGGAGAATCCCATGGACAGAGGAGCCTGGTGGGCTACAGTCCATAGCACTGTGAAGAGATGGACACGACTTAGCGACTGAACGTTAAGTAATTACATGAAAGAGGAAAGGTATCTCATGAAAGTCTTAGTGTATGAATTTTGTGAAGACCAGGGAGCCTGAGCCTGCTTTTCCAACCCCCAGCCCAACTCCTCTCCTTGCAGCCCAGGACTTAATTCTACTTTGGGAGCAAGTCCATGATAATGGCTCTTCCTTGTTTCACACTGCCTTCCCTCACTAACTGTGAGCTCCTCACGACCTGGGCCTCCCACAGGGGTGAAGCTCCGTAAATGTGGAGTGACCAACTGAGTAACAAAATGTCTGCTCACTCCTGCTAGTTATAGTTAGGTGGCTATAAATACACTTATACATACAGGAGCATACACCCATGTTTAATTTTGATTTCAGATATCCTATGATCACAATCTGAAATATTAAAATACAAGTTAAATACTAGTTTTAAACACTCTCCAAAATATAAAGACAAACTGTTGCAAAATGTGTATCTTCACAGGCTACATTACTTGTATCTAGTGTTCCAGGAACACAGTATACAGATGAGTCAGTTCAGTTCAGTTGCTCAGTCGTGTCTGACTCTTTGCAACCCCATGAACCGCAGCACACCAGGCCTCCCTGTCCATCACCAACTCCCGGAGTTCACCCAAACTCATGTCTACTGAGTCGGTGATGCCATCCAGCCATCTCATTCTCTGTCGTCCCCTTCTCCTCCTGCCCTCAATCTTTCCCAGCATCAGGGTCTTTTCAAATGAGTCAGCTCTTCGCATCAGGTGGCCAAAGTATTGGAGTCTCAGCTTCAGCATCAGTCCTTCCAATGAATACCCAGGATTGATCTCCTTTAGAATTGACTGGTTGGATATCCCTGCACTCCACAGGACTCTTGAGAGTCTTCTCCAACACCACAGTTCAAAAGCATCAATTCTTCGGTGGTCAGCTTTTTTTATAGTCCAACTCTCACATCCATACATGACCACTGGAAAAACCATAGCTTTGACTAGATGGACCTTTGTTGGCAAAGTAATGTCTCTGCTTTTTAATATGCTGTCTAGGTTGGTCATAACTTTGCTTCCAAAGAGTAAGCATCTTTTAATTTCATGGCTGCAATCAGCATCTGCAGTGATTTTGGAGCCCCCCAAAATAAAGTCAGCCACTGTTTCCACTGTTTCCCATGAAGTGATGGGACCAGATGCCATGATCTTAGTTTTCTGAATGTTGAGCTTTAAGCCAACCTTTTCACTCTCCTCTTTCACTTTCATCAAGAAGCTCTTTAGTTCTTCTTCACTTTCTGCCATAAGGGTGGTGTCATCTGCATATCTGAGGTATTGATATTTCTCCCGGCAATCTTGATTCCAACTTGTGCTTCTTCCAGCCCAGCATTTCTCATGGTGTACTCTGCATATAAGTTAAATAAGCAGGGTGACAATATACAGCCTTGATGTACTCCTTTTCCTATCTGGAACCAGTCTGTTGTTCCATGTCCAGTTCTAACTGTTGTTTCCTGACCTGCATACAGGTTTCTCAAGAGGCAGGTCAGGTGGTCTGGTATGCCCATCTCTTTCAGATTTTCCACAGTTTATTGTGATCCACACAGTCAAAGGCTCTGGCATAGTCAATAAAGCAGAAATAGAGGTTTTTCTGGAATTCTCTTGCTTTTTTGATGATTCAGCGGATGTTGGCAATTTGATCTATGAACAGTATGAAAAGGCAAAAAGATAGGACACTGAAAGATGAACTCCCCAGGTCGATAGGTGTCCAATATGCTACTGGGGATCAGTGGCGAAATAACTCCAGAAAGAATGAAGGGATGGAGCCAGAGCAAAAACAACACCCTTTGTGGATGTGACTGGTGATAGAAGCAAGGTCTGATGCTGGAAAGAGCCATATGCATAGGAACCTGGAATGTTATGTCAATGAATCAAGGCAAATTGGAAGTGGTCAAACAGGAGATGGCAAGAGTGAACATTGATATTCTAGGAATCAGTGAACTAATAGACTGGAATGGGTGAATTTAACTCAGATGACCATTATATCTACTACTGTGGGCAGGAATCCCTTAGAAGAAATGGAGTAGTCATCATAGTCAACAAAAGAATCCAGAATGCAGTACTTGGATGCAATCTCAAAAACGACAGAATGATCTCTGTTCGTTTCCAAGGCAAACCATTCAATATCACAGTAATCCAAGTCTATGCCCCGACCAGTAATGCTGAAGAAGCTGAACAGTTCTATGAAGACCTACAAGACCTTTTAGAACTAACACCCTAAAAAGATGTGCTTTTCATTATAGGGGACTGGAATGCAAAAGTAGGAAGTCAAGAAACACCTGGAGTAACAGGCAAATTTGGCCTTGGAGCACGGAATGAAGCAGGACAAAGTTTAATAGAGTTCTGCCAAGAGAACGCACTGGTCATAGCAAACACCCTCTTCCAACAACACAAGAGAAGACTCTACACGTGGACATTACCAGATGGCCAACACTGAAATCAGATTGATTATATTCTTTGCAATAAACAGATGGATGCTATTAAACTGGCTGGGAATATTACAACACATTTAAATAGCAGTGGAGAGGGAGTTATAAGACTGTTTACCACTGATTTCCAGTCACTATTAATATGCTTGCTCTTCCTGGTTTATGAGACAAGACTATCCTGGTACATCTTAGAAACTCAGATGGAGGATAGTTTTCAGTTAACCTGCACACTCCCAAACTATGTTATTCAGATAATTTCTCTTACTGTTACTTTTCATTTAGGTTGAAAGGGTCCTCATTGGCCCTAACCTGGAAGATCCAGCCCAGGATAAAAGATGATAAGCTAAGGGTTAGCACCAAAGTATGGTTCGGGTGGGTGGGGGTGGGGGGATGGGACAGGACACAACACATCACTGGTTTCTCTGACACATCTGAGAAAACCTCTCCTCTCTCAAGTCTTAGCTCTGCCTCCACCTCCCATCATATCCCATCAGGCTCCTTCCTGCTCTCAGGACCAGGGCCTTCCCTCCTGTTCCTGCTACTCCATACACACACCTTCCTCTTAGCAGTTACTACCTTTGCACGCTTGTTTATCTGTCTTTGGGCTTCCCTGGTGACTCAGATGGTAAAGAATCTGCCTGCAATGCAGGAGACCAGAGTCAGGAAGATCCCCTGGAGGAGGAAATGACAACCCACTCCAGTATTCTTGCCTGGAAAATCCCATGGACAGAGGAGCCCAGCAGGCTACAGTCCATGGGGTCGCAAACAGTCAGACACGACTAAGTATCTAACATTTTCACACTTTTAGCTGTCTTCTCACCTCTTGGAGAGTAAAGACAGTATCTGCTTTCTCTCTTGTATTCCCACGTGTTAGCACATACCATGCAATAAAAAAACTGAGACTGAGCCTGAAGTACAGTCCTGAAACATATTACATAGCTATGTAAATATATGAGAAAATCTTGTACATTAACCTGTGGTACTGCAGGCAGTCAACACACTGGGCCCTGCACTATGACCATAAACATACTAGGAATAAGGTATTACTTCCTTTAATCTTCAAAAGTCTGAGGAAAAATTGCCTCTTTTTTTTGGCTTGATGATATCAATGCCACAAAATTTTCTTGTATTGTATTACATATCAGCTTGCACAGCTACCTTTGTATAAAGCAGCAGTTGTCAACCTTTTACACCTAAGGATCCCTTTATCCACCCTGGACAAGTCTGGCTAATTCCAAAAAAAAACCAAAACTACCATGCAACCCAGCAACTGCACTCCTGGGCGTTTATCTCAAAGAAACGAAAACTTATGTTTGCACAAAAACGGGTTCAGCCTTATCTGTAATAGACTCAATTCAGAAACAACCCAGGTGCTCTTCAACAGGTGACACGCCACATGACACGGCTCAGCAGTAAAGAAGAATGAACTACTGACGTGCACACCAGTCTGGATGGACCTTAGAGAATTATGCTGAGTGAGGAAGCTGATCTGAAAAGGTTGCATACTGTATTATTCCATGTATATAACATTCTTGAAATGACAATGCAACTAATTAAAATGTTTATGTTTATTCATCTGTTAATAAAACAATAAAGCCCATTTTTACACATTAACATTTTTATGAAAAATAACTTTTTAAAAAAATTAAAGAACACAGTGAGGGGAGTCCCTGTTTATGAAGCATGTATTCTGCAGATCTGGAGTCTTGGGTCTGTTTCTTTCAATCTGCTGTGAGCTCACTTGTCAAGTTTCCTCTGGAAACTCTACTGGACCCTCACGAGAGACAGTGAGAGTGAAAAGGGAAGGAAACATCTTAGTGTTTCTGGGAAAATAGTTTTGACCTTGTAGACCCGCTGAACACAGGGTGTCCTGGGTCACACGTGGACACGTGGCACAGAGTACTGAAGAGTTCTGACATCCTCTTCCACAAGAAGAGGTCCCAGTCAGCAACCAACACAACTTTTTAAAAAGACAAAAACCAAAAAAGGCAAGATGTGGAGGTTGAGCGCATGTTGGAGAAGTCTGCCTGTCCTAGAATGAAGCTCTCTCCCCAGAGCCTTCTACCCTAAATATGTCTGGGTATTTCTCTGTATGTACAGAGTACTTAGCATATTCTATGAGACCCTTACAGAAAGTCTATTCTTCAATTAATTAAAATTTATTTCCTACTGCAAGACATGAGGAAAACCCCAAATACCAGTTTCCAACAATTCCACATCTATAATTTATAATTCTCTCACTGTCAACATAAAAGCGATATGCCTCAGTGATATGCCTCCTTTTTCCTTTTTGTGAAGTAGAAATGTCTGAAAAACCATTTTAAAATTCTTAAGATGCTACTTGTAGTTAGATGTACCCTATTTAGTAAGCTAGAAAATTAATAGGCTAAGAAAAAAATGCTGGAGGCTATGAAACTTAGGCTCTGAATTCCATGCCAGCTGGGTAATTAGGTCACTACACAATTCATTTTCATTCACCACATGTTTATCCAGAGTCTCCTAGATGCTGGCATTACAGAGATATTCTGGTATCTTGGCTTCTTGTCTGTGTACTACCAGCTATGCTTAAAGAGTAACTGACCATACACATACACACATGCATGGAGTTTAAATCTAGCTCCATCATTCTCATGATTTTATATCTTTTTATACACAAAAAATACTTACTGATATGTTGCATTTATCTTCTGATCCTGACAACTGTTATTGTTCTTTGATAACTTTAATAGTCTCCTAAGTATTTTTAAAAAAGGAGGTTAAATTGTGGCTGCCAAAGACTTTGCAAATTTCAAACATCCTTCTGCCTTTAGTTCTTCTAATTTTGAACCACTAAGCTACAATGAAAACTTTTTTTTCTAATGCAAACACCAAACGAACTACCTACACAATTCCTGTAGGCTCAGAGAGTTATACTTCTAAAAATTATACTAAATGATGTTACCTTAGAATAATTTTAAAACAGAATTGATATAAAACTATTTCAAAAAGGAAACACACTATATGGAACACTAAACATTTCCATACAGGTAAGACACACTCCCACAACAGTCGACGGCTTCGCAGCAGAGCTCAGCACAGCACCAGCATGGTCACCTAACATCTTAAAGACATCACAAATTCAGGAGAGTCGCACACTACAGAAATGATGCGGTGGGGGTGTATGAGGGGAAGCAGTTTGCATAGGTTTAGCTTTATTGTATGTGATGTTTACCAGCTGGATATAGTTTTATACTTATTTGTTATGACATTCAAAATCACTGTGGATGGTGACTATAGTCACCAAATTAAAAGATGCTTGCTCCTAGGATACGACAAATCTAGACAGCGCATTAAAAAAGAGAGATATCACTTTGCTGATAAAGGTCCATAAAGTCAAAGCTATGGTTCTTCCAGTAATCATGTCTGGATATTAGAGTTAGACCATAAAGAAGGCTGAGCATTGAAGAACTGATGCTTTAAAACTGTGGTGTTGGAGAAGACTCTTTAGAGTCCCTTCGACTGCAAGATCAAACCAGTCAATCCTAAAGGAAATCAACCCTGAATATTCATTGAAAGGACTGATGATGAAGCTTGAGCTTCAATACTTTGGCCACCTGATGTGAAAAGCTGACTCACTGAAAAGACCCTGAGGCTGGGAAAGACTGAGGGCAGGAAGAGAAGGGGACGACAGAGGATAAAATGGTCAGATAGTATCACTGACTCAATGGACATGAATTTGAGCAAAGTCCAGGAGGTAGTGAAGGACAGGAAGCCTGGTGTGCTGCAGTCCATGGGGTCGCAAAGAGTCAGACATGACTGACCGACTGAACAACAACAATACGACATTCAAAGGAAAATGTTCTGATTTTAATAAATTAAATGATTGATTTTCTTCTAAAGGGTGAAAACTTTCAAACATTTATCTTCTTGTACTTAGTTTAGAAAACATTTGTTTTCAAGTGATTGATAAAATTCTTATTTTCCAGGTCTTTTCAGTCTCTAATTTGTATAAGTGTGGATCAGAATTCCTCCACTAACTGCATGATCCAAGGAAGTCAAGGGCATCAGAAAGAGCACTGCTGTAGGTTCGAAATCTGGCTCCACCCACCAGTCACTAGCAAAGTGACAGCATAACGTGGCACAGCAATGAGAAGTTTATAAACCTCAACTCCCTCATGTTGGAAATAGTATCTTGCTTACAGCACAGGATTACTGTGAGGCTAAAAATGTTATACTGCCAGAAAACCCTCTCACAGACCACAGGGCACTGTAACACAAACTTCCGAGTAGATTAAGGCACGTAAGAGACAAGGCAGATAAGAGCAGACAGCTGGCTGCTGGGCGGCCTGGGCTCCTTCCACTAGACTGGTCACGGGCAGAAAGCATCTGACGCTCGGCTCTGAGACCAGCAACCAGGCTGTCCCACTCAGCCCTCCGCCTCTCTAGGCTTCCCCTCTCTCTCCCTACAGACCAGTGGGCCACACCAAACAGACTCTAAGTTACCTACAGGTCCCTCATTCCATGATTCTAGAAATGTGCTTGAGCACACATTTGTTCCCAAAGGACAAACATTTTTCTTTACTGCTGCTGCTGCTACTGCTAAGTCACTTCAGTAGTGTCCGACTCTGTGTGACCCCATAGACGGAAGCCCACCAGGCTCCCCCGTCCCTGGGATTCTCCAGGCAAGAACACTGGAGCGGGTTGCCATTTCCTTCTCCAATGTGAAAGTGAAAAGTGAAAGTGAAGTTGCTCAGTCATGTCTGACTTGTAGCGACCTCATGGACTTCAGCCTACCAGGCTCCTCCGTCCATGGGATTTTCCAGGCAAGAGTACTAGAGTGGGGTGCCATTGCCTTCTCTCTTTACTGTTACCCAGCCGTAATTACTATAAAGATGACCTAAATCCAAAGCTTATCAGGAGAGGTTTTTTTGAGTTTCTTTTTTGACTTTGATTTTTATAGTACCAGACACTTATCTCATGACCTGAGAGTTTCTCTTTTTGCAGACAAGTCTATGTACAAGACAGGAGGCTAGACACAGAGCTGGACATCTCTCTGTGTTTATTATGGTGCTTCAACGTCAAATGCCACAGTGCTGTAAGACAAAAATAACTTCTTCCTGACTCCCAGAAAAACGCCAGTTAGGAGATGCAGGTACATCTATCTGAAGGACTAATATGCTTAGCTTGTCTTTTTTTTTTTTTAAAGACAAGTGTAGGTAATTGTCAGTAGTATAAACAGAAGGTTTTAGATGGCAGATTTTGCTCCAGAGATAATCTTGTATTTTCTCATTAAAGAAACATCCGAAGCTACAGAAAAAGGACAAACTCTTCAGCCTTACTTTCTTCAAAAAATGCAAAGAAATCAGCAGGACACTTACTCCTCTGTGATCAAGCCCACACAATAAAATAAATGAAGTGGAACTAAATCACAGCCAGGATAGGTTTTATGGTGGTGGTATTACTAATAATTAAGATTCCCAGGCTTCATTATCTTAACTGTGAGCAAGATATAAGAAATTTAAATGCTCCAGCTTTCTAAGCTCATTTAGGGACATTGATAATTAAAAGAATAGATACTATTTAAGATCCTCAGTTTGTCCCTGTTATCCAGTTATAATTCAATACATACAAGAATGATCAGCTCAAGACCAGACTGGTCCAGACTCTGGACCACACTCAAAGGACCATCACTGAGTGGCCAGATCTGGGACTTTCTCAGGACCAGGTGACATGCCATGGTGTCTGGTGCAGGGACCACAGCCTTGCTGCCCTTGGTGTGTATCCAGAATGACTCTCGTGTGTTCCCAGAGGTTGTTCTAAATGATTAAAATGAGTTCTTTGAGTTAAACACAGTTCTAATACTGACAAAAATCAAAAGGGATATCTTCATGTGATGAGACTCATGGTCCAGGCTCAGTTGTGTCACAGATAAAACCACCCTCCAAAGTACAACTGCCTACGTCACATGATGGGAAATGTCTATACTATAAAGCCAGAAACTGTTAAGGGGCTGTGCTGTGTTAGGAGAACAATGCAGCCTGAATTACATCAGTTTCCCAAGTTTCAGAAACGGAGTCAAACAAAATCCCAGGTTTTACATGCTATGTAGTTATTATCTGCCTTTATGACATTCCCACTAGGAAACTTTAACAAACAAAATATTCAAAAGCAAACTAATTACTCATCTCCACCTCCCTAACCTTCAATCCCAGCCTCCTTTTCAATCTCCCATTGTCCCTCCATCCATCTGTCTATCTGTCCAGGAGTTACTAAGAATCTTTTATGAGCCAGGCACTGTTCTAGGGCCAGGCATTCAGCCCTGAACAAAAACAAAAATCCCTTCCCTTGTGAAATTTACATTCTGGGTGGGGAATGAGGAGAAGATAGACAACACACACACAAAATGAATAAAATACTGGGAGGAGGAAGGCTTTTTAAACAGGGTGATCAGGGGAAAGCTCACTATGAAGGTGACACCTGAGTTAACGCCTCAAGGACGTAACTAGAAAGCCACATAGTTAATATCTGGTATAGAACGTTTATTACAGACATAAGCATTCTATACCAGATATTAACTACGTGGCTTGTTAATAGTAAGGATAAAGGCCCCGAGCCGACAAGGAGACTGGTATGTCCAGGGAATAGTCAGGAGGCCCGTGTGGATGAGACACACAAGCAGAGAGAAGGAAACGCAGCAGACCCCAACAGAGGCTCACTTTTCCTCTTCCTTTGGGTTAGAATCCTCACAGGATCGCTCTGGCTGCTACACTGAGAATAATCTGAAAGGACCAGAGGCAGCAGCAAGCAGGAACCTACTAAAATACTCTAAGCGAGAGATGATAGTGGACTGAACCAGGGTGCACACAGTAGAGAGTGGGAAGTGACCCAATTCTGGATCTACTTTGAGGGCAGATTGTTATGATTTGCTGATGAATCAAATGTGTGTGGGGGCTGCTGGAAGCAGAAGCCAAGGATGATTCCAAGGCTTTTGGTCTGAACTGGAAAGACAGAATTAATACATCTGACATGGGAAAGTCTGTAAGAGAGTGGGTTTAATGGGTATGGCCAAATTCAAACAGGTTCTATTGGAAATGCCTGTTAGACCTCTAAGCAGACACACAGAGTAGGCAGTTAAGTATACAAGTCCAGTTCAAGCGAGAGGACTGGGCTGATGATATAAATTTAGGAAGCACCAGTGTGTAGATGGTACGGAAAGCCATTCAACTGGGAAAGATCACCAAAGAGGAGTGGATTAGTGTAAGTAGAAGAGAAGGGGTCTGAGGGCTGGGCCATGGGCATGTTCAGTATGGCAAGGCCTAGGAGAGAAGGAGGAAACAAACTGAGCTGGAGTGGTCAGTGCAGAAGATTGGGAAAGCGTGGTGCCGACCAAATGTACAAAGTATTTCAAGGAGGACGAAAAGATTAGCTGTGTCAGATGTGGGAGGCAAGTAAAATAAGATTAGGACTGAGAATTAATCAAGCATGGGATTTAGCAACACAGCATTCACCAGTGACCTCGATAGGGGTTTGGTGGACCAAGTATTTCCCAGAAATGCTTCCTGGGAGAGAGTTCAAGAGACCACCTGGAAGAGAGGGATGAGAGCACTGACAATCTTTTTGAGAAACTGTGCAATATGGAAAGGGAAAGTCTGTCTTCTGGGAGAAACTGAGACTCTACTGGGATCCCCTCAACAGTTAACAAAGACATATAAGTTCATTATTTGCATCTATACATCCCTAGTTACTTCCTTCTTGGGTCAGACTTCTCCCTCTGCTGTCTAAAGGCTAATTTCTCATACACTTGGGCTCAATATTCCATTCTTTTTGGCAATCTTTGTCACTTATTTCATCTTTCTTCAACCTCCTCTAATTTTTTCCCTTCCACATAAAAGAAGTTTACGTTTCAATAACTTGAACAATGAAAACAAAATATTCTCCTACAGTTACTACCCTTTCTCCCATCTTCATTTCATCTCCAATATTTCTGAAGTACACGACCATGCTTGCAGTCTCCATTTCCTGATCCAAAGGGCCTCACCCACTCCAATTGCTGAGGCTGGTTCCACGCATGGTCGTTGTGACTGGCTGCCAACTCCAATGGTCACCTCCCAGTTCTGAATCATACTTGCTCTCTCTGCACCATCACTGATTTCCCTCTCTTTGAAACTCTTTGCTCCGCTGTCTGAATTACGCCACTCTGCTGAGGTTTTCTTACTACATAGCACTTTTATGACAGCTGTCCGATTTTTTTTCTTTTAGGCAAACTCTAAAAAATTTAAATTGTTGGGCCAAGAGAAAAAGTCTTCTGATTCACTTCACTAAACTTCTCTCCAACATGGTGAACAAAATTTTGATTCCTACTAGCAGTGCTACTATGCTAACTTCTCCCAAACTCTTTTCAGTTTTCAGTTCAGTCGCTCAGTTGTGTCCAACTCTTTGTGACCCCATGAACCACAGCAAACCAGGCCTCCCTGTCCATCACTAACTCCCAACTCCCAGAGCTTACCCAAACTCATGTCCATTGAGTCGGTGATGCCATCCAACCATCTCATCCTCTGTCGTCCCCTTCTCCTCCTGCCCTCAATCTTTCCCAGCATCAGAGTCTTTTCCAATGAGTCAACTCTTCGCATGAGGTGGCCAGAGTATTGGAGTTTCAGCTTTAGCATCAGTCCTTCCAAAGAACACCCAGGACTGATCTCCTTTAGGATGGGCTGGTTGGATCTCCTTGCAGTCCAAGGGACTCTCAAGAGTCTTCTAATCCTGGTTAATTTTATTTTTTAAACGTTTATAAATCCGACAGTTGAAAATACACCATAACACCGAATTTTTTCTTTAATTAGCATCTCTTTGAGTCTAGTTAAATTTATGATTATTATACTTATTTCTCTATGAAGTGCCTCTATATCCTTGGCCTCATTTTTTTCCTATTGAATAGTGGTGTTTTTCTCAATTGATATGAACAATATATTAAGATAGCAATCCTTTATCACATTATTATAACTACCTTTACTCCTGTTTGCTTTTAGTTGTCTACAGGCATAAAGAAGTTGTCAATTTTAATGTAATTGAATGCATTCATTTTCCTCTTTAAAAATTCCTCCACTACTCTTAACCCCTCCTCTATAACAAGATGAGGGCTTCCCTGGGCTCAGTGGAAAGGCATCTGCCTGTCAGTGCAGGAGATGCAGGACACACAGGTTTGATCCCAGGGTCAGGAAGATTCCCTGGAGGAGGAAATGGCAACCCACTCCAGTATTCTTGCCCGGGAAATCCCACGGACAGAGGAACCTGACGGGCTACAGTTCATGAGGTCACAGAATTGGACACAACTGAGTGAGTGAGCACACATGCACACATAACGAGATGAGATGAAGATCTGCCTCTACATTCTTCATTTGCAGAGTTTATTTAAAAACATAACACTCAATTCAACTGGAATGCAGTATGGAAACATATTTTTCTCTCCCAATAGATAAGTAACTGTCCTAATTCTAGTATATCTAAGTCACGCTTATGTTCAAAAGCCATATCATTACTTCTCCCTAGTCGATCCTATTACCGTGGTTGCTAACAACCCTCCTAGACTCCTAGTGTCCTGTAACTGGGGCCAGGGAATCCGGGGTCTCTCTCACCCACTGCCTCATCCCGTCCCTCTGCCAACCCCGCTGGTCACCAGGTTCCTATCGAGTCCACCTCCAGAATGCGTTACCCCTGCCTCCTCTCCCCTGGTCCCCACCACTGCTCTGTTATCCACTGCACCGGCTCCCTGAGCCATCACTCAAGCTTTTGCAGGCTTCTTCCTCTCCCATCATCCTTTACGACACTGGCATCCAAGCACCAGTGATATTACTGTCCCTGCTGAGTACTCTTTTGGATCCCCAACTGCTTCCACAAAACGGAAGCTGAAGTTTCAACCTGGTGCCTACGCCCTCGGGATCTGGCTCCTGTAGTTTCATCTCGTGACACAATTCCACACGTTCTGTGCAGGGCTGAACCAAATGACCCCTGTTCTCAGCATGTTCTCTTCTGGAATGTCCCTGCCTACCTTACTGGTCTGCAGAACTCCATGCATTTAAGGGCCAGCTCAACAGACCCTTGGCTATGAAGCTCTTCCTGATCCACCAGAACATAATTACGCACCCTGTCCCTTACGTCAGTGTGTCATTACTACAGTCACCGTGTTCTTCCTTACTGCTGGGGTGAGCAAGCACTTGCTTGCATGGGTCTTCCCTACAGACCAAGTGTCCCTTTAAAGACAGCAATCAGACATGTATATACGGCTGTATTTAAAACACATTACCAACGAGGACCTACTATACAGCACAAGGAACTCTGCCCAGTATCCTGTAATAACCTAAATGGGAAAAGAATTAGAAAAAGAATAGATACACATATAGATATAAGTGAATCACTATGCTGTACACCCCAAACTAACACAACATTGTTAAACAACTACACTCCAATATAACATAAAAATTAAAAACAACAACAACAACACGAATCAAGCCTCATCTCTATAACCCTGGCATTTGGAGCACTTCTGACATAGTATGTGGTTAAGCTCAAGAAACGCAGAGGGGATGAAGGAACAAATTTCCTCAAATGTCGCCTGCCCCACCAAATCCTGATTCTTCTCTAGCATTTTTATTCCCACTGTGTCTGTCCTAATTCAGGTTCCTATGACTTCTCGACTATTTCCTGCCTGCCTGCCTGCCCTTTCACCTCTCCATCAAAGGTGATCTCTTACACAACTAGGATTCTATCATTCCCCTCCAGAAAAAAATTCTGATTCTAAGACAGAGATCAGGGCTTCCCTCATAGCTCAGTTGGTAAAGAATCCGCCTGCAATGCAGGAGACCCTGGTTCAATTCCTGGATGGGGAAGATCCACTGGAGAAGGGATAGGCTACCCACTCCAGTATTTCTGGGCGTCCCTGATGGCTCAGCTGGTCAAGAATCTGACTGCAATGTGGGAGACCTGGATTTGATCCCTGGGTTGGGAAGATCCCCTGGAGAAGGGAACAGCTACCCACTCCAGTATTCTGGCCTGGAGAATTCCATGGACTATACAGTCCATGGGGTTGCAAAGAGTCGGACACAACTGAGCAACTTTCACTTTCAGGAGAGCGATCAGGCATCTTAACAGGACCTGTCTCTGTTACCCTACCTGTGTGCTCTAGCTGGATGCTGCTGCAAACCATTCCGTGATCACATGCCTCACCCCATCATGCTCCCAGCAACTGCAGAGCTGGGAGCTCCTCTCTGACAGGACAGGTTCTTCCTGCTGTGGTTCCTTCCTGTCTCCCTCAAGCCCCTCCTCTCCAACTGTGGCCCTCTCCACGCCCCACACCACACTCCCCTCACCAATTTCTCAAGGCCTCCTTTGTCTTACATGCATTCTTCCTTATCTTCTTAAATAGAAAAGAGTAGACATAACTTTTTATCTAACAATTCATTACCATAAACGGTGCTATAAGTCAATTTTAGTTTTTCATTTTTCTGCCATGCCCCTCAATGCTTGTCCTCACACAAATACACCCCCCAAACTCTCCATCTGTTGCTGCTAATCTATTCTAGGCCGGGCATTCAGATGCCCCAACCCATCAGGAACCATGCGTTAAAAAGCAGCCAGTGGTGAGGTCCGGGAAAGGAACAGAGTTGGTGGCTTCAGGGCCGCAAGCAGGACACGCACCTCAATCTATGGTTCTGCTCAGTCTCTTCCCTCACTCTGTCCAC
Source organism: Moschus berezovskii (assembly GCF_049115385.1). Taxonomy (NCBI): domain Eukaryota; kingdom Metazoa; phylum Chordata; class Mammalia; order Artiodactyla; family Moschidae; genus Moschus; species Moschus berezovskii. The sequence continues at coordinate 54,330,356 of NC_142472.1, forward strand.
GGCATAAGTGAGTCACTCACAGACCAAGATGCCAACTTTCAAACTTACTGTGAGACATGTAAATGCCAAACCAAGAGGCTGAACAAATCACGTTCTCACTTGTTCGTGAGCCCCTTACTCTCAATTATATCTATAACTGTTTGATGGTCTTTGCCACTGCAAAGTCACCATTCATTGCCTCAACCTACTTTTATAGTATTTTACACTTTACAGATTTTACCTATGAGATTTACCATTTCAGATACAACGTAAGGCGAGAGATTACAGGAAGAGGAAACTCGCTGCAAATCATACTGCAAAAAAGGGTTACAGAAAATGTTCCTATACAACATCTATTTTAAAATACAAGATGTAGATTCTTGTTAGGTTTCTCAAAGACAGTTCTCGAACTTGTCCTTAAGTATTGTGCTTTGTTGTCCTGATAAGGGCCTCCAACTTTTAAGAAATGATAATAATTATCATTAAATATTTCAGTGGTTTTATCACTAACATTGAGACATTTAAACAAGGACAACTAAGAAACAAGAGATTCCATAATTCTTGACTGTTCTTAAATCTTAGCTCTAAATAAAACAAAATCTAATGGTCTTGTTGAAAGAACACTTCTTGAAATTTTAGAATTAAATTGTACATATAAAATAGCTATCTGACATAGTCACTTACCATTCCTCCAAAATTTAAATATTGTTGCTTCTTTCTTCAAATTTCTCTATTTAGAGAACTGAGTTAGCATTTTAACTTTAAAATATCTGTTGCTTAGCAGTCCAATATGACAAACTCTTCTGTTTCTAGAAACAATCTGACTGAATCTGGATTAATTTATAAACAATTACACAGACACACACACACACTTTAACACTTTTGGGGAAAAAAACTAACTTAGGATAGGTGTTCAACATAAGCTACTAAAACACAAATTAAGCAGAACATTTTTCTGTAATTACTGGAACCTTATATCATTTCCCCTATGTACTAAATATATTCAGGATTCATTATAACACTTAAGAATGTATCTTCACCCTTAAGAATGCCTATAGTCTTGACCAGCAGGAAATCTAGTTTGCAAAAAACAAAAATTATCCATATTTCCTAGATCTTTACTTAAGAAATACAGAAGTTCAAAAATTGTACTTTCCTTAAAAAAAAAAAAAAAAAAAATCAAGCAATGGATTCACCTAAACACTTACTTCATACTACAAACCATCTCATATTCAGATCATTTCCTGTTATTAAGCATGTCCCAACATGGTACAAATAGCTCAATACCATATGCTTATTGCTTTCCTAGATGCTGACTGTGTCCTTTCAGCTATATTTTGCAGTGGCTGGAGAAGTACAAAAATACCCATGATAAAGCACTGTGTGGTGGATATATACGGCTGGGCCGATGTGGGGGAGTACAGTGCACCATATGTAAAATATTATTTAATTATATAATAGTTCGTAGTTAGGCTGTGTACTATTTTTAAAGTAGATGAAATGCTATTAACTACTCAAATGTAAATAGAAAATACTAGCTGTAGTGTGCTTAATAATTGAAAAGGGCAATAGATGAATCAGTCTTTACACAATATAATTCACAGTGCTTGGACTATGAATATCAAATTTCAAAGTTAGAGGAGAAAATAAAAAGGTATAGCAATGATATTACTGAGTAGTGAATTACTGATTTTGTAGAACATTTTCCCTCAAACACCATCATCTTCTACTAGCTACTCAGGCAACTGCCCCCCTTTTAAGGGGGTGGTGGTGGTTTAGTCGCTAAGTCATGTCCAACTCTTATGACCCCATGGACTGGGAACCTACCAAGCTCCTTTGTCCATGGGATTCTCCAGGCAAGAATACTGGAGTGGGTTGCATTTCCTTCTTCAGGGGATCCTCCTGACCCAGGAATCAAACCCGGGTCTCCTGCACTGCAAGCAGATTCTTTACCGAGAGCTAGAATAGTGAATGATTATGTTTATTGCTTAAAAATATTTACTTTAAGATTTTAAAGCCATCTATTATACCCATTTACATCAGTTAACTATAAATCATTGGCCAACTGGTCAAAAAAAATTAACTATGTTAGACTTTAATATATCCTTTTTATAATTTAAAACTCAGCATGTAGAACATTAAAAGCAGTACTGACTGAGATGTACATCACAGGCGACTGACTTTATGTTTACCTATACATATTTTCAAAGTTTTCTAAGATGGCCATGTGTAACTTGTACAATAAAAACTGTTTATTTAAGAAGCAATGCCTACTCTTCAAATTAAAAAAAAAAAAAAAAACAAGTGTGAAACTGGTCAATGAAAAAAGGGAAAGAAAGAACACCTGCACAGAGACAGGGGCAGACAGGTGTCCCTGGTTTCCCAGCAAGTGTGCAGCACCCTGCAAGCCAACGGCAGGGGCACGATGTGGCTGGGGCAGACGGGTGTTCACAGTCTCTTCGGCAGGGTTATTTCCTTCAAATGCAAACAGAAAATGTCTGCATTTAAACTCTCTCCAAAGCGGTAGATTTCAGTAACATATCACATGAGGTGTTTGTTACAAGAGGATGGGTTAGACCACAAAGACGATCTCAGAGGAAGGAAATCACAGAAAATGGCCCTTTCCGACTCCAGGAAGCTCCCTATTCCCATAAGTGCTTTGTCTAGAAGTCCACGCACTTGGAGGACACCACCCAAGTAGCCGGGCATGTGACTGTGACCAGGAGCCCCCCCCCGCCCACTTCTCCAGGAGAAGTAACTGTGGAAGTCCAGAATTAGGCCAAATGCCCAAGGCTGCTGTGACAAGAGCTCATTCAGTAATATCTAACCTTTTTACATAGAAAGGATTCACCAGGTTTGTGGGATTCTATCTGTGAAGACGTCTCTACTGAGAACTAAGGGTCCAATTTTGACCCTCTCCATGCCAATGAAAAGCATAATAGTCAAAAGAACACCTTTGATCAACTCAAAAGGGTCGAGCCCAGTTATCCTATACCCTTAAGATCTTATCCTCCAAACACTAACTTTTGAGCCTCTTTACTTCTCAGATATAACTGCAACCACCTACTGTTACTATTCTTGGACCATTCCAGTCCACTCAGCACTAACCCCAATCACCAACGGCCCAATGACATTAATTCACACCCTCACCAAAATTTCCACATTTCCAATAATGTTGCCTAACTACTTCTATTCATATTCATTGGAAGGACTGATGCTTTGGCCACCTGATGGGAAGAGCTGACTCACTGGAAAAGACCCTGATGCTAGAAAACAGTGAGGGCAGGAGGAGAAGAGGGTGGCAGAAGATGAGATGGTTAGACAGCATCACTGACTCAGTAGACACGACTTTGAGCAAACTCTGGGAGATAGTGAAGGACAAGAAAGCCTGGTGTGCTGCAGTCCACAAAGTTGCAGAGAGTCAGACATGACCTAGCGACTGAACTACTTCTATTAAAAATATATATTACATTACAATGATAACTTCTGTTAAGCATAAGAAAACCAGGTTTTCAAAGGTAAAGGTGTTAAAATGGTAGATGTCTATTTTATTTCAAGTTAAATCATTCTACCCATATACAGAAACAAGAAGGAAATTTCTGGCTTCTGAGAAATGTATGAGTCTTTCAAATTATCATCTCAGGATATTGCTTCTGAATGGATTGAGCATTTTGTGGCCACTGATGTTATACTTTAGTCAATTAAACTGCACCTAACAAATATTTACTGAGTGCCCACTCCGTGCTAGGCTGGGTACTTTGCAAATAAAATTGAATATCTATCTGTGATTCTATTAATCAGTTTTTTAAGTCTCTATTTTCAACATATTGTGTATGTTTTACAGTAGTTTTCAAGAAAACTAACAGAATTGATCAAAATTGGAAATAACAAAAGAAAAGCTTCAGATTTATTTGTGGTTCTTGCCAGATAAACTGTTTTCCATGTATACCCTTTTCATTTGAATTCATTTCACTGGAGTATGGAAAATAGACACTCAAGTTAAAATGGCTATAAAAAGAAAACCTTTGGTTTACAGAACAATCTTAGAACAAAAGTAAATATTCGTTAAATGAAAATATATTTTCAATTATATACTATTGACTTATTTTTACTTATAAATTGTGAGGATGCCTCAATCTACATGACTGAAGTCCTAGCACACAGAATCAAAGATTCGTTATCATTACACAACTCTCTACTGTTAACAAAGCTCGATCAACTATTTCTAAAAACAAACTCTAAAGGAAAAGATGGTGAGATGGAAAGGACCCTATGAAGGTACATGAGACATACACGTGGTTAATTCTGTCTCATACATTTTATTTTCTTAACCATTTTTTTCCTTTTCGATGTCCTTTCCTTCCTCCATTTCAATATTACCTTTTCCACCCTTACCTATTTCCTTTTGAAACAAAACCTCTTTAAGGAAATAAATCTCTATCAAGTGATATAGAACAGTCAAAGGAAAAGTGGATTTGCGCAGCATTTTAGGATGTGGAACTAAAAGAGGGGCAACAGGGTAAAAGAAGCGGTTCACAAACCAAAACCATCACAGACGTATCCAAGAAAAGACTTGTAAGTGAACTTTTCTCCTATTTTCCATCAAACTATACGTACATTCCCTATAATTCAGGTGAGTTTCTCAGTCATAAATCTAAGAATTTCCTACTATCTCCCCAATTTACAAGTCCATTTACTGTTTTAGTCTGTGAATTATACTCTGTTGAAAATAAAAGGTCTTTCAAGATTTTTTAAAAATGTCCATTCTCACCAGGAGTGTGGTCTGAAGCCCCAGCCTTCTGCTTTGAACAACCAGGGCTCTGGGCTGGACAATCCATTAAGCTTCTTTCAGCTCAAACACTCTGGGATGCACAGTGAGGGGGGTGCGGACTGTTCAGAGGAGAGGAGTCACAGCATTGTTTAAAACCAAAAGGCAAACACTGTGCTCAACACCCAGGGACCATATACCTGAGTGAAAGGTCAATCAATGCCCGATCACCTCAAAGAAAACACAGTGTAGTCAGAAAAAGACTGAGAAGCAAGCAACTAAAATGAGAATGAGTGAAAGTAACTAGAACATGCGATGGGACAGAATTATTAGGATTTCTGCTGTTAGACAAAAGGGATATGACTCATGTCATAGAGAAACACACAGTCTAAATTAAATCGGGATTAACTCATGAGGGCAATTTTGACATCTAGAAGGAATGGGTTTCACGAGATAATTGTAAGAGCTAATATTTATTTACCCTCTATCAGGCATGGCATTAACTAAATTGGGGAATTAACAGATTCAATCCTCATGATAACCCTGAGTTTGATATCATCAGCATCCCCATTTCTCAGATGAGGAAACTGAAAATAAGAAACATTAAGTTGCCCAAGAGCCCAAAGCTAGTAACTGATGCAACCACGATTCAAATCAGGCACTCTGACTCCAGAGCTATAATTTTAAAAGTACATACTGTACTTAAGTACAAAGTAAATATGTAGACGTGGCACACACTGTCTGGTGTATACACACACATAAATGTATACACACACATACATATGTTCATGGGTTTCCCTGGTGGCTCAGTGGTAAAAGAATCTGCCTGCAATGCAGGAGATGCATGTTTGATCCCTGGGTCAGAAGATCCTCTGGAGGAGGAAATGGCAACCCACTCCAGCATTCTTCACTGGAAAATTTTATGGACAGAGGAGCCTGATGGGCTATAGTCCATGGGGTCACAAAGAAAGGGACACAACTGAGCAACTGAGCACACACGCACGCACATGAAGTCATACAAATAAATGGATGATAGACCTACAGGAAAATAATTTATCTTCTGTTGTTCGCATCTGGGAGGCTTGTTTCCAGAAGAAAACACATGTTGCTATTTATAGAACGGCCAGAATGCTGGATGGACCTGATTTCTTAATCGCACAGGAATTTTCCACAATTTTATATTTTAATTTTTACTATAATAAAATAAAACTTTCAAAATCGACATTCCTTTTTACAACCACAAAATTAAAATACCTTTGTGCTTTTGCATTCAGATAACAAAATCAATCTGAATAAATATAACTATAGAGCATCTCCATTTTTGAGCTGTTCATCAATCTTTCTAAACACTTTCTGGAAAACATTCACTTGCATTTGCAGTGGAGCACAAAGCTCTGAATGCCTTCTTAAATAAAAGGGTGGCCAGTCAGCCCTCTGTATAGGTAGGTTCTGCATCTGCAGATTCACTGAAACCAATCAATGTCAGGTGGAAAATATCCAAGAAAACAAATTCCAGAAAGTCCCCAAAAGGAAAACCTGTATTTACTGCAATACAGCTTTTTCATTGTATTTATAACTATTCATATACCATTATACCTTGCATTAGGTATTACAAGTAATCTGGAAATGATGTGAGGTATATGAGAGAATGCGTATAGTATTATATGCAAATACTATGCCATTTTATATCAGGGACTTGAGAAACTCTGTATTTTGGTGATCTTGAGGGTCCTGGAACCAGTCCTCATGGGTACTAAGAGAGTACTGTGTAAGGGTTTTAACTATGTTTAGAGCTTTCTTCCTATGCCTTTATGGTACAAAAGGAGGCTTTATGCTTCCTCATTGCAACGACATTGCCATCCAAGGCCATCTACTACTACTGCGTATATTAATGTGTCAAAATCTATATTTCCACCTTTTTTTTTTTTTGCCAATAGCTCTGGGTTACATAATTTGAGATATAACTATCTCTATTCCCTACTAGCATCCTCAGTGCAATCTGACCTTAAGATTCCCAGTAAGAAAGGTTCACTTATTTTACAGACAATATAATTCTGTTCTAACAATGTAAATGTCAACTGAAACTCTTATTTACAAAGCATTAAGAAAGAAAACAAAAAAAAAAAAAAAGAAAGAAAACAAGTGACAAACAATACAAATGAAAGCAAACAACAAAGGTATCTAGTCAGAACATCCTTGTGTTTTAGCAACTCTTTGCTCTCTGGCAAGCTATTTTAATAAAGAAAATACCAGGGGAAAAAAGTGAACAGTTGACAACTTTCCTCAAATTTTTTACACTTGGGATGGTAAACTTGAGAAAAGATCTAAATATTTAAGTTTCTCGGTGTCGGTTAACAATGGCAGCAAACATCACTCGGAGACTATTACAGCAGCCCAATCTTTTGCTTCCTGTTTCCATGGAAACCGACTGAAGGCAAAGAACATAACAGTAAAACATAATGCATTATTTTTCAGTTCACCTTGTTGACCCCTTTTACTTTACTAAACATGGCACATAAAAGGTACAGAAACTGAGTACCAGAAAATTCACAATTCATTCAACCCATATTTGTCAATCATGCTGGCTGCCAGGCACCATGTGACTGTGGAGCACTCACAGCACCTGCCCTCACAGAGCTTCTCCAGTGCAGACACTAAGCAGCCAGGGACACAGATGTATAAGAGCCATGAAGAGTAGATAATGTGTTATTAGGAAAGCATGACAAGGAGGCTCACAGTAGTTGAATGTCAAGTAAACAGAAATAAAGCTCATTAGAGGGTGTGAGGAAAGCTGGGGAGTCTGTGGGGACATGAGTAACTCACGAAGCGCCATGGACAATGTTAAGGATTCGGGTCTTTATCCTATAAACAGAAAGCAGCAACTGAAGGGTTATTTATGGAGACTGACACGATGAGATCTGCATTCTGGATATACTAAAGGATGGGGGACTCTGGTTAAAAAGCCAGCAGAGTAGTCCAAGGGGAAAAAAAGCCAATTTGAACTCATATTATGGGGGTGTAAAGGGAGCAGTCTGAGAGATTTAGAAGGTTAGATGGATGAATTAGATATTGGGGGGCAGGGTTGAGGGTGAGAGAAGACGACGTCTGGGTCACTTTTAACACAGAGAGTGGGCAGTGCCATTCCCTAGAGTCTGATGGAGGAGAGGGTGTGACATAGTGTGACATGACTGTGAGAGACGGCCATCCCAACGGGGTCCCAGGTCCAGCAGACAGGCAAGAGGACAGGTCTGCACAAGGGACGTACGGAGTTTTTAGTGTATGGAGGCACTGAAGCCATGGAAAGTAGGTACGAGGTCACGGAAGACAGAGGATAGTGTGAGAACAGGAAAAGGACCAGTAAACCTCAATACTTACTAATGTCACTTTCTGACTTGTGTTTCGTAACAAACATCCACTGTGGACTGTTAAGTACACCTCAAGAGCAACATAAAAGAATATAATTGATCTTGAGCTTATTCAACCTGTCCATCTAAATTATTTGGTAGAGAAACAGGATCAGGAAGATCATCAGGCAGACAAGGACCAGAGACACCTAAACCATACTACACTTACAGGACTGAGAAAACAAATAGGAGTCACAAAACAAAACTATGTGGGGGGAGGTGTCTTCCTTCATAGTTTGATAAAACAAAATACATACCTAGTTGTCTCAGAGATAGCATAACATGTTCAGAATCAAACCCAAGATCATTTCCACCAAAACTTAGTCCCCCTCTAGTGAATAAGCTCCCCGGCACTGGTTATGTGGTCATGGAGAGTGTCTGTCACTCAATTGCGTCAGACTCTTTGAGACCTCATGGACTGTAGCCCGCCAGGCTCCTCTGTCCATGGGATTCTCCAGGCAAAGATACTGGAGTAGGTAGCTATTTCCTTCTCTAGGGGATCTTCCTGACCCACGGATAGAACCCAAGTCTCCTGCATTGCAGGCAGATTCTCTACCCTCTGAAACACCAAGGAATCCAGATAGTTAGAGGTTGTCTGTGATGCAGCCCTCACCCTCACCTCCCACAACTGGCCCATTATAAAGTCCTACCATTTTCACTCTGCATAATTTTGTTCTGGTGTAACTTCCTAACTTTTATATCTTACAATCCTCACTGATTTCACTTTTCCAATCCACAGATTTTCTCACTTCCATTAAAGTGTCATGCACTATATACTATACAGCGTCATGTGTATCCATGTACTATAGGAGGATAAAAAGTGTATCCAATAGATTAAGAAGGGCCATCCCTCAGAGCTGCTGCTGCTGCTGCTAAGTCACTTCAGTCGTGTCCGACTCTGTGTGACCCCATAGACGGAAGCCCACCAGGCTCCCCCATCCGTGGGATTCTCTAGGCAAGAACACTGGAGTGGGTTGCCATTTCCTTCTCCAATGTATGAAAGTGAAAAGTGAAAGTGAAGTCGCTCAGTCGTGTCCGACCCATAGCGACCCCCCGGACTGGAGCCTACCAGGCTCCTCCATCCATGGGATTTTCTAGGCAAGGGTACTGGAGTGGCTTGCCATTGCCTTGTCTGATCCCTCAGAGCACTGACCACCTAACCAGCAGATAACCATTACATAACGACACAGAATCACAGAAGCCTAGCTGCAAACTCACTCAGGCAGGAAAGAAGCCCCAAAGCAAGGGCTGTACATGCCGGGGGTGCACGTGGGTGGGCGTCTCCATGCAGGGTGCTTCAGGCTCCCAGCTGGGTAACAACCAGAGTTGTCATTCAAACGGCAGTTATTGCAATGATTCATATTTGCAGTTCTACAGTTCTGCCCAATAACATCTCACAACCTAAAAGAAGGCTGTATACAGTGAAAATATTAAAGCCTAGGGTGATAGTCTTAAATCACTGAAACAATGTACTTTTCTCCCCTCCACATCTAACACTGTATTCTAATTGAATTCAAGGAGAAGATTGCTTTTCCCCTCTGCTTTTAGAATAAAATCAATGTACTCAACACTTCTCAAACTGAAAAGTATCCTAAAAGTGCCCACTACAAATGTTAATGCTGTAAAGATACAACCTATAGAACTGATGAACACTGTAAGATGCACCAAGACATTTCAAATCAGCAAGGAAATTTGATAAACTAGTAGTTTTAATTCATCATAATTTTTACCGAGCAGTCTAATAACCAAGTTTTTTAGCAAAATATAAAATGTACCAAACAGCTACTCTTCCATGGAACCAGCAAAAGGTCCATTTTCTCTTACATCGTCATAATTAAATTTTTATTATGTTCAGCATACCCTTTAAAAAGGAATAAGCAACAGGGCATGATTTATAGTTTAAAAAAAGTTCAAATCTTTCCTTTTCTAGAATCATAATCAGCAGAGAAAACCTCTGCATGGTAATGTTTACATGTTTCTCAAGAGAAACAATTTTTCTTAAGGTAATATAATTCAGGTGAGACCAACAAACGATTAAATTTCAAAAAGACTAGCAACTTAACAACTTTGGAGCTGATTTAAATCAAGGTAAAGAACAGTATGTGTTTTAAAATGTCTGTATAGGTACACACATGGGTTTATAGGCGTAAAGCATGGCTAGAGAGAAAAAACTCGTGATAGTCAACTTTGGAGGAGCTGGGTTGCTGGAAAAAAGAAGTTCAAGTATCACTTTCATTAAGTATCTATTTGTACAGACTGACTTTTACGTGTGTGGGGGTATGCCACGGCAGGAGCACTTACAAAAAGAAATAAAGTCAGAGGTAGGGCTTCCCAGGAGGCTCAGGGGTAAAGAATCCTCCTGCAATGCAGGAGAAGAGGGTTCGATCCCTGGATCAGGAAGATCCCCTGCAGAAGGAAATGGCAACCCACTACAGAATTCTTGCCTGGGAAATCCCATGGACAGAGGAGCCTGGCAGGCTTCAGTCCATGGGATCGCAAAGAGTCGGACACGACTGAGTGACTCAGTTCAGTTCAGTTCAGTCGCTCAGTCATGTCCGACTCTTTGTGACCCCATGAATCACAGCACGCCAGGCCTCCCTGTCCATCACCAACTCCCGGAGTTCACTCAAACTCATGTCCATAGAGTCAGTGATGCCATCCAGTCATCTCATTCTCTGTCGTCCCCTTCTCCCGCCCCCAATCCCTCCCAGCATCAGAGTCTTTTCCAGTGAGTCAACTCTTCGCATGAGGTGGCCAAAGTATTGGAGTTTCAGCTTTAGACTGAGTGACTAAACAACAACAATAAATTCTAGCAGCCACGCTTGGTTCTCACATACGTGAAATTAAAAAGCTAAGTGAACAAACAAGATGTCCACATCAAAAATAAAAACAATTTTATGAAGCACTAAAAATGAAGTAGTATCCCCAAGATAATGCCTTTTCTTCACTGCTTCATCTGTTTCAAAAATAAGTAAAACACAAGCCTAATATTAAAGTACTGTATTTATCTACAAAGTGACTTTATATCCTAAGAAAGGGAGAAATGCAGTGACTGCTGCATAGTAAGAATCTTTTTCAGGATCCACAACATAGTTTATACCTATTCTACTTAAGCTCTTTGAAATGTCCAGGGTTATAACACTTTTCTAAGAATCAACATACAGCTGTAATAACACCAGGAGATACAGACGACTTTGTGTTTTCTTGTATTTACTTGAATTAGTGCTGCTCAGGGGAAATCTGCTATTGCATTCTTTGCTTCTAAAAATGCTCTGCAACGTCAACTGATGAGTCATGGGTCACACTGAAAACTCTTCTGTACCAAAAAAAGCAGGGCATGAACGTCTTACACATCAACTGTAAAGACAGTCTCACCAGCTGATATATAAAGTGACACAGACGAAGGATTTTATAAATGATGTGAGAAACTTTAAAATAAAACTGCAAGGATTGATAAAATCATTTTCCCTTGGTCCCTTTCCTAATAACTGGCAGGGCTCTGTTTTTCTTAATTCAGAACCTACAAACAGTAAATGCTGTTGAGAGACTGACAGGTACAAACTCAACAAAGCCTCAGCTCCACGCAGAGCCAGATTATCTGAGACACAGTTTTCCAGATGCCCTGCTTCTCCTCTTCCTTCCTTCCCACTTCTGCATTGTAGTCATTCGACCGGGTAAAAAACCTCCAGGAGAGGGTACGAAAGGGCAAGAAACAGATGGGACTACTGGTGTCCTTTGGGCAGTGTTAGCAAGAAGTTTTCCTGGTGAAGAAGATAACTAATAGCTGGAATATTAACAGCTGAACCTGAAGACCAGCTGTAGATTTTAGCCACCGGTGTAACAGATAGCTGAGATCTGACCACACTGGTTTTCTTCCCAGCATTTGTCACTGTGCTTCTCATTAATCTGCCTGCCCCCCTGCATGTAAACTCTGTAACAACGTGGATCCCACTTTGTCTTGTTCACTGAATTGTCTTACCACCTAGAACAGTGCCTAGCGTGTAACAGACATTCAATAAATGGTCAGCAGGAGAAAAGACACCTCCGCTGTCTCGGGACCGACAGTCACAAAAACACTGAAATTTGCTTGAGACCACTCTCTACCTTTGTTGCTATTTAGTCGCTCAGTCATGTCCGACTCTTTGCAGCCCTCGGGACTGCAGCCCGCCAGGCTCCTCTGTCCATGGGATTTCCCAGGCAAGAATGCTGGACTGCACTGCCATGCCCTCCTCCAGGGGATCTTCCGGACCCAGGATTGAACCTGCATCTCCTGCATTAGCAGGTGGGTTCTTTCCCACTGAGCCACCCACTCTTTACCTACAATTTATAACTGTAATTATCAACTTTCACCTGGCCGCAATATTCTCTATGCTTATGTTTTACCATTTAAAAACCATATTTGCATCAAAATATAGTAACTGTAATAAAACTGTAATCTGATTCATCTCAATTTCTGATTTTTTTCAATTCTCTTTTAAGAAAACAGACATTCTTTAAGATGGTGATGTTACTACTTTAATATAGAACTACAAATATTATCAAGAACATCAAGCTTTATCTCCCACATAGATTCAGTTCAGTTTCCTTAAATCCTAGTATGCTGTGAGAGCAATCTGTTTTCTATTAACAGAGCAATTTTGTTTTCGAGAAGCTCAAGTAACCAAGAGTAATTCTTTATGGACACATAAAGCACGTTGTACTACGAATAAGCATTTTCAGAACTACTTAATGGTCTATTTTGCTTTCTTCCAGGATCAGGTTTGATTTACCGCCTCTGAATCCCAACTATAAAGAAGGAAAATTAAGTCACACTGTCACAGACTAAAATCACACTGAGCAACTTTATAACATGTAAATCTTTTATAAGAAAAAGCTAATATACATTAAGTATAAGCTGAGATTTTATCATCCTTCTGTATCCTACAGAATGGTTTCATTAAAAAAAATTTTTAGTCTTCTGTGTAAATAGCTACCATATATTAAAACTCACCATTCAGATTTTCAGAATAAGTCCTGAAAGTTTTCTTAATGTTATTATATACCTTCAAAGGGCTTCCCTGGTGGCTCAGTGGTAAAAAACTTGCCTGCCAATGCAAGAGACTCAAGAGACACAGGTTCGATCCCTGGGTTGGGAAGATCCTCTGGAGTAGGAAGTGACAACCGACTACAGTATTCTTGCCTGGGAAATTCCATGGACAGATGAGCCTGGGGGTCTACAGTCCACAGGGCCACAACAGTCAGACACAAATTATTAAACAACAACAAAACCTTCAAAGGCAGACAAATCATTCAAAGATGCTGACTAATATACTCCATATACCTGGAAAAAGAACAGGTGAGAGACCCAGAAAAACTATATCTATTTTTAACAAACTCTGAAATTAGTCTATTGAAGTATCAATTAATGTATCTCATCTATAATGAAAGCACAGAGCCTAAAATTAGAGAAATTAATGAGATTAATAAATATTTCATATGAGATTTAATTGCGATAGATACTTCTGAAATTTTACTAAAGGGCCCCTGACAGAATGATCTTAAAAAGCAGACTACTGACCTTACATAGAGTAGGAAAGACACAGAAAGCAACCACACGCAGTCCAATACCTGACTCCTTCCCAATTACCTTATTTTTTAGCTTCAGCAAGCCCTAGACTGCTGTTTCCATACTGGTGTCTCACAAGTATAAGATACAAAAAGGAAAGAGAAATTCCAGTTGAAAATCCATTAAACTTTGCAGCAGGCCCTTGGCATCTGTGGTCCACTCCAGTACTCTTGCCTAGAAAATCCCATGGATGGAGGAGCCTGGTAGGCTGCGGTCCGTGGGGTCGCTGGGGGTCGGACACGACTGAGCGACTTCACTTTCACACAATGGAGAGGGAAATGGCAACCCACTCCAGTGTTCTTGCCTGGAGAATCCCAGGGAAGGGGAAGCCTGGTGGGCTTCCGTCTATGGGGTCACACAGAGTCGGACACGACTGAAGTGACTTAGCAGCAGCAGCAGCAGCCTCAGGCCGGGTAGTACTGCAGCACTATTTATTGAGAAGAAAAATCCACAAATAAGTTGGCCCACACAGCTCAAACCCCTCTTGTTCAAGGGCCACCTGTAGTAAGTACCATTTGAGAACTGTGTCCTTCATCAATGACATCCATTTCCTCCTCCCACTAAAACTACTCCATGTATTTCAGACCTTTGCTTTTACATACAGTCTCAAAAATATGTTCAGAATATTTTGTTTGGATCCTTACACCATATCCAAAATATGATTCATCTGGATTTTAAAAATTATGAAACTGCTAGAACAAAATATAGGGAGAATGTTCCATGATATCAGATTTGGTAGAGATTTCTTGACTAGGACCCCAAAAGCACAGGAAATAAAAGCAAAATTTGATAAATAGGATTATATCAAACTTTAAAACAGAAGACACACCAATGAATTAAAAAGGCATTCACAAATTTATATTTGATAAAGTGTTAATATACAAACACAGAAAGAATGCCTGCTGCTGCTAAGTCACTTCAGTCGTGTCCAACTCTGTGTGACCCCATAGACGGAAGCCCACCAGGCTCCCCCATCCCTGGGATTCTCCAGGCAAGAACACTGGAGTGGGTTGCCATTTCCCTCTCCAATATGTGAAAGTGAAAGTGAAGTCGCTCAGTTGTGTCTGACTCGTAGCTACCCCATGGACTGCAGCCTACCAGGCTCCTCCATCCATGGGATTTTCCAGGCAAGAGTACCGGAGTGGCTTGCCATTGCCTTCTCCGGAAAGAATGCCTGCTGCTGCTAAGTCACTTCAGTCGTGTCTGACTCTGTGTGACCCCATAGACAAATCAACAAAAATAAAATAACACAATAATGGGTCAAAGACTTGAATAGACAATTCCCCAAAGATGATCTACAAGTGGTCAACAAGCATAATGAGAAGATGCTCAACAACACTAATCAGAGAAATGCAAATGAAAACCACAATGAGATATCTCTACAGACCAGTTAAGATAGTTACTACTGAAAAAATAAGGATGCAGAGAAAGTGAAACTCTTGAGTACTGTTGTTGAGATTTTAAAACCGTATAGCAGCTATGGAAAACTACTTAAAAAAAAATTAAAAGTAGAACTACCACATGATCCAGCAAATCCACGTCTAGGATTGAAAGAACTGGGATTCAAAAGAACTGAAAGCAGGGTCTCAAAGAGAGATCTGTACACTCATGTTCACTGCAGCACTGATCACAACAGCCAAGAGATGGAAGCAACCCCAATGTCAATCAACAGAGGAAGGGTATAGACATACAGAGGAATAGTCAACCTTCCGAAGGAAGAAAATACTATCATACACTACATCATGGATGAATTGTGAGGTCATTATGCTATATGAAGTGAAGGAAGCCAGTTTCAAAAAGACAAATACTATATTATTCTAATTACATGAGGTATCTAAAGTAATCAAATCCATGTAAATGGAAAATAGAATGATGGTTACCAGGGACAAAGGGGGAGGTGGAAACAGGTATCTGTAGTTATGAGTCCAGAGTTTCAGTTCTGCAAAATGAGAATGTTCTGGAAACATGCTGTACAACAGTGTGAACACACCTCAGACTTCTGACCTATGCACTTAGTGGTCAAGATGGTCAATTTTATGTGACATGGTTTTTTTATCACAATAAAAACTGAAGCAGTGTTAGATTATTACTATCTTGATAAGATTCCTTTTACTTTCAGTTCAGTTCAGTTCAGTCGCTCAGTCGTGTCCGACTCTCCGCGACCCCATGAATCACAGCACGCCAGGCCTCCCTGTCCATCACCAACTCCTGGAGTTCACTCAAACTCATGTCCATCGAGTCGGTGATGCCATCCAGCCATCTCATTCTCTGTCGTCCCCTTCTCCTCCCGCCCCCAACCTTTCCTAGCATCAGAGTCGTTTCCAGTGAGTCAACTCGTCGCATGAGGTGGCCAAAGTATTGCAGTCCTTTTACTTTACACACTGAAAATTTAGTATCTGCACTAAGATCAGTCACTCATTCATGTCCAACTCTTTGCGACCCCACAGACTGCAGCGCACCAGGCCTCCCTATCCATCAGCAACTCCTGAAGTTTGCTCAAACTCACATCCATTGAGTCAGTGATGGCATCCAACCATCTCATCCTCTGTCATCCCATTCTCCTCCTGCCTTCAATCCTTCCCATCATCAAAGTCTTTTCCACTGAGTCAGTTCTTCGCATCAGGTGGCCAAAGTATTGGAGTTTCAGTTTCAGCATCAGTCCTTCTAATGAATATTCCGGACTGATTTCCTTTAGGATGGATTGGTTGGATCTCCTTGCAGGTCAAGGGACTCTCAAGAGTCTTCTCCAACACCACAGTTCAAAAGCATCAGTTCTTTGTTGCTCAGCTTTTTTTATAATCCAACACTCACATCCATTCATGACTACTGGAAAAACCATAGCTTTGACTATACAGACCTTTGTCAGCAAAGTAACATCTCTGATATGCTGTCTAAATTGGTCATAGCTTTTCTCCCAAGGAGCAAGCGTCTTTTAATTTCATGGCTGCAGTCATCATTTACAGTGATTTTGGAGCTCCCAAAAAGAGTCTCTCACTGTGTCCATTGTTTCCCTATCTACTTGCCATGAAGTGATGGGACCGAATGTCATGATCCTAGTTTTTTGAATGTTGAGTTTTAAGCCAACTTTTTCACTCTCCTCTTTCACTTTCATCAAGAGGCTGTTTAGTTCTTCACTTTCTGCCATAAGGGTGGTGTCATCTGCATATCTAAGGTTATTGAAAGTTCTCCTAGCAATCTTGATTCCAGCCTGTGCTTCATCCAGCCCAGCATTTCACATAATATAATCAGCACAGAAATTAAATTAGCAGGGTGACAATATACAATCTTGATGTACTCCTTTCCCGATTTGGAACTGTCTGTTGTTCCATGTCGAGTTCTAACTGTTGCTTCTTGACAACAGCTGAGAAACCTGTATACAGATTTCTCAGAAGGCAGGCAAGGTGGTCTGGTAGTCCCATCTCTTGAAGAATTTTCCATAGCTTGTTGTGATCCACCAGTCAAAGGCTTTGGCATAGTCAATAAAACAGAAGTAGATGTTGTTCTGGAACTCTCTCTTGCTTTTTTGATGATACAACAGATGTTGACAATGTTATCTCTGGTTCCTCTGACTTTTCTAAATCCAGCTTGAACATCTGGAAGTTCACAGTTCACATACTGTTGAAGCCTGGCTTGGAGAATTTTGAGCATTACTTTGCTAAAAAGCAGAGACATTACTTTGCCAACAAAGGTCCGTCTAGTCAAGGCTATGGTTTTTCCCGTGGTCATGTATGGATGTGAGAGTTGGACTGTGAAGAAAGCTGATTGCCGAAGAATTGATGCTTTTGAACTGTGGTGCTGGAGAAGACTCTTGAGAATCCCTTGGACTGCAAGGAGATCCAACCAGTCCATTCTAGAGGAGATCAGTCCTGGGTGTTCATTGGAAGGACTGATGCTAAAACTGAAACTCCAATACTTTGGCCACCTCATGTGACGAGTTGACTCACTGGAAAAGACTCTGATGCTGGGAGGGATTGGGGGCGGGAGGAGACGGGGACGACAGAGAATGAGATGGCTGGATGACATCACCAGCTCGATGGACATGAATTTGAGTGAACTCCGGGAGTTGGTGATGGACAGGGAGGCCTGGTGTGCTGTGATTCATGGGGTCGCAGAGAGTCGGACACGACTGAGTGACTGAACTGAACTGAACTTGCTAGTGTGTGAGATGAGTGCAATTGTAAAGCAGTTTGAATATTCTTTGGCATTGCCTTTCTTTGGGATTGGAATGAAAACTGTCGTTTTCCAGTCCTGTGGCCAGTGCTGAGTTTTCCAAATTTGCTGGCATATTGAGTGCAACACTATAACAGCATCATCTTTTAGGATTTGAAATAGCTCAACTGGAATTCCATCACCTCCACTAGCTTTGTTCATAGTGATGCCTCCTAAGGCCCACTTGACTTCACATTCCAGGATGTCTGGCTCTAGGTGAGTGATCACACCATTATTGTTATCTGGGTCATGAAGATCTTTTTTGTATAGTTCTTCCGTATATTCTTGCCACCTCTTCTTAATACCTTTTGCTTCTTAGGCCCATACCATTTCTGTCCTTTATCGTGCCCATCTTTGCAAGAAGTGTTCCCTTTGTATGACTAATTTTCTTGAAGAGACAGGCTATGCCTGTAAAATATAGTGGAGCCTTAAACAACAAAAGCTTGAACTACACGGGTCCACTTACACACAGCTTGTTTTCAACAATAAACACTACAGTACTGCATGGCCTGCTCTTGAAATCATCAGATACAGAGCACTGTGGACAGGGAGGGCTGACCATAAGCTATACATGGACTTTCAACTGCCTGGGAGCATCAGTGCCCTTCATCCCCACGTTGTTCAAGGGACAATCAACCGTATAACCATAGTTCAAATACATAATGTGAAAAAGTCAAATCTTATTAATTATATATATTAATATAATTATATTGACATGTTAACACATTATGCATTTTAAATATTAAATTGTAAAATATTTTGTTACTTTTTAGGAACAATAACTAGAGGAGATGTGAGGTCAATGGTGCTTTGTTTTACAAGTTTGGAACTGGAGTATATTTGAAAAAGCCATCAGGGAGAGAGAGAGACTCAGTACAGAAGGGGGTTAACTGATGAAGCTCTCCTAAAAGAGACTTTGAGGGATGGGATCACGAGCACATGGAAAAATGAGCCTTTAACACAACTGAGACTTATCCAGACAAGCTGGAAAAGGGAGGGACAGAAATCTGCTAAATCAAACCAGGTCCTCAAGAACTGACCAGATTATCTGCAGGCTGCAAAAGAGAGGTTTGTTTGATAGAAGGTTTCTGAATGAGTCTAGAATCACTCATGAGAAAGGAAGAACAAGAGCCTGATTGTGGCCAACAGGGCCCACATGACCCGGCCCTACCTACCTCCCAGGCCCTATCTCCCATCACACTTTCCCAACTGTCTGCTACCCACCTCCTCACCCTCCTGCAAAGTGCCACCCGCCTCTGCTGCTTGCTCTGAGAAGACTTTACCTGTAACATCTACGCAACCAGGTATCAGTTCAAAGACAACTTACTCGGGGTGGTTCCAGGGACAGCCAGCTCCCCAGAGACTAGGTTAGTTTCCCGTGTTATATCCCTGACAACACCCCATGCCACAGCTACCCAACCGAAGGTGAACCACACCTGCCATATTAAATGTTCTAGCAGCCAAGTGAATGAACTAGTTTGAATATTTTATTTGACCCAATATATCCAGGATATCATTTCAACCTGTATTCAATACAAAACTTACTGAGCTATTTTACCATTTTGGGTACTAAGTCTTCAAAATCGTGAAGGGTGCAGTGACAGCACATCTCAATTCAGATCAGGAACATTTCAGGAGCTGCATGTGCAGGTGACTACCGTGCTGGACAGCACAGCTCTCTGTCTCATCAAAGCACTTACCATACTTGTGACTATGTGTGCCATTTGCCGAATGTCCATCTCCCCTAGAATGTAAGCTCTGTGAGATACTCTGGCCTGCTGAACTCTGAGCTCAGTGTCACAGCACTCAGTAGGTGCCAAATAAAGGGAACTGCCTGAGGGGAATGCAGGGGAGGGGCTATTTGAGAGGTGATTCCCTGCGCCTGGCCTTCTAACAAGGTTGCCAAAATAACTCAGGGAGAAGCAGAGGTAATGAAGCAGGCACAGAACAAAAGCAAGTTCAAGCGAAGCTAAGGTGCCAGGGAGGCATATTCCAGGTGCTTATATATAGATCCCACAGATGTTAATACAACAGGATGGTAGGTGGGATAAACAGGATGGCAGGCAAACTGTCCCTGCCCAAAGGGCACCGAAGAGCAACTGTGGGTGTGATACAGCTGGAAGGACAGGCTCAGAGGCTGCGGTCAGAGGACAGGATACAGAAACGTAAGGTCTAAAGTGGAGAACCGGGGAATGTCCAAGGACAGTGAAAGTGAAGGTCAAGGAGAAGAGGAGACAAGGTACTTAAAGTCAGAGGTGTTCGTCATCCTCTGAGATGATGTGGGGTGGCCACAGAGGGTGGAGGCTTGAAGTGGGATCTCAGTTCCCTGAACAGGAATCAAACCCAGACTGTGGCAGTGAAAGCGCCAAATCGCCACCACTAGACCACCAGGGACTAGTAGCCAGAAGCAGGGTCCTGGCTCTTGCCTTCTTTGCAAAAGGAATTTTAGCAAAAAGACCGAAAACAGAGAAACTGATAAAATGTTTATTAGAAAAATACATGCAGGTGAGTTCAGAGAAAGAGTCAGGTGTTTCTGGGGTGGCTTCTTATTGTTTAGTCACATCAGAGTCCTTTCCAATGAGTTGGCTCTTCACTTTGGCCAGGTGATGTGAAGAGCTGACTCATTAGAAAAGACCCTGATGCTGGGAAAGACTGAAGGCAGGAGGAGAAGGGGACGACAGAGGATGAGACGGTTGGATGGCATCACCAACTCAACAGATATGAGTTTGAGCAAACTCTGGGAGATGGTGAAAGACAGGGAAGCCTGGAGTGCTGCAGTCCATAGCTGCAAAGAGTAGGACATGAACTCAGTGACCGAACCACAAGTCATGTCCAACTTTTTTGTGACCCCATGGATTGTAGCCGACCAAGCTCCTCTATTTATTGGATTTCCCAGGCGGGATTTCCCAGACAAGATTTCCCACTAGAGTGGGTAGCCATTCCCTTCTCCGGGGGATCTTCCCGACTCAGGGCTTGAACCTGCGCCTCCTGCATTGCAGGCAGATCCTTTACCTCTGAGCCACCTGGGAAGCCCTGGTTGCTGTATGGAGGCAGTTTTCTGGGTCTCTGTTTCCCTCCGGCCAATTACCTTGCTTTAACCCCACACTTGGTCTGACTCATGGCCCTCCCCTGTGTGTCTGTGTATCTTTTAGCCAAGATGGATTCCAGCGTGAAGGTCTCTGGGAGGTTGACTGGACATATTATGGGCTAGTGTCCCCTCCCTTGAGGACCCTTTCTGAGCATGTGTAGCCTGGGAGACTGCCTTGACCCCAAGAATGAGGAATGTGAGACCTCCTTACCTAGGCAGGGCTCAGCCCTTCTCTGCTCTTGCCACCACTGTTATCTTAGCGTCCACATGAGACTAAATCCAGCTGCTTATCCTGTTCCTGTTATTATCTTTGTCTCAAAGCATAAACAGAAGGCTAGCTGTAAATGTCTAACCCAGGGTCCATCTATCTTCTGCCTCAGAATGATTAACTCTGACTTAACATCTTTTAAGATTTTAACCTTTCCAAGGGCAGAGAATGTTTTGCGTCCCACACAGCCCAGTGTCGATCCCATCATGTATGCTACTTGTTGCATACAATTGGAAGTCTACAAACATTAAAATCATGTGGAAGAAAAGTGGAAATGGTTAGAATAAAACAATGAAATAAGACATAAGGACTTCAATTTATTTGCTCAATAATTAGATAGTTCAATTGAACAGGATTAAGAACTCTGATACAGGATTAATTTTTAATTTTGGTAGCCAAAATCCCAATCTGAGGGGTAAAGGGGGCACGGGGTACAAATGTATACCAGACTTACTTTACTTTTATCAGTAAAACAAAGTGATAACCAACAGAGCCTTTGGGAGCTTTACTAAAGCCAAGGAGACACCTGTTAATAGTTGGTAAAGAAACTGCTGCAATGCAGGAGACCCAAGTTCAATCCCTGCGTCGGAAAGATCGCCTAGAGAAGAAAAAGGCAAACTACTCCAGTATTCTTGCCTGGAGAATCCCATGGACAAAGGAGCCTGGCAGGCTACAGTCCATGGAGTTGCAAGAGTCAGACACTACTTAGCTACTAAACCACCACCACCTGACACCTATTTTACATAAGATACCGGTCCTCATAGTTTGTTTATAAACATTTTTTACAATGCCCCCTATTATACACTTTAGGGAAATTTGCTATTTAAAAGAACTCTAAGATTACTCTTTCAATAGAGGAAACAAAACCTAATTTGTTTACATAAAAGTGGTATGCTTTTTAAGTGGACACATGATAGTTTATGCTTATATATATATAGATAAGCACATAAATATACGATATACATAATTCCTATAGTATACTTAAGCATATATATTCTGTGTAGGTAAAGTTTTAGTTGCCTATCGTCTATTTTCTGCACTTGTTTCTAATTCTCATTTTGCCTTCCCAGTCCAATTTGGAGAAACAAAATTCTCCTACATAATTACTCTGATGAGGGACTCTGATTATCAGAAAGAGTAGAAGGAGACCCCAAGGGTGGGGAAATTAAGGTGTAAACTGTGCTTGGCCGTCTCTACCCACAACACTTCTGCTCCTTTTCTCATCTCTTATCTGGTATGGAATTTTACTAATAAGAGGACAAAATGACGATACAGGTGTCGTCAGTTTAGCTCTGAACAAGGCAATACCCCTACAGAAACCTTTCTTCCCAACTACACCCTACAACAATCACAGTAAAAGGGGAGAAAAAGGGAATTATGCTAATAAATTACAGCAGCTGGCACTAAAATCACTGAATCATAATGGCCATAAATTCTGTTCCGGTGTCTTCTATAAGAACATAGAGTACTTTAAGCAGCTTGGCTGGCTCAAATGCCTCTTTTGTTTTCTGTCTGACCAATGACTGTTCCAAAGATTTCAGTATGTCTGTGGGCCAAGACAGATCAAAGTCAATGGATCCAATTCATTTATTCATGCATATGTTAGTATCTTTGGTTCTGGGACTTGGGGACTCTACTGCAGTGAGCAAGTCAGGATCCCTGCTCTTATGAAGTGTGCATTCTGAGGACAGAGCCTACATATCTGCCTCTTTAAAAACACATCGACTGGATGCTTCTATCGTCGTCACCATAATGTACATCACCAGCATTTGCTTCTTAAAAAATTCCTCTTAACAACTTCTCACACGTGAATACACAAAACAGCCGTTTCTTCTAACTCGACTGACCAAAAAACTTATGTAACCACAGATTTTTCCAGTTTTGTACTTTCTGAGGAAGAGAGATGTATGACAGGAAAGCTGAAGAGGACTGAGTTTGTCAATCTCCCAGGCCCCTTAACAAAATCATTTTAGGCCTAAGTCTTCTACAACTGTACCTGAATATGCAAGATATACACAGATATGTATTTAAAATATGCTTATATACATCTATTTTTAGAACCAACATTACTTCCTAAGTAAACCTATTAGATGAGACCTCTGATTCTTCTAGAAACCTTGGATTTTGATATAGGAAGGTAGGCCTAAAGTGTTAGCCCCAGGAAAAATTAAATGGCTCTGCATAATAAAATTTAAAAATACCGGGATTTTGAGGGGAGCAATCAAAAAGGAGAAGAGGCAGCAGAGGAGGAGGGCAAAGGGCCCACCAGGTTACAGGAGCCTTGAGTTCCCTTGTGATGGTGACCAAAACGCGTTTTAAGGCTAGAGATGCCCAGCATGTGACAGCAACACTCCTGGCACTGCAATAATGTAAACTACCCCCTCCTACCTCCGTTCCGTTGCTCAGTCGTGTCCGACTCTATGCGACCCCGTGGACTGTAGCCTCCCAGGCTTCTCCGTCCATGGGATTCTCCAGGCAAGAATACTGGAGTGGGTTACTGTTTCCTTCTCCAGGGGATCTTCCCAACCCAGGGATCGAACCTGGGTCTCCCGCATTGGAGGCAGACACTTTAACCTCTGAGCCACCAGGGAATAAAGCTGACCACATCCACAAAGGCTTTATGTGAGCTCTTGATCTCTTTATCGTCCATTCTTCCCTAGCTCCTGCCTGACACATCTATCTAACAACAGCATCGCAGATTCAACCACCCATGTGCACCTCAATGGGTTGGTTCCGAACTATCTTCCTATCCCCACCCCTACCACGGACTGTTCTTAACTGTTCCTTCTCGTAACTTCCAGCATTCCACTAGCTCTTTAATGTCATAACCACTTGAGGAACAACCAATATTTATTGAGCACTTGTAATGTGCTAGGTACTTACTCTGCCAAGGGCATTAATGCATAATTTCATTGGATCCTCAAACCCCAATTAGACAGGTATACTTCATTTCCTAAATGTTAGGAAACCAAAGTTCAGTGAGGACAAAAGTAGTGCTCAGAGTAAGTGATGGAATTCAACCCCATTCTGACTCCACAGCCAGCTTAACCAGTATACTCCAATGCCCCCAAGTCAAAAGCCCTCCGAACCATCCCTCTCTCATTAATCATTCGTAGTCACCTATCTGGTTGGACCAATTATACCTCCTGGATGCCACATCATCTCTACTTCCACTGCCTTCACAGAGAACAAAAAACAGCATCTACCACGTCCTTCTTATGTGCCAAGCACTATTCTAAGTAACATACATGTTTTTCAAGCTTTATCCCCCAAATCCTATGAAGTGAAGACCCTAAAGAAGAAAGAGGTTACGAAATGAGTGACAGAGCCATATTCAAACCCAGACAATGTGAACTGAGAAGTGCTGAGCACTTAAACCCTCCAGGATTTAAGAGGCCCTGCACCGTCTCCCTACCTCCCATCTGGACCCCCACCAACCTTCAGCCTGTCGAAGACATCCTTTTGGAAGGCAAATGTTATCATAACATTCTTCTGCTTAAACTTGGCAGCTCTATATAGCTGACTGGATCAAGTCCAAATTTCTTAATTTGGCATACAAAACCCTTTATGTTCCTGTTCAACTCAGTTCAATAAATATTTGAGTGCCCACTGTAAGCAAGGCCAAGCGCTAAGTGCTCCGAAATGAATAACACATCCCAGGCTCTGACCACGACTCCAACTGCAGACACCATGTTCTTCAGCCAGAGTAACCAGATGCGGCTCTCATAAAGCAACGTCCTACACGCTAGTCCCTTTGCAGAGAATGAAAATCCCCCAGCCACCTGAAGAGTAAGTGCAGGTGTGAGGCCTTCCCTAACAAACTCCAGGCAGAAATTCTCCCTCTTTTAAGGTCCCTCAACACCCGCTCAAATCACTTTCAGGTGGCTGGTTGAAGAGAGGCATATATCGGCTTCCAAACAGCACTGTGAGCCAGTTCAGGACAAGAGCTGACCCTTGCCAAGCATGTCTGGTTTGCAGAAGACATTCATTTGCTGAATGAACAAATAATGGAAAAAGTATAACCTGATGAGAAAAGGAGAGAAACAAGATACAGAATTAGGAATGCTAACACACAGGTGGGCCACATTAAAAGCAGCAGCAGTTACTTTGCCTGGGTTACAAACAGGCCTACATTTTTACTCCTATGGGAAAACTCATGTGCAGGACTTAAAGGGCACAACTTTTGTTATTCGTGGCTCCAGAAAGCTCGGACAGGCCAAAAAGGATACAAGATGAAAGTCCACTGTCTAAAGGGGTGAGGAGATGGGAATCAAATCGATCCAAGTAAATAATATTGATCTACTGGGATGAACTCACCAGGGCTACGTCACGGTATGGTGCAAGGAGGAAAGAAAAAAAAATCAAAATCAAAATCTGTCCTGAGACCAATTTAGAAATTAGTATGACTGCGGCCAGAATGAGAAATTTTGAAAGCGAAGACAGTTGCAATAAACCGAAGCTCACAACTGTTTCCCCCTTCTGAATGGCCACTGCTTTTCGCTCAACTTCATTTCTGTAATTTAAAAAGCAACCATCTACCAGAGTTAAGCCCAGGCATGAGCGTACTGCAGCTCCTGGCATATACTGAACGTCTTGATTTGATTCATAACCGTAAACGCACACAGAAACCTCCGAAGAAACGCTACATCTAAGCCGCAAGTCCTTCGTCTAGATCTGGGCATGAGGTTCTGAAAAGCGTTGAGGTCCTTTCTGAACGGTGCTTTGTGTGCGGCTGTTTCCAAGTCAAGGGCCGTGTTTTGAAATTACCCCCGTCGAGGGTGTCACGTCTCTCTCCCACCCTCTCCAGCCTCCAGAGAAAGGTGAGAATTTGCGAGCAACAGGCTGGGACGGAGCGTACGACCTCGCCCGCTCCTTTCAAACGGGAACAAGACAGGGTAAGGCAGCCGGTGGCTCTCTCACCCACGGCCACAGACACTCAGGGGACCAAAATCTCACCCTACCTCTCCCCTCCCTAAAACCGGAGCAAACGACGCAAAAAGCTCGGCCACCCGGCGGCGGGGACCCCCCAGGTTGTCAGAGCCGAGGCCGCCCGCCCCCGCCGGCGCCCGGCAGCCTCGCGCCCTCCTCCCCGGACCCCGTGTCCCCGCAGCCCAGCCGGGCCCGGCCAGGAGAGCGCGAAGGACGCCGCGGCCGCCCGCCTCCGCCGCCTCCCGGGCGCCGCGACGCCCCACACCCCGCCCGCACCTGAGGCGCGGCCGGACCGCGAGCGGGCGCCGAGCGCGGCGGGCAGGGCAAAGTTACTCACCGGGTGAGCCCGGCTCCCGCGCCTCAGCCGAGCGTCGGCTCCGCTTCCGCGGCCCCGCTGAGGGAGCGCGGGGGCCCGCCGGCCTCCGCTCCGCCGGGACCTGCCGCCGCCGCCGCCACCGATTTCCTGGCAAGGAGCAAACTCTAGTCAAGACTTCGCTCCTCAACCGCCCCTGCTGCCTTCCCGCGGGCGAACGCTAGGGCCGAGCCACGCAAGCCGACACGCACCCCGGCCAATTGGCAGCGGCACAGGGCGGGGAGGGGGCGGGCCAGAGGGCGGCTCCCCCTATCCGAGAGCGCGGGGGGCGGGCCGGGCCCGGGCCGTCACTCCGGGTTAGAGTGAGCCCGCTCCGCTCCCAGAGCCGCGCGCCCTCCCTCCGCCCCCCGCCCCCAGCCGTCCCCTGGGCTGTCCGCCTGGGAGCCCCCGGCGCGGGGCCCGTGCTGCCTGTGCGCTCACGGCCTACCGCGCGAGGACAGGGGAACAGCTGGGGGAGGCGGGGAAGATCTAGGGGGTCGGGGTGGGGTAAGGAGAACAGGTGGCGCCGGAAAGCTGGGCTGAGGGCGTGTCGGGCGAGAGGACAGCCGGGGTCGGGGTGGGGGGAAGGGACGGGAGCTGGCGGGGGTGAGGGGGGACAGGAAGGGAGAAGCGGGGCTTTTGGTAAAGAACACCTGAGGGGTCGGGGCGCGGAGAGCGAGTCTGGGTGGTGAAAGGCTGCCGAGGCGGTCGCACGAGCACCTGGGAACGAAGGTGAGAGGGAGGTTCCGCGGGTGAGGAGGTTGAAGAGGCCAAAAGGGTGAAGAGGAAAGGACGTGTCCAAAGCAAGGCAGGACGTACTCCAGGAAGAGAAAAAGATCCCAGGAAGGAAAGGAAGGGGATGCGAGATGCGGACGGTTTACTTCCAAACTCGCTCATCCTCACCCCCCACTGCCGCCCCCGCCCCGGCAAAAATAAACAAACGCTTGTCCTTTGACCCAGTTGAGCTGTGAAACCATTCAAGATCGCGAATGAGACAAGTACCGTTTTACACGTGCATCTTGTTCTGTTGTGAAATTCATCAAAATGTATCGATCAACTATAGCTGTCCGTTGTCTCCGGAAAGGCCTCCCGGGACGGGCGGGGTCCAGCCTGGGATTAATCCCGTCCCCCACGGGGCCAAGATCTTCCCCGGTGGCCCAGATGGCAAAGAATCCGCCTGCAATGCAGGAGACCTGGGTTCGATCCCTGGGTCGGGAAGATTCCCCGGAGAAAGGTATGGCAATACTCCACTCCAGTATTCTTGCCTGGAGAACCCCATGGACAGAGAAGCCTGGCCTGCTACAGTTCGTGGGGCGCAAAGAGCCGGACATGACTGAAGCGACTGACACTGCTACACTGCCAGGGGGCCAGCAGCAAGTCTGAAAGAGGCTTGATCCTGGCCCCAGGGGAAAAAAAGGGATCTGAGGGAGTCAGGTAAGGCCCCGCCCCTTCTGCCATCACCTTGGCGAGGAGGTGCCAAGGGCCGAGCTCTGGCGCCCACAGGCAGGTCTCGGCCTCGGGGCGGGGCAGGAGCCCGGCTCCACCTGTCTGACACCACCGGGTCGGGGGGCGGGCTCACTCAGCAGCTCAGGTGAGCGACTCAGGCTCGGCCACCGCCCTCCTCGCGCCGGGGGCGGGGCCGGGGCGGAGCCTCCACGCCCCGCCCAGCGGCCGGGCCCTGCCGCGCCGCTGCGGCTCCTCCCCCCTCCTTCCGTCCGCACGCCTTCCGTCGGTCCTTCCTTCCTGCCTGCCTTCCGCGCCCGCAAGCTTCGAGGCATGGGGCAGAGCCTCCGGCCAGCCCGCGCCACCTGAGGATCCCGGAAGCCGCCCCCGCCATGGAAGAGGACCAAGAGCTGGAGAGGTAACGGTCGAGGGGGTGGCGGGGGCGGGAGGAGCGGGCCGCGCCGGGCCCCGGGAGCCGGCGGCCGGCCGGGGCCTCCGCCTCCGCGGCCCGGCCTGGCAGCGAGGGCCTGACCGGGAGGACGGGCGAGGAGGGGGCGCGGTAGGCGCGCCAGGGCGAGGAACGGGGCCCCGGATTGGGAAGGGGTTGGGGGGGAGCTGGATTGCTTGAGTGGAGACGCTCAGTACACTAGATACCAAGGAGGGAAGACGGGTTGAGGAACTAGATACCAAGGAGGGAAGACGGGAGGGAAGAGCGGAGTTCAGTCCCCAACGGCCCATCACCGTTAGGAACAGCCAGAGCCAGTAAAAGATAACGTGCACCCGGCCACCGTTCCCCGAGTGGTGGGCTTGGCCTGTGAGCCAGGCCCAGGCCACTCCTCTGGGCCGAGCGCTAATTGGTCGTCTCTGTGTGCCGAGTGCTCTTTTTTTCCCCGTGCTTGGAGACTCTTCTCAGACTTTCTAGTTTCCGTACCTCCTGTAAACGGAAACCGTAGTTGGAAAACTGCACGTTGATGAACTTTAGTTTCTATTTTTATCATCTGCGTTTTCCCTCACGCCTTTCAACTCCCCTTTTCATCCTTTAGCAGGACCCACCCTATTCTAATCCTGCCCCTTTCTTTGTGACTCTACCAAAAGAATATTTTAGCGAACTTTTTGTTGAAGGACACTCCCTTTGGTCGCCATGTGGATGGCCAAATGGAGTAGGGAGAAACTGGAGGCAGTAAATTACTTAGTGGTAGAATAGGTGGAGGCAGGAGAAGATAATAATAGGGGTTAATGCTAATAGTTCTGTGTAACTGGATGCATTAGAGCAGTAACCTGTTGCAATTGTGATAGATTTAAAAAAAAAAAAAAAGCTAGTTTCAAAACCGTACTCAGTATAATCTCATTTTTATAAAAACTATGTGTGTAGAAAAATGTCTGGAGTGAAGACCTCAATGGCTGAAGGCGAGAGGAAGACAGCCCTGGAGATGGTCCAGGCGGCTGGGACAGATAGACACTGTGTGACATTTGTGTTGCACGAGGAGGACCATACCCTAGGAAATTCTCTCCGGTACATGATCATGAAGAACCCGGAAGTGGAATTCTGTGGTTACACTACAACCCATCCTTCAGAGAGCAAAATTAACTTGCGCATACAGACCCGAGGTGCCCTCCCCGCGGTTGAGTCCTTTCAGAGAGGCCTGACTGAGCTCATGAATGTCTGCCAGCATGTGCTTGACAAGTTCGAGGCCAGCATAAAGGAATATAAAGATCAAAAGGCCAGCAGAAACGAAGCCACATTCTAGTCCCTCACGCACCATACAGGGAGAACTGACCTCTAGGATATTCTGTATGTGCTCTTGGCAAAACCCAGAAGTAAAAGATTGTGGTGACAGCACGATGTGACCTGCAGAAGGGCCTGCTTCTAGCTCTCTAGAGTCCCTGCGAGAAACTGTATTCTTCTAATAAATACCCTCTTGTACTTAAACTGATTTGAGTGGTTTCTGTTCCTTTGTTCTGGAGGTGGACTCAGGATTTTGTGGGTTTTTTCCCTTTAATTGAACCAAGGTTGAAAGTGAGGAAACAACCTGGCACCTAGAGAAAGACCTTGATGGAGGAAATTAAAAGGATTTCCCTCCCCTAGTCACAGGAGAGGGAAAGATGCCGTAGAGCAGTGGTCCCAACCTTTTGGGTACCAGGGACCGATTTTGTGGAAGACAAATTTTTCCACAGACTGGAGATGGAAGGATGGTCTGAGGATGATTCGAGAGCATTGCATTATTGTGCACTTTATTTCTAATCTAATGCTGCTGCTGATCTGATAGGAGGTACCCGCCTGAGGCGGGGAGGTTCGAGATCCTATGCTATAGAGCATGATCCTGCGTAGGCTGTGGATGGTTTAGAAAAGAAAGGTGGGAGTGAGGGGAAGACTTGGCCTCTTTCTAGATATTTTTTAGTAATTTATGAGAATTGCATCCTTTGCTATGATTGGCAGATTGTGCAAGGGAGGAAAATAATTTGAGAGAATTCTGGTTTCATGTGAGAGAAGTTAAGTGGTCTCAGGCTTCATCTTTATGGTAGTGTTTGGAGGACAGATTCCAGTTTAGTGCTGTAATTTCAGGACCCTAATATAGGAGAAGACATCTGGGATGACCAGGTAACATTTTCAGTTCTGGGGTAGGTATCTCAGTACAGCCCAAGGTTCCGTGAAAAGAAACAGTATTTGAGAGAAAGTAAAGACAGGAGGAAAATTGAATGTGCAGAAAATGATTTTTGGGGAAACCTAAAATACTGGTGAATCACACTTAAGAGCTGCCCTACTTACCTCTTCAACCTTGTGTCTTATACCTGTCCTACCCCAATTTGACTGATAATTCACCCTACATATCTGTCAACCTTAGAACTTCAGCCCCACCCTAGTACTCTGAGAGGGGAATCTGCTTTAGGTATGGAAGTCAGAGAGGATCTCCCAGAGATCACAGGAAGAGAAGGAGCTGGCCATGCAAAAAAGAAAAGCATTCTGGGGGAGTAGCACTTGCAGAAGCCCTGAAGCAGAACACCAGTGGTCTGAGGAATCAAAGGCCTTGAAAGGAGATCTGCATGTCTAGAGCAGGGCAAGCAGGGAGGACAAAGGCCTGTGATAGGCTCCAGGGGAAGAGCTCTGGGGCAGGGACTTTGGAAAGTAGAAGGGGAAGGCATCTGGGAATCTGATGACAGTGTGGTGGAATGGACTGTGGAGAGACCAGAGTAGAAGCAGGCGAACTGTAAGAGCTGGAAGGGCCATAAGCTAGTGATGGAGACAAGAGTGGATTTGAGATATTTGCGAGCCAAATGGTACAGAATTGGTAGACCTCAGGAAGTGCGTATAGAAGATGAGGAAAGAGAAGGATGATCTCCACCTAGATTTGGGGCTAAATTTACTGAAATGGCAAGTCTAGAGGGGAAGATTCGTTGGGAGGTGGAGTGATCGAAAACTTGGGTTGCCGGGAGGGATTGGTTGGGAGGTGGAGAATCAGAAGTTCCATGTTGAATGAGGTAGTTAGTAGATATGAGTTGAAGGTCATCAAAGAGATTCAAGTAGAGATCAACTTTGTTAGTTCTTGCCACAAAGATGAGGTAAATGCATAAAAGCTGGAGTGATGAAGAGAGTCCAAGCCAAGCCTTGGGCAAGCTCAATATTTAAAGGTTGGTAGAAGAGCAACCAGTGAGGTGGTGGGGAAGGCTGTAGAAAGTCAAGTTGTGGAAGACAGAGCTTTCAAAGAGAACAGTGATGAATGAGTCACATGAGGACAGAAAAAAATGTCAGCTGAAATTAACAGGGAAGTCACTGGGCAGCTGGCAGCATTAATTTAGTGCCTACAAAGGTTAAATATTAACTCTGGTACAGAAGAATGGCTTCGTTTGGGTTTTCCAATGAAGAAAATACACTAGGACATTAGAGGCTAAATTTAAGTGGGAGCAGGAGTGGGTGGGGAAAGATCAAAAGTTCCAGGGCAAGGACAGGGAAAGTTCTCCTAGGGTGACAGACGGTAAAAGACAATTAACAGAAAGCCAATGTCAGCATAAGGAACTCAGCACTTGAAGATGCAGGGAAGTCCTAAAGGGATCAGTGGGAAATGATCAAACACTTGTTTGCCTCTTCTAAAGTTCTGCCTATGAGTAGCTCAGTGGGTACTGGAAATAGGGTAACTTAAATGAAGTTTAATACCTATGAGCCAAGACCTGTCAGGAGATGAAGGCCAACTTTAATTAGTGGACACAGCAGTGCAGAATGGTGACAGTAGACTGAAGTAATCAGTAACAGTACCCATGGGGGATGCACCCACTGATGGCCACCCACCACATCTCATGGCCTCTTTGCTCCTAAAAGGGCTCATCATCACTCATGATTTGGCATGGAGTCTTGAATCTGTTGTTGAGTCGCTTCAGTCATGTCCAATTCTGCAACCCCATGGACTGTAGCCCACCAGGCTCCTCTGTCCATGGGATTTCCCAGGCAAGAATACTGGAGAGGATTTCCTCCTCCAGGGGATCTTCCTGACCCAGGGATCAAACCTGCATCTTCTGCATTGGCAGGCAGATTCTTTTACCACTGAGCCACCAGAGAAACTGAAGTGAAGGTGAAAGTTGCTCAGTTATGTCTGACTTTGCAACCCCATGGACACAGTCCATGGAATTCTCTAGGCCAGATTACAGGAGTGGATAGCCTTTTCCTTCTCCAGGGGATCTTCCCAACTCAGGGATCGAACCCCAGATCTCCTGCATTGCAGGTGGATTCTTTACCAGCTGAACCACCAGGCAAGCCCAGCCCTAAACATAGGTTCTTACAAAAACACCTTCACAAGGCAGATGTGTGGAAGGAAAAAACAGGGCAGGGCAGGCAGGATAACCAAGAGTCCTGGAGACCAGAGAAGAATCTTTGCAAAAAGTTTGTCAGAACCTAAGGGAAGACAGAATTGGTCTATGAGAAAGTGAGGGAGATTGATATGAATCATGTATTTACTTAAATAAACTGAAAAAACTTACTCAGTATTTCTGATTTTATTAACAGCAATAATATCAATGGTTCAAGCTCAGAAATTCTGTTCAGCTATAAAATATCTACGCCTTTTAAAGAGGCAATTATTAAAATGATTATATGCTAAAGGCTTTTTTAATATATAACAACTTGAATACTTGCCTAGCACTTCCCATTTTCAAAGCACTTTACAAACTATAAACTGCATACAGTTGCAACATCTAAGTGTTCTAATTGGTCATTATAAGGCATAGGTGCCTATAGAACCTCTGTGGAGATGAAAAGGTGTCTACCTAGAAAGTGGACCAATCAGTGTCATTCTGAACCAGCATCTCACATTTTTAGAAATAATGAAAGCACACCAAGTTCTGTGGCCACCATTCCCCATCCTTTTTGTTTCACTTAAACATGTTAAGACTATAGATAGTCTCCAGATCACTAGACAAAAGTCATCTTTTCCGATAAGCAAAATTTAGAACCAGAGACAACGTTTGTACTAGCCCTCAAACTGGGCTTCCAGGAAATTTGCCCAAATCCACCGGTCTGCTTTCAAGTAATTATGACCCTAGATCCAGCCCTTCTGTGCTCAATTTCTTAATGCTGGTTTTTCTTTTGCCATTTGAAAGTGTATAACCCAGGTGGTACTAGTGGTAAAGAACCCACCTGCCAGTGCAGGAGACATAAGAAATGTGGGTTCAATCCCTGGGTCAGGAAAATTTCCCTGAAAGAGGGCATGGCAACCCACTCCAGTATTCTTACCTGGAGAATCCCATGGGCAGAGGAGCCTGGTGAGCTACAGTCCATGGGGTTGCAGAGTCGTACAGGACTGAGCAAGTCAACAACAGCAAGTATGTACCTAGTAGTGGTATCAGTCCTGAGAAATGGTAGAAATAAAAGAGAACATGAGTCTGTCCTCCAAAGCCCCCTGATTTTGAAGAGGACAGATAAGAGCCATACACGTGAAAAAGGTAGGCAACTGCATTTACAATGAAGTGCCTCATGTGCAGTGTAGGGCATTACCTGCTGAACACAGAAAGGAACTGGTGAGGGACACTCTTGTAGCAGAGATCCTTCCATGCGCACCCAATCTGCCAACCACTGCCCTGGGCCCTGCAGAAATTAAACCACACAGGCAGTGTGCCTTCCAATAACTGAAGCAGGCAAACCTGTGAAAGAAATAGTGCTCCAGATAAACGGTTTCCTTTTTCCCAGTGTAAAGAAGCCATTACAGATCCTCAAGCTAGGGAATGCCCATGCAGGATGGACGAGTGGGAGGAAATGTGGGAAGACAGCGTGGGTCAGGGGGCATTTGTACCAGTCCAGGTGTAATGTAAGGAGGGTACCATTGTAGGCATGGAGGTAAAAAGGATACCAGAAAGCTGCTGGAAAAAAATAACGTGGAGCCAGAGTCCTCCAGGGGAGCAGGTGAGAGAGGCTGTGCACAGCCCCGGTCCTTCAGCCCAGCGTTTTGCTACCACTCCCTCCCAACCAAAACCAGCACGGCGGGATTCGTGAGCTCCTCTCCCACCTGTCCTTGCTGACAAGAGTTCACCCTTAACCTCCTTCCATGCCTGTCAGAAGAACCGCCTTTAACAAGGTCGAGACTCCAGGGCTACAGATGTGGACACTGAGGGTGGGGAGAGGAAGTCAGGTAGTGAGCTCACCAGCCCTAGCTGCCCTCTGCCCATACCACGTGGCTCTCCTCAAGGGGAGCATCACCATTCATTCATTCATTTGTTCGTTTGGCAAAATGAGCACAGTTTAGACGCAGACATGGTTTAGGTACCAGATGCACAGCCGGGAACAAGCTGCCCCACGTACAGTCTGTTTTCTGGTGGCAGAAGTAGAAAATAAAAAAACTAGTGCATCCATATATGTATAAAGTAATTAAGGTAGAGATGTAAACGGGAAGCAAAGGAATCATGGGCTTGGAGGAGAAGGCACTGAGAGTCTGAATATCTAAGAAAGGCTTTTCTGAGGAGGTGACCTGAGCAGAGACCAGGAGAGACCAAGGAAAAATGAGAATATGCTCGGAATTTCCTGAACGATAAATTTAAGTTATTCAGCCAAGAAAAAGCAAAATGATGAACCTTTTCAAAGGAATAAACTGTCAGCATTGGATGTGTGTGTAGTTTTTATTAGTACCCAAATTCATATCATTTATCTTTAATCTGTATATTAACTACTAATAGTGAAAGTAAAGAATTTGAGTTACTGTGTGGGGCAGTAGGATATGGTGGAAGTTTGGGATCTGCTGATAGGTGTATGTGTATTAGGAGAGTTGATCTTAATTTCGGTTTTGGCATTTTTGAGAGAAGCACATCTTTCTTAGAAGCAGAAGTGGACGTGCTTGGAATCCTGCACCCCTTTTCAGGCTAAATAACTGTGAGTTAAGAGCTCACACTGTTGGAATCACGCTGCCTGAGTCTTGGTCTTGGTGCTAGACTTTTTAGCTGTGTTAGCCCAGACAAGCTGTTTGACCTCTCTGCCTGAGTTTCTTCACCTGTAAGACTGGGATAACTACTTACCATACAGGGATATTATAAATATTAATTTAGATAATAGAGTCAAAGTGCTTAGGATAGTATCTGGCCCATATAGCATGCTTTCAATTAGTGTTAGCTGTTGATATTATTGTAATACCAGTTGTGTCAAACAAACTGGTTTCGTTCATATTTCTTCTGGGTGAAAGCCTGAAAACAAAAACCCTAGTGCCCTCTGTTATTTTTGTTTGTCTGTTTCCTCTGGCTCAATACAAAACTAATAGAAATTTGTGGACCCCTGTGTGGACGATTATTAGTCGGCTAAGGCCATTGCTTTTTTAAAAGAGATAGTTTAAATAAAATAGCACTCCTAATATAGGTGAAAATCAAAGATAAGTGGATTGTTTCTTCTTTTCATGAAGAAATTAAGATCCTAATGGAACATGCACAGTCTTCCTTAAGCTGTAAGACAGAGGTTAAGCAGGAAGGAAAAGTAAGTTCCATACCAGATGGATTCCTGGTTTGGTGCCAGCTGTGTGAATACTGATGGGGAATCAGGGTTCAAGCTATGCCAGCCAAGCATCGAATTGCATAAAATGTAATATATTGGTATTTTATCTGCCAGTGCTCCATAGATTCCATGTTTGCTATGTAAGACTCTTAATAAATGTCAAAAAGAAAAGCTGCCACCCATGTGCTCTTCTTAGTTTACATGCTGACTTGGGTCAGATGTCAGAGCAAGTGCAGATAAAGCCCAGAACAGTTCTGTCCAAAGGGCTTCTGGAGAAGATGAAGCTGCCGGGAGCATCTAGTCAGACAGGGGCTAGACAGGCTGGCTTTTAACAACAGTTTGTGGTCTGGAGATTTGGGTTTTTTTTTTTCTTTTTTAAGGGTGAAAGAGGCTTTCTTCCTAGAGGCCTCTTTGGACAGGACTGTGTAGGGGTGAAGTGTAAGGACTCTGAAGGCAGGGCCTGGTTGGCATCTCTGCTTCACCGCTTTCTAACTTGCAAACGTGTGGGAGAACAGCCTAGCCTTTTGGAGCCTCAATCCCCTCATCTGTTAAATGGAGCTAGTAATAATACCTACTTTACAGGGTTATGGTGAAGTGTAAATGCCCTAAAGGACTCAGCACTGTTCCTCATAGACTTAAGCACTCAGTCATTAGCCATTACTGTTAATGTTGTCGTGTCTGCCGCATTGAAGACAGACAGTGGTGGCTAGAACAGCAGCCTTCTAGAACTGGGCATGCCTCTCTCCGCGGAGTCCCTGCCTGTTTCTTCTCAGCACATGGCCAGCTGGGACCGCAGGCCATGCTGGCCTTCCCGTTTCTTTCAGATTTGCCTGGAGTGTTCCCTCTCGGGGCCTTGGTGCTTGCCCTGTCTTCCCCAGCCCCTCCTCCCCAGGTCTTCACTTGGATGTGTCTTTCCAGAGTACTTGCTCAAGCCATCCTTGACCACTGTGTCAGTTACCCATTGCTTTGTAACAGACTGTCCTAAAACTCAGCCACTGAGGAATCTAATTGGAGCTAAAGTAGAAGAATCTGACTCAGGACTTCCTGCAAGGCTGCAATCAAGGCATCATCTGGGCTGCAGCTTCTCAAGGCCTGAACAGGGGTGATTAATTTCCAAGCTCGCTCACGTGGGACAGCCTTGCTCCAGGGCAGCTGGCTTCCCCCAGAGCAAGAGATCTGGGAAAGAGAGAGAATGCAAGATGGAAGCTGAGTCTTCATACCCCATCTCAGCAGCGACAGCCCACCACGTCCACCCTGTTCTGTCTGAGAGAAGTGGGTCCAGCTCCCACCGGGGGGAGGGGATTGCACACAGGCAGGAATGCCAGGAGGTGAGAATCCCCAAGACCATCTCAGAGGCCACCGACCCACAGCTGCCTTCTCCAGGATAACACGTGCGCACCATCCAGACCACCCTCACTGTCTGTCCCCTGACCCGGCTTCATTCCTCCCTGGTCCTCACATTAGCTGAGGTTATATTCTGTATATCTATCTGTTTATCGTCTAATTCCAATTGAACATCGACTTCCAGAAGGCAAGGGCTCTTTCCCTGTTTGCCTTTGTGTCCCCAGCACTTGAAACCAGGCCAGGCAGGCACCATGCTTTCATTCATGCTAGGCCAGTGAACGAATGACTGTGCGCACGTGACTTGAGTGTGAGTGTCTGAGCACGACTGCCCCGGCAGGGAGGGAAAGCTGTGATTTCTCTGACATGACCGTGTACGCTCACGAGCTAACACTTGCAAACTCAGCCAGGACAGTGACAAGTTCCAAGAAGGAAAGGAATTCTCAACAAACAAGGAAGCAGGCCTATCCTGTGGCTTCCAAGGGAGGAAGGGCTGAGGCGTGAGCATCACGGAGCAGCTCAGTGAAGGTGGCCATGCCTGGTGACCCCGCTCTCTGATGTCTTCTCCGTGAGAGCCTTAGGTACTGACCTCCCTCACCACCTCTCGCCTGGCGCGTTTGGTACCTTTCCTCCTGTTGGTAGAAAACATTAATAACAAGAACGAATAGAAGATGGGCATCCTGCACTTTTAATTGCGCTGAATCTGAATTTGTGAGGCTGAGATAACTATAAGCTCAGGGATTGCAAACCACCAGTTGGTAGTTGATTGTCTTTAGCGTCCTCTGTCCACATGCTGGGATGGGTGGGAGGAGTTCATTAGGCAGAAGGTGGTCATGACGGGAGCAGGTGGAGACAGAGGTGCTCCCAGTGGAGCAGCCTGCACAGGAGGAACCAAGCGGATCTCACACACACGCTGACAGTGGCGGAGGAGTGCAGAGAGCGCACCTGAGCTGAGCCAAGTGGGCTCTGTTGTTTTCTCTGGGTCTGGAAAGGAAAGGAGATGGTTCTTACTGAGTGCATCTCACAGTCGTGCGCACTGACCCCCAAGGCAGTGGCAGCTGCCTCTGCGAGTGCCTGCTTTACACTTTACACACCTACTGCAGGGAACCGGATTTGGGGAGTTCACTGATCAGTGACACTTCAAAGAATAAAACCGAACAGGGTGAATTGTTGTAGAGTTGCATAGTTTTATTTTGCCGTTGAAAATCAACTTTGTTTTGGTTGGAAATTGTCAGAAATCCCAGTCGTTATGTGGCCCGATAGCACGTAGAGGCCTCCAGGGTGTGTTTTCACTCCCTCTGACAGTTGGTCAGGCAGTTCGGTTCTGACACGGTCTGCCTGGAGATGGTATCAGATTGCACTCAGTCCCACAAGGCTCTCCTGCCCACCCCCGCTTCAGACACTGGTTGCAAATCCAGGTTATTACTCGTGCTTCTGACCTACTGGCTGGAAGTTCTCATGACCCTTTCCCTGGGCTCAGTTAATTTGTTTGAGTGGGTCACAGATTTCAGAGAAACATTTACTCACTTTTATCGGTTTACTATAAAGGCTACAGATGAAGAAGGACATGGGGCAAGGCCTGTGGGAAGGGGTGGGAGTTTCCCTGCCCTTCCTGGGCACTCTACCTCTCCTCAAATCTCCATGCAGTCATCAACCGGAAGTTGGAGAATCGAAAGAGAACCAGAAGTTCTCCACACCCTGTCCTTTTGGGGTTTCACTGAGGCTTCACTGTACAGGCATGACTGATTAAATCATTGGCCCTTGGTGGCTGAACTTCATCTCTAGCCCCTCTCTCCTTCCCAGAGGCCTGTGAATGGGACTGACAGTTCCCACTCTCTAATCACTTAGTTGGTTATCCTGGGTGACCAGACCCCATCCTTAGGTGGTTCAGTCACAAAGTCGTGTCCTGCTCTTTGCGGCTCCATGGACTGCAGCACACCAGGTGCCTCTGTCCTCCACTATCTCCTGGAGTTTGCTCAAACTCGCGTCCATTGAGTCAGCAATGCTATCCTACTATCTCATCCTCTGCCATGCCCCCTTCTCCTCCTGCCCTCAGGAATGGGAGGAATACCAAACATATACTTCTTTCAGTAAATCAGCATACCATAAGACCAAAACAGAATTAAATCAAGCATTCTGTAATTTGACATCTGTTATGCCATTTTCCTCACATTGGCTCCACACTGAGACAACAGAGTCTTCAGTTTTCTCTTGGATCTTCAAAGGACTTGGTCCACAATGCTTAATGTCTCACCACCATACTTGGTAGATTATGTGGGATCTCAGAATGAATTTTAATTGGAGCTTAGATTTCAAGCTAAGGGTCACATATCATAGAGATGCCTGATCTAAAATTATTTCAGATCCTGGTTTGCTTGCTTACTGTGTTCTGCATACTTAAGCATAAATCCTGGTGCTTGGAATACTTAACAGGGTTTTTATTCAGAAGTGATTAATATACAGTTGGGGAAATAAGTATCAATTATCATCTCATTCCGTGAAGATGAAGAAAGGTGACTATTCTCATCTAGTTCAGTGCCCATCAAAGTAAAAGAGTCCAACTTAGGTTCTCCATCAGAGCTTGTAATCTAAGTCTTCAGAACTTGGTTCTATGATTGTTTTCCTGGTTTTTTGTTTGTCTACATGGCAAACAGAGTACTTTGCATTAAATGGATGAGAAAAAAATGGGGATTCTAGGGCCTTATGATTAGAAACTATTCTGCTGCTGGCACATCACTGAACATCCAGGAAATGCAAACTAAAACCACGTGAGATACTGCCTCCCACCCATCAGAATGGCTGTTTTCAGAAGACAAGAAATAACAAGTGCTGGTTGAGGGTGTGTGAAGAGAGAACCCTCCTACACGGCTCGTGGCAATATAAATCAGTGCAGCCACCATGGAAAACGGTATGAAGTTTCTTCAAAAAAAGAAAAGAACTACCATCGGCCCAGCAATTCCAGTCCTAGATATTTATCCAAAGAAAACAAAAAGATTGACTCAAAAAGATATATGCACCCCTATTTCATTGCAACATTATTTACAATAGCCAAGATACAGAAGCAACCTAAGTGCCCACTGATAGATGACTGGGTAAAGAAGATGTGTGTGTGTGTGTGTGTGTACACACACACAATGGAATATTATTCAGCCATAAAAAGAATGAAGTCTTGGCATTTGCAACAACATGCATGGATCTAGAAGGTAATATGAAATAAGTCAGAGAAAGACAAATATTGTGTGATTTCATTCATATGCAATCTAAAACACAGAACAAACGAACAAACATAACTAAACAGAATCGGAGTCGTGGATACAGAGTCAAAACAAGTAGTTGCCAGAGAGGAGGGATCTGGGGAAAGGAGAGAAAATAGGTGAAGGCTATCAGGAGGTGTAAACTTTTAGTTACAAGATGAATGAGTCACATTATGAAATGAACAGTATGGAAATACAGTGAGTAATTATGTACTCTCTTTAGGACAGATGACAACTAGGCTTATTGTGGTGATCGTTTTGAAATGTTTAAAAACTGTGTTTATGCCAGGAACTAACATAGTGTTGTAGGTCAATCCTACTTCAAAAACAAACTCAGAAAAAAATGATCAGATGTGTGGTTTCCAGAGGCAGGAGGTGAAGGGAGGAGAATTGGATGAAGGCAGTGAAGGTACAAAATTCTAGTTATAAGATAAATAAGAACTAGGGATGTAAATACAGCATGACAACGATAATTAACAATGCTGTGTTATATATGAAAGTTGCTAAGAGTAAATCCTAAGAGTTATCATCACAAGAAAAAGAAAAAAATTTTTTTCCATTTTTTTTTAACATTGCCTCTGTATGAGATGATGGATGTTCACTGAATTTATGGTCATCATTTCATGATGATGTGTGTGAGTCAGGTCAGTACATTGTATATCTTAAATTTATATGGTGCTGCATGTCAATTATATCTTAATAAAACTAGAAAAGAACCTATTCTACTGAAAATGTCAGTCTTTAAAAGTGTCAGCTTACAGGTGTGTCACCGCCTGCTGCCCATACTTGTAGCAGTCAGGGGTTCCCTTTCTGTTTTCTTGTTGTAATAAGTTGGTCCCCATCAGTGAGCAGTGTGCTTCAGAGCAAGCCAGGACATGAAGAATCCAGCTAGGCTTATTTCTAGCCAAAAGCAGACACGTAACAGTGACTGTAAAGTAAGAAGACCAGCCAGGTGGAAAAACCAGTTTAAATCTCCTTCAAGGTAGATGGTGTTTTTCCCATTTATAGAAAAAGAAACTGAGGCCTGGAGAAGTTAAGTAACCGGGCTGAGTCTGTGCCGCTAGTAAGTGGATATGAATGCAGGGCAGCCCAAGCCCTGAGGTCCAGCTGTCTGTGGCCACAGTGTTTCCTGCATACCTCCCACAGGTTCACAGGAAGACAGCAAAGCTCTGCTAGAGCGTATGTTCCAAGAGGTCAGTTTGAGAGATGTCACTGTTGACAAGTAACCCTTGTTTACTTCTAAGTTCAAGCTGAAATATGTTGGAAATGGGGCTGTTTTCTATTAACTTTAACCGTGAAAAGAGTCACTGAGTTACAGACTATCTGGTCAAGAACCTAGCTTCCCAGATGGCACAATGGTGAAGAACCCGCCTGCCAATGTAGGAGATGGAAGAGACGCGGGTTCGATCCCTGGGTTGGGAACATCCCCTGGAGGAGGAAATGGCAACACCCTCCAGAATTCTTGCATGGGAAATCCCATGATCAGAGGAGCCTGGTGGGCTACGGTCCATGGGGTCACAGAGTCGGACATGACTGACAGACTGAACGCACAAAACTTGGTTCATGAAAACATCATTTTCCTCACTATTAAACTTTATGGGTATCATCTTTAAATACATTAACTTGTAATCAATGTTACACCAAAGCAGCACTTCAGTTGAGTCACTCAGGTCATGTCTGACAAAGCAGCACTTGATCATCTTCAAATGTAGAAAACATCTTCATGGATGGGATAAAATCAGGGTGTGTGTGAGCTGAAGGCTGTCTGGATGTGGAGTCAGAGATGTCCAGGTCAGACCAGGTGTTCCCTGACCCGCTGACCCCGGACAAGGCAGCCTCCCTGAGCCTTCCTGGTCTAACGGATACAAAGGGAACAATAGCTTTTAAAAGGTTCTTCTGAGGGTCAGTGAGATAATATGTTCTGCTATTAATCACTATGTACCTGATAGATGCTATTATATAGTATTTTTGTGTTTTAGTTAACAGTTTAATGTAACAGTCAATACTGTTGACCCACACTTAAAATTATTCTTAAACCTAACATTTGTTCAGTTCTTTATAGTTACAAAGTTATTATTTAACTTAACTGTATTTGATCCCCATATAAACTCTGGAAGGGTAGTAGAAATATCTGCATTTTATAGATGACGTAACCAAGATGACAAGGTCACAGAGTCAGTGAGGGCAGCAGTGGAATGACCCTCTCTCCACGCATTGTGGCTGCTTCCTCATTTTTTTTTAAGGTGACCCGAACATGTCCTTGATTCAGACCTAAGAAGAGGGAACTGCTGACGCCCTCTTCTAAGAGCGTCGAGAGATGTGGTAGAGAACGTATCAAGGTAACCCTACTCAGTCTGAACTTTCCAGGTGAGAGGCTCTGCTCGGAAGGACATGTCCAGAGCATGTCCCCGTGTTGGTCACGTCCTCCGGGAAGTTGTCCAGCTCCCAGCTTTGCACAGAGCAGACGTAGTTCCCAAACGGACACACTGAACTGTTGGAAAGGCTGAAGAACCAGGACCCCCAGCTTTCTTTTTGTACACATGGGATAGGACATTTTCATATTATCTGCTTCTGGTCATGGAGTTCATGGCAGTGTGAGGGTTTTCTGTGCCCACTGGGTCTCTGCCCATCTCCCTTTTGGCCCCTTAAAATCTCACTCAGTGTCATGAGGGGATTTGGGGAGCTCTGTCAAACAGGCTGGTGATATTGTTATCAGGTACACTGTACACAGGAAATCTCCTCCCTCTTCATTAACCACAGGAAGATAGAATTTCCTTCATATTCTTTGCATTGATAAATAATCCCTCAGCTTCTTATCAAAACAGAATTATGTTCCCTGGAAATCCAGTGGTCAAGAATCCACCTGGGAATGCAGGGGACACAGGTTCGAACTCTGGTTGGGGAGCTAAAATTCCACAGGCCCAGGAGCAACTAAGACCCAACGCAGCAGAATAAATAAATATTTAAAAACAAAACAAAAAGCCAGAATTGTGCAGCAGATAAAAATTAACATTCTGGAAGTTTTTCTTTACAGAGAATAAATGGAAGGAGATAATTGAGATTAAAAAAATGTTTTGGCAAATTCAGATACCTAAGTGAACCCTGTCCCTCCCAAGGAACATCAGTACAAAGAAAG
Organism: Moschus berezovskii; assembly: GCF_049115385.1. Taxonomy (NCBI): domain Eukaryota; kingdom Metazoa; phylum Chordata; class Mammalia; order Artiodactyla; family Moschidae; genus Moschus; species Moschus berezovskii. Next base: position 54,374,086 of record NC_142472.1, read on the forward strand.
TCCTTTACATGTCTCATCTCTTGAGTTCTCCTAACGCCTCCGTGAGCTGGGCTTAGTCTCCTTTCATGGAGAGGAAAGGTGCTCAGAGAATGTCCTCAACTGGCCCAGAGTGCCCGGCGGCTGGTGGGGCTAGCTCCCACTGTACCACACTGTACTCCAAGATAAAACAGTTTCCACAGTAAAAGCTTTTGATTTGTCATGCTTTGAAGTTATTAATTTAGGTCATTTTATATAGGTTTCCATTTTTATATGACTATGCAATCATAGCAGATTACTTCAAGTAACATTTTCCAGGCTAGGTGAGTTTCAGTCAGAACTACACCTGAGTAGCAGCCAGGACTGCTCCCTGTGAAACCATCGCTGGGTGGGCTCTCCCTGTGGGATTCACACAGTTGTAGACACTGCAGTGCTGGTTCTCTCAGTGATACACTCTAAAGGTAATGACCTTGGACTTATGGTCTGTCTTGTCCTGATTTCTCCCCAGGATGACTGAAACATGCCATCTAGCTTCTAGGGAGAAGACAATGATTGTGAATCAAATAATTGTGAATTAAACCCCCCCCCAAAAAAATATCAGGTAACTAGGTTTTAGGCAAGTTCTTAACCTCTAAAGCATAATCTCCTTGACTTTATCTAGTAAGCCATCTAAGTTAAGTAGTACACTGAACTTTAATAAACATTTTCCTCAACAAGACACTACTGCCCAAGTTAGGTCTGTGTGTCTAACTACTCAATTCCATGAACTATATTATAGAACTCTATAGAGTTTTCCCCCAAAGCACTTGTATGTATATTAACTAAGTTTTGGGTTTTGTTTTTTTTTTTTTTTTGGAAAATGGGCTTTAAAATTGTCTTGTCCTACTTAAATACATTGTTAGATACATTAGCCCCTGAAAGTCAACTTGAAAACTTGACACTAGAGGGTTTACAAGAACATACTGGTTGTTTTCAATAAGCTATTTTGTACCATAGATCCTCGCATTTAGTTGCTGATTTAGGAAATGTCTGTGTGCGTGTGTACTGTTCGTTTTCAGAGACTCTCCCTGCCAGTTTTGTAGGGTGAAGCGCCATCTCAACGTTCTCCTCATCCCTGGAGTGTGAAAGACAGTGCGCTCCAGGAGATGGCGGGGTGTGGAGGTCCACACGGCGGGGTTCGCTCACTGCCCTGGAGTGGGCCGCACCCTCTGTCTCTTCATCTCTTGCCTTGTCCTGAAAGGCCCCAGGCAGCTGTTGAGCCTGAGCTGGTGCCTGAAAAACACAGGCTTTCTCTCCCTCCCATCTCATCATGCACTGCGGGACTTCTAAGAACTAGAAGCATCAGTATGTTTTCTTCCTGGGTTCCACATTGCTTAATTCCACTGTAATGAAAACAGTTTTTAAAGAGCGGGCATTGAGTAGAATCCTACACATTCTGGAACATTCTCTGTGTCTTCTCCAGTCCTTGGCTCTTAGCTCCAAGGATAGCTTATAATCATTTGATGAATCAGACATCCAAAAGGGGTGGACAGCTCGTCTTCATCAGGCTGCTGCAGCCTTGACACCGCTCAAGGAAACAGCTTCCGCGGACTGACCAGGCTTTCCGCTGCATAGGCCACATTCGGGTTTGAGAGCCAGGGCTTTCTAAGGTAGTTCAGCCAGGACTGAAGCACTATCCAGGACAGTCTGCAAGAGCCTTAGCCTCTGGTGTGAAACGAAGCACTTTTAGGATTAAGAGTAATTTATAGACCACACTTTGGGTGAGGTGGTGTTTCTGGTATGCGGTATGTTTATCAAAGGACAGCATGCCAAATGTCAACCCTTGTTAAAGAAAACTCTGTAGAGGCAAATCTTTGAGGCTTTATACTGGCATATTTTCTTTTGTATCAACTGTTATGATTTTTTTTCCTTTTTGCATTTGAAATAGCTATTTGGTGAGAGATGACAAAAATTTTTGTCATTGAGTAAGAGACCTCAATAATTATTTTGACTTTTATGTCCTTTGACCAAGTTTATTTCTCCCAACTAGTCTTTTTGTGGAAGGTGTATATACTTTTAAGCTTAACTGACCTATTGAACAGGCACGTTGTTCCTGGCACGGTGTGATTCATGGGCTTTTCTAGTCAGAACTGACTATTTTCTAAGGTAGTTCTCTGCCATCCCCGTCCCATCTCCACAGAGTTTTTCCAGTAAGAGCTGCTTTTCTTCATAACACACACGATTTGTTGTTGTTTAGTCGCTCAGTCATATCCCACTCTTTTTCGACCCCATGGCCTATAGCCCACCAAGCTCCTCTGTCCATGCAATTTCCCAGGCAAGAAAACTAGAGTGGGTTACCATTCCCTTCTCCAGGGGATCTTCCGATCCAAGGATCGAACCCCAGTCTCCTACATTGGCAGGCGGATTCTTTACCGCTGAGCTACTGGGGAAACCCCATACACAGCTTACCATGGCACATTTAACTAAGTCTTATAATTGGAACTGAAAATGAGTCACTGTATTTTCAGTGTGTTTTCACTATATTTTCTTAATCAGGACTTAAGAATAGATATTTGTAGAAATGCTACTTTGACAATGAGGTGATTCCTGTGGTGTGAGATGTTTTATGAACTGAGAAATCAGGTTGCCCTCTAAAAAAATAAACTGTTAGGAATTGGTCCCCATGTCACCTGAAGAAGTCATCTCGCAGTAATAACACCTCACCCTCAGAGGTCACCTCGGACGGGGAGGTGTGGATGTTTGAGAAGGTCCAGGTGAAGGGCCGGGAGCTCGTCCTCACGGCAGCAGTGCTTGTCATGAGCACAGAACACATGTGGCCACCCCCTCCTTACTTCTTGCTCAGCTGAGCTGCGTGAGGCTGGGGTCTCGCCTTCGCACACCTCAGCTAGCGTTGGAGTCAGCTAAGAGTCAGCTGCCTGGGTTCACATCCCAGCACGTTTCTCCAGTTTTTCTTATCTTCCCCTTATCACTGAAATAGTAGTCTCTTAGAGGAGTCGTGAGGGTGAAGTGTAGATACATGGTCCACTGTCAGTTTTCATCATATTCCTGGGGTGCATGTTAAGAGCTTATCTGATATGTTGATATTCAAAGGAGAGTCTCCTTGAACCTGCACAGCCCCAAGCATGACAGACACATGCGAGTCCCCTGCTGGGGCAGCTCCCAGCCCAGGAAACACCCTCCTTGTGTTCCGACATGTGTCCTCGAGTGAAGAAACAATGGGGTCTGTGGCGATGGGGGGCTGTGCCCTGTTGACCTCAGAGCGGATACTGCCTCAGAGTCCAGGAAGGATTTGAGCCACAAATGATCCAAAGAGAAAAGACACATGAACATGTCAAGATCTTCTTATCAGCATGAATGCAGTAGGTTTTGCCATAAGGAAATATCGTTTCCCAGTTGAGCCAAGTTTCCATTTGCTTGCTTGTCTCAGGATTTTAGGTCTGGAGGTTCTCATGACTTGACTTTGTTCAGTATGAGGAATAGTTATACTTGGAGACTAACTAGTATTTGTAATGTTAAATCAGATTACTCAAGCATTTGTCTGAGTCCATAACACTTTCTTTTACCATTTCTCAAGAAAGTGTGTACACCTGTCTTTTTTGAGCAATTACTTGATATTTAGCTTCTCTGGTTTTTTTTTTTTAATCTCATTTTCTTGTGTTCATTATTTAATTTCTGTTGTGTCCTTGTAGCTGCCTTGAATATCTCGCTACCCTTCGTCTATACTGACACAGTTAACATTCAGTCAAGTTATGTGAGTAAAAAGGAACACAGACCCAGATAAAACTCAAAACTAATTTGTTTGACTTTGGACTTTAAGATGATTTTGCACCAGATTTGCGTCCCCACTTGGATTTTATTTAAGCTGCTGTTATGATAAGTTTACATTCCGTAAGCATGTACCAGCTGGCTAATGGAACGAACAGGCAGGCCTGAGGAAGCTGCACTCGGATGGAAATTGGCCATGGATGATACACACATGGATCATCGAAAATTGACTGCAGTTTGTTCCTCTGCCCAGAAAACTATCTGCTTAGTGATTTGGCTTCCTTGGACTTCTTGTCTCCATTGCACTGTCTGTTCTAATACAATGAATTTGTTTTACAAAGAAACCTTTAGGATGTATAAACGATCTAAGTATAAAAATTACAGCACTTAAATTTGTGTCTGAAATTTCATTGTTCAAGTCCTCCTTGTACTTAGTTCTTGGATAGTCTCCCAACTGTTTGCTTTTCCAATATTTTAATTGCAGTTTATAACTCCTGCTTCACGATCTCATTAAAAATTATCTTGTTTCATGATGCCGATGCTTCATCATCTTTGATCATTTAAGTATCTGGCCTCTGTGATAATGTGCGGTAGGAACTGACTTTGTTATTTCCTTACCCAGGAATTCATTAGTCAAGAGTTCCAGGGGAAACAGTAGAGGCTACAGTAGTGAGGAAAAATACTTGACTTTTTTTTTCCTCCTTGATTTTGAAGGTGATGTTGTTATTTCAAGGACAAAACACAGGACAGCTGGAAGCTGTCGTTTTCCTGTTTGGAAAGAAAGCCCCTCCGCAGGAGCGTGTGAGGAGTCGGGTGTGAGGCAGTGGAAGGCCCGCGTTCCCAGGACCAAGCCTGAGCCCCCTGGGCCCCTCCTCCCCCTCTCCAGCTCTCTGAATGAGTGTGAAGCAGCGGCAGCTCTGTCAGATCCCTTTTCTTCTTTTCCATTTATTTTGTGCCTTTTGATGATAAAGAGAAAACGGCTTCTCCAGGTCTTGCCATGCCAGTGTTTGTGGAAGAAACAGGAAGTACAAGAAGATGGAGGCAGACAGCCTTAAACACGCTGCTCCTTTTGTTCTGCTCCTCTTCCTCCTGCTCTCCGTGTCCCCGCTACCTCCTTCCTCGACTGAAAACTGGTATTGATAACTACATAGTCATGTTCAGATAGGGCTGCTGCTGCTGCTAAGTCACTTTAGTCGTGTCCGACTCTATGTGACCCCATAGACAGCAGCCCACCAGGCTCCCCCGTCCCTGGGATTCTCCAGGCAAGAACACTGGAGTGGGTTGCCATTTCCTTCTCCAGATAGGGCAGTACTTGGTAAACTGTAGAGCTCATAGCAACATGAGTTATTGCATGTTGCAGTTACTGGGTCCACTCCAGTCACAAGCAGCCTGCTGGGCCTGCGTTGCGGCCCACCTGTTACCATCTCCCTATCACTCGTGAGCTGGTACGTGCCAGGCAGTCCTTCTCATACTCATAGCTTCTTTTCTCTTGGACTGTTATCATAAATCAGAAGGTATCCTTAGCTGTGGCAGATCAAGTTAACAGCAGCACTGGAGACAGTTTTAAGAGGAATGACAACTTCAGAAGAATCACATCCAACCGCATCCTTTTGAAAGTGCCTGGATAGGCCTTCAGGATTTGGGCAAGGGTCCTGACTGAGTATTGTCTCCTGCAGATGGATGGCACTTCAACTGTATCACCACACAAAGTGGCTTTCATAGGCGCGTATAGAAAGCCAGGCGGACATTTTAACAGTTTTTATGGGAGAATGCATCCTGGTTCGTTTGTTCATGACTGGGGACCTGCGCAAGCAAGTTCTCCCTGACGATTTTCAATGTTTCTGCTGTCAGGAGGGAGGACGTATGTGGATCCAAGGATGATTGACTTCCTAGTTGTTTTTGTTTGTTGGTTTTTTGAAAACTACTGCTCTAATCGATGGGAAGGTACGGATGTATTTGGAAAATTTTTACCCTTTGATTATTATTTTTTGTTTACATATATAACGGTGAAGTAGAGGTCTCTGTTTTGGACCCAGACAGGATAAATTTTTCCTGAAATGCCCTATGAGGCAAAGCCCTCAGATCACATTTGTAGGATATATTATTATTTTAAGGAGACGGAAGAAGGCTGTGTGGTGACCAGCTGCACTTAGTATTCCCGACACTGGGGGGCTGAGCTGTGACCCCTGGTCTGAGTCCAGGGGTGAGAAGTGGGCAAGTTGGTCAGTGTTTCTGTTTTTCATTAGCCCATCAGTGGGCCCTCCCAGGATGGACCAGAAAGCATGGCTGCTGAGTTAGCTGAAATGACGTTTTTTGAAGATCTCATTATTAATAGGAGTGTATTAAAACATATGTAAGTTAATAAAAAAATAGCCAGATATATCTGCTGAGGACTAAGAGGGTGGTGAAACAGTTTGAAAGGATACTGTTAGAAACCTGGAGGTAAACACAAGAGAAACAGATAAAAAGGAGTTGAAGTTTTCGGTGGGTAGGAAAGGGTGATGCCTTTAATTTTTTCTTCATTGTTTTTCCTCTTTATGGAAAGGGTTCTTTTTAATTTTTATGTATTTAAAACTATCAACCATTTAACAACATTTTTAAAATTTGTCCCCCAATTTTGAAGTTTTATGCCTCGAAAGCTGTTCCTTTCCCAGAGTCACATATGTGGGATATATAGATTTTCAGAATATAGTGGGGTGACTACCTCTCAAATTTCTTCCTTTTTTTTCCCCACCAGGAAAGCAATAGAAGAGCTGCTGAAAGAGGCAAAACGTGGGAAAACAAGAGCAGAAACAATGGGACCAATGGGCTGGTAAGTACCTGAGTCATCGTCCTAAAAAGAGAAAAGTTTGCATTAGCATGCCGAGGGAACGTAGAACCATGGGTGTGAAGGAGATCACCAGAGACAGGTGGCGCAGGAAGAGCACTGCTGAGGGCCGCGGCCATGGGACAGCGGGCAGGGGGTGTGGACTGAGAGCACCTGCCATGGAGTCAGCGCCCTCTGGTCCACAGGTCCCCGAGAGAGGGGTCGGCCCTGCTGTGCCTGAGGCCACCAGAGTGCAAGTAATATTACATCAGTGTTTGTTGTTTACGAATTTCTGACTTAATTATAGTCCTCAAAAAATTTACTTGTAAAATTCTAAGTATTTTGGTTTTGTGACAATTCAGCTGTGTAGAACAAAAGTTTAACCTTTGTGTGTGTGTGTGTTTTTTTTTTTACTAAACAGAGCTTGTTAAAACTTAAGATTAAGAACCACAGCTACTCTTCTAAGTGTTATTTTAGCAATAGCATTTGCATCCAATAAATATGCTGACTTAGCTCTTTTATCTACAATTTAAAATTCACTCTAATGGAGTACTTTGGGCTGTTAAACATTGTAAAATGTAAAAATGGGATGGGAGTACAAGCTAGGTCTCTATGGGTTTGACTCGTACAAGAACAGGGCCTACATCAAATACAAACCAAGGTTAAAGTCAAAGAAACAGAGAAAAGGCAATTCCTAAAAATCAAGCAACATAAAATAAATGGACCTAAATGTGCCATATAGTAGACAGCTTAGCCACCCATAGAGGAACTATTTCAGGTGATCTGTGCAACTTGACTGTATTTCCAAAAGACAGACAGGAACTAGAAAGAAACTTTAAATTGTTTCTCCAGTCATCACATTGTTAGTAATAATCTTGATACTGTTATCCTGAAAATATTATATAGTAGGATAAAGTGAGTAAGTAAATATGTGTGTTATAGATACTAAGGTTTTTAGTATAAAAGCTACAAATATAAAATTAAAGACATAAAAATCCATAACCCTAAATTTTAATTGGTAATACCATTATGAAGTTGTGCTAGATTTTCAGTTTAGAAGAGAAAGAAAGGGCTTCCCTGATGGCCCAGTGGTGAAGAATCCACCTGCCAATGCAGAGGACATGGATTCGATCCCAGGTCCAGGAAGATCCCACATGCCATGGGGTAGCTAAGCTGGTGCACTGTAGCTCTGAGCCCACTCCTTGGAGCCCAGGAGCCACAACTACTGAAGCCCATCCCCCTGGAACCTGAGTTCCACAACAGGAGAAGCCACGGCAATGAGGAGCCCATGCACTGCACCTCAAGGGTAGCCTCTTTTCACCACAACTGGAGAAAACCCACACGTAGCAACAAACACCCAACTCAGCCATAAATAAATTATTTAAAAAAGAGAGAGAGGAATAAGCTTTTCTAACTCTGTCCACAGAAAAGCCCTAGAAACAATGACCTTCTACTTAGTAGCAGTGAGCACCCCCCAGCACCCGGGGATGGCATATAATACTATAGTGGTGTATACAAGGCCGTCTCTCACTGACCAGAGCCAGAGAGCCTTAGAGAAATAACTGGCTGCAGATCTGAGGCTGTGCCTTGAGTCAGCCGAGCTGCACGCTAGCTGTCACTGCCTCCTCACAGCCTCCAGCACCGCCTGCACTTCTGTGCCAACTGCACATTCAGGGAGTTCCCAGAGCAACCCTCAGCCTCTGTAATCTGCTAGAAAAACTCATGTAATTCACAGAAAGCTATTAGACTTACGGTTACAGTTTATTACAGGGAAAGGATACAGATTAGAATCTGCCAAAGTAAGAAATGCAAAGGCCATGGTCTGGGGAGGTTCCAGACACAGAGTGGCTATTGCCCGCCCCCTGTGGAGTCAGGACAGTTGCTGCGACCCCCCAACCCCACGACCAGCATCAACCTATGACAATGTACTTGGCATTATGCCAACCAGGGAAGCGACCCTGAGCCTCAGGTGTCCACAGTTTTTACTGGAGTTCCTGTCTGTAGGGTGATTGCTAGATTGCTCACATAACTGGCCTCAATCTCTGGCCCACCAGTGCCCCAGAAACCCAGATCCCCACCCTGAATCATGTGGACTGTCTCTCTGGCATGGGCAGCCCTCGCAGTCAGTGTGGCCAGATCCACCCCAAGCAGAGACGATTCTATCAGGTATAACGTTGCCTCCCAGAACTGATTACCTCCCAGAAGCCAGGGCAAAGTCCAGACCACTCTGTGGGCAAGACTACTGTTTACTATGCAGTCAGGACACATATAAAGCCGAGCCAGAAAACCTTATCATATCAGAAAGTAAAACTCTCAAAGACTACAGTAGTCACGTCAGAAAGACTGGGAACCAACTTGAAAGGCCTCCCGCTAACTGAATCATCAAAAAAATAAAGCTGTAGTGGCAGAGATACCTAAAACATGTCACAATCCATAAGGTCATAACAATAATCACATCAGGAAACTCACTGGTCCCTTTTGGATGATGCTAAGGAACCAAATCATTGTTTGTAAAACTGGTAAGCAATGAGAAAGAACCAAGTATTTATCCTGCTGCTTGTACAAATTATACATCACAGTTATATAACAACTGATGAAAGAAAACTTCTTTATAGAATTGCAACTGTTAAATGTAGGACTGCAGAGTAAGATTATCCTCATTTGTATTCTTAATAACTCCATCATAAGACAGTCTAATTTAAGAATAGACAAAAGATTTGAATAAACACTTCACCAAAAATGATATCAAATTGGGCAATATCTTCATTGGCATATGAAAAGATGCTCAAATCAGTTACTAGGAAAATGCAAATTAAAACCACAGGTTTTCACTACAAATGCACTAGACTAACTAAAATTTAAAAAGACGGACAGCAGCAGATAAAGAGGAGAACCTGGAACAACTAGAATGCTCACACATTGTTGGCAGAAATGTAAAGTCATACAGCCACTTGGAAAACAATTGGCAGTTTCTTACAATATGCACTCACAGAATTATTCTTCTAACCGCTGACCAGAGGATTGACAATGTAAGCCCACACTCAAATCTGTCCAGTAATGTCCATGGCAGTTTTCCTCATGATAGCTCAAAACTGGAAACAGCCCAAATGCCTGTCAGCTGATGTGTGGACACACCCTGGTGGTGCCCGTACGTCCCATACTAGTCAGTAAGACAAAGGAGCAGAGCTGCTGACTCACACTGCAAGGATGAGTCTCAGGTGCATGCGCCCATGAAAGAAACCAGACTCAACACGTGACACCATGTAAGAGTCCACTTACATGACCCGGAGAGAAGCCAGAAAAAGCCAGACCTGGAGGGAGAGAACACCACTCATCACTTGCCAAGAGGTGGGGGCCAAAGGGCTGCACTTACTGCCCAGCTTTTCTGGTGACGGAAGTGTTCTGCATCTTGATTGTTGTGATTATAACATGACTACACACATTCGTCAAGACTCACCACGCTGTTTACTTAAAATGATAAATGTGATTCTGTGTGAGCAGACAGTAAATATGTCTACTTATACAGAAGACTGGAGAAGGAAATGGCAACCCACTCCAGTGTTCTTGCCTGGAGAATCCCAGGGACGGGGGAGCCTGGTGGGCTGCCATCTATGGGGTCGCACAGAGTCGGACACGACTGAAGTGACTTAGCAGTAGCAGGATACAGAAGACATATGTATAAATTTATTATTTTAAAATCTGATTTTTTAAATCTGATTTAAAAATAAAAAGAATGTCATTATTCTACAATCCTTAATGATAGACTGAATCTAGGCAAAGCTCTGTCTCTGACTTGCTAAATCTATCAGATGAGAAGCTGATGGGAACCTTCTGATGAGTGGGTCAGGCTGATGACACTGGACTCATCCATCAATCCTTATACAACAGAAAGGTGCAATAGGAAGAGAGTACCACCACTTACAGGACATCCTTGTGAAGAACCTGCACCTGAACCTGACCAAGTCTCTAGTGAGAACTACTAGTTGGCAGGAAATAGAGGTCAGAGGAACACACTCAATGACTATAGAGATAAAATGACAGAAATGAAAAATCTGAGGAATTCTGCAGGACAAACAAACCAGTTTCTTTAACAAATGAATTCCACGGCAAAAAAGGGAGGAGGAGTACCCCATGAATTAATAGATCTGAGACAACTCTAAGTGTAACCTTGTCCCCGTTCTTATCCAGACTCATTGATGTAATGATACAAGGAATGAATGTTGACTTCTGTTTAGCTGTGATAATAGTACTGCTATTATTTTTTTAAGCTGTTATCTTTCAGAAATTCATTCTTACGTTTTTATGGATGCAGTGATATAATGAAATGCAAAGATCCAGTGTGGATCAATCTGTATGTATGTAATCATTTTAGCAGATACCCAAAGGTCAACTACTGGTGTGTGGTGGTCTGCTTTTCTAAGCATCTAGAAGGTTTTTACATTTGCTCTAAAATTTAAAATAGAACTAGAGCAAGTGACACTCTTTTTTTCCTCTTGGATATTCCATAAGAGAGATCTCAAGTGAGGCAGTTGAGCTGTTGCCAGAAAGAGACTGCTGAACTAGAGAAAATGCAAGTGGGACGAACTTTTTTTATATCATAAAGAAAGAAACCATTTGGTACTATGTACTTCCTTGGACATATTTCAGCAAAAAGAATCTCTTGAGAAGCTATTCTTGACAGACGCCTTAGAGAAGCTGAAGTATTGGCCCGTGTGGCTTCCTTTCAGTCAACATAAAGGAATTTATAAGCACAAATTTCAGAAATTTGCTCAGCTTCATGGTCTACAAAGCTGTATTTATTCAGTCACATTCACTTCAGCTGATCTTAGCCCACTATAATAATCAAGTCCAGTGCCCGGGTAACTTCCACCTTAGACATGGAGAGGCTTGTACTTGGTACAAAAAGTCCCAAAGGTTGGATTTGACAGAAAACGATTCTCCAGTTTTCATAACGCAGTTGTTTTAAGGTGAATGACATTTTGGGTGCTTTTCTTTTGGCTTGGGGTCAATCTGGTGACATGGGTGAGCACTCCTACGTTTTCTGATATCTTCTGTCAGCAGCAAATCATTTCCCCGGCCTTGAGCCAGTCGTGCTGTGTCTTTATTCATTTAAACGTCCTAGGGGACCAGCACTACCCCTCCTTGTGCCAGGCCCAGTGGTTGTTGTCTGTTAGCACACAGGACGCTGGGCACCCCGCCCCTGCCTCCCGCGTTCACCCCCCTTTCCTGCCTGGTTAGGAAGGTGGGTGGGGAGCCCCAAAGGAGCGACCGTCAGCTCACACAGTGGCGGAGACGACCTGTGTGGCTGAGGGAGCAGGGGCCCAGGGGCCATGCCCCGCCGTATGTTCCAGAGCCCCCGCTCCTCACACTGCTGCTCTGACCTCTCCTTGTCCCACCTTCTGTCCCTCCTGGCCATCGCCTCAAACACAGGTAGCCTGGGATGTATTTTTGCTGCAGGACCTAGCATAATGCCTTACACATGAAAGAGCCTCAGATTTTTAGAAATAAATATTGCAGATACAGATGTACATATGTGTCGGCTAGTCTTCATTACTTTTAGGTGTAGTGTTGGAGGCGGAGCATATTGAAAACCTACCTCATTACAGAAAAGCTGTTGGCACACTGGTCGCCAGGGCTGCTTCCTTCGGGACAGATGCACGGAAGCAGATGGTACGTGGCGTCGGGTGGGCTCGGAACACCGGCCCTCCAGGAGCCCAGGTGAGTCTGACACAGACAAGAACGGGGCACAGAACACCCTGGACACACGTGACTTGGAGATCTGTGAAGTGCATCAGGCCATGGGAGATGATGGTGGCTCTTCTTCTGTTTAGGGAAGCAGAACCTTGGGGTCAGGGAAGTGGGCTCCATGCATTGTACCCTTATCCAGTCCTTTGTTTTGCTGCCAAAGCCCTTCCCATACAGCATTTTATTTTCCATTCTGCACGCTCCTTTGCACGCTCTCAGATGTATGTCAACCACAGAAAGAAGCCCAGCTATAGTCCCCACAGCCCAAGGAGTCAGGTGATCCTGGATCTTGAGACTGTGGTTGGTGACAACTCAGCTCGTCTAAGGTACCACAGTCACCATAACCGCCCACGGTGCCACAGGTGCTAATCTGGCAATCAAATGCCTCAGCTGCCTGAGAAGTTCTTGTAGAGTATTATAATCCCTATAGCTGCACTGCTCATCCTTAATTATTCTGCATTACTCGCAAGCATACAAAGAAAAGTGCAGAATGGAAGATAAAATGCTGTGTGCCTGCATGGGAAGGGCTTTGGCAGCAAAACAAAGGACTGGATCAGGGTACAATGCATGGAGCCTGCCTCCCTGACCCCAAGGCTCTGCTTCCCTAAACAGAGGAAGAACCAGCATCATCTCCCACAGCCTGACGCATCCACAGATCTCCAAGTCACGTGTGTCCAGGGCCTTCTGTGCCCCTGTCCTTGTCTGTGTCAGACTCACCTGGGCTCCCACATGGCCGGTGTCCCAAGCCCACCGGATGCCACATACTATCTGCTTCTATGCATCTGTCCCGAAGGGAGGGCACCCCTGGCTACCAACTGGGGTCGTGCAGGGAGGACAGACTCTAGAGTCAGAGCCCTGGTTCCCGTCCCGGCTCCATGCCCTCCCAGCTCGGGACCCACAAGCAAGCAGCCTCCTGTGCATCTGTCAGAGGGGCGATGTGGGGAGAGATGGAGGGAGGCGACGCTGGTGACAGGAATTGTCCGTCAGCGTGGTCGCCACACTCCTGGTTCTCACTGGTGAGTGGTCACGTACCACTTATTTGATGGGTCACATTCATGAAAATGTTTTAGAAATTGACGTGGCGGCTCTGCATCTGCAGAATGTTAGATATTACTGCCTCTGTCCAAAGTATGAAAATCAGAAAGGGAAAAAAAACTACATTTATCTTCCCCCTGCTGTTCTCTGTGCTTGCTTGAAATAAACCGGTCATAAAAAACAAAACAAAACAATCATGAAATACAGTTGACTGTCTTTCCACAGTTGAGTGGAGTCTGATAACTGCCAGGAGAAAGTGCCTCATTTTTGTGAAGGACGTTACACAGCACGCCTACTCGGGAAATGGTGCGAGAATGCTGAAGAGCTGACACTCCTCGGTCCATCTCAGTCTCTGCCAGGGCAGGCGAGACCCCTCCTCTCAGGCTCTGCGTCAACAGCTTTGAAAGCGGAAGGAAGTTGCTTCACTTTTTGGTTTAACATGGATAGAACGCCAGGTCTTGAGTCTGATGCTGCTGTCATGGGTACTTTCTAAAGCAGTTTTAACGCATCTCTTATTTATAGAATTTCATATCCATTTATGTTGTTAGCACCTTAAATCTGGCTCTCCCCACATGAGCTAGTATAACTTTCTAAAATAAAAAATGAACCAAAAATAAGAGTAACAAGCCAGGGTGAGAAGGTTGACATGCGTGTGGGTCAGAGCTCCTCAGGAAAGCAGCTGCACACCCCGCAGCCCCCACCCCTAGTCCCCAGCACAGCCAGTGACAGAGCCACTGCAGATGCGCCCAGCAGCTAGGCCTGTGCCCAAGCCCCAGGGCTCACGCTTTCCCCACAATGCTGACATGGAAGAGGCTTCAGGAGAGTTGAGGATCTAGGACTAGCTTATCGTATCATTTCAAATACAGAAAAAAGTGGCACTAAAAGAGAGCTGAGAGACAAGAAGTCAGAGAGCAATGAAATAATTTCCTAATGTGGTGAAGGAGAGAAGGGTCATTTTCCAAAGGGTCAGCAAACGTAGAGAACATCGGACACTCCACACAGGAAGGGCCCTTTGAGATCACACATCACTCCAGCCTCCGGTGTTATTGTATCTGGGGAGCACCTGCAGACAGAGGTTACGGGTCATTCGGAAATGCAGACAATAAGCTCAGAGGTCATGCCCACTAGCCCACTGGCTCTGACGTCAGTGGAGAATTGAAGTGTCCTGGAGAGTGAAGCTTGCAGATATAGACGCTTAACCATTTTAAGCACCAAAACTTTAAAACTGTAACCATTTTTATGAACATTTCTGTAAAATATCTTATTTTTTTCTTGATGGCTCAGGGTTTTTGTTTTATTTTTAATAATTTTTTTTCATTGAGAGACATCAGATATTCTGCTATGTTCTTGATTAACTTACTATCTCAGGTGATTTGAGACTTAGTGGTCTTGAGTTTCCATCCTGGACAAATCCTGAATATATGAACTTGAATGCTATATATATTCTCTTTCATGAAAGGAGAATGGACAGTAATAACATTACTTTACATTATTACTATAATGAATAGTAATAAGAAAGGTCCACAGTCCCTTGTTTAAAGCCCTCGGATCCAGATAAGCTTCTTAGAAAGGTGCCATAGCACAGACAGCGTGCACAAGAAGTACCCCTGCGGTATGTGTTCAGCACACAGTCATCTCCCCAGCAAAGCATATGAATGTTACCCCAAAGGGGACGCAGACTAGAAATAAGTGCCCAGCGTCAGATTAGGTCAGGTCTGGCTGCCAAACAAGTTGTGTCCAAAAAAGGAACTTGGTCTTCAGATTTTGGATTCATGCATAAGAAATCATAGACCCACAGGTACCATTTATCAGGAATTGCTCTATGCCGGGCACTATGCTAAGTGCTTCCTGGGTTATCTCATTCAACTCCTGCAGTAGATGGATAATTCTGTTAACAAATAGAAAACTGAAGCACAGAGGCATCGGGTAACTCTCAGGATCCCAAAGCCAGTGAAGCCGAAGGGCTACGGTATGCACCAGAGCAAACCTCTACTGAGTGCCTGTTACCTGCCAGGCATTGTTGCGAGCGCACATTCAGCCTCCATCAACCTGCCCTCTAACTTGGTCTCTATGATGGTCCCCACTGAACAGAGGATGGGCAGCAGGGAGATGATCTGACATGCCCACGGTCCAGTCTGGTAGACAGTGTGACCCCAGAGCACATGTGTGCACCGCGTTGTATGAGTTCGTTGCAGAAGAAAAACTGGCGATGAGATTCAGCAAAATTAATTACGTTACAGACCAGAGCTCAAGGCCGAGAGAGAGAGTCAAGTTTTCACTGTGTGCGGTTTTCGTTTGTGTAGCCAAATGAAAGATTGGCTACACCTGAAAAGCAAATACTGCATATATAAATATGTGTCAACATGTAAATTAACGATCTGATCAGTGACATCCTTCCTCCTGGGTGAACTTGAATCGTGAAGCCCCTGAAATGTACATGGTCCAGAAATTCGCCTGGAGGGGAGATGTGTGGCCAGAGCTCCCTAGCAGAGCAGGGCTCTGAAACAGAAAGTCCTCAATTAGAAACTGAGTTTTTCAGAGGGTAAAAGGTGGTTATTGTATTTTAATAGACTCTTTAGATTATACTATATTTTTTTTTATCTCTAGAGTAGATCATGTAGGTCCAGTATTCAGGGTATAGCAGGAGAGACATTTTTGTTCCTCAGGGAGGGACTTGCCCTTATTCTTTGCTATTTAAAATCGGGCCACCATAAACATAAATCTGCATTTTGAGTTAACGCCTAGTCAAATCAGGCGTTTATGGTAAAGGGGAGAAATAACTCAGGAATTAAAAAAGGAATTAAATGACTCAGGTGATGTGTGTTGTGGTAGTGCCTGTGTGTGTACTCCTTGGCTTAATTAGTCCCAGCCAGGAAGAAAGGGTCAAGGTCTTCAGACAGGGTCCAGCCAGTCTGTCTGGGAATTCTCAGTGTCCTGGGTTTTCCCCCTTGTACTCGGAGTTTACACTAGGTGGCATGCAAGGAAAGCTGAACAAATTCAGAAACTTGACTCCGGGGAAGCAAGATTCTTTGGCACAGGCCCTGATGGGAGGGTTCGGCTCTGGAGTCCACATTTGATTTGTGGTTGTTCTCTCTTTGCCCCCAGGATGAAGTGTCCTCTTGCCGGGACAAATAAAAGATTTCTAATTAACACAATTAAGAACACACTGCCCTCCCACAAAGAGCAAGACCAGGAACAAAAAGAGGGCAGCAAGGAACCGGCGAAAAGCCAGAGCCAGAAAGAGGAAGGGCGCCAGAAGCACCGGTCTCACCCGTACAAGCACAGCGTCCACGCCCGGCGCTCACCACCCGGGAAGCGGGGCAAGCGGGGCGGCCATGAGAAGTCGCAGACGCGGTCCAGCAAGCGGTGAGGTGGGGGCCCGGGGCCCAGCGAGACCCTCCCAGCGCCCGGGCCTGGGGTGGTGCGGAGACACCAGGACGGGTTTACAGCAGGGCCTCCATCCTGACGGCGGACAGTCACCGAGGCTCCACGAAGGGAGGAGCACAGCGACGTCCCGGCCGGTGTAAGCGGCTTCGGCGGTATAATACACATTCGTCTGGGTTTTCTTCTGTCTTGTTTGTAAGTTGGTTTCAAAATAAATCTAGAATTTACAAGTTTTCGGAGATTATTAAAACTAGTTCCAGTTTTGTGTTTTGTTTTTTGTTTTTTGATGTGCTGCACTTGTGGTCTTTTCTCAGAATTTCTCAAAACAGATACTTGTCAGTCCTATACTTTTTGGGGGTGATGATTTTAGAAACCTGGCCAGTGACCATATTTATGAAAAGCTGTAGCCCTTTACCCAGAAATTCTTGAGAGTTCTGTGCCCGTTGACCTTTAAATGAACAACGCAGGAAAATCTCAAAATCCTTTTGAATTTAGCGCCTGCCTCCCATCAATAACCAGGGGTTAAAAAACTGTCTCTCTTCTTTCCTTGTGCATTCTCAAACTCATTCCTGAGATAGAACAATTTTTCTGTATTTCATTTTGGGGGGAATATGTACGTTTTAAGTGGTGCTTTTAAAAGAACCTTCAAAAGTTAAAATTACTATTATTTTCATGCTATGTCTTATTTAGCTAAAGACCTGCGATGCCATTCCTAGGTGTTGTACAGTTGTTTTCAGAAATCTGAATTTTAAATAAAAGTGTGTTTACAATTCCTTTTTTCTGTTTTTTCAGTACCAGTGTGGCTCTGTTTTTAACATACAGTTATCATTACTCACACCTGTATTCTTCCTTTCATACTCAGAAGAATGTCACCAAGCACGCTCTTCCCCCATCCACGAAAGGAAGAAGAATCTCTGTTCACATCACCCCCCACCTCCCAAAGCATCCGAGCTTATGCCTGGCTGCTCCCAGATAATCACTTGACGCAGCCCTGCTCCCTGCTTCCCAGCAGCAGAGAAAAACCCTTTCTAAGTGCTAGAAAGGAGACCGTCCGCAAAGTCAGCTTCGGGCTGTTGAACGGACCCACTCTGCCCCCACCGCAGAGCCGCCTGCCACACCTGTTCACTGCTCTGAGCCCAAAGCTTGGGGCTCAGACCCAAAGCTTCTTCACAGCCCTGTTCCCCTAGAACCCAGCCTCACCCCCATGACTGTACAAACACCCTTTCCTCGCAAACACTAAAAAGGGACCATTTGGTTCATATGACTTTATCCAAGTCTGGTTACACGTTAGCCTATATCATTTGTGCTAAATTTGAAATGCTTTGTATTTAAACATCTATTAGAGACAGCACAGAGTTGTGGTTTTTAAACACTTCTAATAAAGTAAAAGTTGAACTCTATCATTTGTCTGTGTGCCCTGAATTTAGAGCACACTGGCAAGCTCATTATTCTGAAAAAGGTGATGATCATGATAAGCATGTTCTTCCCCTCGACAATAAAGGAAGTGCTTTAGCCTCATCACACTTAGCTTTCTCAGACAACTGTGTTAAAGGACAAGCATTCCTCAAAACCATTTTCCCCTTAAAAACCTCCACCCAACTTCTGAAATTTTTATTAGAGGCTTTAAAACTTTCATCAGGGCTTTCCAGGTGGCTCAGTGGGTAAAGAATCCACCTGCAATGCAGGAGATGCAGGTTTGATCCCTGGGTTGGGAAGATCCCCTGGAGAAGGGCATGGCAACCCACTCCAGTGTTCTTTCCTGGAGAATCCCATGGACAGAGGAGCCTGAAGGGCTACAGTCCATGGGGTCGAAAAAGAGCCAGACACAACTGAGTGATTAACGCTTTCACTTTTCACTTTCCTCTGTCTGAAAAACCTATACACCTATGCTTTGACCTCTGATGGGCAAAATAGATCTCAGAGCTGAGAGGTTGTTCCTGGGTTATAATCCTTAATTTGGCTTGAATAAAATTTTTCATTTCTAGATTGATTTTTTAATTTTTCTAAAATTTATTTTTAATTGGAGGATAATGCTTACAATACTGTGTTGGCTTCTGCCATACAATGACATTAATCAGCATATACGTATGTCCCCTCCCTCTTGAAACTTCCTGTAACCCCCTACACCATCCCAGATTGTTGAAAATAGGCATACAATCCAATTTAACCACAATTTTAAAACCTAGCAAGTTTTAACAAGTTTCCTCTAAAATTTAGATGGGACTGCAAAGGACCTAGAGTAACCAAAACCATTTTGAAAAAAAAAACAACGCTGGAGGACTTGCTCTATCTTCCTTTGAGGCTTATTATAAATTTACAGTAATTTGGAGAATGTGGCATTGGCATCAAGATGGACAGACAGATCACTGGAACAGACGGAGAGTCCAGAAACCAACTGTACGTATATGTTACAATGACTTGACAAAAGCGAAAAAGCACGTTGGTAGGGGGTGGACCTCCAGGATGACAGGATGAGGACTTCTGCAGAGGGGCTCCCAGTGAAAACTAAGAAACAATTATTTAAAGCCTTCAGAAATGATACTAAGGGCACTGCAGCACATACGTATTTTTTTATAAGTCAACAAAGATATAGTAGCAGTGATAGTCTGGTTTTTTAATGACACCTGCTCCCTCCCCGCTCCCAGCTCAGTGGCACAGAAACCCCACTCCAGACTTGTGCAGCCCGAACACAAATCTCGCTCTGACCCCAGCATGTAGGCTGTTCTCCCAGAGGGCAGGATGCCAGCATTTCTCATCATGTCCCCAGACACCCGTTGTTGAGACTAAGTTCTGAGCAATAGTGGCCAGGAGATGAGACTGCCTCCTCCCATCTGGTTCCCACTAGAACACAGGCTCTATCTTGGTCACAAAGCCACTGGGAGCTCTGAATCCCTGATCACCCTCGCTCCGGCTCATGAGACAGTGGTTCCACACCAAAAAGACCTGAAGCCACTGCACCCACCTCCGCCTCCTGCTCAGTTCCTAAGGTGGGGGTATAACTCAGATAGAAGCACATCACTGTCCATATACCACTTCCCAATTCCAGAGCCCTGGCTCAGAAATTTTTCTGGAGGAGGAAGCAGGCTATAAAACAGCTCCGAGTCTCTTCCCAAAGAAACTGACTTTGTTTGCCAAAGAACATGGAGAAGTTCGCACATAATGGTGCATTCAAAAACAGTGGAGATTGCGGTGAGAAATAAGAGGATATTAGTAGATTTGTTAAAGACAGAGGCTAAACTGAAGACTGTTAGTTTGCAGTAGACAACTTGGGGTGGGAGCAGGGCACGGGAGTAGCTCTCCTAGGATAATAACAAATATCAAACACTGATTTCAGGAACTGTTCCTCCAAGGAAGCTAGAATTTGATTGGTTTAGTCTCTGGAACAACTGATGCCCTAGAGCATTGTTGAAAACAATAGAGCAATTATCCTACAAGTTGTGGAGCTTAACAGCTAGGTGTGATCAGGGGAAAAGACAGCCAAAAAGAAGCCCTGCCAATGCACTGTCATCTAGGGCAGCTGGGCACACTCAAGGCTGCACGCCATTGGTCAAGAAGCAACATCAAAGGTTTAACACGCCATGTGTTTGTGTAAAATAGACTTCACTGAAATAAAAGTCACTAAACAAGCAATCAGGTAAGTGGAAGGGGGGACCAGAACCCAGAATTTCTATCCTAAACTATCTAAAATGTCCAGTTTTCAACAAAATGTATGAGACATACAGAGAAACAGAAAAACATGACTTACACACTGGGGCGGGGGGAGCCGGCAACACAAATTGCCTGTGAGAGTGACCAAATGTTGCATTTAACAATTAATGGAGATTTCAAGTAATAAATACAGTATGTTCAAATAGCTAGTTGTTTTAGGTCAGTCTAGCTTTGTGCTCAGGCAATGGCAAGCCACTCCAGTACTCTTGGCTAGAAAATCCCATGGACGGAGGAGCCTGGTAGGCTGCAGTCCATGGGGTCGCTAGGAGGAAACCATGGTTTACAAAAGGAAGGTATGCTGACAATGTTACATCAAGTAGCTAGTATCAATAAAGAGATACAGACTTTTAAAGAACCAAATAAAAATTCTGGACTTAAAAAGTACAATGGAAAAATTAACTAGAGAAGCCCAACTTCTTGCAGAACAATTTACAAACCTGAAGTTGACAGAGACTTTGCAAGCCGAAGAACAAAGAGAAAAAACAGAATGAAGAAAAGTAAACAGCCTCAAGAAATGTGGAATGCCATTAAGTACATCAAGATACATGCAAGAGAAATATTAGAAAAGAAGGCAAAGAAAAAATATGTGAAGATATAATGGCTGAAATCATTCCTAATTTATTGAAAACACTAATCTACACATTCAGGAAGCTCCACAAATTCCACAAAGAAATCCACAAATAGATATGTGACAGTGTGAAAAAAAAGGCTGAAAGGCAAATACAAGGTGAAAATCTTGAAGTGGCAAGAGAAAAAAGACTTGCCATTTGTGAGAAAGTCAATAAAGATTAGCAATTTACTTCTCATCAGCAACAGTGGAGGGCAAAAAGCAGTGAGATAACATAATCCAAAGGAAGGAAAAAAACCTGTCAGTCAAGAATCTGATATAGCAAAGCTATCTTTAAAAAAAAAAAAAAAGACAAAACAAAGACATTACCCAATAAACAAAAACTTAGGATGGTCAGAGGATATAAATGTTGGCCAAAATAAAAATTTTCAAGTAACTCAAAAAAAATTGAGAGAGTTTGTTTTTGGTACACACACCTTAATTTTTTCACCAAAAGCAGTGACCCCAGAGGGTAATTTGAATTCACATAAATAAACGAGCACTGGTAATGTCACATAAACCAAGTAGAGAGTGCTTCACCTATTTTAACTAAAAAGTCTCAGAAAAATGAAGGTTCAGTTCAGTCCAGTCACTCAGTCGTGTCCGACTCTTTGCGACACCATGAATCACAGCACGCCAGGCCTCCCTGTCCATCACCAACTCCCGGAGTTCACCCAAACTCATGTCCATAGAGTCGGTGATGCCATCCAGCCATCTCATTGTCGTCCCCGTCTCCTCCCACCCCCAATCCCTCCCAGCATCAGACTCTTTTCCAGTGCATCTCAAATGGAAAAGTTACGAAACTAATACATGACACATGAAAAAATGTGCTATTTTTATAAATCCAATGTTAAAACTTTTGTTGGGCTGCTGCTGCTGCTGCTAAGTCACTTCAGTCGTATCCGACTCTGTGTGACCCCATAGACGGAAGCCCACCAGGCTCCCCCATCCCTGGGATTCTCCAGGCAAGAACACTGGAGTGGGTTGCCATTTCCTTCTCCATTTGTTGGGCTGGGGAGGGGTTATTTCAGATATCTGAGAATTAGATGCATACTTTGTAATAGAGTGAATACTTTCCTATTCTGAGAATTGTTACATTTTTAAATGGTTTGAAAAAATAAGACAAAGAATATGCAAGAGAGACCATGTGTGGCCTAGAGTCTAAAACATTTATATAGCTCTTTACAGAAACCATTTGCCAACCTCCATTTAAACATTTCAACTGAAAATATATATATACACATTTATTCACTAATACATATATAAGGGGGCTTCTCAGGTGGCTCAGTGGTAAAGCATATGCCTTCAGTGTAGGAGACATGGGTTTGATTTGTGGATTGGGAAGATTCCCTGGAGAAGGAAATGGCAACCCACTTCAGTATTCTTGCCTGGGAAATCCCATGGACAGAGGAGCCTGGCAGGCTACAGTCCATGGGGTCACAAAAGAGATACAACTTTATGTAATTATAAAATATAGTAAAAAATACATCTTTATGCTCCTTTCTTTTCTTAAATTATTTGAAAAGCAATTGTATGAAACTATGTATTTTTTGATCCTGTAACATATAGAAGTGTAATAATTTTGCCAATTATCAACATAGAGGGCTTCCCTGGTGGCTCAGAGGTTAAAGTGTCTGCCTCCAATGCGGGAGACCCGGGTTCGATCCCTGGGTCAGGAAGATCCCCTGGAGAAGGAAATGGTAACCCACTCCAGTATTCTTGCCTGGAGAATCCCACGGACGGAGGAGCCTGGTAGGCTACAGTCCACGGGGTCGCAAAGAGTCGGACACGACTGAGCGACTGAACGGAACGGATCAACATAGAGGAGGTGAGTGAGCACAAAGCTGCTGCTGCTGCTGCTGAGTTGCTTCAGTCGTGTCCGACTCTGTGTGACCCCATAGACGGAAGCCCACCAGGCTCCCCTGTCCCTGGGATTCTCCAGGCAAGAACACTGGAGTGGGTTGCCATTTCCTTCTCCAATGCGTGAAAGTGAAAAGTGAAAGTGAAGTCGCTCAGTCGTGTCTGACTCCTAGTGACCCCACGGACTGCAGCCTACCAGGCTCCTCCGTCCATGGGATTTTCTAGCCAAGAGTACTGGAGTGGCTTGCCATTGCCTGAGCACAAAGCTGCTGCTGCTGCTGCTAATTCACTTCAGTCGTGTCTGACTCTGTGTGACCCTACAGACGGAAGCCCACCAGGCTCCCCCGTCCCTGGGATTCTCCAGGCAAGAACACTGGAGTGGGTTGCCATTTCCTTCTCCAATGTGTGAAAGTGAAAAGTGAAAGTGAAGTTGCTCAGTCGTGTCCGACCCTCAGCGACCCCATGGACTGCAGCCTACCAGGCTCCTCCATCCATGGGATTTTCTAGGCAAGAGTACTGGAGTGGTTCGTCATTAGACTGACCTAAAACAACTCCATAAGAGTTGTTCTTGAATTCATATATAGCAAAAGCTATAAATATACTTTCAGTTGGCACCAGTGCCACTTGCTCAGTTCTGAGCACCAGACCAGGCATACTTGGTCCCAAGAGCCATAAAATGATGGGGCATCAGGGGAGGCCTGAGAATGGGCCTTTGTAGCCACTCAAAGGTAAAGTGGACCAGCACACACTCACCCATTTTCATTCCTGCAGGTCCCTGAATGCCCTGTACCCCTCCTGGGAAGAGATATCTTACATAAACTGGGGGCTACTCTCCACAATGGGAGACAAGCTAGAGTCTGGGGTCCCCATAGCCAAGGGGCACAAGATAATGACATTGATGGCTGAGGACAAACCTCCCCAGACAGAGTGAGTCCACCCCGCTGAAGTGAAGCTCAAGGTCTGGGACCAGGGACGGATGGGATGAGCTGTCAGAGCATGTCCGGTAATAGTCCATCTAAAACCCAGACACACATGGCCCAAGAGAAAACAGTACCCTCACTATCAGGGGGCCTTGTTGGGCACTGACTGCCTCTGTGATATAAGACCTGATTGGCTAGGGCCTTATTCGACCATCCAGTCGGCCTGTAATAACCCCACTCTTCGCATAAAGAAACCCAGTGGGGAATGCAGGATGGTACAGATTGTTTTGTTGTTGTTTAGTTGTTAAGTCATGCCCAACTCTTTGTGACCCCATAGACTGTAGCCCACCAGGCTCCTCTGTCCATGAAATTTGCCAGGCAAGAATACTGGAATGGGTTGCCATTTCCTTCTCTGGGGAATCTTTCTGACCCAAGGATTGAACCTGAGTCTCCTGGATCTCCTGCATTGGCAGGCGGGTTCTTTATCACTGCACCACCAGGGAATCCCCACAGGACCTCAGGGCAGTAATGAAGCCCCTGAAGATACACATCCAACAGTCCCTAATCCCTACACCCTACTGGCCACTCTCCATCCACCAGGACCTGGTATTCTGTGTTATGATTAAGAAGATGCCTTCTGGGGCTTCCCTGGCAGTCCAGTGGTTAAAACTTTGCCTTCAGATGCAGGGGTTCCCAAGTTTGATCCCTGGCCGGGTAACTAAGATCCCAAAATGCCTCTCAAACAATTAAAAAAAAAAAAAACTGAAAAAAAAAAACAGATGCAATATTGTAACAAATTCAATAAAGACTTTAAAGATGATCCACATCCCCACCAAAAATATCTTTTTAAAAATCACTTAAAAGAAAAAAAAGACACACCTCCTATATTCCATTTGCCCCAAAGTCACATGGAATTTTTGCTTTTGAGTGGCAGGACCCAAAGACACCACAAAAACAATACTTCCAGACAGTACTGCTCTAAGAATTCAAAAATTCCCCCATCATCTTTGGGGAAATAGCTAAAGGCCTAAAAGATCTACATCTGAAGGAGGGATCCCCTCCTCCAAAATGGAGACAACAGTCTGATCGCCAGGCCTAAGGAGGCTTCCAATAAAAAATACTGTAACCACCCCCAAACCACGTAGCCAGTAAAGTGTATCCGAAGTGTCCAAGAAAAGGGTTCAGATTTCACAAACCAGGATCAGCTACCTGGCAGCATTCTCAACAGAAGGTCAGGGAAGCCCACCTTAGGAGACGGGAGATACATATGCAGCCTTGCCCCTTCTAGAATTAGAAGACATCCTGGGGGTCTCTTGCGGGTAGCGGCACCCGGATCCCCAGCCCTAGTCTAGTAGCTAAGCCTCTACTTGAAATGTTGAAAGGATGATGATCCTTCTAAATGGAAACCAGAATTCAAAGGGGCCTTTTGAGAATTGAAATAGCAATTCCTTCAGGCCCCTGTCCTGGCCCTCCCAGACTGAGCTACTTCAACAGAGATCCAGGAGGCCAGCAGCGGCCAGTTAATGACCACGGGCGATACTTCTTTCCCCAACTGCAGCTTGTCAAGCATAAGGGAGGCTCATCAAAGAACTCACTCCAGGAGGGAAGCCCTATATCATTGGTTAGCAGGGTCACGGTAACTCCTGGCATGAAAGATATAATTAGTGGGATTGTCAAAACATGCCTGACTCTCCCTTCTCCACCAAAGCCCCCAGATAAGGACCATTCAGATCAGGGGGACATATCCTGGAGAAGACTGACATACTGATCTCATGCTGAGGGCAGCTGGCAACTTCAGGTATCTCTTGGTGCTAGCAAACACATTTTTTGAGTGGATAGAAGAATTCCCCACTAGAACTGAAACAGCAGCTGAAGCAGCTAAGACAGCAGTAAGAGAGATAATCCCTGCGTTTGGGCTCCCAGGATCCCTACAACAAAAGATGGTCCAGGATTTGTATCTCAAGTGACAAAGGGAATGACTGGACCTTACTTTCCGCCCAGAGACCTCAATCAACAGAGAAAATAGATCAAATCAGATCTGGAAACAGGTGTTAGCCAAGCTATGTCAGGAAACTCTGACTGCCCTACTCCACATGCGGTCAGCTCCAGGTTAAAGTGCCCTTGAACTTAATGGGAAATGAACTCCCATTTCCACAGCTGGAGAGAAAAGACACCTCAGTCCCCTTGAAATGGAACAACTCAAGTGTGCCCTCCAGTTAGGAGAAACCAGGAAAGCTCTCATGGAATATGGGACCCAGTTGCTGCTTGCACTCACTGACCCAGCCCCGGCCTTCCAGCCAGGAGCCTAGGCACTTCTGAAAACCTGGAAAACCAGCAGCCCGCAAGCCCTGCTCACTCCTAAGTGGAGCAGATGCCACTCGGTGACCCTCACCACCCTCTCCGCTCTGAAGTCACAGGGGCCAGTCCATGGGGACACTATACTCTAGTGAAGAGGCCCCCAAGCCCCAACCTCCGGAGAAACAACCCAGGGCCACAGGCCCCTTGACCACTGGAATGAACCATGCTCTGATCTGGAGCTTCGTTTCCAGAAAACCACCAAAATGGGCCAGGGACAGTCTGGAGCATCCGGCCCAAAGACCTGGAATCCTGCCTTTTCAGAAGAATGTGAACAGGTAACCACTGTTCTCTTGTTGATATCTGAGCGTGTATCTTAAACCATCTCCTTTGTCTCCAAGAGGTTAGACAAATAGGAGCGGAGGGATTCATCACCAGCAAAGTCCATGCACAATTCCAGGAGAATAAAAGCAGAATCTGGGTAATAAAATCAAGTCTGACCTTTTCTTCTTTTCCTCGGTGCTGAGTCTAGTGTCGCTGGCTCACAGGCAGCTGCGACAGAGACCTCAAACCCGGCACTTCAGACCAGGGTTCCTGATGGGTAGTGGCTGCACTTACACCCGGGCTCAGGGCTGTGTGCAGAGAGCCCCGCCCCCTCCCTGCTGACCGGGACCCTATAAAGCAGCCCTGTCCACAGCCTACAGGAGAGCCTGTTCTCTGGACCAGGAGCTCACACCTCTCTGTTCTCTGATCAGGGAATAAAGCTTTCCTTTGCTTCTGAATCTAACTCAGTCTCGTTCTGTTCACTCAAACAACACCAGGCAGGTGGGCTCCTTGGGGCCAACTCAGAACGGTCAGTAACATGTGGACTGTTCTTCCCACCTGGCAGCAGAGAGGAAGCGCCCTCCCTTCCGCTTCTGGGGTGGTGTGAGGTGAAGCCAGCTAAAACAGAAAATTTAAATAAGTACCAAAGCCTCATAATATAATACCACAAAGTTCCAGGTTGCAGTAATAAATTACTCATTATATCAAGAACCAGGAAGATCTCAAATTGAATGAAAAAGACAATCAATAGAGGACAATATCAAGATACCATCGGTAGTAGAATTCTCACAAAGACGTGAAGCCAACATCGTAAAAATGCCTCAGTGATTATAAGCACTCTGATAGCGAATAAGAAAATAGAGCGGCTCAGCAGAGAAATAGAATGGATAAGCAAGAACCAAATAGAAATTACAGTAACCAAATTAAAAACTCAATAGAAGGGCTCGACAGCTGAGTGGAGAACCCAGATTAAAGAATCAGTGAACTGATAGAAATTACCCAAATGGAACAACAGAGAGAAAATTCTGAGGTGAAGAAATGAATTACCAACATATTGCTTGTGGGAATGAAGAATGATTTGGCATTTATATATAAAAATATATTTATATATATATATTACATGCATCTACCATATAACCCAGTGATTGCATTTCTAGGTATTTAGCCTAGAGAAATGAAAACTTATGTTCTCACAAAAACCTGTACAAAAATATTTATAGCAGCTTTATTTATAATAGGGGCTTCCCTGGTGGCTCAGATGGTAAATAATTTGACTTCATTGTGGGAGACCCAGGTTCGATCCCTGGGTTGGAAAGATCCCCTGGAGAAGGGAATAGCAGAATTCTTGCTTGAAGAAGCCCATGGACAGAGGACCCTGGCAGGCTGAAGTCTATAGGGTCGCAAAGAGTCAGACACGACTGAACAGCTTTCACTTCACTTATTCATAATAAGCAACAATAAGACCAGATGTCCTTCAATGAGTGAATAGTCAAAAGGCAGTATATCCACACAACGAAACACTACCCAGCAATGAACAAGAGCCAACTACAGACACACACCCTGGTTGAATCTCCAAGGAATTATGAATGGAAAGTCCAGTCCTGAAAGGCTGCATATGATGCCACTTATATGACATTCTTGAAATGACAAATTATAGGAATGGAGAATAGGTTAGTGGTTGGCAGCAGTTTTAAGGAAAGAACGAGAGTGAGAAGGATAAAAGAGCAACGAGATACCCTTGTCGTGGTGATGGAAATGTCCTGTGTCTTCACTGGATGGATGCGCACGTCCTAGTGGTGATACTGTCCTAGAGTTTTGAAAGATGTCACCATTGGGAGAAACTGGGCAAAGGGTACAATAGAACCTCTCTGTATGAGATCTTACAACTGCATCTGAATTGATAATTACCCCAAAATGAAACGCTTAAATGCACTTGTTAAAAAAAAAAAAGACAAATCACAGACTAGGAGAGGTTATTTGACATATAAAACAATATTCTTAAAGGATATTTTCATTAGATATATAATTGGGGGTTGACATTCTTTTTTCTTCAGCATTTTAAAGATGTGTTTTCACTATTTCTGACCTCATTGGTTCTGGTTAAGTCTGAAGCCATTTGAGTAATTTTCCTCAGTTCAGTTCAGTTCCTCAATCATGTCCAACTCTTTGCAACCCCATGGACTGCAGCACACCAGGCTTCCCTGTCCATCACCAACTCCCAGAGCTTACTCAAACTCATGTCCATTGAATCAGTGATGCCATCCAACCATCTCATCCTCTGTCACCCCCTTCTCCTCCCGCCTTCAATCTTTCCTAGCATCAGGGTCTTTTCCAACGAGTCAGTTCTTCGCATCCGGTGGCCAAAGTATTCAAGCTTCAGCTTCAACATCAGTCCTTCCAATGAATATTCAGGACTGATTTCCTTTAGGATGGACTGGTTGGATCTCCTTGCTATTCAAGGGACTCTCAAGAGTCTTCTCCAACACCACAGTGCAAAAGCATCAATTCTTCAGTGCTCAGCCTTCTTTATGGTCCAACTCTCACATCCATACATGACTGCTGGAAAGACCATAGCTTTGACTAGATGGATCTTTTTTGGTAAAATAATGTTTCTGCTTTTAAATACATTGTCTGGGTTTGTCATAGCTTTTCTTCCAAGGAGCAACTGTCTTTTAATTTCATGACAGCAGTCACCATCTGCAGTGATTTTGGAGCCCCAAAAAATAAAGTCAGCCACTGTTTCCACTGTTCCCCCATCTATTTGCCATGAAGTGATGAAACCAGATGCCATAATCTTTATGTGTTTTTTTAAATTTGCATTTTATTTTTTTATTAAATTACTTTATTTTAATTGGAGGCTAATTACTTTACAATATTGTAGTGGTTTTTGCCATACATTGACATGAATCAGCCATGGGTGTACATGTGTTCCCTATCCTGAACTCCCCTCCCACCACCCTCTCCATCCCATCCCTCAGGGTCATTCCAGTGCACCAGGATCTTTGTTTTCTGAATGTTGAGTTTTAAGTCAGGTTTTTCCACTCTCCTCTTTCACTTTCATCAAGAGGCTCTTTAGTTCCTCTTCACTTTCTGCCATATGGGTGGTGTTCTGCATATCTGAGGTTATTGATATTTATCCCGGCAATCTTGATTCCAGCTTGTGCTTCATCCAGACTGGCATTTCTCATGATGTACTCTGCATATAAGTTAAATAAGGAGGGTGACAATATGCAGCCTTGACATACTCCTTTCCCAATTTGGAACCAGTCTGTTTTTCCATGTCCACTTCTAACTGTTGCTTCTTGATCTGCATACAAATTTCTCAGGTGGCAGGTAAGGTGTTCTGGTAATTTTCCTCCCTTTGAGTAAAGTGTTTTTCTCTCTGTGTTTTTTAGACTTTGTCTTTGGTTTTCATAGATCTCACTGTAATGTGCCTAGATGTGGCTTCCTTTATAAATTTGTTTGTGATATGCTAAATCTCTCATAATTATGAATTTATGTATTTCCACGGACTTGGAAAGTTTTTTCTCGCTGTTTCTTCTAATATTTCTTGTGCTTCGTTCTCTTTGTTTTCTCCTTTGGAGATTCCAAGTCTATGTATGTCAGACTTTTTTGTATTGGTTCATAGTCTCTGAAGCTCTATTAACATTTCTTTTTCAGTTTCTTTTTCTTTTTTTTGAGGAGGGAGGGACTCCTTTTCAGATTGAATGATCTTTTGTTTGTTTTTGGTCACTCTTTGAAGCCTTTACATAGTTGGTATTTTTAACTTTATTGAGATATCACTGATATATGATAAGCTGCATATATGTTAAGGTATAATTTGATGTGCTTTGGGGTATATTTACACCATTGAAACATCTAT
This sequence comes from Moschus berezovskii, assembly GCF_049115385.1. Classification (NCBI taxonomy): domain Eukaryota; kingdom Metazoa; phylum Chordata; class Mammalia; order Artiodactyla; family Moschidae; genus Moschus; species Moschus berezovskii. The sequence continues at coordinate 54,404,373 of NC_142472.1, forward strand.
CAAGAAGATCAGGAACCTATCTATCACAGTCAGAGTATTTTCATGTCCCTTCTAACCCATCACCCTACTCTCTTCCACACCCTCTGTCCACTGATACCCTTTCTATAACTATAGATTAATTTGCATTTTCTAGAATAATGTTGACCATAGCTTCCCAGGTGGTGCAGTGGTAAAAAATCCAATGCAGGAGATGCAAGAGATGTGAGTTTGATCCCTGGGTCAGGAAGATCCCCTGAAGAAAACAGCAGCCCTCTCCAATATCCTTGCCTGGGAAATCCCATGGACAGAGGAGCCCGGCGGGCTATAGTCCGTAAGATCGCAAAGAGTTGGACACGACTGAGCGACAGCACACACACACACACACATGAGAAGTCCCAAAAACTTGGGGCCTGCCTGATAATGTTATCACAGAAGGAATGTCATGATGATTTCCTCAACTGCACTAACCTGGAGCTGCCTCTCCACAGCCCAGTATTAGGAACATCTCAGGGAAAGAGGAGCCTGGTAGGCTGCAGTCCATGGGGTGGCTACAAGTCAGACATGACTGAGCGACTTCACTTTCACTTTTCACTTTCACACATTGGAGAAGGAAATGGCAACCCACTCCAGTGTTCTTGCCTGGAGAATCCCAGGGACGGGGGAGCCTGGTGGGCTGCCATCTATGGGGTCACATGGAGTCGGACACGACTGAAGTGACTTAGCAGCAGCAGCAGCAGGGAAAGAGGAGAAGACGGCTCCCAGGGGACTGGCAAGCTTGGAGGGAAACGGCAGGTGCGGTTTTGTGCGCAATCAACTTAGCAAAGTTGGAGCTGAGTTTCCCAGAATCCCCTTTCTGTATGGTTTTGTTAAGATTGGCTGCAGGGAAACTTGTACATAACTTGAATAGGGGAAACTGAAGTAGCACCCTTGAAGCCCAAGATGGAGGGGCCTGCACATGGCTGCCGATGTGCAGGCCTCCTTCTCCACAGGGGTGGGGTGTGGGGGGACGGCTGGGCCTCTGGCTCCCCCAGCTCCTCTGAGCTCCAGGCCAGGGCCAGATGCAGCTCAGTAACGAGAGGGCCAGCTTCTTCCGTGGGTTTCCCAGGCCGCCTGGGTGACAGACAGGCACAGGTCCAGGTTGCCTCCGTGGGTTCTAGTTGGTTCTTGCAGGTCTGGCTTGCCTCTCTGTCCTTTTTCACATCTGGGTTTTTCCCTGACTGCCAGCCCTGCTGGCCTACAGCAAAGCTATGCCCACCACCAGACAACAGAGTCAAGCTTCCCATGGACACTTCACCAGTTCCCACCACTATAAAACATCCAGTGCCCACAAAAGTCTTTTATTCCACATCACTCGTCATGGCTCTGCTTCCTGAAATGAACCCTGAGTGATATCGCCTGGCAGGCTGCAGTAACTCCGTCTGATTGATGGGAGGGAAGGAACTTTTTCATTGCTTTGGAAAACAAAATTCCAAGTGATGAACTTACTTAAAAAATTTGCAGAGCTCTTAGTAGATAAGTGGACAACTCCTTATTGTTAGAATTTTCTCCCAGGAAGCAACTGTTAAGAACCTCAAACTGAAATTTGACACATATTTCTTAATAAACATAGCTACAGGACTTCCTTTAAATACTTTGCAAAAATTCTGGACTTTTAGGAAAATAAAAGAAGTCAGCCTCCAACCAAAGTATAACATTAACCTCAAATTATTTCTATTTAGCTATATCCTCCCCCTACCCTGCCTTTTACAAAGCCACTTGAGAAATTCCATTTGACAAGGGATATTATTACAGTTTGTAATGCCCAACATCAGGGCAAGACTTTTTTTCCTCTTTTGTAAAATCAGTTTGAGTTATTTACAATGAACTTAAAAACCATGAACTTTAATGAAAAAGCTTGACAGGTTTGATGTATGATAGACTAAAGTTTAAAAAAAAAAAAAAAAATTTTTTTTTTCTTTTTTTGGCCGTGGAATAAAAACATGGGTCTAGCCACTTGGTCTCTTCTCATAGAGTAGTGAAACAGAGTTGCCTGGTGATTATAAAATTTCTACAGAAAACTAGTTAACAAAAGAGATGTAAATGTTTTTCCATCAATGGAATAATGTAGCCAGAGGGGGCTTCGTTTCTCCCCAACAAATAGAATCGGGTTTTGTGTGTTTGTCTGCAAGCTAGTTACTGATTACATTACGTCGTTTATTCCATCCAAGTAGCTCCTAATAATTATTTTTCAGGAGAACCACAAAATAGATAGGTACAGCATACTCTCGCCAAACACTGGATCCTGGCCACAGATGACTTGACTTAGTGATGTTGTTCAACACATTCCTTCAGGCCTTCCATTGCGGTTGCACCCCAGCTCCTTGTTTTGTTAATGACTTTGCAGTAGTTGTAAGCAGTTTTTCAAACGTAATCTTCAGCCCAGTGTTTACTTTGACCACTGGCTGTTGATTTAGAAGGAACTCTTTTTTAAAGGAAATCCCTCCACTTTTCCTGTGCCTACAGGCAAGGCAGAATAATTGTCATGGCACCCGGCCCCATGTGTTTAGAGCTTTGAAATGATCACAAAATTACTTTTCCCCTTTCATTTATTTTCCTCTTAAATCCTGTTTTACAGTAATCATTCAAATGACTTCACTACATGGTCAGCCAAATAATGGCTTTAGGAGGCCGGCTATTTTAAATAGTGAGGACTAAATAGCCACTTCTCAGTACAAACCTTTTAAAAAGTATTGGTTTAATGAACATGAAATGTCTAGAATATGAATGAAAATGCATCAGAAATGCAATTACATTTTTTCTATAAACCTTTTATGCAAAAAAAAGTAGATTTTATTCCTTACTTGTAATTTCCTTGAAGATTGTATTTGTAAATGTCTCCGCATGAAATAAAAAGGAAAAGAATAGGGCAAGATTAGAAAGGAAAACATCTTTTAAAATTGTTAGAGATATCTACCAAGTGACTTACTAATTAATATTAAATTATTGACTTCGCAATATAAATATCAAATTAGTTCCTTAGCTGGGAGAATCTCTACACCCTGTGTTCTATCCCTTTCATGAATTCTTTGACTCTGTTAAGTTTCTTTATGACAATGTCATTCATTGAGATTAATACTTAAACTACAGAAAGAATAAAACTTGGCTCACTCTAAATTTGTTAGACTTTTCCTTACACTTGGTAATTTCTGTTCAACAGTCCTTCCCTCCCCAAACTATGACAGCATGCTGTGCTGTACTAAGTTGTTTCAGCCATGTCCGGCTCTTTGCAACCCTATGGACCGTGGCCCGCCAGGCTCCTCTGTCTAGGACATTCTCCAGGCAAGAATGCTGTAGTGGTTTGCCATGCCTTCTCCAGGAGATCTTCCTGACCCAGGGATGGAACCCACATCTCTTTCATCTGCTACATTGGCAGGCAGGTTCTTTACCACTAGCGCCACCTGGGAAGCATGACAACAATCAGTTCAGTTCAGTTACTCAGTTGTGTCTGACTCTTTGCGATCCCATGGACTGCAGCACACCAGGCTTCTCTGTCCGTCACTAACTCCCGAGGCTTGCTCAAACTCATGTCCATTGAGTCAGTGATGCCATCCAACTATCTCATCCTCTGTCGTCCACTTCTCCTCCTGCCCTCAGTCATTCCCAGAATCCAGAGTCCTTTCCAATGAGTCAGCTCTTTGCATCAGGTGGCCAAAGACAGATAGATGCTGGGTGAGAACATGCTTCCTGGCTGGGCTTGGGCGAAGATGGGCTCAGGGAGCCCTTTAATTGCTGAATTGACTCACAAGTGCTATGATGTCCAAGAGGCTGGTAAAGCTAGAAATACTCAGATATAGTCAGAAGGAATTTAAATAATTGATTAACTTTGTCATTTAAAAATTGTATTTAAAAATTCGGGGGTCTAAGATAAATTTGTGAAACGTTTCATATTTTTTATGTGTTACATACAGATGATTCCTATTGTTGTACAGCAGAAGCTAGCACAACACTATAAAGCTACTTCAATTAAAACATAAATTTAAAAAATTTGGGAGGGGGATAACTGTTTTGTTTGGAAAATGTCCAGATGTAGGAAGAATGCTGAAACTAGAAAATCACCATTTGGCAGTAATCATTTCAGTTAAGAATCATCAACTGCTAAAATTCGTGGGCGAAAACAACATTAGAAAAAAAGATACCTGCACAGTTTCAACATATCTTTGCCCATGTTGTTATTGTTCAGTTGCTAAGTCATATCTGACTCTTTGCAACCCCGTGGACTGCAGCATACCAGGCTCCCCTGTCCTTCACTATCCCCCAGAGTTTGCGCAAATTCATGTCCACTGAGTCGGTGATGCCATCCAACCATCAACCATCTCATCCTTTGTCGACCCCTTCTCCTCCTGCCCTCAATCTTTCCTAGCAAAAGGGTCTTTTCCAATGAGTAGGCCCATTGCATCAGGTGGCCAAAGTATTGGCACTTCAGCAACAGTCCTGTCAATGAATATTCAGGGTTGATTTCCTTCAAGATTGACTGGTTTGATCTCCTTGCTGTCCAAGGGACTCTCAAGAATCTTCTCCAGCACCACAAATCGAAAACTTCAATTCTTCTGCACACAGCCTTATGGTCCAACTCTCACAGCCATACATGACTACTGGAAAAACCATATCTTAGACTATATATCTCCCCTGTAGGCTACTTATTCATTACAAATGAGGAAAAGAGTTAAATTCCAGTGGAGAAGCCTGGCCTCACTGAAGACAGTTCTTTTGCCTCTTTCCTGTTTGCCCATTTCCATTCCCCTCTAACCTTGAAAGAGCCTAATTAACCTGTTGATACTTTCCTACATAAAAGGAAGAATAAAGAATTAAGTAATTAAAGAATGACTAGCTCTCTCCCCTCAAGAGCACCCTTACCAATCCTGCAGGCAGATCCTGTGGGCAAGATCACTTGGGAAGACAGAGTCAGCCAGTGTGCTCACAGTGGACAAGGGTGCAGAACCCCACCTCCTGCCTCGATGACCACTAAGATTCTTTGCCCGTTAAAACCTGTCGTGGCTGGGACTTCCCTCATGGTCCAGTGGTTAAGAATCTTCCTCACAATGCAGGGGAGGTAGGTTCCATCCCTGGTCAAGGCAGTAAGATCCCATATGCCACAGAAGCCCACCAGACACAACTAGACAGTCTGCACATTGCAACTGGGACCCCATGTGGCAAAATAAATATCAAAACAAAAACTGCATGGCTGAGCAGAAACCCTGGAGATGGTCTCAGGACATGAGTTCACCTTCTCACTAGATTGATGACTTTTCTGATTAAAGCACTTTTCCTTTCTGTTGATACCTGCCTCTCCAATTACTGGGTTTTAAGCGGTGAGCAGCTGAACCTGAGTTCTGTAACATCACCACTTGAACCAGAGGTCCAGGTTAACTTTATGAATCAGGGAACAAAGCAACACATATGCTTCCAAGGACACACAGAAGTTCTCTGGCAGCCCTACCACAAGTGTGTGACTGAATCTGATCATGGAGAAACATCAGAAACATCCAGATTGGAGGATGTTCTACAAAACAGTATTGGCTTGTATTCGTTAGAAGAGTCATGAAAGACGAAGACTAGCTGGAGGGTTCCTGATTAAAGATAACCAAATAGACATGGCGACTAAATGCAATTCACTGTGGAAATGACTATCTGAGTCTGCCAGAGGGGACGCAAAGTTCAGAGATTCAGAGGCTGGCCTACAACATCAGTTTATAATGTGACACATCTGTGGGATCCAAACAGAGGCACATGGATCAAAAATCAAAAACTGATTTTTGTTGGAGGCAATTTTGTATAGGGAAAACCTATGAATTTTAATAGAACAAAAGTCATGGGCTACTGAATACTGTACTTGGCAACACACAGGCTGAGTAGGGAAGTAGAAAAGATGCACACAGGGTGGGATACCAGAGGAGTTGTCCCTCTCACCCCCTCCACCAGCCCCACGAGTGCTGTGACAGTTGATCCTGGCATAGAGTGTGGTTACCACACTGTGTAAGGATTAGTGTTTGCCTGAAACAGCACTGCTATTCATAACAGCCGAGACATGGACGCAACCTAAATGTCCACCAATAGGTGAATGGATAACGAAGATGCGGTATATACAGTGGAATACTACTCAGTCAAAAAAATAAAAAATGAAATAAGGCCATTCGCAGCAATACAGATGCACCTAGAGATTATCATACTAAGTGAAGTAAATCAAAAAGAGAAAGACAAATACTGTATGATATCGCTTATACGTGGAATCTAAAATATGACACAAATGAACTTAACTATGAGAGAAACAGACTGACAGACATAAAAAACAGACTTGTGGTTGCCAAGGAGAAGGGGCAAAGGGGAGGGGTGGGGTGGGAGTTTGGGATTAGCAGATGCAAACTATTACATGTAGGATGGAGACACAACAAGGTCCTACAGTAGAGCAGAGCACACTACAGTCAACATTCTGTGATAAATCATAATGGTAAAGAACATGAAAAAGAATGCAAATATAACTGAATCCCTTTGCCATACTGCAGAAATTAACACAACACTGTAAATCAAATACTCCTGAATAACATTTTTTTAATGCATTTCTCTTTTCCACAAATGCCTGAGACGAGGATAAAAGCTTAAAACCTTCATTTTGCAAAGTGTGAAAGTTGTTTTTTGACGTCAGGAAAATAGGAATGTTGGGACTTGAATGCTTTCTTGCTTTGGGACAACCGTTTTAGTCCATTTAATTCTGATTACACTTGGCTTCAATATGAGATTTAAGTGAATTTAGAGTACTTAGCAGTCTCTCTGTTTTTCTATGGCCTTGGTCCCAGACACTTACAAAACGTCAGCTGTGCATTTCTGAGAGACAGTTGCATACACAGAGGTCCAGGTCTTGGCAGACCTGCTGGGAAACCAAGACAGATAGAAATAGAGGACTCCGATCTGTGGTCACGCTCTGCGTATCCAAAAGCAAAACTGCTTCAAGGGAGAGCATTAGACAGCCAGTGTTAAACAAAGTTTCCAGAGTCAAAATATCTACCGAGTGGGGATGCAGTGACTCTCGGTTTCACATCTAAGGCGGGACAGGGAAAGACTTCTGGCCATATGCTGATTCGGTTCCATTTTAGCCATTTCCCTCATCGGTGCCTAATTAGTAGAAACCTCCCCAAAGGAGCTAAGGTTCACTAAGGCTTTTCATTCTCAGGGGAGAGAGAAACTGCTGAAGGGGAGCCTGACAGTGAATTGTTCAAACTATATCTCTGTTCAGTGTGTCCAATACATTCTTGAGGCAGGTGCTCGAATTCACAGGCTCTTTAGAGAGAATTTAGCAGCCCCAGGAATATACTGGTTAAGAAGAAAGGAGGTGCCGGGGGTGGGGTGGGGGAACCCACAGCATGAGCTGCTAGGAGGGAAAAAGCTAATCGCAGGAACTTGTCTGCCTGCCGGGGAGAGGTGCAGCTGTCAGAGCACTAAGGTAATGAGTCTCAGACCAAAGTGGATTTTGCAGCAGAACTGTGCTCTCCGATAAATAGCAGAGCTTGAACTCCAGCACCACCCCGCTATTCCGTGGTAATGCCCCCATTTTGGCACTGACTGGGTGGTCTTAAGCCCACTGCCACCCTGGTTACACCGGCCACACCAATCAAGGCCCCGCAGCTGAGACCCTGCCTGACCTGACTCAGGAGCCTCTTTCAAACTCTGATTCGCTCGTCTGTGTGGGATGCTTTTTTCGCTACTTTTATTTATGGGATTACATAAATGAGCCATTAAAAATGTAAATCTTCAGGACAGTGGAATAATACAGATTTAAACAATCAGCTCAGGGGCGGTACAGTACAGAAACAGCCCTGCACCCACCCTATCGGCACATCGTGCCTATGGCAACAATAGGGGGTGCCGGCAAGGACCAAGGGGAAAGGGACAAAACATCCTGCATGGTGGCCGTCACTGGCACCAGAGAGAGATTAGGGTGTTCTTTTTTTTTTTTCTAAAAGGGGTATTAGAACAATGATGAGGATGTGCCATTATGATCAACAAAGGACGGGGCATCCCTCACACGCTGCAGTCAGGCACAGCACAGGGTTGAGAAGTTTATCCCCGCCTCGTGGCAAAGTATTTAACCCTTTTGTGGCTTTTTTGCAAAAGCTAAGAAAAGAAAAAGGGAAGGAGATAAATTGGGGCAGAATCACTCTCATCTCCTCATCCAGTTGTGATACTTTTAGGTTAATGTTTTTAACTGTTTCTACAAGTGAAATCTAGGGGAGCCTCCCCTCCGCATAGTCAGACCAGAACCAATGTTGCCATCTTTCTGCACTGAAGGGCAGCAGGGTGATGTGGGGTGGTTGGTGACCTGATGACCTGGAGGTCCCCCAAACCGCAGTGGGTCCTGAGGCCCCCCTGCAAAGCTGAAAATCACTGTCCTCTGCCAAGGTCCCCACCCCTGCCCCTACCTACCACAGCCATCCTGCAGCTCTGACGTGGAAAGGGGCCGCATACTGGCGAGGGTGCCATGGGGAACACGCAGCACGGTGGGCAAGAGGCCAGGGTACCGGGCAGAGTGGGTGCCCCAGGGAAAGGAGACTTGCTGTGAGCCCAGGTGAGACTCTCCCTCATGTCACACCCCTGTGGGCAGGTACGGACAAGGACTGCTTCAGAACCTGTCCGCTCAAAGTGTCCTCACTAGCACCCACAGTCTATAAGTTCAGGTCAGGCAGGTGGCGATCACCACTGCCTCTGTCCCGTGGAGACCAGCTAGGCCTGAGCCCTGTATCCTGGTCTCCTGGGGCTGCTTCACTGTCTCTTTGGCTGTATCCCCCACCCCACAGATTCACCCTTTGGACCCACCTTCCTCATTGGCTTCTTCTCCCATTGTGCCCTTGTAAATGTGCAGCCACTACCCACAGAGGTGGCTCGGAGCTTTGTAAGATGCAGTCATCTGCTTCCTGAAGCCCAGCCAGCCTAGGGAGAACGGGACCAGTTTGTGGCTCTCTGGGGAAGCTGTGGAGGGGGACGACATGCACCTCCCACCCAGCTCACTGAATGCTCCTGATCAGAGAACTCTTAGTCCTCTGAACTCGGAGGTTGTGACGACCCTTCAGAGAAGGGGTTCTCAACCTCTACCGCACGCTGGGACCATCTGCAGGACATGAAGAAATCCTGAGTCCTGGGACCAGCCCCAGACATTCTGACTTGGTCAGCCAGAGCAGACCCTCGGGATCAGGTGGAGAACCACCAGTCTGGAGATAGAACGGTTGTGCGGGAACTGTCTAATTGGACACAGTGCTTTCATCCTGGGTGTCACAGCGACTGCACTGTCACAGTTGAGGACAGCTGGGCGCAGAGTTGGCAGAGGGGTGTGGACGGCATGCGGACAGAGCCCTGCAGAGTTGGACTGACTAGCTAGGTTAACCCAAGTGAATGTGAACTAACAAAAACCATCACTAAGCAACACAAGCTGGGAATAATATCACTGATGCTAAATCCATGTGCACCAAAGAGGCTCTGCAGGAGAAACGATGAGGTTGTATGTGTGTGTCCATGTGTATGTGTGTGCGTGTGTGTGCAAGCATGCATGTGTGTATTGTGTGTGTGCATGGTTGTGTGTGTGTGCAGGTATGTCAGTGTGCATATATGTGCATGCATGGGTGTACGTGTGTGTGTGTGTGTGTGTGTGTGTGTGTGTGTGTTGGGGAGGGCCTGGGAGGACAGAATGGATGAGACAGGCAGACAGAGAGGAAAGCACTCACTGGAGGGGAAGGCTGGAGTCCCTGCCCCAACTCTGTTGCTCTTTCCCCTCCCGGGGCCTTGGCTTTGGCAGTGCTCTGTCCCAATTCCCACCTCTGTGTGACACTTCCACATCAGCTACAGTAACGTGGTCCTACCCAAAGCTCTTCCCCAAAGCCCCATCTGAAAGGCACTCCTGTATTCATAGAGGACACACACACACAAAGGGTTCACAAGGCTACGACACAGTTTCAAGGTGCACACAGATAGTGAAAGAGGTGAGGAGTGACCATAGTTAACCCTTAGTCATTTACATAAGGAAAGGAAAGTCAGGCTACAGAAATTCCAGAGGTATTTTCTATTAAGTTCTGGAATGCAATTTTTTCTTTATCATACCTGTCACAGCAGGTTGGGAGTCTTTTGAGGGCAGAGACTATGCTTAATGTTTTTATTCTGGTAAGAAAGGAACTTGCTTGTAATAGGAATGGTGCATTAATCTTTGCTGCACAATAATTATTGGGGAAATCAAAACTACAATGAGGTACCATTTCATACCAATCAGAATGGCCATCTTTAAAAAGTCTACAAATAATAAATGGTGGCGAGGGTGTAAACTGGTGCAGCCACTATGGAAAACAATACGGAGGGCCCTCACAAAACGAAAAACAGAATTGCCACATGATCCAGCAATCCCACTCCCCAGAATATATCTGGAAAAAAACTATAACTGAAAAAGATTCATGTACCTCTATGTTCACAGCAGCCCTATTCATAATAGCCAAGATATGGAGACAAGTTAAATGTCCATCAGCAGATGGGTGGATAAAGAATATGCATAAAGAACATATATACAATGGAATACTATTCAGTCATTAAAATGAACAAGATAATGCCATTTGCAGCAACATGGATGGACCTAGAGATTATCATACTAAGTAAGTCAGAAAGAAAAAGACAAATACCATATTCCACATATACTTATATGTGAAATCTAAAATACCACACAAATGAACATATCTTCAAACAGAAACAGACTCACAGTCATAGAGAACAGACTTGTGGCTGCCAGGGGGAGCGGGTGTGGGGGCAATGGATTGAGAACCCTGCTGTACAGAACAGAGATCTATATTCAATATCCTACGATTAGTCATAATACTATTTTTGATTATTGTTTATCCATTGTGCATATAATAACATCCTCTAACTCTAAATTCTGAATCCATTGCCTACCCCCCAATCTCCTCCCCTTGGCAGCTACAAGTCTGTTCTCTATGTATGGGCTTCCCTGATGGCTCAGATGGTAAAGAATCCACCTGCAATGCAGGAGACCCCAGTTCAATTCCTGGGTTGGGAAAATCTGCTGGAGAAGGGATAGGCTACCCACTCCATGTTCTTGGGCTTTCCTTGTGGCTCAGCTGGTAAAGAATCTGCCTGCATTGCGGGAGACCTGGGTTCAATACCAGGGTTGGGAAGATCCCCTGGAGAAGGGAAGGCTACCCACTCTGGTATTCTTACCTGGAGAATCCCATGGACAGAGGAGCCTGGTGGGCGACCGTCCATGGGATCACAAGGAGTTGCACACAACTGAGTGACTTTCACTCACGTCACTTACTCATCCGTATGTATAACTGAGTCATTTTGCTGTACAGTAGAAATTAACACAATGTTGCAAATCAACTATCCATTAATAAAATTTAAAAACCTTTGCTGCATAAATTAAATAAAGTGATCTACTCAGAAATTTGGGTGGGGGTGACTAGAATACTCCAACTATCCTGAATTCCTTATTTCCAGAAAGCCTCCTATTCTCTTGGACCTCCACACCTTTCCACACTTGGTTGCATCTATTTGGAATTCTCTGTCGTGTCCTGTCCTCTCTCCCTCCTCCAGGATCCAAATTCCAAACTGCAACCCGCCTCCAGTTTGGGCCAAGTGAAGCTCTCCCTCCCGTCAGCCAGTCCCCCTGCCCTTGGACTCGCTCCATCCCCCGGAGCAGCCTGGCGTGACCGTTTCTGTTTCCCACTGCAGCACACACTCAGTGAGCCTCCAGGCAGCTTCTATCTATTGGCCTCAGTGCCTGGCACTGTGGTACATTTAACCTACAAATTTTCTGCATAAATGAATGAGTGAACACAGAAATACCTATTAAGTTAAGGTATACTTAATTAAAAATTAAGAACCCTGGGTCCCCAAGTACAGAAGTTATATGGCAGTTTACTTTTCGCAAGTGTTGCCTTTCCCATTTTGGCTTCAAGTGGATTTTAAATAAATGAATGGATCAAATTACTGGGATAACAAAAATAACCAGCACATTATAGTGCCTGCCACATGCCAAACTCATCTTTAAGCACTTTGCATACAGAATACTTCCTACTCCAGACTTTATGTTTGACCTACTTTAGTCTGGATATCCCATACCTTCTGATGAGAGAAACCGTGATTATTTATTGTTGCTTAAATATATGAATACATCTAATCAATTTTGTACAAAAATCAAAACCATCATGTGAGTTGGAGAAGAGAGGTTTTCTTTCTCAATTTAGAGCTTGTACAAAGATACGATTTTTCTATGAAACAACATCAAAAGATATAAGAGGGCTTCCCTGCTGGTTCAATGGTAAAGAATCTGCCTGCCAATGCAGGAGACATGGGTTCAATCCCTGACCTGGGAAGATCCCACATGCCAGGGAGCAACTAAGCCCATGTACCACAACTACTGAGCCTGAGTCCTAGAGCCCCTGTACTGCAACCATTAAAGCCGGTGCACGCTAGAGCCCCTGCTCCACAACAGAAGCCACCGCAATGAGAAGCCTGCACATCGCAATTAGAGAGTAGCCCCTACTTGCTGCAACTAGAGAAAACTCCTTGCAGCAACAAAAATCTAGCACAGCCAAAAATAAATAAATAAATAAAATTATTTTTTAAAAAGATCTGGGAAACAAAAAACTGTGAGTCTTGAGGAAAGATACTTTCTGTTGAAATTGCTCCTATAAAAGCTTCTTTTCAATCTTATTTTCTACAAATTGGGGCTACAGAGTGAGGAGCAGGATAGCTCATCCAAAACTTTGTGACTAGAGGCAATCGTTTTCATTTTCTAAATGTTTTTCCATGTTGAGAGAAATGAAAACTTCCTTATTATGAAAACCATCCTCGGATTCTTCTTTTCAGGTTGGGGAGCATCATTAAGTAATGTGGAGTTCATAGGGTTAAGTTTTTATTGTGAGCTGAATGGTTTACAGAGTGAGGATTAGGCTCAAATTGATTTCTTTTTGCTTCTTCAATCCTCAAGTTGGGAGAGAAGCCTTTTGGTGATACGATATGAAAAGTGGTGCCTTCTGCCAGGGCTGGGTTAACCTGATGGTAAGGGTGACGGTGGTGATGGTGAGAATGGCGAGGATGATGGTGAAGATAGCAATGATCATGCTGAGGATGGTGAGGACGCTGGTGGCAAAGAAGGAGGGAAGAAGGAGAGAGGGAAGGAAGAGAAGGACGGAGCGCAGACGAGCTACCATCCAGCTGTTGTTCTTCCCCATTATGCTGCATTCATTGCTGAACCTGATGGCAACACTGATTATGTTTCTTAAGATTAGCAATATTGTGAAACTACAGAAGATTCTGGAGGAATTTCTATTTGGTCTTTTGTGATGAGTCAGGAAAGTTCACCTGGGTGACGCTCTGTCGTTTTGTCTTGTCTGTTTTCTGGGCCCTGAGCACTTGGCAGGCAAGACGAGAGTTGGGAGCTGTGGTTCTGTAATGACTCCGGAGGGAGGGCTCTGTCCAGGATTTCTCTGCCCCCTTTTCACCGAGGAACTTGGATTGATGTGTTTAGTTGTTTATCCAAAAACGAATAAACAGTGACCACATTGCCTCTTCTTTCTTTATCGCTTACTATTTCGAAGCAATCAACATTTTAAAGTTACCATCAATTCACCTTCTATATTTTGCCTTCTTAAAGAAAAAAAAAAAAAAGCTAAAGCCCACTAACTAGTTTAAAAGAGATGATACAAACAAAGCAGGCTTTTTCCTCCCCATGAACTGTGTATATAATTACTTGAATCACGTTGAATTTCACCCATATGCTGGGGAAGGAAAAAAAAAAAAACCAGCAAAAATAACTACTGTGAATTCAAACTGCAAGTGAATGGAACCAGCCTCATTCATAAATGTCATATGAAGCTTTGGTTAAAAAGGCAAGTCTGTCATTCCAGGGACAGCAGCTGTTGTTATGTTGAACAAAATGGATACAAATGGGTATTATTTTAAAGTGAAATGCTTAATTTCAGGCCTAACAAGCACAGTGTCCTCTGTGTAGCCCTGTGTCACACGAGCCGGGGTCTCCGGTAGAGGGCTTGATTGCACAGGACATCAACCTCGCAGGCTGCGGCCGCCGGACCAGCAGACACACTGGCGATGTCTGAGTTACTATGGCAATTGCAAAATGGGGAGGCCTTTTCTTCTTTTCCCCATCTCTGCGTGCAGCCACAGCCTGCTCCTGAATAGGCCACATCTGCAAAAAGTTTTAACACGGTACTCAGATAAAGAAAGGATCCCAAAAATGAGCACTGACCCGTCTCAAAAAATGTTGCAAATTTTACACACAAGAATTGGGGAGCCAGGCCACTTTGCACAGGTTATGTCATAATGCAGACACAAAGGGATAAAAGCACATGAAGGCTTTGGCTGTCAGATACTGAGAGGAGGGAACAGCAGAAGTAAATGACAGCTTAAATGCAGATGTAAGGAGAAAAGTCAAAGATGGGTGACAGAAAGTTACTGGTCAATGAATAAGGGAGAAATTTCAAACACACACACAAAAAAACAGACAAAAGGGTAAAATACAATAAAATCTATCTATAGAGATTTACTGAGAAAACCCCCCAAAGCATATTCAGCAAATCTTAGCGCGATGAAACCCTGTGAAACCAACACATGGCTCTTCAGACGGGGCCTTTGTAGACGTTCGGCATCCCACCACTGTTTCCATGCAACCCATCACCAGACGAGGGTGTTTTCAGACGACAGAGCCCCCCGGGGAACTGGTGGTTTAGACACAGCTTGGAAAAAGGGATGTTTGCTGATAAACACTATGAAAACGTAGGTATAGATGACCTTGGGAAGCAAGCCTTTCTTGGAATGGAGGGATCAGCTTATACTAATTCCCGAGTTGTTTTACGTGGAAAAGACCCCCACCCCACCAACCTCCACCTCCCTACACACTTCAAAATTTGACACTTAGGTTTCACTTGAGTCTCCTCATCTCTCCCCGGTTTCACAGTGATGAGCAATTTTCCAGAATGTACCTTCCTGCCCCTACCCTTGGCGTGAGAGGTACCATCTTTAGGCTTCAGAAAAACACAGCTCATCCCCCATGTTCGCCCCTCCCCTGCTCCAACCCCACCCCATCAGCACAGGGTCAGGGATGAACCATTCCCTCTCAAAAAATCCAAGTTCCTAGAAGAAGCAAAAATACTGAAATTAATCTTCACTTCTTTTAACTTAAAGAGCTATTCAGGGCGTGAAAGCAGTTGGAAAAGACTTGGGTGGGTAAGCGGACTGAAAAGTCGCCATTTGCAAGGGTTGAGGCTCCAAGGGAAGAATACTCTTAAATAGCATGAACTCCCCACAAAAAGTCCACAGTGCTGAAAGGCGTCCGGAGTCCAGTAAAACTGACACAACATTTCACATTCATTGACTCTTGTTCTTTTGGGGGAGTCTTCGTATGAAGAGAGAGAGACAATGGCAGACAATAGTGCTACCTTATCAAAGTTCAGTCATGCAGCTATTTCAAATACTTTTAACTGCTTGTCAATAGGTCTTGCAAGTCTCTGAGATTCTAAACGTTCTGCCACATTTGTGTACTAACCACTTAAAGTTCTGCTAAAGCTTTGTGACCTGGACTGCCTCCTCTTTATGTGGGTCAAAATGCAAGGCAAAGCCATTGTGTCAAACGGCCTTCATTAAATTCATTGATTTGACCTGTATTTTAAAGACCAAAAGTCAAATGGAATGGGAAGTTAAAGTTCCCATACAAAAATCTTCTCCTGGGCACTTTTCGGCTTCCTTGAACTCTCTGGTGTGGAGGCAAAGGACATTTGCGAGGTTGTTTGAAGTCTGACTTGCAGTTACACAAGTTTTTTGGTGAAAAGTTGGAGTTTGTGTTGCATTTTGTGCAAGAACAAAACAAATGCTAAGGTTGAAGGAAGCTATTGTCTTGAACTTGATTTTCTTCCCAAAGAGGTATTGATAGTTTGTCTGCCTTATACAGCATCCTTGCGAGGGTCTGTTCTGTGTTGCTCTGCACAGGGGTCTCTGTTCCTGCTCAGAACTCTCTGAGTGAATTGTCATTCTTTTCATCAATATGCACTTTTTGGACTTAAAATGAGCTTAAATTTCCTTTTGGACGTTTTGAGGCTTGTCAGCATTCAAAGCCCTATCATTTTTCTTGTGTGTGTTTTTATGGCTAAAATGGCCACAAACAGTGCTCGTTGAAAACAGGGGGTGGGATCCTGGTGGAGGGAGTGGGGGACAAGGGAAGAGGAATTTTCAATAAAAAAACAGAAAAGTGCCCTTCATCTATGAGTCTACATTATGAGCCCACTATTTCTCCTCTTTCTCTCATTTTTAGCCTTCATCATTCTCCTTTACTTTCCAATTTAAAAGAACAGAAAAACTGGACTTCTCTGGTGGTCCAGTGGCTAAGAATCTGCCTGCCAATGCAGGGGACACAGGTTCAATCCCTACTCCTGGAAGATCCTACATGCTGCGGGGCAGCTAGGCCACAGTGCCACAACTACTGAGCCCGAGCTCTAGGGACCATGAGCCTCAATTGCTGAGCCCATGAGCTGCAATTACAGAAGCTCACATGTCCTAGAATCCATGTCCCGCAACAGGAGAAGCCCCCACAATGAGAGGCCCAAGCACCACAACTAGAGAGTAGCTCCTACTCCCCGCAACCAGAGAAAGCTCGAGGATCGATGAAGACCCAGCACAGCCAAAAATAAATAAATAATAAAGTTTTTAAAGAAGAGTAGAAAAACCATCCACCCATTTCTTTGTAGAAACACAACACAAATCCAACTGTTGGTTATCACCTACTAACTACCGTAATTCTGGAGATATTTTTTTTCCAACTAATTCAATAAACACAATAGGGCCAGGAGAGAAGATGGCAGACACACCATTGACATGTGAACCTCAAGGAAGGTTCAAGACTCAAGGAGTCTGAACCTCAAGGAAGCAGTGTGCCTGAGACAGCAGAACGAAGTAGACAAAATGAGGCTCCAGGTCAAACCAAGAAGGAGCCAAGAAGCCCAAGGGGTAAATGAATCACTTGTGAAAATCACAAACCTTCTAGGACAGAGTTCTTGAAAGTCACAGAGACATTATCTCTGTGCCCATAAAGCTCTCTTCTAACTGTTGCCATGAGCAATGATGACCTGGTACAATGACACAGCATTGCTGTTGAACGAGACATTCTCATCCTCACTCAATAAAGGGGGAAACTGAGATTTGAAGGTCAAGTAACTTTTCAAGGTCACCCGCCGAGGAATAGAACTCAGATATGTGTGACCACAGAGCCCACACTCTGAGGGAAACTGTAAAAATCTTCCAATTGCCAGTTCCCATGAACCTGTGAGTTTGGCTGAGAGCTAGGAAAGACTGCTGCTGCTGCTGCTGCTGCTGAGTCACTTCAGTCGTGTCCGACTCTATGTGACCCCATAGACAGAAGCCCACCAGGCTCCGCCGTCCCTGGGATTCTCCAGGCAAGAACACTGGAGTGGGTTGCCATTTCCTTCTCCAATGTGTGAAAGTGAAAAGTGAAAGTAAAGTCGCTCAGTCGTGTCCGACCCCTAGCGACCCCACGGACTGCAGCCTACCAGGCTCCTCCATCCATGGGATTTTCTAGGCAAGAGTACTGGAGTGGCTTGCCATTGCCTTCTCCGTAGGAAAGACTACATTACATTAAATACTGGTAAGCACCGATTGGGGGTCACTGCCGTGAGATAAGAGATATTTTCCTGAGGCTACTTTTTAAAATAGAATAAAAATACATTTCTTGTGCTTAGTCACTCAGTCATGTCTGAATCTTTGCGAACCCATGGACTGTAGCCTGCCAGGCTCCTCTGTCCATGGAGATTCTCCAGGCCAGAATACTGGAGGGGGTTGCCATGTCCTCCTCCCGGGGATCTTCCCAACCCAGGGATCAAACTCAGGCCTCCCGCATTGCAGGCGGATTCTTTACCGTGTCTTATGACAGCTGTAAATAGAAATCAGGAAGGTAAGCCCAGAAAGTAAAGTGTTTGCTCTGTTTACGTGCACGTGTGCTAAGTCACTTCAGTCATGTCCGATTCTTTGTGGGCTACCCATGGACAGGCTCCTCTGTCCACGGGATTCTCCAGGCAAGAATCCTGGAGTGGGTTGCCATTTCCTTCTCCAGGGGATCTTCCTGACCCAGGGATCAAACCCACGTTCTTATGTCTCCTGCATTGTCAGGCAGATTCTTTGCCATTGGCACCACCTGGGAAGGAAGCCCTTGCTCTGCTTACCCTCAAAGAAATAGCAAAGTTACACCCATGTATGAATCCCCAGAGTATGGTCCTTATGATGGGGACAGAGAGTGGTCAGATGAGCCCCAAGGGGCATGGGCATGGCCACCATCCCCGGTCCCTCCTCAGGCTACGTTGCTCTGCTTATCTGAGACCTGTGGTCTCTCCACCTCCTCTAGGACAAAGTCTGGATTGATTTAACATCTCTAGAAAGTTCTTGCCTTGCTTCGTATTTTTCTACAGATCATATTTTCTCCTGGAACACAGTTCTGAGTTCAACATTCATCTTTCGGAGCCGAGGACACTTGGGTCTTGTAACTTGTTGCCTCCAGGGCAGGTATATGGCCTGTGCTAAGAAGGCAATTTTTTCCTTTCCTGCAATTGCATCTTTGGATATGTTGCTACTGCTTCTGTTCATTACTAATTTAAGAAACCCAGAGCCAGGCCCATCTCCTCCTGAGTTCCAGAAGGGTCAGGCTTCTGCCCTTGTGGGACCCAAAGCAAGATCACCCCTGGGGGCCTAGAGGAGACAGTGTGGCAACAAAGAGGATAATTCTTTTTTTTTTAATTAATTTTTATTTAATAAATGGTACAAAGCACAATGCCATAAACATTAACAGTTAAAATTTCACCAAATGAAAAAAATACTATAGAATACACAGTTGTAAAAAGCTACATTAAGTTATTTTACAACTGCCTCAAGCTGCAAAAAGAAAAAAAACCCAATGCCATACCTAAGTTATCCCTCTCTCAAAATAATGCCATTTATGTTATAAACCATGAGCACCCCATCAAAAGACGGGAACTGCTTTTGTTAATTCATATATATATATATATGACTGTATCACTTTGCTATACACCTGAAACAAACACAACACTGTAAATAAAATATAGTACAATATAAAATAAAAATAAGTAACAGAACTTTGGGGCTTTACACTGAGTTAGAGTTCCTATCAGAGGGATAACAGCACCACAGCCATACTGAATCCTCATGAAGGAGGCACACGAATGACTGGATTACAAGAGTTACAGGAATGAGAGCTGCTCACTTCCCAGAAACTACAGCTCACAGAAAACCAACAAAGGCACGAGGTACAGACCATTTTCTTATGAATGTGTAAAACTCAAGAAAGTCCACATTATTCCTACAACATGTTGAAAGTGCTTCAGAATTCACACAATACTAACTGAATTTTCTTATGGTTCTGGTTAAATTATATATTCCAGTTTATAACAAATGGCCAAATCTGTAACTCTGTTCAAAGTTTTAAAAGATTACTTAAGAATCAGTTCAGTCGCTCAGTCGTGTCCGATTCTTGGCGACCCCATGAACCACAGCACGCCAGGCCTCCCCGTGCATCACCAACTCCCGGAGTTCACTCAAATTCATGTCCATCGAGTCGGTGATGCCATCCAGCCACCTCATTCTCTGTCGTCCCCGTCTCCTCCTACCCCCAATCGCTCCCAGCATCAGAGTCTTTTCCAGTGAGTCAACTCGTCGCATGAGGTGGCCAAAGTATTGGAGTTTCAGCTTCAGCATAAGTCCTTCCAATGAACACCCAGGATTGATCTCCTCCAGAATGGACTGGTTGGATGTCCCTGCAGTCCAAGGGACTCTCAAGAGTCTTTTCCAGCACCACAGTTCAAAAGCATCAATTCTTCAGCTATCAGCTTTCTTCACAGTCCAACTCTCACATCCACACATGACCACGGGAAAAACCATAGCCTTGACTAGACGGACCTTGGTTGGCAAAGTAATGTCTCTGCTCTTTAATATGCTATCTAGGCTGGTCATAACTTTCCTTCCAAGAAGCAAACGTCTTTTAATTTCATGGCTGAAATCAGCATCCGCAGTGATTTTGGAGCCCCAAAAAATAAAGTCTGACACGGTTTTCACTGTTTCCCCATCTATTTCCCAAGAAGTGATGGGACCAGATGCCATGATCTTTGTTTTCTGAATGTTGAACTACTTAAGAATAGTTTCTTGTATTTCTATGCCACCTTTATAGTTCTGGTTTCTCATTTCTTAATTAGTAAATTCAGCGTGCAGGTTCTATCCCAGGCTAATTTATACACTTCCGGAAGGAACGGCCTCTTAAATCCACAGAGTGTTGAGGTGGGGAGCCCCCAACCATATCAGATTCGTTTCACATATGATAATATACATGTTTCAATCCATTCTCCCAAATTATCCCACCCTCACCCTCTCCCACAGAGTCTGAAAGACTGCTCCACACATCCGAGTCTCTGCTGTTGTCTCGTATACAGCGTTATCATTATCCTCTTGCTATATTCCATATATATGTGTTAATATACTGTATTGGTGTTTTTCTTTCTGGCTTACTTCACTCGGTATAATAGGCTCCAGTTTCGTCCACCAGGATAATTCTTAAGTCTTAAAATCTGATGGATTTTGCCCTGCTTGGTTTTGGACTCACTTGGGACCCATGACCCCTTTCTTCTTTCTGAATTTTCCCTTTGGGAACAGGAATATCTGTTCAGTGCCTGTTCCACTATAGTATTTTGGAAGCACACAACCCTGTCTGGTTTTACAGCTGGAGGGAAATTTCACCTCCACAGGAATCATACCTGAGTCTTACCCATACCTGATTCAGACAATCTTTAGATGAGATGTTGGACTTAGAGTTGATGCTAACACAGGCTGATCTGGGGGCTGTGGGGATAGAGGGATGTATTTGCATGCAAAGAGGACATGAACTGGGGGGAACCAGAGAGCAGAGAGTTACAGGCTGAATTGTGTCCCCTCTCAATTCATATGTTTGAGTCATAACCTCCAGTATCTCAGAATGTACCTATATTTTGGAGATTTTGTTCTTGTTGCTGTTCAGTTGCTAAGTTGCGCCTGACTCTTTGTGACCCCATGGACTGCAGCACGCCAGGCTCCCCTGTCCTTCACTATCTCCTGGAGCTTGCTCAAATTCATGTCCATTGAGTCAATGATGCCATCTAACCATCTTCTCCTCTGCTACTCTCTTCTCCTCCTGCCTTCAATCTTTCCCAGCATTGGGATCTTTTCCAATGAATCAGCCCTTCCCATCAGGTGGCCAAAGTACTGGAGCTTCAGCTTCAGCATCACCCCTTCTAATGCATATTCAGGGTTGATTTCCTTTAGGATGGACTGGTTTGATCTCCTTGCAATCCAAGGGATTCTCAAGAGTCTTCTCCAGCACCACAGTTCAAAAGCATTTTGGAGACAAGGTCTTTTATTTATTTTTTTTAAGGCTTTGTTAAATTTGTTACAGTATTGCTTCTGCTTTGCATTTTGATTTTTTGGCCACAAGGTATATGGGATCTTAGCTCCCTGACAAGGGATCGAACCTGTGTCCCCTGCATTGAAAGGCAGAGTCTCAACCACTGGACCACCAGGAAAGTCCTGAGACAAGGTCTTTTAAAAGACAATTTAGTTAACATGAGGTCACCAGGATGAGCTCTAATCCAACCACATGAGTGTCCTGATGAGACGGGGGAAATCTGGACCCAGACATGCACAGAGGGAAAACCATGTGAAGGCACAGGGAGAAGATGACCGTCTATAAGTCAAGGAGAGACGCTGCAAAGGACAACCAACCTGCCATCACCTTAATCTCACCCTTCCAGCCTCCAGAACCACAAGAAAATAAATTTCTGTTGTTTAAGGCATCCACTCTATGGGACTTTCTTATGGCGGCCTTAGCAAACAACTATACTCGATTCCAATGTTGCAGGCCAACATCACCTTTTCAAAAACATTCTGACCCATGTCTAGCTTTTTGTTGATGTTTGTTTTATTTGCTTTAATATATTTGGCTGCTTCAGGTCTTAATGATAGCCTGCAAATGCTTAGTTGTGGCCTGTGGCCTGTGGGATCTGACCAGGGATTGAACCTTTGGTAGAACATATTTTAATACAGGAAAACATTGCAGAGAAAAGGCTAATTAGCTATAATCCCACAAGACTGAGAGAATCACTGTTAAAATTCACTCTGTTTAAATGCTGATCTCTATCTGTCTATCTGCCTAATAAAACTGGAATTGAAGTGAAGTGAAGTCGCTTAGTCGTGTCTGACTCTTTGCGACCCCATGGACTGTAGCCTACCAGGCTCCTTGGTCCATGGGATTTTCCAGGGAAGAGTGCTGGAGTGGGTTGCCATTTCCTTCTCCAGGGGATCTTCCCAACCCAGGGATCGAACCCAGGTATCCCGCATTGTAGGCAGACGTTTTACCGTCTGAGCTACCATATATATATTAATAAAACTGGAGTCATCCCATATCTTGCATTTGTACAGTGTGATTTTCACTCAGCATTATATTATGGTGTTTTCCCACACGTTAAACATTCACCAGAGACATTTTAATGACTGCACAATTTTCCACCCTGTATATGTACCATTTTATATATATATATCAGTTCAGTTCAGTCGCTCAGTCGTGTCCGACTCTCCATGACCCCATGAATCACAGCACGCCAGGCCTCCCTGTCCATCACCAACTCCAGGAGTTCACTCAAACTCATGTCCATCGAGTCGGTGATGCCATCCAGCCATCTCATTCTCTGTCGTCCCCGTCTCCTCCCGCCCCCAATCCCTCCAGCATCAGTCTTTTCCAGCGAGTCAGCTCTGTATATCAGGTACTAGCAATATAGTCATAAACGTGACAGATCAAGTCTTTGTCCTCCAAGAGTTACCATTCCAGTGCATGAAATGTTGTAAATGAGTAGTTAAATATATAAAATGGTGCCAAGTTATGACAGTTACATGAAAAAAGATGAAGCAAGGAGTTCTAAGCTAATATAACAGATTAAACACATGCATTCAACTTAAACCCTCTGGAAACACCACTAAAACCATATAAAGTGATCTTTTTTTTGAGACATAACCCTCGAATTCCCAGGTGGTGCTTGTGGTAAAGAACCTGCTTGCCAGTGCAGGAGATGAAAGAGATGTTGGTTTGATCCCTGGATCCAAAAGATTCTCTAGAGGAGGGTACAGCAACCCACTCCAGTATTCTTACCTGGAGGATCTCCAGGGACAGAGGAGCCTGATGGGCTACAATCCCTGGGGTCTCAAAGAGTTGGATATGACTGAAGCGAATGAACATGTAGCAGCAACCCTGTAGAATCCAGGAGAATAGGAGACAAACGAAAGTGAAATTTAGACATCCTAAACTGGAATGACAAACAGCACCAAATGTTGGGAAACTAAGCAAGCTGACTCCCTCCATCTACTCCGTTTGTATCACAGCTCTCTCAAAAGGCACAGGGACTAGAAGCACCAGGTAACTCTGGAACTGGGGGTGAAGGAGAGAAGCTGAAACAAAGAGGAGAAAGCATTTAAGAAGCAGCTCCACCCGGAACCCCACACCCACCCTGCTCCACCCGGCATCAGTCCTCTCCTGTCACAGAAGATGAGATGCTTGCTGTGTGAAGAGGAACTGTGGGGACCTCCTAATGGTCCAGTGACTAAGACTCCACGCTCCCCGTGCAGGGGGCCCAGGTTCCATCCCAGGTCAGGGAACTAGATCCCACATGACGCCACTAGAAGATCCCGCATGCCACAACTAGGAGCCGGTGCAGCCGGATAAATAAACAAATAAAAGGGGAGGGGACATATGTACGCCTAGGTTTGATTCATGCTGCTGTACAGCAGAAACCAGCACAACGTTGTAAAGCAATTATCCTCCCATTAAAAATAGAGAAATTAATTAAAAACAAATACAAATAAATATATAAAAAAAGAATAACTTTGGGCAAGAGGACTGGAGACAGTGTGATTCTAAGAATAGGAAGATTAGGTCCTCTTGTGCTTCAGTTCAGTTCAGTCGCTCAGTCGTGTCCGACTCTTTGCGACCCCATGAATCACAGCACGCCAGGCCTCCCTGTCCATCACCAACTCCTGGAGTTCACTCAGACTCATGTCCATCGAGTCGGTGATGCCATCCAGCCATCTCATTCTCTGTCGTCCCCATCTCCTCCTGCCCCCAATCCCTCCCAGCATCAAAGTCTTTTCCAATGAGTCAACTCTTCGCATGAGGTGGCCAAAGTATTGGAGCTTAATGCCAAATGCTAAAGTTCCAGCATTCCCTCTCCACCCTTCTCTGTTTCCCCCACACCCTTACCAGTTACTTTCTCCCATCTGGCTCCCAGAACATGCATGGCTAGACTCTAACAAGCCAGATAGGAGACTAGGAAATCTTTTAGCCCAAGAGTTTATAAAATAAAGATACTGACATGGGCAGTTCCTCGGCAGTAGATCCAATGAGAGACCACTGTAGGGTGAACCTCAAAGTCAATGGGTCCATTCACAGCTGGAGCTGCTAAACAGAGTTACAGACTCAACTCTAAATCACCAGCACATGTCAAGGAATAACCGACACCCAACAACACCCCAAAATAGGAAAGTCGTTTGGAATGAAACAGACACCAATAAGAGAGGAATTCTACAAGTTTATCTGAGGATAAAACAGTAGACAAAACTGACAAAACCCTTACCCTCATGAGGGTAAAGTCTTTGAAATAACCCAGGAGGATTTCCTGGCAGGTTGGGCAGGATGAGGCAGGAAACAGTGAGAGGAGATCAGTTCATTCAGTCGCTCAGTTGTGTCCGACTCTTTGTGACCCCATGGATTGCAGCACGCCAGGCTTCCCTGTCCGTCACCAACTCCCGGAGCTTACTCAAATTCATGTCCATTGAGTCGGTGATGCCATCCAACCATCTCATCCTCTGTCGTCCCCTTCTCCTCCTGCCTTCAATCTTTCCCAGCATCAGGGTCTTTTCCAATGAGTCAGTTCTTCACATCAGGTGGCCAAAGGATTGGAGTTTCAGCTTCAATATAAGTCCCTCCAATGAACACCCAGGACTGATCTCCTTTAGGATAGACTGGTTGGATCTCTGTGCAATCCAAGGGACTCTCAAGAGTCTTCTCCAACACCACAGTTCAAAAGCATCAATTCTTCAACACTCAGCTGTCTTAATGGTCCAACTCTCACATCCATACATGACTACTGGACAAACGATAGCTTTGACTAGATGGACCTTTGTCGCTAAAGTAATGTCTCTGTTTTTTTTTTTTTAATATGCTGTCTAAGTTGTTCATAACTTTTCTTGCAAGGAGCAAGCGTCTTTTAATTTCATGGTTGCAACCACCATCTACAGTGATTTTGGAGCCCCCCAAAATAAAGTCTCTCATTGTTTCCCCATCTATTTGCCCTGAAATGACGTGACTGAATACTACAATCTTCCTTATTTGAATGTTGAGTTTTAAGCAGGCTTTTTTGGCTGAGAGGAGATCAGATTCTGCTATAATCTTGGGGTGGGACTCATAGGATTTGCTAATTAATTCAATACAGAATGTGAAAGAAGGGAATTAATGGTGACTTACAGATGATGCCAAGAGAAGAAAGAATGAGACTTGAACATGGTTTGGGATCTATAGAATCTGACTCGTCTATGTTAAATTCAGCCAGAAAAGTCATTAGGCAGAGGCATACAAGTCTGGAGTATAAGGAAGAAGTCCAGACTAGAGACAAAAACTTGGGAGGTCATCATTCTCCCTTCTGTGCCTCTCCATGCCCTGCTCTCTGGATCAGCTGAAGATAACCATTCCATCAGATGAAAGTACTCTGCTGTGAGCAGAGAGCTCTTACAACTCAAAGATAAAAAGACAAATGACATGATCTGAATAGATAGTTCTCCAAAAATGATATACAAATGGCCAAAAAGCATGTCAGAAGATGTTCAACGTTGTTAGTCGTTAGGAAAATGCAAATAAAAACCACAGCGAGGTACCGCTTCACACCCACTAAGTGAAGTGAAAGTCGCTCAGTCGTGTCTGACTCTTTGTGACCCCATGGACTATACAGTCCATGGAATTCTTCAGACCAGAATACTGGAGTGGCCTTTCCCCTCTTCAGGGGATCTTCCCAACCCAAGGACTGAACCCAGATCTCCCGCCCTGCAGGTGGATTCTTTACCAACTGAGCCACAGGGGAAGCCCTCACACACACTAGGATGGCTACAATTAAAAAAAAAAAGAATAAGTGTTGACAGGGATGTGAAGAAATTGGAACCACTGTACATTGTTAGTGAGAATGTAAAATGTTTCTGCTGCTACAGAAAAGTTTGGGGGTTTCTTTAAAAATTAAATATACAGTTACTATGTGATCCAACACTTTTATTCCTAGGTTTATACCTCCAAATAATTGAAAACAGATACTCAAGCAAGCACCTGTATACACACGTTCATAGCAGCACTATTCACTGTAGCCGAAATGGATAAACAGTTCAAATGTCCATCAGCAGATAATGAATAAACAAATTCTTGTATATAAAAAGGAATGTGATTCAGCCATAAAAAAGAAAAAAGTGGGCTTACCTGGTGGTCTAGTGGTTAAGAATCCGCCTGTCAGTGCAGGGGACATGGATTTGACTCCTGGTGCGGAAAGATCTTACATGCTGAGATGCACTGCCGTGGAGACTCTGGAATCCAGAGGACTGGGGACTCTGGGACGTTCAAGGAAGCAGAGGTGTGTTTCAGCCACACTCTGATACCCCTCTCTGGGCGCTGGCCTGGCCCCTCTCATTTGGATCCCTTGTGGCTTCCACCGTGGGCTTCCACCAAGTATTTGGCCCTTGGCCGCCTCCTTCCAAAGGCCATTTCCAGAGTGGCAGGAGCCGGGCTGGGGCTGCCAGCAAATGCGATCAGCATGAAGAGACCCTCTCCTCTTTCTTTTTCTTTGAAGCAGATCCTACTTCATAAATAATTACATTTCACTTTATTTTTTTCAGTTTTTAAAAATTAATTTTTTTCCCTGGAGTGTTTCTCGGAGCCTTTTATTTTTTTTCCCCAACCCAACAATTTACCTTTTATTTTTTAAATTAATTAATTAATTTTAATTGGAGGCTAATTACTTTCAGTTCAGTTCAGTCGCTCAGTCGTGTCCGACTCTCCGCGACCCCATGAATCACAGCACGCCAGGCCTCCCTGTCCATCACCAACTCCCGGAGTACACTCAAACTCATGTCCACAGAGTCGGTGATGCCATCCAGCCATCTCACTCTCGGTCGTCCCCTTCTCCTCCCGCCCCCAACCTTTCCTAGCATCAGAGTTTTTTCCAGTGAGTCAACTCGTCGCATGAGGTGGCCAAAGTATTGCAGCTTCAGCTTTAGCATCAGTCCTTCCAATGAACACCCAGGATTGATCTCCCTTAGAATGGACTGGTTGGATCTCCTGGCAGTACAAGGGACTCTCAAGAGTCTTCTCCAACACCACAGTTCAAAAGCATCAATCCTTCGGTGATCAGCTTTCTTCACAGTCCAACTCTCACATCCATACATGACCACGGGAAAAACCATAGCCTTGACTAGACGGACCTTTGTTGGCAAAGTAATGTCTCTGCTTTTCAATATATTATCAAGGTTGGTCATAACTTTCCTTCCAAGGAGTAAGCGTCTTTTAATTTCATGACTGCAATCAGCATCTGCAGTGATTTTGGAGCCCAAAAAAATAAAGTCTGACACTGTTTCCACTGTTTTTCCATCTATTTCCCATGAAGTGATGGGACCAGATGCCATGATCTTTGTTTTCTGAATGTTGAGCTTCAAGCCAACCTTTTCACTCTCCTCTTTCACTTTCAACAAGAGGCTTTTGAGTTCCTCTTCACTTTCTGCCATAAGGGTAGTGTCATCTGCATATCTGAGATTATTGATATTTCTCCCAGCAATCTTGATTCCAGCTTGTGCTTCTTCCAGCCCAGCGTTCCTCATGATGTACTCTGCATATAAGTTAAATAAGCAAGGTGACAATATACAGCCTTGAAGCACTCCTTTTCCTATTTGGAACCAGTCTGTTGTTCCATGTACAGTTCTGACTGTTGCTTCCTGACCTGGTAAATATGTATGATTTTTGCCATACATTGACATGAATACACCCCGGTGTACATGTGTTCCCCATCCTGAACCCCCCTCCCACCTCCCTCCCCCTCCCATCCCTCAGGGTCATCCCAGTGCACCAGCCCTGAGCACCCTGTCTCATGCATCAAACCTAGACTGGCGATCTGTTTCACATATGATAATATACATGTTTCAATGCTATTCTCTCAGATCATCCCACCGTCGCCTTCTCCTACAGAGTCAAAAAGACTGTTCTTTACATCTGTGTCTCTTTTGATGTCTCACATTTAGGGTCATGATTACCATCTTTCTAAATTCCATATATATGTGTTAGTATACCGTATTGGTATTTTTCTTTCTGACTTACTTCACTCTGTATAATAGGTTCCAGTTTCATCCACCTCATTAGAACTGATCCAAATGCATTCTTTTTAATGGAGGATAATCGCTTTACAATATTGTGTTGGTTCCTGCCATGTTAACATGAATCAGCCACTTTCCTTAGAGCTTGTCTGTGTGTGCTGGATTTTGTGTCTGAAGCAACCAGGACTGAAAAATGGGTTCTGCCAGTGGTCTTAAAAGTAACTGCAGACTTCCCTGATGATCCAGTGGTTAAGAATCCACCTGCCAAAGCAGGGGACATGGGTTCAATCCTTGATCCAGGAAGATCCCACATGCTGCAGAGCACCTAAGCCCGAGTGCCACAACTACTGAAGCCTGGGCTCCCCAATGACAGAAGCCCCGCGATGAGCAGCCCCTGCATGCAACTAGAGAGCAGTTCCCCTCAGCTCAGAGAGAGCCCCCCACTGGGTGGGGGCGGGGCGGGGGAGGCTGTCCTGGGCACCAGAGGACGCAGGACAGCACCCTGGCCTCTCCCCATCCCCAATGGACCATAAAGCATCCCCCACCACAGCTGACAAACAAAAATATCCCCCAAATGTTCCTGGGGGAATTGGGGGCTGGGAGGCTGGCAGAACACCCTCCTGGCTGAGACCCTCCGGCCCCCGGGTACTCGTGCTGCTGGCTCTCTCTCTCTCTCTCTCTCTCCCCACTTTTGCGCTAGAGCTCCTGAGAAGTTAAGATCTCTGAGACAAAGCCTGTCTCCACGATGGCACTGCCCAGGCTTCCTACCACCATTCCCATGAGCTCCGTGATGTACGACCCCCTCTTAGGGAGCTCTGATGGCCCCGGGGGCACTCTGCTTAATCATCCATCAGGCTCCATTTCAAGAGTGTGTACGTTGGAACTCCACACCCCCGTCTCCCAGGAGTGAAGTCCCCCCATCCCTCCCCAGACAGACATAGAGCCCCCCGAGCTCACTCAGCCCTGCTGGACTAAGATGTGGGGTTCCTGGTGGAACACATACACCCAGGAGGCTGTGAAGAGGAATCTGGGGTCTTTTCCTGCTTTTTCTCTTCACCGCTGACCCTCAGTGGAGAGCAATTCCTGGCACCAGTGCCCCCAGCCGTCTAAAGGGAAGCTGGTGCGCAGGTCTCTAAGGTCTGCCCCATCCCCAAGGAGTGTGAAAGTGAGAATGAGAAAAAATATCATGTCTTTTCTCTCTTCCTTAAAAACCAGTTGAACCTTTATTTTCAAGTAGGTAGAATGCACCGTACTGGAGAAGGAATGGCAACTCACTTCAGTATTCTTGCCTGGAGAATCCCCACGGACAGAGGAGCCTGGCGGGCTACAGTCCATGGCGTCGCAAGAGTCGGACACAACTTAGCGACTAAACCACCACCAGAATGCACCGTATGTGCAAAGTAAAGGCGCTTCACAAATATGAACCCATTCACTCTGGCGGCCCCATGACCCACCTTTGCCCCAGAGGATGAGTCCCTCAAGAGCCCCTCCCCTCGGATATGGGATTAAAATCAGGAGATTCAAGGTCTCTCTTCACATCACAACATGGTCATCAGGGGCCACGTTTCCCGCTGCATGACCAAAACAGCAGAGGAAGCCAGTGTGCTGAGAGCAAGAGGAGGAAGAGCCAGAGGGGCAGAGATGAGTGGCAGAGAGCAGCCTCAAGTTCAAGCCCCAGCCCCCAGTACATTTTTCAAGGCAAGAATGGATCCTTGTCTCTGGGACTTCTGACCCACTCCTGGATCTCCACTACAGACTCACGTTTTGCATCGGACAGTTTAAGTTAGTTTTCATCTGAAAGACTGTTGGTTACTGAGAACAAAAGCACAGCCATTCCAGGGAAGAGAGGCTCTGATTGGTCCGCTCGTGGCAACCACGCTTCCCATCACCACTCTGAAAAGACTCTAAGATGAAGATTTAGGTGAAGTCAGGATGCAGCTTGTGAGAGCGGAGGCCTGGGGTTCTCTCGTGCCCTTTCAGGAGGGAGCAGAGAAGGAGCAGCTGGATGTCAAAGTCTGGGGTGAGGAAGCAAGGGAACCAGGCTCCTCTTCTGGGGGAGGCCTCGCCCCAGGCCCCAGGGGTCAGGGGGACGTGAGGCAGCACGTGAGCAGGTGAGTCAGAAAAGGCAAAATCACAGGGAAGGTGGTGAACCCCAAGGCGGGGAGCGCTTGGCTCTCAGTGCCCGGGGTCAGCGCCCAGCTCAGGCAAGGAATCCAAAGCACAGAGTCAGAGAAGCAGGGCCGGCCCAGCCATCAGAAACTCTCCTCCAGCTCCTGCAGTCACTGTCCTCAAAGATATGACTGTTCACCTAGGTATTCTCTTCCTGCCTGCTTTCAGGTCAGAAAATCAGGCCATGGACTTGATCCATTCACTCCACTGCCAAGAAGCAGCAGTTGGCAGAAGGGAGCGCCTGTCTCCCCAGGTGGAGCTCAGATCCGGCTGGATCAGGGAGACATCTGAGCTCGTCAGTGGATACTGAGCACCTGGCTCCTGGACACAAACCCTTGGTTCACTCGCTGTGTCTGCTGTCCAACCCAAAGCACATGCTTATTCTTTGACACCTGGTGTTTCATGCATTTTTCTGACCAACATTTACTGGAAGTCCTCTGTGTTGTAGATATCTGTCAGGACTGGAATAGACAGGAGGAGGGCACCAATTATTTTTATACCAACCCATTTTTCATTGATCCCAGAGGATTTTTTTACTTAAAGACTGAAAGAGAATAATAATAGGTGACATGTATTTGGGCTTCCCAGGTGGTCCTAGTGGTAGAGAACTCGCCTGCCAATAAAGGAGATGTAAGGGACGCCAGTTCGATCCCTGGGTTGAGAAGATGCCCTGGAGGAGGGCATAGCAATCCACTCCAGTATTCCTGCCTGGAGAATCCCATGGACAGAGGAGCCTGGTGGGCTGCAAGTCCATGGGGTCACAGAGTCGGACATGACTGAGTGCTGAACACCCTCTGTGTCTCACCTCACTCCAGATACACAAAGACTTATAGGGAGGGCACTATTATCACCTCCATCCTACATCCAAGGACAGTGATTGGAAGGTTAACTCACCCAAGGTCACATAGCTAACAGCTGACAGGGCCTGAATTTGGAAGCAGACAACCTGACCCTACAGCCTGCATTCCCAAATTCTACATTATCATGCAGAGGGGAGCTCAGATCCAGCTGGATCAAGGAGATGCCCAAGCTTGTTGGTGGAGTCTGAGGACCTGACTCTGGGAAACTGACCTTGTTCCATCCCTGTGCCTATTGTCCAACGCAAACCGTGATAAGGCGTGAGCATCACTTGGTGGAAGGAGCCTGGTAGAAACGAGCTCCAGCCTCCCGCAGAGACCCCAACCTTCAAGATTCAGGCAAATGCCCACGGAAATGTCCAATGGTCACCTCCGTGGCCAATCGTCTAGGCTCTCTTTGGAGAAGATGGACTGCATGGGCAATCCATCACAGGCTGCTGGAGCCGCCGGCCACTGGCTCTCCTCGCCTGCACTTATCTCCATAACATCATCCAGTTTTTTAGACTTTTCCTAATTAAGAAAGGTTCCCACCAGCAACAGCAAAAGAAATCCTCACCACCTCTTTCATTATCTCAGCTTTTCTTCCCCTTAATTACTATTGAGCTCCTGGCTGATTAAATTAGTTTGTTGAGGTCCTTTCTGAAATCTTGGGGAAATTATCTAAAAATCATGAAATCAATTCCCTTACGCTGTTTTAATCTTTTATGCCCTGGGCTCAAAGAAGGATGGGCAGACAAGTGCAGGCCCTCTGAGAAGTGTGCAGCCCTACACTGCTGGCCAGGCTTCCAGGGCCTTTGTGGACCATCTGGGTCAATTTCCTTCCAAGTAAATGAAATGCAAATAAAAATTCCAGCAGTTTTTCAGCTGCCGGCTGCCCAGTTGATTAGCATGACAGAGGCTGGGAGATGAGGCCTGACCCTCTGCACTTCCCCTCATCTCATTAAGTTGTAACTCCGCCGCCGCTGCATTCATGGTGTTTATTGACGCTGAAAGGCGTCTTTATCCAAAACTAGCTAAATTCACATTCAGAGTTTTTACTTGGAAGTCTTGCCTGCTTCAGCCTCCACATGAAAGTGAACCTATTGTGGTAGGCCCATGTGTCCTGCTGATTCTGAAACAATCTGGAGGTTTTCCCAAAAAAAAAAAAGGTCTATTTCACCAGCTTGTATCCCGCCATCCTCCTCGCCCAGCCTCCAACGGCACAGGGGCACCCAGCACAGGAAGAGGTAGGGGTGCACATGGGAGGAATCCTGGAGCCAAGTTCTAGGATGCTGGGGGCAGGCCCTCAAGAAGGCTCTCTGTTGGGATGACTCCCTCAGCTGTAGGTGCCTGGGTGGAGGCTCTATGATTTCTCACAGGGCGCTGGCTCCGTGGAGACCTCTGGCTGGGTGTGCGGCTCCCTGACCACGTCTCCTGTGTCTCCCTCTTTCACGAAGCTTTTGAAGGACCGTGTCCCTCTGTTTTGGGCTTCCCTGGTGGCTCTGCATCCACTGTGTGTGCTTAGTTGCTCGTCATGTCCAACTCTTGGCGACCCCATGGACTGTAGGTAGCCCACCAGGCTCCTCTGTCCATGGGATTCTCCAGGCAAGAATACTGGAGTGGGTTGCCATCTCCTCCTCCAGGGGATCTTCCCACCCAGGGATCAAACCTGCATGTCGGGCATTGTCAGCTGCATTCTTCACCACTGAGCCACCGGGACAGGCCCCTGCATGCATTACCCACCTAGGACAACATATGAAGACAGTAGCCTCGATTTCTTGCCGGGGCTGGGGGTCCTCACTGATTTCTGGCTGGAGCATTTGCAGGCCTTAGAACGATTCACTCAGGGTCAAGGCCTCCCCCAGTTTTCATTTAAACACATTCCTACAGAGGACTTATGTATACCCCCAGGAGTGCATCCACTCAAGAGGAGGTGGAGAAGAACGGGAGGCAGTGATTATTACTGATAATTCTCTGGTAGGTTATGGTCAACACTCTTCTTTCTGTTGCTGTTGGGTTTGTAGGCGGGAGAGAGCTTTGGGATTGTGATTAATGAATAATCTGTGATGAGTGGCTTTTTGATGTGAAAGCAAAGCCTGAAGCCTCTTGTGGGCAGGGGTTTCTGTGGGTGAAGGGGTGGGTGTCCTCCAGTGCCTGCCTGAGACCACCAGCTGCCTAGAAAGCAATTTTTAAATCAGGTGCACAGCGCAGGCCACCATGGTGCTTTCCAGTCTGCAAATTGATCCTGACCTTCACTTCACAGGGTCTGTGCCAAGTGTTTTAACAGTTAACAGTTCTCTTTAAAACTTCTCCTGCACCGTGTTTTCTTTCAAGTAATTCAGTGGGCTTCCCTGGCGGCTCAGCTGATAAAGAACCCGCCTGCCAATTCAGGAGACACAAGAGACATGGGTTCGATCCCTGGGTCAGGAAGATCCCCTGGAGAAGGGAATGGCAGCCCACTCCAGTATTCTTGCCTAGAGAATCCCATGGACAAAGGAGCCCTGTGGGCTACAGTCCATGCGTGTACAAAGAGTTGGACATGACTGAGCACACACGCCTTAGTAATTCAGCAGGTGGGCACTTTATAGGTTGATCCCGAGCTCCCTGGCTAACTGATGGTAACCTTTGGTTTCCCCTTCAGCAGGTCAGCTGAAGGGAGGGGGTGGGTGGAGCCCAGTCTGAGAGGCAGTGATCAGCGAGGGCTGCAGGAAGGGCCATCAAATGAGTGTGGCTTGCTTGGCTCAGGATGTCCTGCTAATCCCACGAGGCTTACACCTGGACAGGAGCAAAGGAGGGTGCCAGGAAGTGGTCTGGGCAGACAACAGCGCTATCCCAGGCCAGGCCCCCTGACCATGGGCTGCAAAGCAGGACGGTCAGGTTTGAGGGTCGAGACCATGTCTGGAGGGTGACTGCAGGAACGATGATGGGCGTGGATAATCCAAGTGAGCCTGCCTGAGTCGCTGAGTGGATGCTGCTTTCCAGAAAGCTGCAGAACCCACTAAGAAAGGCACCATCTGAATAACCACCACAAAAATGTCTACAAATAACAGATGTTGGAGAGGCTATGCAGAAAAGGGAACACTCCAACATGCCTGGTGGGAATATAAGTGGGTGCAACCACAATGAAAAACAGTATGGAAGTTCCTCAAAAAACTAAAAGACTTGCCATATGATCCAGCAATCCCATTCCTGGGCATATACCCAGACAAACTATAATTAGAAAATACACACGCAGGCCTGTGTTCACTGCAACACTGTTCACAGTAGCCAAGACGTGGAAACAACCTAAATGTCCGTCGACAGATGAACGGATAAAGAAGATGCGGTGTGTGCACACACACAAACACACACACACGTATAATGGAATATTACTTGGCTGTCAAAAAGGATGAAATAATGCCATTTGCAGCAACATGGATGGACCTAGACATCATCACATAATTGAAGAAAGTCAGACAAAGACAAATACCATGTGCTATCATTTATATGTGGGACCTAAGATATGACACAGATGAACTTATCTACAAAATAGAAACAGACTCATAGTCATAGAGAACAGCCTTCTGGTTGCCAAGGAGGAGAGGAGTGGGGATGGACGGAGTGGGAGTTTGAGATGAGCAGATGCCAACTATTAGGTATAGACTGGATAAGCAACAGGCCGCAACTGTACAGCACAGGGAACCATATTCAATATCCCATGATAAGCCATCATGGAAAAGACTATGAAAAAGAATGTATATATGCATGGCTGACTCTGCTGTACAGCAGAAACTAACAGAACATTGTAAATCAACTAACACTTTAATAAAAAATTTTTAAAGGATGACATCTGACAGAGCATCAGACCCTTCGCTCCTCACGACGACCCCTCATGTCACAGATCAGAAAACTGAGACCGGGGATTCACTGTCACAGAGCCAAGGTCGGAAGCCACCCTCAGTGACCCCAGAGTCCGATATTCTTCCCAATGCACTTTCCCGTCTCTTCCACCCCACACATTTCCCACTCAAATGTGGGGCAATTCGAGTCTCTCAAAGAAATAAAAACACCACCCAGGGGAGCTGCACACAGGGCATTCAGCAACCCTGCAGGCATATCTCCTTGATTCTACCTGCTACGGGCACCTGTGCTGCCTGATGCCGTGTGCAGCCAGAAAGCCGACGGCACCGTCACCAGAAGACAGGATAAAGCCCCTGTGCCCTCCTTTTCCACAGAGCACTGCTGCAGACCGCTGGGGCATGGGGCTTGGGCTGAGGCCCCAGTGCCCCCACTGGGGCCATGGCTCTTCTGATCTGCTCTGTGAGCCAAGCTCCACCGCGGACCCAGCAGGCCAGGCCCCAGCTCTGTTACATCCCACCCCCTGGCCCTCGCTCACCTGATCACCCCTCACTGTCCATCCTCCGGGAGATAAGATGACCACAGTGTACCACAGGCTGACTCTCAAGGGACAGGTCTCCCCACAGTGGATCGCAGGGAGCCATTACTTACCAACCCCTTGAAGGGGAGAATCAGTTTTGACCCAGTTATGGGCTTCCCTGATAGTCCAGGGCTAAGACTCCACATTCCCAATGCAGGGGACCTGGGTTCGATCCCTGGTCAGGGAACTAGATCCCATGTGCAGCAACTAAAAAGTTCAGAGACACCCATGTGTTGCACCTAAGACCCGGTGCGGCCAAGGCAATAAATAAATATTACCAAAAACCTTGGCCCCAGTTTGGAGCACAGGCAATAATAGTGCATCCAGTGTTCCCTACACAGCTAATACAGCAGCAACAGTGACAGGCTGACTATATGCCAGGCGCTACACTAAATTCAACACACAGCTGTCTTGTGTGTTGAATCAGAAGAGGACATCGTTACTGGATGCAGCACCAACTGGGCCGAGGTCTCCCTTGCTCTTCAAAGTGTAGCCCATGATCCAACGACATCAGATCATCTAGAAGCGTGTTACAGGAGAACTTTGGCCCCCACCCTAGTCCTCCTGCCTGAAACCTGCATTCTAACAAGAAATGATTCTCATGCATTTAAAGTTGGAGAAGCACAGACACAGGATTCTTTTTAAATCTAGGGTAAGGAAAGAGTATGATTTTTCCCCCCTCAGGGTTTTTAACTCAAATGAGGCTGTACATAGAGGACTTCTGAGCGAACTTGGAGCTTCTCAAATTTATGTTTCCTTTGTATGTGGTAAGAGGTTTTCCAAGACTTCTTGTAAAGCTTATTATCCCTCTCAAGTTAAAAAAAAATTATTTATTTATTTGGCTGAGCCAGGTCTTAGTTGCAACACGAGGGATCTTCATTGCAACATGCAGTGTCTTTAGTTGAGGCATGTGGGATCTTCATTTCCGGACCAGGGATTGAACCCATGTCCCCTGCCTAGGAACCTCGGAGTCTTAACCAGCCAGGCAAGTCCCAAGAGGATAAGTACTTTTGATGATTCTTGGAAAGAACATGGATTCTAGCTAGAATCACTAATTATGCAGAGAGTTTCTCACATTCTCACTTCCACGGCCAGTGTAGAGTTTCCCTTTAAAGCTGGATAGGAGAATCGTGCAGGAACATTTTTTGTATCAAAATAAATAACCATCCCAAAGGAATGCATGAATGCACTATAATGAAATAGCTAAACTCCAAAGAGGTTTTCCTTTAGGGGGATTCATGGGAAAGGATAGCTATTTCATGCAGATACTGTCACAGTTCTACCAAGAAATTAAGAAGTATACTATTTCCAACTAACATTAAAATATAATTCAATAGAGAGAGAGATGAGAAAAAGGTTGTTGATTCCTGACATTTTCCAAGCCACTTGAAAAGAATTTTCAAGGGACTTCCCTGGTGGTGCAGTGGCTAACACTCCATGCCCCAGTGCAGGGGGCCTGTGTTCCATCCCTGCTCAGGGAACCAGATCCCACAGCTAAGACCTAGTGTAGCCAGCACTAACACCTGGCACAGCCAAATAAATAATTTTTTAAAAAAGAATTTTTAGAGCAGCAGCTAATGTGGACCTGGGATCCAAGGGGAGGACTATTCTTTCATAAAACACTTAAAGAGCCTGACTTAAGTTCCAGGTCAGAACCTTTCCCATCTGTCTCCATGTTCCCTTTTACCATGCCAGCCTCCCTTCCAGGGTCCCTACACCAACTGGTGCTTCCTAGTCACTGGGGGGTCCCTAACCCAGAAAACCTCCACTCTTCCTTCCATGAAGTACCTCGGGGTGCAAAATACACACTCTCTCTCTCCTCACCTCATCTGAACTCCTGTCTAGCAGCAGTGCCAATCCCAGTTAAGAAGTATTGAGGAAAAATCAGGCTCTCTAAGCTAATTCTCTCGAAGGTGTGAATGACTGATAGTCCCATAAACATCCCATAGCTATTTACATTTTAAAAGAGCTTATGAACCCTATTGGGGTTTCCCAGGTGGCTCTAGTAGTAAAGAACCTGCCTGCCAATGCAGAAACACAAGAGATGTGGGTTCAATTCCTGGGTTGGGAAGATCCCCCTGGAGGAGAGCATGGCAACCCACTCCAGTATTCTTCCTTGGAGAATCCCATGGACAGACCAGCCTGGCGGGCTATAGTCCATGAGGTCACAAAGAGTCGGACATGACTGAAGTGACAGCATGCATGCAAGAACCCTAGGAAATCTCTATTTGTATGCATTTCAAGAGAGGAATACTTTGGCCACCTGCAAAGAGCCAACTCATTGGGAAAGATTTGATGCTGGGAAAGAGTGAGGGCAGGAGGAGAAGGGGATGACAGTGGATGAGATGGTTGGATGGCATCATTGACTCAATGGACATGAGTTTGAGCAAGCTCCAGGAGATAGCGAAGGACAGGGAAGCCTGGTGTGCTGCAATCCACGGGGTCCCAAAGAGTCAGACGTGACTGAGGGACTGAACAACAACAAGCTAGGGAAGCACAGATTTTTTTTAAAAGCCACACAAAAAAACTTTGGAACTTGTCCAATAAAAGATCAGTCCTTCTCATCACTTAGAATCACTTCATTGGCTCAGTTAAAACCACTGGAGTTTTATTATTATTCATTACATTATTTTCATGGTCACATGCCTAATGCTTTCCTGGGTCCTGCCATGCAAAGCAACATGATGAGATAAACTAGGTCTTTGCATGTGATCCCTGCAAATCTAGACCTGGACTAAGGGGGTTCTGAGCCCGTTGAACCTCTCTGCACCCTTGCAGGACCAGCAGAAATACCCCAGATAGTCAGCTTGGCCGTGTGTGAGCCAAGTCTTTGGTGGCATTTAGCAAGACGAGGATGGAGACAAACTCTGACATGTGTAACAGTCCTGCTGCTCCCTACCCTCCACCTGCTCACAGACTCTGCCATAGACCCCTAACCCTCTGAGCTGGGGGTCCAGTCCCACTTCTAGAATGATGGCTTCTGGGTACAAAAGGGAATAGAAGGAACCCCAGATGGGTTACACTCTATTGAACAGCCCTTGATGGGAGCGTTCATCACTGCCGCCATTCTGTTTACTGAGCATCTACTAAGTGACAAGTAGTGTGTGAATTATTTCATCTCTACACCAGACCTATGGCAGAAATCTCCCTCTCCTCATTTTACAGATGATGAAAGTGACACTCAGGGGTAAGCCATTTACCCAAAGCACCACAGATAGGAGAGGGCAGAGCCACAATTCAATCTAGATCCCACTAACGCCCAAGCCCCAGCTTTTACCTGCCACCTTACAGTAGATGCAGTCAAAGTAATAGCATCATCTCAGAGTCACTTTGTGAGCCGGGCCTGTTTCTCTAATAGTAAGAGTGGGCCCAGTGCCTACAGCTCCTGATACCTTCAGGGTCCATGACAAAGTTTTCATCACTTTTACAATCAGAAGAAAAATTTAACCTTTAGGTTGAAAAAACACATATATTTTAAAAATATATTTATAGATTCACAAATATATGTTTTAACATATTTATAGATTCACCTTTATACCAACAGTCATAAAATTATCAACATTTTTTTAATGGAGGAAGAGGCTGCAAAGGCAAAAGTTCCAGGGGTCCACAAAAGCCCTAACACAGCCCTGCTCAGAGCTGGCCTCCCCAGAAGTTTCTGCCGCTGTGCCACTTGTATCACTGTGGACTTTAGGATCAGCCTCAGAAGAGGGTTGCTGTTGTTTAGTCATTAAGTCATGTGTGACTATTTGTAACTCCATGGACTGTAGCCCACCAGGCTCCTCTGTCCACAGGGTTCTCCAGGCAAGAATACTGCTGAGCCATCTGGGAAGCCCATAAGAGGGACAGCATTATCACCTCTGATGTCAGAGAGCGCCAGCTGAGCAGAGAAGCTAAGTCCTCTCCAAATCTGGGGTTCAGAGCAGGCAGGTTGATCCCCACCTGGCAGATCACTGGAGCAAGCGTCTCAAGGGCGTGTGAGCTGGTCTGTACATTGCACCTCCAGGGAAGAGGTTTGAAGAAGACCCATAGGTTTATACCCCACCCCCCAGGCCAGTCATCACCCAGACTAGGTCTCCCTGTAGGAGCCATCAGTTCACAGATGATCAGACAGGGTAGGCAGCTCTTCACCAGCAGATCTGAGCCAGGGGCAGGTCTGCTGTTCAAGATGCTGGTCCAGGTGAGGGGTCAGAGGCCCCGCTGCTCATCTTTAGGAGCCCAACCAGAGAGGGGCCTGGAAGGAATCCATGTGCTTCGGCTTCCTCCAGGGAATAACTCTGTCAGTGGCCTTTGCGAATTCTTTGCCAACATGAGGGGATTTTCATGCAGACAGTACACTCTGGCCTGGAAAAAGCCAGCTTGAGCGCAAAACACTGTATTCCTCTCTCCTCTTCTTTAACCTCAAGGATACTACACAAAGCTAAAATGGTAGTTTTCAGTCTTTGTATAATAAGAGATACTGGAATAAGGGTGATGTGGCTGTGTGTTAATAAGCATTAATTTAACATCAATAGTCATGTAAAATGTTTATGCAAGTACATCCCACTTTACATGAGCCTCACTTTAGATATGGGGCTTGCCAGGTGGTACTAGTGGTAAAGAACCTCCGTGCCAAAGCAGGAGACACAGGTTCGATCCCTGGGTCAGGAAGATCCCCTGGAGGAGTGCATGGCAACCCACTCCAGTATTCTTGCCTGGAATCCCATGGACAGAGGAGCCTGGTGGGCTACAGTTCATGGGGTCGCACAAATTCGGAGAGAACTGAAGTGACTTAGGATGCACACATGGACTTTATGTATCCCTGAGTGATTATAAGTCAAATTTTGCAAATTCAATAATATGTTCTATATGCCAATGGATTGACTTTACCAGAATTCAGAGATGATTGCTTTTGCAAGTTCACCACATTTTGAAGTGCTCGTAACCTTGCCTGTATTTATATAGCTTATAAGATCATGGTATCTGGTCCCATCACTTCATGGGCAATAGATGGGGAAACAGTGGAAACAGCGTCAGACTTTATTTTTGGGGGCTCCAAAATCACTGCAGATGCTGATTGCAGTCATGAAATTAAAAGACGCTTACTCCTTGGAAGGAAAGTTATGACCAACCTAGATAGCATATTAAAAAGCAGAGACATTACTTTGCCAACCAAGGTCCATCTAGTCAAGGCTATGGTTTTTCCAGTGGTCATGTATGGATGTGAGAGTTGGACTGTGAAGAAAGCTGATCACCAAAGAACTGATGCTTTTGAGCTGTGGTGTTGGAGAAGATTCTTGAGAGTCCCTTGGACTGCAAGGAGATCCAACCAGTCCATCCTAAAGGAGATCAGTCCTGGGTGTTCATTGGAAAGACTGATGCTAAAGCTAAAGCTCCAATACTTTGGCCTACCTCATGCGAAGAGTTGACTCACTGGAAAAGACTCTGATGCTGGGAGGGATTGGGGGCTGGAGGAGAAGGGGACAACAGAGAATGAGATGGCTGGATGGCATCACTGACTCGATGGACATGAGTTTGAGTGAACTCTGGGAGTTGGTGATGGACAGGGAGGCCTAGCGTGCTGTGATTCATGGGGTCACAAAGAGTCGGACACGACTGAGTGACTGAACTGAACTGAAACTCAAATATTAGTATATCAAATTTTTCTAAATGAAAACACAAGCTATTTATGAATTTCTTGAGTTTAATTCTGGACTCTAACCCATAACAGGAATATAAAGTATTAGAATAGGGACCATGGAAAATTTTTTTAAAACAGTCTCAAGCATAAGAACAAAAAGCTTTGAGGAAAAGGTAATGTAAATTTATTAAGTAAAAAAGAAAAAACAAAAGCTGAAGCTAGCATCCTGTACTTAGGCCAGAGGGCTCCTCCGACATGGGGATGTGGTCGTGCCTCTCCATGACGCAAAGCTGCTCAGGAGCCTCACAGTCTGAAGGTCAAGTCTAAGTCCCTCAGGCTGGACTCTCAGGCCCCTTGGTTCTCTGAGCCCATCAGTACACGTGTGGGTCCTGAACCCCCAGGGCTGCCTCTAAGCAATGTTCTTTTCTTCCCTGGAAGGTATGTTGCTTTTGAGTTGTTTTCCCATACATGACACAGATCCAGCCTGGGATCCATTCTTTGTTTTCGAAACAACATCATATTTCTGCTGGCTTGGAGAGCAGCCTGTGCTATGTTGATCCAAACACTGTCACGTGAAGAATATAATCCGCCATCAGACTGCCTGAGTTCATCCATTCATTCAGCAAATTGTTAGGCAACCTGCAATGTGAAAGACCCAAGTTCGATCCCTAGGTCAGGAAGATCCCCTGGAGAAGGAAATGGCAACCCACTCCAGTATTCTTGCCTGGAGAATCCCATGGACAGAGGAGCCTGGACAGCTACAGTCCATGGGGTCAGAAAGTCAGACATGACTGAGTGACTAACAACACAAGCAGACAGACTAGTCCCCACTCCTGTGCAGGGACAGAGTGGATATAACTGAGCTGGCCCTTAAGAGAGTGCCTCACAGGGACTTCCCTGCTGGTCCAGTGGCTAAGACTCTGTGCTCCCAATGCAGGGGAGCCAGGTTTGACCCCTGGTCAGGAAACTAGAGCCTGCATGCTATGACTAGAAAAAGAAAAAGATTTTGCATGCTGCAACTAATATTTGGCACAGCCAAATTTTTTTTTTTTTTTTTAAAGACAATGCTTCATATACCGGGGCTTCATTAGCCCCTTAACTAGAGAATGATATAAAAATCCATTCTCAGGCTTCCTGGTGGTTTGGTGGTTAAGGGTCCATCTTGCAATGCCGGGACACTGGTTTGATTCCCGGCCTGGGATGATCCCACATGCCTCAGGGCAACTAGGCGAGTAAATCACAACTACTGAAGCCTTTGCACCCTGGGAGCCTGTGCTCCTCAACAAGTGAAGCCGCCGCAATGAGAAGCCCGAGCACCACAGCTCGAGTTGCCCCAACTCTCCACAGCTGGAGGGGCCGACGTGACACTGAAGACCTAGCACAGCCAACAGTAAATAAATAAATATTGAAATAAGGCTAGATTGAAGGCAGGAGGAGAAGGGGACAACAGAGGACGAGATGGTTGGATGGCATCACTGACTCAGCGGACATGAGCTTGGACAAGCTCTGGGAGATGGTGAAGGACAGGGAAGCCTGGCGTGCTGCAGGCCATGGGGTCACAAGAAATTGGACACGACTGAGCGACTGAACCACAACAACACAGACATTTTAAAAAATCCATTCTCAAAAGCTTCGAGCTGGTGAGAAAGGTGACAGACACATGGCCCTAACTGGAGACAGGAAACAGACCCTGTTCTCTACTTTGTCACCACAGTCTGTGAGCTAACATCACGAATAACCCTTTGAAGCTGATGTCATCTGCATTTTATAGAAAACTAAACTGAGACTTGATGATGTTCAGTTTCATGATAAAATAACACACAGCTAGTAAGCTGTGAAGCCAAGATTTAAACTCAGGTATGGATGACCTTCGGAGAAGGCAATGGCAAGCCACTCCAGTACTTTTGCCTAGAAAATCGCATGGACAAAGGAGCCTGGTGGGCTGCAGTCCATGGGGTCGCTACTAGTCAGACACGACTGAGCGAATTCACTTTCACTTTTCACTTTCACACATTGGAGAAGGAAATGGCAACCCACTCCAGTGTTCTTGCCTAGAGAATCCCAGGGACGGCGGAGCCTGGTCGGCTGCCATCTATGGGGTCGCACAGAGTCAGACATGACTGAAGCGACGCAGCAGCAGCAGCAGCATGGATGACCTTAAAGGTTTAATTTTCTTTCAATCTTTTTTCCCTACTACTTTTGAAAATTTTTTTGTGTGTGAAAATTATATACAGACATAGTTTAGTGAATCTACATATTTCTCATTCATGTCCCTCCTCCCCATTTCCTCTTCCTCAAAAAGTAGCCATTTTTAGTTCTTTTAGTTGGTTTATTTATATTCATACCTTTAAGTGAAATGTTCTTATTGCTACTTCTTGATGTTTTTTTCAGTTCTAGGCATTGCCAAGTTGCCTCCTTTGCATACTTGGGAATATAAAGATTTCACTCTCCTCCTATCCTGTCAATGCAGTGTTTTTAAACACTTTGCCTGTAAAGTTCAGGGTGCACATAGTCATGACAAAGCATAAGGACAGAGTGAGAAGTTTGGCAAAAGCTCTTCTCAAAAACTAATGACAAGGGAGGGGACACGTGTACACCTGTGGCTAATTCACATTGACATATGGCAGAAATGAAACCAATATTGTAAAGCAATTGTCCTTCAATTAAAAATAAGTTAACATTTTTAAAAAAAATTTAAAAGCTAATGACAAAGCTAGGCAAAATGGTCAAAAACAACCATTTCGGGATGCAATCAAAGGCATATAAAACTCGCAAAATATTTTTTCAAGAAAGACCGCTGAACATTAGGACAGAACACTGGGACTTTGGCCTTTTAGCCTGGAGCTTATCCCAACTATCACCTCCTTGCCTCCCTTCCACCCCAGCTCTGGTTTGGTAGTCCGACCAGGGCAGG
Organism: Moschus berezovskii; assembly: GCF_049115385.1. Taxonomy (NCBI): domain Eukaryota; kingdom Metazoa; phylum Chordata; class Mammalia; order Artiodactyla; family Moschidae; genus Moschus; species Moschus berezovskii. The sequence goes on from NC_142472.1 coordinate 54,448,829, forward strand.
GTGGGCCATGACAGCTAGCACCTTCTCCAGCACACAGAACTGACTTGACTGTGAGTAGAATGCAGGAAAAATAACCCATGCCAGGGGCACTGTCAGAAATGGTAGCAATTCCAGTCCCAAACAAATGGGAAAGGTTAACATCACAGAGAGCCTGAGGTCAGGGCAAATAACATTCTGTCAGACTGGCCAGAAATGTAATAGAAAGCTCCACCAAAGAAGACAGCCACAATGGACTCGATGGCCTTGGCAGTCTAGAAAGTGGCACACATTTGCAGTTCTGAACACAAACAAGGGAGACAGCAGAGAGCCCTCGCTATCACACATCCATGGCTGAACACCAGTTCTTGTGTAAACACGGAGGAGAGACACAGGGACCAGATGAAAAGCAAAATCCAGGGAAGATTTGTAAGTGATCTAAATTTTCAGTATGTTCCCCAACCTCCATACAGATCTATTAGCAAAAGATGGAATTCTTACAGCCTTAAGGTGTTCAAACACAACCTCTGATCAATCACTGGTGGATCAATAAGTTACACTGACATGGAGATGACCCCTAGGAAGCCAGAATCAAAAATAAAAATGATACTTTAAGTAAAACTGACAAAAAGCTTCAGCAGGTGCATACGGCAAGGGAAACAGACTCTGAAATTAGTCAGGTCACCAAGGAAGTGAACAAACAAACCCCAGCAACAGCAGCATCTGCAAGGGGCAATGGGTGGAATTTGGATCTAGAGTTGCTATAATATATTATCTGAAATGCGCTTCCCTAGAAGCTCAGTGGTAAAGAATCCACCTGCAATGCAGGAGGCATGGGAGACTTGGATTTGGTCCCTGGTTTGGGAAGATCCCCTGAAGATGGGAATGGCAACCCACTTCTGTATTCTTGGCTGGAGAACCCCATGGACAGAGGAGCCTGGTGGGCAACAGTCCATAGAGTCAAAAAAAGTAGAGCACAACTGAAATGACCGAACACATGCACACATAATCTGAAATGTCTAGTTTTCAACAGAAAATTACTTAATACAAAATATACAAACAGGAAAAGGAGATCAATACTTTGAGGCAGGAGGTGGGGAGTAGTTATTAGAAACTGTCTCTGAGGAATTTCAGATGTTAAACTTCACAAAGACTGCAAAGTAATTATTATAAGGGGCTTCCCGGATAGCTCAGTTGGTAAAAAAAATCCATCTGCAATTTCGGAAACCCCAGTTCAATTCCTGGGTCGGGAAGATCCACTGGAGAAGGGACAGGCTACCCAATATTCTTGGGCTTCACTTATGGCTCAGCTAGTGAAGAATCCTCTGGTAAAGAATTAAACAAAGGGAAATCATGTTTAAAGAATCAAAGGAAAATATAGTGACAATGACTCATCAAAGAGAAATACCAATATAGAGCCAGAATTTACAAGAGAAAAGGGCAGCTGCTCTTTGTTGGGTGTGCGGTCTTCTCTCTGCAGCGGCTTCCTTGTCGTGGAACACGGGTGCTAGAGCACACAGCCTTCAGTAGTTGCAGCTCTGGGACTCAGTAGCTGCGGCTCACAGGCTTAGCTGTCCCATGGCATGTGGGATCTTCCTGGACCAGGGATCAGACCCATGTCCCCTGCATTGCCAGGCAGATTCTTAACCACTGGACCTCCAAGGAAACCCCTGCTTTTAAGTTTTGTTAGACAGAACAACAATCGTGTTTAGTCTGGAGGCAATTATTACCTACTACTAGGAAAGACCCTTTAGAATAATCCACCCAATCAATGCCAGTTGACATCAAATGTGAGTTCTCTGAAATGTATAGTTTGAAACATTCTAGGCAGGTGGCTTTCCAACGTGGAATCGTCTCCCAAATTCTCCTCACTGTGCAACAACACCAAGGGGGTGAAGCCAGCGAGTTCTGAATTGAACAAGGAACTTACGGCACAATAGGGACAAAGGAGCCTTCAGATCCAGCTTGGTCTAGACCACGGGCCACTGCCCTGACCTGGTGGCTGCTTCCAGAGGAAGACTGACCAGGCAGAGGAGGCTGGCATGACAGAGGGCTAGAATGGCCCTGCCAACCCCCAAACTGCATCTGTCTCCAGCCAAAGGCCATCTGAGGATGGGGTGGGAACCTGGGTCACTTGGAGGTGAAACAGAGACCCGAGGCTGGAGGCAGGAGATCCTCGGGGCAACTGACATCCTTCTATTTCATCTCGGGAGCTGTGTGAGGGCTCCAGACATGTCAGTTCCAAGAGATGAAGCCTCCTCAGAACACAAAATGATTGTTCAACAGAATCTCCGAGGCTGTCTATGCAACAGTGAGGGGAGAAAATGAGCTTCTATCCTTTTAGCTACAGGAGAAAACAGTGTGCTTTCTTGTTGCAATGGAGCCCGAGACCCACAAGGGCCAGCAAGCATCAAGGCCAGCAGGAAAGGAAAGCAGATGTTGGTCTTTCTTGCCTCCTCTGTGAAGGAGCAAATGCAGATGCTGGGGGCTGCCAAGCTTCAGGAGATAAAGTATTCAAGACTGTGTGCCCCCCTGCAGATTCTCACGCAAATGTGGGGGCGGGGGTGGATGGAGGGGAGAAGGAAGCCGACCCTTTGGTGGGTTTGGGTTCCTGGCCAGGCGCACACTTCAAACAAGTCATCAAAGTTGAAAATTGTCTCCTGATTGTCTGGACTAAACCTTTATACTGTGGCCACATGGCCAGATTTGGAAGCCCAGGTAGCTTCAGTGGTAAAGAACCTGCCTGCCAGTGCAGGAGGCATAAGAAATATGGGTTTGATCCCTGGGTCAGGAAGATCCCCTGGAGAAGGAAATGGCAAACCCACTCCAGTATTCTTGCCTGGAGAATCCCGTGGACAGAGGAGCCTGGCGGGCTACAGTCCATAGGGTCACAAAGAGTCCAACGTGACTTAGCAACTGAGCACGCACGTGGCCAGGGACTGAGGATGGTGCACTCTGCCCCCAGTGGCTGTGAGTATGGGCTCAGGTGGCCCACCTGCCTTGGGCTCTGCAGTCCTACAGGTGATAATGTTAATGCCAATTATCATCGCTGGACATTTACCATTTACGACACGTCACTCACTGCCTGAGAAATCTTACGAGCATCATCTCATTTTGTCCATCAACAAATAACGTAGAGGGTCTGTTCATGCCAGACTGTGGCACTGACTCCCCACCAGGAACCAATGAGGAACCCATTTTATCAGAGATGAGATTGAGGAGGTGAGAGTTTAATTGACTTGCCTGGTCCCACAACCAGCAGGTGGCAGAGCTGGGATCCAAACGTCTGTCTGCTAAGCCAATGCGTTCAACCACTTACCCTCTCGGGGAATCTCTGACTTGATGCTGAGGGATATTCATGGACCAGGGAAACATTAGGTCTGTTCCCAAAGCAAGCTGCTGGAGGTGAGCCAAGTGCAGGGAGAAGATCGCAAGGCAGGCCCTGACCTCCCTGTGACCTGGCAAACAGCTTTCTAGAAAACACCAGAGTGTTCCGGTTTGGCCCACGACAGCACTGGTTCTCCCCACGTCTGCCAACATCTCCTGCTCTCCAAAAAAGGCTCTCCAAGGCCTTTTTTCTGCCAGCCTTGGTGCCTCCTGGCCCTTGCAGGTCTCAGGCTCCACCACATGTAGGGTCTACCTCTCCCAGTCCACGAACCAACTCAAACCAGTCCCCAGCAGCACGTGGCATCTATAGTAACTCGTGCTGGTTTTGCGGCTTCCTCTGTAACTGGTGAGCCCTGGGGCCAGGAGGGAGGAACCAAGGCCCTGTGGTCGGCACCTCTCCTCTCCCTCCCTGCCCTCCTAGGCCTGCTCACTCTTTAGAACACAGTTCCTGCCTTGCCAGAAGTAGAACTGCATCCCAGGCAGAAAGGCTCTTTGAAAACAGAGCCGTGTGTGTGTGAGGGTGTGAGAGAGGGAAGGAGGGGAGTGTGCTCACCCTTCTAAGGAAATGCACCTCACAGGAGAACTAGAAACCAAAGTGTCCCATGAGAACCATGGATGGTCTGACCACACTGTGTGTCTTTTCAGTTTTGGAGGCAAACCACCCTCCACAGCTGGCGCAGCAAGCCGCCTCCCTTCCGGAGCCCTGCGATCTCTCTAGCTGAAGCATCTTCACGCCACTGTTACTTTTCTGGAGAAGAAGAGAAGCCCCATGGTGGGACAGGGCTGAGAGCAGGCCTGGAGTCCCATGAGTACCAGGACATCGGCTCGGAGTCCAGCCCGGTGCACAGAGGGGCTTGGCCCTGCCACCCCAGCCTACAGGGCAGCCTGTTGAGTGGATCAAGGCTCAGCTCTTGCAGCTGCTGGTGAGGGGCTCTGAGGAGGGAGCCCGTGTGGGCAGGTAGGGGGCTGGCAGTGCACCCCCACCTCCCCCTGAAGCCAGAAAAAGAGCCCAGAACCTCACAGGACAGGTACAGCTATGTTTTCCCAGCCACTCATGCGGGACCCTGGACAATATCTCTGAGCCTTGGTATCCTCATCTCCAGAGCAGAGCCCACGCTTAGCTGGTGGGGCTGTTTGGAGGCACACAGGTGATGATGCAGAACGGCGGCCAGGCACAGAGCCCTGCCAACGGCGACACGCACGAGCACACGCCCTCTTCCCACCCTCTCGGGGCTGTCTGGGCTCATTAAGTCCCAGGCCCCACGCCCAGCCACCGGCTTGGCTGTATCCCGCCCGCCTTGTGCCCCTTCTCCTTTTAGTGCCAGCAAGGTGGTGGCGAGGGTGCAGAGGGGCCCACGGGCATGTGCAAAGGCTGCCAAGCACTCTTCCCGTCCCCTTCCCAGCACGACTCTCTGCCCTTCCTCCTTGACTCTAGGACCAGAACTCTGTCCCTGCCCCTCAGTCCCCTCTGCAAGGATACCCAGGGCTGGCACAGTCTTGCCTCACGGGGCTGAGATGTGAGGGGCTGGTGGATTTAGAAGCCGTCAAGGAGGCTGGAGGAACGGACAAAGGGATTGCATGCAGCAAGCCCGCGGGTCCATCACTTGTGCATTTCTGCACCTTCGCTGTGCAGGTAGATGAGAAGCTGCTTTGCTGTGCGCGTGGCCTCCTCCTTTGTTCTCCTCTTGGGTCGGTGGAATCAGCCATCATTACTGTGCTTGTTGGAAGCATTGTTATTGTCAGGTCTTGGGGCCACACGGGTGCCCCAGACACTCAAGTAAGTGAGAGCCCAAGGAAGCCCTTCCGGAATACGAAATTCTGTCCTAAGGAAGTCTTAGAGATGCTCTGTTTACAGGAGTGCCTGAGCCCTGGGCAGAGCTGCGTCCTTGCAGCGTCCTCTGGGGCCGGCACATGTCTGCCATCTGTCTGCCCAAGCATCCTTGGGAGAACTGCCTGCCTCTTTATGGCCCCTCGGGCTGAAGGGCATCTCCCTGCAGGCTGCCCCAGAGGACTTCAGTGCTTTAACCTAGAGAGGAGCTTTTTAACCACCTCGTCCCCTCCCCCAGGGTAGCCTCCCCCTTCTAACCTCAAGATGCCCCTTTTGAGGGGCTCTGTGGAATCTGGGGACACACAGGAGGACACGGTGGTGGCAGCATTTGGAAATGCATTTCCAGCTGCCCCAGAGGAGTCTCCGGCTGACTCAGAGGGACCCCCACGACAGGGGGGCAGTTCTGTGCCCCTCTCTACACAGGAGGCTTACCAAACCCTGGGTAGCCTACTTCTTCTGACTGTCCAGCCTCCGCTGGTCCAGTCTCACCTGACAGGCTGTCCTGCCCATCACAGAAACAGCGCAGGGCTTTCCAGCAAGCTATAAAGTGACTGCTGAGAAAGCTCGGCCCCAGGCAAGCGCAGCAGGCCTGCCTCATTTATGGCAGCTCAGACCTTCAGACTGGACCTCCACCCATCATCACATCCTGCATGGTGAGAGCCCAGAACCTGAGCTCCAGGCCTGGCCATTCCTGGAGTCACAGAGACGGCGACCAGCAGGTCCCTTTGTCCTCTGGCCTTTGTAGGAAACGGGCCTCATTCTCAAATTCGTTCCCAAAGGGGAGTCCAGACTAGGGGGAAAACCTCCAAATCTCTATTGATTGTGCCTGATGGAGGGAGGTTCATTTGTAGTCTCTGCCCTTAGCTGTTACTAAAGAAAATAGAAATCGTTTTCATATTTCTGATCAGTGCAGGGGGATAAAAACCTTCTGCTTTATTTCTCTTTTCATGAAATGTGACTATTGGGCCTTTGGAAAGGACTGACATCAAAGGCTATTGGAAAGGGAGAGACTAGTTAGAGCTCATGGATGTACTGAGTCCACAATCAAACATGTCAGCCTCACAGAGTCCAGAAGAAAAGAAAAAACTATCTCAAGGTGAAAAAGGGAAACTCTGCTCTGAAAAGGCGTTGAGGATCAGATTACAGATGGAGAAGGCAAATCACCCTTCAGAGAATATTCTTGAAAAGTGCGGACTCACCGTTCTGAGAAAGATTTCGTCCTAAATACTGTTTTATTCCTTAGCCCTGAAGCTGATTAAAGTAAACACCAGTTAACTGAAAAGAATGAAAGATGTGCAGGAAAAGAAAACACCACGGCACATCAGAGCCCCATGCTAGGAGGGAGAACGAAGGAGGAAGGGCAGAGCGGAGCCTGCAGGGACATTCCGCAGAGAGGAAAGGGGGGCTTCAGTGGAAGCAGGCTGCAGGGACCCCCAGAAGTCTTAGGAGGGCACTGGACTTCCTGGGGTGGGGTGAGAGTCAAGCTAGTTCAACCAAGCATTAAAAGAAAATGTGTGCCTGGCAAGTTGCAGGGTTTCTGAACCCTCAGGTGGCAAATCTTGAGTCAGCCTCACTTAAAAGCCCATCCTACAGAACATGCTGTAGCGCACAGGGAGCTCAGCTCAGTGCTCTGTGGGGACCTGGGCGGGCGGGATGCAGGGGGAGGTGGGAGGGAGATCCAAGAGGGAGGGGGTATGTGTATTTGTAAGCTGACTCACCTTGTTGTACAGCAGAAACTAACACAACATTGTAAAGCAATTATGCTCCAATAACAAAAACCCTCTCTACAATTCTCACCACCCCTGCTATGGATTGAATGTTTCTGTCCCCCCAAAATTCACATGCTGAAACCCTAAGCTCTAATGCGATGGTATTAGGAGGTAGGGCTTCTGGGCCATCGTTAGGTCATGAGAATGAAGACTTCACGGTCGGATTAACACCCTTATAAGAAGAGACAGGGCTTCCCTGGTGGCTCAGCTGGTAAAGAATCTGCCTGCAATGCGGGAGACCTGGGTTCAATCCCTGAGTTGGGAAGATCCCCTGGGGGAGGGCATGGCAACCCACTCCAGGATTCTGGCCTGGAGAATTCCCTGAACACTGTGTAGTCCATGGGGTCTCAAAGAGCCAGACACGACTGAGCAACAGGAGAGAACCTGCTTTCTCTCTCCTTCTGCTTGACACCATCTGAAACACAACGAGAAGACAGCTGTCTGCAAACCAGAAAGAGGACCCTCACCAAGAACCTAACCCTGCTGGCACCCTGACCTCGGACTCCCAGGCTCCAGGATGTGAGAAAGCAAACGCGTGCTGGCTAAGCCCACACAGACTAGGACACCCCGACCACAGCCTTCTCCCTCGTGCGGTCTCAGTACGCGTCACCGACATGAGTGACTGCCTGACCTGATCCTCACCCTGCCCCTGTTCCCCGCTCCCTGCAGGAAGGAAGGCATGTCACGGAAATCCAGCTGGAGCTCCCAGGAAGCTTTGGTTCCTGACGAGAAGCCCGTGGCCACTCTTTGTCTGTCTCCTTCTTCTCCCCGCTGCCTGGAACGTGATGAGGTGTGGAGCGCAGCCTTCTGCCTGCCACGAGGGGCAAACATGAACATGAAAGACAACAGACCACAAACGCTGGGGAGGAAAGATGAGAAAAGCCTACATGCCCCAAAAGCATAATGGCATAGATTCTTCACACGTTGTTTTCATGAAAAAAATAACATCCTATGTGTTTAAACCATTGTTTGCCAGATTTTTTTTTGTGCTTTGTATCTGGGAGAATTCCTAAGGGGCCCAGTGCCACCCCTCAGAACCCTGGAGAGCATTCCTTAAGTTATCCAGGTCCTTTGACTCTTTCAGAAAAGTTAAAGTCATGTCAGGCTCTTTGTGACCCCATAGACTGTAGCCCACCAGGCTCCTCTGTCCATGGGATTCTCCAGGCAAGAATACTGGAGTGGGTTGCCATGCCCTTCTCTAGGGGATCTTCCCGACCCAGGGATAGAACCCAGGTCTCCTGCACTGCAGGCAGATTCTTTACCGTCTGGGCCACTCAGAGATAGAGGCCTCAGGAAGGCTGTCTTGCTCATGACAGTCTGTTCAGCCCCAGTGGGGACTGAGCAGGGCTGACAGGGGCCTTGAATTATCCTCCTGTGCCCTGGTAGACATTCTCTGAAACAGAATCTTAGGACTCTAAGAGCACCTCCTGTATTTTACAGGAAGATTCATGAGGTGATTCAGGGCATCTGTGTCTGGGAACAGTATTGTTTGGATAAATAAAACTGCCCTACATAGAGCCCCCAGACTAGACTTTTCTTGGCTTAAAGAGTCCGGAGACTCTTTAAGAGTCTGGAGTCTCTGTCTCCCAGGGAATCCTGTACCTGATAGTACCTATTGCAACATCACACCTCAAACAAACAAGACCCCCATGGCTGGGCCACGACACACAGTCCTCCGAGAGTCTGCCTGAGCAGACACAGAATTGCAGGTGGAATGCCAGGAGCCTGCTGGCCTGGGCTTTGCACCCAAGGGGACAGTGGTGCCAGTACTGCAAACTCAACCTAGCAAACCCAAACTTGCCTTGTTATCTGGGGAGGGTGGACGGGGGCCCGAATGAATGAGCTTCCTGCCTCTGGGGACCACATTCATCATGTGTCCATGGCCACATCCGTGCCTCCTCCAGTGGAAAATTCAGATCTGGTGCAAATCTTAGTAGGTCCCAACGTAAACCTATTCTTTGAGATCTTTTCCCCAATAGTTAATTTTTAAACTGTTTCCGACAAGAAAGAAAAAGTGTTTGGTTCATAGCCTCCAACATTATTTACAGACTCTCAGGTGGATTTTTGTGTCCATCTATCCCAGTTCACACTTAAAAAATAAGCAGCCCTCCCCACCCCCAGCATCTCACAAACCTTGGTTAACTCCAGCACGTGTCCGTCTAGGCATGGATGTCTAGGAGGAATACATTTTCTGCCACGGCAACGCAGTTACATCTCTAGCTCTTATTTTTAACCCAGCCCCATTTCAGAATCGGTTTCTATGGAGAGAGAGTACCTGGACATTTAAATCCATCAAAAAGGAGTAAATGAGCATTTCAGATGCATCTATCAAGAGGCAGTGCCCCTTCTCTCCATCATTGTGGGGCTTTGTCAGTCGCCCGCAGATGAATGTCCCGGTAAGTGTTTATTAATCACGCCCGCGTGCTGAAGGGCCTGAGCGCTCCGCGGCTCGACGTCTCTAACACATACAAAGTGTGAGGCTGGGTTTCTTCTATCTGTCTCGATCACAGTTGCTTACTTTGTTAAAGTTAATTTCCACTCATTTCTGGCTTTGATGGGAAGATTCCTTTATCAATTCAATTCATGTGTGTTGTCTGCAATCAAAGCAATATTGTCTGCTAATGCGAGTCCGGCCTGTGCTCTCTCTCTTCATTTTATGCGAACGCCTGTCTTCCGCTGGTCCTTCACTGGACAGCGCTGGGAAGACACTCACTCCCTGCCCTTCAGAGGCAGGCGGCAGCAAGGACTGGACCAGCAGCCATATCCTTCTTCCCGGAAGAGAAACGATCAGCTACTCCTCTCCCCAGGAATTATCCAGGTTGCAAACCAAGTCAGAGGGGGGACTTCCCCCGGTGGCCCACCAGTTTAGACTCTGAGCTTCCAGTGCAGGGGGCTTGGGTTCGATCCCTGGTCAGGGAACTAGATCCTACATGCTGCAACTAAGACTCAGCACAGCCAAATAAATTTAAGGAGAGAAAAGAAAAACAAGTCAGTGGGAATGAGAAGGTAATGAGAGACATGGAATGACAATTTGATATTCCTACCACCAACTGTAAAGTGAAAGGAAGTGAAAGTGAAGTCGCTCAGTCGTGTCCGACTCTTTGCAATCCAGTGGACTGTTGCCCACCAGGCTCCTCCGTCCATGGGATTCTCCAGGCAAGAATACTGGAGTGGGGTGCCATTTCCTTCTCCAAGGGATCTTCCTGACCCAGGGATCGAACCCAGGTCTCCTGCACTGCAGGCAGAGGCGTTAACCTCTGAGCCACCAGGGAAGCCCACCACCAACTGTAAGGCCAGTCTTACTCTGAAGCCCAACACTCTTTACACACCAGGCCCCTCAACAAGCTCTCCCTCAACTGTCCCTCCAGCCTCATAAATTCATTATGTCCCCAACATATACTCCTGTGCATCTTCTCATACTGTCCTTTCCAGCTCCTCTCTCTTCCCCATCTCATCCATCATTTGCAGCCCATGCATCTAAGTCTTGACAGCTTCCCTGGTGGCTCAGATGGTAAAGAACCTGCCTGCCATGCAGGAGACCCAGATTTGATCCTTGGGTTGGGAAGATCTCCTGGAGGAGGGCATGGCAACCCACTCCAGTGTTCTTGCCTGGGAAATCCCAAGGACAGAGGAGCCTGGCGGGCTGCAGTCCATAGTGTCATAAAGAGTGGGACGTGACTGAATGACTAACACTTTTACTTTCAGTCTAAGTCCTGTCCTTCCTGAAGGAAAAAGTCCAGCCTCCCCTCCTCAGAGATATGCCTCCTCCTGGCCCCAGGCGGCAAGAACTCATCTCTGAATGCTTCCAGAAGTAAAACTCACCAGGACTACACTGGCACATGCCACCTTGTGCGGTGTGAGGCTGGCACACAGAGGAGCGAATGGAACCAGGTGGTGGAGTCAGGCAGGCCAAGCCTGAATCTGCTGTGAGTAAGACTTGACAAATAAATACTTTTTTAAAAAAGAAGAAGTGGTATCTTCTTGCTATCCCAGAAGAGAACCAGCTAACCTTAGTTCTAAGGCTCTTGCGGGTAGTAACTGCCCCATGATATTGGCCTCCACTTGATAGCTAGAGAAGGAAAAGAAAGTGACTCTTCTTAGGGATTCAGTGTGTTCACAACCTCTACATTGTTAGCTAGAAACAGGACTTCTCTCCAAGCTCCAGGGCCCAACCCAGAGCAGATCCACGAGTCAACAATTCTCCATGGAGTCTAGCTTTTATTTTCTTCCTTTTTGTAACAAGGCTTTAGCCTGGTGCTCCAAAATGACACAGAGATCTGTACAGTTACAATTACTCAAGTAGCAATGCCAGACACAATGGTCTCTGTGGGAATTAAGAGCCAGAGTTCTGGAACTTTCCTGGTGGTCCAGCGGCTAAGACTCTGTACTCCCAATGCAGGGGACCCAGGTCAGGGGATCAAGCCACAGGCCAAGATGAAGACTGGAGCGCCTGTGTGCTGCAACCAAGGACCAGTGAAGCCAAATAAGTGAATTTAATTTTAAAAAAGACCTCATCTTCCCATGACCATCTCTTTCAGCAGACCCCTGTATTTCCCCATATCCACTGCCTTTCCTCTGTTCCTAAACACGATGCCTCCACTTGTACAGAATTCCACTCCCTCTCACCTTTTGAGAGTCTGAGCTCTTGAGGTTCCCTCTTTCTCTCTTACAACATCAATTTCTAAATATCATATATAGATATATAAGGAATTAACGTCCTGGAGGATGAGGAACATGAGCCAAATGGTGAGCACCATATCCTTTGGAATCAAACATGCCTGCAAGACTGCAGGGCTCCAGAACCCACTGGTAGACTCAGGTAGAAATACCCAGCTCCCTGCCAGGGGTAAGGACATCGCTATGAAAAGTCTCATGCAAGACCCAAGTTTCTCCTGGTATACCTGCCATCCTCCTGCCCCTTCCTATCTTCCAAAACATAATGACTGCACAGTCAGCATCCATCACCTGCTCACTGCGCCTCTGAGAAACCGTGGGCCAAGAACTTCACTGAGCAAAACAAAAGCTTGGCAGTGTTAGTCGGGAGTGGGGTTTGGGGTGATGGCCATAGAAGCCCCCAGACCTTCTCAGTTGATCTACTCTGAATGATACACCATGGAATGTCACACCAGCTGTAAACAAGCCCTTGGCTCTTTCCCTTCCAGTAGCTTATCTTTGCTGTCCTGCTGTTTCTGAGCCAAAGGCTTTCAAAGGCTCGGGGGAGATGTGTCCTGGGCTTGCTCTGGTGAAAATGGGGGAAGAGGAGAGGGTGTGGAGACACCTGAGCAGTCAAAGGAGGGCTCCACCGTCACTGGGTTTATTGCTTTATGCTGCCACCTGGCTGATCACTGAGCTGGGAGCTCCCGTTGGCAGAGAAAGGAAGACAGACAGGACAGGAAACACTTACACTGCGAGGTCTCAGAACCAAGTCTCCTGCTGGAAATCTCACTTCAGGCCACAGACCAGTCCATCCTTGTGACTCAAGAGTCACTGTCATCCATTAGGGGGAAACAGGGATTTATTCTAAAGGCCGTGCTTAAAGGTAAGGAGTTCACTCATCCATGGAAAACTATTTGAGGTGAGACTAGTTCTGCTTGTTGCAAACCCTCCAAGTTTTCTTTAAATCTACAAACACTTCCTATTGAAGTCCTCAGTAAGAGATGCCACATTCACCCTCCAGGTCCCTGAGTAGGAAAATACCCTCATCCCACAGAAATCATCTTTGCTTCCATAGATGTCAAGGAGGAAGGGAAAAGGAAAAGGTTTAGGGTGAGTTACTCAGACTGGACAATCCATGCCAAGAGAGGGCCTCACTGAACACTCCTGCAGCCTGTTATTCTGGAAAGAAAACAGCACATGGTGGGCATCAGGGTAGGTGCCAGCTAACAGACTGGCCTGTGGGCACTGGTAAGGCAACCCTTGAAGGCCATCCAGAAAAATCATACGGGAGAAGGAGACCAGAGGCCCCACAAGATTCAAATAGAACTGCTGATACTTTTTTTTAAACACAAGATTGCATTACTTTTTGAATAACTTTGTTTATTTATCTTTTGGCTGTGCAGGCTCTTCATGGCTTCGTGGGCTGTTCTCTAGTTGCGGTAAGCAGGCGCTGCTTTGTGGTGTGGGCTTCTCATTGCGGTGGCTCCTCTTCTGTGGTGCATGGGCTCTAGGGCACAGGCTCAGTAGTTAGGGAGCATGGGCTTAGTTGTTCTGTGGCACGTGGAATCTTACTGGGCCAGGGATTGAACCCATGTCCCCTGCATTGGTAGGTGGATTCTTCACCACTGAGCCACCTGGGAAGCCAAGAAGCTCTGATTCTTGATATCAATTGCTTTCACCTGCACCCACTAGCCGGAAAACAGCATTCAGGATACGCGTGCATCATCTTTAATCCTTAAAAGGAAGGTGAGGGATCATTCTCATTTTATTATAAGAAAGCTAAAGCTCCGAGAGCTTCTGAAACCTTGCAGTGCTCATCAAGATGGTATGTGTGTGCTCAGTCGCTCAGTTGTGTCGGCTCTTTGGGACACCCATGGACCATAGCCCACCAGGCTCCTCTGTTCGTGGGATTCTCCAGGCAAGGACGCTGGAATGGGTTGCCATGCCCTTCTCCAGGGGATCTTCTCGACTCAGAGAACCTGAGTTTCTTGCATCTCTTGCATTGGCAGGTGGGTTCTTTACAACAAGCACTACCTGTGGTGCATTGAACAGGGGCAAAGAAAGGATAGCCCCTTTATGGCCATTAGCACCCACATTAAACATTTACTCAACATATTAGCAGGAGGAGAGGGGATGACAGAGGAGGAGATGGTTGGATGGCATCACTGACTTAATGGACATGAGTAAACTCCAGGAGTTGATGATGGACAGAGAGGCCTGGCGTGCTGTGGTTCACGGGGTCGCAAAGAGTCAGACGTGATTGACCGACAGAACTGAACAACATATCTAACATGCCACGTACTGTGACAAAGGTTGATAATACCTATATAAGTAAGTCTTTATCCCTGCCCTGACAGTTTTCTAATCTAGTTGGGAAAAATAACAGGAGGACATCACAGCTGCTTTGACATGATTCCCATTGATTCCTTATTTTGGCTTGATTCTTATTATCTGGCTGGATCAAGGCTTAGGGACCATATTGTGCTGTGCTTAGTTGCTCAGTTGTGTCGGACTCTTTGCAACCCCATGAGCCTGCCAGGCTCCTCTGTCCATGGGATTTCCCAGGCAAGAATACTGGAGTGGGTTGCCATGCCCTCCTGCAGGGGATCTTCCCAACCCAGGGATCACACACAGGTCTCCTGAGTCTCCTGCATTGCAGGCAGATCCTTTACTGTCTGAGCCACCAGGGCAGCCCAGGGACCATATTAATTATGATTAAATACAGCCACATGTAATAAAAAATTCAAGTAATAGTTTAAAAGATAAACATCTTTCACTTACAAATGAAAATGTAGGTAAATCAGCTCCTGGATCCTCTGGTTCTTGCCATCTTTCTGCTCCATTATTCCCAGCATGAAGCTCTATCTTCAGGATTATTTTCTGGTTTAAGATGGATGCAAAACTTCCCTGACTTTGAAAGAGCCTTTCTCCACTTGTCTCTTTAAATATGGGTGTTCCTAGGAATACATCTACAATCCTATTTCTTCTCTGTACCTTCCCACCCCCAAGCTCATCCATCCTAACACTAAAGCTACCATTTTTGTCTACGTTAGTCCCAAATCTCTCTTTCCATCTCTGATTTCTCTGCTTAGCTTTAGACTCAGGTTTTCACTATGGGACATCAGCAGAAGACTCTGAGGTTACGGATGAAAATGCAACATGTCCAAATATGACATCATGTTGCAGCTTCATGAGCAAAAATGGGCTCTGATAGTCCCTGTCTCTGCCTGTGGTATCACCACCCTCCCATCCCCTCAGACCAAGCGATCGATGTGTGTGACTCCCTCTCTCATGCCCTTCCCCTGCAACACACACACACACACCCCTAACTGATCTTATCCATTCCCTTCTCTCAAATGTTCCCCTTTCTAACCCTCCTGCCTCCACCCCTGCCCCGGTGGTCATTATCCATCACTTGAACTGATACAATTTTCTCCTTGTGTGTTTTCCCTCCCTCCGTTCATTGGATAGTTCGATAAACATTCATTTGCAAGCTGACTCTATTAGATCCCACTCTGGCTTTTCTCTGTCCCCATCAACAGGACCTACTGCTGCTGCCAGTTAGGTCTCAAGCTCAGATCTGACTCTGTTACTACCCTTGCTTGACATTCTCTGCATAGGACCAAGTACAGAGCTCTTATGGTGACCCTTCATGGCCTGGCCTCCACTCCTTGACCACACCCAGGTCCAGGCACCTCTCCTCACCCCTGCGGTGGATGGACACCACTCCTGCCTCCCACATGCACTCATCTTTCCCTGGGAGGTCTGGCGCCCTCGGTCCCCTCAGCTCCACTGAGCGGGCTGCTCTCTCGGGGTGGCCTGAGTCACCACTGGCCTAGTCAAGGGAGCAGCCTCTCACGTAACAGTGAGAATCCCCCCTCCACAGAAAGCACAGATGCGGTGGCTGGTAGTTCCAGAGCATACGCTGCATCACTCTCTTTCTGACTAGTCTTTTCTCTGATATATCACGGAAGGACCTAGATGACAACCCTAGCCTTGAGCTACCAAAGGTTCATCCAGCTTCTCAGAGCAGGAAAACAGAGCTGCCTGGAAGGGAACCATCCTGCCTCTCTGAAGGCCATCTTGCCTACAGATCCGCCTTCTGCTCAACAAACACATGGACTTCCTGTCCTGTTTGAGCCCTGGGGAGGGTGTGGTGGCTGGGAGAGGGTCAGCAGTCCCTGCAGGTCAGTCACCCCGGCCACACTCCTAAGTGTCCAGGGTACTAAGCAGACAAACCAGCATATCTTCTTCCCCACACCACCTCCCAAGTCAGGCCACTTTCTTTCCTTTTCTTATGCAGGAAATATATGCTGAATACCTACTATGTGCCAGGAACAACTGTTCTGAGTTGGGATACAGTACAGCAATGCACAAGATAGACAAACAGCCAGTCCTCAGTGGAGCGGGGGTGGGGGTGGGGGAAGGCAGGGGCAGGGAGCAGAAAATCTAATGCCTCAAGGACACAGTGACAAGGTGTTTATAGAGCAAACAACACTGTGGGGAGCGCTGGAGAAGAGGGGAAGAAGTATTTTTAAGCAGGGTCGTTGGCCTTCCCAAGAAGGAAAATGACATTCGAAGAAATTTGTGAATGAGATAAGGAAACAAGGCCTGCCCCACTCCACCTCCCGCCCTGCAATCTGTGCAGTTTTTGCTGCAAATATCTTAGAACTACATTTCCAGGAGAAAGACGGTGTGTTCTCTATACCGACAGGAAAGGAGGCAGTCTGAAAGTAAAAGAAAAGACCGGCATGGCAGAAATGATTCCATGTTGAACTGTCCCCGATGGACACTTGAAAACCCACTCGGGGGGCCGAGTAGGGCCCACAGGAGAGAGGCTCCCCAGGGCCCCTCTCCCAGGCTGTCAGGCTAATCCCGACACCTCCTCCCATCCCCGCCCTACCCTGCTGAAGGCAGCTCAGGGAGGTGCCTGGAAGGAGAAAGCTGTACAGCTGCCCGCCTGCACCCAGGGAGCGGGGACCCTGGATCCCCGCCGGGCTCTAAGGGCAGCAACCGGAAGCCAGGCAACAACACAGGCCTCTGGGGCCCAAAGGGCACTGGGCACCCTTGCTGGGCCGCACTCAGCTCCCTGAGGCCGGTGTCCCTCTGTTCTTGCCCGGCCCGTGGGGCTGGCTTTCTCTGGGGGCACAGAACTTTTTTCCTTGACATTACCCAACTCCTGGGGTGCAGCCAGCGGCCCAAGACCGCAAAGCAGGGGGTCCCCTTTCCAGCCCACAACCTGCCTAGTTTAGGGATGGGGGATTAAGTGTGTGCTCTTTCCAGGCTTCCCGAAAACACTCTTCTCAAGGATGCTATTCTGCTTGGGCCTGGTTCTCTCCCGCGCCGAGTTGCACAACAAACCATTTAAACATTTCAGCACAAAACCCAATCCATTGTGGGCTGCACATTAAAAAGTGTTATTCGCTTTGAAGTTTTTGTCTAATGGCTCTAAACTGAAAGAAAATGTTTTCCTATTACTTAATTCAATCATAGCGGAGAGACTTGGTAAAAAGCCCACGGATTCTGCCCCAAAGTGTGACAGAGTTCTCTTTGTGTTTGCTTATCCTCTGCTGTCACACACTTTAATTCGCCTCTCTTTATCTGGCATTCAAAACTTTCTTCAATGACATTCAATAAGGTCCAGAGGCTTGAGGGAAAAAAAAAACTGGTTATTCCCCCCCACACCCCCAGATATTCTTTCCCAGTAGCTTTGGCCTTGCTCACATTCAGGGGCTCTTAACCCCTTCCTCCCCGGGTGTGGGCTGCAGTCCCTGGAGAGAGCTCCTCACTGACCCTTTGCGGGCTCCCAGCTGCCCCTTTCAGGCTTCCGGGTCCTGCCTGCACCCTGCACCTCTCCCACCCAACTCTGCCCAGAAGGGAGGCCCTCTCCCAGCTCTAATGCCCCTCTGGGCTCAGTCTTCGAGGTCCTGGCCAGCCCAAATTTTCCAGGGAGCAATTAGAACTGGCATTAAGGTGTACTGATGGACCCTGGTTTGTCCGCCAACACCACCACCCCTCACATAGCAGGAGCCTTGGGGAAGAGACCTTGGAGCTGAGGGATGCCGCTGGCCCCCCAGGCCGATCGATCCATCAAGGAAGCTCCGAGTCCTTACTCTTCCTGCTAGGGGACAGGCCCTCCATCCCGGTTATTTCCCCACCGCCCCTCTCTCTTTTACCGAATCTGTTATTTGTCCTCAAATAAACTCTCTTTGCTTTTTGATCAACTATCATTTGTTGCTGTTGCTACTGCAGAGATCTCCCGGATAATGAAAAGCCGTGCGAAGGCTTCGATTCGGGGCCGTCTTATTTCCATGCACTGATTCCCCGTCTGAAAAGCTTCCCTCTCCATCTCTCGCAATTCCTTTCAGGGCTCAGAGCAGGTGACTGCAGCGACTTGGTTCCAATCAAATCGAAAGTAAACGTTTTCCTCGAAAAGTCTCAGGCTGTACATTCGAAAAATGTATGCTAATATCCCATTGTATGGGAAAAGCTCCTGCCTGAAGTAGCTTGGAGTCCAGAGGACGATTTTAGAAGCTGAAACTGTGTACACAACGCCAGGCGTTTGAAGTTATTTAACCATTGTGTGACCAGAAAGAAGAGACTGACGCAGGTGACAGGACCAGGTCTTGGGGAGAGAGAAAGTCCGGTAGAGCGTGGCCAGAGTCAGCAGAAGCTGGGCACAGAGCTGCCCCTGGAGCCGCTGCTCCTCTAGGGCTAACTTCAGGGAAGGTAACGATCTCCCAGCGCACCCGCGGGTCTGTTGGGGCGCGGGCCAGTAGAAAGAGCACCTACACTCTCCAGTTCTGTTGCTGTGTAAGAGCTAGGTCTTTGCCGGCCAGGCTCTCCTCCCATTCCCTGTCTCTGTCCGCGATTCTCCGTGGCTGATTTGCTCTTTACAGCCACGATCATCTCCCGAACAAAGACTAAGGCGTTACAGGCAGCATCAAAGTTAAGAGTATTTGAGAAACTTAGAGAAAAGAGAGACAGCGATGCGGCTAGTGCTGGATAGCAAACACCGAGCCCTTCTCTCTGCCCAGCGACGCCACCCCTGCAGGAGCCCTGCTCCTTCTGCTTCCCGTATCTGGAAAGGGGAAGGAATTCCACAGGTGGAAATAGTGGCCAGCCGTGGGGACGCTCGCGGGGTGCAACACCGAGCTGATTAAACTCAGTGGAGGCAGCCTGATCTTGGGGAAGGCGGGGGGCGAGGGAGAAAGGATAGCAGAACGGGGACCCGGACAGAGTCCCGCAGAGAACATGGGGGTGTGCGCCCATGGGGAGATCTGTGGAAGCGAGGGTGCAAAATCAGTAAGATAAACGGGCCGATCGCCAATGCAAAGCCAAAGGGGAGTAAGGAATAAAGAGAAAGAAAAGAATATTAAATCGCAGGAGAATGAGAAAATAAACCCGCAAAAGGGAGAGGAGGGGGCGAGGGCGCCTGTTACGGCGTGGGTGGGGTTGACAAGAATAGAGTACATTATGCAGTTCATTTAGTTAACAAGTGAAATAATGAGGAAGCGTGCAGAGTGAATGCCAAGAGAAAAGGCACAAAAACCCTATTGAGAGGCCCCGGCCGCTCCTGGCGTAGCCCATCACATGGCAATAGTCCTATTTAAGCGGCGCCGCCGGCGCCTTTCAGCACCACTAGTGCTGGCCAGCACCCCGCGCTCTCTGGGCGGTGCCTCCAGCCCCGGCCTCCCCGGAACCGGCAGCTGCGCGCGGCCGCGGCCGGGGCGAGCGCGCGGGGAACCCCGGGGTCCGCGGGGCGCCGGGAGCCGGCCGGCGGCAGGGCGGCCGCGCGCCGGGGCCATGCCGCGCTCCTTCCTTGTGGACTCGCTGGTGCTGCGCGAGGCCGGCGAGAAGAAGGCGCCGGAGGGCAGCCCGCCGCCGCTCTTCCCCTACGCAGTGCCGCCGCCGCACGCCCTGCATGGCCTCTCCCCGGGCGCCTGCCACGCGCGCAAGGCCGGGCTGCTGTGCGTGTGCCCGCTCTGCGTCACCGCCTCCCAGCTGCACGGGCCCCCCGGGCCGCCCGCGCTGCCCCTGCTCAAGGCGTCCTTCCCGCCCTTCGGCTCGCAGTACTGCCACGCGCCCCTTGGCCGCCAGCACTCGGCCGTGTCGCCCGGGGTCGCTCACGGCCCCGCCGCAGCCGCCGCCGCCGCCGCGCTCTACCAGACCTCGTACTCGCTCCCCGACCCCAGGCAGTTCCACTGCATCTCCGTGGGTAAGCCGCGGGGGGGGGGGGCAGGGAGGGGACTGACCAAAGTTGGCCAGGCGGGGATAGGGGATGAGGACCCTGGGCTCCTGGGGGCGATCTTGTCGGGCCTCTGAGGGGGACACTCTGGGTGGCGTGCTGCTGAAGAGCTGAGACTGGACCCCGGCAGGGAGGGCGAGGCAGGAAGTCCCGATCCTGGCGGAGACTTCTAGGAGGGAGCGTGGGCTGGGGCGCAGGGTGTTTCATGGAGTGCGGGGCCCCGTGACTCCTGGAGTACCAGGGTCCCTAGGCTTGGCGAGGAGGCCGACCGCGATTAGCTGCCGTGCATTGTGTTGGGGCGAAGGAGTGGGTGAGAGACCAGAATCCCGGGATTCTGACGGCCGCCCACCGGAGGATGGGGCCCTCGGCGCCGAGGTCTGATGGCTTGCGTCTCTGCGCCCCACCCCCTCCAGACAGCAGCTCGAACCCGCCGCCCAGCAGCAAGAGGATGCGTACGGCGTTCACCAGCACGCAGCTGCTAGAGCTGGAGCGCGAGTTCGCCGCCAACATGTACCTGTCCCGCCTGCGCCGCATCGAGATCGCGACCTACCTGAACCTGTCGGAGAAGCAGGTGAAGATCTGGTTCCAGAACCGCCGGGTGAAGCACAAGAAGGAGGGCAAGGGCAGCAACCACCGCGGCGGCGGAGGCGGCGGCGGCGGGGGCGCGGGGGCGGGCGAGGGCGCACCACAGGGCTGCAAGTGCGCGTCGCTCTCCTCGGCGAAGTGCTCCGAGGACGACGATGAAGTGCCCATGTCTCCGTCCTCTTCGGGGAAGGATGACCGTGATCTCACGGTCACTCCCTAGGCGCACGCCTCCCCAGGGAGCCCACCGGAGACACTCCCCGCGCGTGGCTCCAAGACTGGTCCTCGGACACGGCTCTGTTTCCCAGGCACCCACTGCCTAAGGCGGTCGCGCACGGACGTAGCGCGACTTTGCAGGGGTCTTCCGTCCTGGGAAGCATCAAGAGCTTGGCTGACCTGACCTTGGTGTCCCCACCCCAGGGCCCGCGGCTATCCAAAGCGGACTCGCAGCTCTGAACACACCGCAAGCGCGCGAATCTTTCTCGACCAGGCGACACAGCGGCCCGGCCCAGCCCAGCGCCTTGCCGGCGGCCGGCGCCTCCTCGCCCGCCAGCTCCGGACTGGCTCAGGCTTCCTCGCTTCCTCGGCTCTTCACCCTGGGCCAAGCTCGGCCTTTCACCTCTAGGGTGCCCATTCGCTCCTCCCTCCTTTTTTTTTTTTTGTCGTCTTTTCCTCCCCACCTCTTTGCTACGGTGATTAATCCACTTTCCCCAACAACCACACACACTTAGGAGCTTAGGTTTTGGTGTTTTTCTTTTCCTTTCTCCTCCCCTCCCCGCAGAGCCCCCTTGAAGTTCATCGTTGGTTTGTCGCCCCCCATCCAACCCTGCTGTGCTCATGGCTCTTCTCCACGAGAGAAACTGCCTGTCGGGAAACCGGCTCACTTTGTCCTGGAGTCGCTCTGCGTTTCGCCCAGAGTCCCACTGTCTGCCTCTGAGGACACTCGCCTCCCAGACCCCAGCCCTTCCCCTGCCTAGCTTGTCATTGTAAGGTCTCTGTAATGCCAGAAGATATTTATTTATTTATTTATGTACAAAATTTTAAATAAACTTTTTTTTTTCTTAGAAATCCACCTAGCTCTGGATCCCAAGTCAGGTTGGGGCTTCCTGCTGGGGTCGGGGCTGGGTGGTGGAGTCCGGCTCCATCCCTCACCTTGCTGCTCACCAGCCCCTCTAAACCCTCAGCACCCCCACCCCCCGACTCCATCTTCTTCGCCCACTGGCCCGGTGTGCTCCCTAGTTTCAGTCTGGTTCCGGCAAGGTGCACCCCGCATTAGAGAGTCCATTTCGAAGGGAAGGAAGGGCTCTGCCTGCCCTGTGCCTTTCGTCCTGATCCCTGCAACGCCCCCATCCCACCTAGGGTTGGGCCCCACCTCCAGGCCAGGCGGTCGGTTTGCCTGTCCCCACCGCCATCCCCAAGGTCAGGGAGTCGGTGGACTTAGTCCTCTGCTGAGCTCGGATTGATAACTTGTTATCAGTCTTTTTAAAAAATCTGTCTTACTTGTTAGGGGCAAATTCCCAGCGAAATGGTGCGACCTCCTCTCGGAAAGGTCCTCATGCTTTGCAAATTTCCTTAGCGTGGGCCCTGCTTCCAAGCCGCGGTTTCGGAGGACCCAGAGGATCCTGCACCTGGGTTTCCGCGAGGGGCCCCTAGTAGCCGGTGCAGATGGCTCCAAGACCTTACGTTCTCATCTACTCTTAAGAACCCCACAGCTCCCGACGGCTTAGAATCCACACCCCAGCCCTCCTGTGGAGATAAGCTGGGGTTTTACGCATTACGCGGAGGAAGAGACGGGATGTTCGCGGGTTCAGCTGCGCGCACGGCACGTGGCCACCGGAGCCGGGTGTTTCAGTTCAGTAAATCGCGAACGGGAAACAGCGGATCCGGATTCTCATGACCCCTCCATCCCCGCCAAGACCCCCACCAAGCCCGGTCCTGAAGCCTGGGTCACTTCTTTTCCTGCCAGAAATCTCTCCACCACACACTCCCACACGCACAGCCTGGAGAGAGCCGGACTCCGCGTACTTAAGCAAACACACGCGACCCTTGCCGAGAAAGGCGCTGGTGTGCTCAGCACACTTGCGGGTCATTTCTAAAACCTTCGCGCTTTTCTTTTCAGATAAAGTACATGCGGGGCTCGCTCTCCAGGTCTCCTAGAGCAGAGGTGGCTGCGATCTGGCTCCCCACAGAGAGGCCACTCCAGGTTCCTCCTGCAGCCGACGCCTGGATGGTGTCCCAGGCAGAGGAAAGTAGGTCCCATGCGCCTTCTGGCACCCTCCCCCGTGTCCCCCGTATCCCCATCTGTCTGAACCCCAGTCTCACTGAAGACCGGCTCTCCGCCCTCTCAGGAGGGTACATGGCATCAGCACAAGCCGAACCCAGGATGCTTTATGGCAGACCGTGAACAAAATAGCAACTAATGTGTTACTATCCATGTTTCTGACGCTTTCCGAGTTTTGCGCGGCTGACCGGCTGATCTAAGAGCCCTTGGATACTGAAGTTTCGATCCCTTAGCTCCAGTGCAACCCACCCGTCTGCCTGCCTTGAAACTCTGGGACCCGGCAGCAGGAGGGCCCGTAGGCCCCGGTCCACCGTGGATCGGATGGTTCGCTTTGGGCCAGCCCCTTCCCTGGATCATGGGACGGGGGGGAGGGGGCGCCTGAGACGGGTTCTCCGCTGGCACACCCCTGGACCAGAACTGATTTAGGAGATGAGTGGGCCAGGGGCCTGGGGGATGGGGTTGGCGTGAGGAGGGGTGGGGAGGTACGTTGCCGAGAAAGACGGAAATGGAGCTTGGAAAGCCGTGAAGAAGCTGGATCGCTCCCCCGCCCCCGCCCCCTGCAGCCCACCTCAAGCTACCCCCACTCCTTCAATGTTGGTTCCACGCAGGGTCTCCTCCTGTCCCCGCTGCTCTCAGAAGCCGCCCATGCAGGGCTGCGCGCCGGGTCCGCGCGGCTACAGTTCTCATGGGAAGGCTAGCGCGCCTTCCTTCCTCTCGGCTTTCTCTACCCAGGACTTCCATTTCCCCGTCCTGCTCCCAGAAAACCGGCTTTTTCGCTTTCTGGGAATAAATGCAGCCTCCTTGTGGCGGTGCCAGCAGTGACCAAGGCGGCGACAGGGGCGCAGCGCGGGAGAGCGCGGACAGGGCTGCGGCGGCGAGCGGGGGCGGCTACCGGCTTCTGAGTCCAACATGCTTTAGTGTCCAACCCTCCTCACCCTGCGGTCTCTCTCGGCCTCGGTCCAGACCGACTCTGCAGCCTGGGTTGGGGCGTCAAGGCACAGCGCGCCTACGGACACGGAGCTTCTTGCTTAGGAAAACAGGATCCAGCACGTTAACCACCACTCTATTTTGAGATGTAATTTGAGATAGATAGCAAGGCAAATTGTGAAATTAAAATCAAACTGAGTTATCAGGATGAAATTTCCTGTAAATTATCATCGAGTGTGAGTAATCCACATACAGACCCCTGGTTTATTTTGGGGACAGCACCTTCCTTTTCTCTGTGGTTTAGTGACTAGGAGTCTGGACACCAGAATCCAAGTGATCGACTTTGCAAGTGGTCAGTTGGGTGATCTTGGGCAAGCCACTGGTTATTCCTAAGCCTCAGTTTCATCACTGGTAAACAGGGATTTTCTTTACAGAGTTATCATGTACTGTTATAGGACTGAATTCACCTAAAATACTAAGCACTAGGTCTGCCAAGTTTCAATAAATGTTGACTAATCTTGCTGTGGTTATCACTTTTCCTGCCTATAACTGTGCCTGGGGCATGCTGAGTTATTTACCGAATGCTGGAAAATGACCACTGTCACATAGGCTGCCACCTGAACCTAACACTGAGAGGCTGGAGAACACACACAAATACAAATATTTCCAGGACTCCCTCAAGTCGGCCTGTCGTTCAGAGAACCAGTAATGGCCAGGAACTGCCCAGGCGCTGAGACTCACCGAAGTTCAGACAGGGACTCTCCACCTGCATTTACACCAGTTTCTCAATTTCCCACTACTGACATTTTGGACTAAAATATTCTCTCTGTGGGGGCCATCCTGTGCACTGTGGGATGTTTCACAGCATCTCTGGCCTCCACCCACCCTTCCCCCTGTGGTGACAAGCAACATTGTCTCCAGACACTGTTCCCAGATGCCCCCTGGGGGGACATTTCTGTCTGAGACCCACTCTTCAGGTTGAGAAGCACTGATTTAGACTTGTGTCTTTTCTGCTAACTTTAGCTAGTCCGCAGCGGCCAGCATTTGGTAGCCTAGCTCCGAGCACTTCTCTTCTTCCCTTATCCATCCCTCACGGAATAGTTGAACCTTCTCCACTGGGGGCTCTGGACTCTGCACTCAGGAGGGACTTGAGAGAACCAAGAGGAAAGAGAAGGTGGTGGGGCATGGTGGGAGAGACCACAGATGCCTGGGAGCAGGCTGGCCAGCCCTGGACGTCTGGCTTGACAGGGTGGATCAGTCTGGAGGCGTGCTGGATGAGTGGAGTGGAAGGGCCACTAGGCCTTTCCAAGAACCCGCTATCCTGTTGTCCCGTGACCTGTGGACACCTGGGCTCCCTTTTCAGTCATGTCCACGGGTACCCACAGGACCACACTTTGTGGGGAGGATGTCAGGAGCCCGGGTGGAATCCCCCTCTGTCAAGGACACTCTCACCACCACCACCACCACCAAGGTGGTTCTTCTGGATCACAAGCTGTATCTGTTTTGCCAGTGTCTGCAAGTCTGAAGCTAGAAAACAATTCTTTTTTACCTAGGCCTCCGGTACCTCGTTCAACACAAGGACCCCTGAGAGTAGTATCCACTG
Organism: Moschus berezovskii; assembly: GCF_049115385.1. NCBI lineage: Eukaryota > Metazoa > Chordata > Mammalia > Artiodactyla > Moschidae > Moschus > Moschus berezovskii. The sequence goes on from NC_142472.1 coordinate 54,474,086, forward strand.
AGCACATCATTCGCTTTTTCTGAGAAAAGGCTCTGGAAGGGCAAAGAGCAGGAAATCCCTGGGGACATCTAAGAGCAAAAAAAGAGGGCAGAGGTCAGGGGAATGGGTCCCAGAAGTCTTCCTGGCGTGGATCAGGTTTGCCTGGGCTCTGGGGGTGAGTGAGGTGCTGTCGGACAATTCAGAAGCAGACTCACCCACGAAGTGAGGAAGGAGCTGACTCCAGTGGGGCAGTACCCCCACCCCACCAGGGTCTCCCCAGTCTTGTATGTGGTGATCACAGGTGGACTTCTAGTTGTTGTTGTCGTCGCTAAGTTGTGTCCAACTCTTTGCGACCCCATGGACTGCAGTACACCAGGCCTGCCGGTCCCTCACTATCTCCTAGAGTTAGCCCAAGTTCATGTCCGTTGAGTCAGTGATGCCATCCAGCCATCTCATCCTCTGCTGCCATATTCTCCTTTTCCTTTTAGCCTTTGATCTTAGCCAGCATCAGGTCTTTTCCAATACTGACATCCTAATAAAGTGTGTGTGTGTGTGTGCATGTGTGTTTTGGAGATGCTGAAATGAAAGGAAGGTAAAGAAACGTGGAGGAGAACCAGGTCACCCTGACATTGGACACCCAGCTTCAGGGCATCCTATCACGATGAACCCAATCCTGGTGCTCCTATGGTAGAACTCTCCCTGGAAACGACCAAGACATCCCAGGCCTCGGTCTTGACACCTCACAGCCTGGTGTCCAGCCTCCATCTGTGAGCGAACTTTCCTTCCCAGCGCAGGAAGAAGTGCCACCCAAGGCATCTGTTTCAGGCAAGAGTGGGTGAGGGGATAGAGAAGCTGTGGTACATATATACAAGGGAATACTACTCAGCCATGGAAGGGAATGCATCTGAGTCCATTCTACTGAGGTGGATGAGCCTAGAACCTATCATACAGAGTGAAGTAAGTCAGAAAGAGGAAAACGAATACTGTATATTAACACACATACATGGAGTCTAGAAAGATTGTACTGATGAACCTATTCACAGGGCAGCAGTGGAGACACAGACATAGAGAACAGACTTGTGGGCGAGGTTGGGGGGAGAGGAGGAGATGATGGAGAGAGCAGCGTGGAAGCACATACACTGCTGCTGCTGCTGCTGCTAAGTCACTTCAGTCGTGTCCGACTCTGTGTGACCCCATAGACGGAAGCCCACCAGGCTCCCCCGTCCCTGGGATTCTCCAGGCAAGAACACTGGAGTGGGTTGCCATTTCCTTCTCCAATGTGTGAAAGTGAAAGTGAAGTCGTGTCCGACCCTTAGCGACCCCACGGACTGCAGCCCACCAGGCTGCTCCATCCATGGGATTTTCTAGGCAAGAGTACTGGAGTGGCTTGCCATGCCACTATCACTGCTACCTTTAAAATTTGAAACACGTAATGGGAGTTCCCCAGTGGCCTAGGGGTTAGTATTCCAGTCTCGCCATGGCCTGGGTTCTGCCATGGCCTGGGTTCTGCCATGGCCTGGGTTCAGTATCTGGTGGGGGAACTGAGATCCTGCAAGCCACAGGGTGTAGCCAATAAATAAATAAATTTTAAATGCAATACTGTTAACTAAATACTTGAATAATGCTTTTTATAACTAGTATATTTATGAGACAAATATAAGATCAGTAGGGACACAATCCAGTGTTGTGAATGAGCATTCAAGTTCAACTGAATCTTAATTCCATTATTTCTCTGTGTGATGTCTTCAGTTATTGGAACCCATCTATTCTCTACATTTAATCAGACTTTGGCATAACCTTATAATTACATAATAATTATGAATCATATTATTTTTCCTTTTTCAGGTTGTTTACAGCAATCCTGTATCAATTTGTGTAGCTCTCTCACATACACACAACACCCCAATCACAAATATATGTGATATAAATACATATATATGTGAATAATTTTATTTATCTATTGCTCTATTATTGGTCAGGAACACAACCCCATTTTAGACAGCCTGTGGAAATTTGCTGTATGACTCAGGGCTCTGTAACAACCTAGAGGAGTAGGAATGGGTGGGAGGTGGGAGGGAGGTTCAAGAGGGAGAGGATATACGTACACCAATGGCTAATTCATGTTGCTATATGGCAGAAATCAAACCAACATTGTAAAGCAATCGTCAATCAATTAAAACTAAATAAATAGAATTCTTTTAAAAAAAGAAAGAGTGGGTGAGCAAGGTGCCGCCACCGTCAGGGGACTGGACACACATGCTGGGCATGGCTCAGGGGCCCTGCAGTGAGGAGCTTCTCCTGCTGGTCTCACTGGACCTCAGGCTTTTGCATCAGGAGAGGAAGGGGCCACTTGCATAACCTCCCTGTCCCCGGCAAGGGCCAGAGAGAAGCAGAGGTCTGCTGTCTTGATGCCCCGATGCTGAGAATGCCTCAAGAGGCTGTTATGGCCTGAATTGTGCTGCCCCTCACTCCCAGTGTGCAGGTTGACACTTTAACCCTCAGAATGCAAGCAAGCTTGGGGATGGGGGTCTTTGGAGAGGTGATTACGATTAGATGAGCTTGCAAAGGTGGGGTCCCAATCTGAGATAAGGGGTGTCCTCCTACGAAGAGGACGAGACAGCGGATATGAGCCACTCAGAATGACAAGCCTGTGAAGACATGTGTGTGTGCTAAGTCGCTTCCATCATGTCCGACTCTTCTACAACCCCATGGACTGTAGCCAGCCAAGCTCCTCTGTCCATGGGATTCTCCAGGCAAGAATACTGGAGTGGGTTGCCATTTCCTTCTCCAGGGGATCTTCCTGACCCAGGGAACGAAACTGCGTCTCTTGCAGCTCCTGCATTGGCAGGCAGATTCTTTACCGCTGAGTCACCGGGGAAGCCCCGGGGAGGGGACAGCAAATGGAAGAGAGAGGCCTTGGGAGAAACTGACCCTGTCAACACCTTGATCCGAGACCTCCAGCAGCCGTAACGGAGAGAAGATAAACTTCTGTTGTGAAGCCACGCAGTCTGTGTGTGGCATTTTGTATGGCAACCCTAGGAGACCAAGACAAATTCTGATCCGAGTGACGGCTCTCTAGACTCATCCCCACCCCCGCCTCAAAAGCAAGGATATAAGAGTGAGGTGCCAAGGGCACTGTGCTGGGAGTCAGGCCCCTCGGAGGCGGCTTCCCCCTTGGACACCTGAGGTCCACACCCAATTATGCCACCAACTTTGCACAAATCATGATCTTTCTGGATCTCAACCTCCTCTTCTCTCAAGTCAGGGGGTACCAGCAACATCAGTGGATTTTCCCTTTTTCTGACGAGGACTGTTTCCCTTCTTTTTTTTTTATTCTAAATATTTATTTATTTATTTAATTTTGGCTACATTGTGTCTTGGTTGCGGGACATGGAATTTTCACTGTGATGAGGGGACTTCTCTCTAGTTATTGAGAGAGGGCCTAGTTACCCCGCTGCATGATGGACCTTAGCGCCCTGACCAGGGATCAAACCCGCATCCCCTGCATTAACCACTGGACCACCAGGGAAGTCCCCCTCCCACACGTTCTAATAAATATCTGGATTTTGTCAAAAGTAAATTATGGGAGGGAAAAAAAGGCAGCACCCACTGAAGCAGACATTCACACATTGAAGGACTTCCCCATAGCCAGGCACCCATGTTCCATAACAGAACCCAGCCAGGACCGGATATTTACTGCTAGGCATAGGACCTAGACCCAACATTTTTCCAGAAGTCTAAATTGGGAGGGGAGTGACTCAGAGATGTGGTTTCAGCTAGAGATTATTTCCCATGAATGGGAAGCTAAGAGCCTCATGACAGTGGTGGAGGGAACTGTCCAGCGAGCCCAGAGGCCACATCTAACCAGACTGCCTGGTGGTAAAACCTTGGCTGTCTCTTCCCTCTCTTCCTGCCTGGTTTCCAGGCCATTTCACCAGCTTTCCCATTGATTCTGTGAACTATCAGATGTGCTTTCACTCAACACCTTTCCGGCTTGGGTAGTTGGAACTTGTTTCTGTTGTCTGCAACCGAGAGCTCTGAGTGATTCAGGAGCCCATGCCATGTCAGAGCTATTTAGATCCCACACAGAACCATGACCAGACCTGGGACAAGCGTGACTGTTCTGTCCCTGGAACAGAGTCTCAGTCTCTGACTGGGTGACCAGCACTGCTGCACGTAGGAGTCCCTGGACCAGGGCTTTTAGGCTGGTGTCCATGCATCCCCCTTGAAGGCACCGGGGCAGTTAGACCTATGTGGATGGTTTCAGAATTCAATGTCCAGGTGTGAGGGCACGACTTGCAGCTGGTGCATGTGATGGCCTAACCCAGGAGCAGTGCTGGGCTTCCTGGAGGGGCAGCAGGTGTGGTGGCGCCTCCCTCCCACTTTCACAGCGGCAGGGAAGCCATGCTCAGGTGTGCATGGAGATTCGGGACATGACCTCTCCATCTGTCCTGCCTGGCCAGGTCCTCTGAGGTGGTCGACCCCCTTGGACACACTCTCATTGAGCTGCTCAGTCTGTGAGGTGATTTGCGCCTACCAGGGAAGAATCTGCCGGCTCTCTAAGATGCTCCATGCTAGTTAAGAATGTCCTGGGACTTCTCTGGTGGTCCAGCAGCTAAGGCTTCTCGCTCCCAATGCAGGGGACCCGGTTTCGATCCTTGGTCCGGGAATTAGATACCTCACGCTGCAGCTAAAAAGACCCAGCACAGCCAAATAAATAAATGTATTTTTTTAATGTTGTAGAAGCACTCAATAACTCTACTCATCACAGTCCTTTTTATCATGTGTGTCAGAAACTGACTTCAAGCTGCTTTAGGCTAAAAGGTGTCTTGTCAGTTCACCGAACCATTTAAGTTCCTAGAGAGTGCAGCTGTCCTCAGGGGCTCCAGAGACATGGCAACCTGAGGAGACAGCTCACCCTCTCCCCTGCCCTTGGCTTTGCTCCTCTCTGGCCACTAGGTTCCCTCCTTTCCTGCTGTGGAGGTTCTGTCCTTGCAGGTGGGAGTGTGGGGCTGGGAGCCGGCAAAATGTGGCAATGGCCACAGCCAGCTCCAGGCTCACCTCATCCCAGCTAAATGGCATTTCTCCTGCCCAGAGTCCTATGGTGACGGCCAGAGTGGCGGAAGGAGTTGTTCAAGGTGGCAACCCTACAGGTGATCATCCTAACCACAGGGCAGCTCTGCTCGGACCATGTGTCAATCCTGTGGCTGTGGGCAGGGATGGTGTCAAGTGGATTCTATGACAGGAGTAGGGAAATGGGGCTCGTTAACATTGTCTGTGGAGGCAAACAGCCTGGTTCCCTATTTCACACAACTAGGGGCTCTCAGACAACAAGGCCTCCCTCGCCTACCCAGTCAGAGGGCCAAGCCTAGTGCCTGCAGAAGTGATTTCAAAAATAAAACAACAGTCTGCTTTAAAAGTTACCTTGGACACAAAATCTGACTTTTTCCAACATAATACATTCCCATCTGGCTTTCCTAAGGAACTCTTACATTGCTTTCCACCAGGGACAGGAAGGCAGAAGGGTGTCCTGTTCCACTGTCCAAGCCCAGTTCCACTCCTGAGAGCTTGCAGGATTACCGACTCCCATCACTTTTTTTGCTTTTTACTGTTACACTCTCAACACTGGGAAACTGCACGTACTCATGTGTGTTTCTGTCTCCCATGCTGCGATGCCCAGTGCCCCGAGAGGAACGCCTTTATGGGAGCCAGAATGCGAAGGGATTCCGGCTGTAAGAAAGCCGACCAGTTAAACACTCTCTGATCCTGGCTCCCTCTTCGCTGGGCTCTCACAGCCTCTGATCTATCTCCGCCATGCGATTTCTCTTCATAACCTTGGCCCAGCGCACCAAACCTAATATGACACACGCTGGGTAACCACAATCCCCCTGGCCCACCAGCATCTTTTAATTAAAATGTTAATTAAATATCAACCCCACTTCAACCCAGAAAGAAGGGTTTAAACTCTAAAAGGATTCTGAAATTCTTTCATCAACTTAAGGCATTTTGGGGATACGGTTTGTATGAAAGATGCTTCAGAAAATGAAGTTGTCATGTATTGTAAGTATAAATAAACCTTTCAGCTCCCTGGCAGAACCCAAGCTCAGTGGGGCTGGAAAAGCATTCTGGGTATTGGCATGCAAATGAGCGTGTCAACAGCGGTTACGGGGCACCTCGGAGCGGTAAACAAGCCGATTGTCATGGGAAATGTAGTCGGCGCTGCTCTGTTTGAAACTGTTTTGCAAATCCCTTGTTTGGTTAGATTTCTGAACGTCGAGTTTGTGAACTCAATAATACAGCTTAATACCAAATTCCCAGTCACAGCGTCTTTAGACGCCCGACAGCGCCGCGCACACCACAAAGGCCCGCACAAGCCGGTGGGCCCAGTCGGGCCTGGAACGCACATGCGGAAGGCGGAGGGAGACGTCGGCCGCACGCAGGCCGCGCACACCACAAAGGCCCGCACAGGCTTGGAACGCACACGCGGAAGGCGGAGGGAGACGTCGGCCGCGCGCGGGCCGCGCACACCACAAAGGCCCGCACAGGCCGGCGGGCCCAGTCGGGCCTGGAACGCACACGCGGAAGGTGGAGGGAGACGTCGGCCGCGCGCGGCCGGGGCGGTGTGAAGACTGGCGGGTGCGCGGACCCCTCGATCCGCGGTTGGGGGGTGGGTGTGGCCGCCGTGCCAACCCTCCGCCCCTGGCTTGCTTTCTCCGGAGCTGTTCCTTCTCCCATTCCGACCGGTCAGCTCCTTCCTCAGCCTCCTCTGGGAAGCCTCCCAGGCCTTCCTGGCAGCGGGACCAGCCCGTCCATCTCAGGAAGGGTCCATCTCATTCATTCAGTGAATGCATCAGTGTGTTTTCCCTGCTGGGCCTGGCTGCCCCCCGACCCCCGTCCCCGCTGTGGCTCCCCACCTAAGCGGTGCTCCTCGAGGCAAGACGCTGGGGCTGACCCCTCCGAGTCCCGTTCCGTGCCCCTGCTGCTGCAGCCCAGCCTCTGCAGCTCCCTGCTGGCCCCCCGCTCGCTGGGGGAAGGACTCTGCTCCCCGTCCAACTCCCTGCCCACTGTTCCTTCCAAACCCATGCCTAGGCTTTTGTCAGTGACCTCAGAACCCACTTCTCTGAAGAGCCCCCCTGGCCGGGAGGCCAGCCCTGAAGATTCCTCCAGAAAAGGACATCCGCCCCCCAACAGTCACCCAACAGCCTGTGATCTCAGGACCAGGCGCATGTGGTGGAGAGTGGGCAGCCCACAGGGGGAGCAACTGCCTCATGAACCCCCCACTGACCGTGGAGACGTGCCCTGAGGCACCAGGAGGGAAATAGGCCGTGCTGCCCTTGTGCGGTACAGGTTTGGTCGTGGAGCCGAAACTGTCGTACTCGGTCTCATTCGGAAACAACTGAGGTCCCTGTCTGAATCTGCCTCCACGTTCGCGTGTCTCCTCTGGTCACTCCCAACGCCCACTCTGATGGGGTGAACGGTATCCCCCCAAATTCACAGGTGGAAGCTCTGACCCCCGGAGGCTCAGAAGGTGGCTGTATCTGGAGTGAGGGCCTTGACAGAGGTGATGAAGTTAAAAACGAGACTGTGGGTGCAGCCCTTAACCCATCCTGACTGGTGTTCTTATTGGAAGAGGAAATCTGGGCGCAGACACACCATACCCACAGTGGACAAGCCTTGCAGACACAGTGAGAAGGCACCGCCTGCAAGACAAGAGCAGCGGCCTCAGGAGGAGCCAGCCCTGCCTACCCCTGATCTCAGACCTCCAGCCTCCAGACTGTGAGGACGTAAACGTCTGCTGCTTAAGCGCCTCAGCCTGCGGTGTTCCGTCCTGGCAGCCCAAGCTGCTAAGACATCCAGCACACATACACATCTCCTCTTCATGCAGAGAAGAGACAGAACAGAAAAGCAGAGGGATACAGTAGACCTGAAAGGCACTATGAACCAATGCAACATAATTAAGATTTATACAGTTTTCACACAACAGCAGGATACAAATTCTATTCAATTTCCCATAGACTATAGAACCTGGAGACACTGTAACATATCCAAGGACATAAATCAAGGTGCAAAAATTTCATGGTCTGAAAATTAGAGATACCAAAGGAACATTTCATGCCAAGATGGGCACAATAAAGGACAGAAATGGTATGGACCTAACAGAAGCAGAAGATATTAAGATGAGGTGGCAAGAATACACAGAAAAACTATACAAAAAAGGTCTTCACGACTCAGATAACCACGATGGTGTGATCACTCACCTAGAGCCAGACATCCTGAAATGAGAGGTCAAGTGGACCTTAGGCAGCATCACAATGAACAAAGCTAGTGGAGGTGATGGAATTCCAGTTGAGCTATTTCAAATCCTCAAAGATGATGCTGTCAAAGTGCTGCACTCAATATGCCAGCAAATATGGAAAACTAAGCAGTGGCCACAGGACTGGAAAAGGTCAGTTTTCATTCCAAGTCCAAAGAAGGGCAATGCCAAAGAATGTTCAAAATACCACACAATTGCACTCATCTCACACGCAAGCAAAGTAATGCTCAAAATTCTCCAAGCCAGGCTTCAACAGTACATGAACCATGAACTTCCAGATGTTCAAGCTGGATTTAGAAAAGGCAGAGGAACCAGAGATCAAATTGCCAACATCTGTCAGATCAGAGAAAAAGCAAAATAATTCAAGAAAAATATCCACTTTATTGACTACGACAAAGCCTTTGACTGTGTAGATCACAACAAACTGTGGAATATTCTTCAAGAGATATGAATACCAAGGAACCTTACCTACCTCCTGAGAAATCTGTATGCAGGTCAAGAAGCAACAGTTAGAAGTGTACATGGAACAACAGACTGGTTCCAAATTGGGAAAGGAGTACATCAAGGTTGTATGTTGTCACCCTGCTTATTTAACTTATATGCAGAGTACATCATGAGAAATGCCAGGCTGGATGAAGCATAAGCTGGAATCAAGATTGCCAGGAGAAATATCAATAACCTCAGATACGCAGATGACACCACCCTTATGGCAGAAAGTGAAGAAGAACTAAAGAGCCTCTTGATGAAAGTGAAAGAGGAGAGTGAAAAAGTTGGCTTAAAACTCAACATTCAAAAACTTAAGATCATGGCATCTGGTCCCATCACTTCATGGCAAATAGATGGGGAAACAGTGACAGACTTAATTTTCTTAGGCTCCAAAATCACTGCAGATGTTGACTGTAGCCATAAAACTAAAAGACGCCTGCTCCTTGGAAGAAAAACTATGACCAACCTAGATAGCATATTAAGTAGCAGAGATATTACTTTGCCAATAAAGGTCTAGTCAAAGCTCTGGTTTTTCCAGTAGTCATGTAGCTGAGCACCAAAGAATCGATGCTTTTAAACTGTGGTGTTGGAGAAGACTCTTGAGAGTCCCTCAGACTGCAAGGAGATCAAGTCAGTCCATCCTAAAGGAAATCAGTCCTGAATATTCATTGGAAGGACTGATGCTGAAGCTGAATCTCTAATTCTTTGGCCACCTGATGAGAAGAACTAACTCACTGGAAGAGACCCTGATGCTGGGCAAGTTTGAAGGCAGGAGGAGAAGGGGACGACAGAGGATGAGATGGTTGGATGGCATCACCAACTCAATGGACATGGGTTTGGGTGAACTCCGGGAGTTGGTGATGGACAGGGAAGCCTGGCGTGCTGCAGTCCATGGGGTCACAAAGAGTTGGACACGACTGAACCACTGAACTGAACAGATTGAAAAGTATTGAAATCATACGGCATCTGTTCTCTTATCGCTGTGAAATCTAATCCTCAGCCAGATGTGGGAGTTCTGACAGGGCCGCCTGGGTGTGAAACGCCACACGAGCTGCCCCTTCTGGGCTGTGTGACCCTTCCCAGGAGTGCCCCGGTAGGGCCAGACAGCCACGGAGCCCTGGTTCCTCTACAAAACTCCCCCACCAACTCAGACCCCCTGCCCCGATCATGCATGTGCTTCCTCATCAAGGACCTGCCGAATACAACTAATCCATGTATCAGGTAACGGTGAGAAAAACTTTCATGAGAGGAAGCTTACATCTGAGAGGGGGACAAAGACTGAAAGCAAATCACCACAAAACAGAGGAAAAGCCACAGTCCAATGAAGAAATCAGAAGAGAAAAACTTGACCAGGACTGGGAGGGACTGAGATCTTGAGGATGGAGAGGAGTAAACTAGGTCAAGGTCTAGGTGTGGAAGGAAGCCACGCCAAGGGCAGCCAATGCAAAGAACCTGGGGTCACAAGGCACGAGGCTCTCTGCCAGAACCAGGAGGCCCAGGGATGAGAGAGCAAAGGGTGGGTGTGCACCTGGTACTGAGCCTGGTTAGCTGGATTGAGGCTGGAGGGTTTTGTTCTAAGAGCAGTGGAGGAACTTCCCTGGTGGTCCAGTGCTTAAGAGTCCGCCTTGCAATGTGGGGGATGCAGGCTTGATCCCTTGTTCAGGAAGCTCCCACATATTGCAGAGCAACTCAGTCTTCGGGCCACAACTACTGAGCCTGCACTGCACAACTAGAGTCTGTGTGTTGCAATGAAAGATCTCACATGATGCAGCTAAGACCAGATGTGGCAAATAAATAAATAAAAAAGAGCAATGGAACCCATTGTAAGTTTTAAGCAGAGGCTTGACTCAATCACAACTGTCTTTTGAAGGGTTCACCTTGGCTGCAGCATGGAAAACCGATGGGAAGGAGGCAAGAGTCCTTAGGGGGAAACCAGCAGGTGTTGTTGAGACCGTTCTTGCCGTTCTTTCAGGTACAAACCTGGATGGAAACACAATTGCTTCCCATGTGACTGACGGTCCCAGCAAAGGGCCCCTTCACTCTGTCCAGAAAGTTCTCTCTCATCAGCCTGCTGCAGAGCGAGGTTCTTCCATGAACGACCTGCTCTTTCAAGTCAAAGCCTAGAGCCCTAGTACATGCAAACGTTTCTGCAGGACAATGCCAGCCTGTGAGGCCAGCTTGGACAAGTTACCAGAAATGAACACGGTGGACAAGCACTTGCCAGGAAGGCAGGATCTCAGAACCAAGCTTCCCTGGGCCAACACTAGGCCAGGCTCGGCTGTGGGAGGCAGGAGAGAGTTCCAGAGAGTGGGGAGCATGGGCAGGGCAGCCAGGAGGAGAAAGGGGTTGAATCCTTAATCCTTCAAGCTCTTGATCTCTGTTTCACACAGAAGCTTCAGTTCAGAGAAGCTGAGCAACTTGCCTCAGGTCGTCACACAGCCCAGAGCTGTTAAGAGTCAGGACACAGACAGGGGCCCTAGGTCTGAGTCTGTGTCCACCTCAACCACAGTTCTTGGGAGCCCACTCTGGAGAATCCAGGCAGCGGCCCCATGGAGGATGAGCGTGAGGACCACCCCAAACCCCACTGGCAAGGGACTGGCACACAGGAAAGCGCAATGAACACCCACTAAATGAATCCCCCATCATCACAGGGGAAACCATGTGCGCTTGCTTTGTAAACAGTAAAACCCTGGATCTTCAGGAGAGTTTGAATAGCTTCAGTCTCTTTAATGGAAAAAGTTCCTCAAATGTATTAGTGTTAGTTGCTCAGTTATGTCCAACTCTTTGCAGCCCCATGGACTGTAGTCCACCAGGCTCTTCTGTCCATCGGATTTCCCAGGCAAGAATACTGGAGTGGGTTGCCATTTCCTTCTCCAGGGGATCTTCCTGACCCAGGGATCAAAGCCTCGAATCTGCTTCTCCTGCATTGGCAGGCAGATTCTTTACCACTGAGCCACCAGGGAAGCACTCAGATGTGCCCACTGAAAGGCAAACACAAGTGTCTGGACCTGTATCTCAGCCCCTTAAACCTTTTAAACCTACACACATTCACCAAACACACTCTACCATGTTCCTTCAATGTAACAGAGAAGTGGTTTTAAAGATACATCAGTAACCAGAATGGACAAGGTCACTGCTTTCAGACCAGTGGGTGAAAGAAGCCCCCAAAGCAATAAATAAACAAGATACAGAAATGGGTGTGTTACAAAGAATATGGGAGTTATGGAGGAGCCATTTTCAGTAGAGTGGTCAGAGAAGCCTTTGCCAAGAAGGAATGTCCACTGGAAACTTAAATAATGAGCAGGAGGTGGAAGTGGCAACAGCTGGAAGAGGGACATTCCACGTGAAAAGCCCAGAGTGTGCAAAGGCCCTTGGGCAGAGAGAGACTCAAGCAGTGCTAGGTAGAGAAAGAGGGTTTATCTAGCAAGGGGCATAGAGGGACTCCAGCTGGAAAAGCAGGATGAGGTCACATGACAAGGAGACTTAAGGGCAGGTAAGAGAGTTAGATTTTATTTTTAAAATTTATTTTTCTTATTCTTTCTTTGGTCTATGATGTTGCTGTTGTTCAGTTGCTAAGTCATGTCCAACTCTTGGTGACCCCATGGACAGCAGCACACCAGGCTTCCCTGTCCTTCACCATCTCCCGGAGTTTCCTCAAACTCATGCCCATTGAGTCAGTGATGCCATCCAACCATCTCATCCTCTGTCATCCCCTTCTCCTCCTGCCTTCAATCTTTCCCAGCATCAGGGTCTTTTCCAATGAGTTGGCTCTTCACATCATGTGGACAAAGTATTAGAGTTTCAGCATCAGTCCTTCCAGTGACTATTCGGGGTTGATTTCCTTTAGGATTGATTGGTTTGATCTCCTTGCTGTCCAAGGACTCTCAAGAGTCTTCTCCAACACCACAGTTCAACAGCATCAATTCTTCAGAGCTCAGACTTCCTTGTGGTCCAGCTCTCACATCTGTACATCATGACTACTGGAAAAACCATTAATACAGTTGTTCCATATAAGGTTCTGTTTCTTCTTGATCCACATACAGGTTTCTCAGGAGACAGGTAAGGTGGTCTGGTATTCCCATCTCCTTAAGAATTTTCCACAGTTTGTTGTGATCCACAACAGTCAAAGGCTTTAGCATAGTCAATGAAGCAGATGTTTTTCTGGAATCCCTTGCTTTCTCTATGATCCAACAAATGTTGGCAATTTGATTTCTGGTTTCTCTGCATTTTCTAAATCCACCTTGTACATTTGGAATTTCTTGGTTCACATACTGCTGAAGCCTAGCTTGAAGGATTTTGAGCATAACCTTCCTAACATGCAAAATGAACACAGTTGTCCAGTAGTTTGAACATTCTTTGGCATTGCCCTTCTTTGAGATTGGAATGAAAACTGCCCTTTTCCAGTCTGGTGGCCACTGTTGAGCTTTCCAAATTTTCTGGCATATTGAGTGCAGCACTTTGACAGCATCATCCTTTAGGATTTGAAATAGCTCAGCAGGAATTTCATCACCTCCACTAGCTCTGTTTGTAGCAATGCTTCCTAAGGCCCATTTGACTTTACACTCCAGGATGTCTGGCTCAGAGTGAGTGACCACACCATCATGGTTGGTTATCTGGGTCATTAAGACCTTTTTTGTATAGCTCTTCTGTGTATTCTTGCCACTTGATCTTAATCTCTTCTGCCTCTGTTAGGACATTTCTGTCCTTTATCATGCCCATCTTTGCATGAAATGTTCCCTTGATCTCTCCAATTTTCTTGAAGAAATCTCTAGTCTTTCCCATTCTATTGTTTTCCTCTACTTCTTTGCATTGTTCATTGAAGAAGGCCTTCTTGTCTCTCCTTGCTATTCTCTAGAACTCTGCATTTGGTTGAGCATATCCTTCCCTTTTGCCCTTCATGGATCTCTGATGATCTTTTATCTATTGATTTTTTGCCTTAAGGCATGTGGGTTCTTAATTCCCCAACCAGGGATTGAACCGGTGCCCCACGCATTGGAAGTGTGGATTCTTAACCACTGGACTGCCAGGGAAGTCTCCACTGGTTTGTTCTTAGCACGGGAGTGAAATCATCTGATTCGTGTTTCTGAAAGGCTGCTCTGAGGACAGAGTGTAGGGCAACTAGATTAGAAGGAGGGTGACCAGTTATGGGGCAGGTGATGTCGGTACTGCAGGGCAGAGCTAGAGGCAGAGGGGCTGGAGAGGGCTGTGAAGGTGGGCAGTGTGGTGACAGGATGTGCTTGGGGCTGCAGACAGTACTGGCGGTTGGGTTAGACTTGAGAACAGGAGCAGAACACTGAGCAATGAACGGATTTCTGGCCTGAGCCGCTGGATGAATGGTCTCATCACCTCCTGAGCTGGAGAAGCCAGGGGAGAGGTAGGTCAGTGGGGAAGGATGGGGTGGGGGGAGTCTTCCAAGGGCTCTGCTTTGGCCATGTTACATTGACAAAACCCATCAGACGTCCGAGTGGAGAGGCCGAGTAGGCAGCTGGCACAGGCATTCACAGCTCTGTCAGCAGAAAGGAAAGGAAAGAAGGGCAAAAAGGGAAGGGAGATTCTGAGATGAGAGGGAGCTGGTAAGAGAAGAGACGTGGTTGTTCACAAGGACGGACTTGCCTTCTGTTACAACTTCCAGTTCAACTGCATTGCTGCAGATCCTTGTGGTGTGCTGGGCGCCGCACAGGGTACTGAGTAGTCAATGTGAGATGCCAATTTGAGAGTCATGAGAAAGGTCAGTCTGGAGACCTTGGACTGAGCGAGGTGGGGAAGAGGACAGAGGACGGGGAGCTGAAGAGCTCCCAGTGCTTGGAGCCCACGGAGGCCACGGGCACAACCAGGGAGGGGAACTCAAGCCCTCTGTGGGGTTGTGACCTCAGCCCTGTTAGCACAGCGGCTGGGGGCTGCCCTGCACACTGCAGGACTCTCCGCACAGCCCGACCTCCACCCCCAGACGCCACAGTGCCTCCTTGAGTTGTGATCAGAATGCCTCCAGACGCGGCCAAATGTCCCTTGGGGGCAAAGTCACCTCCGGCCAAGAAACCTTAGTCGGCGAGAAAGGATGGGCATTGGGAGGGGGTGATGCACCTGCGGGTGGAGAATGTGGGCTCAGGTCAGACCGCCCCGGGCGCTGCACCTCATCCACCTCCTGTGGCAGTGGGCCCGGTTTATCCGTGAGACAAGGAGAGGGGCGCCACCTCACTCAGAGTGAAGAGGGACACACCACACACTGAGAATCAAGCCCGGCGCGCCGTTACCAGGTGGTGGTGGTGTGTAGTCGCTAAGTTGTGTCTGACTGCAACGCCATGGACTGCAGACTTCCCCATCCTTCACCATCTCCCGGAGCTTGCTCAAACTCACGTCCATCGAGTCAGTGATGCCATCCAACCATCTCATCCTCTGTCATCCCTTTCTCCTCCTGCCCTCCATCCTTCCCAGCATCAGGGTCTTTTCCAATGAGTCAGCTCTTCGCATCAAGTGGCCAAGTTAGTAAGTTATATCACAAAGTGCTGTGATGGGGTAAGAACTAGGAGTGTGTACACACACATCACACTAGACACACACCACACACAGACACACCTCACACACATACACACACATTACACATGGCATATATGCACACACACGCATGCAGGCACTGGAGGGGTCCCTGGTCCAGCACCCGCAGGAGGAAGCCTCATCTCCACTGCACCCTGGACGGGGTTCAGCATTCAGCAGGGAAAGTGCTTTGGTACCCAAGATGGGGAGTCCCAGGAAGAGGGATGAGTGGACGAGTCCACGGCGCCAGAAGAAGAGGTTGGCACTTGTAGGAAGTGACAGGCAGCTTAGCATGAGGACAGGCCAAAGAACACCCTCGGGCTGTGGGACACTGGGGTTGGAGGCAGAGAAACGAGGAGAAACATGGCCCAAGAGAGAAGCCGGGTGCCACGCGCAGGAGCTGGGCATCACTGAGTTGACGAGAAGCCACTTGGTGTCGGACTGACCCACGACCTGAGAGCGTGAAGGATGGTCCTGGCAGGGAACAGACGGAGGGGCTGAGTCTCCGTGACGACCTTCACTCCTGGTGTCCCCTGACCCAGGGGGCAACCCCTTCCTGCCTCCATGGCTGACTCTTCTCTGCTTAGCCAGCCCTTCTCCGATCCTGGAACTTTCTCCTTCCTTTACACTCTTTTCAGCCCCCCTGACTTTAAAAGCCATCATGTTCCAAAGTGAGTCATTTATTCATCCCACAACCCCCAAGCCAGTTATTTGTCAGGCCTTGCTCCCAGCGCTCAGGTTACCACAGTGAATGAGACAGACAACACTCCTGCCCTCCTGGAGTTCCTGTTCTACTTCAGGGAGATGAGTTGTCTGAATGCAAGAGAGGGTGTGGAGAAAAGGGAACCCTCCTACACTGTTGGTGGGAAGAGAAGTTGGTGCAAGGCTATAGAGAAAAGCAAAGAGGTTCCTCAAGAAATTAAAAATAGAGTTACAGCAGGATTCTTCAATCCCACACCTGGGCATATATCCGGACAAAACTATAATATGAAAAGATATATCCACCCCTGTGTTCACAGCAGCACTATTTACAATAGCCAAGACATGGAAACAATCTAAATGTCCTTCGATGGATGAATGGATAAAGACATGTTACACACACACAATGGAATACTACTCAGACATAAAAAAGAACAAAATAATATCATCTGCAGCAACATACATGGACCTGGAGATTATCATACTAAGTGAAGTAAGCCAGACAGAGAAAGATAACTATCACACGATATCACTTCCACATGGAAACTCAAATACGACACAAATAAGCATAACCATGAAACAGAAACAGACTCACAGACACAGAGAACAAACTTGAGGCGGCCATGGGAGAGGGCAGGTGTGTGGAGGATGGATTGGGAGGTTGGGATTAGCAGATGCAAACTATTACAAACACAACGGATAGACAACAAGGTCCTGCTGTGCAGCACAGGGAACTATATTCAACATCCTGTGATAAACCGTAATGGAAAGGAATATGAAAAAGAATGCACATACATATGTGTAACTGAGTCACTTTGCTATACAGCAGAAACTAACACTACACTGCAAACCAACTATACTCCAAAAAAGAGTCAGTGGTTACTACGGATGGCGATGGATGCAGTGGGGGAAATCATAGACTGCTAAGTTCTGAGGGTGCAGGGGAAACCCCCCTGAGTAGCTGGGCCCTGAGCAAAGTCCTGAAGGAGATGCAGGTTTAGGCCTGTGGATCTCAGGGAGGAGGGAGAAGCCAGAGCAGGAACTCTGGCAGGAAACGAGAATCCGGAGGGAATTAGGGGGTGTAGAGAGAGGATGGGGGCTTCCCAGGAGGTGCTAGGGGTAAAGAACACAGCTGCCAATCCTGGAGACATGAGCCTTGGGTTCGATCCTTGGGTTGGGAGGATCCCCTGGAGGAGGGAAGAGCAACCCACTCCAGTATTCTTGCCTGTAGAATCCCATGGACAGGGGAGCCTGGTGGGCTACAATCCATGGAGTCGCAAAGAGTCGGACACAACTGAGCAACTTAACACACGTGCAGAGAGAGGACGGGCGGCTCTCACAGGGCTTCACCCCGCCTCTGAGCCGCGGGGACCCCCAGACAGGCTTCCAATCTCAAGAGGCAGCACCACCACCCCTGGCTGGCTGCTCAAGCTGGGAAATGCCAGGCAGCCCACATCTCAGCCCCTCGCCCAGCCCATCACCACACCTGCCATTCCCACCTGCCCTAAGCACCCAGAATCTGATCCTCGTCTCTTTCCTCATGGATACCAGCCTCTCTCCGGTCAATGAGACGGTCTCCTCACCAGGCTCCAGGGCTCCCTCCCCTGCCAGAACATGCCTGGGATGCAGATCGGGCCTCTCTGGAAGCCTTCCCAGGACTTCATGATCACTGGACTCCAAATCCCTTCCTGCAGCCTCCCTCTGAGTTCAGTCGGGTCCACCCCTGCCCAGCCTCGTCCCCATCCCCACTCCCACGCTCCCCTGCCTTACCCAGTCTGCTCCCACGGTCTCCTCTCTCTTTCCCAGACCCAGACCACTCTTCCCACCTCAGGGCCCCACACATGCTGTTCCCTCTGCCTGTAACACCCTTCCCAGTGTCCATCCCTCCCTTGTCACTTTCTGGAAATCCTTTGATCTCATCTAAAGTGTCCACTCCCTCCAGGGGTGCTGACAGCTGTCCCCACCGGGCTCCCACTCCCCTTGTTCCCTGTCATTGCTCACATGCTTTCTCAATCTTCTTGAAAGGTTAGTTAGATATTTGTTTGTGTCCATCATGTCCGGTTGCCTCCTGCAGCTCAGAGACATGGCAGGTCTGCCTAGTATACACACACACACACACAAACATATCACTGAAAGAATCAGGGAGCAGGTGCAGTGGTCCCGCTGCAAAATATGGTGGTCTGAGTTTCGGAGATGGAAGAAGTGGGTGGGCTTCAAGATCCTGGGAAATGTGCATCCTGGTGTCAGCTTGGCTATGCCCCCCAGAACCACCGTGAACTCATCAGGAGACAGCGGGACCACCTGGACCGACCTGAGCATTCCCACAAGATCCAGCCCCTCCACCCACCTGTCTCCTTCCTGCCCACTGCCCCCTGCCCCCAGGCACATCAAGCCCATCCATCCTGCAGGGAAGGGGAAAAGGGGCAGGGGACTCAGATGGGGGTCAGATATGTACATTCCTGGGGCGTGTCTCCTCACAAGACCTAGGAGAGATCTGCACAGCCCTGCTGCTTGTTCATCCAACAAACACTGAGCAGGTAACACACATCAGCAACCACGCTGAGCACAGACAGTACATTTCTCAGTTTACAGAAAGCAGAAGCAGTCTTGCACCCCGGCCTCCTCCGAGTCCAGCTAGACCCCAACACCTCCTAGGGTCTTCACTGTGAAGACAGTCCCTACTGAAGGCCATGGAAAATTTAAATAATTTGAATAATTAAATTATTTAAATAATAATATCCACAGAGGATATCAAAGTGCTGCCAGCCAAGGGACTTGAGAAAAGGAGGGAGTGTGTAAGGCCCTGGGGGAGGCCACTGTTCAGTTGCGACTGGCCTTACCAGAAGCTTCATTGAGAAGGTTAGTTGCTTTGCTAATATTGGTCAGGCCTCTTCTGGGTACAAGTGGCAGAAGCCCAGTACAGATGGACTTGAGCACCAAAGGGAAGGGGACGCCTTCAGGCACAGCTGTACCCAGTTGCTCAGGTGATGACATCAGACTCCTGTCTCTCTTAGCTTGTTTTTCTCTAAGTTGGCTTCATTCTTGGGCCCTGAGGATGCAATCAACAGGGGTCCTGTTCTAAATGCTGGGATACAGTGAACAAGACAAAATGCCCTGCCCTCATGGAGCTTATCATCAAGCAGGCTGTTTCTACTCGGCAGCAAAGGAGACCACCAGACTTTCTAGGCTCACATCTTACTAGCTTAGCAAGCCCAGTTGAGTTCAGTTCAATTGCTCAGTCGTGTCCGACTCTTTGTGACCCCATGGACTGCAGCATGCCAGGCTTCCCTGTCCATGGCCAACACCCGGAGTTTACTCAAACTCATGTCCATTGAATCGGTGATGCCATCCAACCATCCCACCCTCTGTCATCCCCTTCTCCTCCCGCCTTCTATCTTTCCCAGAATCAGGTCTTTTCTAATGAGTCAAGACCACTGGTGAACAAATTACCTCCAGCGAAAATCCTAGGATGCAATTGATCAGTTCAGGTTTATCATGTGTTTCCCCAGCTTGTTGATCAACGGGGAGGCAGTGCTCAGTTTGATGAGCCTGGGATCTGGTAGACTGAGGGTGGGGCGGAAGTGGGTTCACCTGTGAGAATGGATGTGACTTTACCAGATACTACTCAAAGGAGGACAATCAGGGTCTGGGTAGCAGAGGTCATCAATTAAAAGCAGCAGCTGTATTGTCAACATGAAGCAAAGCAGAAGACACTAGAAGTCCCTGGGAAGCTGTCAGGAGAGTGCTTAGTGAGGGAGGGCATGGGGATATGCATCCCCGGTGACTCTAAGGGAAGCCAGTGCCTTTAGGCCGTCATGAATCAGAGCTCATGTAGAAAACTCTGGAATTGCAGCAAAAGCATGATTTGGAAGTCAGGCAAACCATTCAGATCTCCTGCCTTCAGAGCTGTGTTACTCTCTTGGGCAAGTACTTCAGACCTATGACCCACAGTTTCCTCTGTGAAAGGGGGCTGAACATGCCGGTTTCATAAAGTTGCCATAAAAGTTAAGTCACAGGACTTCCCTGATGGCTCAGTGGCAAAGAATCCATCTGCCAATGCAGGAGACACGGGTTTGATCCCTGATCTGGGAAGATCGCATGTACCCCGGAGCAACTAAGCCCATGCACCACAACTCTTGAGTCTGTGCTCTAGAGCCCGGGGCTGCACCTACTGAAGGCTGAACACCCTAGAGCCTATGCTCTGCAGCAAGAGAAGCCAACAATGAGAAGCCTGTGCACCTCAACTGGAGAGTAGCCTCCGGTCACCACAACCAGAGAAAAGCCTACAGAGAAATGAAGACCCAGCACAGCCAAAAATATATAAATCATTTTTTTTAAGTTGTTAGGAAATATACACAACCACCTGGTGAAGCGCAGGGGTGGGAGGTGGTGGGGCAGCAAGCTCCACCCCGAGCAGCTTGGAGGTGCCAGGGGAGGTGGGGGTGGGGGTGTCGCCTTTTCTCCCCAGAAGGACTCAGCCTCTTTGCAGAGCAGTGCCTGGAACTGTCTCTCAGGATCACGTCTCTGTCCTAGCTGGGCGTCTGCCCATCATCCCACCGCCAGTCGAACGCCATCTGGGCTAGCACTATCCATCCAGCTTCTGCCTCTGGAATAGAGCCCCAGTGCTCCTGGAAAGGGCTGCGCCTTGGTTTAGAGGTGTCCCATTGGAGAATAAGGACCTTTGTGGTCCCTGGTCTCCGTGAGAACCCCCACATTCAGAGAGGTCAAAGCCAGTTCCTAGCGCCCCGTACCGACAGCACATGGGGGAGGCAGACCCAGGAGGTGTGCTTCGCCTTCATCTTCCCTGGACGATGCTCTTCAAGGGAGTGGGCATAAGCAAGGGGAAGGAGCCCCGCCCCTTTCTGGGAAGCCAAGAGGACACCTAAGGAGGTGCAAGAATAAGCGCTGGAGCTCTGGGAAGAAGCCATCTGCCCACTTTCAAATTCTGCTGCGCCCTCTCCCCTCCTGCTGGTGAACGGCGATGGAGAAGGGCAACTCGCACTGCCCACACATGGTGGCACATGCTCGTGGGAGGAGGAGCGACTGGACGGGGTGCCTGGCGCCCACCCCAGCGCACCAAGTAACTGCACCCACCTTGTGCGCACCGGTCCTGGGCTGTGACGGACTATCAGAGCTGGTCCCTCCTGGTCAGCGCCAGAGGTGTCTGCCCTGCCTCCAAAAGCACGCGCTCCCCGCAGGCCACTGCCTCCTCCTGTCGGGGTGCGGGGTGCGCGGTCAGCCACCCAGCTCTCCAGATTTTGCAGGCAGACGCAGGGGAGTTCACTTGGGGATGAAGCACCGCCTCCTGGGGGCAGGTGCGCCTATGCTGTGTGGACCTTGAAGGAAAGATCTCTGATGGGAAGGACTAGCTGAATGTGCCTTGCTC